>NC_141693.1:231997726-233389601 GCF_964263255.1 Lissotriton vulgaris | reverse complement strand
AGAAGGTCAGGCTAAAATGGAAATGTCTCAGGAATTATTTAAAGCTGCACGCCGGCCAGGTGCACCGGCAATGCAAGGCACTCGAAATAGCATCAATCGCAGCCCCAGATTACAGCATCAGGAGTTAAACTGTGTCCTGTCTTACACAATGTGTGCAACTCCACATCAAGGCAATGAGCCCATAATCCGCTGCAGCCCTGCATGAACACCGGCGCTGGCTCTCTCGAAACCCTGAGCTCCGCACGCAGTACAAGGGGCGCGTGCACCGGGGAAGACAAACGTGTAAATACAAATGCAAAACAGATCTAAACAAAGACAAAACAAAACACGATACTTGAAAGGTTAAGAAAAGTCATAACACACCTAATGGGCATACAGCTGATTAGAAAGTGTGCGTTACTGAGGACCACCGCCTTCAGTAAATGTGGCAGATAATGGAGACCTTGGTGTTTGTCTAGCCTGCAACATGGTCCCTGCTGTGATCAACTGCAATACTGTACCCCGATTGGGCTATTCCAACCAAGTGGCTACGACCACTGGATGCACCTACCACCACTTTAACTACTGAAATAGAGTCATTTATACTCAAAGAACCACTGCAACTTATGATGTGATAGCTTAATTAATCCAATGTGGACATCTGAAATGCACCTGTAAACAGCCATTTTTCAAGTGTGCACGACACAAACAATATAAGTACAAGCCTACCTGAAAACGAACATATCGCAGACTGTACGGTAAGAGAACGTATGTTCTGTACACAGGACCGTCTATCCAGGGGTCTCCAAACCGGTCCTGGAGGGCCGGATCCATGCCAGATTTTTAAAATTACTACATGTATCTCAATGGGGATATCCAAAAAATCTGGCATGGATCCGGCCCTCCAGGACCGGTTTGGAGACCCTGCTATACGTTCTAGAGGGTGTTCTCAATCTCGCATGCATTACCTTTTTTCTGGTTGATACATTCTTGGCCAGACAGGATTTCTTCAGAGACATGTAACCGCCAATCACTTCGATCTCGTCGACAGTGGGGTATCGTTTTTTTAACACCATGCCCAGTTCAGAGTACGGTGCATCAGAACCACCACTGGGTTTGCTTCTTGAGCCACCATCATCCTCTTCTTCTTCCTCCTGCTCCCTGCCAAGCCCACTTAGGGTCTCGTACTGGGAAATCACTGGCTTTCGCTTGGGCACTATGGTAAACGTATTACCTCCTTTGAAATGCATTTCAGATGGTCCACTGTGTGGTCGGTAGGAAGGGAGAAAAGTGTCAGACTTGGAATCTGATTTGGCCTCTCGGTCCTCTAAGCTAACAATGTCATCGATATACGTGACAGGAAGCTCAGCTTTGCTGAACTCCTCACCATGGATGCTGGTTACAGGAACCATGAAATCCTCCTCTGGCTCGTCATCCTGAAGGCTACTGAAATATTCAACCTCTTCAGGCTGAAACGCAGATGAGCGGCTCTCTGTGGGGGATGTTATTAAGCCACTTGACCAGTCAAAATCGGAGAGAGAGGGGAGTACAAGGGGGGTGTCTTCTACTGAAGACTTTCCATTCGAGAGTGGTACTCCAGCATCATCAAAAATGCGCTTCTTTGTCAAAATAACTGGAACATCAAACTCATCTTCACCACAATGGCTGCCGTTCTCCAGAGGCGGAAATATTAACTCAGTTTGGTGACTGGCAAAGTTGGAAGCACCGTCAGTTTGCTTTGGCTTTTCAGAAGACTTTTTCTCTTTCGTGTGCTCCTGAGCAGACAGGGACGTCTCAGACCTCTTCTTCGGAATGAAGACAAATGAGTTTTTTGACTGCATCCTAATGTTTGCCAGCGCTTTTGCTTGGATGTCGCCATCTGGAATGCTGTCAAGATCTGGCTTAGGGGCTGGTTTAATTTCAAAAGTGCTGTTGGAGCTCGTGGAAGAAGATACCCTGTGCTGTTGATTTGGAGTGGCACTGGCTGAAGGCTCTTCGTTGTGGGTGAATGCAGCCGTTCCCGACGTTATGGCACTTGGTTTGGAAGAAAATTTGGATCTTATCAGATCAATTTCAGACTTTGGCCTCCATGTCTTGGCTCCCGTGGACAGCTCATGTGTGTTAGAAGTGGGCGGTGGTGGAGCATGCCTAAGACCCCCTGAAGTCCTCCCCAAACTAACATGCTCCTTTTTAGTCTTGGATAGAAGGTCGTGAACATTGACAGGCTCCTTGTGTATAGCCTCGAGCTCAGAACGTGATGCATGTCCATTTGTAAGGGCCGAGTCCATTTTGGGGGCACGCTCATCACTTTTGGGAATGCTGGCTTGTGCATTGAATGTTGTTCGTGGATTGACTGTGAATGTGTTGTTCCCTGTCTTTTGGGAAAAATCCTTCAGCTTGGAATGTGGCTGGGGTTGGTTGACAAGCATTGTGTAGTTCTGCAATCTCTCCTTGAATGATGGGATGCTGGGGGACACCGCAACGTCCTGGGCTGGCTCCAACACATCTGGGGACCAGGCCTCAAACGGAGATGATGGGGAGTAAGAGGTGACAGAGCCCGGAGAAGACAAGGGGCTGGATGGGGTTAGGACGGGTGACAGGCCTGGGCTGTGATCTAAGATTGAAGTGGACATGGACCGTGCCGGAACGTGTCTGGAACTGTAGCCCTGGGAGTGCTCGTCAAAGCGTTGGAAATCCTCACCAAAGCGAAAGGCACCCTCAGCAGTCTCGCTCTCCCTCTTGCCAGGGGACTTTGGCAGGGCTTCTCGGAGCTTGGGGTAGTGGTCTCCATCCAGAAGGCTGTCCGTGCTGCGGGAGCGCTGGGGCTTGGGCTTGCCCTGGTTGAACCGAGCTCGCAGCCTGCTGACACGGCCGGGGGGCTCGTCGAGGGGCTCGGATGCAAGCAGGTCCTCATGGCTGCGGCTCAGGGGCTCATAAATGACCACCTCGGAGGCGCGGATCTCGGTCACCTTGCTGCCCCGCCGGGCCAGCAGTTCTTCCAGGGGGTTGGGGGTTGCACGGCCGCCTCCGAAGTAGTCGCTGTCGGACTCGATGATGAGGATGTTCTCGGCGCGGATGGTGCGGATGCCTGGCACATGGCTGTACAGGTCCAGCAGCTGCTGGATGGGGGTGGCGGGTCCAGCGGTGGGGGAGCCCAGGTGGGGTTGCTGCTGCCTCCGGCGCCTCTCGTGTTCCAGCCGGATGAAGGGGTTCTGGCGAAGGGGGCCAATGCTTTCCTGCAGCACACCCGGCTCTTCATCCGCCGTCGGGCTCCGGGGAGGGTTCCGGGACGGCGATCTGCTGCGGCCGCCCTGGTACCCACGGCCGGGGGATGTCTCTCGGACAGTGCCGGTCAGCTTAGCCCGCTTCCGCTCCAGGATGGTGCGCTTCCAAGCTGGCATGGCCCGACCTCCGGCCGGCTCTTGGCTCAGCGCCGCAGACATGGTGCCGCTACACAGACTGAGGAAGCGGCGAACCCGGCTGCGAACGCCGCCCGCTGTCACTGAGGCTGGTCGGGGACGGGGTGCTCACCTGTGCGGGACGCGCCCCTCGACGCGACGTCACACTGACCACGCCCATATGGGTCTTCCCAACCAGCGGCTAGACTAGAGCATATGAACTTCCATTCTTTCTCCGCCCACTTTGCCTCCATCATACCAGAATGGGCCCGCCCACCGTGGTAGTTTGATCCTGTCCACTTTGATGCGACCCCGCCCATCAAGCGTGTCTGTTGGGACAAACCACGCCTACTGACTGATAAACAGTGAACACTTCAGTGCTAACCCGCCCATACCCAGCTCTGTCATGATATGACCCCGCCCAATGATAAATATGGTCGCCATGTTTGAGCGGAAGTCTGTATATAGAAGTGTATTATGAGCAGGTCAGAAAGATGGACAAACGGGCCGCTTTTAAGTTAATAAATTAAAGTATATCGCCGTCAATATACGAGTGACTATAGCATCTCGTATTTCAATTTTTTTTAAAGCTATTGAAATTGGTTCAAACAGCACTAAGGAACACTCAATTTGCAATGTGGTACTTATAGTTCTCTTATTTATTTATTTAGTTATACATTTTTTTATAGCGCGAACTTTATCCGAAGTTGTAAGAATCTTTACCAAAGTACCAGTTACATTACATAAGTACTTCAGAGTACATGTATAACATAACAGATACAAACAGATAAACTCTAAACTCACATAAGAATGGTAGCAAGTGCAAAAATCTGCAACAGATATTAGTGGTCAGAGTTAAAAATATACAAGTTGCTAATTCACTCAAGATTACATTTAAAGATGCGTTAGGGTTGGACAATTATATATTACATATTTGTTGGTCATAAACGTCTTGCAGTTCAGCCAGGCTTTCAGGGTGCTGTTGCACTCACAGGCGATGATCTTGGGCCTGGAGGGTTCCCCGAGCCGATGATGGCCATAGGGGTAGAAGGCTGGGTGGGGCAGCATGCTGAATCCAGAGTTGATCTTGAATTTGTGCTGGGCTCCCGCTGTGGGAAGGGAGAGGACGACAAGGGCAGGCGGATCCGTGCCATAATGTTAGGTCTCCCACCTGGCTCCAGCACCCATAGCGAGGCCCTGGCAGGTCCAGAGCACCAACAGCGTATTCAGGCCTCAGGTCATACATCCGGGCCTGGCAGGCTTGCTCTGCCAAATGTCCTGACAGCAGGTGATCTGCCCAATAAGGACTTTGGTGTTCCCTGACTGGAGCCGTCACTTCTGTCTAATCAATTAAACTCAGTAGCAGGTGATAAATGCTGCAGCGCAAGGTTGCTTACTCTTTATACATCACAAATATGTCACTAATACTTAATATTATACACAACATGAACTTGCATCAAGCACATGGTGTGGTTTAATGATTAATGTAAGTGTTGCACTTCACATCATTATTAAAGAGTGTATTCACTGTAGAATTAGAGAATACCCATATGGCGTGTTTTACCATAACTGACTGATATAATATTTGAAGTCTTGTTGAAATGTGTAATGTCGTGTTGTACCCAGCAATGATGACGCTGCAATCAGGTATAGTTAACAGTCTTTATTTGAACACGTCTACCTCTGAAGAGCGCCGCGCCTCAACTGATCTAACGGTCTTCCGCGCCAACCTGCTACGCAGCCGCGTAGCCCTGCGCGGGCGCGGCACGCCACGTGGCTTACGTGACGTGCGTACACTAGTGCGCGCTACTACATATCTCATATCTCCCCCTTTTTCCCAACATGGAGATAGTCCCTCATTGTCCACTGTTCAACTCATAGTCTTTGTATCTTGCAGGTTTAACCACCACCCTTCCGCTTCGGGTCAGTCTTACCGGGGTGCTGGTGTTCTCACATTCGTTGCTTCCTTCTGACTCTTGCGCGGCCGCGCCTGCTTCTCCTTCTCTGCTACTTCCTCGGGCCATCCACTCCAACTCGTGCTCTCTTGTCTCTAGATCGTGTGCGTCTACTCCTTCCTCCTCAAGCACTCCTTCCGGAGCCTCCTGCTCTGCCAACTCTGTTCCTTCATCCTCCCAGTCCGTGGTTCTCTGATTCCAGTTCAAAACCTTGTTACATCTTGCCATGCGGTCTTGTGACCAGACGTTGCCATCATTCATGAAGGGCCGCTCTGCCTCTTACTTCTCTCACTTGCATAGGCTTGCTGTATTTACTCGCTCCCTTCCTCTGCACATTAGCCAACCTCACTCGCACCCACTCTCCTTTCTCTAATCCAGTGTCTCGTACATTCCGTCTGCGATCATAGTGTTCAGTGTAAGTTGCTTGGGCTTTCTCAAGATTTGCTCGCACCACGCGGTCGACCATTCACTGGTGATTGTCTTTTCTTTCCACACTCGATTGTCCTGTGTGAAGGGTTCTCTGCCTCGGAGTATTTGGAACGGGCTGTATCCTGTACTGGTAGGTGTTAACCTGTACGCCCAGATCATGTGCCAAATCTCCGCCTCCCAGTCTTTGTCATCGGCTATGGCAGCTTGGATTGACCCCATCACCACTCTGTTAAAGCGTTCCACCAAACCGTTGCCGGCTGGGTGGTAAATAGCCGTGTGCCTGGCACCTATGCCATTCCTTTCCATGAATCTGTTCCACTTCTCAGATTTAAACTGGGGCCCATTGTCACTAAGTACCACCTTGGGGATGCCTTCTCTCACAAGCGTGTCTGCTAGGAACTTGATAATTGCATCTGTGTCCATGGTCTCTCTTATCATAATCTCAGGCCATTTCGAATACCTGTCCACCATGACACACACGTACTTTTGTACTCCTTGTATGTCCAGCACCGGGCCCAGTATGTCCACGCTCAGTTCTTCCCAAGGGTTCTTTGGTATTTCAAACTTCCCCATCTCAGGTCGGAGAAGTTTCAAGGTTTTATCTGCTCCTTGACACCTGGTGCAGTTCCTGACATGCCTTTCTGCTTTCAAGTCCATTCCCGGCCACCAGTAATTTTGCCTGGTCCTCAGCCTCAACTTGCAGATCCCAAGGTGTCCCTCGTGAAGTGTGTCCAGTAACCGGTCTATGAGGTCGGCGGGTGGTATCACTCTCTCCCCCCTGTGCACAAATGTTCCTTCGTCTCCTATCGATAGTTCCTCCCTAACTTCATAGTAGGGTCTGAGTTCCCTCACCAGCGCTCTCTTCTCAGGCAAGCCTTGTGTCACAAACTGCTTCACTTCCAGCAGCACCGCGTCCTCGTCGTATGCCTTTCTCCATTCTGTGAGGCTGATAGAATTTTCTTGGTCCTCGGTGAGTGCCACCCATTCCTCTGATCCTGCCGTATCTCCATCACTGGATTCCATCGCAGCAGCTCTGCTTAGGTAGTCTACTACACGATTCCGGTTCCCGGGTACATGTTCCACGTCGTACCGGAACTCTAGTAGTTTCAATGACATTTTTGATATTCTTGGTGTGGCTTCAGCGTGCCCAATTGACGTCAGCACCTTGAGCAGAGGTTTATGGTCTGTTCTCAATAGGAACCGTATGCCCCACAGAAATTGCCGGAACCTCGCGGTGGCCCACACTACTGCCAGCATCTCTTTCTCTATTACGCTGTATCGTTTCTCTGTGTCCGACAGCGTGCGCGAGGCAACGCTTATAGTTTCCATCTGTCCTTGCCCTCTGTCCTGCATCAGGACTGCTCCCAAGCCTTTATCACTGGCATCCGTAGTTAGGACCGTTCTGCCTTGGGGGTCATACCCTTGAAGGGGAACGGCTTCTGTGATCGCTTTCTTGATGTCATCGAACTCCCTTTGTGTCTCTGCTGACCACCGGAACTCAGTGTTTTCCTTCGTGAGTTGCCTCATGTGATGGGTTCTGGAGGCGAAGTGTTGCATGAATTTTCCATAGTACTTGGCCATGCCGAGAAATGATCTTATTTCCTCCTTGCTGATTGGAGGAGGTGCTTCGCGGATCGCCTTGACATTTTCCGTCTTGGGGGTCACTCCATCCAAGCCTATTTCATGTCCCAGATATGTCACTGACGACATTCCGATGCGGCACTTTGACCATTCCGCGGTGAGACCCTTTCCTTCCAAAATCCGCAGCACGTTCCCTAGTTTTGCATCATGATCCAGCTTGTCTCGGCCCATTATCAAGATGTCGTTTTGAAAGTACTGGACGTCCGTGCTCTTATGGAATAGCTGGTGCATCAGTTTTTTGGAACACTGCCGCTGCAGACGCCAGACCGAATGGCATGCGGAGAAACTGGTAACACCCGAACGGGGTGATAAAGGACGTGAGCCGGCGGCTTTCTGGATGCAGAGCTATTTGGTGGTAGGCGGAAGTCAGGTCGATGGTGGAATACCATTTGATGCCTCGGGTGTTGGCCAGCATCTCTTCTATCCTTGGCAGGGGGAATCTTTCCACAACTATATTCTTGTTCAACTCCCTGAGGTCCACGCACAGCCGGACCTTCCCGTTGGGCTTCTTGACCACCACCAATGGCAATAGCCATTCCGCACATGTGATGGGTTGAATGATCCCCTTCCTCTCCAGCTCTTGGAGCTCCTCTCGCACAGCCTCGCGTACTGCTATGGGGATGTTTCTGACTCGGTGGGCCACAGGTACTGCCCTGTCCTTCAAGATGATCCTATGTGCGAACTTCTCCAGCTTCCCCACTGTGCCTCCGAACACTTTGGGGAATGTCTTCCTCCACCTGTCTTGGTCAGGCCACTCTTCATGTTACGTTAATAAGATCTGTTCCACTCCCCCTGGATCCAACTTGATGCCCAGGTCACCCTGGTCCAGCCATCCCAACACTGATGGTCCCTTTTCCGCTATGTAGAGCTTGCAGTGGGCCGATCGGCCTCGGAATTCGAACTTCAGTGGTCGGAACCCCACCATGGGTATGCGGTCCCCGTTGTACGTGACCGGGCGTATATCTAGCTTCTCCAGTTCCGGGTCTAGTCGTGGTGCAAATTGCTCCTCCCACACAGCCCTCTGGACGATGGTATACGGCGAACCGGTGTCCGCTATTACACTGATCGTGACTCCTCCTACAGCCATCTCCAGCACCGGCTTCATAGACCTTTTTCCATCCACACTCATGACTTGCACATCTGCTCCCAGTACCTGATCGTATATGCCCAGTACCGTGGTTACGTCCTCTTCCGGTGTGTCTTCCTGCGTGTCACTATCCTGGCCGACGAGTCTCACCGTGTTCTTGGAGGCTTTCTTTCTGCACACCTTCTCGAAGTGTCCAATTATACCACAGTACATGCACTTGGCCCGGAACGCCGGACATTTCCTATCATGCGCCTCGTGCGTCCAGTTACCGCACCTGTAGCATGGTTTCCGGTTGGCGCCCACGTGCCTTCCTGAAGGCCCGCCATTGCTGTTCCATTTGGCGCCATTCCTTTCCGTGGACTTTTTTGTCGATTGGTCCTTACGGGTCGTGTCTTCGTCAATCTTGTTCACCATAGTACTGGTTGCCGTCTCTTTCTTAGTTGCATCCGCACATCTCCTCGCCAGCTCCGCTCTTTTGACAATGACCATTACATCCTTCAGGGTGGTTTCTCCGCTGGCCCACAACTTGTCCTGCACGGAAACGCACGTGGTGTGCATAATCACTTGGTCCTTTATGAATTCCTCCTCCCAGTTGTTGTACTTGCATGCGGCTGCCAGCCGTTTCAGCGCCGCCACGTACTCCTCTACCGTCTCTCCTGGCCACTGTTTTCTTTGCTGAAAGTTGAACCTGTCCACCGATACACACACCGCCGGTTTGAAATGTTCATTTAGGTCCTCAATTGCCTGGGCGTATACATCGTCATCCGTGTCGTCCCTTTGCTTCGGCACCAGACTTTTGTACACCCTCAATCCTTCCGGGCCTAGGTTCAACAGCAGGATATGTTTTTTCCTTGCTGGTTTGAACGTCTCTTCGCTCTCGTCCTCTAGCACGCCAATGAAGTTGTCGATGTACTCCCTCCAGTCATCCCACTTCATTAGCGGCTCTCCTGGCCTGGGCAGGAATTGCACCGGCGCCATCGCGTATCCAGTTTGGATGCTCATTCTTTCACTCTTGATCGTGGGCTGATGGCTTGTTTGTCCTTTGGGGCTTCCCGGGGCACTATCACGTTCTGCTTTGTTCGCGTGGTTCTGGGGACCACCTGTGTCAGCCCCCTCGATCTTTACCAAGGTATCCAGCTCGTTCCTTGATTGATGGACGATACCTCGTGGCTAGCTGCTGCACGTGTCTTCCTCGTTCCCCTGTTCTGGGCTCTGGAGGAGGTTGTAGTTGTTCGGCCCTGCCGCGCTCTCCAGGGTGGTTGCTTGGTTGTCGTCGGTTCACTGCGGGGTAGGGATAGCTGATCCCACCCTCGTCGCCATTGTAATGTCGTGTTGTACCCAGCAATGATGACGCTGCAATCAGGTATAGTTAACAGTCTTTATTTGAACACGTCTACCTCTGAAGAGCGCCGCGCCTCAACTGATCTAACGGTCTTCCGCGCCAACCTGCTACGCAGCCGCGTAGCCCTGCGCGGGCGCGGCACGTCACGTGGCTTACGTGACTTGCGCACACTAGTGCGCGCTACTACAAAATGTACTGTCCTTATGCAGTAATGTACTTACTATAACTATGAAATTTGACTTTCATAATGCGTGCTTTCATACTTGGATAACATTTATTGATTAGCAAACTAAATCGAAACCCTCCTCATATATAGGATGTGATTTCTCTTGAAACGACAAACACTTTATGTAAGGTGTGCGCTAATGTTAAACTAAATGTCGTTCTTAATCACACTTACACATGATTACCTTAACGATTTACTGTATGCTATGTATAATGTGTATCTAATACACTTGAAATTTATATTCATTTGTGTTTTCATTTAGACACTCATATTAGATGTGCACCATTGAGTTAATGCTTTAAACTTGTCCTGACTAGGCCTGTATTTCATCTTGCTGCATAAATACGGTTTTCCATTTTCTGCTAAAGTGAAATTTTTGCAGGTTTCCACATACATTGTTAATATGAAAATAGATACACTGCTGTACTAGTGACAGACGAGAGAGCCTGAGAAGAATACATTGATGAAAGAATATGAGAAGCCAAAGCATCAGTTGAAAGGCTTATTCAGCAATGTTGTGATCCAACCTGTGCATGAGAAGATTCCATTCCCATGTCTAGTGCGAGATTTATCCCTAATGTTGCAGTCTACAACATAATAAATGAATGAGAACAATGGACCCCGAATGATACGTAAAAAGGGGGGTTATCCAGGGGACTCGTGTGTTATAACTTAGTGTTAATACTGTTGGTGATCAGATTCTTTTTGACAACCCTTCAGAGACTTTTCCCTGAATGAATAGAACACTTTCTTTGGACTTCGAGAGGTTCACACCTCAATGCTTACCTTTGATTCTCTGCTAAGTGTGGCTTAGGCTAATGCTTATTCTCTGACCCGCAGAGGAGTTTTGACTGAGCTTCTGAAAGGCTGGCGCTTCCTACTTAATTTTCCCTGCTGTGCTCTAATTTCCTTTATGAACATTCCTAGATTTTGGAGATCCTTTAGGGTACAGAACCATCCTCATAGATTGGACTCTGATTTTGGAGATTTAGATTACTCAGTGTGTAAATGAGAGAACTTTAGACTTTACTCTGAGCATCAAATCTTTGTATTGGTCTTTTATATTGCTGCGATTGAACTGCTTGTCTGTCTAAAATTAGTCCGCCTTAATTTCTTTCAGAGGTTGGGCTTACCTGTTGTTCTTCTGTACCTTTATAGTACGGTGTTAAGAGTTGTGTATCTAAGCTTGATTAGTAATCTGTAACAAACCTTCTTAACTATACTTACTGATTCCTGGTCCTTATTTTGTGGCCAAATGGTTTCCACAATTAATTGGTATTGGCAGATGACATACTAACTCTCTGACCCCTCAGTGCATCTAAGAAGGATCCATCTGAGGAAGATATATGGAAGAAAAGTGGGCCCAGGAAACACTGGATCAATCTGGTAGAACGTCGAATTGTTTAACCTCTGACGTGAGGGTGTCCTATTTAGAAATTGCCCAAGCCTAGTCCATACCACAAAAGCCACTGGTTCGATTGAAGATTTGATGTAAAATCGCTGGAACGCTAGCTCAGGAACATCATTTCTGAAATGAATAGTAGCAGCTGAGGAGTGTGAGTATTAATAGGTTTGAGCATTGCAATTGCTCATGCACAAATTAGGATATTGTACAGTGGCTGTGAGGTGTTCTGCAGAGATGATTTAAGTTGAAATGTGAATGTGGCACTTAATCCAGAGGAGTGAAAGTGGTAATTGGGTCCGTGGTGGCCTAAGATACCGGCATAAGGGACTACAAGTCAAGTTTCAGTGTAGGAGACACTAGGTGTAGTTTTCAGCTGTGTTGTGGTGCTGGTCTTAAGATGTCATCAACAGCATTATTCCAATAGGGACTTTATCTTTGTGTGATTGTGAGATGTGGTTGGTGTAGTTTATCTCAGTGCACAGGGGAATAACTGAACCAATCCAAGTGAGATCCAGCTAGTCAAGGTTTCACTTGTAGTGAATGTCAGGATAGGTCGGAAAGTGTTGTTCCAAACTGTTTCTTGTGCGTGAGGAAATCTGTAATTTCCTTAGAGGAGCAGACAAAGTTAGTAGTTGAAATTGCTTGCATTTGTATTGCGTTAAGGGCTTAGAGAACGCACTGGTGAAAATTGTAAAGGAGAGTGAGCTGCTGTAAGGAGCGAGATTGACGTCCCAGTGTGCCTCACTGGTATAGGTTGGTTGGTGTGAAGCAGTGCTGGTGACTGGTTGTGATCGCGGAACTGAGAATTGTGGGTTAAAATTATTTCCTGGTTTCAACGAAGGGTAATTTGTAACTACTGCATATTGTGGATTGAAAATGAAATTAAATTCTTTAAAGCATTGTACAGCCTAGTGAAGGGAGATTTGACTGTGCCTGTTAGAAAGGGGGAAGAGGCACCACCCGAAGGTACACCAGGTCATATTATGGCGATTGACTTTGGTCTTCACATGTGTCTAGTTCGCATAATGGCATAAGATTACTGAGAAGGATGGTGCATTGACATTTCCTCATAATGGGACATTTAATTTGAGACTCATTGAACATTTTAGGAAGATGCAGTATGAAATGATACCCCATAATAAACATACACAATATGAAGCGCTTAATGCTTGGGAACCAACAGCCCATTTTAGACAAACAGATTTCAAGGAAGTGTCAAAAAGCCATATACACTTGTGCAGATGCTAGATGGGATGCAGAGCAGAAATCCTGGAGAATCAACATGATCGAAGGAGCTAGATTATATCCTGCACTAACATGTGCAGAAGAAGGGAAAGGTAAAGGTAATGATAAAAAAAAGAAGAGAGAGACAGGTGGCACAGAGAACACTGCTGAGGACAGTGACAGCGACTTAAATGAGGAATCTTTGAATGAATTACTGTTAAACTGTCCACCTCCATACAATGTCAACCAGACTGGTGGAGTGAATAATGTATCTATGAGTGTGACTTTTGATGTGCCTTTGACACCAAAAAATGAATCCTAATCTAGTGGGAGAGAATATAGGAATAACAGACACTTTGATTTTATAGGCTTTAAATGCCCAGAAGCCTTGGCCATTCCATTCACAATTGGTCCTGTTGTTCCTTTGTATAAACCTGGAGTAGCAGGAAATTCTACACATAGTTTGGATGTTCCTTCTGGAATGAATGTTTTAGCTAGCAATTCAGTGGACTCGACAATGAGACCCATCCCTCATCTCCTATGGCTCTGACACAAGGGAATACCCCATGTGCCACGCGTGCAGACCCTATGTTAAATCAGACAGGGTTTGACCTTACAAGGAGATTTCCTCAGAGATCATCACCCTTTTTCATGGCCAACACAAATGTACCTTCAAATGTGAATTACAGTCCTCCTAGGGCAGAGGTACCTATGGGAACGCCAACTTCTGACATGTCTCTTTTGAACTCACCACCTGGTGCAAGTAGTGGTACTTATAGCAGAGAAATAATTCTTCTTACCCCAGCAGAATGACCAGGTCTTAATGCCTGAGTACTTGATGATTGGTTCAAGGGAGAGACAACCCGACAGGTAGTTGAAATCCTGGATAAAGTGGATTGATTGCTCAGGTCCCATAGAGAGAAATGGTCGTGGATGTGACTAGATTGAAGGTAGAATTAGAAGAAATCATAATTGGAACTCTTGATTTGTCTCAAGTAAATACTTATCAGAAAGACAAATTATTGTTCCTGTGCAAAGCTATTACTAAAAGTGTAGGACAGGCTTATGAAGTATTATCTCAATTGGCTCACAGACATGGAATTGATTTGCAGAAATCCAAAGCCTTACATAGGAGTTACAGGTTAAGCTTTAGTGACAGAGATCTCACAAACATGCGACAGCCAGCAATGAAATTACAGATCAAGGAATTTATTGCATATGTTAGAAAGTGGAGTGAGTTAGACACATAGGAAGGTAGATGGTAAAAAAAAAAAGAACCAAAGAAATTCAGGTTGCAAATGCCTCTGAAACAGAGGAGGAAGATGAGGATATTCAAATGCTTTCCACGAGAGAAGTGCCTGGTGGAGGGTATGTCCAGATACCATGGAGCAGGACTTATCTTGCATCATTCTCAAATGATTTTCCAAAATTTAGAGAGAACCCAGTGGAATGATACAGACAGGTTGATTGGTTTGTAAAAATATCAAAAGTTGTATGTAAAGATTTGGATACACTTTTTGAATATATGGGTGTCCTGACTAGGCCTGTATTTCACCATACAGCATACATTCTGTTTTCTATCCTTTGCTAACATGACATTTTTGCAGGTATTCACTTGCATTGTTAGTTTGAGAATAGATACATTACTGTACTAGTGATAGCGACGAGAGCCTTAGACGAAGACCTTAACGAAAGAACATGAGGAGCCATAGCATCAACTGAAAGGCCTAATCAACAATGTTGCGATCTAACCTGTACATGAGAAAAAGATGTTGTTCCCATGTCTAGTGTGAAATCTTTCCATGATGTTGCAGTCTTTAGCATGAGAAATGGATGAGAACAATTAACCCTTAAGGCTATGTACAAAGAGGTGCTACCCAGGGGACTCTTGTGTGTTGTATCTTAGTGTTCATACCATTGGAGATCAGATTCTTTTTGACATGCCTTCAGAAACCTTTCCTTGTATGCTTAGAACACTTCCTATGGATATTGAGAGGTTCAGACCTCTATGCTTACCTTTGATTCTTCCCCAAGTGTAGCTTAGCCTAACGTTTAATCTCTTACCCATAGAAGGCTCTTGACCAAGCTTCTGAGATGCTGTTGCCTTCCTACTCAATTTTCCCTTCTCTGTTCTAATTTTCTTTATGTAAATTTACTGATTTTGGAAATGCTTTCGGGTACAGAACCATCCTCTTAGCTTGGCCTTTCTCTAAGCATCAACTCCTTGTATTGGTCTTTTGTATTGCTGTGACTGAACTGCTTGTTTGCCTAAAATTGGTCCGCCTTAATTTCTTTCGGAGGTTGAGCTTACTTGTTGTTATTCTGTACCTTTATAGTATGGTGTTAAGAATTGTGTACCTGAACTAGATCATTAATCTGTAATAAACCACCTTAACTCTAGTTACCAATTCCTGGTTCTTATTGTGTGACGAAATGGGTTACACTGTTAATTGGTATTGACTGATGACATACTAACTCTCTCACATCTCAGTGTGTTTGAGAAAGATCCATTGTTGAACAATATAAGGTAAGGTAAGTGGGCCCAGCAAACTCTGCATCATAAACATTCTTGTAAGGATGGCAGACAAGGGTTGCGGTTTCAAAGAGTTATATAAATAATTAATAGACAGTTTACATAGAACATGCCATTAGTACATTCAACAACAAGCAAACAAATCATAAGTTCAGAGAACCCAGTACAGTTCTAAGTGAAATCCGATATTGATTCGTCTTATAAAGATGTGGAAAAGGGTCTCCTCTACATAGAAATCTTCACATCCTTTTGTAGGACTTTAGACAGAGACATTCATACATTCTTAGAAGAGTACATGGTTCTCTTGATATGCACCAACAGGGAACAAGTATAATAAAAACTATTTTGCTACAGTATACATTCAAAGTTTCTCTCATGGTAAGAATACATTGAGTTTGCAGGCATTCTCACAGTTTACGCAATTATCCAAATTGATACATTGTATAATTATAGCCTGGGACAGTTACATGTCCTTGGTTAAGTACAGTGAGGGGAAATCTCTGGGAACATTCTCTGTTTATTAGTGTGAGTCTCACAATTCTTTATTTAGAACAAGAAGAACAGCAATAGTCAACACGTGATATTTTGCAACATCAGTGCAAGATGGAGGACAGTGTAAACACAACCTAAGTTAGCGTAAGCTCAAATTATGATGTATTTAATATGCAGAAAGAAAATCAACTCACAAGCCCCGATGATTATTAAATCATCAATTCAATTCTTTATTACAGAATATAATTCATTGACTTTGTGTTCTTCTTTTTGGATTCTCCTAGGTCCTCCAGGGTGTCATAAATGCAAAGTTCACTTTGCATTTATTCAACCTTTACATCAAACCCCTTTCTTTTTCTTCCTCTCATTGCTGACAGCTTCTTATACCCACATTCCATACTAATTTGTTAGAAAATTCCTTTGCAAAATTTCAAGGAAATAAGCACACATACAATGCCAATTAATGTAAGCAAAAGATGGGTTAGAACCAATTTCAGAATTACTCCAGCTACGCTACCAGGTCATTTCCCTATCTTAGCAAACCCCTTTCCAATTGATCCTAATATTAGATCTTAACCTTTCCCAAGCACCTGACTCTTCCAACTCAGTTAATTCATGCATTATGTTCATATTGTAGTGGTCAAGCTGCTTATCTCTACTCGGTATATAGGTGTATAGATTGATTGATTGATTGATTGATTGAGGTGCAGCATTCCCACGTGTTATTGAATGAAATGAAATGAAAAGAATCTTATAACGCGCGACTTAGCCCGAAGGCATCAAGGCCCCTAACAGAAAAATCCAAAAAAACAAATAGAAAATGACTACAAGTACGCCCTTGGAAACAGCCAGGTTTTTAGTGCTTTTCGGAAACGCAGAACAGAGGGCTGAGTTTTAATTTCACCTGGAAGAATGTTCCATAGCTTTGGGGCGATTGTAGAAAAGGCCCTACCGTCCCATCTGCTCTTGCGGAAGGGAGGTACCACAAGCAGATTCTTTGAGGAAGAACGTAGGAGTCTGCCCGAGACGTAGGGGGCCAGCAGATTCTTGACCCCTCCAGGACCATTGCCAGAAAGTGCACTATGAGTCAGGCAGAGCACCTTAAAGGTGATCCTCGCTTCAATAGTAAGCCAATGTAAGGCTTTCCTAGCAGCTGTTGATGACGCTAGTCTGGGAGCGTCCAGAACGAATTTGGCAGCCACATTTTGGGCGGTCTGAAGACGCTTTGTTAGGCTCTTATTCATACCGATGTATAGGGCATTACAGTAGTCGAGTCGCGAAGAGACAAGTGCTACCACCACTTGCTTCCGCGCCTGAGGGGACAGGCAATGTTTTATTTTCCTAAGTATTTTGATGATCCCCCAGCAGGTAGCGACAGTTCTATTTACCTGCAAAGTCATGGAGAGGGCCGGTTCAATCATTACTCCCAAATTTCGCGCTGACTCCGTGGGAGTGGGACAAGACCCCAGCGAGGGCGGCCACCATTCAGGTGACCAGATGTTATTGTTGGGGCCGAACACCAAGATCTCCGTTTTCTCGCCGTTCAACTTTAATGAATTGTAAATCATCCATTGTGACACTGCTTCCATGCAGTTCCTAAAGTTGCACGGGGACGAGCCATCAGGGTGAGAGAGGGACACCAAGATCTGCGTGTCATCGGCATAGGAGACTACCTCCATCCCAAAAGATCTAACCAACTTGGCAAGTGGGGTCACGTAGATGTTAAACCATGCAAACTCTGCTTTCCTTTGCAATGAGTAAATCTAGTGCTAGCTGGAAATAATCTTATTTACCACATATATAATAGATCCATTTTATACTCCCGAATAGGGTTGAAAAGCTTTTTCCCAAAACTAAATAGTTGTGCTCGCATTCACTCCATCCTAATATCGCAACAGTCTGGTTTCCCTCTTGTTGCAGTATGACGCATAAAGATCCCTTCTTGGTGACCTCAATGCTTAATCTAGGGGGTGGTTCCTTTAGAGTTTCTTCACCTTTCCCAAAGATGTGTTCTGCACTGGTCTTTCCTTCCCCCCCTCTCTTCATTTATTCTTTTCCTCTCATTTAATTCCTCTATAAATACCCTCTCATTTTAGTTAATTTTGCAGGGTACATCATACATGCTCTGATTAGTAATGCGCACGTTAGTCACAGGGGTAAAGAATTTTATCATATATTCAAGTTGATGCCTTGATTTGAACATTTTTGTAAGAGCGAGAAACAAGTTTAGTAGCTCAGAAATTCACATTTTCACCACTGAAAATTGACACATCTTCTAATGGATCATTGTGAGGAGGAGCCCGCTTTAACCCCGGTGATCAGCCCCCACCCGAGCTTTTCAAAGGAACCGCCATCCCTCGGCGCAGACACAAGAGGGTTAACTAACCCGGAATCCTCTCCCCTACAGGAACGCCCAGGGGAGAGCACCAACCAATGGGACACGGCCAGGGTCGGATTGGGATCACAATTTGGCCCGGGCACTGATGAAAAAAGTGGTCCACATTCAAGGGGCGTGGCCCACAATTAAGGGGCGTGGCCCACATTCAAGGGGCGTGCCCTTTCATGAAACACCATTTGGTTACACACGTCAATGTCCTTCAATATTAGATGTAAATACATTAAGAATTTGGACAAGTATGGTAGTGCGTGCACTGTCCAGTGACCAGCTGAAAGAGGGCATCAAAGAGAAGAAATTGGATTATAAATTCAAATCTGTTCCAAACAGGGGCCCAAAAATATGTTTGGCCCAGGGCCCCCAAAATCCTTAAGTTGTTTGGCACAGACAAGGAAGGAAAGTGAGAGGATACTGTTTTTGCACAGGACACAGGGCTAAGGTGACAATGGTGCCATGCTGAGCAACTAAAAAAACAGCAAGGCCCCTTTCAGTCACAAAATTATTCGAGCCCTCCATGGAAGGAGCACCTAATAAGCAGCGAAGCCCCTGCTATTACTAACCTACTCAGCCCTCCCCAGACCTTCAGCTCAGGAGCACATGAATAGCAGTAAGGCCCATGCAATTAGTAAATTAATCAGCCCTCCTCAGCCCTCCAGGCCTCAGGCAATGTCCTGGCAGGGGAGCACAAAACACAGCTGCTGGGTCATCCATGGTAGCCAGGGGGAGGCTGAGGTGAAGATAGTGCAAGTTGCAAAGATCACCTGGCCCCACAGTGAGACCCATTCTCCCTCGCCCACTATGCCCTGAATGCGAAGGGCTGTGGGCGAGGTGTTAAAACTAACACTGTTTTTGTGCTGAGTGGGCCCCACGGGGGCCGAGGTGAAAATGGCTCAAAGGCCTGCGCAACCCCTGGCCCCCAGGGAGGCCAATTTTTTCAAACAATCACCCCCTCCCCAGCCACCCTCAGTGTGATTGCTTTGCAGGGCAGGGTGTGAAGGAGAGGCCACAGCGGATAATCACTGCGGCCGCACAGTGAAGTTACATTAATTTCTCTGTTTCTGTCTCCGTGCCCTCTGTGGGTTGTTCTCTTTTCTTCCCCTTTCCTAGTCCACAGAGGGCACGGAGACAGAGACAGAGAAATGAATGCAACTTCACTGTGCGGCTGGGAAAGGGGAGAAAAAAATGGCCCACAGAGGGCATGTAGACACCGGCCCTTCGCCCAATGCCCGAATGCCCACATTGCCAATCCGCCCCTGGACACGGCCTGGGTCATTGGGACGGAGACGACGCTGCCAACGACAAGGCCGAGACCTGGTTCGGGGATTGGTGGATACCCCCGGAGGACGCCCATAGTGCCGCCGTAACTCTGGAGAGTTACGGCTGCCACGGTGCGTGAATCGGTGAAGCGGGTTGGAGGGAGGAAGTTGGCATTGCAGGGTTTGTGTTGGGGTTTGAGGTCTTTTCTCTGCCTTTCTTTCTTATTCCGTTTCTAGTAGAGGAGCGGGCGTACCCGGGGTTCCATACTTATGACCGCTGGTATGCCTACATAGGTCTCGACTAGTGTCTGTGATCGTGGGCTGCCAGAACAAAGACCAGCATGTAATTAGCCTTGCGCCAGTGATGATTTACTGTGTCTGACGGGTACTAGAGAAGCCGGTATACTAGCCTCATTTTGTTTCCTAACACATGTCGGGTACTAAAGAGGTCCGTATTCTAGCCTCATTTCGTTGCACCTGCCCTAGTAGCTTGTAACCTGAAGTAAGGACAAATTAAAAACTTTAAACTGCATACTGCTTATCTATTGAGTTTCCTATTATTCCTACCTCCTTACCAGCCCCCTCTCAAAGCACACTCGGGATTTCCTTAAACACCTTGGTGATGGTATTCCTTAAATAGACCGGGACAAATATACTTACCACCTCTGTTTCTTCTCTCTCCACGCTATCCGGGGGAACAGCACCAATACCCACCTGGGGGAGAAGAAGACGTCGCCAGAGGAAAACCCATCCCATTGTGGAAGTTCAACCCCAAGAAGACCCAATTTTGTTTTACTAACTTTGTTTTGTGTATAGAACTTTAAATAAATACGGCAAAAATAGATCCCCGCATAAGACCTCCTAGCTTTTTTTTCCGCCCGTCCCTCTCACAATCATCAAAGTCAGAATAAAACAGTTTGATATAATCCTGATGCCAGAAAAACTTTAGGAAAAAATGGAACAGGAGAAGGAGTAGATCAAAGGTAAGTGAAAGTATGCTCCTCCCTTCTGCTGCAAAAGCAAACAAAGCAATCTTCCACTTTCATGACTTTCAGGTATTCAGCTAACATTTGATATTATTCATTGTAACTATGCACACTCTCATGCTGGGGAATATGTGGCACCTTACTCTTTGGTGGGGAAGGTCTAACTACAGGTTCAAATGCAGAGTTGATTGACATATGAGGGATATCTCCTTTCAACAAATAACCCTCTAACAGCCACCCAATCATGGAAATAGAAATGGCAACTGATAGACTTACAAGCAAAATTTTGCAGTGTTGCTGCATCATGTTAACCTAAATCTGATCAAGGAAACTCCAGATACAAATGTTAGTCTGCTACGTATTATTGTATCTTCTCTACCCTATCTCAAAAGCTCCCGGGATTTTTATTCTGCATCAAAAGCTATCAGGATTTTTATTCTGTGTCGACCGGAGGCCTAAAGTAGCTAATGTCCTCTGACCAGTACCTTAACTCTATGACCGTTCTTTCAACTCATTCAGTAGTCGTTGTGAATAGGCATCCGTTGTGACATCACTTTGTCTCAGGACAAAGTCAGTCAGTCTGTCAGTCAGACAGTCATCATAGTCAAACTTGATT
Source organism: Lissotriton vulgaris (assembly GCF_964263255.1). Classification (NCBI taxonomy): domain Eukaryota; kingdom Metazoa; phylum Chordata; class Amphibia; order Caudata; family Salamandridae; genus Lissotriton; species Lissotriton vulgaris. Next base: position 233,368,637 of record NC_141693.1, on the reverse strand, counting down.
TTGGCTAAGTAGGTTCAGTCTGGACCTGGATACTTCCAATTGATTGTTCTCTCCCTTTTGAGTGGTTTAGAACTGATCAAGTCCAGGAATCATCCACAATGTCAATCCGGTCAACCTGTTTCCTGTCTCACTGTCTTCCCTAATATTCTCTGGTCTCAACAGCCAACCATCTTCGGCTGTACCTCGACCCTTGGAAGTGCTTGAGATCTTTGGCTCTGATAAGGCTGGCACACTGGCAGATGAGGAGCTTTGTTGTTCCACCTCTATTCCTTGCGATGTTTGCTGTGGCAGATTAGTTTCAGCCTTTCAAGAAATTTTCACTGTTCCAGTCGATGTGAATTCTCAATCTGGTGGTCGGTACCATAGTGGTCGCCGGGACAACAGCACTCTCATCATCCTCTTGATTTGAGTGATGCTTGTCCAATGGAGACTGTGGACCTCAGCCTGGTCTTCCTCTTCTTCCGAAGCCTCGAACACCTCAAACCTGGGGTGACTCGAGGAATTAGTGGAGGTTAGTTCCCCTTCTTTGTGGCTTGCCCTGTTGGTAGAGGAAGCATGTATTTAGTTCTGCAGACCAGCACACTTGACAGCCGTGTTGGCGAACATGATCATCTGGTAGGGCCCTCTCCCGCACTACTCCAAACAGGACATGCAAACGTATTTCTAGATGTGAATCCAATCACCAGGGTTCAGGTCATGCCCTAAGGACCCTCCGACAGCTGGAGTAGCAGCACCGATCTGATGAAAGCTAGAATGCACCACGGCAGACAATCCCTTCCCACACTCGAGGACCAGGTCATCTGTGATATTCACAACGACAGCTGCTGGGACAGAGGGTATTCACATTGGTCTCCCCTTCAACTCCTTTGACTACTCATCAGTACCAAAGGAAGAGCATCAGTCTATTTGAGTGAAGTGGAGGTGCGGGCTTTAGCAAGATTAGCTTTGATTGTTCTATTTAGTCTCTCTAAATCCCCTGATGCTTCAGGCCTGTAGCTACAATTGAATCTCTGGCCAATCCCTATAGCTGTACATCTTAAATGCATTATCTTACTCTTGAAGTGAGTTTCTTTATCTGATTCAAGACAAACTGGCATCTCGATTCACTGTATCAACTCCTGCAGCTATTGTTTAGCAACTGTTAAGCTGTCACACCTCCAGGTAGGGTATGCCTCAACCCATAGTGAGAACAGACACAGGATGGCAAGGATATACCTTAATTGGTTGCATCAGGACATCGCCACAAAGTCCATTTGGAAACTAGTGAAGGGACCATCAGAATTTTCAATGTGGTTCATGGTCACAGCAATTCTTTTGCCCACATTTTGTTATTGACAGGTAGCACAGCATTGACAAACCTTTTTTGCCATTGATCTGAAATTATACAATGAGAATGTAGACAGCATTTAGTCTTTGCCCACATGGGTTGGACCATACATGTGTTGCACTATCACAGGCAGAAGGGAATCAGGAAGAAACATTTTTCCCCTCGCTGAACACTCAAATATCACTGGCATCACTCACACATCCCATTCCTTCCCATGTGCCTTTCTCTAAGTCTGGGGCAGCATGTTGCAGTTCTCTCAATTCACTGAAAAGAATGTACAGAGTTCAGTAACCTGTTGGATACAGTATCTCCCTCTGCGTTACATGGTTAATCTAAATGGAAGATGCTGGACCCAAGAGCGCAGTTGTCAGTTCTCACCTGTATTTCCATAGGAGCGATAGGAAGACAGGGCTGCAAGGTCCCAACATCCTTCCATCACCAATGCTGCCCAGGAAAGTCAAAGCTAGTCAGGGTGAAATGGGGAAGAGAGGAAGGGAAGAGAAAAAACACAGGTCCCACGGAGTCAGCACAGGAAGGTGTGTTTGTGCCCAGGGAGTCTCTATGTGTCCCCTGTATATTAAAAAAGAGAACAGGGACATCCATTTATGTGTCAATCTCTATATGTATCAAACAAGAGTGCTAACGACAATGAGCCTATATCCATGAATATGTATCGAAGTTCCTATAACAGTCCCCTCTTCCGTAACTTAAGTAAGTGACTGCATACGCAGGAAGGGTATACAATTTATGAATTAGAAAGAGAAAGTAAAGGTTTGAGGAGCAAAACAGGTTATCTCATTTTCTTCGGTGGATTTCAGGAAACCTGAGCTGGAGCAGATCAGGAGCAAAGGAGGACGCCGAGTAACTCGGAAAAGCAGCTGACGAACTGCGACCTGAGGGAGACGTCAAACGTGGAAAGGTGAGTCAGCCGAGGGCAGAAGATTGCATGTGTGACAACTAGAACGCAAATCAATCTTCCGCTCGAGAAGGCTGGCTTTATGCTGAGAGTGCCCGGCTCCTGCCACAGACCCGGCCAGGATCTGAGCAAGGATGACAGCAGTATTGGGCAATCACGTAGGCATAACAGTTGCCTTTGGTGACAAAATCACTACCGCTCGTGTGCAGCACTCTTCATCACAGCAATTTCTTTTGCCATTTGCAAAGCATCTAAAAAATTTGAAACATACAGCCCATTCCGGATAGGGGTGCAGGCTGATTTTAAGAATCCTCGCGTTGACTATAAGTGGCCAAAATCATACACAACTCCAAAGCCATACTTGCCGTCAGTGTAAATAGTGACTTGTGAGCCTTCTGAGGTACAGCAGGCCCTAATAAGGGCAATTAGTTCAGCTACTTGTGCAGATGTTGCATGGCACAAGTAAGACGCAGCTACAACTCTGCTCACCATACATATAGCTTAAGTGTCTTTTAAAATGCAGCGTCGGCCCCTCAGACAAGACCCATTGTTAGAAAAGGGATTTTTGGTAGCCTAGGGCATGTGCCAAAGCCAGGCAGAATCCACCACTCTAGTCAGGATAAGGAAGTTACACTCCTAAAATAACTCCTGCTCACCCACTTGGTAGCTTGGCATGAGCAGTCAGGCTTATCTTAGAGACAGTGTGTAAAGCATTTGCACATAACCAACAGTAATACAGTGTAAGCACTAAAAAAGGGACACAACACCAGTTTAGAAAAATATCCAATATTTTTATATACTTAGGACAAGACCAAACACGATAAAAATCTACAATAAAGTACTTAAAAATCTTCAGTTATCAAAATATGCATGAAATACAGTTCCTCTATGTTGACAGCTCCATCCGCGGCTATCACGGCGTCATGAGCAAACAAATCCAAACAGTTCTGGCTGACCGCGGCTTCGCGGGCCAGCTACAGTTTCGAGAAGACCCGCAAACAGTACCTTTTAGAAATGCAGGACATCAGCGACCTCTCGTGGAGCTTCCAAAAGCACGGCGTCCGCAGGCATTGGTTGCGGAGTTCGGTGCAGGAGTGGTCGGACCCCCTGAAGTCACACGTGTTACAGACCGAACTCCTCTCTCTTAAAGTCAGGAGCACTAGCATTAGCAGGCGTCGGGTGCTGGGCTGCGAAGTGCAGCCGTGCGGCGTGCGGTGCCCTCAGGTCACGGTGCGAGCAGCGGCTCGGTGTTGGCATCATATGCGTCGTCAGTGAGACCAGGGTCGCCGTGCTCATCGAGGTGCTGGCAGGTCACGGCGCAAGCAGTGTCGTCATCGTTGCTGAAGCACTGTCGTTGGCTGACGAACTGGAGTCGATGACGCCGGCGTCGGTAGGCCAAGGTTGCACTGCGACATCAGGGCGGTGCGCCGTGTAACCTTACAAGCGGTGCCCTCAAACCACGGTGCAAGCAACGGTGTTGATTTCGGCATGGAGCAGCATTGTCGGGGATGCCAAGGCGTCATTGTGAAGTGAGGCAGTGCGGAGTGCGGGACTCACAGGTAGCGGTGTGAGCAGCTGCTCGGTAGCGGCGTCAGCAGGCGTTGTCGGTAAGACCAGGGTCGTGGTGCGGTGGTGCCCTCTCTGGTGTCTTCAGGACACGGAGTTGGCAACAGCGTCGTAGACAGCGTTGGGTTGCCTTTTCTTCTGTTGCAGCACAAAACATACAGTCCCCAGTGCTGAGAGCAGAAGAGCTTGAAGTCTTTGCTGTTCCTGAGACTTCTTGAACAGGGTGCAAGCTATACCTCAAGTCCTTGGAGAAACTCACAAAAATAGATTGCAGAAAGTTAAGTTCAGTCCTTTTACTGCCCAAGACAGAAGCAGCCACTGCAGACCAACACAGCAAAGCACACAGCAATGTGGTAGTTCCTCCTCACAGCTTCTCCAGCTCTTCTTCTTGGCAGTATTCTTGGTCCAAAAGAGTTCTAAGTTCAGGGCTCTGGGCCCCAATATTTATATCCCCAAATCCTTTGATCTCTTAGGCAGAGAGTGTCTGTGCCCAGCCAGAACCAGTTCTTCCTTCTCTGGTGTGACTTCCTGGCAGGAGGTGGAGATGGCATGGTCAGAGGCAGACCAGGCCTTTTGAGGTGCAAGGAAATCCCCCCCCCCATTCCCCAATTGCAGCCCAGGCCTATTCAGCCCTTTCCTGACCCACCTAAACTATCTGGAGCCACTCATGCTCCCCAGCCTTCTGTCATCGAAAACCCAGACAGGCAATCCACATTCCAGCAGAGGCACACGGGATGACAGAGCAAGAAAATACTGACTTTCTAAAAGTAGTATTTGCAAACACAGAATGTAAAAATCACCTTCACTAAACGATGCATCTTTAGATTCTGAGTTCAGGCACACTAAAACGTATTTCCCTACCTACTTCCCTGGGCCAGTTATGTTTATAAGATGTTATGTTATGTTATTTTATTTTTATATAGCGTAAATCACCACTGGTCTCTAAGCGCTTCAGGGCACTGCATGGATGCAGGGCGGAGGATTAGACAGATATTAATGTCTCTCTAAACAGGTGGGTCTTTAACAGCTTTCTAAAGGGGAGCAGGGCTGATTCTTTTCGCAGGTTCTCTGGTAAATCATTCCAGATCCGTGGCAGGAGGACCGAGAACGCTCTGCCCCCTTTGGTCTTAAGATTGTATCTGAAGGAGGCTAGCCTACAGGTCTCCAAAGAACGCAAAACCCGTCCAGGCACATACTTTTGCACTCTGTCTTTTATATATTTTGGTGCATCCCCATACACTGCCTTATGGCCTATACACAAGCTCTTAAAGTGCACCCGCTGTTCGAAAGGCAGCCAGTGCAATTTTTGAAGTAGGGTGGGGGGCTCGCGTGTGCCTAGGGAGACTAAAAATTAACCTGGCTGCATCATTTTGTACAACCTGCAATCTCCTCAGAAGCTTCTGTGGGATGCCTAAATAAAGGGCATTCCCATAGTCCAGTTGGGAGATGACCGTGGCTGGGACAATTGAGTGTAAGACAGAGGTGGAGAGTAGAGGGACAAGTCTCCATAATTGCCTAAGAAGGCCCATACAGATGCCTACCACCGCTGACAACTGGCCAGACATAGACTGATCCAAATCGATTTTCAAGCCCAGGCTCTTTACTACTGGCACTGGGATTAGCGCCACACCTAATTTTGAATGCCAGAAAAGTTCACACCAAGGGTTGTTTTGAGCTGGAACGGTTTTATCCGGGTTGATTTTTAATGAATTGGCTGCCATCCAGTTAACAGTAAACCTGAGAAGATTTTTCACTGATTCTTGTGCCTGACTGGTGTCATCAAGACGGACCAGGAGTTGGGTGTCATCAGCGTAGTTAAAGACCTGGCAATCTCTGCCTGTGAGAGCCTCCACCAAGGGCTGCAGATAGATATTAAAGAGAAGTGGAGACAAAGCAGAACCCGGGGGGACTACACAGGACAGGATGTTATAAGCAAACTCCCCATTCTGTTCCATGGAGAACAGGTAGCCTTGTAATAGTGAAAAATTAAATTGGCCGTAATTCGCTATTAGGACATGCAACACACACCAAGGCATGTCCTACCTTTCACATACACTGCACCCAACCCACAGGGGTACCTTAGGCCTACCTTAGGGGTGGCTGACATGTAAGAAAAGGGAAGGTGAGGGACTGGCAAGTGTATGCACTGGCCAAGCCGACATGGCAGTTACATACTGCGCGCAGACTCCGCAATGGCGGGTCGGAGTTACCTTTTTAGGGCTACTCACGTGGGTGGCACAATCAGTGCTGCAGGCCCACTAGTAGCATTTTATTCATAGGCCCAGGCACACTCAGTGTACTTTACTAGGGACCAACAAGTAAATCAAATATCCAATCATGGAAACACCCATACATAACACAATTTACCACAGGAGCACTTGCACTTTACCACTGATCAGCAGTGAGAAAAGAGCGCAGAAACACTGCGCCAGCAAAAACAAAGTCAAAACTGGGAGGTCAGAAAGCAAAAACTCAGGGGAAATACGGCAAAAGATGCCAAGTCTAACACACATCAACAAAAAGGGTGTGGTCAGACTCAGGAAGGGGTTTATCCAGTATGTCAGGTAATATTTTTGTGCACAACTCGGTAACACTAACACAATGGTGGTCAAATGCACCCTCATCGTCTCCCTCTGGAATTGGCAACAGAGTAGCAGGGTTTAGTGTGTTACATCTTTGAATGGAAACATTTTCTGCTGCCAAAATGATACTCTCATAGGGGCATATTAACAAGGGCGGTATGACTGCTATAGAGGCACTTTTTGCCGCTAAAGCGGCGATATTTTTATCGCCCTATTTACAAGGTGGCGCTAACATGCATTAGAGCATGTTAGCACCCATTTTCCGGATGCATCGCTTTACATCTATCATGAGATGCAAAGTGGGTGTCACTGGGCGTACCCCTGACGGACTACCTTCTAAATTATCGCTAAATACACATTGCGATATTTACAAGATGGCCCTCAGGGATTTAGCAGACGTTAGTTTTTTGGCAAAAACCGCGGTTTTCACCAAATACGAACGTCTGCTAAGATGCTGACTTAGCTATGCTTACAATTGGGGGCGGATCATGTTGATACAACTACAGGGTAGTATCAGCAAGGTTATCGCCGTTTTCAATGGAACATCGCTGAGAAACCAGCGATGTTCCATGGAAAACATCGCTATGGCTGGGATAATTATCGCCATTGCGGTATGCGTTGTTAATACAGCTCTAGCATGCCTGTAATTATCAGCGATAGCCGGCGACAAACATTTTGACGCTGAGGGCGGCCAGCGATAATTATCGCTGCTGCTAGGTAATATGCCCCAAAGTTAGTTAAAGAAACACAAAGGGTCTTGGCTCCTAAACTCAGCAAGGCTAAGCCAATATGAACTATAACAAACAACACACTTACCAGTGCTGGGAAACTTATTTTCACAACCTGTTTGAATCTGTAGTGTACAAGACTATGGCATGGACACTTGCTTTATAAATTGCAAATTTTTATTTTACACTTGTATGCCTTTTTTAGTTTTGCATCATTATGATTTTGTGCATGGGAATACAAAAAATTCTATGTACATGTTATATACAAACACAAAATACAAATAAACACACACTATGGTATGTACAATAAATTCTCAACTTACATACAACGCATTCTTGGCCATCCATTCATACAACACATGCAACACATACACAATGGTCCCAGTGTCAAAATAAACTTTTTTGGTTCAACAAATGAATAGTCCGTTCTTTGACCTATCTGACACTTAATTGTAATACTTGTAATGGAAGCAAAAAAGTCTTTCCACGTGTTCCCCAAGAAATTACAGGCAAATCAGAGAAATGACACGGGACCTGGTGGGTCGACGCGTTTCGAGCCCTGTGACTGGCAGGGTTCTCCTCAGGACCAAACAATAACTATAAAGAAAAAAGGAAAACAATCATGACTCAAATATACTAAGTGATCAACACCTGATCTGCAACCTAACCACCGGCAGCCTACCTCTAACGTTGGGTCGTGGCTCCAACAAACAATTGTATTCCAAAGTAGAAATATTTTGAAGGGTGTGCTGAGCAAGTTAGGAAAAAAGGAAGAACGATAAGTGCTCTGCATTTAGGCATCCACACTCGTCATGTTTGCTGTCTTGTGTGTGCGCCTACCTGAACTAAAACTGATGGTTGGCTAGGGAAGAATGATCCGGGGTTCTGGTTCTTAAGCTGATAATGTCGTTTCCATATCTGCCGAGACAAACACAGTGGAAAGCGTTTGTAAGCGCTAATGTGACATTTAACTGAGGAATAGACTGGCGCGTCTCCCCGGTAGGATTCTTACTGTTTCAGGGTTCATGCTGTATGGACGTATTGTTTGGACGTATGAACCGCCGGTGCCGATGGGGAATAATCGCCCGTGGGTGCCGCTCCTACACGCTACGTTTATCTCAATCTGCTGAGACAGAAGGGTGAAAGCGTGTGTGATTGTTTGCTGTCCCGCATTTGTCGGTCGATTTTTGGTGAGAAAGGGTCATGAACCCGGCCGGGTCCTGTCTTACCTTTCGTGAAGCTTCACGCTAGTACACAGAGTGCAAGGGTTCCATCGCTGGTCGCAGCGTTCGCTCCTTCCCCTTTGGTCTATTGCCGCTAACTGAGAACGCTCACTGTTCCTAGTTGTGGGAGTAGTTCTGACTCAAAGGATTGTGGGAAATGTAGTCCCATGGATATAAATAGAAACCAAAGGGCTAAGTTACGTGATGGATCTGTAAATTTCTGACAATTCGTTGAGGCCAGTGACTGCTGTGTTAAATTTCATTATAAGCATTGCCTCTCTCTGATTTAGCCTTGCTTCAATGTTACCCCCTCTCGGGTCGGTTTCAATTTTGGACATAACTGTCCACTTAAGTTTAGTTTTGTCATGTTTCTTGGTGGCCCAGTGATGGACTAGCGGTGCATTTTCCACATCTCGGCGTATTCTCGATTTATGCTGAGTGATACGCTGTCTCACTTCTTGGGTTGTTCTTCCTATGTACAACATAGGGCATGGACATATTATAGCGTACACTACGTTTCTAGTCTTGCAATTTGTGAATGTGTCGTGTTTCCAACAGATGTTATTAAAGGAAAAGACTGACTCTTCTATTGTATCATTTGTGGTGACCTGTAGTCGGTGGGAAGCCGAATAGGCTTCTTATTGTCGGGGCTTTTTCAATAGGCATTGCGGCTCTGACAATGTGGTTGGCCACACTCTTTTCTTTTTTGTGGGCAAATAAGGGTGGTGTTCTGAAGTCCTCATGCAGATCTTTTATTAAATGCCAGTTGGATGTGATCAATTTCTTCAATTGGTTTGTAGCTGGGCAGAACGTGGATACACACACGACTCGTTTCTGTTCCTCTTTAGGCTTTTTCTGCAAAAGGGATTCACGCGGTGTCCACCACGCTCTTTTCAATGAGTTTTTTAGTAATTTGTTGGGATATCCTCGTAGGAGGAGCCTCTCTTTGAGTTGGTTTGCATGTTCAAAGTAGTCCTCTTTGCGTGAACAATTCCTACGTACCCTTAGGAATTGGCCGAAGGGTAGGTTTTGTCTTAGGCTGCGTGGGTGGTTACTTGAGTACAGCAATGCCTTATTCCTATCTGTTGCTTTCCGAAAAAGGGTGGTGGCAAGGCCTCCCTCAAATGGTTCAATTTTGACATCCAAAAATGTAATGGATGTATTGGATGATGTGCAGCTGAATTTTATGTCATTACTTCTTGTGTTCAACCAGTCAACAAATTCATTTAAGGTTCCAGAGCTTCCGGTCCATATGAGAAATACATCATCGATGTATCTCATGTAGTGGGAGATTTGTATTTTGAAAGGATTGTCATTTTCGATGAATTTTTGTTCATAGAGGCCCATAAACATCACTGCTAATTCCGGGGCAAATGGACACCCCATTGCTACTCCTTTTATTTGTAAATAAAATTCGGAGTCGAATGTAAAAAAATTCTTCTGTAGAGCCAAAGTTGCCAGTTCTAATATAAATTCCGTAGGTACCTGGATCGGTCTATCACGTTTGTCCAAGAAAAAGGACAATGTCTCCAGGGCTTGGTCTTGGGGGATCTGGGTGTAAAGTGAGACCACGTCTAATGTGACCATTAGTTGTTGGTTTTGATCAAATTGTACTGTTTCAATCTTTTGGAGAAAAGCGGTCGTATCTTTAAGGTGAGCTGGAATCGTGTCGATGAATGGTTTTAAAAAGAAGTCTATGTACTTGGCTACTGGTTCGAAAAGGGATTCACATCCAGAAACTATTGGACGCCCAGGGGGATTGTTTTCATTTTTGTGAATTTTAGGCAGAACATAAAACACTGGGGTTCTGGGATTTTTATTCTGCAGAAACGCCAACTCCTTTGGACCTACGAAGCCTTGATCGAATCCTTTTTGAATGATTTGAAAAAGTTGATTTTGGAATTCAATAGTTGGATTTTTTGGGATACGTCTGTAGCATGTGACATCGTCCAGTTGTCGGTGTACTTCTGTTTTATATTTGTTGACATCCCAGACAACCACTGCCCCTCCCTTGTCCGCTTGTTTTATGACGACTGATCTATCATTTTTCAATGTGAATAGTGCCTCCTTTTCTGTCTTTGGTAGGTTGTATTTTACATAGCTTCTTTTATTCTCTAGAGATGAAATCCCGGATAGAATGGTACGTTCGAACGTGATGACTTCTTTTGGAATTTTAGACCCTGCAGGACAAAAACTGGATTTTTCTTTAGACCTGACACCTCAGGTTGGTGATCTTCAATGGTGTCTGAAAAGAATGTTTTAAGCCTGATTTTACGGCAAAATTCTAAAGCTTCTAGCTTCATTCTGACGTAATCTGTGGGCCTAGATGGTACAAAGGCTAATCCTTTTGTCAAAATAGATGTCTCTGCTTCAGTTAAACATTTGTCAGATAAATTGAATATGGGGGGAAGGTTTAGTTCTTGTAAAATCGGGACCGTGTCCTCATTTCCCATGGTTGCACTGGTCGTGTGCGCCCTCTCCCTTTCTGTTGGCCCTGTCCTAAAAAAGGAATCTGATTTTGTTGCTGTCTTTGTTGTTGGTCTTGTTGGTTACTCTGTCTATTCTGGTAAGGTCTGTTTGTATTATTTTTATTCACTCCCTGAGGAGGATGTATCTGAGAATGTGACGAACTTGCGGCGTGATCGCCCTTGGTTGTCCTGTAAAAATCTTCTTGATTCAGTATTCGAGTAAAAATCTTTCCTGAGGTAAGGATAGACGGAATCCAGGGAGAAATTCTTCTTATCCAATTCAAACTTATTGCTCTTTTGGGCTACTGTGAAGTCCTTAAATTCTCCGATTTCTTTTTCCACTTTTTCCAGCAGTCCTTTAGAGTCCGTTATTAGTTGATTGTCTTTGATTTCCTTCAAAAATCAAAGACAATCAACTAATAACGGACTCTAAAGGACTGCTGGAAAAAGTGGAAAAAGAAATCGGAGAATTTAAGGACTTCACAGTAGCCCAAAAGAGCAATAAGTTTGAATTGGATAAGAAGAATTTCTCCCTGGATTCCGTCTATCCTTACCTCAGGAAAGATTTTTACTCGAATACTGAATCAAGAAGATTTTTACAGGACAACCAAGGGCGATCACGCCGCAAGTTCGTCACATTCTCAGATACATCCTCCTCAGGGAGTGAATCAAATAATACAAACAGACCTTACCAGAATAGACAGAGTAACCAACAAGACCAACAACAAAGACAGCAACAAAATCAGATTCCTTTTTTAGGACACGGCCAACAGAAAGGGAGAGGGCGCACACGACCAGTGCAACCATGGGAAATGAGGACACGGTCCCGATTTTACAAGAACTAAACCTTCCCCCCATATTCAATTTATCTGACAAATGTTTAACTGAAGCAGAGACATCTATTTTGACAAAAGGATTAGCCTTTGTACCATCTAGGCCCACAGATTACGTCAGAATGAATCTAGAAGCTTTAGAATTTTGCCGTAAAATCAGGCTTAAAACATTCTTTTCAGACACCATTGAAGATCACCAACCTGAGGTGTCAGGTCTAAAGAAAAAATCCAGTTTTTGTCCTGCAGGGTCTAAAATTCCAAAAGAAGTCATCACGTTCGAACGTACCATTCTATCCGGGATTTCATCTCTAGAGAATAAAAGAAGCTATGTAAAATACAACCTACCAAAGACAGAAAAGGAGGCACTATTCACATTGAAAAATGATAGATCAGTCGTCATAAAACAAGCGGACAAGGGAGGGGCAGTGGTTGTCTGGGATGTCAACAAATATAAAACAGAAGTACACCGACAACTGGACGATGTCACATGCTACAGACGTATCCCAAAAAATCCAACTATTGAATTCCAAAATCAACTTTTTCAAATCATTCAAAAAGGATTCGATCAAGGCTTCGTAGGTCCAAAGGAGTTGGCGTTTCTGCAGAATAAAAATCCCAGAACCCCAGTGTTTTATGTTCTGCCTAAAATTCACAAAAACGAAAACAATCCCCCTGGGCGTCCAATAGTTTCTGGATGTAAATCCCTTTTCGAACCAGTAGCCAAGTACATAGACTTCTTTTTAAAACCATTCATCGACACGATTCCAGCTCACCTTAAAGATACGACCGCTTTTCTCCAAAAGATTGAAACAGTACAATTTGATCAAAACCAACAACTAATGGTCACATTAGACGTGGTCTCACTTTACACCCAGATCCCCCAAGACCAAGCCCTGGAGACATTGTCCTTTTTCTTGGACAAACGTGATAGACTGATCCAGGTACCTACGGAATTTATATTAGAACTGGCAACTTTGGCTCTACAGAAGAATTTTTTTACATTCGACTCCGAATTTTATTTACAAATAAAAGGAGTAGCAATGGGGTGTCCATTTGCCCCGGAATTAGCAGTGATGTTTATGGGCCTCTATGAACAAAAATTCATCGAAAATGACAATCCTTTCAAAATACAAATCTCCCACTACATGAGATACATCGATGATGTATTTCTCATATGGACCGGAAGCTCTGGAACCTTAAATGAATTTGTTGACTGGTTGAACACAAGAAGTAATGACATAAAATTCAGCTGCACATCATCCAATACATCCATTACATTTTTGGATGTCAAAATTGAACCATTTGAGGGAGGCCTTGCCACCACCCTTTTTCGGAAAGCAACAGATAGGAATAAGGCATTGCTGTACTCAAGTAACCACCCACGCAGCCTAAGACAAAACCTACCCTTCGGCCAATTCCTAAGGGTACGTAGGAATTGTTCACGCAAAGAGGACTACTTTGAACATGCAAACCAACTCAAAGAGAGGCTCCTCCTACGAGGATATCCCAACAAATTACTAAAAAACTCATTGAAAAGAGCGTGGTGGACACCGCGTGAATCCCTTTTGCAGAAAAAGCCTAAAGAGGAACAGAAACGAGTCGTGTGTGTATCCACGTTCTGCCCAGCTACAAACCAATTAAAGAAATTGATCACATCCAACTGGCATTTAATAAAAGATCTGCATGAGGTCTTCAGAACACCACCCTTATTTGCCCACAAAAAGAAAAGAGTGTGGCCAACCACATTGTCAGAGCCGCAATGCCTATTGAAAAAGCCCCGACAATAAGAAGCCTATTCGGCTTCCCACCGACTACAGGTCACCACAAATGTGGAACATGTATATGCTGCGAGGATACAATAGAAGAGTCAGTCTTTTCCTTTAATAACATCTATTGGAAACACGACACATTCACAAATTGCAAGACTAGAAACGTAGTGTACGCTATAATATGTCCATGCCCTATGTTGTACATAGGAAGAACAACCCAAGAAGTGAGACAGCGTATCACTCAGCATAAATCGAGAATACGTCGAGATGTGGATAATGCACCGCTAGTCCATCACTGGGCCACCAAGAAACATGACAAAACTAAACTTAAGTGGACAGTTATGTCCAAAATTGAAACCGACCCGAGAGGGGGTAACATTGAAGCAAGGCTAAATCAGAGAGAGGCAATGCTTATAATGAAATTTAACACAGCAGTCACTGGCCTCAACGAATTGTCAGAAATTTACAGATCCATCACGTAACTTAGCGCTTTGGTCTCTATTTATATCCATGGGACTACATTTCCCACAATCCTTTGAGTCAGAACCACTCCCACAACTAGGAACAGTGAGCGTTCTCAGTTAGCGGCAATAGACCAAAGGGGAAGGAGCGAACGCTGCGACCAGCGATGGAACCCTTGCACTCTGTGTACTAGCGTGAAGCTTCACGAAAGGTAAGACAGGACCCGGCCGGGTTCATGACCCTTTCTCACCAAAAATCGACCGACAAATGCGGGACAGCAAACAATCACACACGCTTTCACCCTTCTGTCTCAGCAGATTGAGATAAACGTAGCGTGTAGGAGCGGCACCCACGGGCGATTATTCCCCATCGGCACCGGCGGTTCATACGTCCAAACAATACGTCCATACAGCACGAACCCTGAAACGGTAAGAATCCTACCGGGAAGACGCGCCAGTCTATTCCTCAGTTAAATGTCACATTAGCGCTTACAAATGCTTTCCACTGTGTTTGTCTCGGCAGATATGGAAACGACATTATCAGCTTAAGAACCAGAACCCCGGATCATTCTTCCCTAGCCAACCATCAGTTTTAGTTCAGGTAGGCGCACACACAAGACAGCAAACATGACGAGTGTGGATGCCTAAATGCAGAGCACTTATCGTTCTTCCTTTTTTCCTAACTTGTTTCAGCACACCCTTCAAAATATTTCTACTTTGGAATACAATTGTTTGTTGGAGCCACGACCCAACGTTAGAGGTAGGCTGCCGGTGGTTAGGTTGCAGATCAGGTGTTGATCACTTAGTATATCACCACCCCCTTTTCTAAATCGTTTTTGGCCACTATAGGTGTGGCAGGGTATACTCAGACATGAGTCCCTTTCTCACTGCTCCATCAGGATTCAAGCAAGCCGGGCCGATGAAGGCTGAAATGCCAGAAACCGGTCCCCGGTAGCTTGTATCCTTTCTGGTGAAGAATTGGCTTGGTAGTTTAGTCTGCCCTGTTCCCATGATGCACTGGGCCAGGGACAGACTGATTTGCATATAGCCAGGTTCTAAGCTGGGATGGGGCAGTGAGATAAATAACGGTGATGGATCAAGCCCTGATCTTTGGACTGGGTAAGAGTGGTCTGCTCAACTCAGACACTCTGTTCATCACCACCCCCTTTTCTAAATCTTTTTGGCCACTATAGGTGTGGCAGGGTATACTCAGACATGAGTCCCTTTCTCACTGCTCCATCAGGATTCAAGCAAGCCGGGCCGAAGAAGGCTGAAATGCCAGAAACCGGTCCCCGGTAGCTTGTATCCTTTCTGGTGAAGAATTGGCTTGGTAGTTTAGTCTGCCCTGTTCCCATGATGCACTGGGCCAGGGACAGACTGATTTGCATATAGCCAGGTTCTAAGCTGGGATGGGGCAGTGAGATAAATAACGGTGATGGATCAAGCCCTGATCTTTGGACTGGGTAAGAGTGGTCTGCTCAACTCAGACACTCTGTTCATCACCACCCCCTTTTCTAAATCGTTAGTATATTTGAGTCATGATTGTTTTCCTTTTTTCTTTATAGTTATTGTTTGGTCCTGAGGAGAACCCTGCCAGTCACAGGGCTCGAAACGCGTCGACCGACCAGGTCCCGTGTCATTTCTCTGATTTGCCTGTAATTTCTTGGGGAACACGTGGAAAGACTTTTTTGCTTCCATTACAAGTATTACAATTAAGTGTCAGATAGGTCAAAGAACGGACTATTCATTTGTTGAACCAAAAAAGTTTATTTTGACACTGGGACCATTGTGTATGTGTTGCATGTGTTGTATGAATGGATGGCCAAGAATGCGTTGTATGTAAGTTGAGAATTTATTGTACATACCATAGTGTGTGTTTATTTGTATTTTGTGTTTGTATATAACATGTACATAGAATTTTTTGTATTCCCATGCACAAAATCATAATGAAGCAAAACTAAAAAAGGCATACAAGTGTAAAATAAAAATTTGCAATTTATAAAGCAAGTGTCCATGCCATAGTCTTGTACACTACAGATTCAAACAGGTTGTGAAAATAAGTTTCCCAGCACTGGCAAGTGTGTTGTTTGTTATAGTCCAAAGTTAGTTAGGCAGCTATTTGTCAGATGTTGAGTTCTGAGGATCTCAATGGAGTGGGATACCATTACAATTAAGGGCAAACTCATCACTATCCCCTCAGTTTGCTGAATACAAAGGCTTACAGCTGCAACCGCCTTGAGACAACCGGGCAGGGCTGCTGCCACAGGATCAGGAGTAGCTGAGAAGTATCCAATGGGGCGCTTAGTCTCCCCATGGGCTTGTGTTAATTCAGACAGAGCACACCCATCTCTTTTGTGACAAAAGAGGACAAATTATTTCATATAGTCTGGCATTCCAAAAGCGTGCGTGTTAAAAGCAGATTTTCGAGCTCCTGTAAGGGTTCCATGCTTTTATCATCCCTCGGTACCGTGCCATTGGCATCAGTATGTGTCAGCCTTATCAAAGGCTTGGCCAAACAGGAAAGGTTTGGGAAACAATGTTGGCAGTAGCCAACCATGCCCAAAAACATCCGTACTGCTCTGAGTGGTTGGAAACTTCATTTTAAGGGCTGTCTCTATTTGCTCATGGGACACTCACCTATCTCTTTTCTCTATCTGATGTCCCAAGTACATGACTTCCCCCATGCAGTATTGCAACTGATCGAGTGAGACCTTATGCCCGTTCTCAGCCAAGTGGTTGAGCAAGGCAAAAGTGTCTTGTTTGCAAGCTTCTGAAGTAATTGAGGCGATCAAAAGATTGTCGATGTATTGTATTAATGTCGAACTAAATGGTAGCTGCAGAGTCTCTAGGTTCTTTTTGAGTATCTGATTGAAATAGGATGGACTTTCTGTGTAGCCTTGTGAGACACAACACCACATGAGGACATTCTCTTGGAACATGAAGAGGAACTGGCTCTCTTTGTGTAATGGGACAGAGATGAAGGCTTGACAAAGGTCAATGACCGTAAACCACTCAGCCTCTGGTAGAATTTGGAACAGGGTCACGGCAGGGTTCAGGACTCCCGATAACTTCCTTCAAGATGCATTGTTCTATCATGCTCTCGATGACAGGGTTGATCCTTGGGATAGATTCTGCAGTCATTTTATATGAACAAGACTGTGAAAAAACAGCATTGGGTTGGGGAGTGATCTTATGGGGCTTGGCACATTTAATCAACCCAATCTCTCTTCCTGCAAAATCCCAGACCTCTTACTTAACTGTTTCTCTCAAATCAACTGGCAAACCCTCTGTGGTGATGACCAGGTATAACCTGACAATAGGCTCTGGGGACTGCAATTTAAACTCAGCGCCCGCTGCCTGCTTTTCAATTCTGACCTCATCTTTTGTGCAAAAAATGATGCAGTTGAGTTTGCAGAGACAATCTCATCCTAGCAAATTTTCGGGGCTAGAATCACAAATCACAAACTGATGTTGATCTCTGATGTCTCCTAATTTTACCAGCACTGGGGCAGTAATTTGATTGGACTTTGTTTCCAAAGAGGGGTAGGTTAAGGACTTCCACAGTTTTAACCATTGAACAAGTGTGTCTATTAGGAAAGATACAGGATGTCCATTATCTCTCCATCTACGTACAGTCCAATCTGATCCACTTCTAGGACTACACCAAGTACACCCGCCTCCTCCCAACTAAGGTATCGTCATTGGTCCTGTTTGAAATCTATTAAAGTTTTGAACATTATGGGGACTGGCCCTGTTTGTGACATCATCAGATTTTGGCGTACTCTGTGATTTGGATGAAGATGGGGGGATACCTACCTGCGTCTGCATTGGGTTGAAGGAATTTGGCAAAAACCCGGATTTACAGACTTTTGGGATGGCCAAAGGGGGTTTCGGTACTGGGAGGAAACTCTCCTTGGCCTGCTGCACTTACCCCTTGAACGTCCATCACAATTAGGCCTGGAATTTAAAATCATTTTCTCTTCCAATGCCCCACCCAGTTATAAATGTGACATTGGGTAACTTTCTTTAGGGCACTTATACTGGTCCCTGCCACATTACTTCGATCTCTCTGTACTCCTGTTGCTGTCCCAATGTAGTTCCAGGAGACTCCCTGCATTTCCATTCCAAACTGGAGTCTAACTCGAGTCTTGGAGTGGAACCTTAACCCGCTTACCCTCTCCATTCTGTATCAAGTGGGTTTGGACTATCATGTATCATGTACTTCTCCTTAAGTCCCTTTCGTTTTGCTTCCAGCAAGTCACTGCAATATTTCAAATATTGTAAGATCTCATTAACAGGTTTGCTCTGCCAACAAAGGACATCCTGGGTGATTTAATTGCTAATTTCTGGCCAAAGTCCATATACACAGGACACAAGAAACCCTCCCATGTTATCTCCTAGTGGGTCATTTATCCTGCTGTGCTCCCAATACACCTGTATCAATCTCTCACAGTACAGACTCCTTCGGAAAATCTTAGACCAATTCAGCTTTTTTTGGGGAACCTTCGTCTTTAGGGGTTTATATGACTTTATCATATTTTGTTTAAACAATAGGGGAAGGGGCATTCTTCCATGCCACCTGAGGTGGTTCCTGGTATGCATACTCAACTGTTCTTTTGCACTCAGCCCCTAGGTCCTTTCGACCGCCACCTCAAACAATACATCCAAATCTGTCAGTTATTCCAATCAAAGGCAAATCAACATTTCCAATAATATTCAGACACCTGAATGCATTACATTAATCATTTTTGTACAGAAACAAAAAGATCAACAATAAGCAACAACGGTGCACTGTGAAATAAAGTGATCACACAGTGCAAGTGCGTGCAGTGATAAAAGGAGCATAAGAATAGAATAGAATATCTTTATTCGATTGTTTAAATATGACAATCATAAAAGAGCATTTCATACAAGTTAAATCCATACAGTAATAATAAAATAGGGAGAGTAGTATTACAACAAGACATTCACAAGCATATACACAATAATAAGGTTAAAAAAGATAAAATACATTAGAGGTAGGAGTACAATCCGCAGCAGAGTTAGTTACCCTTCCATGCTTTTTCTATGTTTAACTGCGAGTTTTAGGAAACTACATACAAACATGGTACATTCACTATTTAGCATTTGAAGGTGACACAGTGCAGGTCTGAATTGTACAAAATTCAGGTGCTTAAGTAAAGGTTTTAAAAACAGGTTACGGGGGAGCGTATAAAACTGACAGAAAAATAAAAAGTGTGCCAGATCTTGCGGAGACTTATTGTCGCAGCCGCAAGCTGGCAACACTTGTCCTCTATGCGCTCCACTTGGTACAGCTAATAAAAAATGGAACATGTTAAAACGGAACCTTGTTAATAAAAAACGGTCATAACCGGACATAGGCCAGGACAGGTAGGGTTCCATATATAAACAGGTTTTGGTTAAGGCATACTGTCTCACACTGCTTTTCTTGTATTCATTTTCCTCCCGTGTCATGCACCTGGACAGCATAAAAGTGTTCCTGACAAAGGTTACATCAGTTTTGGTTATTGTTTCAGGGGATAAAAATAAATCTGGGCGGCCTAATTCAAAAAGCCACATTCTTACGTATTTTAACCATGGGATCTTAAGTCTACCATCCCACTGTAGTGCCTCTTGAAGAATGTTTCTGGTAAGAGGTATGGCTGTGTTTAGCCAGCTATTCAGCCAGCATAACAAAGGATTCACGGCCAGCTTATCACTTAGATGTGGGATGCCAAGTTCCTCGTGTACCGGGAAGTTGGCCGTCCCCCTGGGTAACCTTAGGACCTGTTTTAAGAAATTATTCTCAGTAACTTCAAGGGCACATTTCACTTCCATAAGATGCAATTGCGGTGCTTTTGGCTTGATATAACTTCAAGACAGCAGCCACCGGACTATTGCCCATTTTTCTTGTGAAGTCCAGTATTGCCGCGTTGGCCCGCACTACCTCGCCCTTTTTCTTTTGTATTGCTGGTGCCCAAGTTAATTTGTGATCAAAAAGAACACCAAGGTACGAGAAGGTCTTTGTAGTGGGTATTTTATCTCCATTCACAAAGTGAGGATATATTTTTTTGGGGGATACGCCTGTCAGAATTGTAAAGGATTTCGAGTTATTAATGCTCAGGCCACGGGAGTTCATGAAGTCATTAAAAGAATCTAGCAAGATTTGGAGACCGAGCGCCGTTCTGGATATTAAAACGGCGTCGTCCGCATATAATAGGACCGGTATGCCCTTCTTGCCAATGTAAGGAAAGTCTGTACCAGTTTTTAATAAGTGCTCCTCCAGCTCATTAATATAGAGATTAAAAAGAAAAGGGGCAAGGATGCACCCTTGTCTGACACCTCGGGTTATTCTAAAATCTCTGGTTACCTTCAAGTCATGGGTGTAACGGACATTAGCTCTTGTGTCCGAGTTGAGGTCAACAAGAAGGTTGACCAGGTTTTGTTCCACCCCCATTTTTAACAACACTTCCCATAGCCTGCCTCTGTCTACACAGTCAAACGCGGACGATAAATCCATAAAGGCCATATGGATCGTCCCTTTTCTTGCTAGGGTGTATTTGCAGTTTATTAAATATAGGTTCAGACATTGGGTTATCGTGGAGTGGCCTGGTCTGAACCCATATTGTATTGGAGACAGTATGTTATTATCGTTGGCCCAGGCTGTTAATCTGTTTAGAATAATACCCCCCACCACCTTTGTGACTGAATTAATCAGGGATATGGGTCTGTAACATGTAACACTACCACGATCACCCTTCTTAAAAACAGGGACAATGGTGGAGGACCCCCAGGCTTTTGGGCAACCAGCCAAAATTCCTGCATTTACAACTGCGGTGATGACTGGTGCCCATAAGAGAATGTTTGATTTGAATAGGTCGGGTGGTATACCATCGGGGCCAGGTGCTTTGTTACAGGTTAATCCTTGTATCCCCTTTTCTACCTCCCCCACTGTGAAACACAACACATTTTCATCAGGAGATTTAAAAACAAAGTCTGCTTGCGAATTGTCACTTTTAAAAATTGTGCTGTAATGGGACATCCACTCTTCCTCAGGTATATTGGTCCCGACATTAGAATTTAGGGGGACGTCAAACAGAGGTTTGTTTACAATGCTCCAGAACTTGGAGCTATTGCCCAGAATTGCAGGATCACATAGCTTCTCCCAAACACCGGCTTTTACTTCTTTTTTCCGGGCTGCCAGGACTGTCTTGTAACTAGATCGCAGTGACTTAATAAGGACAGGGTCTCTTGGGGTAGCCTTAAGTGCTTTTTTTAAGTCTCGTCCGGCCTTTGAGCAGGCTTGATCGAACCACCCTGGTTGGTGTTCATGATGTCCCTTTATTGGTACTGACAACATTTGGCCAATTTTCTCAACAACAGCAGCAAAGGCACTCAAAGTCGCTTCGGGCAAAGTAGATGGAGAAACACAAAGATCTAGGTCATTACCACAGCTGGTAGTAATTGAGTCATACAAGGAATCGCTGTTAACCTTTGACCACTTCAGGCGACGATTTCCGTTGATGGGTTTTAAAACACCGTGATCAGGTCGAGGCTTCCTGTGATCAAAAAGGTCACCTCCAATCCTGATCGACAAAGGATTATGGTCGCTGAAGATGCTTGGTAGGATTTCAAAGTCAGTGGCTGAATCAACTAGATCTCTTGAAAGGAATATGTGGTCTATGTAGGAGCCTTTACCGTGGCCTTTGTACGTGGGGACGTTAAACTGGTGTGAGTCCTCCCGTGTGATCATTGCGACGGTTAGATTCCTACCATCTGTTAAGTTATTGATACAGGTGCCTCGGGGCGAGTGGTCAAAATGAAAGCCAGACCTCCTGTTGCAGCCTAAGAGGCCAATAGGTGTCGTTTCAGGATTGCCACAGGGGTAAGCGTTAAAGTCTCCGGCGATAATGATATTTCGGGGTAGGCTATCCACTTTTGTTTCTAAAAGGTTTTGTAATTTGAGAATGTTACACTCCTTATTTGATAACACGGCATTGTAGAAATTAATAAGTGTCAGTGCCTTTTTACCATTCCTGAGCACTAAGATTTGAATATGTTTGTTGTCCGATGCTCTGTTTGTGACCTGGCAGCTGAGTGCAAGGCTTATATAAGTTACCAGGCCCCCTTTGGATCTTCCGCTATTTGATGGGGTTGCTGGTAGGAAGAAACTTTGAAAGCCCTCAATGTGTACATTTTCATCTGCTAGCCAGGTTTCTTGAAAACATAGAATGGTATAATTTTTTACATAGGCTAACCACACTGGATCATTAACCTTAACAGCTAGGCCGGCTATGTTCCAAGATAGAAGATGTATGGGGCGTTGTTCAGTGATGCCCAAGCCTGCTGTCTGGGCCTGATGTGCGGGAGGAGAGATTGCTTGAACCCCATGATCCATTATTGAGTGTTCTTGCGATACATTACTAATGGTTAGAGGGTTTTTTACTCCACTGGACACTATGCATTGGGTTAAGTTGGTGGAACCTGAGTGGCTGCGCCCACTCACGTTCGATGTGTTTTCTTGGAGTTGTATTGAGGGAGCTGCCCTAGACGCCTCACTGGCCTCCGGGGAGGAAACACTTATGCACTCTGGACAGGTGCTTGGTACTCTATAAAGGGGAGCTACCTTAGTTGGGGGCTCAACAGGAATGGAGTGGGAGGATAGAGATACGATTTGTCAATCGATCTCATCTAGGTAATCGATATTATAAAAGGCATCAAACCTATTAGAAGTAGGTACCCCATATTGTGTGTCTAAGTATTGGGGATGTGAGAAAAGCTGCTGCTGGGGACGAATAAAAAGCTCGCTTCTCTCCTGATATCTAGTGGGATGGTTGCTAGGTCTGCTCTGCCATGGCTGTTCATGCCTATAGTCGATATGATTTGTTCGGGTATATGGACCAATAGGCAGTGTATAGGCCCCTGATTGATTATCAGCTATTGGCTCAAGCAGCCCCTCCTGTCCGTAGGTTGACTGCACTTGTGTACGACGATAACCATGGTTATTTGGATAAAAGTAACTTAAGGCCATGGTACGGATCAAGCTGTTTGTTACACCGCTTTTCCAGCTGCTTATAAAACTGGCAGCACGACTATCCCCAAGGGTTACCACTATACAATCACCCTCAGTCGATTTAAATCTGTTTCCCACCCAGTCTACTCTTCTTACCTGTGCAATATGACCATTAATATGTTTAGGGATCGGTCTATGAGTTGTGAGCCAATGGCTCACCTTATTTTTTAATTCCCCATGTGATTCTACCCTGTCCCCCGTTAATTTAGGTACACCAATCATTACAATGGTGTACGGGCTAGATTCAGGCGGGAGGTTAACATGAATTGGACTCTTTACTACCACCGATTTTGTCGTGGTAGCACCTGATTGTTTTGAAGATATGCCCTGTTTGGGGTTTTTAGTTGGTCTCGTTTGTTCTACCTGGGTAGTTGCTACTTTGATTGGGGAACTTTCAGCGGCCCATTCACAATCTTCTGTCTCTGCATCATGTAAGATTTGAGGGCTACTTGGTATGGCTGCCACTGGGTGAGATATGATGGTACCTCTATCTTGTGTTGTCGCTGGAGTGGTTAGAGGAGTCTTTGGCTGATTTTGCTTACTGGCAGGGGTAGGGGTAGCTATGGCTTTTTTTACCCTGAGGTTTTTCTTGCTAATCAAAGTAAGGGAATTGCTGGCTGGTGTGAAGGTAGAGATTGGTTGTGATACCTTCAATGTTTTAAGCAAGGTGGATGTTGCGTCATTTTGAGCCCTTTCAAACTTCCCTAAGGCATTCTCAATGTTAAGAACTCTCTCACTGATAGGTAACAGAAGGGACTTAATCAAGCTTTCGAGGTCATTCAGAAGTGATTTTGTATTTATCGTTGTATAATCAGCCCTGGCTGTGGTGTGTATAGACGTATTTATGGGTACTGTCGTCTCTTTATTCAGGGACAGGTCTGGGTCTTGACTGCTTATGAAAGGACATAAGGTCGCCTTCTCTGGGGCAGGTTTAGCCAGTCTAAATGTAGACCAGATGTCTTTAGCTGAACTGAGGTGTTTGGCCTTGGGTTGAGATTTTTGTTTTTTTACAATAGATGACTTGGGTTTGCCTCGTGTGCCAATAGTCCTGGTTTTGCTCTTTATCAAGCGGCTGACTTTAATAACCGATTTCGACATTGTAGATGTAAAACCACCCGAGGAAGGAGCTACTGAGTGTAGGTGAGCTATAGGTGACATATGGGTGCTACTGCTGTTTTCACCGGTAGGTGCAAGACTGTTGTTCCTACTATTGCCTAAGGGTGAGATAAGCAAGGGCGTTTGCGTGTTGTCTCTTGTTTGGGGACTAGGAAGCCCTGTAAATGACAACGCTAGAATAGACTCCTCAGAATTTATAGTATTGTCCAGAATGTTTATGTTATCTGTGGTGTGTAAAGAGAGGTCGGGGAAACATAAATCTGGGGTAAGTGAAAGGCGTCTTTCGGAGTCCTGAATTGCATCCGCCACGACATTGATCGTTTTTTGTAGCATTAAGTCTATGGCGGTTATTGTGGGAAGAGGACTGTTGATAACATCTTTCAGTCTGGTGGCTGATCTTGTGGTCACGGGGGTATTTCGACTTTTACTCATCCTCGCAAAGTTGTTTTCAACTGTAGGCAATATTGCTGATAAAAGAGGTGATAGCTTGCGAGTACAGATGAATTAATTTAGCATTGGGCGTTTACCTTAGTAGATGACAGCTAGGCAGGATGTCAGGGGAGTGGCCCCGTCCCGGACTCCTCGGTCCCCGGAGGGCCACAGAGGGCCCGCCCTTTGCCCGGGCTTAGCCCCGGGCGTCCCGCTCACGTCCCGCGAGACGGGGTTGATGTGGTTTATATGCGCCGCTTGGCGCTCTGTGGTGACACTGGACCCCAGTAAGGGCTGCTGGGTGATGTAGTCCTCAGCCCCTCGCCGGTCTCCTCCAGGCGGCCCCGCTCTTCGTTGGCTCACAGGCGGACGGCGGCTGGAGACAGGCGGGCGGGTCCAGGCTGCGTGGAGCTATTCCCTCGGTCCCTGGCAATTCTTCTTGGTCTGTTAGGGTGCTGCTTTACTCCTGCAAAACGGGTCGCCCACTCGACCGGGTTGATGTGATTTATATGCGCCGCTTGGCGCTCTGTGGTGACGCTGGACCCCAGTAAGGGCTGCTGGGTGATGTAGTCCTCAGCCCCTCGCCGGTCTCCTCCAGGCGGCCCTGCTCTTCGTTGGCTCACAGGCGGACGGCGGCTGGAGACAGGCGGGCGCGTCCAGGCTGCGTGGAGCTATTCCCTCGGTCCCTGGCAATTCTTCTTGGTCTGTTAGGGTGCTGCTTTACTCCTGCAAAACGGGTCGCCCACTCGACCGGGTTGATGTGGTTTATATGCGCCGCTTGGCGCTCTGTGGTGACGCTGGACCCTACAAACCCCCTAACTGTTTATGAATGCGGAATGCCGGGAGGCGCTGCTGTTATTGCAAATGATACTTTCTGTACCCCCAGGCTGCACTTCCTTCATAGAGTATTTCCATAAACACAAAGGAGCATAAAAAGGTGATCGTAAAAAGGGTAATAGAAAATAAAGTGGTCTATTACAGGGCTTGGACCCACTTGCACTGTGTGATCATTTTATTTCACAGAGCACCATTGTTGCCTATTGCAGGTCCTTAGATATACTTGTAGCCTTAATGAAAGTCAGAAATGCATGCTATTGGAGCACATGATGTAAATTGTAAGTCACCAAAGTATTCACAAATTCAACAGAAGAGTTCATGAAGATCACTGTTTTCTTGTGGTTTAATGCATCACTCTTTCTATGGCTGTGTTGCTGTACCCAAAGATTATTTTTGTACATGGCTGTTGATCAGTATCAAGAATGAGTGATGCATTAAACCATAAGAAAACAGTGATCTTAATGAAATTTTCTGCTGAATTTGTGAATTCTTTGCTGAGTTGACGTAGTGGGGAAGCACCATACTTTGAAGCTACACAGACCTGTATTTCTTGCACCTTTTCAATTTTACCATACTATGATATGCTTTGAATGTGCCACAGGACATAGCCACGGCTACTACTGTGATAGTCGTATAATTCCATCCATGCAGGTGAAGGGGTCCTTCCAGAAAGACCACCATCTCTGTGAACATTCTGCAGGCCTATTTTAGACCAAATGCCAGAACCTGAAACTGATAATGGATGTAATGCGTGCCAGATCAGAGCTATTGATGATGTAATATTGCTAGTAGAATCTGAAAGCATATATCTTGTAAATACATTGTAACCATAAAGTCTCCCAGATTGATCACTGAAAATATTCGGTGTGGTGCCTCCATCTTGTTTTTCTAGTTATAATCCACTGGTTCGGCCTCTTCAGTTCTGTCACTATTCTGAAATACCCAGATACCACTGGGACTAGAAACACAGCTGACTAGAATTGCAGAGCTTTTTGTGCCTTTGGAAAATAAATTATTTCTGATTTCTCGATTTAAAATTAAATGGTCTCTCTTAGGGCTTGTCTCTTCAATGGCCACTCCTGACCTCTGCAGATGACACATCTAAAACTCTATGGCATACTTACTCTTCACCACTTGAAGGATCCATTCACCTGATATAGATTTCTCCCAAAGTTTTACAAAGTGGCAAATGCGGCCTCCTACTGGAAATTCGCCTCCCTTTCCAGAACTGTCCAGACGCCAGACGTCTACTTTCCTGGGGATCCCACTTTCTGTCTTTAAAATCCTTCATCTGAGAGAGTCTTCCCTTTTCACTTCTTTGATTGAGATGAGGATTTATGTCTCCATGAAGTCTGTCGAAAAAACTTCTTTTCATGTGACGTCTTCCGTTGCTGTCGAAAAGATAATGAATGTTATTTTTCTTCCAGCTCTGTACCAAAGGCATTCTGTAGCCATTTGGTACCGAATCAGTATGCCTCTCTTTTAGTAACAGATTTCCCCTTGCTGCTATAGTGGCTCTGTTAGCAAGTGCTAAGGCTTTAATCTGATTGAAAGAACATCTGACAGGAACTGGATTTGCTTTTCTGTCATTTCAGGCAAAAACTAACACTCAGAACCAGTCTCTACAACTTTATATTGTTCCTTAAATTATAGATCAATTATTGGGCTGTCTAGCTGAGGAAAAGTGTTCTTCTGATCGGCATCATTTGTACCGAGACTCCATTGCTTTTTCATTGCCATCTCATGTCAAACACTTCCACACGACCCACCTGGTCATTTCTGCTGATGCCTGAGGAAAATCTAACTAACACGACAACAGCCATCTTGCAGCCTGCATTTCTACCCAGGAACTGTCGCACACCCAAACCCCCCCTGTTCTTGCAGTTCAACAGAAAGCCATGAGAAACTCACACCCTGTGTAAATGATTTGTTTTCCATCTCCTGCTCCCAGTCTGGTAAACATCCTTGACACCGTGATCAGGTTATCTGGACAATGGTCTGACTGCTGGGCCTTGATCAGGGTGATTAAACAATGACCTGAAAGACTGAGCCTTGATCAAGCCGAGTGAACAATGATTTTTGTACCAAGCCTTGACCAGGTCACCATCTACAAACGTCGTCTGGATCTGGTTATCAACTGCAAATACTTCCCTGATTGAACAATGAACTAACAGCCAAAAGACTGAGATGAAAAAGTATAAAAGGCTTGTAAGGTGCGGAGTAAAGCAGCAGCCTCCTCTGTCTTGTTTCTGACGAGCTTGGGACTCTGTTCCATAGCCCGAGCTATTTGAATAAATCTGGGTTCCTCCTGCAGATGAAGGCTCTTGTGTCTCCTTTTACTACGTATGAAGGGTATGGAAGGCTTGGGCGGTTGCCCCGCCGCTTAGACCCAGTAAGTGGGTTAATCCGGTTCTTCAAATGGCGCCCGAATAGGAACTCCACGAGCACGAAGGTCAGGCCCGGTGGATGTGAGAGGTGCATGGAGAGACTCCGACGGAGGTACCCTACCCGAGGGATTCTTGCAATCCGGTAAGCCGAACGACTCGCCCGCTGTTCCTCCCCACCCGGTCTGGGCCACATGACCATGTTCTCGCTGCAGTCCCCTAGCAAATAATTTCTGGAGCAGGACACAGCCCTATGTCTGCAGAAGAGAACTACCCCTGTAGTGTAAGGGTGTACTGATCACCCACCAAGTCTGTATGATTCTGTTATTGACTTCTGCAAAAGCCAAGCTGTTATTGACTTTTGCAAAAGCCAAGCAAGCGAGGTGAGTTTTTCAAAAACCTGCTGGTGTCTGTTCTGTATGATTCTGCTGTTATTGACTTTTGCAAAAGCCAAGAAAGCGAGGTGAGTTTAAAACCTGCTGGTGTCTGTTATCTGTTTTCAAGCATGCCAGTCAGTAGTAAGTTCAAGAGATTATGTTGTTGTATGTGTACACAGGACTCCCAGCTGGAGGCGGCTTGTCTGCTTCCTCCAGAAGGAACCCCTGGCCATACGATGGATGTTAAACATGGCCCATCTGCCATAATGTTTTCCTCATTCAGGGTAAAATATACGAAACAAAGTAATGCGGAATTACAGTGGTCACTTTATGGCTCCTTTAATTCCCAAGTTCTCGCCAACTTAGAGGAACAATTAATGAAAAGAAAAATGCGCCCGTCTATGTTTGAGTCTGTCCGATTTTGGAGGAAAGAGATAGAGCAGAGAGCTAGAAAGCAGGAGGCTCAAGAAAGAAAACAAGACCGTATGTCAATGGCCGACCACGCCAGAGAAAATTTACAAAATCAAATGATAAAATCAGTTGAAATAGCCGATAGGGAGCATGGGGTCCGGTACAAAAATGTTATTCAGCTCGTGAGGAGAAAGGAAAGGGCCATATGGAAGGGGGAGAAGAATGTTATTCCTTGCTTGATACCATGTTAGAAAGCCCTCCTGCATATGCCCCAATGTACCCTGCCCTGATGCCTCACACCCCGCATGTCCCCCACCACAGCCCACTCCTGCCCCTACTGCACCTCTTACTGTTCTCCCTGTCACACCAACCCTCCCAATTTTTCTTATGACACCGACCATGCCCGCTAATCCTGTCCTCGCTACGGGAATGACAACAAGTCTCCCTCCGCCCAACCCTTGCGGCTTTACCCCTAATTGCCCTTTTCCTACTTCCCGTGGTCTGCAGATAAGCAGGATTAATATAAATCGTTGAATTCCCCCTGACTGGCCTCCTTGCGCTCTGCAGTCAGCTTTTCGTCCCTTCGAGAAAATGACCTACAAAGGCAACAGTTTGAATGTTGGATAAGTAACGGTGATATTGATGCCTTTAAAGAAAAATGGTCCACCTTTTCCCAGTGGACGATTATGGAACAGACCACCTGGACTGAATACATGTGTACCCTGGTCATGCAAAGATTTGAGAATGCGCTTATGCAGATACCCACCGGATTAATGGACCCTAGGTCACAAATAAAAAAAGGCGATATTCAGGGAGAGGGGATGTTTGGCACTATGTCTGCTTTAATGGCTTACCGTGATATGACCGTGTTAGACCTGTCAGCCCTAGGGTGGTCTTTCCCTGGTTTTTTTGCTAATCAATGCTAAGGTGCAGGTGCTCTCTTCCCCCAACATGGCTGCCACTGACTCCTGCTACAGCAGCGTGGTCTTGTTAGACGCACTCTAGTAGCCAGGAGCTGGCTGGAACCGCTAAACATTGTAGCAATGCCAGCCTGCCTACCTGCCCATAGCTAGAGTGAGGGAGCTCCTGGAACCTTCCAGAATAGGGGAGTGGTCACCAACTGCCAACTGCCACTATAAAAGAAAAGGGAGGGAAACTTTCTAGTCAGTTGGGGCATCACTGACCTGGGGGACCCTACGCAGGAGACTTAGGCGGTAGGGCCTAGTCAGGAACCTATACCACTGGGGGTGACAGGGTTTAGGCGCTGCCCACCAAGCTGAGTAAGGAACACTGAACTAGCCCACTGATCTGGCCCGGTGGGAGGGGAACCCAGGGACCACCTGAAGTGACCTGCTGAGGAAAGCCTTCAACTCAACCCCTCCTCAAGAAACCAAGGGACTGTAACCTACCAAGGGCACAGGAACCACCAAGCGCCAAGAACAAATCCAACTGCCAGGACTACTGGGGATCAAACAGGTACTGGACTGTGTTCTTTCTGCGTCCCTCATCTGGGCCTGCGCTGACCTGCCTAACCCCCTTTGCTGCCCGACATCATCTCCCATGTGGTGCTGCTTGTCCTGCCTACCCAGCGCCCCTCTACTGTGCCCCTTTGAAAGCGCTGTGATCTGCCTCCAAGCACTAGACTGTTCAAGAACGGCTGTGCCTGAAAAGCGATGTTCTGCATGGGACTTGCCTGCTTCCCCCCGAGCGCTGTGATCCCTCAAGCGCTACTGTCCCTCAAGCGCTGTGCTGCCCTGTGCTGTGGTGCCTTGCCTCCTCAGCGCTGTGACTCTGTCGCGCGGCATCCCCTGACTAACCGCTGCAGCCGGGCTCCCCTGAGGGTCCTTTGAAGAGCCGCCTCTTTTTGTTTTCCCGAGCGCTGTGGCTCGAGCGCTTGCTGCTGATCACCGCGGACCAGCCCGATTGTGAAGGGATCCTGCGGCGGCCTCCGGAGCTTGAGGAAGGCCGCCGCGTATTTCAGTCAGGCCTCGCTAGGCCTGAAGCTTCTGTCGACCTGCCTCACGTGACGGGGGCACTGGAAGAGACTCCGCCCCGCCACGCTCCTATTGGACGCTAACGTCGCGCCCCGCAAGCCGCACTGCTATTGGCGGCTGCGGGCGCACCTCCTCCCTGTCGCCGCCTGATTGGTCCTGGGCCCGAGGAAGCCTCTGGAGGCCCGGGACCGGGAGAGGAGCCGGCACGAACGATCCGGAGGAGCCCGAGAGCCCCCACCTACCAGCTCAGGCCCCCGGAGGGCCTGGAAACCACCGGAAGGCCCACCAGAGGGCAGGGGGCCCTCCCTTCCTGCCAGAATCAACGCAAGGGCTCCTGTGGGAGCCGAAGAGACCAGGTAACCCCTGGGCAGGCGGGCGTAAGGCCAAAGGAGGCCCGAGTTCGCCCCTCCCCTGGGGCACATTGTTGTTGGGCCCCGTTGGCCCATGCTACCCCAAAGAGAGCCCCCTGAACTTGGCCAAGACTCTGGTAGGCCCCTGGATCCGGGGCTAGTTAAGTTAACCCCTGCCTGGGGTAAAGTTGAACACCGGACCTTGTGGCTTTATGAGTGGTCCATTCTGGAGATCTAATCTGCTCCTTTTAGGCCGGATAGGTGGTTTACTAATGCCTGATGCAATGGTTATTCCTGCCTAATTCATGGTCTGCTCACCTACTGAAATGGTTATTCTGGCCTACTACAATGTTTCATGAATGGCCACAGTTATCTCCTAGGTTGCTCCTGTGATGAAATGATTATTGCTCAGTAAAGAAATGTTCTTCGAATGTCTCTATAAGGAATTCCTTGCAGGTGCTGACTGGGAACAAGGCTGATGCCAGGCCTACAGTTTTTTTTTACTATTTAATAGTTATTTATTTATGTATTTATGGCTGAGCAATGCAGAATATGCGCTTTTAAGAAGAGGTAATGAGTTATCATTACTGTGGTTTTTGATTGCCCTGATCTTGCTCTTAGATAAAACTTATTTATTTGAATCAAACATACTGGTGTGGTCTCAGTCTTTGCGTGCATTTGTTGTCTCAGTGGATGTGTGTGCTGGGCAGTCACTTAACACCTAAGCTTCGGGTGCCTACCCGCTCGGGCCAAGCTACCCCTCGGGGAGCTGGTGAACCCAGTTCCTACATTTAGTGGCGAGCGGTGGGATCAGGACCTGTTACTGTACAGCAGAGTGCGCTGCAATCAGACTAGACACCTATTGTGCATGCAAGCCTACTCAATTGACCCCCCACTGACAAACCTGAGTGTATAGAGACCTGTTTGACCTAATCCTGCTACCTACGGCCTAATATCGTTCCTTTATTTATCTGGGTCCCCACCTGTCAGAATGGAGTTCCAGCTGGCCAACCTTGAGGAGTATACGGTGGTGCAGTATAGGGAATTTTGTCAGGGGATGGGGGTGCCGGTTGGGCGGAGACCCGCAAAGGAGGAACTCCGTACCGCCTTGAGGGTATGGGTAGGAGCCCACCCAGAGGGGAGAGGGGATGGGGGACAGGAGGGGCAGGTTGCACCAGGGGAGGCGGGCACTCCAGAATACCCAGGCCTACTCAACATTGATGTGTCTGACAATGTGTTGCCAGGAAGACGTTCCGGGGCAGGGAGTAGTGTATTTAGGGGGAATGCGTTGTCGCAGGAGTATGAGGACAGGAGGGAGGAGAGGCAATTGAAGTGGGAGCTTGCAAAGTTAGAGCAAGAGAGGGAGAGAGAGAGGGAGGGAAGATAAAGAGTTTGGATTGGAAGAAAGGAAGTTGGCGCACAAGCTTCAGCTCAAGGAGTTGGAGCTGAGAGCCTTGCAATTGAGTGCGCCAGCAAGTCCCAATGGTGGCAGCGTACCAGGGGCTCAACACAAGCCTAGATTTTGGTTACCCAAGGAGGTGATAGCGAGCTATACTCAGGGGGATGACATCGCCAAATGGTTGGAGGCGTATGAAGTGGCCTTGACAGCCCATGGGGTGCCCGAGAAACACTGGGGAGGTGGCCGGTATCGTTACATACCTCCCAATGTCAGGGACAGCCTCCTGTACTTGGATAAGGCTGATCAGTTCAGGTATTCCCCCATGAAGGAGATGCTTCTTAAAAAGTTTGGCCCCAACTCCGAAAGGTATCGCCAAAAGTTCCATGGCAGCCATAAGCTGTCCACGCAGAATTGGGTGGATTTTTTTGATTATGCCCGAAAGGCTCTGGATGGGTGGGTGCTTGGCAGCGAGGTGCAAGATTATGAGGGCCTGTACAATCTTTTTTTGAGAGAGCACCTCTTGGATAAGTGTTTTCCGGAGCTGCGGCAACATCTGGTGGACCGCAAGCTAACTGATCCCTGTGAGCTTGCGGAGGAGGCGGATACTTGGGTTAGCACCCGGGTGTCACACAAGGGCCCCGGGGGAGATGGCCCGAAAGGTGGACAGGGCGTCCCCCAGAAGAAAGAGGGGGGAGATAAAAAGGAGTTCTCACGAGGCCCACAAACTAGACAGTTTGGGAGAGGAGTAGGTACCCCACCTCAGTCCAGTTCCCCAAAGCCCACTCACCCTGACAAGAGTCAGCAGCCAAGAATTGTCCGGTGCTATGAATGCGGGGAGGTTGGACACAAAAGGGGGATCACCAGTGTCGCAAGAGACCCCCAGCCCCCACAGGTGGCAAGAGTCCCGGGGTGGCTAGTGTACCGCTTGGGTGGAGCTGCCCCTAGATAGGGAAGGGGAGTGGACAGGCCTGACCCTGGTTTCACTCGGGGACAGAGAGTTGGTCCCAGTGACGTCCTTACCATCGAACACTGCTAAGTACCAGCAGAGGGTGAAGGTTAATGGGGAGGAGGTGGAGGCTCTGAGGGACACAGGTGCCAGCATGACCACTGTAGTGAGGTGGCTGGTGTTCCCTGAGCAAGTAGTACCCGATGTGTTCCATCCGGCCGTGTTGGCTGACGGCAGTCTGAGCTACTATCCCGTGGCTCACGTTCCCTTCGAGTAGGGAGGGGTGAAAGGCCCATTGAGAGTTGCGATAAGCCCTGCCTTGCCTGTGGACTGTCTGCTAGGAAACGACCTGGAACATACTGCCTGTAAGGAAGTGGAGTTTAAGGCCCACACTGAGATTCTGGGGTTACCAGGGTGGACTTGCGTGGTCATGAGGTCCATGGCTGCCCGGCAAGAGACTCAACCTGGGTTGGAGCCTGAAAATACGGCCCAACCCAATGCTGGTCCTGAAGAGGAGAATTTTGTGAAGGACGCACCCCGTGTGATGGATGGGGAGCCTGTGAAGGTACCCCCGGAGTCTGTGGAGGTGGATGTTGTTCCCGTGGGGGACTTGCCGACCCTTGCCGAGTGGCATGTGGAAGGAGGGCGTACCCGGGAGGAATTCTGTCGGGCACAGAAGGAGTGCCCCACGCTTGAAGGCATGCAGCGACAGGCCGAAGCCCAAGCAGTCAACCAAGAGACCAGCAGTTACCATGTGTATTGGGAGGATGGTCTCCTCTACAGTGAGCCTAAGGTTCCGGTGCATGGATCCTCGAGGGCCTTAGTGGTCCCCCAATGCTACCGGGCCTTTTTATTGGAACTGGCGCATGAAATACCTTTGGCTGGACACCTGGGCCAGGACAAGACCTTTGCGAGGCTGTTCCCACATTTTTATTGGCCCAGGATGAGAGTTGCCTCTGACACCTACTGCAAGACCTGCAAGACTTGCCAGGCAAGTGGCAAGACTGGGACAAAAGTGAAGGTCCCTTTGGAACCGCTTCCGGTGGTCAGGACCCCTTTTGAGCGGGTCGGAATTGACATTGTTGGGCCGTTGGACTCTCCAACCTCTTCGGGTCACCGGTTCATCTTGGTGTTAGTGGACCACGCCACTCGGTACCCGGAGGCTATTCCTCTGAGGACCGTCACTACACCGGTGGTGGCGCGGGCCCTGATAGGGATATTTACCAGAGTGGGATTCCCCAAGGTCGTGGTGTCAGATAGGGGCACAAACTTCATGTCGTTCTACATGCAGGCCATATGGAAGGAGTGCGGAGTGACCTACCGGTTCTCCACTCCTTACCATCCCCAGACTAACGGGCTCGTAGAGCGCTTCAACAAGACCTTGAAGGGGATGATCCGGAGCCTGCCAGAGGACTTGAGGCGGAAGTGGGACATCCTCCCCCCTTGCCTGCTGTTTTCATACCGCAAGGTACTACAGAAGGGAGTCGGGTTCAGCCCCTTTGAGCTGCTCTATGGCCATCCCGTTAGGGGGCCCCTCAGCCTTGTCAAGGAGGGTTGGGAGAAGACTTCGAAGAAGCTTCCCCGTGATGTCGTCAGCTACATGCTGGCGTTCCGCAGACAGATGGCCAAGCTGTGGAAGGAAGCCTCAGACAACTTGGAGGCTAGCCAAGCCGTCATGAAGGAGTGGTATGACCGCAACGCTCGGATGGTGGAGTTGGACGCTGGACAGAAGGTGTGGGTCATGGAGCCTGGCCTGGGGACCTTAGTGCCCTCCATGACCGGTGGACTGGTCCGTACAAGATTGTGGAGCGTCAAGGCCAGACCACCTATGTCATTGATTTGAAGACCCCCCGACAGCCCCATCGAGTGCTCCACGTCAACCGCCTGAAGCCTCACCATGAGCGATCTGAGCTTGCTCTCCTCATGGTGACGGATGGGAGCGAGGAGGAGGAGAGTGAGCCTCTTACTGACCTTCTGGCGGCCCAGGAGAAGGATGGTTCAGTGGAGGGAGTTGTCCTCTCCCCATCCTTTACCACAGAGCAACAGAGGGACTGCTGCCAGGTGATGGAGCAGTACGCCTCGTTGTTCTCCCTCACGCCTGGAATTACACATCTGTGTACCAATGATGTGGACACAGGGGACAGTCCGCCTGTAAAAACCAAGTCTTACCGGCTGTCCGATAAAGTTAAGAACAGCATCCAGGGTGAGGTGGCCAAAATGCTGGAGCTGGGGGTGATCGAACCTTGCAGCAGCCCTTGGGCTAGTCCAGTTGTGTTGGTGCCGAAAGCTGCCCCACCGGGCACCACACCAGAACTTCGGTTCTGTGTGGACTATCGGGGATTGAACTCTGTCAGCAAGACAGATGCTCACCCGATCCCACGGGCAGATGAGCTGATTGACCGGCTGGGGGCAGCCCGGTACCTCAGCACCATTGATCTAACATCAGGGTACTGGCAGATTGCCATGGCCGATGGAGCAAAGGAGAAAACCACGTTCTCCACCCCTGAGGGCCACTTTCAATTTAGAGAGATGCCCTTCGGGCTCAAGAATGATCCGGACACCTTCCAGCGGTTGGTGAACCAGGTGCTGTCTGGCCTGGAGTCCTTCTCAGCGGCGTACCTGGATGACATAGCTGTCTTCAGTAGCTCCTGGGAGGACCATCTGCAGCATCTCCAGGAGGTGCTGCAGGCTTTGCAACGTGCTGGCCTGACCATCAAGGCTAGCAAGTGCCTGATTGGACAGGGATCTGTCGTCTACCTGGGACACCTGGTGGGCGGGGGTAAGGTGCAACCCCTCCAGGCCAAAATTGAGACCATCTTGGCCTGGGAGCCCCCCAAAACCCAGACTGATGTCCGAGCTTTCCTCGGCCTCACTGGCTATTACCGCCGCTTCGTCAAGGGAAATGGTACCATCGTAGCCCCCTTGACTGAGTTGACGTCCAAGAAGCAGCCACGAAAAGTGATCTGGACGGCTGCTTGCCAAGAGGCATTCGAAACACTGAAGCACGCGATGTGCACCGCTCCGGTGCTTGCAACACCTGACTTTTCGAAAGAGTTCATCGTGCAGACAGATGCCTCTGAGCACGGCATAGGCGCTGTGCTTTCGCAACTCAACAACGATGGCCAAGACCAACCTCTGGCCTTCATCTCCATAAGACTCCTCCCTCTGGAACGGCGATGGAGTACCATCGAGCGAGAAGCCTTCGCTGCGGTCTGGGCCTTGAAGAAGTTGAGGCCATACCTTTTTGGCTCTCACTTCCTAATTCAAACCGACCACCGACCCCTTCGCTGGCTCATGCAGATGAGAGGCGAAAACCCCAAGTTGCTAAGGTGGTCCATTTCCCTACAGGGGATGGACTTTAGGGTGGAACATTGGCCCGGAGTTGACCACGCCGATGCTGACGGTCTCTCCCGGTTTTTCCGCCTTAGTGACGAGAACTCCCTAGAGGTTGGGTAGCTCTCCCCACTTTCAGCTGGGGGGGCGCATGTTAGACCTGTCAGCCCTAGGGTGGTCTTTCCCTGTTTTTTTTCGCCCTTGCCTCATTTTTCCCACCTTCTTTTTGTTGGCCTTAGGTCTCTGGGCACCTTCCCATTGCTAATCAATGCTAAGGTGCAGGTGCTCTCTTCCCCCAACATGGCTGCCACTGACCCCTGCTACCGCCGCATGGTCTTGTTAGACACACTCTAGTAGCCAGAAGCTGGCTGGAACCCCTAAACATTGTAGCAATGCCAGCCTGCCTACCTGCCCATAGCTAGAGTGAGGGAGCTCCTGGAACCTTCCAGAATAGGGGAGTGGTCACCAACTGCCAACTGCCACTATAAAAGAAAAGGGAGGGAAACTTTCTAGTCAGTTGGGGCATCACTGACCTGGGGGACCCTACGCAGGAGACTTAGGCGGTAGGGCCTAGTCAGGAACCTATACCACTGGGGGTGACAGGGTTTAGGCGATGCCCACCAAGCTGAGTAAGGAACACTGAACTAGCCCACTGATCTGGCCCAGCGGGAGGGGAACCCAGGGACCAGCTGAAGTGACCTGCTGAGGAAAGCCTTCAACTCAACCCCTCCTCAAGAAACCAAGGGACTGTAACCTACCAAGGGCGCAGGAACCACCAAGCGCCAAGAACAAATCCAACTGCCAGGACTACTGGGGATTAAACAGGTACTGGACTGTGTCCTTTCTGCGCCCCTCATCTGGGCCTGCGCTGACCTGCCTAACCCCCTTTGCTGTCCGACATTATCTCCCATGTGGTGCTGCTTGCCCTGCCGACCCAGCGCCCCTCTACTGTGCCCCTTTGTAAGCGCTGTGATCTGCCTCCAAGCGCTAGACTGTTCAAGAACGGCTGTGCCCGAAAAGCGCTGGGCTGCGTGGGACTAGCCTGCTTCCCCCCGAGCGCTGTGATCCCTAAAGCGCTACTGTCCCTCAAGCGCTGTGCTGCCCTGTGCCCCGGTGCCATGCCTCCTCAGCGCTGTGACTCTGTCGCGCGGCATCCCCTGACTAACTGCTGCTGCCCGGGCTCCCCTGAGGGTCCTTTGAAGAGCCGCCTCTTTTTGTTTTCCCGAGGGCTGTGGCTCGAGCGCTTGCTGCCTATCACCGCGGCCCAGCCCGATTGTGAAGGGATCCCGCGGCGGCCTCCGGAGCTTGAGGAAGGCCGTTGCGTATTTCAGTCAGGCCTCGCTAGGCCTGAAGCTTCTGTCGACCTGCCTCACGTGACGGGGGCGTCGGAAGAGACTCCGCCCGCCGCGCTCCTATTGGACGCTTACGACGCGCACCTGCAGGCCGCACTGCTATTGGTGGCTGCGGGCGCACCTCCTCCCTGTCGCCGCCTGATTGGTCCTGGGCCCGAGGAAGCCACTGGAGGCCCGGGACCGGGAGAGGAGCCGGCACGAACGCTCCGGAGGAGCCCGAGAGCCCCCACCTACCAGCTCAGGCCGCCGGAGGGCCTGGAAACCACCGGAAGGCCCACCGGAGGGAATCAACGCAAGGGCTCCTGTGGGAGCCGACTAGGTAACCCCTGGGGAGGCGGGCATAAGGCCAAAGGAGGCCCCGAGTTCACCCCTCCCCTGGAGCACATTGTTGTTGGGCCCCGTTGGCCCTTGTTAGCCCAAAGAGAGCCCCCTGAACTTGGCCAAGACTCTGGTAGGCCCCTGGATCCGGGGCTAGTTAAGTTAGCCCCTGCCTGGGGTAAATTTGAACACCGGACCTTGTGGCTTTATGAGTGGCCCATTCTGGAGATCTAATCTGCTCCTTTTAGGCCGGATAGGTGGTTTACTCATGCCTGATGCGATGGTTAGTCCTGCCTAATGCATGGTCTGTTCACCTACTGAAATGGTTATTCTGGCCTACTACAATGTTTCATG
Organism: Lissotriton vulgaris; assembly: GCF_964263255.1. NCBI lineage: Eukaryota > Metazoa > Chordata > Amphibia > Caudata > Salamandridae > Lissotriton > Lissotriton vulgaris. The sequence goes on along the minus strand of NC_141693.1, from coordinate 233,330,091 downwards.
AATAGCCACAGTTATCTCCTAGGTTGCTCCTGTGATGAAATGATTATTGCTGAGTAAAGAAATTTTCTTCGAATGTCTCTATAAGGAATTCCTTGCAGGTGCTGACAGGGAGCAAGGCTGATGCCAGGCCTACAGTTTTTTTACTATTTAATATTTATCTATTTATGTATTTATGGCTGAGCAATGCAGAATATGCGCTTTTAAGAAGAGGTAATGAGTTATCACTACTGTGGTTTTTGTTTGCCCTGATCTTGCTCTTAGATAAAACTTATTTTTTTGAATCAAACATACTGGTGTGGTCTCAGTCTTTGCGTGCATTTGTTGTCTCAGTGGATGCGTGTGCTGGGCAGTCACTTAACACCTAAGCTTCGGGTGCCTACCCGCTCAGGCCAACTACCCCTCGGGGGTAGTTGGCCCCACGCTCACAATTCAGTGAAGACATCGCCGACTTCATCAGCCCACATGCCCTCCCATCCGAGAACTACATTCTACTGGGAGACCTCAACTTCCACCAGGACAAGAAAAACGACATCAACACCACCACCCTTCTGGACAACCTGGCCAATCTCGGACTCAAACAACTCGTTGACACCCCCACCCACTCTGCCGGACACACCCTTGACCCTATCTTCACCTCCAGCAAGTACATCTCCTTCAATCACACCACAGCTCTCCATTGGACGGACCACAGCTGCGTTCACTTCCATTACAAAAAATCCACGACCCATAACCCCCCAGAACCAATTCCCCGAAGAAACTGAACCAAAATCACCACCGACCAGCTCTTCTCGTCGCTTCAACAAAACCCCCCTGCCAATTCATCGGACCCTAACCAAGCAGCCACCAACCTCACACAATGGATCACCCACAGCGCAGACGAACCAGCACCCTTGAAAAACCATCTAATCAAGCAAGGTAACAAAAAATCCCTCTGGTTCAACGATGACCTTAAGAAATCCAAGAAGCTCTGTCGGACTCTCGAGAAAACCTGGAGAAAAAACCCTACCACTGACAACCTGGCCTCCTTCAAGAACGCCACCCGCAAACACCACCAACTCATCCGATCCACCAAGAAATCAGCATTTAAGGATCGACTTGACAACAACGCCCAAAACAGCAAGGAACTATTCAACATCGTCAAAGAATTCACTAACCCCTCCGCAGGCACTAACAACATCACCCCCTCCCAAGACCTCTGCGACTCTCTATCATCATTCTTCCACAACAAAATCGCCGAAATACATAACAGCTTTCAAAACCAGTCCGAAGACCAACCCACTCCACCCACCTCCGAACCAAAACTCCCCTCTAACAACCTTTGCACCTGGAACCCAATCACCACTGAAGACACCATCCGCCTGATGAATTTCATCCACTCAGGATCGCCAACCGACCATTGTCCCCACCACATCTTCAACAAAGCAGACTCCATCATCGCACCCCATCTCCGAGACGTCATCAACTGCTCCCTCAACTCCGCCACCTTCCCGGAAAAGTGGAAACATGCCGAACTCAGCGCCCTTCTGAAGAAACCCACGGCTGACCCAACCGAACTTAAGAACTACCGTCCCATCTCGCTCCTCCCTTTCCCCGCCAAAGTCATTGAGAAAGCCGTTAACAGTCAGCTCGCCACCTTCCTCGAATCCAACAAATCCCTCGACTCCTCTCAATCAGGCTTCCGAGCCAAACACAGCACCGAAACCGCCCTCATCGCAGCTACAGACGACATCCGAACACTACTGGACAACGGAGAAACAGTTGCTCTCATCTTACTTGACCTCTCCGCAGCCTTCGACACAGTCTGTCATAGCACCCTCATACAACGCCTCAGCAACATCGGTGTACAAGGAAAGGCATTGGACTGGATCATATCGTTCCTTACCGGAAGGACCCAGAGAGTCCGCCTCCCTCCTTTCAAATCAGAGGCCACCGAAGTAATCTGCGGCGTACCACAAGGATCATCACTCAGCCCCACCCTCTTCAACGTATACATGAGTCCCCTCGCATCCATCGCACGCCAACACAACCTCAACATCATCTCCTACGCAGACGACACCCAGCTGATCCTCTCCCTCACCAAAGACCCAAACACCGCCAAAACCAACTTACACGAAGGAATGAAAGAAGTAGCCGAGTGGATGAAGAACAGCCGTTTAAAACTAAACTCAGACAAAACAGAAGTCCTCATCTTAGGATCTTCCCCCCTCTGCCTGAGACGACTCATGGTGGCCACCGGCCCTCGGAACCGCACCCACACCTACGGACCACGCACGTAACCTGGGCTTCATCCTGGACTCCTCCCTCTCGATGACCAGACAAGTCAACGCCGTCTCATCATCCTGCTTCAACATCCTACGAATGCTCAAAAAAATCTTCAGTTGGATCCCCACCGAAACAAGAAAGACAGTCATCCACGCACTGATCACAAGCCGATTGGATTACGGCAACACCCTTTACGCCGGAACCACAGCCAAACTACAGAAAAAACTCCAAGGCATCCAAAACGCCTCTGCCAGACTCATTTTAGACATCCCTCGGCAAGCTCACATTTCCGACCACCTGAAAGACCTCCATTGGCTCCCTGTCAACAAGAGAATAACGTTCCGTCTCCTCACCCACGCACACAAAGCCCTCTACGACCTGGGACCCGAATGCCTCAACACGCGTCTATCCTTCTACACCCCCTCCCGTCAACTACGATCGTCCAATCAAGCCCTCGCCGCTATTCCGCGCATCCACAGATCCACCATGGGGGGAAGATCCTTCTCCTACTTAGCGGCTAAAACCTGGAATTCTCTCCCCACCCACCTCCGCCTCACTCAGAACCACCTCTCTTTCAGAAAGCAACTAAAAACCTGGATATTCGATAAGTAAATCAGCACCCTCCCTCAAGCGCCTTGAGACCCTCTGGGTGAGTAGTGCACTATACAAATTTTGGAACTTGAACTTGAACTTGAACCCAGTTCCTACATTTGGTGGCGAGTGGAGGGATCAGGACCTGTGACTGTACAGCACCCTCCAGTGAGGCAGAGTGCGCTGCAATTAGACTAGACACCTATCGTGCATGCAAGCCTACTCAATTGACCCCCCACTGTTAAACCTGAGTGTATAGAGACCTGTTTGACCTAATCCTGCTACCTACGTCCTAATATCTTTCCTTTGTTTGTTACGCCACCTTACCCTCCATAGTCACAACGTCTCTTTAAAAAAGCTTCAGTTTTGTCAAGAGAAAGTAACCTATTTAGGTCATCTCCTCTCGAAGGAGGGAAGGCAGCTCACCGCTGATCGTGTAGGCATTATCAATGCTATGACCGCCCCACGAACAAAAAAGCAGGTGCGAGCCTTCATAGGCCTAACCTCATACTGTAGACAGTGGATTTCCAATTTTTCGGCCATGGTCAAACCTCTTCTTGCCCTCACCACTAAAGACATATCAGACAGTTCCTTTCCATCGACTAGAGAGTATGCACAGGCCTTCCAAGATTTAAAAAAGGCTTTGTGTACTGCTCCAGTCCTCGGTATTCCTGATTATAACAAACAATTTTTTCTTTTTGTACATGAGATAGACGGATGTGCATGCGCTGTCTTGACCCAGATGTTCGGAGGTCACCATCGGTCATGTGCCTATTTTTCAGCCACCTTAAATCCTGTTGCAAGGGCTCTCCCAGGATGCCTACGGGTGACCGCTGCGGCCGCCCTCATGGTCCGTCAGAGTGCGGGGATCATCATGAACTCCCCCCTGACTCTGATGGTCCCCCCTTCTGTAGATACCCTCCTTAATAATACCAAGACACAGTACCTCACTAGCGCACGACTCACAGGATATGAACTGACACTCTTTTCCAGTCACATTAACATCAAAAGATGCACTGTACTAATCCGCGCCACCTTACTCCCACTGGATACTCAGGATGCACGCTTAGATCCACATGACTGCATATTAAGGGCAGAGGAGGAGACGAAGGGACGGGTTGACTTACAAGATACCCCAATAGCAGAACCAGAAGGTACACTGGATGGCGACGGATCATGTCTCAGAGGGTCAGATGGTAACACCTCAGCTGCCTACGCCCTCACGACATTAGGGCAAATAGTAGAAACAGCTCAGATTCCGCAGTGCTCTGCTCAAGCAGAAGAATTAGTGGCCCTCACTAGAGCCTGGGAGTTAAGCAAAGGGATGACAGTAAATATTTATACTGACAGCCAATATTCCTTCGGGGTGGCCCACAACTTTGGAAGGTTATGGAAAGAAAGGAATTTTCTTACTTCCCATGGGACCAAGATTCAACATGGCCCCCTAATTCACCGATTGTTAGACTCCCTGACACTCCCTAGAAAGGTGGCCATTATAAAATGTAAGGCCCATAAAAAAGTGACAGATGATGTTGGGAAAGGCAATGCCCTGGCTGATCAGACGGCCAGACAAACAGCTCTTAGGAAAAGGAAAGGAATGTATGCAGGAGGTCCCGCTAGGTGGGTGGCAGACGAGGGCATGGTTGAAAACACCGTACAGAGTGTGATTGATATTCAGTCCCATACTACTCCTGATGAACTAAGGGTGTGGAAGGAGCAATTAGCAAAGGAGGGAATTGATGGTTGTTGGGTCCGCACGACTATGGAAAGACAATGGATATTACCTGACAGTCACGTGCTACCAGTTGTTACGATGGCCCATGGTCCTGCTCACATCAGTGCAAAAGGGATATGTAAACTGTTGGAACCTACATGGTACAACTCTAAGATATCAGCATATGCTGACAAGCTGGTTAAAACATGCATGATTTGCCTAATGTGTAACCCAGGAAAAGGCACAGTTACTCCTAAGGGAGGATTCTCTCCTCCTACCTTCCCTTTTGAAGTCCTCCAAATGAATTACATCCAGATGGCCGATGTAACAATTTGAAATATGTCCTAGTGGTGAACTGTACCTTCAGCTGATGGGTAGAGGCCTACCCCGTCAAAGACTGCACCGCTATCACTATCGACAAAGTGCTATTAAAAGAGTACCTCCCACGATTCAGTTTGCCCCGCTTGGTCTGGAGTGACAACGGGACCCACTTTATGGCTCAAATTATGGAATATGTCTGTACAGCATTGGGTATAAAACAAAAATTTCATGCAGCTAACCACCCCCAGTCAGCATTTCTAGTGGAGGTGTACAATGGCATCCTAAAAACTAAAATAGCTAAAATAGTAGCAGAGACAGGTGTCACTTGGGTTGATGCTCTGCCATTAGCCCTACTGTCCACAAGAACAACGGCCCACACCAGAATAGGGCTATCCCCCCATGAAATTGTGTTCGGGAGGCCTGCCAATGTATGGGGTGTCCCGCGGCCTAAGAAACTGTCTGACGTTGAATACCCTGTATTAACTGATTATCTGTACAGTCTGACTAATACCTTTCGTACTCTTTATCACCAGGTGCATGAGGCCATACCTGACAAAAGAGAGGGCCCAGGACATGTCATCCAACCTGGGGATTCGGTCTTGGTGAAAAATGTTCAACGGACTAAGAGCCTCGAGCCCCGCTGGACATATCCCCGTCAGGTGTTCTGGCCATCCGTCACCGCAGTGAAAGTAGAAGGTCGTAAGAATTGAGTGCATTCGTCGCACTGCAGGCGTGTGCCTCTGCCCCTCCCCTATGATCAGTGGGTGAAGGAAGGACAAGGAGACTCAGAAACAGAAACAGTCCCGACGTTTGTCCCATTCAGCGATGCCAGACTGCATTCTACATCCACGGAAGCAGAGAGTGACAGCATACTGAAAGGAAGGGTGGAGCCCTCCCTTAACTCTGCTCAACACCAAGAACAATTGTTTCCCGACCATACTGTCCCTACTTCCGACCGATCCAATTTGCGCCCCCAAGGGAAGGCTTGCCCTTGACTTCGCCAAGTACCTAAAGGCTGTAGGGCTGTGATCTTCCCCGGCTGAGAGTAGTGCTGGTGTGTCAGACTAAGATACGCCATAGGGCCCTTGGCACCTGCGCCCAGTGAAGCAACCACCAATCACAGACAGCCACTAGAGGTCCCTGGCTTAGCACAATGGCAGCCGTCCAAAGCACCCGAATCCAAAAACAAGATGTCAGTCTCTGACATAGAATTTTTTTGGGGGGGGTTTTAAAACTATTTATTACGTGTTTCCAATGTACACTGCCTTTTGCCTACAACGCTGGGGCCGGCGGCTAATTATATGGACCGTAATACACAGCTATATCAGCCAACATCCCGAAGGGCAGGCAGCGAGGTATAAACAGCATGTAATTCAACATATTATGTAGTTCACAATGCAAGTGAAGGTAGTCCCCAACATAATCCCAAGTAAATCGTACAACAAGCCCCCCCCCCCTCAATTACCGACCCCTTAACAGCAGGAAGCGCACTTCATAAAACATCCACCCTAGTCTCGCGCGCCCTGTCCCTTGTATCATCCAGGCACTCAGCTATTGTCCCCTATTCTCCTAAACAATGCACTATAACACTCTTGCACTCTGCCCTGAACGTGTTATCTCGTTACAGAACCCCTGGGATTCCGCACAGGCAGTCATTCCCACTGGATGTCAGCCCCCCCCCCCCGATCGCAACCAAGCAGAGAATGGTTCCCAAATGTCAGTCGGTCTGGACCTGCTCAGCATTAATTCCCAAAATACGGACAGCTGAGCCCTGCAATACATCACCGACTTGACCCAGTCAGCCACCGTGGGTGGTCCTTGTTTCTTCCAAGGAATAGCTACTTGTCGTTTTGCTAACAGCAGCAATATAGCCACAAGTTTGCGGTGCTCGCTGGGTATTTCCTGAACATATCCTAATAGTGCTACCAAAGGTGTAATCTGTAGTGTGACATTTGTTATGCGTTCTATGTGCTTAAAAATATCCGCCCACTATTGAAACACAGGTGTACAATCCCAGGCCAGGTGGGTGAATGTGGCGCTCTGTGCGCCACTGTAGCGATCGCTACCAGCATCGACAAGGCCAAATGTAAAAGATTCCGTATTGACAGTCCCTTGCGGAAGTACTACAAGTCCCAGAAGGCCATCCGGCGCTGGGGGTTTGCTCAATGGGAGGACCTTATATAAGCTCCACCTCCGGAACACAACAGGGCTTGTCAATCGTGTTCTGTCATTGCTCATAGCAGATGAGCCATCTCTCTTCGAGTAGTATTCCTGAGGACGACGCTGAGGAAAAGCCTGCGTGGTCAGTAGTCTCCTGTTCTGCACGTCGCCGAGGAAGAGCCAGCGTGGTCATTACTCTGATCTGCACGTCGCCGAGGAAGAGCCAGCGTGGTCAATCGACGTTGGAACAATCAACGCCGATGAATAGCCAGCATGGTCAAGTATCCTGGAGAGTCTCTGTTCCAAGTCATATTCATTCGTGCAAGTATCCCTGAGGAGTGCGGGCTCGCCTCCTGTTCTATTGTATACTTTTTCTGTTTGAAGCGGTACCAAGCCTGCCGCCATTTCTTGTTTACATTGCGGGGAAGTTCCGTGTTCTCTGTCAGTGGTTGCTGACTTTACCTGATACTTGGTCTACACAGTTCCACAAGGAGTATTGTGGTTCTTGAAAGCGTGGCGCTTTTAACGCTTGTATTTCGTAGTCCTACAGATCTACTTTGTGCCTACTAAGCGGTAGGTAGAGGAGTGAAGTTAACTTCTCCGTACTTCTGGTAATCTTTTCATTAGTGTGCTTTGCGTATGCTTGGATTTCCTTCAAGGATACATGGGGTGGATAAGCTGGTGAGTGTAGAATCCAAGGGGGGAATTCTTGGTTCACATAGTTACCTCTGCGGTACTAATCTCTTGCTCTCTGTCTCCTCCTCTACCTGCAGTGTCCCAGTACCAGTAACCTCATGGTGTAGCGACCAGACGATACCAGAAGTACCTTTCCCCCGATGCCAATCTACCTCCCGGCCCCTATCCGTACAGGCTCAAATTGTTGGGGTTTGTGTGGTGCGGAGTCGGAAGGACTATCGTCTATCGTCTCTGCTGGCCATCAGAGTAAGGTTAGTGGCGCTTGCGTATTCTTGCGCTGCTCTCAATCGGACAGACACATCTCCAACATCTCGCATCCTGAAGTAAGCCCATGTGTAGAAGATGTGACGGTGTGCAATACAGTCTATGCAGGAAATTAAAGTGGATTAATCAGAGTCTATAGTTTGGTGAAAGGTGTTCTAACTGTGTGCAACAAAGCTGCCACCGCTTGTCAGAGATAACCAGTCTTGCTTCTTCTTCCCCTTCTGTTTTAGAGCTAGTGTGCGTGATCGGAGATTCACTTTGCATGACGCTGTATATGCGTGTAATGAGTTTCTTAGGTGATGGATTCAATATGACATTCTCCAGTGCAGGCAGGGTCGGTGGTTCACTCGGAAATTGTTTATATCTAGTTCTGCAAGCCGCCCTGATCTGATAGTACAATAACGTGTCAGATCCCGTAGGCTTCTGAGAAGTGCACATATGTGATAGTGTTAAAAACTCTCCATCAGGAAATAGGTCGCTCCCTTTTTCTAGGTTATGTGCTCTTGCCTGCAGCCCAGTTGCCTTATCCAATAAAGGACCAATTAGGAGGTTGGCCTCTAGGGGCATAGACGGCGCGTTTAGTACCTCCAGCTTTGCTCTCTTCGCTATATTATTCCATGCCCACCTCACCGCCTCTACTGTGTCGATCTCCTGTTGCGGACGTTTATAAGGCTGGAATATCGCCGTGTTCAGTGGGAGTGGCGCAATTCTGTCTATCTCTACTGCCACATGCAATTGAAACGGTGTGGGATGGTGCCAAAAATGTAAAAATTGCGCCTGTGCGCTATAGGAATATAGCTCGAAATCTGGGGCTGCCAGCCCACCTTGTGTGAAAGGTAGTGTGAGTGTGTTCCATGATATTCGGGGTCGTCTGCCCGCCCACACCAACTCCAGTACGTTAGAGCGGAGCCTCTTAAAGAAGTGGACATTCAATGGCATAGGGATATTAACAAAGAGGTATAAGAATTTGGGCATAATTACCATCTTAGCGATGGCTATGCGTCCCGTTAAAGACAGCAGTAGTTTCTTCCACCTCGGTAGCTTGCCTTCTAGCCAGTCCATCGCTCTGCCATAATTGGCCGCCCATATTTCTTGCAAAGACCTACTCATATGGATGCCTAAGTATTTAATTTCTCCCTCTGCCCACTGGATCGGGAACTCCGATACAAAAGGGGCAGCAGTGTCTGTTAGTGGCAGTATCACTGATTTCTTCCAATTTATCTGTATTCCCGCCAGACCTCCGTATCGAATAAACTCCCTCATTAATACATCTAAAGTGTCACCAGGGTTCGTCAAGTATATGATCATGTCATCTGCATAACATGGATATCAAAATACCCCTGGTCTTAAATCCAATACTCTTCTGTGTGTGGAATTGCCGGAGTCTTGCCGCCAGGGGTCTCATTGCTATAGCGAACAACAATGGCGACAGTAGGCATCCCTGTCGCGTCCCTTTAGTAATGTTAAAAGGCTCAGACATCTGACCATTTATCTTTAATCTGGCTGTCGGGTTTGTATATATAACTTGGATTTGCCTTATAAATTGCAGGCTAAAGCCCAGGCGCGCCAGCACAGTAAAAAGAAATTCCCATTCAAGAGAGTCAAACGCTTTAGTGGCGTCCAACAGCGCGGCAGCGGCCTTTACCTGGGGGTCCAGGTAATGAAGTACACCAAAATTGTCCTTAAGTTGTGAGCAGTAGAGCGGCCCGGTATGAAACCAGACTGATCAGGTAGGGTTATTTGTGGCAGCATATGCTGCAATTTGTTAGCAAGTAACTTTGCGTATATTTTAGCGTCTAAGTTTATAAGGGATAGCGGGCGATACGAGTCCGGCGATGTCGGGTCTTTGTCTGGTTTTAGGATGGTTATTATAGTGGCCTCCCGACGTGTCGGGGGAAGCGTTCCGGTCTCCATTGCCTCCTGATATACGTGTAACAGCCTGGGGGCTAGGATATCTGTATATTCTTTATAGAATGCTGCCGTTAGGCCGTCCGCCCCTGGAGCTTTGTCACTAAGCATTCCGCTTATTACTTGTTTAACATCTTCTAGGGTGATGGGCAGTTCCATCTATTTCCTAGCCCCGTCATTAAACCAGGTCAGCCCTATATCATCCAGGTAGTCAGTTATGTCCATATGCGTCGGGCGTGTTTGAGAGATTTATAAGTTAGAGTAGTATTTGGACATCACGCCCAGTATGTCAGGCGGTGTTCGAACTGCCTCACCGCTATCTGTGTGTAGTTCCGTGATATAAGCCGAGCCTCTGGGAGTTTTCAACAAGCCAGCTAGCGTTTTTCCCGGTCTGTCGCTCTCGCCATACTGTCTTGCCTGGGCATGTTTATAGAGTTACACTGCTTCCCTCTCAGGCTCATCCTGAAATTCCGTCAGTTTGGCCCTAATAGCTGATACGGTATCCGAGGAAGGGGTTTGCATTTGAGAGCGTTCTAGCGCCTTTATTTTCCGCTCCAGACGACCTAGTGTGTTGCGTATGTCGCCTAATACGCCTGATTTCAGCGCTATGCAGTTTCCTCTTGTGACTGCCTTAAAGGCCTCCCAGAGAACGTCTGGCGAATCAACTGCACCTTCGTTTAAAGTGAAGTACTCTATCATTTTATTGCGTAGCTCTTCTCGGAAGACCAAGTCCAGCAGCGCCTTTGATGGAAATGTTCAGGCAAATGGCTGGGCATATATAGGGGTAGGCGTAAACTTATCTGAGCCGGGGCGTGATCTGATAACGTGCGGGGGTGATGCGTGGCCTCAGCCAGCCAAGTGTGTAAGTCCTTTGATACTAGCCAGTAGTCTAGGCGCGACCATGCGTTGCAATGGTGCGTGATGCATGTGCCCTCTCTCGTTGTAGGATGCAGGGCCCTCCAGGAGTCTATTAGGTGTAGATCTTCTTTGATATTATGTAGTGTTTCAGCTGCTTTCGCGTGGTGTGCGCGTGGTGAACCCTGTCGGTCCAACACCATTGACAGGACCACATTGAAGTCGCCTCCCCACAGAATCGTGTCGTACCTCAGTGTCTGTATTTTGTGCCATAGGTCCTGAAAAAACTCCGGGCTGTCCGTATTCGGACCATATTGTTGATTAGTGCTATTGGTGTGTGACATAGTTCTCCCTGCAAAATGAGGTATCGTCCCTCACGGTCTATAATCGTGCTGTGAGTGCGCCACTGTAGCCCCCTGGGCATAAGGATCGCGACTCCCCTAGAATAAATGGAATATCCAGCCTCTACAAACACCTTCCAGGGATTATTCCTTAGTGTCCCCGCTGAGGCGCTCGTTAGGTGCGTTTCCTCTAGGAAGCATATATCTACCCTGTGTCTCGTGAGATAGGAATGAGTCAGTCTCATTTTCCTACGATCGTTTAATCCCCGGACATTCCACGTAAGGCATGTCAAAGTGTTCTCTTTACGTAATTGTGCCATTACCGCTCATCCATTCCAAGCATCCACCATGTCCGTACTTGGGACTTCGAAGTGCCATTGCAGCGTACATATACAGTTAAAAAAAATGTAAGCTTTTCCTCAACTCAAAAGGGGATATCGGACACAAGAGACCAGTCACGCGTGCACAGAACCCTGCCATCCCAAACAACTTGAAAAAACTAAAACCCACAACAGTCCCCCCTCCACCCACATCAACCTCCCAATCAGGTTGTGCAATCCCCTCCCCCCCCCCCATGTCCCATGTCAACAACCATATCAGACAGATCGTCCGATCTAGGGCAATCATCCCATGGGGTGCGTAGTGTCTCCGGCATCTAACCCTGTACTTATGACAGGGTGGCCGTGCTGCAGATACCACGCACAAACACCCAGAGCTTAACTTATTACAATAGTCCATAACAGTCAGTAGGGAGATCCCCAAGATTTAGATCAACATGGAACCCTCAAAGGACAAAGCAAATACACCTTACCAATCGGTAGTCAATCTGCTGTTTTCAGCACTCATTATATACAATCAGTGTCCGTGAGTTCTCCACAGACACCCGTTTTTCACTCATTGTTGCTCAATCTGCCCTCTGTCTGGTCCCCTTCCGAAGTCTTTTGGTGCTTGTGATCTTTCGCCATCTGCTTTGCATAGGTGAGCGCCGCTTTAGTGTCCGTAAAAAAGGTGGGCCTGCCAGGGCCTTGAACGCGCAGCTTGGCTGGGTAGATTAATGCATATTTTGTGACCAGTTGTTGAAAAATTTTCTTTGTAGGGATGAATTCTCTACGGGCAGCTTGCACCTGCAGGGTAAAGTCTGGATACATAGCCACATAATTTCCATGGTAGTGGATAGCTCCCTTCTCCCTGGCAAGGGGTAGTATCAAACCACGGTCTCTGTAGTTAAGCACCCGTGCCAAAATTGGCCTTGCCGGTGCGCCAGGTCTCGGCCTAGGCCCTAAAGATCTGTGTGCTCTTTCTATAAGAAACATTGGAGACAGATTCAGACCAAACAAGTCTTTCATCATTGTTTCACGTACTGCTCCATGTTTTGAATGTCCGTCGATTCAGCAATTCCTGTGATCCGTATGTTGTTCCTTCTCGATCTCGCCTCCAAATCCTCATTCTTCTGTTGAATTAGAGCCAGTACCTTATCCATTCCCTTCAGTTTCTTCTCCATGTCAGTTTGGTCTTCCTCCGTTTCCGTCACTCTTGTCTCAAGGACGCTCACTCGGCCATCGTGCTTGTCCATTTGTTGTGTGATTCTATCCATACGTTCAGCCAAAGTGTCCATCTTGGAGTCGATGCGTTGAAAAGGGAGGTTTTCAGTTCCTGAAACATTGATCGGACGTCGTCCGCCGGCAATTGGGCCGTTGCTCCAGCGTCCGTCGATTCGCTATCGGGTGTCTGAGTTTCAGTAGACTTGTTTGATTTCTTATCGAAATTGAGTCGCGGTTGCCTCGTGTCCGGCTTCCACATTACTAGGTTGGACCTACCGCGGCCACAATGCATCCATCTACGTCTGGTGTGGTCTATGCCAGCCGTCGTCCTGATGTGCCCACAGGGTGCTCACACGCTGACCTTGCTCAGGCGATGGATTTATTGACCTCAGGTTCCCCAAGTCAAGCTAGCCAGGCTCGCCGCCAGTTACAAGTCGCCAGCATCCAAGTTCAGGTTGCCTCCTGTAACTCACTGTCTCACCAGCAGCAAGATCCCCCAGGGCATACCTCTGCCGCGTCACCTCCATCCGTACCACAGTGCAGCTACCCGTGTCTCAGGAAGGCCGACATAAGGTGTGTGCCTGTACTCCACAATCCGCCGTCTTCTCAACACTGCAATATATTCCCGTAGCCCAGTGCTGCTAGCAAGCAGCCGAAAAGGGAAACCGGCAACCTTGGCAATGCTCCCCGCGATCTCGCGCTACCAGGACATTCTCTGCATGCAATGGGAGCAAAACTGAGGTCCTTACAGATCCCACTCTTAGGGGCCCTCTCCTTAGCTTCATGGCAGGCGATCTCTTACCAGCAATGTCTCTCAGTTGGCACGTTAACTTCTGCCTTGCAAGCCCCAGACACTGTTTTCATTGCTGCCCGCGTGCTGTATGGTGCTCTGTTGCAGGTGTACACTATTTCATGGCAGTCCGCCCCAGGGGGCCTATAATGTGCAATTTTAGTCGCGGCCCAGGCGCTTCTCCAGTGTCGGCCACAGTTCATAAAATGGCGGTTGTCCAATCGTGTGTTCCTGGCGGCCACCGTTGTAAGAAAATTGCCCCCTTCAAGCTCACGCCTTAGTGGTCTGTAAAATGTTGGGTCCTTCATCGCGCGAGCTCGCCGGCTGCTCCGCACACGAAGGAGCTTACCGGATCTCGAGTGCTCCGCAGCTCTCCAGTCTGCGCGCTCCCGGCCCGTTGTTATGCGTTGGGCAGGGGGCCTACAGAGCGTCGCCGTCCTCCGCTTCTAGGGCTCTCGCTGCAGTCCCCAGGCGCCGCGCTCCTCTCCTACACGCTCTCTGTGTAGGTCCCACCGCTGGTACGGGGGTCCGCCACTCTTCGCCAGAGACTGGTGCCACACGTCTCCAGTCAGCCGGCCACGCAAGTCCCCGGCTGCCGCCAGCCGCTCAGGCCTCACTCTGGGCCCGAGACGCCCGCAGCTAGCGCTTCGCACTCATGCCAGCCCAGACTTCGGGAGTGCACCGATGTACGCAGGATCGTCCCCTTATCCGAGTCTATGAAGTTTGCCCCTTGTACGGCGTGTGGGGCTCGGATAGTGACAGATTGATGAGCTCAGCCAGCGGAGCTGCGTTAGCAAGCAGCCGTTCCGCTACACGGCCAAGCCACGCCCCATCCAGTCTCCGACATAGTAAATGCTTCATGGCCACTGTGGTGACGCTGTTTGTCTACAAGAAACCGATGGCCTTATGAACATTGACATTTCTTAAAGTATTTGCCACTCAATGGCAAAAGGGGAGTCTGAGGAAAAGTGTTCTTCTGATCGGCATCATTTGTACCGAGACTCCATTGCTTTTTCATTGCCATCTCATGTCAATCACTTCCACAAGACCCACCTGGTCGTTTCTGCTGATGCCTGAGGAAAATCTAACTAACACGACAACAGCCATCTTGCAGCCTGCATTTCGGCCCAGGAACTGTCCACACCCAACCCCCCCCCTGTTCTTGCAGTTCAACAGAAAGCCATGAGACATGTGTAAATGATTTGTTTTCCATCTCCTGCTCCCAGCCTGGTAAACATCCTTGACACCGTGATCAGGTTATCTGGACAATGGTCTGACTGCTGGGCCTTGATCAGGGTGATTAAACAATGACCTGAAAGACTAAGCTTTGATCAAGGTGATTAAACAATGACCTGAAAGACTGAGCCTTGATCAAGCCGAGTGAACAATTATTTGTGTACCAAGCCTTGACCAGGTCACCATCTACAAACGTCGTCTGGATCTGGTTATCAACTGCAAACACTGCCCTGATTGAACAATGAACTAACAGCCAAAAGACTGAGATGAAAAATTATAAAAGGCCTGTAAGCTGCAGAGTAAAGCAGCAGCCTCCTCTGTCTTGTTTCTGACGAGCTTGGGACTCTGTTCCATAGCCCGGGCTATTTGAATAAATCTGGGTTCCTCCTGCAGACGAAGGATCCTTTGTCTCCTTTTACTATGTATGAAGGGTATGGAAGGCTTGGGCGGGTCCCCCGCTGCCGAGACCCAGTAAGTGGGTTAATCCGGTTCTTCATAGCCACCATAAATCCCTAGCCAGATTTGAGCCACTGTACATTTTTTTCAACAAGGGATCTATTTTGTATTCTGTAGAATCCTTAAGAATTCACTCCTCTGCCATGGAACTGTTAAAGTGTTTTTAAAAGCTTATAATTTTGTGCAACAAATAAAATCAAATAATAATGATTTTTAGGTCTCGACTTAAAGCATTGCTTTTAGCAATGCTTGTTGTCGAGAATTATAGTAGGCAATCCAAGCTCTGAAACCATTGCGGATTTTGGACAGTGCGTGTTGATTACTAGTGCGGAACGCGCGTCCACATCAAAGCCTCGACCTCACTTCTCCTCCCCCCTAATTGCTTTCACTTTCATGGCCGCGAGGCCGTGCAGCTATTTCAAAGGGATCCGCTCCCCCGCCCCCTGCTTCACTACAAAGGAAAGCGCATTTCCCAGCACTAGCATTTCCCGGCCGCTTGCAGTTCCCGTACTTGTTTTACCTTTGTCAGCAGTCTTTGCTGCTGTTTTTTGTTTGTTGTTTTACTGTGACCTTTTTCCATCCAAGTACAGTTTTCTTGCTTTCAACTGTCCACATCAATGCCTATACACGCGTTTCCGTTTCTCTATGGTTCGTTTTCCTGTAATAAACTAATTTAGCCGTTATTTGAGCAGAGGTTGGTGTGTTGAAGTTTTAAAGCTGTCATTTCTAGCATTGTAGTCTGTCTACGTTATGAATGCATTTTCGTTTCATGTTGTTCAAGGAGCATTTACCCGTAGCATGTACGAAGCTCTTGCCTCCATTAACCACCCACTTTCACCTCAGAAATGTTCCCGCGCTCTCCCGCGTTTTTTTTCTGAAATGCGCCTCGTGCCGACTTAAACGCTTCATAACTATCCTACTCGCAGAGCACCCTGTTCTCAGGCTGCCTCTTCCTGCCCTCATGAGGATACTTCAATCTACTCTTAAATCAGACTGCACTAATGCCTTCTACCCGAAGCTTGTTTCCCTTGTTTTTCTGCCCTTCTGCCCCTGTTAGACTCGTTTTTTGTGCCTTTCTGCCCTCTGTTAGACTCGTTTTTCCCTTGTTTTTCTGCCCTTCTGCCCTTTGTTAGACTCGTTTTTTGTGCCCTTCTGCCCCTGTTAGACTCGTTTTTTGTGCCTTTCTGTCCCTATTAGACTCGTTTTTTCCATTGTTTTTCTGCCCTTCTGCTCCTATTAGACTCGTTTTTAGGTCGAGCCTGCCAATGCGCTTGCGCGAGATATTGGGGCTTAACCAGAGCTTAACCATCGGGCGATTCCATGCAGTGCCCGTGAAAAGCGCGTGCACATCAAAGCCACCAGCCTCCCTCCCGCAGGCATCTGAAGCTTCCCCACAGCGTGCGCTCTGCCTCAGGCATTTCTCCTCCCCTAATTATTCACTGCCCACGGCCTGCCGGCGTACTTTCACTTTCACGGCCGCCAGGCCGTGACTCGCGTTTATTGTCATGTCTGTAGATTACTCATACATAAGTTCATTTGATGTCACAAAGCATGTCCTTTTACCTTTATTTTGTTAGTTTTTTAATGATACGCTGCAATCGCACGAGAGTACTTTCTTTAATACATGAGAATAATACATCCACACTACTGACACTCCGCAATCTACTGCATCGCTCAGATTCACTAGCACTATCCGGCACAGGTCACAGAACTACAAGTCTTTCTTTCACGTAGTTCATTTTAGTTGAACGCTCCAGAATCACATCCGGGATACGCTCGTCACTTCCGGTTCGTCTACATTCCTTTCCGAGATCACCATCGGGCCATCGACATTTCCAGACACCGTTTACAGGAACGCATTGAACACACCGTTTTCAAGTTCAAATTAACTGTCGCACGCCATTATGCTTACAGCATGCCATTATCCGCTCGTGGTAACAGTATCTTTGTCTCTTTCACAGAAACAGAAATTTTGTAATTCACGTACAGCATACGTGAGTATTTACTCATCTATTTACCCGGTTCCACATTTGTCACGTCGTCACCTTTGATCACTCCGCTTGGCGCGTTTTTTTACCCACTTGAATGGTATGATTACCGATCATACTTCCGCATGACATGATCAATCTTGTGGTTTTATGGTTCCTCAATCACTCGTTTATACTTGTCGCACCCAACACCCGTAGTGCACCATCATTCTTTTCTCTTCATCTATATCACACAGTCCAATAAATCCAGGACGCACACCAGTACTTGTTTCACTAGTTGTTACACTTTTTTCCGGCACATTTATCGCACAGGAAGTTTATTGACATTGGTTGCACCAGCACTCCATGCGCACGGTTTACTTTTCTTGTCACGTTAAAACGCTCCGGACACACTTGCAGCCCCTGTACCACAGTATTCATATCTGGAGATCTCCACCAATATGTACTCTTGCACTAATTCATTCTATTTGTGTCTCCCGCTGATACCTTGTTGTGCCTTTCTGCACCCTGTTAGACTCGTATTTGTGCCCTTCTGCCGTCTGCTAGACTCGTTTTTTCCTTGTTTTTCTGTTTGACTCGTTGGTTGTGCCTTTCTGCCCTCTGCATCACCACTCAGCGCTACCCCAGCATCACTCAGAACCACCACATTATCACTCAGCACCACCACATTATCACTCAGCACCACCACAGCACCACCAAGCACCACTCAGCACCACCACAACATCACTCAGCAGCACCACTCAGCACCACCACATTATCACTCAGCACCACCACATTATCACTCAGCACCACCACATTCTCACTCAGCACCACCACAGCACCACTCTGCACCACCACAGCATCATTCAGCGCAACCACGGCATCACTCAGCACAACCACAGCATTACTCAGCGTAACCACAGCATCACTCAGCGTAACCACAGCATCACTCAGCACAACCACACCATCACTCAGCGCAACCACAGCATCACCACATTATCACTCAGCACTACCACAGCACCACCCAGCACCACTCAGCAACACCACAACATCACTCAGCAGCACCACTCAGCACCACCACATTATCACTCAGCACCACCACATTATCACTCAGCACCACCACATTATCACTCAGCACCACCCCATTATCACTCAGCACCACCACATTATCACTCAGCACCACCACAGCACCACTCTGCACCACGACAGTATCATTCAGTGCAACCACAGGATCACTCAGCACAACCACAGCATCACTCAGCACAACCACAGCCTCACTCAGCGCAACCACAGCATCACTCAGCACAACCACAGCATCACTCAGCGCAACCACAGCATCACTCAGCGCAACCACAGCATCACTCAGTGCAACCACAGCATCACTCAGCACAACCACAGCATCACTCAGCGCAACCACAGCATCACTCAGCACCACCACAGCATCACTGGTTCAAATATGTTTTCTCAATGTTTCAAGCTTTATTACAAATGTCACAAAAAGATGTTAATATTTCACTTCTGTTCTTGGATTTTTCGTCACAATAAAATAAACTGAACATAATCTTCACAAAAGTTATTTACAAAAGTTTAAGCTATTGCCATTATAAATTACAGTAATTTTTATTTAACACCTTGGCTGCTAGAGGTTTTCCCCTGCGGCGCTGCATTCTCTAATTTCCCATTATTCATGACGAGCTCAGCTCGTCATAAGCACACGACCAGTGTACTGCATGACGAGCTGAGCTCGTCATGAGCAGCGAAGGGGTTAAGTATTAATTATTTTTAAAAATTAAAAGCCATTGTTATTTGTAATATCAATACATCTAAGTCACGTAAATACAAAACATGTTGCATTACAAATGCTATAGGTGTCACATTTGCGAAAGTTATAACTATTGGCATTGTAAATGACAAAGCTATTAATTTGGCTATTTTCAAAAACCACACATAAATAAAAAAATTGTCATTTACAAGACCAATAGCTCAAACTTTCCTAATGCGAGACCTATTGCATTGCAAATGCTTGTTTCCCTTGTTTTTCTGCCCTTCTGCCCCTGTTAGACTCGTTTTTCCCTTGTTTTTCTGCCCTTCTGCCCTTTGTTAGACTCGTTTTTGTGCCCTTCTGCCCCTGTTAGACTCGTTTTTTGTGCCCTTCTGCCCCTGTTAGACTCGTTTTTTGTGCCCTTCTGCCCCCTGTTAGACTTGTTTTTCCCTTGTTTTTATGCCCTTCTGCCCTCTGTTCAGGGGCGTAGCTAGAGCTTGTGGCGCCCGGGGCTATCCCTCAGATTGCCGCCCCTTGCATCCGCAGTCCTGTGATTGTGTGCGGTAAAGTCTTGACTCAAATTTTGAATCCCCGACTACGTATGCGAGGAGCGCTGGACAAAGAGCTACATTCAAGCAGGAAACGCCACACGGCTTGAGTACGCCATACGGCTTGAGTGCCCTCCATTTTGCCTGCCTGCATGGAGGGCACTCCATGCAGGCATGCACCTTTTTTCAATTACAAATGTACCATGACAACATTCAACACAGAGGTGTTTAGTTTTTGCTGTTGTGGGCCAATACCACCTCATCTCATTCAGATCCGCTTTGTAATGTTAACAAATGCAACGAGGACCCGGCAGTGACTACGTTTAGTGAATCCGGGGGTGGCGACTTGCCTGGTGTTTTCTGGCAAGGGGCCACCCGTTATATGACCGTGATGTTGTCTGATTGGCGCTTGAGGCAGCATGTATGGATTTCCTTGCGGCGCCTGGGTCAGCTAGAGTGGCACACTTAACATGCGACTCTAGATGCTGCTTAATGCTGCAGATGAGGACGCGGTCTGGCTGTCAGGCAAAATTCCGAGTCTGCTGGATGACAGTGAGTGAACACAACTGAACTCACTTTCCGCCCTTTGTTTGTTAGCGCTTAGACATACTTTTGTTTGGTGTAGGCAAACACTACGCCGTTCATGGAATATATATTCTCAAATTACGAGCAGGAAAATTAGTCGCAACTACCCCTGACTGTCCACTGTTTGCATTTGTTTTCATTTGCTTCTGTGCTATCAAACTAAGCTATGACGTGCTGCTTTGCATCACACGGATCTGACTTTGTGTGGTTTCCTACAGTTTTGCACTATCAGCCTTTTATGCCCACTTTCATGAACTATTGAGATTTCACTTTTATTAACTTCTAGCGCAAAACTCATTTTGAATGTGAAGGGTGATCATCTGCACAGCTGATTGCACCCCCCACTTCCTTTGGTGAATGCGCCAGCGCTAATAAAGCCTGGCCCAGAGAGTTGTGCATGAATCTTGGAAGTATCTCTCAGAAGCACAGGAAAGTGTCACAGGACCACGCACGGCAGCATCACCTACCCACTAAATGACGGTGCACTCGTTGCTGGGAACAGATTGCAGGGCCTCCACATCAGCGCCGTTATTTCCCAACAACAGAAGCTGTTGCTGTCCAGTCACACCCATAGGGGTCCAGACTCCAGGACCAGACACTATAAGTAACTGCTCTTATTTCCTTCACGGGCTCAAGCTCTAGGTTGCTGTGTTGCCTTACACAGACTCTCGGAATAAACTGTTGTATCTATCCCTTTGAGTTTGTGCATTCTCTCTGGAGAATGCAGGCATGTCACTCTGGAATTCTTTATATGTGTCAGTTGTTCTCCAGGTCCTAGATGTGGATGACTTGCCTCCCTGTTGGGTTAATAAACCTCTTTCAACTTGCTTCCTGAGTATTGCGTCTTTACAATACTGGCGACGATGAACCCAGCAGGTGATTATGAACCCAGCGCTATGAAGACCTTCTTTTATTAGATTTCCGTTTTTCTTTCAACCAAAAGAAAAACCATCGTTTTCCTGCTCTACATTGTGCCCTACGTGATTTAATGAAGAGTATCTGATTGGCGGCACCGGCACCCGGCGGAAGGTACATTTTTGTGATTTTAGACTGAAATTGGATTTGTTTTGACGAGGTATCCCTACCTCCGTTGCTCGGCATTTTTTTAAAAATCCGACACGAGCCGTTCAAGTCCATTGGAGCGTGCCTGCCTGGAGCGTGATCTGCACGAGCTGTTCTGTTCCATTGGAGTGTGCCTGCCTGGAGCGTGCTTGCCATTGTCTCTCCGCTTCTTCTTCTCTATGCGAACTCCTCAAGTGTCACGTCACACGCAACGTGCCTGGCGCCCTTCAAGCCACACGTCACACGCAACGTGTTGCCTAGGTGAGAAACAAACAAACGCGCTCTTGTTCCATACGCACATTTCTGTCACCTAGCAACCGCGTGTCTGCCAGTGCAACGTTTTTGTTCCTCGGTCATTTGTTAAACGCGCTGTAGATTTTTTTTTACGCGCTGAAGATTTGTTTTTGTTCACCAAGTACTACATGGGCACGATTTCATTCCTAGTCATACACCTACGAATTGAGGCAAGTCATAATTTTTTTTTTGTTGCTACAGTTTGACCTTGGATGTATTTATCAGACTGATTATTGTGATCAAGACTGATTACTTTTGACCTTTTTGATGACCTTTGATGTGTATATCAGTGGAACATCAGTCTCTATTGTTGAACTTACCGTTGTTAATTCAAGTTTTAATATTCAAATGAAAATGGCAGTACGCAGTGTGCAACAACTGCAGTGAAGAAAACAAAAGAAGTTTTCTGGAGTAGCGAAACAGGCATGGCACACTAGTGAAAGTGCGGAATTCCTTTGTTATTTTAACTCTTTATTTTGAGTTATTATTTTTGATTGTTGTGTTAGCTTATTTAGTTAACTTGTTATTTTAGTTTGTTTAGTTGTTTTCTTTCAGCATGTCATCTTCTACGAGTGGAATGAATCAACCTCCCCAGTTTTTAAGTGAACAGGGTGAACCTATCTTACCGTGGAAGAAATGGAAACCTATTTTCGACTCTTATTTACTTGCAATTGGCGGAGAGAAGTTTTCCGCTGTCAGGAAACAGGCTGTCTTGCTAAACAACCTTGGAATTGAGGGTAGAAACATTTATGACAGTTTAGATCCGATACCCATTGGCAGAGGTGCTGGTGAACCGTCGGATGTATTTGAAATGAGTGTTCTTCTACTCAAAAATCATTTTGGTGCACGCATTAACGTTGTCATGGAGAGACACAAGTTTTTCATGCGTGTTCAAGCTAAAAGTGAGAGAGTTGGAAATTACGTTGCTGCACTCAAATCCCTCGCGCAGACCTGCGATTTTGAACTCTTAACTGATTCTCTCATTCGTGATCAACTAGTCCGTTGCACAAATGATCTTAAAATCCAAGAGAAATTGTTGTCCAAAAATCCAAATTTAAAAGAGGCTATACTCATTGTTGAGAGTGTTCAGCATACCTCTACTTGGGTCAAAGAGATCAGGAAGGGTCCTTCGCAAAATGATTCGGTTTCCAGTGTTGGTCATGAGCACCGACAAACTCTCCAACCTGAGTGCAATGTTGCTGTTGTTAGAAAAACTTCCTCCAAACAAGAAAAAACCACAGCTAAAACAGAAAAACCTAAGCAAAACTTTGGCAGTAATAGTTTTAATAGAGAGAACAAATTTAGATGCCCCAGATGTGGTAGTGAAAAACATGGACCGAATTGTCCAAATTGTTTTGCTAAAAGTACTGTTTGTAGAAATTGTGGGAGGAAGGGTCACTATGCAAGGATGGGCAAAAGTAACAAAGTCAATTGTATTGATGAAGATGAAGCTTATTCCCAGGATTCTATTCATTGCATTACGGATGATGTTATAAATGGTGTGAATCAAGTTGATGATGATATAGTTGTCATGCCCTCTTGTGACATTCAAATTGCCAACAAAGTTGTTCCCGTGTTAGCTGACTCTGGTTCCTTGTTCACCCTTATCAGTGATAAGTTTTGGTTTGCAAATTTTGACGGAGACAAGATTAAACTTATAGCCTCTGATATCAATCCGGTGGGATATGCTAAACAGAAGATTGAGGTATTGGGATATTCCATCCAAACCATTGCATTTAAAGGCAGGGAAACTGTTGGTAAGGTTTACATTGCTAAGAGGGGAGACAATCTCCTTGGTTGGCGTCACCAAAGAAATCTCGGGATCACGTTGAATCCCAATGCACCCGAGCAGGTTATGTTAGTATCTGTTATGGGTGATTTTTCTGATGTTCTTGGGAAATTCCCTGAAGTTTTTACTGATGATCTAGGATTACTCAAAGGGTTCAAACACAGGATAATTTTGAAAGGCAGTGCTAAGCCTGTAGTGCATAAGGTTAGGAAGGTGCCCAACCTCATGTTGCAACCCCTGCAAGTCGAGATTGACAGGTTATTGAAACTTGGTGTTGTCGAGGAGATAGAATCCTCAGAATGGCTTGCGCCGATTGTTTTGGCACCCAAGGACAAGGGAACCAAAATTAGGATGTGTGTGGACCTCAGGAGTCTAAACAGTGCTATTTGGGTGGACAGGCAGCCTTTGCCTAATATCAATGAGTTTTTGACCAAGTTAGGTGGTGCTACTCTGTTTAGTGTCATGAATCTGTCAGCAGCTTACCACCAGGTTCTGTTACATGAGGAGTCAAGACATTTGACTTCTTTTGTTACTCCCATCGCATATAGGTTCATTAGGATGCCTTTTGGCTTAGCCAGCGCTGCTGCTTGTTTTCAGAGAATCATGAAAAATGTTCTTTCTGCCATTGACTGTGTCCTCTTTTTTCAGGATGACATTTTGGTCCACGGTGTTGACGTCAGCAGACATGATGTTACCCTTTTTGCTGTTTTGTCTAGACTTAAGGATGCCGGCCTGACTCTTAAACGTGAGAAATGCAAATTCAGGGTTAGGTCTGTGTCTTATTTGGGGCACAACATATCTGGGGAGGGCATCAGTCCTAAGATTGATCTTGCTGAGGCCATTCTTCAAGCTCAACCTCCTTCTAATAAGGATCATGTAAAGTCTTTTAATGGGTTATCGGAGTATTACTCCAAGTTTATTCCAAATTTTGCTACCGTTATGCAACCTATCAGACTTCTCCTTAAGAAGGGTGCGGTTTTCGATTGGAATAAAGAATGTTCTATTGCTTTTGAGACAGTCAAGTCGGAAATTGCTAAGATGCCTACTTTGGGGCATTTTGATGTGCGCAAAAAGACCATTTTATCCACTGATGCCAGCTTACGTGGTTTGGGGGCAGTGTTGGCTCAGCTTGTGGATGGTTCGGAAAAGGTTATTGGTTTCGCCTCGCATTCTTTGAAGGGTGCAGAGGAGCGTTATTTGGTCATTGAGCGCGAAGCTTTAGGCTGTTTCTGGGCCATCAATCATTTCAGATTCTATCTGTGGGGCCTACCATTTGTAGTAAGATCTGACCACAAACCTCTGGTGCAGTTGTTCTCGTGTAGGAATGTCAAATGTACTACCCCCAGAATTAAGAGATGGGTTGAAGGTCTCATGGAGTACAATTTTTATGTTGAGTATTTACCTGGCCCAAAGAATGTTCCTGCTGATTTTCTTTCCAGGTTGCCTGTTGATAAGTTGGCCACGTATGATCCTGATGCTCCTACTGTTTCATGGGTGAGAGAGTCTGCCTTAAATGAAGTAGAGTGGAAAGGCTGTTTTCCTAGCGATCCAGCTAGGGATTTTATCTTGGAAGCTACGGTCAATGGTTGGCCTGCCTTGAAAGAAGTTCCTGACTCTGCCAAAGGTTTTTGGAATGTAAAGGACGAGTTGAATATCGTTCAGGGTGAATTATTTAGGGGTGACAGACTAATTCCCCCTTCCGGTATGAGAGAAAAGATAATCAACCTGGCCCATGAGGGACATTTAGGTCGTAGCCTCACCAAAGCAAGGGTGAGAGAATCCTATTGGTGGCCCGAGTTAGACCGGGAAGTTGAAACCGTTGTCAAAGACTGTCACATTTGTGCCGGTAACGATAAATCGAGGAAGGTGTGTACTCCACCTCTTTCTCCTGTTGCCATTCCTGAACGACCTTGGTCCAAGGTGGCCATTGATATAGTTGGACCATTTGTGAACCTCGGACTCTCTGAGAGATTTGTTGTTGTCCTTGTTGATTACACTTCTAAGTGGTTGTCTGCTGCCTGCATGGGAACCGTTTTGAGCAGAAATATCATTGAATTTCTTAAGGATGCTTTTACCTGTGAAGGGGTACCGGACATTTTGGTTTCCGATAATGGTGTCCAGTTCACCTCTCAGGAAATGTCTGATTTTCTGAAAGACCTCTCCATAACCCATCATAAGTCTGCCCTCTATTCTCCACAGGCGAATGGTTTGGTGGAAAGTATGAATAGATTGATTAGAGCGTGTGCCCAGAGCGCCTTGGAGAGAGGACTTCCTCTAAAACCCATTCTTAGAGAAAAGTTGTGGGCGCACAGGAATGCTCCCAATAGTGTGACTGGTATTTCACCTTTCGAGAAACTCATGGGCCGTGTTGCTGGTTCAAAACTCAATCCCTTGTGGTTGTCTATTAAAGATAGAGGTGCTGTAGTCAAAAATCCTAGGTTAAGCAATTACCAGGATGGATACAAGCGCAGGTATGATGCATTGAAGGGTGCGAAAGATCCTTTTTGGAAAGTAGGCGATCTTGTTTTTATCAAAAGGGGTCTTTGGTCCCCAAAGGGAGAGTCTAAGTTTTTTGGGCCTAGGCGCATTGCGAAAGTCATGAAGAACGTGGTTATGCTTGCGGGGGGAGATGTTTGGAGCATGTCACGTTTGTCGAGGTGTGTGGAGGGGGGTGATGGTGTTATGGAACCTGCTGCTGCTCCTGTGATTCCTACTCCTCGTAAGTGTGTTGGTATGGAACAAGTTTGCCCATCATCCTCTCAAGATGCGTGTGCTTCGTCTCGTGGGACTTGCCCATCATCTTCTCGAGATGTGTGTGCTTCGTCTCGTGGGATGAGCCCTAGATCCAGGAGACCACCTTTGTATCTCCAAGATTATTGTACTGATTAATTTCTTCCTTTTCAGGTCCTTTGTTTTTCGCCTTTTTTCCCCTTTCCATTTTTCCCTCCGTTCCATTTTCGTTATTATTATAAGGGAGATGTGTTGTATCTATCCCTTTAAGTTTGTGCATTCTCTCTGGAGAATGCAGGCATGTCACTCTGGAATTCTTTATATGTGTCAGTTGTTCTCCAGGTCCTAGATGTGGATGACTTGCCTCCCTGTTGGGTTAATAAACCTCTTTCAACTTGCTTCCTGAGTATTGCGTCTTTACAATATAAACCTTTTCTGTAGAACGAAATAAACCTGAAAGAACAATCAGTGAAAACAGAAAACAATTATATTCCTAATGGTAACCAGTTTTACGGGTTGCATAGCCAATTTCTGATATTTGTGTTTCCCTCGTCTTCATTGCATGATTATGCTGAAGAGAAAGCGTCACTCATTGTTGTGGAAATGTCGGTCATAATTACACTGAAATTATAAAAATGTCACATGTAGCAATCTGAAACCTTGGCAGCTATGTATATATTTATACAAAAAACCTATGCACACAGGCGTGCTGTAAAATGTGACTCGAGTGAAAACAAGTCATAGTGTATGTACCTCCAGAGATATACAGGGAATGTCACATGCCGGACGTTTAAAGCCCTGATCCAGTTACTGTATAATATAACACGCCTACATTTCAATAGCATCCTGTCTAGGCGCTCACGCCTAACAAAGAGTTTTTCACAGTTTTTCCAGCAACAAATGGTTGCATATATGGCTATTTTCAACCCATTCCCAGGACTCCTACCTCCCAGCATTTCTCTGTATGCCTTTGAACTGCAGTCTTTCTGGAGCGAGTGACAAGCGCTGCGAGTTCAGACTTGAAAGTGGCACCTTCAAAGTGGCACGCTGTGTGATGCGTCACTGCTGAATTTTATTTTCAGGGCGAGGGCTGGCCAAACATTAAACCCAGGGCCGTCATTGGTAGCGCTTTCGCGCTCTACAAGATTGACGGCCCTGGGACATAACGGGACCCACAAACACGGTATGTTGAGCATCGCACCACGTCACTGCAGGCAGCCTGTACAAGCAGGTGCATGCGCTGGCCTTGCTGGTGATACGATCTGAAAATGTGTAAAAATGCACGTTTGTTGCAGATGTTGACCATCCTACAAGTAGTCAGATGTGTGATTTTTCTATTTTCTTTTAATGTGCTTATCAGGAGTTGACCGGGTCATCGGGCATCAGACGTTTACGAGCCAGAGTCCCATAAATAGACAATAACTATGCGGGCCTGGAAATGACGGGTGAAAATCCGCATGTCTGACCTGCAGCCCAGACCCAGCAGTCGCGGTTTCGGTAACACCCGAGGACTTAAAGTATTGGGGGGGCGGGGGGTCGGTATCCTGCTAGGGGCACTGGTTCGTCGTTCATAATGTGGGCGTTATTGTCACAGGTTGTGACAGTATTATGGACGGGTGACAGCACCGTCCTCGAGTGCAAAACTGATCTGTCGTATTTTGATGCCCAGCTAGTTTTGAGACCGTATTGGGCTCTGAAAACTCAAACTAACGAGCCTTTTACCAGAAACAAGTTCATGAAACTTGTGCTACACGTTAGCGCTGTGACTGCACTTCAACACGGGGCGTCCCGTTCCGGCGGCCTTTATAATTTATTTGGAGACACTGACTGACTGACAGTAGTGTCAGTGAGTCAGTGTTCCCAAATAAATTATAACGGCCGCCGCCACGGGCCACAAGTGCCGGGGCCGGGCAGCTGCCGCCCACTAACGAGTGCCGCCTGGGGCGGACCGCCCCCCTCGCCCCCCCTAGCTACGCGGCTGCCTCTGTTAGACTCGTTTTTGTGCCCTTCTGCCCTCTGTTAGACTCGTTTTTCCCTTGTTTTTCTGCCCTTCTGTGACCTGTGCCGGATAGTGCTAGTGAATCTGAGCGATGCAGTAGATTGCGGAGTGTCAGTAGTGTGGATGTATTATTCTCATGTATTAAAGAAAGTACTCTCGTGCGATTGCAGCGTATCATTAAAAACCAAACAAAATAAAGGTAAAAGGACATGCTTTGTGACATCAAATGAACTTATGTATGAGTAATATACAGACATGACAATAAACGCGAGTCACGGCCTGGTGGCCGTAAAAGTGAAAGTTCGGCGGGCAGGCCGTGGGCAGTGAATAGTTAGGGGAGGAGAAATGCCTGAGGCAGAGCGCACGCTGGGGGGAAGGTTCAGATGCCTCTGGGAGGGAGGCTGGTGGCTTTGATGTGCACGCGCTGTTCACGGGCACTGCATGGAATCGCCCGATGGTTAAGCTTGTTTTTCTGCCCTTCTGCCCCTGTTAGACTCATTTTTCCCTTGTTTTTCTGCCCTTTGTTAGACTCGTTTTTGTGCCCTTCTGTCCCTGTTAGACTCGTTTTTTGTGCCCATCTGCCCCTGTTAGACTCGTTTTTTGTGCCCTTCTGCCCCCTGTTAGACTCGTTTTTCCCTTGTTTTTCTGCCATTCTGCCCTCTGTTAGACTCGTTTTTGTGCCCTTCTGCCCTTTGTTAGACTCGTTTTTCCCTTGTTTTTCTGCCCTTCTGCCCTCTGTTAGACTCGCTTTTTGTGCCCTTCTGCCCTCTGTTAGACTCGTTTTGGTTCCCTCTTGCTACCCCAGCATCACTCAGCGCAACCCCAGCATCACTCAGCGCAACCCCTGCATCACTCAGCGCAACCCCTGCATCACTCAGCGCAACCATCACTCAGCGCAACCCCAGCATCACTCAGCGCAACCCCAGCATCACTCAGCGCAACCCCAGCAACACTCAGTGCAACCCCAGCAACACTCAGTGCAACCTCTGCATCACTCAGTGCAACCCCTGCATCCTTCAGCGCAACCCCAGCATCACTCAGCGCAACCCCAGCATCACTCAGCGCAACCCCTGCATCACTCAGCGCAACCCCAGCGTCACTCAGCGCAACCCCAGCATCACTCCGCGCCACCCCTTCATCACTCAGCGCAACCCCAGCATCACTCAGCGCAACCCCTGCATCACTCAGCGCAACTCCTGCATCACTCAGCGCAACCCCTGCGTCACTCAGCGCAACCCCTGCGTCACTCAGCGTAACCCCTGCGTCACTCAGCGCAACCCCAGCATCACTCCGCGCCATCACAGCATCAATCTCTGCAACCATTCAACAACAACTGGTTCAAATATGTTCTCTCAATGTTTCAAGCTTTATTACAAATGTCACAAAAAGATGTTAATATTTCACTTCTGTTCTTGGATTTTCATCACAATAAAATACACTGAACATAATCTTCACAAAAGTTATTTACAAAAGTTTAAGCTATTGCCATTATAATTTAGAATCACTTTTATTTCAGTATTAATTATTTAAAAAAATTAAAAGCCATTGTTACTTGTATTATCAATACATCTAAGTCACGTAAATACAAAACATGTTGCATTACAAATGTTATAGGTGTCACATTTGCGAAGGTTATAACTATTGGCATTGTAAATGAGAAAGCTATTAATTTAGCTATTTTCAAAACCAACACATAAATAAAAAAACTGTCATTTACAATACCAATAGATCAAACTTTCATAATGCGAGACCTATTGCATTGCAAATGCTTGTTTATGTTGGATCCAATACGTAAATGCTGAATTAATATGAATAGAATTGAAACAAGTTTAATACCACGCGTAGAAGTGTGTTTATTAACATGATTTAGCAATACCACGTTTTGGTGAAAACCCCATTTTGGAAAAAAATGGATGCTGCTCTGGTCTCTGTTTTCACTCCTATATTCCCCCTTCCATCAGGTTGCTCTGCAAACCTTCTCTCCCCCCAACTATGCAGAACAAAGACACGTTTATGTAATTTTCCTGTTCTGCTCTGACTTTCAGGTGTTCCTAACTGTAATTTTTTTTCCAAGGCCCCTCTGCTGTAGTTCGATAGCTGAGCTTAGTCTTATTCATTAGAGTTAAGGTTCATTGCCTGAATGTTTCATATTAGTTTGAACAACTCTGAATGACTGTGACAGAAAAGCAGGATGTTTTCTCCAAAAGGGAAATTTTTTAACCTATAATATTGTTGATGTGAATTATTCTGGTTTGCGAATGAATTGCTACGTGGGATCATGCAATGCTGAAGCTGTGGTTTTGTGGTTTACCATTTGGCCATCTTGACAAGGTTCCCCAATCATGCCACAATCCTTTACCGCCCTTTCCTCATCCCAAACAGCTTCAAGGGAAATAAAACAGGCTTTTTTTCTATATTTTGAAAAACTATTTCAGGCATATAGTACTCGCTGTGCTCATTAGGGAAAGCACAATAACGCACCTTATTAAAATAGGTTCATGAGTTCCAGCTCAACAGGAACTCATCACCTATGACAATTATTATCTTATTTAGCGAGGAAGATGGCGGCCGGCTAGAGGGTCCGGTCGGGAGCTCCATGCTCGCCGCTGTTCCTAGCAAAAAAAGACTACACAACACTACCGCAGCCGCAATGACAAAGTAGCGGATAATCGGTAATAGAAAGACTACCTCTGACTGGAGCTCCACAAGGGGTCGCGAGGATCAGAAAACTCAGCGAAGTCGACGGAGCGACCTCCGGGGATGCGGCACTTCTACCCGCAAGTAATCATCAGCAGCAGCAGCGTTCCACTGTCTCCCCTGGGTTTCTGGGCAGCAGCGTCTGGAGCACACAGGGAGTACCGGAGAGCGCTCGGAAGAGTCGGATTCCTCTTCCGGGGCAAAAGCGGCAGCAGCAGCGGAGGCACCAACGCATCGGAGCAGCAAGAACGCTGCCGCTTCCGGGGCACGAAAGGCAGTGCTGCCGGAGCCGGAGTCAGAGACACTCGAGGAGTCGAGGCAGCAGGAAGGAGGAGCAAACACCCCTATAACGCCAGTGACATTCGGACAGGGGGGAAGCAAACTGGAAAATTCACCGAAGAGACAGGAGGAGCAGACCCAAAGAATCGGCTGCAGGTACACCGGACAGACGAACGGAGGAATCTCTACAATCCCAACCCCATGAGCAAGGTACGCGGGGAGAAGAGCGAACAGAGGGCCATTACACTCAACCTGATTGCGGGGGGCTTGGGAGGCAACCAGGGGTTTCACTAAGAAAGGAAGGAGGAGGAGTGGGTGCTGAGGGGGCTGGGAGCGCTGAGTGTGCGGGGAGAGCGATCTCAGCAGTTCAAATCCCACAAACGCGCACAAAGACAGATGAAAAGGGGCATCCTCAATTCAGAATAGAGCTTAAAGAGGGGGTCGGGACAAGATCCAGCTACTGCCTCAGGAACAGGCAGTTTCCTAAGCAAAGTTTCGTCCCCCCCACCAAACAAGTGGTCCTGCCAAGGAGCACAAAAAGAAAACCTAGAGGCACCGCTAATCTAGACCGACAGTCTAAACCTAGACCTGAGAAAGGAGGGGTGCAAACAGAACAAAAAATAAAAATTACCCCCTCACTGAGAACCTTCTTTAAAGTTCAGCAACCGGCACAAGCGAGAGGTAACTCCCCCAACACCTCTAAGCATAACCTGTACCCCAGAGTATGATCTCCTCTCAAGGGTGCTGCCGCGTGCCGAAGATACAAGTAAGAACACGCAGAGAATGAGCAAAGAGAGCTTTACCCACACAGGTCCATAAATGGAGGCACCAGAAGACCCCTCACTGACAGATACAAACGAGCCCCAGACAGACAGCTCAGGAATCCCCCTTCCTCACCCCATCCTGAAGCAGACGGAAAAACTCCTGGAAAGCTTCATGGAGAAAAACTGGGGGAGATAAGAGAAAAGTTTACAGTGTCAGAGAACAATCAAGCCAAGATTCAGGAGGTATGCAAAACCCTGGATCAAAAGCTGAATGCTCTGGGCGACAGAGTGTCAGCAGTTGAGTCAGTGGTGGAGACTCTTAGCAAAAAGGTGGACACTAACCAGAGGGAGATCAGAAAGCTAAAAGACTCCGACAGAAGTATAAAGGAAAAACTTGAGTCGCTAGAAAATCAAGCAAGAAAAAACAACCTGAGAATTTTAAACGTACCTGAAAACCTGGAAGGGTCTGGCATTAAGAAATTCACTATCTCACTCCTTGAAGAACCCTTCCCCTGGGCCAAAGAGGCAAACCTGGCTGACGACATACAGAGGGTACACCGGGACCCCTTTGGGAAAAGCAAAGAAAGAAAGACCCCAAGAAAGATCTTAATAAACTTCAAAACATATACACTGAAAGAAAGAATCTTAAGTGAGGGTCTAAAGATTGGCTCCCTAAATAAAGACGATTGGTCCTTCAGGATTCGCTCTGACATGTCTAAAGCCACCCAGGACAGACAGTGGGAGCTAGGGCAATTTATGCAAGAGCTAAAGTCCCTCGGAGCCACAGTTCAGATGAAATTCCCCGCTGCGCTGAGGATCATGTGGAGAAACAAAATGTACAACATCAGGGAGCCCAGCGAGGTAGAAACTTTCTTGGAACAAATGAAAGTGCAGCTGCGGACCACGACAGTAAGTTAAGAAAGTTAAGAAAGGTGAGAATATGTATATTAGGCGACACGGAGCTCAAAAAGGGCAAACAATACCGCCCAAAAAGAAGATAGGAGGCTTCCTCGGGGTGGGCACTGATGAACATTACAAAAAAATACAAATACAAACCAAAAAGACATCACGGGTGGGAGCAAAATAGGGAAAAAAAGAGAAAAAATGTCCTCAGCATTTAAAGTAGGAGTTCACAGGCCTGTAAAGATGAAATAAGCTTAAGTAGCCACAAAAAAAAAAAAAAAAAAAAAAAGCGTGATGACAACAACTAAAGAAGTCAAAATTCTCTCATGGAATGTCGTTGGACTCAGAACAGCGAGCAGACGGAGAAGGATACTCGAATACCTAAAGGAAGTGGACAATGAAGTAATCATACTACAAGAAACACGCCTCTTAAAGGCGGAATGGGAACAAATAGTGAAAAACCTTAGCTGGGTGGATGCCTTTGTATGTACTACTCAGGACTGCAATGTTAAAGGCATTGCAATACTCTTCAAAAAATCACTTAATGCAAAAATTGAACAACAGGTAGTATATAGCAAAGGCAGATGGGCCTTAGCCAAAGTAAGAATACATGACAATACCTTTTCCATAGCAGGATACTATGGTCCAAATACTGACGACCCAAACCCCCTCCAAAGCTATACGCAGAACTAATATCAACGACTGCACCGATATTACTGGGAGGCGATTACAACATTATTTTGGATCCTAAATTAGACAGATCCCCTCCAGGAAGACAAGCTAATTTACCCAAAATGAGAGAATGGCTGGGTAACTACAAAAAAGACCTAGGCCTGATAGATATGTGGAAGGATAAAGGCAACAAAAGAAATCCTTTTACTCTTCATAACAAAAAACTAGGTCACAGATCCAGAATTGATTATTTCTTGATAAACAAAAACCTGCATAGCAACGTTAAAGATATAGAGCATTTACCAGCACATCTGTCTGATCATTCGGCAGTACAACTCCCCCTACAAACTACAATAAATAAAACACAACCCAGGTGGACAGTTGATCGTACCATACTACTAGAACCTAAGCTATTGGAAGAGCTAGGGACAACCACAGCCAACTTCTTTGAGGTCAATAGGGTAGGCATGTCAGACCAAATCACATGGGATACATATAAGGCAGTTATCAGGGGGAAACTAATTAGCATAGGAGCCCACAGATCAAAACTCGTTAAACAAGAGATTGGGGTTATGGAAAAAAACATAAACTTAATTGACGCACAGATAATTTCGGAGAACAATGTAGGTAAAAAAGACAGGAAAGGAGGGAACTAAAAGAAAAACTGGCGGACTTCCTAGAAAACAGAGTGAAGATGAAATGGGAAGCTAGCAAACTATCCAACCACGAGTATGGTGAGGGATGCGGAAAACTGCTGGCATGGAAAACAAAGACCGACCAAACCAGAAATAAAATAGCTAGCATACAGCAGAATAATCAAAGCGGTCTAACTTTTGAAGACTCTGTAATCATGCAAGAATTCGAAAACTTCTTCTCCAATCTATACAAGGGAGACTCCAACTCACCAGAAGAAAAAATTGGAAAATACCTAGACCCCCTAATACTCTCCGAACTATCAGAAGAGGAAAAAGAGGGGCTAAATGCCGAAAAATGATTGAGGAAATAAAAACGATACTAAAAGGTCTGAAAATAGGGAAAACTGCTGATGCACTACCAAACAAGCTTTATTCTGCCCTGAGAGAAACTTTGGCCCCGCCGTTAACAAGACTATTAAACACAATATACAAGGAACAGGGTAAAATCCCAGACTCATGGAACGACACAACAGTCAGCATCATTTTAAAGCCAGGAAAAAACTGTGCAATCTGTGAATCTTACAGACCCATCTCGTTGCTAAACTGCGACTATAAAATCTTTATGCAGATCATAGCAAGGAGACTGTCCTATGTAATGCCAAAACTGATCCACCCGGACCAAAAGGGTTTCATAAAGGGAAGACAAATACACGATAACCCATGAGCTCTTTGCCGCAATAGATTTAGCGACCTGCGAAAAGATTCCCCTGACCATAATTACTTTTGATGCTGCTAAAGCATTTGACAGAGTCAATTGGTCTTTTCTGAATAAAGTCATTACCAAATTGAACCTAGGGCAATGCTTTAGTCATTTGGTGTCTGAGACTTACAAAAAACCAAGAGCTAAGATTCTAGTTAACGGGGCCTTACCAATAACATTGAAATACAAAGAGGAATGAGGCAAGGGTGCCCCTTGTCACCGTTGTTATTCAATCTTTACATCGAGCCACTTGCAAATTCTCTTAGGAACCACGGATCAATAACCCCGTTTAGATACCGCAAATGGACCAAAAAGGTGGCGTTATACGCAGATGACCTAATGATTTTTACAGACAACTTCCAAAACTCCTCTGCAGCAATAGATAAGACAATTTCGAATTTTGGCATGGTGTCTGGGTACTTGACTAATCAAGCTAAAATTGAATCTATGAGCTGGAATGTACATCAGAATATCCCATATTCTAAAGATAAAATAAAATACTTGGGGATAACTTTGGTCAAGGATCTAGAAAAAGTACCCCAGTTAAACCTCAATAGGATTGCTATTGAGACCAAAAAACTCCTTAACCCCTCCCATGCTCGTGACGGAACCGTTCCGTCACGAGCCTCGGGTGGGCTGGGCTGGTGATGGAACGGTTCCGTCACGGCCCGCTCGCCGCGCCTGCGCGGCGCGAATTCCGCACCTGCGCTGACGTTCTGAAGCGAGCACGGGACCGCCGCGGGGCCCCGCCTCCCCCTTAGCACTGCGGCGGAATAGCCGCCGCAGTGAAGGGGTTAAAGTATGGGACGGGTTGCCACTAAGCTTCCTGGGAAGAGCTAACATGATAAAAATGTCCGTACTACCCAAATTTACTTACCTCTTTAATGTCATCCCACTGGAATTTAAAAGAGACACTTTGAAGAAGATTCAGGGAGAATTTGCGAGTTTCATATGGGCATCTAAAGGGACAAGAATCGCCTGGGACAAAATAAGGAGGAAAAAAGAACAAGGTGGAATAGCCAGCCCGGATCTCGTTGAATATTACAGGGCTTTCCAGTTTAAAAACGCGAGACCCCTATTAAAAAACACAAGCTTTATCCTGAATTCCTTCAAACACTGACAAACAAAACAGACAATTTTTTTTTTGAATTCGGACACCCAAAATTAAAAAAAATAATAAAACTAAAGATCCTAACCAACATAGCAAAATTGTGGTATCAAGTCAGAAGTTCATTGAACATTCCTTACTACAGTTCTATGGCTCCGATATGGGACTCCCCGGGCACACCAGAATGCCTAAAAGACTCCCTGGCTTTGCCACTAAAAGCAGCAGGAATCAACGAATGGGGCCAGCTGATGACAGAGAACTCAATAAAATCATGGGATCACCTAGTAGAAACTACTAATTCATCGGTGTCTATATTTAAATATTACCAACTCAAAAGTTGGGCCAGCACGCTCACGGATAAAAAAACGGGAAGAGTGGACCTAGAGAGCGAAATGATGAAGACCACCCCAATAAAGAAGGAAACATCAAGATGGTATTGGGCTCTAATCGCTGCAGGAGAAGAACATTCCCTGATTCTAGAATCAGTCTGGATGAAAGACATAACAGAGCTGGACCTTCAAAACTTATGGCAGTGGTCACTAGAAAATGTTGGTCAACCATCAAACCAGCCCGCTTGAAGAGAAACCACTTATTTACAATACAAAGGGCATACTGGACCCCCAAAAGGCTGTCAAAATTCAAAGGAGCCAGCGTAAAGTCTTGCCCCACATGCGGGCTGGAAAGGGCGAACGATCTACACATGTTCCAATTCTGCCCCCTCCTTGGCTCCTTTTGGCAGGAAGTCGGTAAGACAATAAGCCGGGTATTGGGAAAACATCTAGAAGTAAGTACAAATCTTTTCGGGATTGACACCAAGGTTGACATAAGTAAGGATAATTTAACAAGAAAGCAGGAAAATCTTGTTTGTGTTGATACTACTTGCAAGAAGAGAGATATGCTTAAACTGGGTTAAACCAGTACCACCAGTACATGGGGATTGGCTGAATTCTATAATAAAACACATAAGATGGATAGGAAAGGAAAGCCTACTAAAAAATCCAAATTCTGGGAAATCTGGGAAAATTATCATGCACATACTATGTAAGGCAACTCAGGAACTAGAATAAACAAATCCAATGATTAAAGCGGTGACAATAATTCAGACGGGAATCATTCTCGCCGAGTGGCCGGGAAGGCTGGCTCTCCCCCCTTTTATAAAGAATTATTGATTATGGTAAAGAATGCAGGGGATCTAAGACCGAGTTATTCCAACAAAGGTAAACTCTCTGTTGCCGGATCAGTAAACTTGAGAGAGTGAAGGCACAATCGTGGAAATCACAGTCTCCCGTTATACTCCTTCCACATACATGCGCAAAATGAGGATAAAACATTTTTTTTAATCTTATTTAGCAAAGTGTTCTACTCCACAAACCCAGCAGGGAAATATTTAGACAAACATAATCCATAATATGTAAGGTTGAGCACAGCAAAGACTCACTCAACTTGAAATTCTTACTTCCTATGTTCTTGTCTCTGTCAGAGGCAGGGAGATCCAGGAGCATGCTGGGAATCCAGCCCCTTCTTATGGGTCCCAGTAAGGATGGGCGAGGCTGGTTTTCATGCATAATGCCCTAAGTTTTCCTATCTCAAATAGTTGGGGTTGACCTCATAAGCAAGGACTGGTGCAAAGACAAGAGACATAGAGGTAATGCTCCAAACCTAGGAGAAGGAAGCCATCTTTAATTGCTCTGCATGATCTGTAGGAAAAGGAAGCTGTGCTCAATTTAATCGATCTCAACACCAGATACAGGAGAAATTACTTGTCTATGTCTGTGTTACAGACATTCTCTGGAAACACCCATTTCCACCAAGAAAAAAATCCTGCAGGACAGACTGTGCAAAAAATGTATGATAAGGTGATAAAAATTCTTCAAGATGCCAATACTGTTTCTGGCTATTTGCTTAAGAGGGTTGGGGCTGGGTGCTTGTAATGAAACTGTGGGAGTGACATTGTGACTAATGTTTTTTTTTGACTGTTTATGGTTTTATGGCTGGTGTAGCTTCTAGTGTTTGCATTTTGGTTTTAAGTGTAAAGGTCTTGGTTGAACAATTCACTGTCAATAAACTAAATGTTAACCAGTATGTGCATTACTTAGTTATCGGGAAAGTGCATCACTAAGGGGTAAGTTAAAGGGGGCATGTAAGCCCAGCTACTGGAGTAAAATCTATTACCCTTTTCTGAGACCTATTGTTTATAAAACAATACAGAGGGGCTGTGAGTTAACCCATAACTCATGATTGGATAGTTTTCTTGTCTATTTCTCTTTCCTGCTTCTTAATTGATGATTTTCCTATCTCTTCCTGCGTTTGTCACAGTCGTAGAGTATTTATTCTTTACATTATAGTGACAGGCATGCATCATTTATTCTTTACATTATTTTTGACTGGATAATGGCTGCAGCGCATTCATGCATGGGAACGGGCTTAGTAAATTGGTTCACAAGTATAACACAAAACATTTCAATATGACCACAGCACAAGTGCGCATGTTCCTTAAACCAGCTGGAGCAAATAAAGCATTGCCAATAAGTGTAGCGGCAGGTGAGATGCATTAGCTTTGCCAATACTTGTTGCTTTGGTGCTGTTTTAAAGCTGAGCCACATTGTGCTTGCCCAGATTTAGCCCTCACAATTTCCATCATCTTTTAATTGACCACAAAAGGCAATAAAACATGAAGAAAATACTGAAATAACAGTGAAAAAGGAAACAAATACCGCTCAAGGGCATTATCCCCCATTTTTTGCAAAGCTTTATATTGGGTGCAAAACTCAGCAAGAATATGCCACATTCAGGGATTGTGTGGTTGAGTTATCTCATCTGATTTTTGCGGATAACTTAATCTCAGAATTCTGGACTGAGCTATATTAAACTAAAAATTCTGCACCTGAGTTATATTTGTATGTCCTAAAATGCATTGTTATGGCATAAACTGCATTTGATACTGATAGGGCTGATGCACAGCTGAATTTAAAAGAAATTTCTCCGTTTGAGGTGCTATGCAAGTAACGTCAGGCGTCCCTCGACGTTGGTTACAATGTATTGAAATTGTGGGGCCAGTGGAACACTGGTCCCATCCTTGTATGCACACTTTATTTCCTCTACCAAAACAGAGGATTCACACTTTTTTTGTACTGGTTAGATAAATTGTTTATTCATCAAGGTTTCCATAATTTATCTCCACATTAAATCAATAATAGTGGTTTTTTAGTTCGTTTTCACCACATGACACAATCCTTTAAATACATCCAATGCATTTCGGGGTTATTGTGCACCCCTTCAATAAAACGCGGTCAGAGGCGTCTTCGTCCAGACCCGCGTACACGAACGGATCGGCAAGAACCTCGCCACTACCCTTCAGGTTAGTCCAACAATCTTAGTACCTCGGTACTCACTCTAGGAGCTAACTTATTTTTTTACACACGTAACCGTGGTAACACGTCCTTTATAATTTTATACCTGCAGAGCAAGGTGATACGGAAAAACGTTATACACGTAAGAACTGTTTCAACACGGCTGATATTTTCACGGGCTTTTGGTTCTGTTAAGGTGACCCCGCTAAACGACACTTAAAATCACTGTACCACGTCCACCAGCACACCCCTACCCTTCCCCACCCAGCAAGCATCCCCACGATTTGACTGACAGGTTGTTTACTTTTGTTTTTTGATTATAGTGTTCTTTCCCTGATGAAGGGGTGCACAATAACCCCGAAATGCATTGGATGTATTTAAAGGATTGTGTCATGTGGTGAAAACGAACTAAAAAACCAATATCATTGATTTAATGTGGAGATAAATTATGGAAACCTTGATGAATAAACAATTTATCTAACCAGTACAAAAAAAGTGTGAATCCTCTGTTTTGGTAGAGGAAATAAAGTGTGCATACAAGGATGGGACCAGTGGTCCACTGGCCCCACAATTTCAATAAACTGCATTTGCACACATTCTGCATGTTAGTTCTTAATTTTATGTGTTTTGTGATCACCTTCATCACCAGAACAATCCCAATGTTATTCTCAAAAAGAACACCCCTAAGCAGGATTTTCTTTTAGAAGATTAAAAAAACAATGCCCCCCCCGCTCCATATAAGTTTGCTCCCATGACGAGCAGGCATTGAGCACTTTTCAGTGCCCCTTGCCATTAGGTATTTCCTGGCCGTGATGGGCATTGAAAAACAGTGACATGTCCCCCCATCTAAATTAGGTGGGCTGATGCATAGCCAAAGCTCTGACAGCCTTTACTCCGTCAGGCAAGTTTGTTCACAGCAGACAGGGAGTAGTCTCCGCTGTTGTCAAACTATGAGCTGCCTGCATTTAAATCAGGTGGGCGGACCCTAGTCTTTGCAGGGGGTGGTCTCCACACTGTTGCTAAGGAGTTCCCTCTCCACCAAGATCTAAATTGGGCCCTTAGTCTTTAAAATAACTGTTGGTGGTCAACAGTATCAAAAGCTAAAGAGATGTGGAGTAGGGTTAGAGCAGTGACTCCTTTTGACTCAGTGGTGTATTTGAGGATGTCATAGATGGTGATCAGTGCAGATCTGTATCTCTTACAGGTTGGTAGAGGTGGCCGCTATGTTCAAGAAAAGTAAATATCTGGGAGAAAGCTGCCTTTTCAAGAAGCTTACCTAGGAATTTGGATATTTGCCTATATTTTGCTGGGCAGACTGGTGAAGTTATTGCTTTTTTAGAATGACACAGAAGCAAGATGTTTCTGGAGAATGCTCCAGATGATAGGAATTACCCAATGTTCACTCTGGATAGTAAGACATGGTGAGGCGTCTCCAGGTGATCCAAAACGCGACCGCCAGACTGTTGGGTAATATTTCCAGCCGGGTTAGCGTAAGGAATCACCTGCAGAGTCTGCACTGGTAGCCAGTTTCTCAAAGGATTATTTTTTAAATTTTGACACTGGCTCACAAAGCTATCAATGGACAAGGACCCGCCTACTTGATGAAACGATTTAGTCGCTACTCTCCCAATGGACTCCTGCGCTCTGCCGCTCAACATCTGCTGCAGGTTCCGCGCTTCCGGCTCACCCGGCTGGGAGGGCAATCAGTGGCGGTGAAGGCCGCTTTGGCCTGGAATGAGCTTCCTCTATCCCTGCGACTACCTTGAATTTTGGTTCTTTTAAAAAAGTGTTGAAAACCCATCTGTTTCGGCAGGCCTTCAAGTTTTCTCTTCTTTGTAGTGTGGCTGTTTAATCTGTTTCTTCATCTTCGCGCCAGGATACTCCGGCAGTAATTGAGCGGGTTACAAAACAGCATAACATAACATAACATAATGCATTTGAAGATTCTTGTGGCATGTATTCACTGGTGAGCCTGCAATGTTTATAGTTAGATACGTTCGTTAGTTTATTTCATTGTTAGCTGGCTTCAGAGAGCAAAGTTAAAGGTTGTATGATGCAGGTAGCACTAACTGGCGAAATCAGCAGGAGAAAGCAGGGGCATATTATCAAGGGCATTATCAACGCTTTAGCAGGACTTTTTCCCGCTAAAGCGGCGATAATTTTATCGCCTTATTAGCAAGCTGTCGCTAACAGCAGTTAGCGACATCTTGTAGGCGATAGCGACCGGTTTGGGGCCCGCTTTGCATGTCAGCGATATTTATCGCTAATGACATGCAAAGTGGGCGTACCCAACCTGCCAACATGCCCTTGCTTTCTCCTGCCGATTTCGCCAGTTAAACATATGCTAAATGCTATCATAGATACGAGTAAATTTTTAGGATTTACTCAAAAAAACTATTCTGGATGGAATAAACAAGGAATACATAGTAAAATGCCATGATGGACTTATTAGTAGGTCAAACTAAATCGCAATAAGTAACCTCTGTGGAAGAGAAAAACCTGTGATAGAAACCTTCACCAAAGAAAAACCTAATTGTGAGAATATATGTAAAATTGGAATTGTGAAAGAGACATTATTACCATTAGTGCGAGTAGAAAATGAGAATATGAATGCCAAATGTTTTCTGTGTACACTTACTTCTAAAAATGTTGTGTCTCTTGCCAGGACGAAAACGTCCTAGATAGTGTCTGTGAGTACGTAATATGAGTCTGGTACGACCTGCAGAAGAACAAATGCCTCTAATTAGGAGAATGGCTCCTTTATTGTGGCTATCACATTAATATTCCAATTTTACATTTGACCTACTAATAAGTCCATCATGGCATTTTACTATGTATTCCTTGTTTATTCCATCCAGAACTGTTTTTTGAGTAAATCCTAAAAATGTACTCGTATCTATGATAGCATTTAGCATATGTTTAACACTGTTAGTCTAGAATACAGATTGTCACCATAATGTTTCTATATTGTTTTTTCTGCAGGTCCCCTGAAGAAGGGAGGGAGTCTTCCCGAAATGCATTGGGCTGTTCTGTTGAATTGTGATAGTGTCAATTAGTTTCATGAGAATTGTTCTACTTTCAGTTACTTTTGTATGAACTAATAGTGCATTCATCAATGTTTGTTGAATATATTCAAAGTATATGAATATATAAAATGAATTGACAATTTTATATATAAAACAAGTGTACATTGGTTCTTAAATTTTTTTTCCAATACTCAATTGATTCATGGATACCCTGATTTAAGCACGGTTTACAGTGTTTGTCATGTTATATACTTTACAACAGTAGTGCGTTTGGTATACTAGTGGTGATTCCACCAGATGTTGCTCACACAGGGATGTGTGCCATGTCGACTCTTCACTCTTCTCTGGACCAAAACACACAGCCTTCAATAGCGGTGTGTCGGTGTGAAGGTGCAGGGCCTCTAAGGGTGACACATTAGGTTTTGCAGCCAATAGAGGCTTTCCCTGGTCACAGTGCCCATGGTACACATGGTACCTTTTACTGGGGGCTTACCTGTGGCCAGAGACGTGCAAATTGTGGGTACAAAGGTACAGGTTTGGGAAAGAACACAGGCCTTGGGAACATGATTGGCAGGACCTAGGAAACATCAAGTCAAAGTACATCAACTGTCAGGCGAAAAGTGGGGGGGGTGTTACTAGTAGTAGTAGTAGTAAAGCTTTATTTCGATATAGAAACATATCATAAAAGCAAAACATGACAGCAT
Organism: Lissotriton vulgaris; assembly: GCF_964263255.1. NCBI lineage: Eukaryota > Metazoa > Chordata > Amphibia > Caudata > Salamandridae > Lissotriton > Lissotriton vulgaris. Next base: position 233,287,322 of record NC_141693.1, on the reverse strand, counting down.
AAAAACAATGGTTGAAACAAAGCAATTTACAATTCATATTACCATTAAAAACATTTCATATTTACACGAGATAATCTTAACATTTATGAAAAATGAAAAAGGGACACTTTACTGTATCGTCAGTTGTTTAGCAGATCTTATGCGCCAAGCCCAGCCTAGGAATTTAGCCAAACAAATGGCAAAAAAGGGTCTTGTATCTGAGAGCAGTATTCTTATAGCTTCCAGATGTGAGCGAGTTCCCAGGCTCCTACAAAGAGGCTTCAACCACCTCCGTCTAGGGGCCATATAGACTCGACACTCAAATAGAAAGTGTGCGACAGATTCAATTTTTAGCTCGCAGAATGGGCAATAGGGTACAGTTTGCAGTGGTGGTTTCCAGGTAGAGGTAAACTGACATAAAGGTAAGACCCCAACCCTGAATTTAAAATATAATGCCCTATCATGTGAACTGTGAATCAAGTCCAAATATGGTTCTCTGGAGGGGATATCTTTAACCATCAAGAAGTTGGCAACAGATCTTGGGTGATTTGATTTACCAAGTCTCTCGTTATCCACCCAAGACCAGTAAGCCTTCTTCAGTTCTTGTTTAGGAGGTGCTGTTTTATTTTCCCACGCAGCTCCTAGACCGAGCTTGTACAATGCCCTCTTAACCTCTCTGAGCCAGGCGATCTTATGCCAGCCAAGTAAGGACAGTATATCTTTTAGGGCGTCTGCATAGCTGTGGAGTTCGGGGACGTTCCAAATTCTAGACCATAGTAGTAAGGGGCGTAATTTAGCTTGCTCGCAGATTGGACGAGTACCTGCGTCCAGCAAGAGGGGGATTGTGGGGGTACTCTGGGGTAGCCTCATTAGATCTTTGTGAAATTTATTTTCTAGGTGGGCCAAAGTATCCACTCTCTGGGTACCCCAAAGTTCTGCGCCATACAGTGCTGCACTCACAACCCTACCCCTATAAATATCAAGAAGTGCCCCAATAGGTTTTATGGAGGAAGCACGCTGCTCTTTAAGTAAAGCACCAACAACCCTCTTATGGGTTAGAAACACTTTTTGGTGATGGGCCTTCCAGCTCATACTATCACAAAGACGTATGCCTAGATAGTCAAATTCTTTGACCCGTTCTAATGTGACAGAGTCTAGAGTGGGGGGTTTAACAGATTTCTTAGGGGGGTTGAGGACAAGAAATTTGGTCTTGCCAATATTTATGGCCAGTCCCTTGGTGTCACAGAAGGCCTTGAAGCTGGAAAGTAGTGACTGTATGCCTGCAGGTGATTTCGAAATCAGGAGGGTGTCGTCCGCAAACAGGAGCGTCGGGATTTTCCTTCCAGCCAGGGATGGTGCATCTGCAGGATGTTGAAGAAGGTGCTCCACCACTCCATTGACGTAAAGCGAAAACAGAGTGGGGGCAAGCACACACCCCTGGCGGACGCCCCTGTCTACTGGAATACACGGGGTTTTTTCTCCCTGGGCACCCCATCTGATCTGGGCAAAGTTGTTTTCGTGGAATTTTATCAGCAAGGCCAACAAATAGGGAGGTAGACCTAACTCGTTAAGGACCTTCCACAATAATGCTCTTGGAACCAGGTCGAAGGCTGTTTTTAAGTCTATGAAGACTAAGTATAAGCTGCCCCCTCCTAGCACCACTACCTTCCAATAGAGCATTAAAAGGCGGAATGTCTGCTCGACGGTGCCTGTCCCTGATCTAAAACCCGCTTGGAAATCAGACAATATCTGATTTTCATCCACCCACTCCAGAATCCTGCCCAATACCACTTTCCCCGCTACCTTTTGCGTCGAATCCAGCAAACTGATGGGGCGGTAATTGGCTGGGTCTTCCCTGCTACCCTTCTTGAAAATGGGGACTACTTCAGCGCCCCTCCAAGAGTCAGGGAAAGACCCCCCAACATAACCTCATTAAGAAGAGCAGCAATTAATCTGCTCCAAAATGGGGGATTATTTTTTATCAGGTCGCCCGGGATCCCATCAGGTCCTGCCGCTTTGTTAGAAACAGTACACCTGATTGCCTTCTCTACTTCCAAGGTGGTAAATAGGACTTCATTTGGTGGGAGATCTGTGGAACTGAGCCTTGGAAGCGGGTCTGGTTGCGGAGGCCCTGTCTGAGCCGAATACAATTTCGAAAAATGGGCAAACCAGGCAACACCAGGGATATTACAAGTCAGTTGTTGATCAATGGGCTTGTCTCTTGATCTTAGCAAGTCCCAAAACCCCTTAGCATCTTTCCTTGTGCTCGCCTCCGTTAGGTCACGCCAAAAGTTGAAATCATATGTCCGCTTGGCCTCAGTCATAGTTTTCCTATAAAGTTTCCTTGCAGACCTGATGGTAGCTTGGTCTTTTCCTTTTACTGCAGCAACAAGATCACCCTTAGCAAGTCGACACTTGGCTGTGAACCACTTTTCACTTGTTCTCAGGGCCCCCTTTGAAGCAGTTCTGGAGCTGGGTTTGGGAATGATGAACAGCCCACTTAGTGCCGTTACAGTCTCCGTAAATAACGATAAAAACATCTTGCTATCGCTATTAGTGCTATCAAGCCTAGATTCAGCCTCTAGTAAGATGGTTTCAGCTTGTGACATCCTAGCCTCATCCGCTGAGACTCTTGCTCATTTAAGACGTCTGCCACAGTTTGAGGGAAGAATCTCATGTGAAGCTTTCCATAACTGATTAGTGGTTTCTTGAGACCCAGTTTGCCAGGGGACAGAAATGGTTAAAGCGAGAGGGTTGTGGTCGCTGTCACAGGTCTCTATAACCTCCATGTCTTGATGATATGGCCAGAGGTTATAGTTGAGCATAACAAAGTCAATTCTGGATGAGTGGCCCGTCCTATTGTATGTATGGGCACCCATGGGATCTGATTTAGAACGCCCATTCGTTGCTCTCAAGTTATACTCCATGCAAAGAACATTTATATCGATCGCCTTTTGTGTCCATTTAGGGATCGGTTCGAGGTTCAAAATAGGGATGCCCCTCCTGTTATCCTCATCGTTGGTATCCAGAATATCTTCTTTGGCTAAAGGCTCAAAACAGCAATTAAAATCGCCTGCCAGCAGGACGAGAGAGTCGGCGTCACAGGCAGACAGGTAGTTACTTAAGCCTAAAGAGTTTAGAGATCCTCCGTTCCTATTGCCCCTTAAGTAGAGATTAAATAGTTCTAGTTTCCTTCCCCCTTTGTAGTGCACTGTTAACCATTGAAGGTCAGGTGTTTCGGTGGTCCTTTGAGAAACACTGAGGTCTAGTGCTATGTTGATCCAGATAAGAAGACCGCCGGATGGGCGTCCTTTAGAACCTTGGTGACATACAGCCGGAACATAGAAGGTCGAAAACCCCACTCTATGTCTAGGTTCCTGGCACCATGTTTCCTGTAGCAAGCAAATGTCATAGGGTGCCAGGAAGGTGTTCCATTCCGGGTTATCAAAGTTACGTGCAAGGCCAGCCACATTCCAGCTTAAGACCCTCAGTGAAGAATCGCCTGGGGAGGCAACTCTATCAGGCAGGTCGATCTCCATTGGATTAGATTGTACTGGAGGAGGGGGGATCGGACAGGGGCTGTCTGGCCTCGTTTCTACTCTTTTACAATCTAAAATGGCCATTTTGATCGGTTCCATGGCCCGGGGCAAGAGAGTCAGAAGCCCGGCTTGGCTAGTTGGAGGGCCGTTGGTTGGATTTCCAATTATGACTGTAACATGTGGAGACGATGCTTTTTCTAGTTGTGGGCATGCTGGGAACATAGAAAGTCAATCGACCTCCTCCAGGCATCCAAATCTATTGTAGGTTGAAAGGCCATTCCAGTGTAAAAGAGTATTCTTTTGCCTCATGGGATGGGTGTTCCATGGGTGGTGCTGCACCAAGGACCAGTTATCCGCTTGGGTATGCACTTGGCGTGGGGGATAAAAATAGGATAGCGGCCTTGGTATGACTAAAGAATCTTCACTAGTTGGCCAGGAACAGATATGGTGCGCCGTATGTGGGTCTTCAAAAGTTACAACTACACAGTCCCCTTGTTTAGATTTCTTGGTTGGGCCCACCCAGGGTATTCTACGGACCATCATTACTCGGCTTCTTTTGCCATTGGGAATCGGTCTGTTGACGTTAAGCCAGTGCATCGTTTTATTTTTCAATGACCAGTGGTTTTCGTGTTGGTCAGTGCCGATCACAGGGACGCCTGTCAACACGACCACATAGTCATTGGCCTCTGGTGGAAGGTCTATATAGCCTCCTCTAAAATTTTCTTTTGGACGAGGGCCCTGGGTTTCGGCAGGCTGGGGTCTGGCGGATGCTACCAGGTTTGGATTTACTTTTCCAGGCTTAGAGTTCCGTGTGGGAATCTGCGGTTTGGTAGCCTGAGGTTTAGCGGTTATGGAAACTTGATCCACAGCCACAGTCCTCGGCTTAGGAACAGGCCTTACAGCAACAGGTACTGGTGGGGGGTGCTGCTCAGCTTGCAAAACAGGGGCTGGCGAAAGTGGGTCAGATAAGGACATGCCCTGGTTTTCGAGACTTCTCAGGCCAAGAGTGGCCAGAGCAATAATGCTCTTCTCCATCTCGAGTAGATTGTTTTCTATCCTAGACAATCTTAAGTCGAGTGGTGAGAGAAGTTTTTTTAATGTTTCCCAGACTTGATCTATAAATTCCTTATCATTCCTTCCCTGGTCTTGTACCTGCGCCCCCTCGTCTTCTGGGGTGGTGTTGGCTGGACCCTCTCCCATACTTTGGCATACTGACTGTGTGCTCGAGGAACCCTCAGGTAAAGCATTACATGCCTGAGTGTTGGTCATTGTGAGCTGGTGGGAGACTGCCACCTTTGCCTTTTTACGAGAATAGGCTGAGCGTGATTGGCGTTTTCTTTTGGGTTGTGCACCACTAACACGGGAAGTAGTTGGGAATACTTGGGAAAGGGGATTAAGGGTGGGGGTCTGGGCGTGAGAAGGTGCAGCGAAACTTAGCTCTTCTGTAATGCGTGATTGTTCTAAGGGCGGAGTGAGGGTGGAAGTAATCGGGGGCTGGTGTAAATCAACCTGGGTGGTAATACTATTTGGGCGGGCAGGGCGTGCTGGAGTGACAGCAGAGGCTATATGTCCTAGGGATGATTTTTTCGAGAGGGCAATTACCTCAGACAGCCTACGTGCAGCTATCAATTCTAGAGATACCCGGGTTTGAAGTTTAGATATTTCTTCATCGATAGCTATATTTGTGCGGGTGATGAAGTCGTCCATAGGGCCACAGATTTGTGAACCACCTTTGGAGGCTTTGCTACGTGTCATCCTAGTACTCATGGTGCTTACGATGAGATCAGGGTCGTCACTCGACTTACTAACTAGGGAGCTTCAGTTTAAGCTAACCTGTCTCAGCACGATGATACAATAACAAGCAGGTTAGGAGCAATAAGGGGGGTGGGCCAGGGCAGTCCTCTGCCGTCCTCGAACGGCCTCAAACGGCCCGCTCTTAGCCCGGTCTTCGCCCCGGCCGTTGCCCCGCGCGCGTTGTCCACACAAGCTATGAAGGAAAAACAAGAGGAAGGGGCGGGAAGAGGACCAGCTGCGGCCGATCCACGCCGCTAGGAATGCTGGTCCTCGCAGTCCCGCCTCTACCCCTGTTGACCAGATGACAGCTTGCAAGGGGCGCGTTGGTGCTCAAAGCACGTGAAGGGAGGCAGGAAGGATGTTCCCCAGAGAGAGTCTAAGCCTACGAGCGGCACCCGCGAAGCGGGGGCCTGCGAGGCGTGGCGAAGTGGCCAGACAGCAACAACACAGGAACAGCGCTTCTTTGCAGGAAGGGGGGGGTTACTGTAACAGAACCCCATTTAAATACAAAGGCGCACAATATGCAAAACTGGGTGATAAACTCACAAGAGTGAGAAACTGGAAGCAATTTACGAACAGTTACCAGGCAAAGATTTTCTAAGCAATCTCCCTTTAGTGCTGGCTCTGATTACCCTGCTCTCAAAGTGTGCCATCAGTAATCCCCTCCTATAACCTCTGAAGGGCCAGCAGCCAAAGGCAAATTCTGCACTATATCCAAGCTTCTGGTTCGCGTAGGGTAGAGGCATTGAGAGTGTGATGTGGAATCAGTGGCATAGGAAGGGGGGGCGGTCTGCCCCCGGCGGCACGTGTTTTGGGGGCGTCAGCTCTCTCCACGCCTTCCTGCCGTCTTGGGAGTGGCAATCTCCTATCCCCTGCCCTACATATCGGCAATCGCGGGGCAGCAATTGCAGCTGAATCTCGTCAGCCCCTCCTCCCCGCTCTTCAATGGGGCCGCCGCAGGGAGGCAAAACCTGGGACCGCCACGGGTGGCCATAAGGCTAGCTACGCCACTGTGTGGAACGGAATTTAAAGCATGATTGAATGGATCAGACTTTTTGCTGCCTTAATTTTTGTGATAACATATGTAAGCCCATGTTCCTTGACACAGTAACCCACTGAAGGCTTTATGTATTGTAATCCTCCCACAAGCAGCCAGGGCAATCCATTGGTTGAGTATAGGGAGCGCGATAAAAGTCAACAGACAAGATGGTAATGTTGTCTATGGGGTCCACTCTGAAGGTGGCAAAGTCTTCAGTTACAGGAGTGTGTGCAACTAGTGAAATCAACATGCATATGTGATAATCCTGTTTAAAAGTAGTGTCTAGAAGGATAATGAAGGGGTTTGGTAGGAGGGAGATATGGAAGAGGTGGGGAGCGGGGCAGTAGGGCAGGGTTTTTGGCTTTAGGCCCTACCTCGCACTAACAGATCCAAACAGGTAAGGTGCCATAGGAAGACACCTTTAACCGTGCTGCCCTGTAGCTGGACTTTTGGGGTTACCACCCTTACAGAAGGACTTAAGTGGTGTGGAAGGTGTTATTCACTAGTGAAGTTGAAGGGTCTTAGACAGGAGAAACCCTGATCACATGACCGTGCTAAGCTGATTGGGTCAATACATCAGCATAGCTGAGGACTGGAATGCAGGCGCAGACTCCATCATACAACTGTAATAAAAGTACAAAGAGAGCGTGAGAGAAACAAAAGTCAAGTAGGAATCTACACATTGAAAAAAACAAAAAGCTCACCTCGGGACAGAACAAGGGTTGTTTCAAAAATTTAGGCAAACAAAATTAAACTTTTTAAACGGTGTTATGAAAAGGAAAAACTGACACTGGCTTTTCAAAAGTTTCTTTTTTCTTTTTTTGTGTGCCTTTCGCATAGAGGATTTTATGTTGGATGGTGTGAGGTTGTTTAGCTGTAAGGTGAGATGCAGTGTATTTGGTTGTGTCGGATGTAGTGACATGTGGTGCATGTGTGGTGTGTTGTATGGGTGATGTAGGGGGTATACTGTTGTCTTGTATGTCATGTTACAATGTAATGATATACATTCCTATGTGTAGAATGAAATATTTTTGCATTATGTGGAATGGTGTTATGGTAAAGGGCATGCATTTGATTGGGCTAGCGTGTCATGGGATAGTTCGTATGATGAGTGATACAATGAGGGTTAAAGAGAACTCGTCTTGTGCAGAGAATTATGCAATCATGTGGGTGGTTTGTTGTAGAATGTTATCTGATGTTATGTGGTGTTATTTGGTGTGACATTGGACATGGCGATAATCAATATGTAGTTTGGTTACTTGCATGATGAGATAAGGTACTGTAGTGTGATGAGTGAGGCATGATGCAGTGTGGTGTTGTTTAGAGCCGTGTGATGCTATGCTGAATGTTATCTTATGGTGTTGGGTTTGTGGAATGGTGTTTGCGATGTGGTTTGGTTTGCTAAGACAAACTGAAGTGTTATCTGACCTGGTTAAGTTTGATGTATCGTGGGAAACTGTGATCTGGTATGATGTGCTGTGGGATGGTGGGGGATTATGTGAAATGGCAAAGTACGGTGTGGGATTGTGTGCTGTTAATTGCTCAGTGCTGGTTTAGCTCTGGATGGTATTATATTATGCGGTGCAGTGAAATATGGTGTGATATACTATGATATGTTGTAATACAGTGGGAAGAAAAATATGTCTGCAAACCTACTTGGTGTCTAACGCACGTGTATCATGCAAAACAACAAAAATAGCGATATCACAGCACAGAGACAGACCTTCACCTCCTTAAGCACTTGAGCAGCTAATGCTAATAACCCTTTCCCTGTTTTTCTCAACAGTTATACAGTTTCTTCAATTAGGCAGTTGAATAGTGGGATACACCTGACAGAACCTAAACATGTAGATGGGGTATTAGGAGGTAAATGTAAATCCGTATTTGTAAAGCGCAAACTACTCACCCTTACTGGTCTCAAGGCGCTTGGGGCCGTCGTGGAAACTAAGGGGCATATTATCAACAACTAGCGATATTTATCACTAAATAGGCTTAGCGACATTTTTTTATCACTGAGCATCGCCGGATTTTATCGCACAGATAACGTGCTATTAGCAACGTTTATCTCTGAAGCGATAACATTTCCGGCGATAGCGGCGAAATGTGTGAATATCACTGTAAATCCAGCGATATTCATGCATTATCGCTAACATTGGATATACAGGCTAAGAACTGGTCTGAGCAGATGTTAGCGATAGAACTACAGATTGCTTTTTTTTTTTTTATAAGAGTAGTTTGGATAAATTGCACCTGGATGGAATTGTGGTTTAGGAAAAAGTCAGGGTTTTATTGCCTTTCTACGTTCTAAATGATTATTATACTTCTTAGGGTGCTCCAGAGGTTGCATTTTGTAAAGAGGAAGTTCTACTCCATGTATTTTGAAAAGTGAAGAACAGCAAGGAAGCCATGTTATATCAGAGATAGCTCCTCTGATAGCAGATCCTGGGTTGTGATTGCAGAAAAATAGGCCCCGTGCCTTGGACCGCACAAGGGTGTTGCAGAGAGCACTGAAAGTGATTCCTATGGTGATGAGAAACTAATGCAGGGTTAGGCCTGATACTGTCACGTTGGCTCTGATTTCAGCCTTAATGCAAAGTTATGCAGAATAAGCAGTACATTCAGTGGCCCCGTGAAGCTGGTTTGACATTCTGACACACAGTCATACAATTGAGGAGGGGGAAGTGGGGGGAGGGACAGAAAATAGATGAGGAACTAACGAAATAAAATTGAACATGTTCAGCAGATTCTAGTAAATATGTTGTTCAACAACAGCTAATGCTTTTGACCCCCCTCTCTCTCTCTCCCTCCCTCTATCCAGGTACTGTCTTGTAGAGCACAATTGGACACTAAGGGCCTGAATACGAGATTCTGATCACTGGTTTACGAGTTGACCGATTGGCCGCGAGTGTGTGGTGGTGACGATCTTGCTGTGGCGGCATGCTTCAGCTCACTGAGTAAGCCTGAAGCCAATGTCGCTGCACTGCGGCTCCTGCACTGTTGTGCGCGCATTGTTGCCATTCACCATGTCACACATGGCACATAGTGTTTGCACGTCAGTGCAGGCATATGGGGGCACGCCCCCAGCCACACTTTCCAATGGGCTACAACGCCTGGGGGCCCTGTTTTGGGCCCTGTTCAGGGCACCAAGAAAAGGCTGTCGGAAAGGCAACTCGTAATATGGACGCCAGTGCCGGGATCGGCACCACCTCCATTCCTTACCACTTTACACACTGCCACAGGAGCCAGGATCCTGCAGGTGGTGTTGTACCTGGCTGGTTGCACTAGTAATACTGCGGGTGGACAACCACGTGTTCAGCGGTCCCAAGACTGCCAAACTCATAATGAGACCCTATATGTGTATTATGTACGTATTACTACTGGAGGTACTTTATGAATCAACGTATCACACATACCCTTGAAATAACGTTTGCTTTGAGAACAGCATCTGTAATGCTAACAATAATTTGCAATTAAACCTGTTTGTGCCAAAGAAAGAATGGCAAAGAACTCGAGTTCATATCTGCCCATAAGCTGCAGGCTGGTTTAACAGCGAGCTTGTTTTTCAGGCCACTACAAGAGGCACCTGGGCTGTGAAGCCTAGCTCTTTTCTGGCTCATATATTGGCTATCAGTCCCTTTTGTTTACCCATCTGCGGATGAAAGGGAGTAGATTGCTCACTGGACAAGGTTACAGGCTAAGAGGGCACCACTACCATCCAACCCTAATAGCAGCCTTGAGTGGTTTCTCAGGATCCCACTTAAAGTCAGATTTATTCATCTTGGACCTAAACTGTCAGTGCCACAGATCAATTGCAGTCTTTATCAACTCAGAACCGTTGTTTCCACAAACTTCGACAAAAAACAAAAGAATTAGAAAAACATTTCTGCAGAGTCATCAAAGAGTTGGGTAGCTCCACAGAACCAACACTTGTGCAACTTATTGGCAATCAAGGGCTTGTATAAACGTGTTTAGGTCACCCGCAGTGCCCAAGGACAAACGTGTGGAATTCTCAAGATCACTAACATCTAATACTGTGACATGGTAACTTTGAAAAGGTTATATCTGCTATTTTTGCTCTCCGCATCTGGAGTTTGCAACTTTTATTTTACTTGATAAACTCGGCCAGAGACTGTGGATTCATTTGTTCAGCGTAGGCTATTGTTCTAAAACCAGATTTCAGTATACAGATAGAAACACTTTCTTTTCTAGTTACCATTTTTCTGCAAGTTGTGAGGCCCACTAGTTCAGCATTTTTCCTTTGTATCTAAGTTACAACATTTCTGCTATCGCTGGTGTTGCCAGTTCAGTGAGTGCAACCTCATATACAGGGACTCTTTTTCTGTTCTATTTCAGCCATTTGAAGATATTGTATGTGTCCCTGGCTATGCCTTGCATTCATAACAGAAGAACAGTGCTGATGTGTAACCAATCTGTGATGGCTCAGCCTTTCCAAAGTCTTTGCAATAATTAATACGTGTTCCAGTCGCAATATTAGTCTCAAGTGTTGAATGTAATGAAAGAAATGCAATTTCTAAAAAAGAACCTCAATGGTGTATATATAAGGGTAAAATTCCGCTTTGCCCAAGTTAAAGGATTTTTTTTCCACAAGGAAATTCTGCCTAAAGGTTCATTTTTGGGGGGAATAATGGATGACACCAACAAATTTGAATATTTGTGGGCGCTGACACAAATTTAACAGGTAGTTTCCCACTTCAAAATTTTTCATAGCTTTACTTCTCCTTTTCGGGTGATAGTGGGGAGGAAACGTGTCCTAATTTATGGGGTTTCAGGGCAAGGGTTTCTCCCAAGAGAAACAATTCCTACCCTTGGATAAACAAAAAGAAAGGATAACACGGTGCAAATGAACCTTAGAATATTTCTGCAAGCAGAAATCTGCGCACACTTACTTCTGAGTGTATAAATGTGAGAGGTCAAGGGAAGCTGCAAGAGCTGCAGCTGTAGACGAGTATTCACAGATCTGTGAAGGAACTCCCGAAAAGTCAGGTATTTTCCTCAAAACGTGTGAGTCAAGGTGAGCACGTCTGGTATGATACCTCAAGAATTCTGTTAAGATTCATTAAATCTCCATCCATCGTAGATTAAGCAAAAATATCTTAATTGTGCTGGAGTGACATACAAAACAGTCACGGGTTTAAGCCCACTTTAGAAACACATACAGCTATCAATTTTGTTGGGGGTTTTAATGTATTTTTTTATTTTTTATTTATTTTAATGTTTTATAGAGCGCGAAATTGACCCGTGAGGGTATCAGAGCGCTTTATAGGTTCATAGAGTAATACAGAAAAGACGGTTATCACATGAGAGCAATACATCGGAGGGCTATACAGAATCAAGGGTCAAATGGTAGGCAGGGTGTCAAAGAGGAATGTGCAAAGGAGGGATGGGCTGAAAGCTGTACATGTCAACAGACATTATGTTGCAGCATTTCCAACAGGATGTAAATCCTGCGATCTTGGGAGGAAACGTTTGATCTCGACAATTTAATAAGCGGAGGAATTTAATTTGTGAAACACAAATTCCTGACCCAAGTAGTTGTGCTGCAGAAACATAGGAACTGACGCCAGCATGTCAGGTAGCTCCTAATACACTCCAATGTAATCTCACATCTGTGGGAAGAGCCATGGCTGATGTGAAATGAAACCATCTGGAACACGAGAGAGCTACTGCTGGCACAAAAAAGTTTCTGCTCCCAGTCTGGCACCTGAAGAATTTTTATAAGATGTAGATAAGATGAGAAATCTACATAAAGATGTATTTATCAGATCCCTCTGGTGCTTTCCAATTACTCGCCCCTATCTCCTGCTGTTTCGACCCCCTCTTACTTGTTATACAACTCCAATACAATGCAATCCCCAGACAGAGGTCCAAACACTTTTAAGGCTGCACTAAACAAAAAACTTCTTTCAAACAGACAAGGCAAAATGCTAGCTAGCTAGTCTTTACTCCCCATCACCATGCTGGGTGTTCTCTAGAAACTACCATGTAACTTACCTGAGCACTGTTAAAATCAACTGGATCGACCCAGCAAACTCTTGTGTGATTTATGCATCACCTTTATATTTGCTCCATAAACTAGACAAGTGGCAACAAATGAAGGACGTCTACTGGTTCTGCCAAGGAAAACTTTTTGTGAATCCCAACATGGGTGTGATAACACAACTCATCTGAAAACACATTAGAAAGGTGGGGCCTCATTTATGAAAAGTGATGCATCGCTGCATGAAAACAGCGATGCGTCACTTTTCCCTGCGCACTCCTTGCGACATTCCTGATGCGTCATATTTAATGTATGACGCATCATGTCGCAAGGAGTTACAGATACGTCAGTATTTCTGACGTATCTGTAAGCGCAAAAGTGACGCATTGCTGGAGTGTGTCACAAAAGTGACGCAACTCCAGCAATGCGTCCTTTCACATGGGGAGAGCCCCATGTGAAAGGGCTTGCGTCAGTCTTACGCCTGCTGTGAGGCAGGCGCAAGATTTTGACGCAACAGCGTCCTAAAAGTGACGCAGTGAAATCTCATAGATTTCACTGCGTCACTATTACGAGGCTTTTTGCGGGGGAACGCCCCCTCTGCATACATTATACCTGACGCAGGTATAATGTGGCGCAGGGGTTTAAAAAGTGACGCATCTACCTAGATGCGTCACTTTTTAAATATGGCGCAACAAGGCGCATTTTTTACACCGTTGGTGCGTCACAAAAAGTGACGCACTAGCGGCGCAAAACTGACGCAAGGCCTTCATAAATAAGGCCCGTTGTACTTTGCTAACGTCATCGTAGGCAGTCATTCAGACAAAAAAAGTGTCAGCAAATATCTGGTATCACATTACCCCTTCATGAATATTAATTCATTACATTTCCAATGCTTATGTTGGTGACGGCAGAATGGTGTCCACATCCAGTGCTGCCACAAACAATGTTTATGAATAATATGCACGATATGCAACAGAAGCATACTTTCGTGTAAAAGAACAACGAATCATGATTGTTTGTACCTGTATACTGCACTTAATCGCAGACAGTTTTTTGGTTTCCTGGGAAATGCATCTTAACTGTGATGGACTGTGTCGATTTTATGGTAATTGTTAAGTAGTGATAACTTTTATGGTTTTAAATTCCTGAAACCGAATAAAGTTGAACTTGCATTGAGTGATACAAAACAGTAAATAGAAAATGCTTGCTCTCTTCCCGCAAATGGATGACACATCCTAAAAGCAGCAGGCCCTTACTTTCATTCACAATGTTGCCCATGCGTGGAAGCCAATGCACCGCCCTTCCTAAGAGCACGAGTAAGCATCAAGATTCTGACTTTGGTTTTTAAGTGTCTGCATGGCATGGGCGCGTCATATATGGGCAATGACCAACCACATTCATAAGGTCAACAAAGGTGGGCCTTGCCTCCAGCACAAAGTTCAAGTCGATGGGAGAATGGAGGCATGCTCTGGGGCCTCAGCTATGGAACAGTCCTCGAGCCCAGGTGAGACAGCAACACGCCCTCCTGTCTTTTCATATAATTATGACACCTGTGCTGGTCTGCTCACTAAATGGTGTTTATCCTGCTAGTAAAGTCTGTGGTGTTTTATGCAACATCAACAGTAATTGACAAAAAAGGGTGGGGGTGACTTTTTGTATTAGACTCCCCTTTGAACTCATTACCACTGAACTCCACACCAGTTCATCATTCGCCGTTTATGACTATTTACTTTCCAGCATCTATCATATCCCCACTCCCATCACAATATTATTAATATCCAAGCTCCTAAAGGGCGCCCTCGTTTCGAATATGTCACAAACGGGCAGGTGTAGTAAACTGAAGGTATTTGGAATGGGCTAGAGAGCAGGTCTGGGGTGTATTATTTGTAGACATCACAGGTGTTTTGTCCTTTCTCTACCTGCAGGTCATTGAAGGGTTCAGTCTTTTTTGTGTCTTCACTTAAGTCCTGCATGTTCAGGTGTTTCATCGTGACATCTTTAGAAAAAACACATACAAACCTCAATTAAGCTTTACATTAATGCAAACAGTGTGCATTACTAACAGGAGGACAAATGCATCGCCATACAAAAAGGCCGGGCTCTAGCAAGTATCTGATTTACTGGACTGTAACACTGTCAAACTGGGAATCATCACAATTCAAAAGCTGCAAGATGGACACCAAGAGCAACCTTGAGGAACTATTCATGTATTTGAGAGTTTTTTATAGCGCTAGCAGAAAAGCAGAACAGCAAATACATTTAGAAAAGTGTAAAGGAACGGCGACGAAGTCCTAAGACTCTGTCATAACATACTTTTCACCCTTTTTCACCATTCACAAAACAGATGTAATAGTGTATCCTGAAACCCCACGCCATCTTGCTTTTTTAAGACTTCATTTTTCGTACAATTCAGCGTTGTGCAATAACCCTCGCATGTGCCTATTCAGCGGAGACCCCCAGTCTCCATACTTACCGGCCCCCGCATTCTGCTGTTGCCAAAGGTGGGAAATAATATCAGCCAACAAAACCTGGTATCGTTAGTGGTCGTTGTTGGCCGCAGTTTATTAATAACCAAAGACATATTAATAACACAAACTGGTTTCAAGCAATCTTCCATTTTGCTAACATTACTCATCAATCATAATTATCAATCATAATTGGCATATTACACATTATGACACCCTCTTGTGATAGCGGGTGTCAGTCTCTTTGTGCCCTCCTTAGTTCGAAAATGGGGCTTGTACCCAAACCAGTTTGTTGCCAGTCTATTGGTGCTCCAGTGGTTGGTTGACCACGCCCTTTGCGTGTTGCGGAGGGGAGCTTTCCAGTCGGGAGTTAGGTCCCCAGCTCGCTACCAAATTGCGCCCTGCCGTCCGGCCGGGTCTGGGCCGCGAGTGCCGTCTCCTCCTGTTACTCCCCTCCTTTATGCTGCCACGTCACCCTGCCGTGCGGCATTCAAAAGTGAGTGGCCATCCTCTTACACACCGCCCGCCGGTGTGTTTTCTTAGCCAACCAGTGTAGGATTTCCGCTAACACCCTTTCCCTTATCCATCACTGTGACTTTTGCTGTTCCTTAGGTGTGGGTGGGTGGGCTTCAGTCGTTGTTGCTGTCGCGCCGTTCTCCCAGCTCCTCGAATGCGATGTGCTTCTGCTGGGAGGGCGGCGTCCTTAAATCCTCCTGAGCCCTCCATGCAGGTCTCAGGTGAGTCCCCCTGATTGGGGGGTTCAAACAAAGCCAGGTTGCCCATTGGGCGCCCTTGGGGGCGCTCAGGTCAACAGGTCACTTCCGGTCGGGTGGCTGGTGCGCACCCCGCTTCCGCTGGTTCCTGTGCGCATCAAAGCGCCCAGAACCAGTTTACCCCCGCTGGTGGCACCACGAGGGTTATGGCGCCGGCCTTCGAGCCTCCCCCACCCTTCGGGCGGGTGCGCCGGCCTCTGCAATAACCCTCGCATGTGCCTATTCAGCGGAGACCCCCAGTCTCCATACTTACCGGCCCCCGCATTCTGCTGTTGCCAAAGGTGGGAAATAATATCAGCCAACAAAACCTGGTATCGTTAGTGGTCATTGTTGGCCGCAGTTTATTAATAACCAAAGACATATTAATAACACAAACTGGTTTCAAGCAATCTTCCATTTTGCGAACATTACTCATCAATCATAATTATCAATCATAATTGGCATATTACACATTATGACACCCTCTTGTGATAGCGGGTGTCAGTCTCTTTGTGCCCTCCTTAGTTCGAAAATGGGGCTTGTACCCAAACCAGTTTGTTGCCAGTCTATTGGTGGTCCAGTGGTTGGTTGACCACGCCCTTTGCGTGTTGCGGAGGGGAGCTTTCCAGTCGGGAGTTAGGTCCCCAGCTCGCTACCAAATTGCGCCCTGCCGTCCGGCCGGGTCTGGGCCGCGAGTGCCGTCTCCTCCTGTTACTCCCCTCCTTTATGCCGCCACGTCACCCTGCCGTGCGGCATTCAAAAGTGAGTGGCCATCCTCTTACACACCGCCCGCCGGTGTGTTTTCTTAGCCAACCAGTGTAGGATTTCCGCCACGCCGCAGGGAGGCCCACGTCTCACTGTGGCTCCCCCCCTGCACTTGGTTCGTGGCTCCCACCTTTCGCCATATCTTTTCCTTTTTTTTTTTTTTTTTTATATGCAACCTGCGAGTGACATTGCACCCCACAAGTTATCCCAAAAAACCTTCATCCCCTTCTCGGATAGGTGTACCCCGTCTTGCCCATAGAGCTCCGGGCGGCCCGTGTGGATGAGGCCGTGCCGAATTGATTCCAGGCCATTGGCGAGGCAAAACTTGTGCATTGCCACATTTAGTTTCCTTCTTGCGTTGTCGACGGCCTTGTTGGAATCGGCCCCTCTCCAATGTTTCCTGCTGATCATTTCGGACCAGACTACCGTCGTGGGCCCCAGCCACGCTGCTGTCTTGGTGAGATCCCTTTGGATTGCTTGCCCGACTGCTTTTCGCCCTAGCCGGGTCAGGTCATTGCCCCCAAGGTGGATGATCAGGACGTCAGGCAACCAGGCCGAATCTGCCATGAGGCCGTCCAGCGTCGGCAGTAGCTGC
The DNA here is from genome assembly GCF_964263255.1 of Lissotriton vulgaris. NCBI lineage: Eukaryota > Metazoa > Chordata > Amphibia > Caudata > Salamandridae > Lissotriton > Lissotriton vulgaris. Next base: position 233,270,396 of record NC_141693.1, on the reverse strand, counting down.
TCCCATCTCATACCTGGCTGCCCTATCCACCGGATGTACGTCGCTTTGGGCCTGTCTATGGTGCGGCCCGCCTGCCGCCACCAAGACTCCATCCGGGACACGAATGAGTGCCCCACCACCCAGACCAGCTGCGGGCGTCCCCCTGTCGAGAGAAAGCATTCTGTTAGGTGGCTTATCTGCGCACCGTGTGCATCTTAGGAGAGGGAGGGGGGGGGGTGCTGTCACCCTGCCGTTCGGCATCCCAAGGCGAATCCCTCTCGTTCCCTCCCCCCCCGTGGCTCTCTCTCTCTTTTCTCTTTTTTTTTTTTTTTTATATGAGGTGAGGGCGTATGTACGACTTGTACGCCCTGGAGCGCCATCTGCCCACTGCCTGAATCCTGTCCTCTGGCATGCCATGCTGCGCTGCCGAGGTCGCTGCGCCGATCCTGAAGGAGTGAGAGGCAAACGATGCCGCGCAATACCCGGCTTTACCCAAGCCTTGGCGCATTATGGCTGTAAACTGGAACTTACTCAGGTTCCTCCCGTCCTTATGTATGAAGAGAGGGCCCTCACCAGCTGGCCGAGCCCCCATGTACTTAAATAACCAGCATACCGCACAGAGCCCCGACTCTGGGATGCAATGGAGACGTATCGTCGTCCCCCTCCTTGCCCTGTCCGTTTTGGACTGTCTCAGAGTTAATTCGACTGCCCTCTCCATTGGTTTAATGTCTCTTGCCTGCAGGCATTGCTGCGCTGGGCCCAATTTGCTGGGGGCTACCAGTTCGCTGATACGGAATGCTCCGAAGAAGGCCGTCGTGAAAGCCGCCCCAAACAGCAGCAGCTCATATTTATCCGATATTAAGCCCGTGAGGGCTCCAAGGAGCTGGCCCAGTTTGGCAAAATCGATGGGACGCCTGTCGTCCTTCTTTCTACCTTCAACCCTCCTCCAGCCTTTTAAGGCCGTCTTTAGATAGGCCGAGGTAGTGGGGTCCTCGCCTGTGTAGAGCCTGGCAAAATGGGCGATGGCGGATAAATGCGCCTGGGCCCACGATCTCGTTTTTCCCGACTCGAATGCCCATTGCACGAATTTCTCGACTGCTGTGCGAGTTTTTGCCCTGTCTTCCAGCGATCTTAGGCCCCCCACTCTCATTACCGTGCCCGCGTATGTCTTGTACCTTCTGTTAGCCTCTGCGGTAAGTGACTGCCCTATTAGCCATGATAAGTCTACTCCCCCAGGTCCCAAAGGGATGATGGAAAGGGGGTCATCTCCTTGTCCGCCCCAGGCACCAGTTCTCTGAAACGTTTCATTTGGGCCCGTGAGAGCGCGTCTGCTGCTGAGTTCTCTGCTCCTGGCACATGGCGTGCTTTCAGCTCCAGGTTCCCTTCCAGCTGCAATTTAATTAACCGTCGCATTAGCCTCAGCATGTCCGGGCATCTCGCTGCGCCTCTGTTAATGGCCTGTACTACTCCCATGTTATCTGACCAAAGCGTGAGTTTCAGGTTTTTTATTTTCTCGCTCCAAATGGTCAGAGCCACAATGATCGGGAACAGCTCGAGAAACGTGATGTTCCTGGTGAGCCCCTGCGCATGCCATTCATCCGGCCACTGGCTGGCGCACCAACTGTTTCCCAGGACCGCGCCGAAGCCACGGCTTCCGGCCGCGTCTGTGTAAAGAGCTATCTGTTCGGCCGTTACCCAACCTGCCCTCCAAATCAGCACCCCGTTGAAATCTTGTAGGAACTCGTCCCACACCTGCAGGTCCTGTTTCACGCCTGCGCTCAGCCTGATGTGGTGGTGCTTGTGGGTGACGCCGGCCGTTAGCCCTGTTAGGCGTCTTGAGAATACCCTGGCGGGAGGGATTACCCGAGCCGCGAAGTTAAGTCTCCCTATCACTCGTTGGATTTCCCTCAGGATGGCCTTGCTCCGACCCCGTAGCTTCGATACTTCCTCGCGAAATTCTTTCACCTTGTCGGGAGGCAGCCTGGCCGTTCCCGCTATAGAGTCCAATATTATGCCCAGGAATGTGAGACTTGTGGTCGGGCCTGTAGTTTTTTCTTTTGCGAGGGGGACCCCTAGGGACCTAGATAGCTCCTCGAAGGCTGCCAATGAGCTTGCGCACACTGAGGACCCTGCCGGGCCTGTGAACAGGAAGTCGTCTAGGTAGTGCAGCTTTCCACCTTCCTGGTGCCGGTCATGCAGCGCCCATTCTAAGAAAGTGGCGAACTGCTCAAAGTATGCGCATGAAATTGCGCATCCCATGGGCATGGCTTTGTCAATAAACACGTCCTCGCCCCATTGGAAACCCAATAAATGGAAGCTGGAGGGGTGGACCGGCAATAGTCGGAACGCAGATTCAATATCGGCCTTCGCCATAAGGGCTCCTCTGCCTGTCGCCTTAACCAGCTCGATAGCGTCGTCGACTGACGCATAGCTCACTGAGCAAGCTTCGGGGTCGATACCGTCGTTCACGGAGGAACCTTCCGGAAACGATAGGTGGTGTATCAGCCTGAATTGACCTTGTTCCTTCTTGGGGACCACGCCTAGCGGGGAGATGACTATGCCTTCATGCAATTCCTTTGGGAGGGGGCCCTCAACTCTACCCAGTTTTAATTCTTTCTCTATCTTGGCGCTAACCACTTCGGGGTGTTGGCTTGCCGACTTCAGGTTACTCGCTCCCGCCGAGGGGAGCGGGCCCTGGAATGGAATAACAAAGCCTTGTTCGAAGCCCTCTACCAGTGATCTGGCCTCTGCTTTGTTCGGGTATTTGTTTGTTAATCTGCGCAGCTGTTGCGTAACAATGGGGGATCTGGCCAGCTGGCGCCTACAAATGTCCACCAGTCCCCTCCTTTCCCCTGCGTTGGGGCTAACGCGTCTTGCTCTTTTCTCTCTTCTCTCTTTTCGCTTCGTGCTTGGAACCTTTGCACGCAACGGTGGCGTGCTTGCCCCCGCAGCTCGCGCATGCGTGTTGAAACTTACAAGACGAGCCCCATGAGCAGTCCCCCGCCTCGTATCTCCAACAGATCGCCTTGGTTGCGGTTGGGGAGTACGATCTCCCGTTCGACCGCCTTTGATAAGAACCGCTCTTCCCCTTTTGGTAGGAGCTCCGAAAGGGCTGGTCGCCTTTTCCCGCCCAGGCCCTAACATCTTTGGCTGTGAGCATCTTGTGGATGAAACCCGAGACATCCTCCTCATTCCACTCCATCTCGGGGTGCCTCTGCATTTTTAATCTAAACCTTTTATCGTACTCTAACCAGGCATCCCCCGGGAACTGCCTCTGTGCTAGGTGGATATTGGCCTCGTAAAGCCACAAGTCAGCCGCGCAATGGGGGAACCTTTCCACTATAATGCACGCCATGATTCTAAAGGCATCTAACCAATTGTCGAAACTGCGCTCCTTTCTGGCCCCACGCCTTTCTCTCCTGTCCTCTTCCTTCCTGTTGCACGTGGTTAGATCAAGTCCCTCTAGCTGTATTTCGAGCAGCGAAAATATGTCAATGAATTCTTTGCGCCATATCCTCTCTTTCACCGCTAGGGGGATGAGACATGCCAAGCCGGTGGCTTTCGTAGTCAGGGACGCCGGACCGGGGGATGGCCTGATGTAATGATCGTTGACTACCCCACTCGGAGGCGGGCTTCCAGAAACGGGGCCGTAACCCCAACCGGGTAGTGGGGAGATTTGTTCCCCCTGGGTGGACAAGCTTACCTGTTCTTGCACTCTTGTCTGACGGGCCCACCCCGGGTCGACCATATGCCACGTGAGACCTGCCGCTTCCTCCGCGCGCTGCTCCCTAGGCCCTGGTACCCCCTGCCCTGTGCCATTAAGTAGCCCCGGCGCCAGCGATTTTAAACATTCCCTTACGATGTTGCTAATATGCTCACCCTTTTTCTTTTGGTCGGTGGTCTCGCTCTGGTCGCCGCCCTCTGGTCTCGGCGCGAGGGGTTTCTGCCGCACTTTCCTCGGAGGGTTCCTCTTCGATGTTCTCTTCATCGGCGCGTTTTTCAACTTCTTGGGTGCAGAAGGCCCTGGCTCTTCGTCCACCTGTTCTACCGGTCTGTTCTCTTTCCCTCTGCCCAGGTGGGGGTGAAGCCAGTCGTCGCCGTGGATGGCCGATAACTCTCGGATCTTCAACAGCACCTCTGCCATCTCGTTCGGCTGGCCTTCCGACATGTCGTGAGTCCCTGCGCACTTGTGTGTGGCTTCTTGGTTTCCCGCGTCTGCGTCAGGCCGTCAGCTGGGGGCACAGCTAGCTGCGTGTGCTTATCCCGGGCTCTGAGCTTGCTGCGGCTTTTACCTGCTGATGCTTCGGGGGAGCTGGCACGGCGCGCCGCGCTCCGTAAGGCGTCCTCGGTGATGACGACCTTGACCTACAACTGGAGCCTTGCCGTCTTCCTCTTCGTCCTTCGCCGCGTCGCCTCTCTTCCTCTTCAGTCGTTGTTGCTGTCGCGCCGTTCTCCCAGCTCCTCGAATGCGATGTGCTTCTGCTGGGAGGGCAGCGTCCTTAAATCCTCCTGAGCCCTCCATGCAGGTCTCAGGTGAGTCCCCCTGATTGGGGGTTCAAACAAAGCCAGGTTGCCCATTGGGCGCCCTTTGGGGGCGCTCAGGTCAACAGGTCACTTCCGGTCGGGTGGCTGGTGCACACCCCGCTTCCGCTGGTTCCTGTGCGCATCGAAGCGCCCAGAACCAGTTTACTCCCGCTGGTGGCACCACGAGGGTTATGGCGCCGGCCTTCGAGCCTCCCCCACCCTTCGGGCGGGTGCGGCGGCCTCTGCAAAAGACAGGCAAATGTGTGAAAGAACATCTTCTTTGCAGGGAAAAACATTTGTCCCCATTGAGAAACTTCTTCCTCTACACCCCTAGCACAACTGGGATAATCCATTCTCCTTCGTATCATGGAAGATAGTTACTGCAGCCAATAACTTTCTGACCATTTCCAGCTGGGAAAAGGTCCGGATTTCATTTGGTGACTTCTTACACACATACATGTGTGTGGGGAGTTGACAAACATATAAGGCAGGCTACGCCTTGAAAGCCCACTCCCCACGCTTTAATGCAACTTATAACTGGTATTTTCTCTGTTCTCTGCCCCCGTTGTGGTGAAACCCAATGTGGTGAATCCATTTACGCCTGCCCGGAATTCTTTCATGAATTCCAAGCAGGTGTAAATGGGATAACTGAAGGTATTTTGAGCTATAAACATACATTTACATCTGTCAATACCTTTGTGAACTGGTGGCTTTTGTATAGGGTGTGCTATTAGCTGAACATCTACTGATCAGTAAACAAAAGGAGAAAGAACTCAACTTGACAACCCAAGAGATTGAAGGTATAACAAGAGATAATCAGAAACAGGCACCACTCTGTTGGCATAAACAACACAAACAGTCAGTGGCCCGACTTCCAGGCATCTGACTAGACAACATAATCTTAGGCTCCTTGATCTAAGTCAACAATAAAGCAAAGTCTGCAGAGTGTGGCCACTTAGATGAATGTGTATTGTTGCCTCTGTAAGCCTTGCCAGAGAGGGGCATCAGCCAGCTGCACGTACAGGCCTACGCTGTGGCTAGTGGTCCAGAAATGGAAGAGAAACTGTTGCTTGTCTTGGTGGCCTTTTGTATCCTGGCATATGCACGTTCCGACACCTGCGATGTCCGGGACTTTGTAAGAAGTTGTTTACTTACTCTCCGGGCTATAGGGGTAATCCAGGAGCAGTACTAAAGTGTGGTGTTACAACAAACCTCGAAGTCAGCATGGCACAACGGCCGCATCCACACTATAAGTACCCCCTCCAGTGCCAGGCACTACTGGTGCAATGTGTGCTTTTACATTAAAACGATATATATATATATATATATATGTATATATATATATATATAGGATCGAAGTATTTCACTTCAGGAGGGCGACTCGTCTCGCATTTGACGGCCCCTTCTCATGTATCGACCGAGCGCATCTGGCAGCTACAGTACACAAGGGGACACAGCAAGGACCCATCTTATTTCAGCGGCTCCATGACCCACCCGACTCACCTGAAACCTGCACTGTCCACATTGACATTCACTCCTCCACACCACCAGCTCGGGATACCACAATGAGGCATGCTGGGAGTTGGAGTTTCGCAGACATTACACATGAACTCTGATAGGTGCGCAGATTGCGTAAGGAGGAGGGATATAAGTGCCGGTGATTATTTGAAACAGGATGAGAGCACCAGGGACACGATCTTAACAGCTGAAGGCGCTGAAGAAGGCCAAACCGCCGAAATGCATCCGCCAGAGCTGGAACTTTAAGAAATAAAGTTGTGTCCACCCTGTTTCCCCCTTGCGGCCTCTGTTCTTTTTCGCTGAAAAGGATTCTCCACATATATATATATATATATATATATACATACACACACACACACACATATTTTTGTGTTGCTAATAAGATTGGTGCCGTTTGACAAATCTCCACAAGACTTTTCAAAATGTGCTCTTTTTTGCCGAGTATGTGTCTGGAATGTTTCTGGGTGGTTTGTCTAGTGGGAGGCGAGAAAAAAGGGGTGTCCCAAAATGCATTTTCTATGTTCATTTTCCCCTAGGAAATTTAGACACAGCTACAGACTAAACTGCTGAACCGATTTACAGCAAATTTGTCAGAAAGCTAGATCTTGCTCCAGAAAGAGAGCTTTTTGTGTTTTGGTGTAAATCTGTTCAGTAGTTTTCAAGCTGAGATCTGATGGGCTTACACCACTTCAACCAGGAAGTGGTAGCAGCCATTTTAGGACTCGGGACTCAGTCCAGAGTCCTAAAAAAGTTTTAAAAACATATGGGGGCACAGTAGGGATACCCTAGCCCCCTAGGTCTGGTGGTCGGGTCTCAGAGGAACCCCACCAGGGGCCAAAACTTTTTTTTAATGTTGGAGCAAATACACAAATCTGTGGCAAAGTTAAAAAAAATGTGCAGGCTTCTGCTCTTGTTTTTGATAAATCCCCTGGGGTGGGCCAGGGCCTAGAGGGGAAGATGGGTTTATTTTCTGGGGGGAGGGCTGCGTATACCTGCCCCCACATGCCTCCCCTTCCTGGGCCACTTTTGGTCACAGGGACCCATCGTATTTTTTTAAGGGGAGGGGGACGTGAAGGCCTCTCCTCTCTGAGCCCTGCCTCTACGAGCCTCTAGTGGCCCTGGGGACCCCATCCTCATGAAAGCAAACTGAAAGGGAGGGGGGACACATGGACCCTGTAGTATAACAAGTGTTGTATTTATGTGCAGGTTTCCTTTAACATGGAATCTCAATACAAGGGTTGCTCGTGCTTGAGATTCCATGTTGCCAGCATTGTAAAAGAACTGCAGTAGAACTTCAGGAATCAGGGACCTGGAGTGCGGTGGAGTTAGTGTATGCATCCTTGTACTTGCGGAATAAAGATACAAGTTTATTCTACTTTATCCACGTGTTAATTTTTCTTGTGTACGGATAGTACACAGAATTTGGTGACGACTGGGACTGTTTCACCTTATACCCGTTGACCATCTATGCTGCGCGAGTAACCACGGCGAGGAAAGCAAGCAGGACGAACAGGCAATAATAAAAATGAAGGTAGCGGGAATCCGTGAAATGCTACAAATGAAGTAAGTGAATTGGAAAATAAATTGTCCGCTGAGAGACTTTTGACGAGGGCTCGGCGAAATCGACGCACACGTGAAGCATCACGGCAATGCTCTAGTGTCACGCCGATATTGCAAGCCCATTGGTGCACTGTGATTGACGTCATAGGGGCGGCCATTTTAGCGATACCCCTAAGGAATCCTGTCAGTTTAACTGACTCGAAAATAAAATAAAACCGCTGTGCGCATTTTCAAATAACGTAAAGAGTTGCTGCCAGCACACAAGTACTGTGCACTGGGAAATAAGCTGTGCGAAGTGAATACCAGCGAAGTGAATTTAACAAGGGCTATTATGGAAGAGTGGTAAAAGTAATAAAAAAATAAAATAAAATAAACAGTCAATGTATTCTAAAGAAGTTACCAACACTGTAATAATACGTGTGGACGGAAACAAGAGAAAGTGTAATCCATAAAAAATAAATTGAACAGAAGGTAAAACACAGCAACAAGAGAAAATAAGACACAAAAACTGTGAAATGAAGTGAATAGGAATTATGGCCCAGAGTAACAATATCTGTGTCCCACCACTATTTCTAGAGGAACCTGGAAAACCCATTATGAAGTGGAAAAAATGGCTGAGAGCCTTTGAAAATTATATTGTGTCGATCGATGGCAAGAAATACGATGCAGAGAGGAAGTTATCCCTCCTGTTTGGATTGTTAGGGAAAGCAGGCCAGGAGTTGTTTGATAGTTTGCCTGAATACGAAAATCCACCAGGAGTATTCATACCACTCAATGAGTATGAAGAAGCCATAAAAAGGCTTGAGAAACTGTACGATGAAGAGAGTAACATAATGGTGGGAAGGCATAAGTTGGCGCTCAGGAAACAGGAAGAAGGTGAAACTATAGAAGAGTATATAGCATGCTTGAGAGTGCTGGCAAAAGATTGTGAGTTTAATGAGATGACTGATATCTACATAAGAGATCAGGTGGTGTTCTATTGTCACTCAAAGAAGGTGCAAGAGAGATTGTTGACGTGCAGGAACCCCACTCTGCAGGATGTAACAGACATAGCTAAAGACATTGAAAGGTCGTTGGTTACCACAAAAATATTGTCAACCAGTAGTAGTCATACCAGTGTGTGTTACATACAAGACAAAAAGAAAAGCGAGCACAAAGGACCCGAGAAAAATTGGGGAGACAAGAGACCAGGAGGTAAAAATTTGAGTTGCTTCAGATGCGGTTCGCACGAACATCTTGCAGATTATAAGTCGTGCCCAGCGATCAGCAAAAGATGCGCGAAATGTAGAAGGTTTGGCCACTATACAACTGTGTGTAAAACTAGACTAGACCAATGGAAAATGTGAAGGGGAATACTGTGGGAGATTTTGACGAGGAAATGTGTGAAAAAATAGTATTGTATGTAGACATGGAAGATGGAAGGATAAAGGGACCCATTGGTGAAGCAAAAACTGGAAACATAGAACTACAATTTACTACAGATTCTGGGTCGCCTATAACAATCATATCAGACCTAATGTTTGAGGGAAAATGGCCAGATGTATCATTAAATGAAACGGATGTGAACCCCAAGGCTTTCGGGGAAAAGGATATTGAAATTAAAGGGTATTTCAATGACTCAATCACATTCAGAGGTAGGAAAATAAACACGAAGGTATATGTGGCGGTGAAAGGCAGGATCTTAATAGGGTGGAAAGACTTAGCGAAGCTAGGCGTGATCCTCCAACCAGGAGCTAAGGAACCAATCATATTTAAGGAAGAGCTCATGAACGACATATGCATGGTAGAAAATCAAGGGAATGTGAAAGAAGTAACGGAAAAGTACAGAGAAGTTTTTAAAGACATCATTGACTGTGTACGAGGATTCACACATGAGATCAAATTGAAGGATGGTGCAGAGCCCATCAAACACAAAGTGAGAGCAATTCCACTGTCAGTAAGAGAAGAACTGAAAGAAGTGCTAGCCAAACTATGCAATGAAGGTGTAATAGAGGAAACGGATGCGTCTGAGTGGGTGTCTGCAATAGTGGTTTCATAGAAAAGGAAAACGGGTGAAATAGGACTATGTGTGGACTTCAGGCCCTAAATAAAAACATTCTAGTAAACTGCCACCCGCTCCCATTGATCCAGGACGTCCTACAATCTGTGGCGGGATCAAAGTTCTTCACCCTGATCGACTTAAAAGCCGCATATCATCAGGTCACGTTGACAGAGGAATCCAAAAACCTCACGACGTTCCTAACGCCCTTCGGCGCTTACAGGTTACCCTTCGGCCTGGCCTCCTCCTCAGGGGTGTTCAGAAGTTAATGGATATGCTGTTTGGCGAAATCAAAGGAGTAAAAGCGTTCCAAGACGACATCCTGATACACACTGAACCAGAGCATGAACATCTGCAAGTGCTTAGCAAAGTATTAAACATCCTAGGAAACAGAGGGATGACGGTATCGAAAGAAAAGTGTAAATTTATGAGAAGGAAGATAGAATACCTAGGACATGTACCATCGTCAGAGGGAATAACTCCAAAAGATGACCTAGTCCAGGCAATCTGAGAGGCACCGGAACCGAAGGACAAAGAAACCCTGAAGTCTTTCTTGGGACTCAGCGAGTATTACGCTAAATTTGTGAAAGGATACGCAGACAAGGTGGAACCCCTGAGAAAAGTGTTAAGGAAAAACACAAGCTACGTATGGACAACTGAACAGGAGCAGGCATTTCAAAAAATAAAGGAAGATATAGCAGAGGCACCCGCTCTGAAAGCTTACGATCCCAAGCTGGAGAACATAGTCACTGTTGATGCCAGTGCCAAAGGCATAGGGGTAGTATTTAGTCAGGCAAAAGAAGGCAAAGAAAACACCATCGCATTCATTTCAAGGAGACTAAATGACACAGAGAAGCACTATAGCACGATTGAGCGAGAAGCACTAGCGTGTGTTTGGGCTGTGCAAAAGCTAAAGAACTACTTATGGGGAAAGAAATTCGAAATTGTAACAGACCTTAAGCCGTTAGTACATATGTTGGACGGAGAAGGACGTGGAAGCGCAAGAGCAAGCTCAAGACTTATAAGGCTTTTATCTAAGCTCCAGGAGTACATCAAGCACATCAAAGGAGGCCAGAACTGCAGAGCCGACTGCCTATCGCGGATGCCTGTGGAAAACCAGGAAAATGAGTCATTAGATTATGTGGAATGTGTAGTAGCCTGTATTGATGCATTGGAAGCCGAGTATGGGTCCATAACTGAAGCGGAATGGAAAGAAGGAATCGAGAAAGACTGGATAATAAGTAAGGTAATAAATTACGTAAAGTCAAAATGGCCTCCAATTAGGAATCTAAAAAACGAATTCAAAAGCTATCAACAGATAAGTGAGGAGCTAACTATAGAAAATGGTCTACTAATGAAATGCGAACAGTTCATTCCTCCGGCAGCATTGAGGGGGAAGATAATAAAACTGGCTCACAAAGGACACCCTGGCAGTAGTGCAACAAAGAACATTATCAAGAAACATTACTGGTGGCCAGGAATATATCAGGAAGTGAACAACTTAATCGACAACTGCAAGTCATGTCTCAAGGCAGACAAACATTGGAAGATAAGCAAGGGGTAGTTACAGATAGTGGAGATACCCAGTGGACAGTGGCAAAAAATTGCCGTTGATTTCGCCGGCCCGTTCCAAAGACTGCCAGAAGACAACAAATACATTATAGTCATAACAGATTACTATTCCAAATGGGTGCATTACAAGTTTGTACACTCAATCACAACTGAAAGAGTAATCAAGTTCTTCAAGAAAATATTCGCTACAGAGGGACAACCCAAAATCATAGTCTCGGACAACAGAACACAGCTGATATCTACACAAATGGTAGAGATTTTCAAGAAGGCAGGCATCAAGCAAGAAAAGACACCGCTATATAGCCCAAAGAGTAACGGCCAAGTCGACAGAGTGAATAAGTTCATTAAAGAAGGAATCCAATTGGCCATCGCATCTCAGTTAAATGTAAAGGACAGCATACAGGAAAAAATAAACACTTATAACAACACCCCAAATGAAACAACCAAATTCACTCCGTTTTTCCTAATGAGGGGGAGAGAGTGTAAGGACACACTAACACCTAAATTTAACAATTGGTATAGGAGCGAAGAAGAAACTGAACAAATAAAAGACAATGAGCTACATGTCAGAGAGAGTATCATGCGCAAACAGGAAAAGACAAAAAAATATTCTGATCAAGCCAACAAAGCTAAGGTGAAGGAAATAGAACGTGGAGAGTGAGTTATAACGAAGAAACCAGGCTTGGTGGCCAAAGGAGAATCAACTTACAGTAGTCCTGTGCAAGTGCAAGAATCCGCCAGAGGTGCAGTGTATCTAGGCAAAAAGGGCTGGCGAAGCAAGGACGATGTAGTCAAGTTGAAACGTGGACAGGAAAGTATCATAATGAACGGGAAAAGAGTGGAAGAGGAAAGCGCTGATGACAGCATCCTAGAGTGGGATGATGTATCTGATAGCCAGTACTCTACAGTAGAAGAGGAGATGGGCAACTCGTCCAATGTAGGAACTACGGCCAAAAGCAGCATCCTTGACAGTAGTCAATGCAGGGAAGAAACAGACAGTGCCCCTGTTACCGGCCCGAGACTGTGGGGGATAGGTGTTCAGACTAGAAGTGGAAGGCAAATTAGAATGCCCAAACGTTATGAAGATTTTGTTCGAAACTAACTATGTTTTGTTAAGGTGTAAAGGAGGGAGATGTTGTAACTTGCCAATGTTGGTCCTTATCGTCCACCTTTCTTATCTTGCACTGTTATTGATAGCGTTAACCCTACGTCACGCATTCCATTTTGGAATGCTAGGATTGTTATTTATGTGACATCACCCGGTGTCCCTGCGATTTTCCCCCTTCCTCTGTTCCCGTGCCCGCCTTTGTCCCAGCTGTCCCCTGTGGGCCTTTCCATTATATACTTATCAATAAATGATATTATCCTTCCTCTGTGTCCGTACCTACTTTTTAACAATTATCAGTGCTGGATATTCTACATGTGCCAAGTAAGTGCCAGCAAGCCCTGCCTAAATTTCGCTTGGCGCGAGCTCTTACCGTTGTTCACATCGTTTGACACTAGCTTGTGTAGGGGCTATGGAGCATTTCCGAAAGTTTGTTTGGGGCAGGAAATTCACTTTACGTTCAGATCATAAACCTCTGACTGAACTATTGACTACAGAGGGTTTATCTAGAGCATCGGCTAGAATTGCTCGTTTCTCCATGAGATTACTTGATTTTGTTTATGATGTCCAGTATTTTCCTGGTGTCAAAAATGTTACTGCAGATTTTCTCAGCAGAATGTCTCTGTCACTTAAAGAAGTTGAACAAGACCCGTGGTGTGATTGTTCTGTTGCATGCATTTTTTATAAAAGCAGTTCTTCGTGCATAAGGAAGGAAGAATGGGTGGATGCTTACCTCAAGGGTGAGGTTTTGATTTAGGGGGGTGGTGTTTTGTGTTTAAAGGGGGATGTTAGCATTTTATGTAAGTTGTTTAAGAAGGGGGTGTATATTATAATGTGTTGTATTTATGCACAGGCTTCCTTTAACATGGAATCTCAATATGAGTGTCCCTCATGCTTGAGATTCCATGTTGCCAGCATTGTAAAAGAACTGTAGTAGAACAGGAGTCGGTTGGGACCTGGAGTGCGGTGAGTTGGTGTATGCATCCTTGTACTTGCGGAATAAAGATACAAGTTTATTTTACTTTATCCACATATTCCTGTTTCTTGTGTACGGATACTACAGACCCCCTCTCTGAGCCATTAATGACGCCAGGGACCGCATCCCCAGGGGCCGATTCACAACCTATGTCCCAGGGTGCCCACCCTGGGACATATTGTTTTCCCTGCACACACTGGTGCAGGCTGAGAAACCTGTCTTTGCTCTCACTTGGCGAAACTAATTTCAAAACTCCCACCAGGCTGGAGCAAACATCAAGTCAGCTCCCAGTGAGCAGGAGCTTTCAAAATGGTCCCGCCCGTGGGGAGCAGACTATAGATCTGTTTCCTTGCCTGAACTGAGGGGGGCAGGGAAACAGATCAAAGTATTACTCCTACCAAGAGGGAACAGCATTAGTAGCTGCTCCCCCGTATGGGAGGAATGCTGTCTCACGCTGCATGCTGGAAGCCTGCTGGGGCTGCAGGGGCCTTGGCCTCCCTCCATAGCACCCAACAAGAGTATGATGGGTGCACCACGGCACCCACCTTTATGTGTGAGTGCCCAAGGGAATGGGGTCCCCAGTGGTAAAAACAGCCTGGAGAGGTGGGCTGCATGCCCTCTTTCCCCTAAAAATCATGTCAGGCCCTAGGGAATAGGCCCCTCAGGCTGCATACCCCCCATTAACTTTTAAAAATGGCCCTGGGGGATGGGGTTGCCAGGGACTAAAGAGACTCGGGGAGGGGTGCCACACAGCCCCTGCCCCTTTATTTTATTTAAAGGAGTGGACCTGGGGATGGGGCCTCCTGGGAATAACAAGGCTTGGGGAGGGTGGCTAAATGGTCCCCTCCCCTATAAAAAATGGCCCTGGTGGATGTGTTCCCTGTGGCCAACTCCTCGCTGCGCAGGGCCCGCCCCATTCAATGCTAATTTTTCATTAAGAGGTGGAAAAGATAGAATTATCCTTGCCACAACCCTTTGAATTGCAGCACTGTAAAGCCACCCCCAAAAAGCTAGTGCGCTTCATCCTCTTTCAGAGAAGCCACCACAATTGAATTGCACAACACAATCGCCCTAACGAGTCACTGCTTTTTTTCTCACTGAATGCTTTCCCACAACAATTCTAAAGGAAATTAGCCCATGTATAATTCCATACAGAAACACCATGAATAATAACTCCATATTCCAATGAATAATACTGCTTTGATTAATTTATTACTTGGTCAGGTGTCACCTTTACTAAAGAAAAAAATGGGAACAGACCCCACTCACTTGAATAATGTTCAGTCTTTCTTTCCTGTCAAAAGTACTTGAAAGTGGTGTGGACTGCTGGATTACATTTTTTATGAAAACTAGCTTCAAAGTGAATTCCAATCAGAATCTTGAACGGTGACTACATCTATAAACATAGTAGGCAATGTTCTCTGTATTGTAGATATGGGTGACTCTTGCCTCTTTATCCTTCTTGACCCATCAGCTGCCTATGAAACGGTGAATCATGGCACTCTTGTGCAAGTCGTCAAACACAGTACGGGGGGTCAATGGTGCATTGTTCAGCTGTTTCGTATTATGACTAAAAAACAGTATCAATACATAAAAACCAACAACAACTTCTCTAACCCTGTCTCAATCCAAAAGGAGCCAAGGTTCTCTTCACTCTCTCCTACCCGTTTCCACCTTTCCATGGAGCCATTAACTTCTATCCTAAATCACACTAACATATACATCTGTGCTGATTGCTTTCAACTTTATTTGAAAAGAATGTCCTTGAGGTCATTCAATCCTGGATGGCCCATTGAAACCTAAAGCTTAACCCACTTAACACAATTCCTCCTAACACCCACCAGCACCTCCCTCTTACTGAGCTAAACACAGCTTAAATCAGTTGCCTTGTTTAATTGAAACCAATCAACGGCTTCATCTTGATTCAACAGATCTTACAATCAAATTTTAATATATATTACAGTGTTTACTCAATACTTGTATTAGTGATATTATTGCATATGCTATTACTGTCTGTTGGCCGTGCAAAACTATTCCTAGATAAAATACCTTGTCATCCATTTGGTCTTGCCAGCATTGTACCAAACTGCTAAACAAATAAATAAAACAATTAAATGACACTACAACATGGAACACATACATCTGCCTAGGTCTTCGGTCAGTTTTGAAGTCTCTGAGAGAAGAGAATTGCAGTTTCAAGACCAACCATTCCTATGAAGCCTCAATTAGAGGTGGGCTGTATCACGACATCTGTCAAAAATTGAAAAATGTCCTTTCCACACAACTTTCGTTTCTCCAGCCTGATTTAATGGTCGAGGAAACATGGTTTACTTGATGCCCTTTTACCTGGTGTTTTTTCTGTACGTTTCACTAAATCACTTTATGGAACCTAGGCATTATCTTCCTCCACAACAGTTCCAGGATAGGAGGATTGCATGAGTCAATGTCCATCACATCACATTCAGGTAGCTGTTTTCGTCTGCCAGAAAGAAAGTGATCTGATAGAGGTCTGAAGTGCGCTCATGTGAACAAAAAGAGCAGCATGGCTGAAGTAAGTTTTCCAGGCTGCATACTAGGCACCAACATAAAAACAGACATCTCTGATTACCGATTACATGGCCATCAGACCAAACAAATACTTCCAAAACGAAATATATTAGACCATATACCTCTAGAGCTCGTAACCAATTTCACCTACTTTGGCATGACAATTGACTCAAAATTATCATGGAATCCACATATAAATAAGGCCAAGACAGCCCTAATACAAAATACCATGACAATTGTCAAGAAACAGCAAGCCACTGAGACCAAGGCAATCTCCCCGGCTCTTGAGGTCTATAGATATAAATCCCAAACAACAGTCCTTTATGGTTCTGAGTTATGGGGCGGGAAACTTGAATCCACAAGTTTTGTGAGAAAACAAAATGATGCGGATTTTCACATCTCTATCCCAGAATACTCCTTTGCTTCCTATGTATTAAGATATTGGCACCAAGTGGCTTGAGCAACTAACCATACTGAGACGCCTTCTATATTGGATCAGAATTTGCGTCCCAGAAGAGTTAAAAATATACAAACAAGGGACTCAAAAAAGGAGCTAAAGAGTACTTATTGGAATTTTTTCTTGCACAAGGTGACATCCGATTCCACAATGGGAAGACTCACTGTGCATTTCTTTTAAGATGACCCCAAGTTTTTTATTTTTCTGGATGAAATTCAACCTCAAATAGCTAAAACTCTTTTTATTTATTTCTATATGAGACTCTTCAGATCAATTCTTTAATATTTAAGCGGTCACCCGAAGTAGCAATAGGGAAGGAATTTAAATGCACTTTATGCCAGTTAGAAACGGAAGAAGATATTGCACATAATTTATTCTTTTGCCCAGAATATGCCAGCTTTAGAAGAAAATGGATAAAACCGTTGTGTTTGACGTTGATGACCAGGAAATAATTGGAAGCCCTAAGAATATTGAAAACTGATAGCTCACGAATATTTCTATTTGACATTAGTATATTTCTACTCGCCGTGAGCTATTTACGGAAAAAGAGAGGATAAAAATTCTAGTGCTTTTAGTTTACATCATGTTTTATTGGCTGTGAATTATATTCATTTTACACTGTATTACAATATAATTGGTTTTTAACAATAATAATGATACATTTAATCGATCTTATAAAATAATGTGCTTTTTAGGGTATTACTAACCAAACCAAATAATTCTGACTGTTACATTTCTCTACGCATTATGCACTTTCTGCATACAATCGATTGAATAGAGCTGATAAGGAACATAGTGTTAGATACAGTGTGATTTAGAGCTGGACTTTTATAGTTCGATATAAGATGCAAAAGGAGACAAAATAATTATGGTTAATATGAAATTATTTTAACAACGAAATTCATTCTGCACCTCATATTTGTACATTGTACATATTTTGTTTTTTTGCTAATGTAAAGAAACTTTTATAGCGTTGCCTTGTGCTTCTATTGTGACGCTATTACTATGATTACCCATGAGCTATATTTGAGATAAAGTACTCTATGCTCTACAGTATAAGGATATTGCAAGCTATTGAGGAGTTTTATGACCATATAAAAGAATGAGGCTGAAGGCCAAGCTCCTTTATAAGCGAATGCAAAGCTGAACTGACGTGACAAATGTTAACAGTAGAGCAGATGGTATTTTATTCCTTATAATATGTGGTCACACCATTACCCTACTCCCCAAAAGCTTAGATCATTGTTCTTGTGTTCCGTTATATGAAAGAGTATGGCTGCAGATATGTAGAATAAATGGAGAAACGGTGGTGTGAAATAAAACACAACTATGAAGGTAACCATTTGATGTAAAAACGTAGTATTGGAATTTTAATGCCAGTCACTTTTTAAAACAGCTCAGAATGCGCGGGAACTTGCAGGGAGGGTCCTGATGTTGACGTTGCCATACATACCTCCTTTATGCTTGTTATTTTATTGCGGGGAAGCAAGTCTGAAGAGCTAAACAGCTAGTTCTCATTTTCATTGTTTGAACAGCTGCTGAAATTCTGCCCCATAGCCTGCCTTTCATGCTGTCTGCTGACTCTAGCAGAAGGCATTGTGATGTCACAACTCAAGTGTAATAGATTATTACAGTTGCCATTTTCTTCTTTCAAGTGATTAGTGATTCCTCGACTAGACTGTAATAAGAGTAAGACCATAAGAGAGGTTTGTATACAAGTAATGCAGGTATTTGCATACAAGGAATCTGTGTATTATATAAAGCTCCCACCGTATTGCACCTATAACATTGCTTTCATCATATTGTAACCTGGATGGTACTGATGAGAAATATTCAGTTATTCATATCAAAGCTATCACCCTTTTAAGACCAGGTATTATGAAGAGAGTCGCTGAATGGAGGCGAGCGTTTCGTCCTTTAGTAACAAAGGGCTTTGTTCGGTGACCCGCATGCCCCACTGACGACTATGTGCGCTGAAATGAGTTTTCCATCGGAGTTTGTTTACTGTAAATCAAGGCTGGCTTCTCAGTACATTTTTCACAGAGAGTGAGTAGGCCGCGGAAGGGGCTGCGAGGGTGTCTCGTCAGTGCTGTTCTGAGATGCGTGGCCCGCGCTCTAGTTTCTTCCGCCTTTATCCGCACTGGTATCAGTTCACAAGAACTCTAACAGGCAGGAGTTTGTACATATTGACTTTACAGTTCAATCGTGCCCTCTGCAGAGGTCTTTGCATTAGTCACTCCTGAGGCGGTGTCATGGCGGCGATCAGAGAAGGTGAACCAGTGCTGGGTTTACTTTATTGTGCAAACATGACCCACCCATCACCTTCTTTACACGTGCTCTATTTATGTTCGTACATGAGCCATGTGTCAACATGCAATGCATTCCAGAAGGTTTGAGCTTGATAATTATTTATTTAAAATGTCATTTTCCACTGACTGATTAATGCAAGGGCAGTTTATGTACAGGTTAATAGGTGCAAAAAAGCATGTGAGCAAAATTAGAAAGCATAAAGACAATCTATGTAATCGGGTCCCAAAACACTTAACAACACCTACCTGATGTCTCCTTTGCTCTAAACAGCCGACATGTGTCCTAATCGAATGTTTCTTCTGTTTTCTGTTGCAAAATGATGTTGCCTTTCATACCCCAATTCGTTGTGTTACTCTTTCTCTGGTCAACTATATATCTCTAGAAGGTTGGTATCTACCTCCAGCCCACATGCAGTGCTTACTTGTATAATAAGGCTCAGAGGAAGCGGCTGACCACTTCCTCTTCCCCTGAGCAGCGTAGAGCGTGCGTGGTGCGTCAAACTGGGTCATGACCCCTGAACTTTCTGTAGGCTAATAGAACCGCACAGGAATTTGTTTTAGCTCGCCTCCAAATCAATTTCTGAAACAGGGGTTGTGAATCACATATTTATATTTGCCTTGGCGTCCTTGACACACATGATGGCACCTTAAGTTCCATGTTATAAATGTTCAATGTACGTGAGTCGTTTATGCAATAGGTTCTTTCACTCCAATATCAACCGTTGTCAGGCCAATCTTATGGATGTCAACAAAGGATGGAAGGTCCTAGTGCTTGGGGGTAGGGTCGTTTGTGTCCCAAAGAAGCAGAAGGTCCCAGCTAGCACCCTGTGTGGGTGGAGCACATGTTTTAGAGGAGCATGTCTAAGGGCAAAGAAAGGGAAGTGACCACCTGTCTGAATGTATTTATTTTATTTTTAGTGTTTTATAGAGCGCAAACTTGACCCGTGAGGGTATCAGAGCGCTTTACAAGGTTTACAGAAAATAGCGTTTACAGATGTGAACAAAAAGGCATAGACATACAGAAGTATACGAAACAATAGGAAAGGGCAGGGGAGCTGGGTACATAGGGGAAAAAGGGACACGTATGTGTTGCTACAGATGCAGTTAAACAGTATAGAACCCCTCAGTTTCTTGGTGGGGGGAGTAGGCGATCTGAGGACCAGGCAATGGTCTTAGCATAGTCAGGCTCTCACTGATGGTTGAAGGTAGAGATTAGGAGAGGAATTTTCCCATGAGGAAAGTTTTAGCCTCCTTTTTGAAGCGCGCCAGAGAAGGTATTTTTGTGATGGCGGGTGGGAAAGAGTTCCAAATTCTTGGTGCGGCCCCTGAGAAAGCTCGATTGTAGGTTTTTTCTTTTGAAAACGGGCAGATTGGAGCAAGAGGTCAATGGTGGAACAGGAGTTTCTGCTTCCTCCAGATAACACTAGTTTCTGAGCAAGATAAGCAGGGGAGTTCGCGTATAGAGCTTTGTGTGTAATGCAAGCCAGTTTCAGCTGTATTCTAGCCTCTAAGGGGAGCCAGTTCAAAGCTTTTAGATGTGGAGAGATATGGTCGAATTTCCTAGTGCCGGTAAGTAGTCTGGCGGACGCGTTGAGGCAGGCTTTTAAAGGTGCAAGGGAGATCTTGGGTAAATGTAAATGTAAATGCACATGTATTTATATAGCGCAAATCACCGACCCGGTATCTAAGCTCTTGCTTAGGGAACCCGTCCTGGTATTCCTCTGTGAGATAACCCCGGCAGGGTATCCGCAAGGTGAAAGCCAGGCATCCCGCCGCGAGGGGCCGCTGTGGAGATTAAGCAAGCTATTTCCCAGAGTTGCAGAGTGTGAGCCCGTGAATCGAGTAGGCACCGGAGGGAGAATTGTCGAGTCCGTGGACATTTTAGGACTCAAGAGCCCACCGAGCCGGGAATTGAACCCTGGTCCCGGGCTGACCTCTGCTTCCAGGTCTGCCTCCTCTAACCATTGAGCCACACTTCTCCACCAGGTAAACCCGAGAGGGTAGAACAGCCATATTCCAGCCTAGAGATGACTAGTGCTTGGACTGCCATTTTTAGGTCAGGGGTATCGATGAAGGGTTTCAGCTTCCATAGGTAGCTCAAGTGGAACATGGCCGAATTAGCCATCGAGTTAATGTGGTCCCGCATGTTCAGGTTGCAGTCGAGGATTATTCCCAGAGATTTGGCCGAGTCCACGATAGTCGGTGGGCAGTTTAAGGCTGTAATAGCCTTGATCCACGTCTGAATCTCTGGGTTGGCTTTTGTAGGGGCGATTAGGAGTACTTTGGTTTTCTTTGCGTTGAGTTTGAGTTGGTTAGAGGCGAGCCATTAGACGGTCAGTTTGAGGGCCTCATTCAGTGATAGGATCTCCTCGAGTGATGAAATTTTAATGTATATTTGGGTGTCCTCCGCGTACATGTGGTAGGAGATGTTGGCGGTGAGCAGCTCTAAATAGAGATTAAAGAGGGTGGGGGACAGGGTTGATCCTTGAGGGACTCCAACCGTGACCGGGGAGGGAGCCGATAGGTTGCCGTTAATTAGGAATCTCTGTGACCGTTTGTGGAGGAAGGACCTGAACCATCCTTGAACAAAGCCATCCTAGCCCATCCTCAGTTTGAGGCGTTCGATACGTTTTTCATGGTTGACCGTGTTGAAGGCCGAGGATAGGTCAAGGAAGATTAGAAGGCAGCTTTTGCCTTGGTCTAGTGCTTGGAGGGCGTCGTCCACGATGTGGAGCACGGTCGTTTCAGTGCTGTGCCCAGGCACGAATCCAGATTGGAAGTCATCGAGTAGGTAAAAGTTGTTGATTTGTTGACTTAGTTGCTGTTGAACACACTTCTCTAACACTTTGGCTAGCAGAGGGATATTGGAGATAGGTTTAAAGTTGTCAGGGGAGGCAGGATCCAGCAATGTTTTTTTTAAAATGGGAAGGACTTGGCCAGCTTTCAAGGAGTCTGGAATCGATCCCTGTTGGAGAGAGGCATTGATTATTGCAGTTTAGCTAGGAACAATGGATTGAGGGGCAGCAGCGAGGCAGTTGGAAGGTAAGGGGTCATTAAAGTGATTATTCGGGTTTAAGGTGGAGAGGATTTTAGAGATGGAGTCTTCGTCATAGTACTTGAAGTCG
This sequence comes from Lissotriton vulgaris, assembly GCF_964263255.1. Lineage (NCBI taxonomy): Eukaryota > Metazoa > Chordata > Amphibia > Caudata > Salamandridae > Lissotriton > Lissotriton vulgaris. Next base: position 233,248,686 of record NC_141693.1, on the reverse strand, counting down.
GTCCAGCGTGCTTGATTTTTGGGTGGGAGCAGTATGGGTGGCCCAGACAGAGGAGGCAGGTCAGGAAAGGGTTGAGAATATGTAGCAGCACTGAGTTCATTTCCTAAGGCTGTGATTTTGTCAGCGAAGAAAGAGGAGAACTCCTCAGATGATATTAAGGACTTAGGAGTTTCTTTTGCTGTTTTAGCTAGTTTATTTGATTGGTGTTTGACCATTTCAAAGAGCTTGCGGGGTCTATTTTTGGCATTCCCCAGTTCCGATCTGAAGTATTCTTTTTTTGAATTGAAGATGTTCTTGTTGAAGGCTTTTCTCGCCTGGCTGAGTAGTTTTAGATTTGCCGCAGAGGGGTGCCATCCCCAAATTCTTTCTGATTGCTGGAGGGTTCGCCTCTACATTTTGAGGGATCCAGTGAACCAGGGATTTCTGTCTTTGATTTGTGTTCTTTTTAGTTTTAGCGGGGCAAGGTCATCGAGGATGTCTGATATAGTCGCTGAGTAGTGATCATTGAGGTCACTGACCTAAGATATATGCGAGGGGGGGTCAGATTTACAACGAGTTTCCAGTTTCCTGTGGTCAAGGTTCTTAGTGTCTCTGATCCAGGGTTTGGGGATCACCGGTTGCGGTGATTTTGTCTTGTGGGTCCTGGGTAAAAGAAAGGAAATGGCGTGGTGGTCAGACCAGTCACATGGGGCGTCATTACTTCCACTGACCTGAAGTGGCTCTTTGATTATAATGGTAGGTGTGTTTACTCTGTGTGGCTGCGTAGCTGTGTTGCACTGTTGTGGTATCAGAGTTGCATATATTATTGGCTTGCAGCGTGGTCTATAAAGGAGGTGTTAGGGTGTCAGGCGCAATAACTCTAGATGTGATTTTATCATGTTATATTTTCCTGAGCCTTGGCTTGTAAACAATCAAAGCTCTGTGAGTAGTCGGTTACCTAAGCTTACAAGGAATGACTCTATTTTGGTAGAGAGGGCTAGGTCAGCAGTGCAGCTTAGAAGGTGAGCATTTTCGTGTTGTGCTTGATTGGCAAACACTGCTTGTGCGTCTATTTAGTTCCACTTATGTATACGGTGAGTGAGAGATAGTTGTGCACGAGCTTGAGGGAGAATTTGCGTAAGGCAAATTGATGGCCCTTTCTTGTCCCTCCCAACAGAAGTTGAGGGTCCGAGACTCCCATATGTCCAGGGCCAGCTTTAGGGCAGTGCGACTGGTGCAGCCGCACCGGGCTCTGACCTGTGGATGGGGGCGCTGATCTTAGAAGGGGCGCTGTATTTATTAATAAGGTATGATTGGAGAGATGAGGGGCACTTTTTCCTGGTGGTAGTAATAGAATCAGAGGAGGCGGTCATAGGGTGTGGTGGCGGTAAAAAGGATTCTCGCACAGGGCGCCACCAGCGCTAAAGCCAGCCCTGCATATGTCACAGACATCCACCGGCCTTAGACTGAAATTGGGTGTGGGGTCTGACGGGTGGGAGCCCGCCTGAACCGCAAGAGCTGCTTGCATGGTGTAATAACAACGCCCCTGTGAGAGAATTTTGGTTCGTATTTGAAGGGGAGCACGCCCCTTCCTTCTGTGGCGTCCACAAACATGCCAACAATTTTAGACAGCGAAGTGGGCAATTGTGATAAAAAAAATGGGGAGATGTAATTTGCTCCTTGACTTATATTGAGGCAGAGATCATTTTAGGCAGGAGACACCTCAAATAGAGCAATTTTTTTGCTTAAGAAATCAGTAGTCTCCCGACTGAATCGGGTGTATTGGTATGTATGCGTTCATGCCTCCATGAAGAAATTTGTTTGGAATACCCAGACGCTGCGGAGAAGCCTGCTCGACAGGAAGGAAGAAGTAACTGACATGTTTTTTCATGAGGCACTTTCACTTTGTGCCCTTTGTAGGGAGATTACTTCTTCATTATCTCTCCTCATTTTATTCAGTTTACGTTGGATCGGTAGGTATATATTAACTTGGCCCTGTCAATGATGTGAATAAGCAGGTACTGGTCTGTTTGTGACTCCCACGTTGGGTCAGACAGTCCATCAGATCAGGACGACAAGCCATTCCCTAGCTGTAAATCATTGGAGTTTGCTAACAGGTAACCTTATTGTTTTGCAAGTTGTCGCGCCTCTCTGCTTTCACCTTTCTTTTTTGTACATTATACTTTTTAGTTCTCTAGATTTACACTGACAACTCGATTCTTAGTACTTCTGGCCTATATTGACTCACACTGGGGCAAACAAACATACATGGACAATAATTGGTTAGGGGGACAATGGAGGCGGGAATGTCCCCTGTGTGGTGCACAGTCAGTTTCCCCTGTGCTGATTACCCAGCTGTGAACATCTGGTATCCTGGATTCTTGTTTTGTCCTTAGCCTCACGCTGCTCTAGAGTGTGTGCAGAGACTTAGGCCTGTCCCTTTACACGAGTAAGGTCCTGGAGGAATGCCCCAAACATGCGCTCATCTGTCTGACAGTGGACTGTTGTCCCTGTCATTGGTTTAGCATGTGAGAGGTGGTGACAGCGTACGGTGTTTGATTTCCTGAGCCATACCCTTTTATAGATGGTGGGGGTGAGAGCTGAGTAGTCTACAGTATCTGTTGCTAAAGTAGAGAAGGGTCCTTTAGGTGCTGCCAGCCTTTTGTCTTTTACTCGATCAGTGCTAATTATGGGTGTTGATAGCCAGCTGTAGAAATCTCACACCTCTTTGTGCCTTGGTTGTGGATATACCAGGCTGAAGACTATCCGGCTGTGAGGAGCATCGCTCCACACAAAGGCTGTGTCTGGAGGACAGCCCAGACAGGACAGATGAAAAGACAACTGACCCAGTTCTGAAAGTGCAAACAGAGAATCCACATACCTGTCTGCTTTGACAGTACATAGGTGGGAGATGCAGACCCACCTATAGTTATAGCTCTGAGGCCTTATTGACCAGGGAAGATAGTGCTCTGCAGAGTACTTAGAGGACTGCTGTGCAACCACAGTTGCTGTCTGCCTGATGGGCAGCTCTCCACAGGCTAAGGAACATCTCTTGCAGTCTTGCTAGAAGGAATTGATCCTCTGACCTAAAGTGCCTTGAAGCCAACCTGCTGCCGAGAGAGGGAATGAGCCTGCCGACCTTGCAGAGGTGTGACAGATCTGACGTGCCAGAGCAGTTTGACCCTCAGTGGTGTGGTTCTGCTGGCTGAAAAAAGACTGAGAAGTGATATCTACAGTACCAGAGAATCATGGAGGGCAGCCTCTCCACCTGTACCGTTCCAGACTTGAACCATATCAAAAAGCATATCCAAGAAAACTATGCTGCTACACAGGAACATCATGCACAAGCAGACTGTGTTGCTACACCAGTGAAGCATGGCAATGAGGACTTTGCTGCTACTTCAAAGAAGAGTGTCCGAACAGACTTTGCCTCTACAACAAAAGAAGTGGGCCTGAGTGGACCATGCTGCTCCATTTCAAATACAGTGTTCGAGGTGAGGGTACATCACTGCAAGGACTGTGCCGAACCTGACTGTGACCTCGCAGCCCAATCCCAAGGCACTGAAGTCCAGAAGTGGGTTAGTCATCAACCAGAGCACTGCATCAACTGCATCATCGCCTGAGTCACAAGCGCCTTCGAGGACTCTGAGTGGTGACCCCCACTGTGACTGGGTCTACCGCAGCCCTGCTGAATGTGAGAGGAACCTCCACCTGGCGTGTCTCGTACCGTAAGTGGGAAATCGAAAGAGACATGCTATGGGTCCCTGCTGACAACTAAACAAGGACTTAGGTAGTCAATCAATCATAGCATTTGTAAAGTGCACTACATACCTGTGAGGGTCTCAAGGCGCTGGGGGGGCGAGGGGGGAGCTGCTACTGCTCGAAGAGCCAGGTCTTGAGAAGTCTCCTGAAGGTCAGAAGCTCTTTGGTCTGCCGTAGGCGGATGGGGAGAGTGTTCCATGTCTTGGCGGCGAGGTGGGAGAAAGATCTTCTGCCGGCAGTAACTCTTCGGATGCGGGGGACAGTGGCGAGGGCGCGGTCTGCGGAGCGTAGCTGGTGGGTGGGGGTGTAGAGGCTGAGTCAGCTGTTGAGGTATGCTGGTCTGGTGTTGTGGAGTGCCTTGTGTGCGTGGGTGAGGAGTTTGAAGGTTATCCTCTTGTTGACAGGGAGCCAGTGCAGCTCTCTCAGGTGGGGTGAGATGTGGCTGCGGTGAGGGGTGTTGAGGTTCAGGAGCGCGGAGGTGTTCTGGATGCATTGGACACGTTTTCAGGAGTTTGGCCGGGGCTCCTGCGTAGAGTGCATTTCCGTAGTCCAGTCTACTGCTGACGAGGGCCTGGGTGACCGTCCTAGTTTCAGTAGGGATCCACTTGATGATCCTGCGATGCATGCGGAGGGTGTTGAAGTAAGATGAGGAGACGGCGCTGACCTGCTTTGTCATGGAGAGGGTAGAGTCGAGGATGACCCCTAGGTTGTGTGCGTGGTCGGTGGGTGTTGGGGGCAATCCTAGTGCAGTCGGCCACTGGGAGTCGTCCCAGGACGAGGGGGTGGGTCCGAGGATGAGGACCTCCATCTTGTCCGAGGTCAGCTTCAGTAGGCTGTTCCTCATCCAGTCGGCGACGGCCTTCATTCCTTTGTGTAGGTTGTTTTTGGCGGTGTGGGGGTCTTTGGTGAGGGAGAGGATCTGCTGGGTGTCGTCGGCGTAGGAGATGATGTTGAGGTTGTGCCATCGTGCGACATGGGCGAGCGGTGCCATGTAGACATTGAACAATGTTGGGCTGAGGGATGAGCCTTGGGGTATGCCGCAGATGATCCCGGTGGTTTAGGAGCGGAAGGGGGGGAGAAGGACGCTCTGTGTTCTGCCAGAGAGGAAGGAGGAGGTCCAGTCCAGGGCCTTTTCTTGGATTCCGGCATTGTAGAGGCGTGTACGTAGTGTGCAGTGGCAGACCATGCCGAAGGCAGCTGGCATGTCCAGGAGGATGAGGGCTGCGGTTTCTCCATTGTCTAGCAGGGTCCTGATGTCGTCGGTGGCGGCGATGAGGGCGGTTTTGGTGCTGTGGTTGCTGCGGAACCCGGACTGGGACGGGTCCAGGATGCTGTTCTCCTCGAGGAAGCTGGTCAGTTGTCTGTTGACGGCTGCTGTGGTGAGAAAAAAGAAACAGGGATTATTTTAAAATAATTGAGCGCACTAACTATGACTAGGGGTAATGTTCACCTGAGCCTTGATACCTGCCCTCAAACTTAAACCCAAATGGGAAACCTGCTTAGTACCAACAAATAGGGACACCCAGAAGAAGGTGAGCATTGGGGGAACCAGGAACCGGGCGCAGGACACAAGTGACAGAAAGTACTTGTGCACGTAGCCTATTATGCATAGTATTCCATTTTACATATATATAAAGTAATTTTCTTTAGCAAAGTAAATCACACTAGGCTGGAGAATCAGCAATTGTGCTGCTGGGTGATTTTGCACCCCCACACTACCTCCCTGAGAGGCCTGTGACTGCTCACCATCTTTACCACTGAGATCCAAGTGCTGAAGAGTGTTGCAGGGCCATAGTAGGATGGACCGAAAGACATCAAAGGCAAATGATCCCAGCCCCATCAGCTGGGGCCAGTCGTCCCTGCTTGCCCCATTGCAGCCCCAATCAGGGTCTGATAGGGACACATTCACAAAAACATTCAGCTTACCTGCTGAATAGACTACCGCTGCACCCACACCACCCGCGCCGCTCGGCTGTCCTCCCGCTGCGCGGCCAGTCTGCTACTGGGGGGCAGTTGTCCATTTCGACAAGCCTGTGGGATTTGTCGCTATGGGCTCTCCGATCTCGTGCCGGCCTCTTGAAAACTGATGATAGAGCTCCCTGGACGCCAGTGGGGACCCCGTGTGCAGGAGCCCTTGGGATTCTCTCCGGCTAGTCAGAGGAGACTCTGCGACAGGACCCTGCCTGCTCCCATCGTCCCAGGCCCAAGAAGACCCGACTGGAGCCCCGATGACCTGAACCTGAATGGTGGGTTTTCTGGAGTTTTGAGGTCTCCAGGCTCCAGCGGGGACACTGTGTACAGGTCCTTCCTGCTAGCCAGAGGTGCTCATCAGCGAGACCCTGTCTGCTTCCACCGATCGACATCCAGGAGGAGCCGACAGCAGCCCCTGCGACCACGCCCAAAGGGTGGGCCCTCCTCCCCTGGAGGATTGTCGTCTCACCCAATTTCTGCAAGGAGGCAATGTCTACCGGGACGATTTGCCGTCCGGCGCCATTTTGATGTCTCGGGCACTGCTTCTGTCTGCCACAGTTCTGCATCCAGGACTTCCTCCTGCCCGCCTTTTTACCGAATTTCCCTGGCATTCAGTGTTCGGCGGATCCCGTCGCAATGCTGCAGATGCCTCTGTATTGTCAGGGATTGCCGCAGAGGAGCCGAACTGAGGTTCTCTCCCCCTGACCCTCCCCCCACCTCTGGACCTGACTGCTGCTGCTTTTCCCTACTTTTAGCCTGCCTGCCTTGCCTCCCGTATGACGTCTGGGACTATTTGCAGGTTTATTCATTTTATTTTGATTTGAGTGGAGGTAAGAACTACTCTTTTGAATTCATAAGCCCCCCGCCACTTTTGGACCATCTCCTAAAGACATTCTTGTCCTATCCGCCATCTTATCGTCCTTGATCCGTACCTCCGGTCCCGCCGGGACCGGAGGCAGGACTGGGCGGCCTTTCGGATCTGCTCCTCGTTTTTGAATATTACGGATGCCCCTGAACCCATTACGTTGAATCATACCTACCTCCCTTGAGTATCCTCATGTTTTAATGCCATGGTTCTTACTGTGCAACATTGTATTTAACCTCTGTAACTTGTTTCTTACCAATACTCTTGTAAAACACCTCAAAATGGCGTGCAAAATTTCCCCCGGTCCGCATCTTTTCTTTTCTCACCCCAACATTTATTTCCAATGTTACTGCGGCCTCCATAGTCTGCATTGGGGCAGCAGCCTCCCAGGCTCTCAATTCAATTCCATCAATCTACAGTGAAAGTCTTTTCTCTACCAGCCCGACTGTCCCTAAAATGGCCTCCATGAATGTGCCCCTTGCCAAAGCACTCCATCTCCTCTTGTTGGGGAGGGATCTAGCATTTATAACCTGGAGTCTCAGCGACCCCTCTGGGAGAGTCCACAGCGATAAGGGAGTCTCACATAGCGGAGGATTGAGAATTGCTTCTGTAGGTCATGTATCTCATGCAACTACGCTCCAGAAACTGATGTAACTTTGTAACTATGCTTTGAAACAATTGTCCTTCCTCATGTAAATCGCTCTGATACCTCCGGGTCTAGCCAGCGCTATATAAAACTTTTTATATAAATACATAAGATGGGACAAAGGCATGAGGTACTGCATCAGGGGGGGGGGTCACTGTTGCTGATTCTCATGGCTGCAAGACTTTTAACACACTGAATCCTGCTCTGAGACAGTGAGACACTGTCACAAACTACTGAAAATGGACCTGATGTACAAAGGCTTGGGTCAAATTTCGTATGCAGCGTTTGGACAGCATTTGCTATGCAACCCGATTTTGTTTCAAAGGTATTAAATCAAAATCTGCCTCATTGGTAGTTATGAGACATGAGTTCCTTATCCCGATGAATGAAGAGATGGAGGCCTGCAAGGGACCGCATAGTTCCATCCACTGTAATCTAAATTGCAAATTGAATTTATGAGAGCCTCTGTCTATGAAAGGAAAGGGACTGCACAGACAAAAATGTGTCATAATACAAAGTGACATGGGATAAGGAGATTGGGGAGAAGGCGGAGAGAGCATGCAGCAGCCCCAATAGTTGATGTTTGATTCTTCTCACACCTGCGGCTGGCATTCCCACTTTGTAAGCTCTTCCTCATGTTCAGCTTCCACCTTGTGAATGGACTCCCAACTGCTATCGCAATCAATGTTTTTTTTAGGGTTTCCAACAGCATCGTCGTTTGCAAACCATTGATACCTTTTTTTGAGAATCAAAAGAAAGTGGGGGCATCACTTTGCCACCCTCTTTTCCTTGCAGTTCACTATGAATTGCAATGAAGATATTGTGAGTTATCAACAAAAACCGTAAAACGCAATCTCACTTTAGTACATTGCAAATTGAGCTTTTTCCCTTGCACATCCTGAAAAACAGTGCAGAGCATCCTTTGTGAAAAACCACCTCCTGGCAGCCCTTGATACTACAATACCTATACACATACCAAGGACACAACGCAGTATAACACAATAACAGGGACACACAGAGTGTTTTGTGGAGACAATTACACTGTAAGGATTGTACTACTGAAAATTGATACCAACAATATCATGACATACTAATATTGTGGCATACTAATATCGACAGAATACTGAGGGACAAAATATGGAAAGGTAAGTGCATATAGGCAAGCATAGATTCACTATTCCTAACTTCACTTCTATGTACTGTGAAGATGTATGTACCGCATAGGTACATATATGTGGAGTACGATACAGGAAATCAAGACTTACTCAGGGGTATATTATCAAGAACGGCGTTAAAATTATCGCCGCTTTAGCGGCAGAAAACTGCTGCTAAAGCGACGATAATGGGCTTGGTAATATGCCCTGGAGAATTCCAATAGAAGCCCAGGTTCACACCAGACCAAGGACTTCTATTGGAATTCACAAGGGCATATTATCAAGCCCATTATTGCCGCTTTAGCTGCAGTTTTCTGCCGCTAAAGCGGCAATAATTTTTAACGCTGTTCTTGATAATATGCCCCTTAGCTGTTGAGATTTTATTTTTGACATTCTGTCCTCAATATTGTTGGTTCAATATTCAGGGAGCATATCCACCGTAGAACTTGTACATTAGGGGACACAAGAATAACCAACAAAGACCAGAACCGACAAGTAAACCATTGACAACCACTCCACTGCACGGACGACATTTCTGAGACTACAATATTCCCAGCTTCCTATAATAATGCCACTACCTAGAAAGCTTTTAGCACTATAAGGCTGTAGCTAGAGCAGCAATGTCCTCTATAAATACTAAGCAACATCATAAAAAGCACAAACCTACCTCCAAAGAGCAGCACAATGGTTTACGGAGAGCATTTTTATTGTAGGAAGCGCTTCTTGAGCATGAGATGCCGCACATTAAACAGTATGTTGTCTATGACCGGAAACTAGTGACCCTGGAAACCTGGACATGATGGGGGGCGGTAGGTAGAGATAAGTAATAAAGACAGTACTAGAAAGCACACTAGTTGGCTGTGTAATTGTTTACATTACAACATATTTACATTACATAATTGCACTTATTTAGTTGATGTCTTACACCATGGGAACTTGCTGATTTCTCAGCTGATCCCTGTTGTTCCTGGAATGGCCGTGCTGGGAGCCAAAATGTAATTCTCTGCACTGGCAATTTTCCTGGAAGAGGTATTGTTATTTGGATGAGGTTCAAAGCTACTTTTCCTTAGTCAGAGCCAGCTCAGTAGCTCATTGGATAGATGGCTTCCAGGCGCTATAGATTCAAGACTACATCCTGAGTGCATTACAGGTACTCTCTCAGGTGTTAATGCATGAGTATGTGATATATGTTTAGTTGTTTCTATGTTCCGGTCAGGGCAGTACAGGTCCAACCAGCCGCATTAACCTGAAGGAGGTCCCTGACTAGCAGCTTCATTGTGTATGGATGTATTCATTATCATAAGACACAGACACAATGACAGACACACACACACACAGACACACTCAGTCTCTCAGTCCCTCCCTCCCTCCCCCCCAGTGAGGGTCCTATGAAGAAGTTGTGTGTTGATCAGGGGTCCATTTTAGTTGGAATAAAGAAAGCAGTGAAAGTTGTAAAGGTAAATGTTAAGCTATATTAAGGATGCAATGGATTCCCATAAAGACTATTTGCCACCTTCACCCACCTTGCTATCTAAAGTAAATCAACTTAATTAGATTTGTACTCATCTCCTTTCAACCTGGGGCTGGGATAATACGTGTTTGCATCCCACAATTCCTCCTGTATGTGTCTCCCTTGAAGCAGAAGTCTATGGGGTCAAGCGGACTCCTGGATTTGGTATTCCCAAATAGGTATTCGTTCCAACTTGTTTTTTTCTCTCATTATCCTGATCTCGGATTGTATGAAATGTGCCTACAGGGGGCTTCAGTCTTGGTCTCCTTTGTCCATATGGTGGGGGTCTGGAGTACCCTGAAATTTTAGACACCCCAAAATTTACTGTAATCAGAATGCACATCTATACTTTATCGGGGGCAGTGTTAAACCGCAATTTCATGAGGCAACTCCCACAGCATAAGGAAATCAATTAATTAAGTAAATGGGGCCGCTCAATAATTGAGTTCTAGAACAAAGAAAAGTTAAAGGTTTTATTCTAAAATTCAAAAGTGATGCAATACAGAAAAAAGCAAAAATCTGAAATTATTTTAAGTCCAAAGTGGGCAGCAACATTTGGAGAATAACAGACATCACCCCCAGTAGAACAGGAAAGTCTTCTGGGTCACCCCTAAAATCAATTTGTTTTTATACATTATTTACACATATGAAATTACAGAAACTACAGAACCGCTATGATATGACCAACTGTATGATCTCATCAGCAAATCAGAGCATAGGAAAAATAAATGTCATATTGCCTTAACACCTAAGCACTATCCCACTACATGAATAAAAAGTCTACCTCCTCTGTCCTAATGTTGCCCGGAGCTGCTGGAATAAACAAGATACATTAGGCAATAAAGTGTTAAATGAATTAATAGGGAACAGTGAACCAGTGGAAGGACCTTTCATAAACAATTACAATGGAAATAAACAAGTATATTTCAGTTTGACTGTGTGCTGCAGAATTGAATAGGAAAGACATCAGCAGGGAAAGGAAACTAGAGTGAACAAACAGTGAAGTAGTGTGGCTCACTGGTTAGAGGCGGCAGACCCGAGAGCAGAGGACGGCCCGGGACCAGGGTTCGATTCCCGGCGCGGCAGGTTTCTGGACCAGGGTCAGCGGACTTGATAATTCTCTCGCCTCGGTGCCCACTCTGATCAGCGATCACACTCGGCAACTCTGGGCATTAGCTTGCCTCATCTTCACTAACGGCCCCACCAGACCGCCGGGGATGCCTGGTCTCACCCTGGAGATACCCATTAAGGGACCATCTCTCAGGGAAGCCAGGAAGGGTTTCGCAGCGGTCGAAGCGCCTTGGGACCCTACGGGTAAGTAGTGCGCTATATAAATGCCAATACATTTACATTTACATAGAGTATGACAAGGGCGATTTCCATCTTGGAAAAGGTGGTGTTTGTACTAAACTGAGGCTAAGGTAACACATGTCGAAAAAACAATTTTTTACACAACATTGAGAATGTGTTTTTAATGTAAGAGTATTATACAGATGGGTATATGTGTAATTGGATGTAAAAATACAGTCTTCAACAATTATTAATGATTCACAAAAATATAAATGCATAAAATGCATTAAAATCTTCCACACTGGCTCTGTGTAGTAATGTAGTAAGTACACGGGAACAAAAGTAACTTCAACTATTTATTTTTGTCCTGGTGTATATGTGTCCTTTCCCTGCACTCAGGTCTAAAACTGAATCCACTTCACATATAAACAACAACATTCTAAATCAGTAAGGAACACTGTGGGTGGAACAATCAGGCAAAATATGAACAAAGGACTTCAACACAAGACAATGTGGGATGAGGCACAAGTAGTCTAGATTGAGGGTGCAGACTTAGGGGCATATTTACAAGAACTGATGCATCTCTGCATATCAGCAGAGCAGAAATGCGTCAGTTAACTTGCGCAACACACAAAAAAAACCTTGCGTCACATTTACAATGCGGGGCACCATGGCACAAGGATTGACAGATTCGTGATGCATCTGTTGGCGTAAAGGCTACACATTGCTGGAGTCGTGTCGCAAGCACAAAGCAACTCCAGCAATGCTCAGGAATGTCTATTTCTATTATGCTGCATCACTCCTTACACCTGCTTGCGCAGTGGTGTCGTAGAAGTGACGCAGTGAAATCTTGTTGATTTCACGGCGTCACTTTTATGAGGCTTTCTTACGTCAGAACGCCCACCCTGCCTACATTATACCTGATGCAGGTATAATGTAGCGCAGGGCTTTACAACATGGCACATCTTCCTAGATGCGTCAAGTTGTAAATGTGTCACAATGTGGAGCATTGTTTACGACGCCGCTGCGTCACAAAAGTCCCCGGTAGCTTGTCTCCTTTCTGGTAAAGAATTGGCTTGGTAGTTTAGTCTGCCCTGTTCCCATGATGCACTGGGCCAGGGACAGACTGATTTGCATATAGCCAGGTTCTGAGCTGGGGTGGGGCAGTGAGATAAATAACGGTGATGGATCAAGCCCTGATCTTTGGACTGGGTAAGAGTGGTCTGCTCAATTCAGACACTCTGTTCATCACCACCCCCTTTTGTAAATCGATTTTGGCCACTATAGGTGTGGCAGGGTATACTCAGACATGAGTCCCTTTCTCACTGCTCCATCAGGATTCAAGCAAGCCGGGCCGAAGACGGCTGAAATGCCAGAAACCGGTCCCCGGTAGCTTGTCTCCTTTCTGGTAAAGAATTGGCTTGGTAGTTTAGTCTGCCCTGTTCCCATGATGCACTGGGCCAGGGACAGACTGATTTGCATATAGCCAGGTTCTGAGCTGGGATGGGGCAGTGAGATAAATAACGGTGATGGATCAAGCCTTGATCTTTGGACTGGGTAAGAGTGGTCTGCTCAATTCAGACACTCTGTTCATCACCACCCCCTTTTGTAAATCGAGCATCACAAAAGTGACACAACGGTAACGTAAAAGTGTCACAAGGGGCTTGTAAATCTGCCCCTATGTGTCCAACTGCCTCTGAAGGGCCATCAGCTCCCTCCTTTCTCTTCTCACCAGTGGTTGCAATGAATAGAAGAGGGCATAGATGGAATGTAGTCTTCAGACATGACTTTGAAGGCAGATGGAGGGAACCATAGGCAACAGAAACAATCAGGGTTTCACACAATGCTGGCAGCAGATGTCAGGCACCTATGCTGAACACCACACTGTGCAGATTTAGCTGCAAACACTGGCTTTGTTGCTGAGCTTTGTATTATTTCGATAAAAGAGATTGCTAAACTTGACAAATCCACCCATATGTAAGTTAGATAATAAAAGTGTTACCATTGTGGAAGTTAAATAAAACACACAGTGCCCGTGATAAGGAGGGAACGTGAGTGAGTGAGATATGGATTTCTAGTGGAATATTACCGTGAGCCCCACAGGCTCAAGTGAGATGGAGTTTTACCCCACAAATTTCCCATCCCATGGGGCACCAGGCAGGGCGGACCCCTGTTCACCTTCGTATTTGCGTTGCCTATAAAGCCCAGGTGGACTGCATGCACAGTGATGCTCAAGTGTGGGGCTTTGATTGTGGGCTGGCGATGGAGGGTCAGATCACCCTATATTGCGGACGATGTCCTCCTGTTCCTCTCTCAGCCACCATAATGGGGCCTCGAATGATCCTCATCCTGAATACCTTCAGCTTGGTCTCCAGACTATGGGTCAACTGGGATAAATACCTCTTGGCCCCCCTGCGGGGTGATCAATCAGATTAGACCTGGCACCAAGGGATCCCCATATGTACATTCTATACCTGGGAGTGCACATATCCTGGGAACTAGAACTCACCTGGGCTGTAAATCTCCATCCCTTGCTATGTAGGGCCATGGAAGACATGAACCAATGGAACAAGCTGCCCCTTAATCACATGGGCGACATTGCCCTATTTAAGATGATGATCCCCCCTCTGGTGCTCTATGACCTTCAAAACTCCCCCCTCCACATTCCGCAGACCAGATTTAATACCCTGACATCGCTCGTAAAGTGGTTACTGTAAGCAAATGAGCCCCCCAGAGTCGACTTTGGTAAATGTGGCCATGCAACCTATAATGGAGGACTTGCCATTGCAGATATTTGTCTGTATTATTGGGCAGCACACATCCTTACAGTGAATGACTGGTTACACAGGGGCAGGGAGTATACTGCATGCTATAATTGGTATGTAGAACATAACAAGCATTCTATATGAGGCACAGGTCCCAGAACTTCTCCTGGAACCCACCTAGGAGGTGTTCTGGGCATGGCTAACAGTGCTGCGTTGGACCGTTTTATACCAGAGGCTTACACTGGAGACTCCCCTGTGAATGGGTTGCCAGATGGTTCGAGTGGTAAACCTTGAAGGATTCTGAGGGTGAACCGTATCGGAATCTCGCGTCTGGGAGATGTATGGGACAGGGACCACATTAGATCCTTTCAAGATCTTCAGACTGAGTTCCACATTCAGAAATCACAATTTTTTTAAATACGTACAACTCAGACACGCCCTTTTTGAATATCAATAAAAACTTGGGGAAGTCCTGTGTACAGCCTGCTCGAGCTGCGGGTACTTATGGGTCCCTCGGGTAAAGGTGGGAGTTCACAAATCTATAAGACCTTGGTTACACACTAGCCTAACCAGATGGGAAACCTGACAGCAAAATCGGAGGAGTGGGTAGGCCCCTGGATGAGATGGACTGGTGGGACGCATGTATGGCGCTCAGCACTGTGGCAATTTCTGCAGGGCTCAGGCTCATTCAGTTTAAATATCTCCACCAAGTTTAGCTAACACCTCACTGTCTCTGAAAGGCCTGTGTATATCCATCACCTACATGCCTTAGATGCCCTGAGCGCAGAGTGGAATTGTACCACACGGCCTGCCCTGTCATACAACACTATTGGTCATGCATACTCTACACACTTTCCAGGGTGGTGGGATTGCATATTGAAGTAAACCACAGCCTCACTATATATTGGAATTTCTAGTGGACTTTGGAAGATTCGAGGGGATAGGACAGTGGTGGTGATAGGTATAATGCAGGTCAAAAGGGAGATAGCCAAAAACTAGAGTTCCACTACCGCTCCCTCTATTGTGGCCTGGAGGAAAAGTATGGACGGAAGCCATAGAGAGTACATGGGCTGGGAACTTGACAACTCTCGTTCCACAGCACCATGGTGGCTTCACTGAACCCATGAGTGTTTGGTACCAAACAGCTCCTTGTAATAAATCGACACTGATGCCAGTGTGAGATTTATTAAAACATGTACTCAGAGGGCACCTCAGAGGTGCCCCTGAAAATCTACCTACCATGGTGTGTGCACTGACTGGCTCTAGGCAGACTACCACACACATACATACATGTTTCGGGAACCCTGGTTGGAAAGCCTCTCCTCTCTGGGTCCAGAAACAATGCCCATCCTGGGCAGAGGTGTCAAACCTCCTCCCTCTGGATGGGCCAGTGCTTGAAGGGGAAGCTTCAAAGGCCTTTGTAATACGACCGGCCGCCTCTGCTGTAAGCTGCAGATTGCTGCCCCTGGTTTACACCCGCACTTTGGTGGGAAAACCGGTGGGAAAACTTAGAACGGCTAGGAGGTGTACCCGCCGTTGCCAAATCCACCACACTAGTAGAGGAGTCAAAGTTAAGCACACTTTTCAGTCCCCTCCATCTTGAAGATGAGGGGACCCCTCCAATCAGGGCTAGGTTTCTGCCCCCTCCCACATGAGAGTGACACAATAGTGGGTATAGTCACCGCAGGTAAGATGCCCATTAGCATCTACCTACTACTCCCCTAAAACATCCCCTAAATTTAGTATTTAAGTGGCTCCCTCACACCTAGAAAGTAGATCTGCGATGACCTAAGAAGAAACCCTGCAGGAGAAGCCAGAAGATGACAACTGCCTTAGCCCCAGCCTCTAACCAGTTTCGAAGACCCTGCGACCGGTCTTGCAACAGCAACCTCTGACACCCCTGGGAGAATTGTAGCCTTCGAAAAAGACTCCATTTGCCTGTGGTCAGTGGGCATGTCCAGAAGAAACAGACTGAAAAGACTCCCGATATAGGGAGATCCACGTCTCCAGCCCACTCTGCACCGACCCCCACGGCCCGAGTCGGAGTGGCTCACCTGTGCAGGGAACTCTCCCCAGTGATCCTGACCTCATGTTCAGCATTGGCTGACCTCTCCTGCCTGCCACAACAGCGCCTCCAGTGTGAATCCAGAGGATCACCCAGACACGACCAGCTCCGGTAAGAAGACTCCAACATCGAAAGGCACCCCTGCACTGAAGCCCCTGGGCTTGGTGAGCCCTACGACCACCTACATCCCAACTTACCTCTGCTGCTGTTGGTCTTCATCCTGCAACCTCCGGTGCCACGCCTGCAGCCTCTTTAAGGTCAGGAAGATCCTCATTGAAAAGCATTGGGTGTCTTACGTTGAATTTGCAACATGCACCTGGCCTCCCTGGCTGCTGGTTGTGTATGTTTGATCCGGCTTCGTGGCCCCCTGTGCTTGTGCTAACCCCCAAACATTGGCCCCTGCTACCTATGTACTTACCTGCAAGCAGTGTGGCTCCAGGCACCCCCTGTCTCCATTGGAAAGCATTGGGTCAGACTTCAATTTTGACCTCTGCACCCAACCACCCCTGTGCCGCAGTTTTGGTACCTACCTGACCCTTGCTGACTTTTGGCTCCGAAGACTGAAATTGTAAGCTAAATACTTACCTGTTTAACCTCAATATAGTTTTCCCCACAGGATAACATTGGACAGTGTGAAAAAGTTTCTAAGTGTTGATTTTTCTAAGTGAAAAGTACTTTTAATTAAAAACATACTTACCATATTATAAAGACCTTGGTCCTAAAATAAAGTACAAAGTATAATTTTATAAAATTGATCTGGATCTCCTTCTTGAGTCGTGTGTCCATTATAGATCACTGTTGTTCAATAATGTCTTACACTCCTCTGTGTTAGGCCTAAGGCTGCTCGCCGACACTACCACTAATAGAGCACTTTCGGTTTTACATTGAGAAATGTACACTTTTGGGAGAACCCCTGGTCTCGGTGCACGATATTACCACTTAGTGGTAATATCATATACAGAGCCGGCTCCCTACAGTTACCATCCCTTATAAGGCACACACTTTACGGAGAGTTGCACACTACTTGGGACCCAAATGTGGTGGTCAATCCATTGCTTATTGGAATTAGTGTTATGCTCTCAAAGAAACAAATCTGTGCATTTACACCAGTTTCCTTGTTATATGTTACTGACTTAGGTGTGAATTTTAGAGGCAGGGGTGGATCCTCAGCTAAGGTGGAGGAGCGTCATCCCACTGCCTTAAAGCACGGTAAAAAAGGAAAAAATAAATGATAATACCAAGATATTATAATTTTCTTTTTCTATGCTGGGGCAGTTTTGTAGCATCAGCCCAAGATTATCTCTTTTGTCCTAAAAACGAAGCAGTGTGTGTAAAACTAATTTTTTTAGGGAACTCATGTATATTTTTTAAACTTGTACCAGTGTTCTTACAAGATTGTGTTAAAAATGTAGTATCAACCCATTACTATCACTTTTGAACAAAAAACGAAGCAGTGTGACTAAAACCTTTTAATTTCTTTTGGAGTTTATGTACATATTTAATTTTTTTCTTTTTAGCACACTTTTTAAACGGGCAGCTATCCTCTTAGCTAGCCTCTCCATTTGCAAAGCATCAGTATTCTAGTTTTTATTAATTTGTATTTTGCACATTGATAGGCAGCTATTAACTGCTCTTCTTTCTTAAATTAGGGTTAGGTTGCGTCTGCTTCCCACTATGTTCTGTTGTTTATTTTAGTGGGATTCAGGAGGTATTTTGCTTATGAGCCGGCTGCTACTGAATTGCCTTTTGCACAGGTCTGGACATGCCCATGTTTTATCTTGCCTCCAATTCTATATTGATTTTCTAGCTGAAATTGAATTTTAGGACTTTTTAAATGAACTGTCAGCTTTTTAATGTCCTATGTACATCTTAGGAGTTGAAATGTGGAAAATCTTATGTACTTTATGATCGGGGCTCTCTGAAAATATTGTTTGTTTCTACTTACAAGAAATGTAGCTAATGTAAGGCAGGCTTTTGATAATGTTATGGTGGTTTGTGGATTGTGCTTGTTATGTGTTTCTCTTTTAGTTGTAATAATATGTATGAATTTTATGTGGACCTCCTAGGGGTTCCAAATCTGTAATAAATATATTGAATTGAATTGTGGGGCGGGGCTATGCTACAGAGGGGGAAGTAGTGGTAGCACCCTCGTAAGTGTGCAATGACTGTACATTCAAGCGTACTTTCGCTGTTCTCCACGCAGGCTGCATTACAGCCTGGGTGGAGAACATGCCCAGGCTTCCATTCCCCTTCTAAGCGCCGAATCACGGCCATCAAACCAATCACAATGCTGCATTGCAGTGTTGTGATTGGTAAGCACCCAGGCTCTCCATTGTCAATCACAATGCTGTGTTACAGCATTGTGATTGGTTTAGGGGGAGCCTATCCTGCTGCCTACTCCAACAGAACCCAGAAAGACAACGAAGAGAAGCGGCGGCTGGCCAGATGGCCGGCCGCCAGGTAAGTTGTTTTTCTATTTATGCATTTTCTCTCCCCTCGCTACTCCTGATTTGCGGGAGCAGCCGAAACTGATTAGATGGGGTACGTGAGAAGCAATTGACTGATGAAATAAATAGATATTGTTAGATTGCAGGACTATGGTTTTCAAGAAAGAAAGATCAAGATAGGCGGGTGATTTTGAGTAGTCTATATATGTAGGAGTCAGGTAGAAGGGAAAGAGATGAACATTCAAAATACATATGGGATGGAAAAATGTTAAGTTAAGGTCAAGATAGTTTTTTCATGCAGAGTTTTAGGAACATAGCAGGGAGGTTTTTTCATAGCATGCAGCCAGTGGGTGTAAACTTGAAAGGAAGAAAAATATTTTAAATTGTACTGAATGTGGCTTTTACCAGCCTTTCTAGAGACACTTTTCCTTTCAAGAGGTGGTAGATACTTGCCTTACTGCAAAAAGCAATCCCAGTGCTTGTTGACATCCCTTTAGGAGCAACAGTCAAACAGTGACATTAAAGCATATCCCAATGTCCGTAATTACCATTTGACTTTGACATCATTGTGAAAGCTGTTGTGTACATCACCCCATGGTCTGATATAAATGCTTACAAACCCAGAAAGGACACTCATGTGTACCTCCTTCAGCAGTACAATAAATGCTATGAAGTATTATTTCAGTTTATGTATGCAAAGCATGTTACACCATAGAAACTACACATATAAACATTTTATGTAAACACTTGCCAACTTAATATACAACAAGGCAGTTGATAAACATGTTACCGCAATCATCAATAATAAATTCAGTGCACAGTTTATATGACCCATTCGTTACCTGGTTCAGAACGGCATGGGAAAGTGCTGCCCCCTGCACCACACCCTGAAGTGCACTGGGCCCCACAGACCTGACACCACAGTCCACAGAACAAATTTGTCTTCTGTTACACAATGACTTTCCAGCATTCACTTTGGACACAAGAGTGCATTTTGTGCTAAGAAAATTGTGCTACATGCTGGGTTATGCTCCTTGAGTAATTCTGCATTACAGTACAGCCAATTATGCGAGTCGCAACCAAGATACTTATTTTAGTGGTCAAGCACTTCCCAGAGCCAGGAGCAGAACAGTCCCACCTTCTTTCCTAATCTGCTGAGAACATGTACAACTCCCACTTCTACCTCAGAGATAGACAAAGGAATACTTCTAGGAAGACAAGATGGAGATTGTAGCAAGAGGTGATTACACTATGAAAGAATGGCCCTATGAGGTGGCAACACAGCTCCGGTTAACCTGACGTTTCCAACTGAAGGATATCATTTGATGCGGTTATTCTGACCCTGCATGTGAGGGATGACAAAGCCATTAATTCCATCAGAGCTAGTACCTTGAGGACAATACAAGCCTTCAACGTTGGTCCAAGATTCAACCTATGTTGAATTTGAAACAGAATTCAAAGGCAATCTCTTTCCCTATATCATGAGCGAGACCATGATGGCTACTGAGGGTGTTCCCCTTGCTGACAAATTAACAGAAAGTTGGAAATTGGCCTGCTCACAATGCAGAGTCCTATGCTTTGGGCACATTCCCTTCTTTAAAGGAAGGGCTCGAAAAATCATAAAAAAGTTACTAGTCCTGCAGGTCTAGTAACTTGAATAATCTACTTGACCTAACTATAATGTACTTTACCCTAGAACTGGCTTCAAATTGAGTGATCCTAGGCAAATATTTTGTGTTATGGAGCCACCTTGTTCTTCATTATCATATGACAGCACCTTCAAATATTCAAGTAGACTATTTCTGCTGCACAAATAAACTTTATTTTCTAGACTAAACGTTTGCTCTATGTATAACAAGAATCAAGCCCACTTGTAAGGTGAACATGATCCCTGGCTTGTCTCCAAGTTCAGTAATAGCATTGTCATTTGGGCAAGAGCAGGAATATTTCCAAGTTCATGTTTAAAAACTCACTTATTTTAAAATCATTTTTTTATTGCCATTTTTATAAGTACAGTAAAACAGTAGCAATTTCGATTTGAACATATATGTCATCAATTATACATCTTTTCATGGAGTAGAATTACATCACAGTATAAGCCCCACTGAACACTGGTAGTGGTGGTGTTGACAAGAATAGATGGGTGAGGTGAGTACTGTGTCCATGTAAGGTAGGCTATGAGCTGTACTAGGATTTGCTCTTTTTGCCAGCCTTACGCTGTAGTTAGTGCTATTTGCCAGCTAATGATCTAAACTTGGGAGATATAACTGGGGTACACTGTGTCTCATGTTACCCACGTGGTAGGGGCTGTCTAAATATGGCCTTCTGGCTAGGTCTCGGGTTGTGCATGCGCAGAGAGGGGGGGGATGGGTGGTCACGTGAAGGGTGATGGCATATTGTCCATTCTTGGCCTCTAGCCTAGACCCACCCAATGCCTAATCCATAAGAGGGCTGCCTTGAGTTGCCGTGGGGCCTGCATAGGCTACGGGGGAGTGGGTAGCCTGGGACCCCGACTCATCTGATGTTTCTTGTGTGAAGGAGTGGAGTAGCATAGCCCACAGCATAGATATAGGATGCTTACGGGTTCCGTTGACTTCTTCAGATCGAAGTATCTCTTCCTCCGCCGCGCCCCATTTTTGACTGCCCCCACCCTTGCCGCTAACGAAGGACCCCTCCCCCCCCCCCCCCCCCCCCGGTGCCTTCCAATGCATTGCTATGCACCGATTAGCTAAAAGGAGTGCCAGGGACGCGAAGCGCGCCTCGACTTTCATATTCTTGCGCCATTTTTTAGTACCCACTGCGCAGGCCTACCATGTGTGGATGTCCGGGAGCCCCATGAATGTGAGGAGGGCGGCGCGGATTGTGGTCCAGTAGATGGGGAGCGCTGGGCAGTCCCAGGACATGTGTTAAAAGGAAGCGCTGGGTTCTGGAAATCTGGGGCAGGTGAAGGACCCATCTGGGAAATATTGCTGGAGCTTTTTGGGGGTGAGGTGGGCGTGGTGGAGTATATGCAATTGTATGATTTTGAAGCGGTAATTGCGGGACACTAGTTTAAAAATAACTTTTCATAAATATATTACAAAAGCAGGATGTGGTAGCACACTGTCATTTTTAGATAGCACATTTTCCATTGAAATGGCCACAAAACTTTCCCACTACTATGTCATTTAACTGATTAAACTATATAGAGTATAAACAATGTTTGGAATTTGGGTTTCAGCAAAAATATTGAAAATGTGCACATCAAGAAAGTGTTCAGATTTGTTTGGATCCTATAAAAATCTTTTCTTCATCACAGAATTTTGGAAATGTGTTTTATAATTATTGAAACATATTTAAAATGTTTGAGCAGTTCACTTATAAGCTATTTCAGTATTGTGTTAGAAAAAAAGCCTGAAATCTTACAGCCTTTCATTTCACACCCTTTGCGCAGTGTGATTGCCACACTGCTCACTTGACAAAATCCTCTAACTTCATCACAGAAAGAAAAGTAAATGGAATAAGACAAAGTGACTTTTAACCTCTGTTTCTGAAAGTGGAGCAACTGTGACAAGATAACAAGATTTAAAGGCATATTGCTCATTCACTTTGTGAGCAAGCAGAACACCTGTTGTCAGCTAGCCAGAACAGGCGAGTAGGCCCTAAAAATAGCTCACCCCGATTACATCTGGCTTGCCATTGAAAGGGGACCAGTTGAGTTTTCGAGCCCTGAAGGACAGTCGTCATTTTGCAGGCAGAACTGCTGTTGCACGCTTTATGTTAGTGAACCAGCTCTCATATGCAACAAGCAAGATGCGGATGAGCCATAAAGAAAAAGAGGCTCGCTATGCATAACCAGAAAGGTCGAATCTACACAACGAGCAGTCTGAATGCATTGGCGTCCGTGCTATACCTGTCAGAATCGTTTTGCATAAGGTAATTACGAGTCCCCCTCATAACACTGATCAGGTTTCAACTCTTTGCGACCACTAGAGACATTGTAAACCGGTGGTATATTTCATTTCATGCACCTGGCGCGATATTTTGAAAAAACGGAAGTGTACCTTTTTCCTAAGATATGTCAGTTTCTCTCTTATGTAGAGTGTCAGTGCTTCCATGGAAACAATGAAAGCTAACCTGTCGAGGCTCGGGAACACTGAAAATAACCAACATGACTGTAATAAATTTAGATAATTGTTAAAGTCGAACGCGTCTATCGGCGGCTGCCCCTGTAAAATCGCGTCCGTCCGTCTGAACTCTGGCGTTCGCCCTGACAGATGTCCGCAAGGCTCCGCAGAGGTGTTTCCCTTTTGTGATACAAGATACCCTTCTGCTCGCATACTTCCTCGTGCAATTGTCTCCAACTGTAATTTAAAGCTACCAGTCCAGGGAAATAAGGCCGCGGCTGACAAAAGAGCCCTCCTCGCTGCTTGGAGCGGCCTTTCCGCCGATAAGCACCTGTAGTGAAGCGTGAGATCCCAGACAATGCGCCGGAAACAAAACCTCTGAATGTGACGTAAAGGGGCTACCCAAGGGCTTCCAGTGTGCACACCCCTCCCGTGCGCTTGGTACCTCCCTCTCCTCCAGTCTTCCTTCTCCCCAAGGGATAACAATGGGTGACAGTCAGATGTTGTTAGCCCCTCTTAGCTGCCGCAACTTCAACAGATAACGCCGAGTGTCACCCTCTTGTGCCTTGTTCCAGTTTTATGAGAAAGGGCGTGGGGTTTGCAGCAAAGAGCCGGGAAGATACCAGTTCCCAATTGTATGCAAACGTGCACAATTGCGCGCTATGACGACGGCTACACCACTGAGCGCCTAGAGCGCCGCTTTATGAAACACTACGCGCTTCCTGACAGCGAAACCATTCGCCTCCTTATATTGCACTGCCTGGGGACTCTTACAGAGTGAAACATCCGGCTGCCATATCATGCCCGAGGGTCTTTTAAGCACAAATGTAAACATTTTCAGAGATGAACCCAGATTCGTTTCAAAACTTTTAAATGACCAGATACCGAACTCTACAAACTTTTTGTTTTTCACACCAGTAAGGAGTTAACACTTTTATGTTGTGAGCAGGGCCGGACTGGGACACAAAAGCAGCTCAGTACATTTTGTCAGAAGATCTCTCATGCTGCACGTAACGAGCGAGATTGGGCACTGCAAGTCCGTGGGGTTTCTCGCCCCAAGAAGTATTAGTTTCTAAAGCAATTGGTGCTTTTTTTACAACATTTTTTTACTGTGGAATTTTGTTCAATCACTGAACTCGGAGACATGGATGCATGGCTCAATCAATGAATGAATTCTATTGCAGGACAGGAGGCTCCGATTATGCTAGTCTCATTTCTTTATTGAAATGCCCAGCAGCCAAGTAAAAAAACACATTACCCAGAAACACTTGGGTGATAACCATAGAGTCTTGTAGTATAAATAAGCATACAGACAACCCCACTTCCTCTTTCTTTGCTGCTCCGCAGCCAGTTAAGTGCTTCTTACCTTACTATTGTTCTCAAATTTCAAATTTTATTTATTATGTTTTGGCTCTCAAAGAGGGCCACATAAACATATACAATACACTGCAACACAAACACAGAAAATACAAGAGTTTAAAAGAGACAAAATTCGATCCGCAATAGCTATACCGCAGACAATCAATCTAACAAGGCTGGCCAGACGAAGTTTCTCCAGTGATATTAATAGCTAAAAATCCTTTAAAAAAGTTAAAAATATAAAAACAAAACATTTCGTTCGGAGGGCAATAAAGTGCATGAAGAAAATCCTTTAAAGTGACAATGCTAAGGCGGCGACAGATTACTTTTAGCCATCGATTGCGCAAATTACGTAACATAGGACAAATCAATAATACATGCATACAGTCCTGTTTGTTCAGTTTACATAAATTGCACAAAGCAGAAGTGCCATACCATTTGGATAGCAGTAGATTAAGTGGAATTAAATCATAGCGTAATAAAAACCAAAACCTACGTATCCCATGTGGTAGATTCCATAGGGCATAGGGTTGTGGCTGTTTCAACCTATAGGAGGAGATGAGAGGCTCCACGTTCCTTTTATCACCAACTGATTTTTTATCGGAAAGGAAACAAAACTCCCACGAGGCCTCCTTAAGGACATGTTTTAACTGCGTGGGGGAGTAAGAGAAAAGAGCACTTTCATCAAGTTTAAGTATCTTCACAGCCCTTCTAAAGTTGCTTACGAGTTTAGAGAACTCCTTAAAATTGCCCAATAGTTCGTTTTTGAGGAGAACTCGCAGGGTGCCATCTCCCGCTCTAGCCAAACTGGCCACCCATCTTATTAGGGCGCATAGACCCTGAACCCAGGAACTCCTGAGTCCAAAGTCCAGCCTACAGGCGGCCAGTGGGCAAGCATTGTTAAGAGTCGAGAGGGATCTTAAGAGTTTCCCCTCAACCTTATGGCAGAAATCCCAGTTTTTCACCTCTATTAATTCAATACCATACAAGATAGTTGCGGGGATTTTTGCTCTAAAAACTTCTAGAAGACTAGAAAAATGTCTTTTCCCCGTTGCCTGGTATAGGGACTTTAACCCATTGCCATGGGCGAGAGCTTTGCGGGAGCAGTGCTCTATATGGAGTTTCTCACTCATATTGGACGAAAATATTTTTCCCAAGAAGGTATAGGAAGTTACGACCTCCAATCTATGCCCTCCAATAGCCCAACCATAATTTGTCGAGCGGCACTTCTTCTTCCCAGCTATACACATCACTTTACTTTTAGTAATATTGATCTTCATGAAATGCTCACCAGCGAAGGCCTGCAGAGCCTGTAGCCGATTTGCAAGACCAGTTGGAGTCAAGTCAAGAATCAGAACATCGTCGGCATACATCAGGCAGGATATTGGGGTCCCTCCTATCATCGGTGCAATCCCCTCACTGGCAGACACGGCAGCAGGGAGGTCAGCCGTATATAGGGAGAACAAAAGGGGTGCCAATAAGCAGCCTTGTTTAAGGCCATTCCGAGATGGTATTTTGGCCGAAAGCCCCCTTTCGCCCCCCATACTATTGTTCTCATATTGCGCTTCATATAGCTTGCACTGCTTGTATTTGTTATTTACTTGCTGCATTGTTTTCTGCGCTTACTCGCGCTGCTTGCGCTTTCATTGCCGCGTTCCGTTTGGTTGTCCCGTTTTCTCGTGGCGGCGCGGCTGGGTGCGAGGCATCTCCACCCTGAGATCGGGCGCTTTGTGCCCGTGCTCTCCTTTTGTTGTGGAGTGGACTTTTGGGTCGGAGCAGCCTCGCGCTGTTCGCGCGAGCTGCTCTCCTTCCTGGTAGGCGGCCGGTACAACGCGCATGCGCGTTTTGATATTTCCGGCGCTCCGTGTTCCTTCCCTCACCGGAGCTCTCTGAAGGACGTCCCCTGCGGCGTTAACGCCCACAGCCTCCGGGATTGACCCTGTAGACGCCAGTTTCTAGGGAAAAGACTCTGGCTGTAATAATTGGCATAGGCTTTGCCTAGGGTGACGTTTTTTTTTTTTTCGTGACAGTAAGCCCTCCCTCCACTCTTTAAATCATTTGGTCTGTAGTTTTCTGCAGTTTGGCTTACTGTGAGGGTTTTTTCACCCCCCTTTACATTGACCTTTGGCTTTTGCATATTTTCCTTCCTCATTTGTGGGCATATTTTTCACAACCCATGTGAAACATGAGTGAATATTACTATGAGGAAGATGAGGAGTTTGATGAGGAGGCTCCGGACACCATGGAGCAACATCTTGTGGAGGCTTTAGACCGGGGTGTCCAGCACTCAATGAATAAAGCTCTTGTGCGTGCTATCACGCCTCTCAAGCGGCACTTGACAAAGTATGCCAGACAGCAGGGTTGGATCCCTGCGGCTAAGAAGACCTCTTCCTCTTCGCCTGCTAATCCACATGCTTCAGACTTCAAAAAGTTGGGCCAGTCCTTGTCTTCTGCCACACCTGCCACTATTGTGGAGGATGACGAGAGTGATGACCTGCAGTCCTCTTCGTCCTCGGACCCCGCTCCTCCCCCTCCCAAGAAAAAGAAGTGTAAAGAACATTTTGTCGATGCGTTGTCGCATCCACCTGTCCTTACTTTTGAGCCGGCGGACATTGTCCACCCCCAGTCCACGGCTTGGCTTCCTTCCCCGGCTGTGACGGAGTACGTCCAGCAACACATTCGTCAGCCCTTCGAAAAGGAGGTACGTGCCTGCCTCCGTTCCGAATGTCCTCGCCCTGATTTGGCTGACCACCTGGCGGAGACCCCTGAAGTGGATCCCACCATGACAACATATTTGCGCAAATTTGAGAAAGATCCCAAGAAGGGTCTTGATAGGTCTTGGCGGGCTTGCCAAGACAAGGTTTTAGATCTGTTGGGGCCCCTCACCAAAATGTTGGACCTTGGTTTTCTGGCGAAGAGTACAAATAGGATGGTTGATCCTGATGAGCTAATAAATTGGGCTCAACGCGCCATTTGCCAGTTGGGTAATGCCAACTGTGCGATCTCTAGCGAGCGGCGCCGTTCCATCTTACTGAAATTAGACCCTAAGCTGGCAGAATTGGCAACTTCAGAGTCGGGCCCTGCGGCTCAGGGTCTGTTTTTCGGGCATCCATTTCTAAAAGAACTGACCAACTTCGTAAATACCTTCAGTGGCCTGGATAAGGCACAGGCATCTCTGCGCCGGACCTTTCGTCCGGTTTTCAACAGGGCCGGAAGAAGTAGGGGACGTTCCTCCGGCCGTGGTCAACAGCAGCCCTCCCAGAGGGGGTACCAGTCCCAGCGAGGAGGTCAGCAGGATTCGGGATATACCCAACGCTCAACCTTCTATCCCTCAAGAAAAGGCCGTGGCCAGTTTAAAAAAGGACGTGCTGGTGGTTCCTCCGGCGGCTATCACGATTCCTCCACTTCAGGTGAGAGTTCTTCCTGCATGCAGTGTTGTTCTGGGGGGCAGGATTCGCCTTTTCCTAGAGAACTGGCGATCAATCTCCAGCGATGCATGGGTGCTGGAGACAGTTCAGGGCTTCAAACTAGAGTTTTATCAGCCTGTTCGTCAGTTCCATCCTCCCTTTCCTCTCCGTTTCTCAAGGCAAAGTCAAGAGTTCATCACAGAGGAACTCAGGTCTCTGGAGCAGAAAGGGGCGATTGTGCCGACAGTGCGCCATCCTCGGGGCTTTGCCAGCTCAATCTTCCTGGTGGAGAAGAAGGGAGGAGGATCGTGGTTGGTCCTCAATCTGAAGGACTTCAATGCGGGAGTGGTTTATCGCCACTTCAAGATGGAGGGCATCCATCTATTGAGGGATCTCCTGAGGGAACGAGATTGGATGGTCCGTCTGGACCTCAAGGATGCATATCTCTCTGTTCCGATTTTTCCGCCCCATTGCCGTTTTCTTCAGTTCCAGTGGCAGGGGATTTGGTATCAATATCAGGTTCTACCTTTCGGCCTTTCGTCAGCACCGTGGTGCTTCACGAAACTGTTGCGTCCGGTCGTGGAGTCTCTCCGCGGTCGCGGAGTTCGCTTGATCATCTATTTGGACGACATCCTCCTGTTGGCGGATTGTCCAGTCAAGCTTATGACTCATCTGACGTGGACCGTCGACCTTCTCCAGTCTCTGGGGTTTTTAGTGAATGTTCCCAAGTCTGTACTTCAACCTACTCAGGTGATAGATTTCTTGGGGTTCCAAATCAATTCCCTCTCTTGTCAACTTCTGCTACCTCGTCAGAAGATTCGATACATCAAGCGGGAATTGAGGTCTGTTGTCTCGAGTCCGACGGTGACATTGAGATCATTAGCACAAGTTGTCGGTCTTTTAGCGTCTTCTCTGCAAGCGATATTTCCGGCTCCGCTGCATTACCGAGCGTTGCAGCGTTTGAAGATTCAACATCTTCAGAGGGGCCTTCGCTACTCCGACCACATTCCTCTGTCGGAGGAGGCGAAGTCGGAAATGACATGGTGGTTGACTCACATGGAGGCCTGGAACGGCAGAGCCCTCTTCGGATCTTCTCCGGAGATTGTGATCGAGTCGGATGCCAGTCAGTGGGGCTGGGGAGCCCGCTGCGGCTCGGTCACGATGGGGGGACGGTGGTCCCCCCAGGAACTTTCTCTCCACATCAATTGTTTGGAGTTACTGGCGGGATCGTTCGCGATCAAATGTCTGTCTCCGCTTCAGTCCCGCTGCTGTATACTTCTCCGAATGGACAATGTATCGGCAGTCCGTTATATCACCAAGCTCGGGGGGACTCGTTCGAGATTGTTGGCGGAGATCGCCAAGGAGTTTTGGCATTACTGTCTACTCGTAATTGACTCTGTTGCCTTTGCTGTTTTGGAGCTTTGAATTGCCGCCTACGCTACAGGAGTAGCAGAACCACCTTCACCCTGCGTTGCTGGATCGGCTAGGACGCCGGTAAACACCGCGTGGCCGCAGAGGAGGGTGAGGCGCTGGCCCCGGGACTGCGAGGACCAGCATACAACAGCTCCAGCTGGTCCTCTTCCTGCGAGAGCCGTGCCCCCTCACAGTGCCACGCCCCCAGCCAAGCCCTTTAACATCTCGCGGCACCCGCTTCGCGGGTGCCACTCGTAATTGACTCTGTTGCCTTTGCTGTTTTGGAGCTTTGAATTGCCGCCTACGCTACAGGAGTAGCAGAACCACCTTCACCCTGCGTTGCTGGATCGGCTAGGACGCCGGTAAACACCGCGTGGCCGCAGAGGAGGGTGAGGCGCTGGCCCCGGGACTGCGAGGACCAGCATACAACAGCTCCAGCTGGTCCTCTTCCCGCGAGAGCCGCGCCCCCTCACAGTGCCACGCCCCCAGCCAAGCCCTTTAACATCTCGCGGCACCTGCTTTGCGGGTGCCACTCGTAATTGACTCTGTTGCCTTTGCTGTTTTGGAGCTTTGAATTGCCGCCTACGCTACAGGAGTAGCAGAACCACCTTCACCCTGCGTTGCTGGATCGGCTAGGACGCCGGTAAACACAGCGTGGCCGCAGAGGAGGGTGAGGCGCTGGCCCCGGGACTGCGAGGACCAGCATACAACAGCTCCAGCTGGTCCTCTTCCCGCGAGAGCCGCGCCCCCTCACAGTGCCACGCCCCCAGCCAAGCCCTTTAACATCTCGCGGCACCCGCTTCGCGGGTGCCACTCGTAATTGACTCTGTTGCCTTTGCTGTTTTGGAGCTTTGAATTGCCGCCTACGCTACAGGAGTAGCAGAACCACCTTCACCCTGCGTTGCTGGATCGGCTAGGACGCCGGTAAACACCGCGTGGCCGCAGAGGAGGGTGAGGCGCTGGCCCCGGGACTGCGAGGACCAGCATACAACAGCTCCAGCTGGTCCTCTTCCCGCGAGAGCCGTGCCCCCTCACAGTGCCACGCCCCCAGCCAAGCCCTTTAACATCTCGCGGCACCCGCTTCGCGGGTGCCACTCGTAATTGACTCTGTTGCCTTTGCTGTTTTGGAGCTTTGAATTGCCGCCTACGCTACAGGAGTAGCAGAACCACCTTCACCCTGCGTTGCTGGATCGGCTAGGACGCCGGTAAACACCGCGTGGCCGCAGAGGAGGGTGAGGCGCTGGCCCCGGGACTGCGAGGACCAGCATACAACAGCTCCAGCTGGTCCTCTTCCCGCGAGAGCCGCGCCCCCTCACAGTGCCACGCCCCTACAACCCATCACATCTTAAAAGCGATCCTTGGAACGCGCATCGCGGGACGCAGCCCGGGGCGAAGACCGGGCAAAGAGCAGGCCGTTTGAGGCCGTTCGAGAACGTGAGAGTCCGGTCCGGCCCACCCCCCTAAGCTCTATATTTTGGACATCCAAATACAGGTATCTATCACTTCTCTGACCTCTTCTGCAAGCCAACAGTCGTCACATAAAGCTCTCCCTATAATTACTTATTGGAAAATGAATACGAGATCTAGCAAGCAAAAAAAACTTTTAAAAAACGGGATAGGAGAAAAACTGCTAGGCCCAATGGACGATTTTCTCGCCAAAGCAAACACATTCATTGACCAAAGTATAAGTCTAATTGAGGGGAGAGTTTCAACCGAACTTGCAATCGCACGTCGATCCTCAATGGGACTACTAGCAACCGCAAGAACCCCAGATATACAGTCAGCGCCAACCCAAACCTCGGCGGCTGTAAACAGACTTAGCCTCCCAAACAATGTAGACCTTTCAGCCTCCCAACTCTCTGTAACTTTCACAGAAAGTGACCTAGAAAAAACCCCAGATATCTTCCCTGATCCAACCCCTGAAGAAGTAAGGCAAATGAGAGGGAGGCGGGAGGGAGCCATAAAAAAAAGGAAAGCTAGGAAAAACCTAAACCACACTGAAAATATTAAAACGACTGAGCACATAGTTTTGGTTGGTGATACAAACCCAGCAGTATTACCCCATCACTCTGCCCCCCCAACTAACAATGTAGTAATAATACACCAGCTACCACATGACCTCCAAGATAGCTCTATTCCAAATCCCCCAAGCCCACAACAATTAGGCAAAGAAAGAGAATCAGCGAGACTAGTCAAGGAGATAGCTTCCCTCCTAAATTCCTATATTCGCCCTTTAGAAACTAGACTCAGTAACATTGAGAACCAATTAACAAAAATTTCAGGTTCTCTTAAACCTATACCCCCACAACCCCTTCCAAAACCAGCCTCAAATCCCACGACCACACTTCCTATACTTAAGAACCCTGCAACCCTACCTCCTCCGCCGACCAAAAAACAATCCACAGTAAAACTCTCTACAGTACCAAACCCTCCCACTGCACAAAAACCGATCCCCAAGCCCCTGACCATTCCCTCACAAACTAATTCCCAATCTACACCAATAGTAAATACCCCAATCATAAACACACCTGCCCCTAAAACCCCTGCCACAACAAACACAAATCCACCAAAAACAAAAGGAGCCCCGAAAGGGACGACTGATCAAAGACCTACCTTAAACATGCCACCTGAAGCATGTCCATACGTGGTAGTCATGACGGGGGTCCCCGAACTTACAGGTGAAGGGACAGAACCCAACTGGTCATTGAAGAACAAAGTCCAGTACTGGCTGAATACAAACCGCCCCGTCCCGCCACCCTGGAAAAGCAGAATAGCATCAGTCTGCAGGACATCGTGGGTGGGCCATAGGAAAAAAACTATCCGGGGAGACTGCGTTGTAATTACGTTTGAGGACCCCAGTATAGCTGAGTACATCTGCTCCTGGGAATATAATAACACCACAGGGGGGATCGCCACAAGATCCTTGTCATACTTCTACCCCAAAAAATATAATAACAACAATTACACACGTGACACTGATAACATCTGGCGGAAACCAATCCCACAGCCGTGGGAGCTAGATGTCGCTGGTCCAAAACTACTGCCGCGACATAGTGACCCCGATAACTCCTGGTGGTCAGTAAATCAGAATCACCAGCAAAGAGAAGTCCTGTGGCAGATTATGGGCCCACAAAATAGACCTAGAAACTGGGAGCAGTGGGAGAGACCACCCCACCAACTATACGGTCCAAACTATAGAGATCCCATCAACGGGCAAAACTGGTCAGGTATACCGACTATGAACCGGTTTAGCGGCCTGGAAATGGTCGATTGACCAATAATTAAAACCCCAGAGTCCCCACAAACAACCTTCGCCCCACCCACCTCCATTCCAGCCCCTCCACAAACGAAAATCTCAGCCTTAGATAACATACCCTCACAGCTTCCTGTGATCTTTTGGAACGTGGCGGGTCTCCGAAACAAAAT
The DNA here is from genome assembly GCF_964263255.1 of Lissotriton vulgaris. Classification (NCBI taxonomy): domain Eukaryota; kingdom Metazoa; phylum Chordata; class Amphibia; order Caudata; family Salamandridae; genus Lissotriton; species Lissotriton vulgaris. The sequence goes on along the minus strand of NC_141693.1, from coordinate 233,216,521 downwards.
AGAGGACGGTTCGGCCGCTGGTTTCTTGAAGGACGCCCAAATCATTTGCCTACAAGAAACCTGGGCAACGACGCCCCTACACCTTGAGGGATACAGGACATTTACATCCCCCGCCCTTCCTAGCATTTCAGGTAGACCTAAAGGGGGATTGGTAATCTACCTAGCAAATACAATTTCTAACATAAAGATCATCAAGGTAGACCTATTACCAAATTTCCAGATCCTCACCTTCATAATTGGGAAAAAACTCCTCATCACAATAATCAACTTATATAACAACCTAGAGGATGACAACTTTTTGAGCGTTCTTTCCCTAATTCAAGAAAAAATAACCGAACATCGGCACCCCAAACAGAAAATGGAAAACGCCCATATAATTTGGGGAGGAGACTTCAATCTACATTCCTGCCCCAACAACGACACCTGCGGAATGGTGGACGAATATGAGAACTCCCTAGTCCACTTTATCCATTCAGGAGTGGGGCTAGCCATGAACAAAATACTTTCCGATCTGGATCTGCAAATTATAAACCCCATCCAACACTCAAATAACAAACTAGAACCCACCTACAGAGGAAGGGGCCACGAGACCATCGTTGACTACGTAATAGTCTCAGAAGGCCTTAAAGACCAAATTAATAATTTAAAAATTTTGGAAAACAATCTCAGTGACCATTCTGCTCTAAGCCTAAACGTTCAAACAAATCAACCAAGAACACTGATGGCAACTATAGCAAATACTCTAACACAGAACAGGCTAGAACTGGGCAAAAATAACGGATATACCATAAAATGGGAAAAAGTGGATCCCAATATTCTCACAAAACGGCTAGTAGAATCTGCCTATAATAACATTTTGATCTGTCTCGATCCTCATGCGGAGCCGAACCAAATCCTGGAAAACTTCAACACAATAATAGAGCACGTCAAAAAACTACTAACCAAAACACCTAATCAAAATAAAACAAGCTCCATAGGTTGGTTTAACCGAGACTGTACCAAGGCCCAGACCAAACTGAGGAAAGCTCTCGGAAACCCAAATAGAGACAAAACAACCATTCAAGCTCTTCGACGGGAGTATAACACTGCTAGAAAAGCAAGGAAAAAAGAATTGAAACAATCTTTGTGGAACGCTCTGCACAAGAGTGCACTTCTGAAAGACAGCCAGGCATTTTGGAAAATAGTTAAATCCCCCTTGCTAACGGACTCCAACGGCCCAAAAATAGACGTGGCCATCGACGAGGATTCGTGGGTGAACCACTTTTCAAAAATCTTCAAATTGACATCTACTAGTGAAGAACACCATCCTAACATCTACCCAGTAGTTTATCCAATATCAATGGATGTCGATCTGCAGGATTTCGAAATGGCGCTATCTTTAAGCAAGAGTGGGAAAGCTCCCGGCCCTGACGGGGTCCCAGTCGACTTATTTAAACATCTTCCTGACCTCTGGGTACCAATACTCACAAGAGTTTGCATAGCAACAACGAAACTCGGCCTGTTAGAGTCATGGTCATCTTCCATCATGGTCCCAATCTTCAAGAAGGGGGACCGACATGACACTAAGTGTTACCGACCAATTTCGCTCCTCGACTCCTTGGGCAAAGTAGTTGGCAGAGTCCTTCTTGAAAAGCTACAGCAATGGGTAGAAGACAAAAACATCCTCTCGGACTTACAGTTTGGGTTCAGGGAGGGCTTTGGAACTGTTGAACAGGCCCTGAATCTAAGCTTGCTAACATCATCAAACCTGGTTCCATCTACATGGTATATGTCGATTTGTCCTCCGCATTCGACTGTGTTTCACACGCGAAGCTCTGGTCACTGCTGAGAGCAATGGGGGTAGACCCTCCTCTTTTGGACTTTCTGAGGGAGCTATACAGTGAAGCCACGGCGAGAGTGAGGTACGGGACAAAAGGAGAACTGACGGCACCATTTAGGGTAGAGCGGGGAGTGAGGCAAGGCTGTGTCCTGGCCCCCTTCCTCTTCTCTTTGTACACCAATGGCCTAGAAGAGACTATGTTGAGAGGGGGGAGGGACCTCCCTAGAGCAAAAGATCGCTTGATCCCCGCGCTGCTTTACGCGGACGATGCAGTCATTTTAGCACGTACCCCCATCGAACTGCAGAAATCTTTATCTAAATACGCAGATTTCATGGGTGCCTTGGACTTGCACATTAACGTCAAAAAAACTTTTGTCATGGTAGCCGGTAGATTAAGAAAAGCAACTAAGTCCATCTTTCTGAAAGATCAAAAAATTGAAAAGACCTCACAATATCCCTACTTAGGCATTATGATCGATGACGCCCTAAACTGGAAAGCGGCGGTTGAGGCCAGGAGACATCTCTTCAAACGAGCGGTCATGGCGTTAATGAAATTCTCCAATAAACTTGGAAAACGACCACCAGTAGAACTGCTACAGATTTATGCCGCGAAATGCCAAGCCATCGCACTATACGGTGCAGGGATCTGGGGACATACACCCACTGGCTCTATACAAAAAGAGGATAATATCTTCATAAGATTCCTTTTATCAACTCCAAGAGGCACCTCCACCTATGCCTCACACATGGAACTGGGAATCCCATACATCGAAGATTTAATGAAAATCCAACCTCTTTTACTCTGGAGGCGAGTTTGGTTGTCGGAAAAAAATAGCCTGACTAAAAGCATTCTACAGGACACTATGGATTTGGATCACACTCACAAAATAGCCTGGCTTTCCTATGTAAGACATTTTTTTTCCGACCTGGGTCTACAAAAATATTACCACACGCCAGAAAAGCTGAAAGAAATATCTAAAAAAGAACTGAAACTAGTTGCGCTGAGCCATTTGGAATCCCTGAGACTGACTTCACTGATTGCGAAAAAATCTGTTACTCACGCAATTATGATACAGCAGTCCCTGAAAATTCAGTCATATCTGACTTTGGAGATCACAGCATATGAAAAGATGCTCCTAACAAGGTTCAGAATGAATCTCTTCTTCAGGCTAGTGACATTTCCTGAAAAAAATAACTGGAATACTCAGATGGACCCGTGCCCATGCGATGATCTTTCCCAACAGTCCACCATGCACACAATATTGTTTTGCAAGTTTTTCCACACCCACCGAAAAATCTGGCTAATCCCTTTACTAAAAAAATGGGGCCACAGACAATGCCGTCCAGCCATGCTGGCACTTCAAACTTTGGACTCCGAAGGTACTGTTTACCATGTACTGAATTTTCTAAAGTGTATCATGAGGCACAGAAATAACCTGTAAAACAGAGGACTAATTTGTATATCATCTAACCGTCTGCATCTTCACTTTTTAACTGTATATTCAACTGTACTTTTTAAACAAATTTTATTGTGAATTTTTGTATGCTACGATATCTTTTATGGTTTTGCAATGCTAAAAAACCGAATAAAGATTATTATTATTATTATTATTATTACTGTCTACACAACAAGATCACAGTTATTGCGGAATACCTTCCGGGTTGTCGCAATGTTGTGGCGGATTGGAACTCCAGATACCTGAGGGATTTCAGCGACTGGAGACTCCATCCGCGGGTGTTTCGACTTCTACGGATTTGGGGCCCTTGTCAGATCGATCTCTTTGCGTCCCGGCACAACGCCCAACTTCCCCGGTTCTTCAGCTGGAGACCGGACCCGGAGGCTCTGGCAACGGATGCTTTCCTTCAACCGTGGCCGACCTCCCTCTGTTATGCGTTTCCCCCGTTTATGATGCTCCCCAGGGTTCAGGCCTATGTGACACGTTTTCAAGTGGAGCTGATTCTAATCACTCCTCTGTGGCGGGCTCAACCGTGGTTCCCTGTTCTCCTGGAAATTACTTGCGCATTGCCATTTCTTCTGCCTCAGAAGCGGAATCTCCTGTTAGATCCGCTTCAGAATCCGCATCCCCTAGTTCAGTCAGGCTCTCTCCTTCTCCTGGCGTGGCGGATTTCGGGGAACGTTGGGCGGTGTCAGGCCTTTCGACGGACGCTACCAGACTACCCACAAACGTTACAGTGGTTCCTGGAAACGTTGGAGTGATTGGTGTGCTCAACGGCAAGTTGATCCGACATCAGCTGATGTCTCTTTAATTGTCAATTTTTTGGCTTCCCTGTATTCGGCTTCTGGTTTGGCGTACCGTACTATCAACAATTTCCGCTCTGCTATTTCAGCGGGCCATCTTCCTATTGATGGAAAACCTGTGGGGGAGCATCCTCTGGTGTCCAAAATCCTTAAAGGTGTTCGTATGGCTGTTCCTCCGCGTCCCAAATATGTGGCTTTATGGGACGTTTCGGTTGTTTTGCGTTTTTTGGAGGCCTGGCCGGTCAATTCCCTGCTATCACGCAAACAACTTTCGGCCAAGCTTACCATGTTACTGTGTTTGCTTTCTTGCAAACGGATTTCGGATGTTCACGCATTGGATCTTGCTGGGCAGAGTTTTACTCCTGAAGGGGTTACATTTCGCCTTTCCAGGCGCACCAAAACTAATACAGAGATTATCTCTTACCCTTCTTTTCCGGCTCGTCCCAACCTTTGTGTGGTCCAATGCCTTAAGGCTTATGAGGTGAGTACTTCGCTTCTTCGTTCTGATATGCAAGGTCAGTTGTTGATTGCATTGCTGAAGCCCTTCCGCCCCGTTACTCCTGCTACATTGGCTCGCTGGGTACGGTGGCTTATGGGAGAGGCAGGTATTGATGTTTCTGTTTTTGGTGCTCATTCGGCTCATGGGGCCATGGCCTCTAAGGCCTTTTCATTGGGAGTCACCTTGGGGGACATTATGAAAGCTGCTGATTGGTCGACAGATTCTGTGTTTAAGACTTTTTACTTTAAACCTGTTCCTACGGTTGCTTCTGTGGTGTTGGATGAGCTTTGAATAAGCATAATCGGAGCCTCCTGTCCTGCAATAGAATTCAAAATTTGCAAACATTCGTGACAAGAATTTTCAATTCTATTAAGGACTAGGAGGCGAGGATTATCCCACCCATGGATTGTACATTGTGACTACTGACAATTGTTGATGCATTATTCTGTTCCAACAGTCTCTATTGCTTTGTCTTTTTACCCACCCTTATTTCGACATGTTCCTGTTTTTACCGGACGTGTATTACGGCTTTGTGTCTCTTTTCAGGCTCTGATCCCAAGTGATGTATCTCCGGTTCAACGTAGGAGTGCCTGTTCTCTTCTCTGAAGATGGTTCCTGTTTTCTGCCTTCGGCTGTTTGGGATATGTACCTTTTGTCGTCTTCCATGGACTGAACTTTGCGGTTACATTGACTGTTCTGAACTGTTTGCTGTTTCCTGGATTCTCCTCACCAAAGAAAGAGGAAGTGGAATTGTCTGTATGCTTATTTATACTACAAGACTCTATGGTTATCACCCAAGTGTTTCTGGGTAATGTGTTTTTTTACTTGGCTGCTGGGCATTTCAATAAAGAAATGAGACTAGCATAATCCTCGCCTCCTAGTCCTTAATAGAATTGAAAATTCTTGTAACGAATGTTTGCAAATTTTGAATTGTTGGACGAGTGAGGAGTGGGTGGATGAAATAATTCAAGAATTGCGGACAATGAAAAAATACTTTTTTGCTATGTGGTCTCAATACATTGAGCAATGGTGGTTGCTCTGGTTTTAGCTGCTGCATTAAGTATCACCCTCTCCAAAAACTACCACCACCATTCCTTGTAAAACATGAATCGCCCAGGTGTATTTAAGACAGTGCTGCGATTTAGTGCCTCAAAGAATTAAACACAAATCATTCAACTTTGATCTATAATGTGAGAAAGAAAGAGAACCACGAAGCTGTCATAGTGCACAATATGAATCCAGGAAACCTTGCATCTGCTCCGCCTCCCACTTGACCACATTGTGTGATCGAAGGCAATTGTCTTTTTCACAGGGCCTTCTTTTCTTTCATCATCACATGATAGCACCTTGAGCAAAATCAGTCGAGGGTATGGGCCGCACAAAAACAAAAAACAAAAAAAAGGACTGATGTTACTCCTGTTACTCTACCTATAGAAACATCCTAGGCCACATATCAAAAGACAACGGACTTTCCTCTTGGTTCACTAATTGCTTTGTAGTCAGAGTAATGTGGGCATGAAAGTTCCAATGTTTATCATTAGACTCACTTGTAACAATTTTAATCCACTACAGTGGTGTAATTTAATATACAATACACTACAAGTCACATCATAAAGACATATACTATTTTGAAGAGTCTTTATCTTATATACACTAGACTCTGAAAAACAGCAGACCCCTCATCCTAACGCCCTAAAGGACAGTACTGCATGTGACGACCCTGCAGGAAACAGGAACCAACCAAATACAAAAACAGACAGATTCGGCGCAAATGTGGTCTCAACAGCACACTTTAAAACTACCTGTTTTGCCTTGTTAATTTGTTATACACCAAAGCACTGCAGGCAGGTGTGGCCGGTCTTGCGATCAGAAACAAAACCAGTCCCCATCCTACGAAAGCACCTGGCTAATCCACCAATCCGGGCCTGGTTGTGCGGAGTGGGCAGGCATGCCAAAGGGCACTGGCATTCTGAAGCAGAGCAGTTTAAAGGCATGGGCAAAATGGGAAATTTTCCACAGCCAGTGCCTAATTTGTAAAAGAATAAGTTCCAGACCCAAAGTTTTGCTCAGATACCCGTGGCCAGCACAACCGAAGACAAAGTGCAGAATACCAACATTGCGCAGTGTTGATTCCACCTCTTACCTTTTTAATCCATCACCACACACTCACTTTGCTCTAGATCAAAGTCTGTTGAGAAAAAAAATCAGTGGCGCCCCAAAAATAAGTCCAGATGAACCTCATCTGCAACCACCGGCGTACTGCTACCTTCAACGGTGCCCTGGAGTCGAGAAAGCCTTTGTGAACAAATTTACCATCTGGAAGGGATATAAATCAAATGGACAACTTCTAAGAAGTATAGAGTCTACTTTTGAGTGCTTTCCTAAACATCAGGAGATTGTCCATAGAGCACAGAGAGAAGAGAGTTGCACAACACAGCTGCTTGGAGTGAGAAGGCATGTCTGCCCACCCAGGCATTCTTAAATTTAGGTACAGAGCGAAGATTAGCACAGGCAGAATGCAATAGGCGCTTAGGCCTATAGCTTGAAAATCTTCTCCGACTAAAATGCGACCTAAACGGATGGATAGTTTTGTGAACCATACACAGGGATTTACATTTCATTCCTTTAGGCACCGGAAGCTTGCGCAGAATGTTCAGCGCATCAGAGGATGAAGCGTAGCAAGAGTCAAAACAAATCTAAGTTGCAAGGGCTGTTTGAATATGACAAAGCCATATGCTCTGGTAGTCTGGTGCAACGAGTTGCAATAGGCTAAGCAACCTATAATGGAAGATTGGACTACCCGAGAACGAAAATGAAATGGAATAAGTGGCAGGATTTTGCGGAGAAGTAGCATCAAATGAAAACAAGAAGAGGACAGCTGTTTAACATGTGTAGCAAGCAAGAGGTTTTCATCCACATGTATTCCAAGGTTCTGAATGGTAGGAGAGGCAACAGGAATAGCATTGGTAGGTGGTGGCAAGAAATCAGAGGATAGTGAGAAGTGTGGACTATCTAAGCAGCATCAATGGATTTCTGTCTCGCCATTGAATTTTAAGGAGTCACAACCCAGCCATAAGGAGATATCACACATGGAGCAGTGGAAAACCTCGGGAGGCAAAGTGATTAACTGCTAAAATGATTAGTCAATCAGCAGTGCAGTCCATTAAATTGATTCAATGACTTATCAGTTATGAAAAAGTCTCAAATAGATATTAAATAATGTTGGGCTTAAAGAAGAGCCCCAGGGAACCCCTTGCCTCAACAGTCTAGCTGTGGACTAGAATGGCGGGAGACAGTTTGCATGCTGGCTTCCAGATAAGAGCCACACCAACCAAGAGCCACACCAATCAAGCACTACACCCTGAATTCCAATTTCTAGTAGTCTTGAAATCAAGATGTTATGATTCACAGCATCAAAGGCACCGGGGAGATCAAGCAATATCAATGCTATAAATTGACCCTTGTCCGTTGCCATTCTGAGATCGTCCAACACTGCCACTAAATTAGACTTGGTGCTGTGAACACTCTAGAACCCAGATTGAGCCAGGTACAATAAACCAGAACCTTCCAAGAAATCTGAGAGAAGTGTGTTAATAGATTACTCAACACTTTGCACTAGGAAGTTTAAGAGGAGGAAATAGGCCTGAAATTACTCAAGATTTCGCGTCTGCTGCTTGTTCTTTTCTTCAAGCAACAGGACTACCTTTGTTCTTTTCCAGTCGGCAGGGCCTTTACCTGTCATTAAAGAATGATTACATAAGGCTTGAAATGAGACCACTAAAGAGCCAAAGCTCTGGAAAATATTTTTTGTCGCATTCAGTGCTTTAAGAATGATCATGGCATAATACTCGGATTTTGCCATAACAATGAGTTTCTTATAAGATTTTACTGCAGTTTTAAGTTCCTGTTTCAGCCTAACGCTCCCACGTAGTTAGTGCACTTAAATTAGCAGTCTTTCTGCATATCTCTATTCATAGTTCTCTTGATTTCACTCCTCTTTCTTTAACTCTCTACATCACTTATATCTCCTCACTTCTCAGACCACTCTTGACCACAAAATTATCCACTTGTCCCACACAAGACTTCACCTCCATCACTATGCCTACCTCAACTTTCTCTCGACCTTACGCCTTTCTCTACACCTTCTGTTTTGACCTCACTTTTCTATATCTCGCCTCCAACTACTTCACCACTCTCTTGAAGACTACACTACACCTTTCTCTACTGTAACATTCTCTACATTACATCGCTTTGCTGCGTTGCTCTTACTACATCTCGATTTTCTGCTTGCCAAAACTCTCAACATACCTTATCATTTACTCACTACCTGAGCTCTCCACTCCATCTATCTTATTCTATTGCAGTGCACTCTACCTTACCACTTAGTAACATTTCCCTAACTTTGCCCTCTCTTTCTCATTACATTAGTATCAACCATAACTCGTTTTCTGTATCTCGTATGACTTTCTAAGTCACCTATTTCCTCTCCAAACCTTCTCTTTGTTCCACTGCTCTTTTAAACAAATGCTCGCTCGATTTAATTTTACTTATTGTGGAAGAACTTTCAAAAGCGATAGAAGATCTACATAAAGACATCAAAAAGATTCAATCAAATATGAGCAGCAATTTATCAAAAGACAAATTGGATCGAGCGTTGAATGATATCAATATTCAATTAGATAAATACACTAGAGAGATCAATTACAGGAAAATCAGGAAATACAAGCGGGATACTATTGATTATAAGCTGGGAGAGGTTTATAATTGGGCGTAGGTCTACGCTCAACATAGACAACAGAGACCATACAACAATCTCTCTTCAGATGAAGGGAGTACAACATCATATGACTCTACACTAAGAGGCGGACCCAGGAATGGTAAACAAAGGGGAAATTTACCAACAAACAGAGGAGATACAGCAAGTACATCAACTGATTCCACACAAGAGGTTTCTTTTTTAGGAAGAGGCCAGAGCTCAAACATCGAACCCGGAGGGGCAGAGGCTCAGAAAGAGCCGAGCTCATCGATCGACCAGTCAACTCGCAGCAAAAGGACTTAATTATCAACATATCGACAGAAACGTTGACCAAATGCCAATTAGCCACACTACAACGTGGCACATCATTTGTACCTACATACCAATCAAACGAGCTTGAAACTGAAGTCAGCGTCTTCAAATTCATGAGGAACCTCAGGTTGAAACACTTTTTCACCAATGTGGTCCCAGAGCCCATGGAAGACACAGAGGACACCCTATTGGGATTAAGAAATAAAAGTTCTTTCATAGCACTAGTCAGTCACAAGATTTTGGATTCATTTGAGACTATCACCATGGATGAGGTCAAAGACTTGTTCAGGAAACCAGTGGCAAAGAAAACAAACTTTACTGCCAGAGAATCACAAGCCATCAACCAAATCATCAACAACCACAACATAGTCTGTTGTAAGGCTGATAAAGGCGGTGCACTGGTGATATGAATTCAGAGTACTATTCAGAGAGCGTTAGTGAACATGTGCATAATGGAGAAATATATATGAAATTGACCCAGGATCCTACAAGTGAATTTGCCAAGGTGGTGAGTGGGTTGTGGCAGAGCACATTGCTGCTTGTGTTAGCGCCAGCACGCTTTCGTTTGAACTGTTTGCAATTCTGTTTTTTAAAAACTCTTTTAATTGTACTTGTGCTGGTGCAGACGGTGGGTTAGCGAGTTAGGCTTCACGTCCAGGCACCCCTTTAGCACAGAGTCCAGAAGACCTACCTGACATAGGACGAACACTGGGGGGCTGATCTGTCATCCTTCCTTCCAGCCCCGGTCCGACGCGGTGGTTAGCACCTTTGTGCGGAGGGCGCGGAAGGTAAAGACAGCCACTTCCGGTGCGCGGGAGGCCGATCAGCGGTCTAGTGTTTTGCACGCTGAGGGGCTGCGGGATACTTAAGGCGGATGCCTTCCCGGGAGCGCAGCGGGCGCGACGAAGGCACGCTTAAGTCAAGCCCGTCTGCGGGCCAGGGCCAGACCCTATGTCCAACGGGCAGGGCACATACGGTGGAGCAGGCAGGAGCTGATGGCTCTCCGCAGCACCATTTCCAACTCCTGTTCGCATAACATGCGAGTGGAGGACAACATGGTATGTGAGCATTGCCACTTCTCATATGACTCTGGCAGGGAGGTGGCTTCTAGAGACCACAACCTGGCCTGTGGCCTGCTCAACGTATGTTCCTTGCGGAAACAAACTAGTTCTCTATGATCTACTCACTGAGAAACAGTGGGATCTTGTGTTTCTCACAGAGACGTGGTTAGATGAATGCTCCACCCCTGATGCATTAGAGGCGCTACCAGAGGGCTACATAATGCTTAGACAAGATAGACCTACTGGTAGAGGAGGGGGCATCGCTATTGTAGCCAAGCAAAGCCTACGGTGCCAGTTAGACTACTCCCCCATCCTGGACAGTGAGGCAGGGAGCTTCACCATTAAAGTTAAGGAGGGATGCACGCTGAAGGGTCTTCTGATCTATAGACGACCTGGCCTTATGGCCAGGTTTGGGGAGAGTCTGGTAGAAGGCATTATGGAGGCTGTGCTGCGCAGAGACAAGTTCCTGGTATTAGGGGATCTTAACTTACATCTGAATGACTCCATGGACAACACTGCCAGGGACTTCTGCCAGACGCTGGGAGCCCTCCAGCTGAACCAGATAGTAGGTGGTCCCACTCATCAGCTGGGCCACTTGCTAGATCCCATATTTGTCACCTGGGGGGGAAGTAGAAGCCATGACTCCCATTCCTATTCCCTGGTCGGATCATCATCTGGTACCATTCTCCATACGCATCCCAGGGGCAAGATCGCCAGAGCCTGCACCATTGTACCACCCTAGGCGGAGATGGGCCACCCTCTCCCAGGCTAAATTCTGTGCGGCACTAACCAGAGGGGGGAGCCCTGGGGGAGATGATGCGGATACTGCAAACACCAACCTCTGTAAACGCATCACCGAGGCGCTCGATTGAACGGCCCCACTCTCCCACGCTAAATCGGGTGGCCGTACACAAAAAACATCCCCGTGTTATAGTGATGAGCTTCGAGTTGCGAAAGCAGCACTGAAGCGAGGTGAAAGGCAGTGGCGAGGGGCTTTTGCCGCAGATGCTAAGGAGATCTACCTAACTGAGAGACGAGCCTATAATGGGCTAATCAGGAAGTCCAAAGCGGCATACTATGCCACCAGGATTAGTGAAGCTGGGAATTCCACGAAGGAATTGTTTTTGCTCTATAAAACTCTCTCGGGTGGGAAACCAGCCATCGCCCCTGATGATTGCTCGGTGGAATCCTGTGATAGGATTGCAGACTTTTTTGCCGAGAAAGTAGCGAAAAATTTACTCAGTGTTCCCCAGTCACCCCATCGCAGGGTCGGAGTTTGTGGAAGTCCCGAGAGAATGGGGGGATAAACATACACTAACCAACTTTGCCACCCCGTCCCCGGAGGCCCTCTTAAAGATCTGTAGGTCCGTCAAGTCCGGCTCCCCACGGGACCCCACCACGCCGAAACGGCTAGCTGATAGGTTGCCAGTGCTAGAACCCTACATCAGACACCTGCTGGACGTGTCATTTCATACTAGGACCGTGCCCAGAGACTGGAAACAGGCGGTGGTTCTACCTCTTAGGAAGAAGCCCAACATCAGCTTCGAAAAGTTGGAGAACCTCCGGCCCATCTCCCTTCTGCCCTACGTGGCCAAAGTGGCGGAAAAAACGGTAAACATGCAACTGATGGATTTCGTGGAGGAGGCTGCCCTCCTACACAACACCCAGTTTGGTTTCCGTCCCCGCCACTCAACTGAATCAGCGCTTCTGATGGCTGTGGAGACCTTACGCCAGGGGGTGGATGAGGGTCAGACCATGGCCCTCATCCTATTGGACCGGAGTGCAGCGTTCGACACTGTAGCTCATACCACCTTGCTACAGTGTCTGAACAGTGGCGGGATATCTGGCGCCGCACTCGAATGGATCCAATCCTTCCTGACAGGGAGAGGCTTTCAGGTTCGCCAGGGAGAATGTTATTCTAGGGAAATCGGTTTGGGACAGGGCGTGACCCAGGGCTCGTCCCTGAGCCCCACCCTATTTAATCTATATGTCTCCCCGGTGGCACCTATCGTCGAAAGCCATGGCCCGCGCATAGTGTCCTATGCGGACGACATGCAGTTGGTTATCTCCCTTTCACGCGCGCCCGGTCTTGCGGTGGACAGATTCAGAGCTTGCATGCAAGAACTTGCAACCTGGATGTCCACCAACTGTCTCAAGCTAAACGGCAGCAAGACCGAGGTGCTCTAGGTGGGAGGGAGCCCATCTGTTTGGTCGTCGCCGTGGTGGCCCTCATGCTTAGGCGAAGTTCCAACACCCTGTCAGGAAGCCAGGAACCTTGGAGTTTGGCTTGACACGGACCTGTCCTTCGGTCCTCAGATAGGCCGTGTGGTGGGTATCTGCTTCAGCGTCCTAAAAAGTCTGCGGAAGGTTTTAGATCTCCTTCCTACGTCGGCCCGTAGGACGCTGGTGCATGCCCTCGTCACATCGCGCCTGGACTACGGCAATCTGCTGTACCTGGGAGCCACCAGTATTTATTTATTTATTTTTAGAGTTTTCTATAGCGCGAACTTGAACCGATTAGGTTATCAGAGCGCTTTACATAGCACCAGTTCCGTTACATGTTATCACAGCAGTTTACATAGAATCAGTTACCGATTAGGTTATCCAAGCGCTTTACATAGCACCAGTTCCGATACATGTTATCAAGGCACTTTACATAGAATCAGTTACGTTACACATTTCAAGAACACGTTTCTTTTTGTTCTAATGAATAGGGTTATCTCTTAAGGCAATCAATCGCCTCCAGGTGTTGCAGAATGTGGCAGCCCACCTGATTCTGAAATTTCCCAAGAGATCTGCCTCCAAAGCAGCCCTTCAGACCCTTCACTGGCTCCCAGTAAGGAGTAGGGTCGAGTTTAAGGCCCTTTGCACCTGCCATCGCACCCTTACTGGGAAGGCACCAGCACCGCTTCAGAGTCTGGTCACCCGATACGCGCCAACGCGCGCCCTGCACTCCTCCTATGGGGGCCTATTAAAGGTACCCAGGATAAGAAAGGCTTGCATGGGAGGTAGATCTTTCCGTTACCTGGCGGCAAAAAGCTGGAATGCCTTACCTTTGGACCTTCGCCTGGAGCCATCTGAACTTGGCTTCAGGAAGAAGCTTAAAACCCACCTGTACACAAGGTAAACCACCAGACCTTGCAGCCCAGCTTTGCCTACTCCACTTGCCATAGCGCGGGGACACGCCATCCGAGCGTAACCAGGCGCTTTATAAAACTCCCTTAATAATAATAATAATAATAATAATTATTGAAAATCATTGTGGATAATGCTTTTGACATGGGTGCGATCATAGAAAAGGACAGGAAGTTTCTCATTCAAGAATATCCCAGGAGCCCCAGTCTACACAGTTTACCGAAGATCCACAAGGATCCTATAAAACCGCCATTTCGCCCAATAGTGTCTACGAGGGGATCTATTCATGAACCCGCAGGGAAATATTTGGACAAACACCTACAGCCATTAGTGAAACAAATGACCACCTACTTACGTGACACTACAGACTTTTTGATAAAATTGAATGACATGACCATGGATCCAACTATGACCATCACTTTATGTACAATTGATGTATGCACGCTCTATACATCTATTCCAGACAAGAGGGGCATTGAAGCCATTGAATCATTTTTAATTAACCACTTCAAACAGGAATTAAAGGTTTTTCTTCTAGAACTACTTCAATACACTCTATACCACAGTTACTTTACATGGAACAAATAGCTGGAACATCAATGGGGAATTGTGCGGCCCCCAGCTATGCGAATGTGTTCATGCACCGCCTGGAACTGGATATCATCCTGACCAATCCTAGATGGAATGACAAGATTTTGAAATTTTGGCGTTAAACAGACGACATTTTTCTGGTATGGAAAGAACTCCTGATGAAATCAATACATTTATAATGTTTATCAACAACATAGATGATCATATACAATTCACACACACAGTCAGCACAGAAAAAATTCCATTCCTGGATGTTATGGTGATATACAAGGATAACACGATCAAGACCGATGTATACACTAAGAATACAGATAGAAATAACTCACTGCTTTTGGACAGCTGTCATCCTATGTCTTTGAAAAGTCATTTGCCGTATTCCCAACTGTTAAGAATCAAAAGGATTTCTTCTGATACCAACACATACATGAAAAATGAAACCGAAACATTAATCAAATTTAGAGAGAGGAAGTTTCCTGAAATGGTTTTGAACAACGCTAAGGGGAGAGTAAGAGCAATCAATAGGTCTGAGTTGTTATCAAAACGAACAAGGGAAACTACCACCAACAGGCCAGTATTTGTGTATAAATTTTCCAGCATGAGTAACCTAATCAAAAAATTGTATTGAAAAATTGGCACATGATTGAAAATGAATCTGATATTAATGGTATTTTTTCAAAACCGTTATTTGAGTACCAACGATCAAAAAATGTGAAAGACATGCTTGAAACCAAACCCACTGACAAAAACATCACATATACAGGCACGATCCCATGCTTGAATTGTGGACACTGCAACAACATAATACGTGGTAACACACTTAACCATCCAACTACCGGCAGAACCATTAAACTTTTCACTAATGCCACTTGTGATCCAAAGAATTTAATCTACCTTCTGAAATGTCCATGCGGACTCCCATACGTTGGCAAAACTGAAAGAAAGATCAAGGTCCGTATGACTGAACACAAAAGTAGAATCAGATACAAAGTTATGAAGGCACCGGTAGCCGCACATTTCACTTCCAATAATCACAACATCAGTCAGATAAGATTCATGGTCTTGGAGGTTGTTTCTGCAAAATCAGGTACTGATAACAGAAGGAAATTACTACAACGAGAGATGCACTGGATCAAGAAACTGGATTCCTGCAGCCCAAAGGGGTTGAATGAACGTATGGAGTATAGTTGCTTCTTATGATTTTGTTTACTTTTATGTTTTATTTAGAACGTGGTGTACTCATGACCCACGATAAATGCTGGAGCTCAACCGTTCTCAGAGTACCTCATGCACTTCGTGTATATCTGGTTTCACACTAAGAGTTATTTTATGCCAGTTATTGCATGAACTTTTGGGTTTTAAATTGTTGCACTATTATATCTACACGCTATCTCGTTCAAGCACACCTTTCCAAGATGGCAGCCACAGTCCGCCATTTGTCTCGTTACTCCACTGGTTTAATACGCATGCGTCGCGTTTACTAGCAGTTACACCATTCCCGGAAGATTTGTCGCGGTTTGTGTAACAGCGTTGACTCGCCGAACAGACAACTGGTAAGATCTCCTTTGAGAGCACGGTGAGATTGACGTTTTGCATAGATCTAGGTCCGGCACTTTTTTTACGCGACCTAAACTCACGAGCACTTGAAGTTAATAAGAGTATCATTTACATTGCAATCGCACCGTGAGCACCCGCTTTTATTTTCTCTCACTATTTCACTGGGCGAGTTAAATCACTTTTCATGTTTTGTTTTCGTACATAACTAGCATGACAGTCCTGCACAAATATAGGTGACTTTGCAACAACACACATTATTTAAATGACATTTCTCTACCTCCGTATCTTATAGACAGATTCATTTGTTTTCTTCATAGATTGAATGCATTTCCCCTGACGAAGGGCAGAGGCCCGAAACGCATAGGGAATAACCTAAACATACCAATTTTGGAAACTGTGACGCGTTCATCAGAAACACATGAAAATGCATGAACCAATCCATGAATATTGTGATATAACAATGGAAATGAAATAATTTTGTTGAGATTAAAAACAAGAGAAATCAAGTGAAAAATAGAGTTGAATGTGGTGATTTGGATTACTTGAGATACATTGGAAAAACGAACAGAAGTCGTCAGTCTCACAAAGGAGTGTGGTTTGGGTACACTGTTACTGTCTTAACAGTGCTTTCAGATTGTGTTCAAATTCAACTCCCCTAGGTCAGAGGGAGTCACCCATCAGCACCCAAACAACTCATAAAGGACCCAATAACAATTGATAATTGAATTGGCAAGCAAGAATAAACACAGTGTGCCACACATAACAACCATTGAATCCACTGTTCTCTTTACCTGGACTGACTTTCAATGCCTCGTCTCATTTTGCCCTTCTGTCTGCATCCCATTGTACCTCTCGATCTGCCTAACCTCCACTTTTCTCTAATCTCATCACTTCCTATCTTACTTCTTTACTTGGTCTCTCCCTTTGATGTGACAACCTACTCCACTTCTCTATGTTTACTTCCCTCAATCTCTACCTCTCTATACCTCACTCTAATCTTTATCTATTCAACTAGAACATTCTTCTTCTTTGTACCACATTGTATCTTTCTATCTCACTACTTTCGCTGTACCTCAGGTCTCTACCAACCTCACCCATCTCTACTTGCTCTCTACCTCTGCTTTCCTTCACCTGCTACTTCATCTCTCACTATACCATTCTCTTTACCTCTGTCCTCCTTCTGGACTCCTGCCTCCCTTACTTACTTTCTCTTAACTAACCGAGTCAGAGGACAGTAGCTAGCTGGAGAAGTGTACACAGAGGATGGATAAGGTAGGGAAGAGAGAAAGTTAAGGGAAAAATTAACAGGTTCCAACAGAAATCCTCAGCAGCACTTTGAAATCACTGGTGCAGTGAGAATGTCAGGTAAGAAGGCACATTTATTTGCGATTAAGAATATTTGGCAATTAAAGGTGCTATTACAAGAGCCATTTGTATTATTCTAACATTATACTCTGGTCCAATAAACATTCCTCAAGTCACCCTTAACGTCTTACCTACAATGGTAGGAAAAGTCTAGTTAAACCTCGATTTCCATATAAAATATTGTTACTTTGAAGACAAAAAAATTTGGAAACAGAAAGAAAGATATAGGGCTTTCTTAATGTGTGTTCGAGCTTTCTTTTGAAAATAATTGGCTGGGGCATGCGGGGTAGCGTGAGCTTTAGTGTTTTAGTGCCCCCTAATTTGTGAAAGTTTAACATATAATTCAATCTATTTTTCTTTACAAGGGTTTGATTTACTACAAAGGAGTATTAAATTCAAAGTTGTTTCGAACTGGGGCCCCATTCATTTGTTGCCACGGGCACCAAACATTCTTATGATGGCATTGTTCTCGACTCATTATGAACCTCCCTGTCTCTACCCTAATCTCACAACATTCCTTTACAATAAATCAAGGTGGTTCTGCAACTTTTCTCCCTTCCACAACTGGCATAACATGCTGCACCACCACAATTCAAGTGGACAGTTGTCTGATGCAATTATAAAAAGAACATATATAGACTTTGTTATGTTATGTTATGTTACAGCGTTCTTTTATAGCGCACGGCTACTCGAAAAGAGTGTCCCGGCGCTTTCCACCTGCATCTCAGAATAAAAATAACACAACACAGCAAAAGAATGAGAAAAAGAACTGAAACTGAAGCAATAAGAACAGCCTAAAGATTAAAAAGCCAGGTCTTCAGGCTCTTCCTGAACTGGAACAAATTGACAGTGCTGCGCAGCGAAAGAGGAAGCGAGTTCCACAGCTGTGGGGCTTTGCAGCTGAAAGAGCGCCCTCCCGTGCGGGCCTTCCTCACCCGAGGGACCACCTCTTTGTAAAGGGATTCCGAGCGCAAGGAGCGGACTGGTCGATAGAAGGCTAGTCATGTTACATTTCTGAGAATTATTTGAATATTATAAGTATTGCACCCCACACATGCGATATATCGGATTAGTAAATTTGGAACGAAGATGAAGTAATCACAGCCAATACACTAAACACCCGATAAGCTTTACTTTATAAACAATAATCTGCATGAGAGAAGTGTTCTCACTGAAGATGCTCCATCAAGCGAACTGAGCACTACTATTTTAGAGGTGATGAAGAGGCCTACTTGTTGAAGAAAATAATTGGTTGATCATTTTTAGAAACCCAACAGAAACCACAAGCTTGGTGAGTGTGCAATGACTTTTGTGCCTTAGTATGCTACCTTCTCCAAGAAGAACAATTTAAATAATGGTCTCCCTTTTAGGACATGATGGAAGTTCACGCAATGGTCTCCAAAGGACTTGTCTGAAATCAAAATCTACCATTTGACAAATTAAATAAAAGCCATATTACTAAAGCTTCCGTTTCTATTACATGACCTGGTATATTGTCCATCCGAATTCCTAAAGATAAAAATGAAGATTGTTAGCAATACATCTATATACTTTGGGACATTTAGAAATTTGTGGGAAACCCAAGATTTACCACATTTATGGCTGTGAGGCAAAATGCTGATTCATGGCCTTATAGGCCCAGTCCATGTCATCAGTACAAAGTAATCTACTGTATTTGTTTTTTTTTCTGGAGGCACAAAGTAACATGAATGACTTTGAATCGGTCCTTGTTATTGCAGAGAAAGAAACCAAATCAAAGACTATATTTTGAATTTTAGGCACGTTCAAACAAGCACTGGCAAATCAAATAGGTGAGGCTGAATTTGTTTAAATTGGTAACATGCAATAAGCATTAACAGTGCAAAGGTAATACAATGTAAAAATGCTGCCATGCTACCATCTTTAAACATAAAATGCATAAGTATGCACATTTCTTTTCAATAAGTAAAAACATGAAAATGAAAGCTGAAACAAAAGCAGCCTTGAAGTGGGCTCCATTTTAGGCAGATGTAGAAATACGCAAGCAAATGTCACTCAAAGTGAAGAGAGTCAATGGTTGAGGCGGGTTGATCCACTGCTTCATGCTGTAGTGGGCTGAAGCAAAATGTGAATGACAACTGAACAGACCAATGGATGAAGAGGGCTAAATGAAAAAAGAAAATGAGAAAAACAAACAAACACACAATTTTTTATTAGGATTTCTTTGGGGAAAAAATAAGGTGAAAATACAAAATTAGTTTATAAGAACCTTTTCTACATAAAGCTTCGAATACTCCACGGAAGAAATGAAATTGTTCAAAATTACTCCATCACATATCACTATATTTACCATGGACCATATGTGGGAGAGAGAGAGAAGAGAATGAACAAGACATACAATATCTGTGGACAGGGACATGCATAATATATTGTTTCGACATATGTGGAAACAAACGCCTCAACTGAGGCCAAGGAATTGCAAGCGCTGTGAATTACAAAAAAGTTTAACAAAATAAATACATGCACTGTGATGCCAATGCAAATGTATTTCATCATCCATTAGTGACATTAGGAAAAAATAAATTCGCTAGCAAATCCCATTGCTTTACATTGAACCACACAATGCCTAAGAACAAACCGGATTCAAAGAAAATAAGCATTCAGAAAAATATGACGGAAACAAAACAATGAGAAACACAGCATCCTTCAAAGATAATTCTTACAAGTAAACAGAAATATATTTACTTTGCAGCACTCTAACACGTCACATAACACAGGCCAATGCAATAGAAAAGAAAATGTAATCATAAATTCATCCAAAGTTCAGATTCTATTGACCCTTTTAAATATTATTACAATTTAAACTGGCTTTCTTTAGGTTTTCTTGTAATTGGCCTGTTTCAATGAGACACAAGGACAAACAGAATGTAGATAACTAGATTTATTGAATTCTATTATTCATGATAGCATGGAGGCGTAGTGGTGACATCATAAACCATAAGCTGAACGTCGGGTGGTTTCATGAAATAGGGTATGTGGTTCTCTAAAGATTTATATTTCTTCATTGGGGTCCGTGGATAAGCCACTACATCACCATGTCCCTCGATGGGCAAAATCCTAAAGTTGCTTCTGTACAAATGCTAAACTACAGTGCACTTTGGGTCATCAGATTGCACTGTATGTCCAGGGACACCATGTTTTCAGTCCTGTATTTAATTTCACTCCCTAATCATCCTGGTTAATAGTGCTCTTGGTCACTTAAAATGATTGCTGGACACATGTCTGGATCACAGTGGGTCGAAAAAAAAAAAAAGATCAGACTGCTTTTAGTTAATACTTCCACCACTGCAAGCTCCTCACACAGGAAGGAAATCCCTCTCGTCCCACCACATATTGGCGTCTTTACTTTGTAAATCCAATGAAGATTCATATTCAAATATACATTTATTAAAAAAATTACAACATTAATTACAGATTACATTTAAGGGCATATGATACATTTTTGCTATCCAAGACCAGATGAAAAGGAAAAAATAAATAAATAAGGACCGTTTTACTAGCACGCGGAACTGCTTCAGTTTAGCCACCAAAGATTACAAAACATGTTTTACTGCAATGGATGCCAAAAAAACTGGAGGTTCATGTATTGTTACCTACTGCATGCTGTTACTGCTTGTGCTCCAGCACTAGTTCACTCTGCATGCGCGGATCATTAGGAGTTGAAGTAGAATAAACATAGGTGACATAATCAGTCCATACCAGAGATCTCGCGACTGTTCCACCAATTTCTGACACAGCAGCATCTCAAAAACAAACTTCAGGCTGAGTATAGTGAGAATCCAGAAAAGACGGAGTATGGCCAATCTCTTATCGCCATCTTGGAACAGCCGCACAGACACGATGGTGGTAAAATAAGTACTTAGCCCGTCGGCTGCGAAAAAGGGGATGAAGACATTCCACCAGCTAATGCCAGTAACAAACCCATCCACTTTCAACATCAGAAGGACAGAGAAGATAAGAACGGCAAAAACGTGAAGAAAGATCTCAAAGTGGGCAAAGCCAAGCCACTGCACAAGCTCTCGAAGGGAAAACAGCATTTTCTCACAAGGTCCTGAAACAGGTCCTGAATCTAACCAATACAGAATCCAAGGTTCCCGACTTAACACATGCCAAATGCCACGTGGTCATCTACAGGCTGAAAGGTAATGGCCTGAAATGGAAAAGAAAATAGTTTAATGGACTTTGGAAGTGACAAAACTATTTTTGCATGCAAGTCATACAGTAATAGCAATTAGAAAAAAACATATGTTTATTATGTATGGCAAAAGTTTAGGTGCTCATTTTCGAAAATAGAAAAAAGTTGTGAAGACGTGGCAGACAAACTGATGTAAGAAAAGAATACAGTGAAATACACTATATTCATGGCCAACTTTTAAGTCATTTCTGCAATACACGTATACGCTGCAGCCTTCAAGACATGTGCACCCTACCTTACCCAGAACACCCCTGCTACCCCATACCATCTGCAAAGAGGTAAATCCCTGTAGTTGATGCCATCTCCAGGTCTGACCAACACTTACCTAGATTCCCACCTTCCTGTATGATTTACCAGTCACGGAACAAGTCAAAACTCTTTTTGAAAGAAAAAAAGAAAAAGACAAAAAAAAATAAAGACAAAAACTTTAAGGGCATTATTTTGTGTTCAGAGCAGGATATACTCTGTTGAAATGAGCTGAAAATTCCTTTCAATGTATTGCAAGTGACATAGGCTATAATGCACTTGTAATTCTGTGAATGGGACATTAGTTACGTTTGTGACAGTGTATTAAATAAGGTCCTAAGTCTTAAGAACCACAGACAGATTCTCCAGTCAACGCCACCATACAACTGATAAACCAAAACCATATCCATGTTAAAGCAGAGACGAAAAAGGTAACAATTCCTCACGGAATGCAGAAAGTGGATATAGTCGCATCTCAAACTGCCTTCGTGACCTCTTTCTTTGTGAGAACAGGCACTGCTTCTATACTTAAAGTGTAATAATTAGATCTTTTTTCACTCATCATAATTACTTATGGCACACTACTCCTGATTTTATCACTGCCCGCAATTTCAATTCTCACTGCTTTCCAGGTCTTAGAGTTTCTTCAGCTTTCTTAAGTGTTTGTACAATTGAATCTGCCTCTCCTCTAGTTCCCTGTATGCCAGATAGATTGGGAAAGGTATAGAACCCACCATCCCTCATCGCCCCAAGGGTAAATTTAAACCTTTGACTGATATTTTGGATTCTAAGCAAATTACTTGTTTGTCTGGTCAATTTGGGTGTGATTATCCCTTAGCTCTGAGCAATGACTCCCCATTGACACCTCACAAGGATACGAGCTTTATTTTGTATTTCATTAATGTCAGGTCTTTGCCTAAACGTAAGCATGAGCTCAGGAAGTTCATAAACTACCAGAATCCAGGCACAATTTTCTTAACAGAAACTTGTCTCAGACTATTCTGCCCCATACATAGCTGAAGCCGTTCCAACTGACTTCTCTATCCGTTATCTAAAGCAGGAAGAGAAGATGGGTGGCAGCTTAGCTTTACTTTTTAAACAATCCTTTGTTGGCTCACTTACCCTGCTCCAGGACTCTCCCAAAGCGGAAGCCTCAGTTTTCTCTTTGCAACTCACCTCTAATTAAACCACTTCAGGAGCACTTGTCTACAGACCCCCAGGTTTGGATGGTGCCTTCCCTAAAATTATTGCCAAACTCTTGACCCCTTACTTGATAAAAGCCTCTAATTTGACTATACTTGGTGATTTTAACTATCATGCCGAAGATAATCAGGGTCGTTTGGCTCATTCCTCGAGAGAATATCTGCTTTAAATCTTTCACAGAAGGTAACGGGGGCTATCCACTCAGCAGGATACACTTTAGATCTTATTTTTACAAATATTTGCATTTCAAATCGGTCTCGCTAATTAGGCTTGCGACCACTAGTCTATCCCTTTCCATCTGACTGCTCCCTCGATTAGTAAGCACTTGGCTTCCCCTGGTATATTTTAGATTGTGGAAGCAGGTCACGGAATCCAGACTTAAGGAGGCCTTGATGGCCAACCACCCAGAATTAACCGGCGATACAGACTCAGACTTTCAATCATATCAGAAGCGGCTAACTACTGCTATACATTGGAAAACATTTTCACAGAAAAGGGAGAACTGCTGCTGGTTTAAACAAGTCCTCAGTGACTTCAAATGAAAATCTCGTCAACTAGAGAGGAAATGGTGAATTTAGAGAAATCCGACAGATAAAATGAGATATCGCCAAGCAAGCAGATTATATAATAAGGAGATTACATAGTCAAATCTATTTACAACGCAGAACAGATAGATGCAGCCAAACACTCCTCCAAGGACTACTTTTCAATTGTTAAATTTATGGCACACCCTGCTTCCCTTGATCAGCAAATATCACTTCTCAATCAGCCTTCTATTCCATTGCGGGCTATTTTAAGAATAACACTTAGAAGATTCAAACTTTGTTCAAGAATGTAAGCCATTTGATCTCTAACCTCCAATGTTACGAGAGTTCTAGAAACTTCACCGATTCTTCCCCCTTTCATCACTGGAAATGCAGATTATGTTACTAAATGGCAAATCCAGCTCAACTGCTGATCCATGTCCTCCTTCCAATCTCAAATTGGGAAGTAGGTCAATTTTGCCAATACTTTCTGCCATTCTTAACTAATCTATTGAATCAGCTTGTGTACCTAATGCTTGGTAGCTAGCATATGTTACTCCAATCTTGGAAAAAATAAATCAATGCTGACCCATCTGTTTCCTCGAATTACAGGCCATCTCTTTGGTAGCTCCTACATAAATGAAAGAGATGCATATCAATAGATTACTTTCTTGCTATATAAAGGAAATACGCTTCTGGATCCATCAAAATTTGACTTTTGTGTCCTCAAACGCACAGAATCCATTTTTTTGTTAATATCGTAACAACTTAAACTGTCATCTGACAGAGGTGCTACTTCAGCTCTCATTTTACTAGATTTGCCTGCTACCCTTGACACCATCTCACATTCTATTCACATGTTGCATCTTCAAAAGATTGCTATTGACAGCCACGCTTTATCTTGGCTACCTGATTACTTAGCTAATCGTGCACAGGTGGTGTGTCTCCCTCCTTTTTCATCTGATACTTGCACATGGGAAAGTGGTGTACCACAGAGATCTGCTCGGAGTCCCACCCCTTTTAATATTTATATGGATCCTTTTGAGGCACTAATCCACAGTTTCAGTTTGGAAGCAATGTCCAATGCAGATGACGCCCCACTAATTGGGTCTTTGTCGGGTGACTCAGCCTTGGGTTAGGACAATTTCAAGCAATGCTTTCTTTCTGTAGCAAAGTGGCTGAATGAAAATCAACTAAAGCTTAACACAGATAAAACTGAATTGCAGATTGCAGGAAAAAATATCAGGAATGATACCTGGTGGCCTCAGGAATTTGGTACGCCTTCTTTCCCAGCTAAAGTTGTCAGGAATGTGTCAAATTCAACAGTCCATTTTCTTTCAAACAACAGGTCTAATCAGTCTCATCCACCTGCTTTGGACTACTCAAACTCCTGCATAAAGTGTTAGGCTTTCTCTCTCTTAAGGCAAGAAAGACGGTGATCCATGCACTAAGCACTTCCCGGCTAAATTATTCAATTGCTTTATACTTAGGCTTTACTTCCTAGACAGTGTTCAGTGTCTTCTGCAATAAACAAGTTGCAAAAAGGGGGGTTGACCCAATGTAGTCACTGGGACCTGGGTATATAGATTGCTGAGAAAGATGGGTCCCAGTAAACCAAGGAAAATTATTTACAACAAGATAAGGTCAATTATAGAGACAGCCAGGTCATTCTGCTAACATTGTTTATTATTTACAATGTAGCTACGCCACTTATTCAGGCAACCATTATAGACAATGCATTTACAATGATACTTAGAGTGCCCTGAAAAAAGGGGAAGGGGAAGTGCGGAGTGAGTGTAGGAAGGGGTAAAGTGACATAAAAACAAAGCCAAAAAGGCTACAATTAATCAAAGATTCTTGTACTGATTTAGATTAACAAAGAACAAAGTTCGGTATTGATACTACAAAATACCATGCTGCATGAATATACTTAATAACATAATTGTGGGAATGAAGCTGAAGAACAAGAAAACAACAGTCGAGGTTTCGACCCCTAGTATGAAGGCAGGCTGAAATTGATCCCTTGCATTGGGGTCTTCATCAGGACATAGGACAGGGACACAGACCTATTTAGTACAGAAAGGGTATAGTACCATTAGGAACACATCCAGACATTAGTAACAATTAAAATTAAAATTAAGCACATCAACGTTGGAAATAACAAAACATACCGGGGATGTTTGTTAAACTCGGTGGAGAGGGAACCAGTACCCCCACAAAGTAAGATAAATAGGGCCAAGGCTGGAGAACCACGCTCAAATATCAGATGCAACCGAAGATAAATAGTAGAATCCTTCTCTATTGGAGGGAGAAAAAAAAAACTAAACTTAACTTGTGCCACGCAACATGTATGATAGCCACATATAATAAAGTGGATAAACTTACAATGGCCTCCACTGTAATTCAGAGCGGATGCAGTAGCGTCAGTGACATTGACGACTAAGTAGTTATGAAGAATTCATATGATGACATCAAAAGGGAATGTCTAGAGAAATGAGGAATGGATCACTAGATATTACTACATAACACACGAGCCATTGAGAATCAGTCTAACTTATTAATAACGAATACCTTAACCAAATTAACTGTAGCCCATTTACAACATACCTATTTGTACATCCCAGCTTGAAACGTAGGACCAGGACAGTGGTCTCCAAATGTTTAATATGGTGACACGCAGGGCTGTGTAAGGATCAATCAATAGGTGAAGGAAAGATTCTGGGAAAAGAAAGTGCGGAGGTCGTCATTATATATGTGTTAAAGGACGACCCTAACACGTTTAGGGTTGGACAGTGAGTAAAACATACCGTCAGACGTTGCAGGAGGACAAAACCGAGCCCGGGTAGGGTCTAATGGTTGGAGATTTCAGGCGGCATCTGTCACATAATAGATATATAAAGGTCTCCATTACACCGGGACCAAACGTAGGAACTCAAAAAATGAGATCACTCGAGGTGCGCAGAAGTGTACCTGCATTAGTTGGAGTAAATCCATGTATCGCCGACCGCTGGTAAGTACGAACGTGAAACGGGCTCACGATTACAAACCTGAGTCCCGATCACGTGATTTGGATCGTACCAGAAATAAAGAAGGGCGTAAGTTATACTGATGGAAAGGCTCAGCGGAGCGGCCATATTGGAATGATAAATATTGTTAAAAAACGGCTTGAAAATCAAACGAACATCACAGTGTCCATATGTATAAATATCAACCAATTAGGTACATACACTGCCGAATAGATTCCGATCATATGGCGAATATTCTAAGAAGACATAATATGTGGAAAATGTAGAGGCTCACCGAAGCGGCCATGTTGGAGTGGTTAATATTGATGCACCACAGGTTGAACATCGATGCACATATCACAGTGTTGGTGTGTGTCTGAATCGAAGGACTGAATATAAACACTATCGATTTAACGCCTGGTGGATTATTTCGCTGATAGCTGCATAACATAATGTATACCACTGCCCGAGGTCTTGAATCACCTAAACTTGACAACATGTGTAACGGATTAATATACTTGGTAAAGTGACCCATACAGAATGGCTAGTATCTTTACAAACAGAAGTCGTAATGTGAATGTAGTTGCAATAAGGGAACATATAATGATCACACCATAGACTTAACAATTAGGAAATGAAAAAGGACCAACACAAGCGTATGGCGTACCTGTCGCATGATGGTAAAGGCCAACCTGGTGTGGTCTTGAAACAAACCAGGTGCCATCATCAAACATAGAATGCTATATTACATACAATATAAATTAAGAAAACAATAAGACAATCTGAATCTTACAAAGAGGGCGTACCTGTCACATGACGGTAAAGGCCAAACAAATAGGATGATCAAGTGTGCAATCATTAAACATAGAATGCTGTATTTCTTACAATCTGAATTGGCAGCTGTTAGCTAGTAAGAACCTCTGTAAAAGGGCGTACCTATCACAAGATGGTAAAGGCCCATTACTCCAAATAATGTCTTTGGTTAACACCATTGTCAGATGAAGGTTTGAATAGAACACGGTATCTGGATAGATCTTGTAAGAACCTCCCTAACGAAGTAGCGCTAGCTGGGAGAAGGAGCTGTCATATTCGTTGAGACCATTACTAATGGAATTGAAACGGAACATCCATTTAAGCTCCCTTACGTTTAAAATCTCAACAATACTTCCACCTCTTGGGCCGAGTGTGACCTGTTCCAAAATGACCCATTTGAGACTTTCTGGGGAGTGTGTTGCAGACTTGAAATGTTGCACAAGTGGTGCACCTTGAGTTTCACAGCGAATCTTACTCATGTGCTGAAGAATGCGGACTTTAGCTTTTTGTTGGGTCTGTCCGACATAGATCAAACCACATGGACATAGAATAGCGTATATGATGTTAGTAGAATTACAGTTGGTGTGTGATCTCATAGATGTTTTGATATGCTGATATTCAAATTCCTTAGTCTGTATGGTACTGTCACATGCCCTACAGAGCCCACATCGGTAATGACCCACAATTGGTGATAAGTTCCACATTGACGACAGAGTCGGATCTTTGGGACTCTGTAGGAAGGAATGGACAACAGAATCACGCACACTCTTGCCCTTCTTAAATGCATGGAGGGGGGGGTCAGTCTGATGTAAGTCGTCGGCAACAAGTGCCCAGTGGTGATTGATGGTACGTTTTATCTCATTACTCTTTGTGGAGAAGGTCGTGACGCATACAATGCGATCATCAGGAGTATTGGATTTACTCCTGGGAACAAGTAAATCTTCCCTGGGATTAAACCAAGCGCGTTTTCTGGCCTGACGAACAAGCCTTTTAGGATAACCGCGTTCCAAAAGGCGAGTTGCCAAATCTGCAGATTGAGCCATATAGTGATCTTTCAACAAGCAATTCCTTCGGACCCGAAGAAATTGCCCAAAGGGTAGGTTATCCCGGAGGGCCCGCGGATGATGGCTTGTATATTGTAACAATGAGTTACGTTCAGAGGGTTTGCGATACAAAGTGGTTTTCAATGCACCGCCATCATCAAAGATCGTGATATCCAAAAAATCTATTTTCCATGGATCAGAATGTATAGTAAATTGTAGATGGGGAGACTGTCCATTGAGCCAGTTATGAAAAGATGTTATTAAATCAGGAGGGCCATTCCATAGGCAGAGAATATCGTCGATATATCTCATCCAGAGACCCAAATGGTCTCTGAATGGATTGAGATGGTGCAGGACAACATTCGCTTCAAAAGTCCCCATATAAATAATGGCCACATCTGGAGCAAAAGGAGCCCCCATCGCGACCCCCTTGGTCTGCAAAAAGAATTGATCCTTAAAAACAAAAAAAATTGTGTCATGGCAATTCTCAGTAGAGCTATAATGAACTCTGTGGGGACTGCCAAAGGGGCAGGACGTTGGTTTAAAGCTCTAGTCATCATCGCCAATGCTTCATCCTGTGGTATACAGGTATAAAGTGAGACCACATCGCACGTTACCAAGATTTGTTTGTTGGCATCAAAGGGAAGATCTTCTACAATGCCGATGGTATGTATTGTGTCTCTTAGGGATCACTGACATAATATAGAATGACAAAATATAGACTTACCAAAATATAGTCACCAAAATATAGAATGCCAAAATATCGAATTCCTATCTACAAACAGGTAAGTACAAAAATATCGAATCCAAAATATAGTCTGTAAAAAATATAGTCAGTCAAAATATCGAATTTTTTTAAATGTCTTAAAAGTAATTTAAAATTAATGAAATAATAAATATAATTAACGAAAACATACTTAAAAATACTCAAATAACCTTAAAATTAAGATATAATTAATTTAAGTTATTAATAAAAAATGTACAATATTTTACCATAGGATAGCAGGCAGGTAACATTTAATATTACCACTCCAGTGAGTGCAACAGTAGGGAAAGCGTTGGATAGCGTAGGGGTAAAAAATACTATTCCCACTCCAGTGAGTGCAACAGTAGGGAAAGCGTTGGATAGCGTAGGGGTAAAAAATACTATTCCCACTCCAGAGAGTGCAACAGTAGGGAAGGCGTTGGATAGCATAGGGGTAAAAATTACCATTCCCACTCCAGAGAGTGCAACAGTAGGGAAAGCGTTGGATAGCATAAGGGTAAAAATTACTATTCCCACTCATGAGAGTGTAACAGTATGGAAAGCGTTGGATAGCGGGAGGGTAAAAATTACTATTCCAACTCCAGAGCGTGCAACAGTAGGGAAAGCGTTGGATAGCATAAGGGTAAAAATTAATATTCCCACTCCAGAGAGTGCAACAGTAGGGAAAGCGTTGGATAGCGGGAAGGTAAAAATTACTATTCCAACTCCAGAGCGTGCAACCGTAGGGAAAGCGTTGGATAGCGTAGGGGTAAGAATTACTATTCCCACTCCAGAGAGTGCAACAGTAGGGAAAGCGTTGGATATTGGAAGGGTATAAATTACTATTTCCACTCCAGAGAGCACAACAGTAGGGAAAGCATTGGATAGCATAGGGGTAAAAATTACTATTCCCACTCCAGAGAGTGCATCAGTAGGGAAAGCATTGGATAGCGTAGGGGTAAAAAATACTATTCCCACTCCAGAGAGTGCAACAGTAGGGAAAGCGTTGGATAGCGGGAGTGTGAAAATTACTATTCCCACTCCAGTTAGTGCAACAGTAGGGAAAGCTTTGGATAGCGTAGGGGTAAAAATTACTATTCCAACTCCAGAGAGTGCAACAGTAGGGAAAGCGTTGGATAGCGTAGGGGTAAAAAATACTATTCCCACTCCAGAGAGTGTAACAATAGGGAAAGCGTTGGATAGCGGGAGGGTGAAAATTACTATTCCCACTCCAGTGAGTTTAACAGTAGGGAAAGTAATGATTTAATATATTATTAAAAATAAATTATAATCAATACCAATAAAACATTAATTGAAATTAATAACCAATTTAATATTATGTAATAATTAATTAGAAACACAACTACATATTAGTTATTAAAAATTAATAACCTATTCATAATTATTCAACGAATTAATTTTAAATAACAAAACCTAATTAATAATAAAAATTAATACCAATTAAAAATTAACAGTAAATTAATTATCAATACACAAAAAGTATTTTAATATGTAATTAATTACAATTACATTACTTCCCACCCTATTCCCCTATAAACCCACATCCCACTACAGAAAATACATTAATACAATTATCATAATTATCATATTTAATTAATACAAAATAATTACCAATTAATAAAAATGTATTGCCAATTAATAGAAATTAATTACCAATTAAAAATTAATTAACAATAAATTTAAAATCAATACGAATAAATGAAAAAAATATTTACTTTATTACAATTAAATTACTTCCCACCCTATTCCCCTATAAACCCACAACCCGCTACAGAAAATAAATTTAGAAAATTAACATAATTAACAATTAATCAATTAATACAAATGAATTGGCAATAATAAAAATTAATTACCAATTACAAAATAACAATAAATTCAAAATGAATACCAATAAATAAATAAAAATATTTAATTAATTACAATTAAATTACTTCCCACCCTATTCCCCTATAAACCCACAACCCGCTACAGAATTAAATTACGCAAACATTAAATAACATAAAATTCATTACTTAAAATACATTAAACATACATTACAAAAATTAATATACACTTTTCACACATATACTAACATACAAAACACTTTAAAAAAATTGATATTAAAAAATCGATATATTTAATGCCTATATTGTATATTTCGATATTTTGACTTCTATATTTTGAAAATCGATATTACTTACCTTAAATTCGATATTTTTAACCACTATATTGTGTCCATTCGATATTTTGTCCATTCTATATTTTTACTTCGATATTATGTCCATTCTATATTTTGGAATAGATATTATGACTGTTTACCGTCTCTTAGATAGGTGCTTGTGGTCTCCGCAATTGGTTTGAGAAAGTGATCTACATACCTACCCAATGGTTCCAGCATGGACCCACACCCCGAGACAATAGGTCTACCAGGGGGGTCAGACATGTTCTTGTGAATTTTGGGTAGTGTATATATGGTGGGGAGTCTAGGGTTCTTTTGATTAAGATAATTAAATTCATGTTCAGAGAGAAAGCCCAGTTCGACTCCTTCCTTAGTTATTTCTAGGATTTCTACTGCCAAAAATGCAGATGGATCTGCGTGAAGTCGTTGATAACTGATTCCGTCATTAAGTTGGCGGAGAATTTCACTTTCATATTTGTCCACATCTTGGATGACAATGGCCCCGCCTTTATCGGCGGGTTTGATGACTACTTTGCTGTTAGACGCGAGGGATTGTAGAGCCAATTTTTCGGACCTACTGGTATTAAATTTGACAAAAGTCCTTTTGTCAAGAGTCTGGCAGATGTCTTTCCATACTACTTCCTCGTATGCTAAAATTTTGTGAGACATAGCATAAGCTGGTGGAACAAAAGAGGATGGTATCCTGACTCCTGTTTGAGATTGTTGTTGTGACAACGTAGTGTTCCTAAAGAAATATTAAAGGCGAATCTTCCTGAAAAATTTACACAGTTCAGTTTTGACCGAGAAACTGTCAGGTAGATTCGTAGGAACATAGGATAATCCTTTAGTGAGCACTTTTTGCTCATCGTCAGTCAAGGTGTAAGAGGATATATTCACCACTGGATTAGTGACAGCGGTTGGCTTCACCACCGGTAGGTCTTCCGGCGTGTTGTCCGTTCGCCATGCTGTTCTGATTGGAATTGTACCTGCTTGGTTGGCTGGACTTGGCCCGTACCCCATGATTGTATGTTCTGGGTTTGGCCACGATCTTGGCCTCTGGGCCAGTTGTTGCCTCTGCCCCGAGGTGGACGCCACGATCCAGGGCCTTGAGCTAAAAAAAGGACTGAATTGTTGTGGATAATACCCAAAATTCTGAAATGGATAAGTGTTACTTGGACCAGGATATGAGTGGCTAGACCCTGGTTGGTCCTGCTCTCCCTCCGAACTGTATGAGGAGTCAGAAAAAGTCGAATAGTTCCGTCGACCACGGAATGAGCCTAGTCCTCTGTACGCAAATCTGCCTTGATTGTCCTGACGATAATAGTCGTCTGCAAGGTACGGCTAGGTCTTTTTCTTATCGTACAACCGCAGATCGCGTGCCAATTTTTCAAGTTTTTTTGTTTTGGGTGGTCAATTCAAAATCTTTGAGAGAAGTGTCCAAATTAGTAAGAGTCTCCTTAGCAGAGGCAAAACTAGCATGGGCAGATATCTCAGCCTTTAGTTGGTCAATCTCAGTTGTGATTATTTTGATCTGTTCAGCCGCCGTCTCCACACCAAGCACCATCCAATGGCGCGAACAGTTATTGGAGACGTGGCTGAAACCTTTCCTAAATTTGGGAACTTCGGTAAAGATCGCGGGTTCGATCTTAATTTGGAGACCAATGGGGATAATATTCTCTTTCAAATATTTAGTTAATAAGTGGCCATGCCAACGGGTTCTTATGAGTTTCCTCTGAAGACGCTCTAGACGGGAAATCTTATCTTTTAGAGTGTAATCAATGTTAGGGACATCGGATGAGAGAAAGTTATTCTCAGGGTCTCAAAATTGGCTCTACAATCCCTCGCGTCTAACAGCAAAGTAGTCATCAAACCCGCCGATAAAGGCGGGCCATTGTCATCCAAGATGTGGACAAATATGAAAGTGAAATTCTCCGCCAACTTAATGACGGAATCAGATATCAACGACTTCGCGCAGATCCATCTGCATCTTTGGCAGTAGAAATCCTAGAAATAACTAAGGAAGGAGTCGAACTGGGCTTTCTCTCCGAACATGAATGTAATTATCTTAATCAAAAGAACCCTAGACTCCCCACCATATATACACTACCCAAAATTCACAAGAACATGTCTGACCCCCCTGGTAGACCTATTGTCTCGGGGTGTGGGTCCATGCCGGAACCATTGGGTAGGTATGTAGATCACTTTCTCAAACCAATTGCGGAGACCACAAGCACCTATCTAAGAGACACAATGCATACCATCGGCATTGTAGAAGATCTTCCCTTTGATGCCAACAAACAAATCTTGGTAACGTGCGATGTGGTCTCACTTTATACCTGTATACCACAGGATGAAGCATTGGCGGTGATGACTAGAGCTTTAAACCAACGTCCTGCCCCTTTGGCAGTCCCCACAGAGTTCATTATAGCTCTACTGAGAATTGCCATGACAAATTTTTTGTTTGTTTTTAAGGATCAATTCTTTTTGCAGACCAAGGGGGTCGCGATGGGGGCTCCTTTTGCTCCAGATGTGGCCATTTTATATGGCGACTTTTGAAGCGAATGTTGTCCTACACCATCTGAATCCATTCAGAGACCATTTGGGTCTCTGGATGAGATATATCGACGATATTCTCTGCCTATGGAATGGCCCTCCTGATTTATTAACATCTTTTCATAACTGGCTCAATGGACAGTCTCCCCATCTACAATTTACTATACATTCTGATCCACGGAAAACAGATTTTTTGGATATCACGATCTTTGATGATGGCGGTGCATTGAAAACCATTTTGTATCGCAAACTCGCTGAACGTAACTCATTGTTACAATATACAAGCCATCGTCCGCGGGCCCTCCGGGATAACCTACCCTGCGGGCAATTTCTTCGGGTCCGAAGGAATTGCTCGTTGAAAGATCACTATATGGCTCAATCTGCAGATTTGGCAACTCGCCTTTTGGAACGCGGTTATCCTAAAAGGCTTGTTCGTCAGGCCAGAAAACGCGCTTGGTTTAATCCCAGGGAAGATTTACTTGTTCCCAGGAGTAAATCCAATACTCCTGATGATCGCATTGTATGCGTCACGACCGTCTCCACAAAGAGTAATGAGATAAAACGTACCATCAATCACCACTGGGCACTTGTTGCCGACGACTTACATCAGACTGACCCCCCCTCCATGCATTTAAGAAGGGCAAGAGTGTGCGTGATTCTGTTGTCCGTTCCTTCCTACAGAGTCCCAAAGATCCGACTCTGTCGTCAATGTGGAACTTACCACCAATTGTGGGTCATTACCGATGTGGGCACTGTAAGGCTTGTGACAGTACCATACAGACTAAAGAATTTGAATATCAGCATATCAAAACATCTATGAGATCACACACCATCTGTAATTCTACTAACATCATATACGCTATTCTATGTCCATGTGGTTTGATCTATGTCGGACAGACCCAACAAAAAGCTAAAGTCCGCATTCTTCAGCACATGAGTAAGATTCGCTGTGAAACTCAAGGTGCACCACTTGTGCAACATTTCAAGTCTGCAACACACTCCCCAGAAAGTCTCAAATGGGTCATTTTGGAACAGGTCACACTCGGCCCAAAAGGTGGAAGTATTGCTGAGATTTTAAACGTAAGGGAGCTTAAATGGATGTTCAGTTTCAATTCCATTAGTAATGGTCTCAACGAATATGACAGCTCCTTCTCCCAGCTAGCGCTACTTCGGTAGGGAGGTTCTTACAAGATCTATCCAGATTCCGTGTTCTATTCAAACCTTCATCTGAGAATGGTGTTAACCAAAGACATTATTTGGAGTAATGGGTGATGGGCCTTTACCATCTTCTGATAGGTACGCCCTTTTACAGAGGTTCTTACTAGCTAACAGCTGCCAATTCAGATTGTAAAAAATACAGCATTCTATGTTTAATGATTGCACACTTCATCATCCTATTTGTTTGGCCTTTACCGTCTTGTGACAGGTACGCCCTCTTTGTAAGTTTCAGATTGTCTTATTGTTTTCTTAATTTATATTGTATGTAATATAGCATTCCATGTTTGATGATGGCACCTGGTTTGTTTCAAGACCACACCAGGTTGGCCTTTACCGTCATGCGACAGGTACGCCATACGCTGGTGTTGGTCCATTTTCATTTTCTAATTGTTAAGTCTATGATGTGATCATTATATGCTCCCTTATTGTAACTACATTCACATTACGACTTCTGTTTGTAAAGATACTAGCCATTCTGTATGGGTCACTTTACCAAGTATCTTAATCCGTTACACATTTTTTCAAGTTTAGGTGATTCAAGACCTCGGGCAGTGGTATACATTATGTTAGGCAGCTATCAGCGAAATAATCCACCAGGCGTTCTCGATAGTGTTTATATTCAGTCCTTCGATTCAGACACACACCAACACTGTGATATGTGCATCGATGTTCAACCTGTGGAGCATAAATATTAACCACTCCAACATGGCCGCTTCGGTGAGCCTCTACATTTTCCACACATTATATCTTCTTAGAATTTTCGCCATATGATCGGAATCTATTCGGCAGTGTATGTACCTAATTGATTGATATTTATACATATGGACACTGTGATGTTCGTTTGATTTTCAAGCCGTTCTTTAACAATATTTATCATTCCAATATGACAGCTCCGCTGAGCCTTTCCATCAATATAACTTACGCCCTTCTTTATTTCTGGTACGATCCAAATCACGTGATCGGGACTCAGGTTTGTAATCGTGAGCCCGTTTCACGTTCGTACTTCCCAGCGGTCGGCGATACATGGATTTACTCCAACTAATGCAGGTACACTTCTGCGCACCTCGAGTGATCTCATTTTTTGACTTCCTACTTTTGGTCCCGGTGTAATGGAGACCTTTATATATCTTTTATGTGACAGATGCCTCCTGAGACCTCCAACCATTAGACCCTACCCAGGCTCGGTTTTGTCCTCCTGCAACGTCTGACGGTATGTTGGACTCACTGTCCAACCCTAAACGTGTTAGGATCGTCCTTTAACACATATATAGTGACAACCTCCGCACTTTCTTTTCCCAGAATCTTCCCTTCACCTATTGATTGATCCTTACACAGCCCTGCGTGTCACCATATTAAACATTTAGAGACCACTGTCCTGGTCCTACGTTTCAAGCTGGGATGTACAAATAGGTATGTTGTAAATGGGCTACAGTTAATTCGGTTAAGGTATTCGTTATTAATAAGTTAGACTGATTCTCAATGGCTCGTGTGTTATGTAGTAATATCTAGTGATCCATTCCTCATTTCTCTAGACATTCCCTTTTGATGTCATCATATGAATTCTTCATAACTACTTAGTCGTCAATGTCACTGACGCTACTGCATCCGCTCTGAATTACAGTGGAGCCCACTGTAAGTTTATCCACTTTATTATATGTGGCTATCATACATGTTACGTGGCACAAGTTAAGTTTAGTTTTTTTTTTCTCCCTCCAATAGAGAAGGCTTCTGCCATTTATCTTCGGTTGCATCTGATATTTGAGCGTGGTTCTCCAGCCGTGGCCCTATTTATCTTACTTTGTGGGGGTACCGGTTCCCTCTCCACCGAGTTTAACAAACATCCCCGGTATGTTTTGTTATTTCCAACGTTGATGTGCTTAATTTTAATTGTTACTAATGTGTGGGTGTGTTCCTAATGGTACTATACCCTTTCTGTACTACATAGGTCTGTGTCCCTGTCCTATGTCCTGATGAAGACCCCAATGCAAGGGATCAATTTCAGCCTGCCTTCATACTAGGGGTCGAAACCTCGACTGTTGTTTTCTTGTTCTTCAGCTTCATTCCCACAATTATGTTATTAAGTATATTCATGAAGCATGGTATTTTGTAGTATCAATACCGAACTTTGTTCTTTGTTAATCTAAATCAGTACAAGAATCTTTGATTAATTGTAGCCTTTTTGGCTTTGTTTTTAGGTCACTTTACCCCTTCCTACACTCACTCCGCACTTCCCCTTTCCCTTTTTTCAGGGCACTGTACGTATCATTGTAAATGCATTGTCTATAATGGTTGCCTGAATAAGTGGCGCAGCTACATTGTAAATAATAAACAATGTTAGCAGAATGACCTGGCTGTCTCTATAATTGACCTTATCTTGTTGTAAATAATTTTCCTTGGTTTACTGGGACCCCTCTTTCTCAGCATTCTGCAATAAACAACCTTCACAGGCTTCCTATCTATAAGAGGATCCAATTCAAAATTTCACCTCACACACACAGGGTCATTCATCAATCCAGTCCTCTCAGCTTACAAAAAGTTGTTTACTGTCTAGCTTCCATTAAGATCTCTAAGACCCTCTAATGCCGTCCTGATTCTTCCCCCTAGATACTGCTCTTCGTGGCTTGGAGGTGCCTCTGCAACAATTGCTGGAGCCAAACTTAATTCTCAATGCAACACGGCTTGGTTCTCGGAGAACCTTAAGACCTGGCTCTTTTCCATAAGCTAGTTATTTTAACTTTTTATGGGCATCTTGCATTTTGTTAGCACCCAGAAGCCCCCAGCTGGGGAATAAGTCGCTTTAAGTAGGCCATAAGTGACCCTGTCTTGAAAAAACTGTGTGCTGATCTTAGCCAATATTCTTATTATGTCACTTCCCTATCTGCCTGATATGATTGAAAAAACACAGTTAACTGACAACTTTCTGATTCCTTGAAACTTCTCATGCCCACTACATGGCACTCAGTCATTGATGGTACAACTGATTAGATACCAGAGTCCAGGCAATGGGAATGAGAACACAGATACTTGCATGGATCAGGTTCTTCTTCATGAACTATGTTCAAACTGTTATCTAACCCACATTAGTTCAGCATTGTTTTCTTACGGCTCATTCTTAAGTTCTTCTGTGTCTATGCTTATGTTAGCTGCTGTTATCCAGTCCTTTGTGTTCATCATCTTTGCACATGCTAATGGCAACCAGATTCTATTTTGTTTTAGTGATAATCTAGGAGATGCAACAGCCCGATTTCCTAGTCACATGGTTTCAACACTTCCTGGATGCTTAAGAATACTCCTAAGCTTAACTTAGACAAAACAGAGGTAGCAGTCCTGGGAGATGTCCTTTCTGTATGGACTGCTGCTGGTGGCCTTCTGCAACTATCAGCAAACTATCAGCAAAGGGACGGAAGGAAAGCTTGAATTATTCTAAGCCACTAGCATTCCCTTGAAGTAGCATTCTACTCCATGACGTTTCACACATTATAGACAGAGACCAGTCATAAACAAATCAGTCTTGCTCCAGACAAACTGCCTTCAGATGGGAACACGGGCAATCCTTGACTGATTTAGACTTACTTAGGCCTTGTTAATGAGGTATAGCTGGAGACCTGTGGCAGTGAGCAAAGGACCCATGTCTGGGCACACCCATTGCACTTCTGCGAACAACAAGCAGTTGCAATACAATAGGTCTCGCAGTTGTGAGAGTTTGCGCTATTGGCATTGTAAATGGCAATACCTTTTTTTTACGTGTTGGTTTTTAAAACATAAATAAAAGGCATTGTCATTTACAAAGCCAATAGCTTAAACTCTGGCAACTGCAAGACCTATTTCATTGCAAATGCTTGTTTAAAAAAATGATGGTAAAGATGGCAGGGCAGCAACACCTTGATCGCAGTAACTTGTGAAGTGGGACCCAGAGGGACCACCCCAGGGTTCCCCAAAAAATTGTACCACAGATAGCATGGTATCAACGGCAAGTCCTAGCGCTGGCCTCCCATGATGTACTGCAGTACTCCTGCGGGAGCCGCCGGTCATGTTTCACATCCATGGTTTCGCAGTGGCGTGCCTGCATCCTCCGGGGGAAAAATTAAAGACTGGGTGACTCCTGGGCAAAGAATTGGCTCTTGAAGACTTCAGATGGCAAGTCAACTCCCCATTTCCTAGGTCAGGGGGTTGAAAAGTGAATAATGAAGGGGCAGTCAAAAGAAATGTGGGAGAGAAATACTCACACTCCAGCGACATCTTGGCCACACCCCAAATACAATTATTCGACTGCGCTGAGCACATGTCACCTTCATTATACACATGATAAACCAAAATAAATGAATGCTCTAAATATAAATAAACAGAAGAGACGTTCTTTCATGTGAATCGGCTCAGCCTTGCCTATAGAACTGCTGGTCAGAGGCATCAGATAGCGTGCCTGCTTACTGGAAATGCAAGACTAAGATGCTTAAGAGGGCTGCACTGGTCGAACAAGGACAGCGGCACGCTTCATGAGTCCAACACCTCCAACGGTTGAAGGGATGAACAAGAATGCACAAATGTGCAAGTTATTTGACTCACAACTGTCTACACGAGCTTAAAAGTCATAGAGGACGTGATGAACGTGAGTGAGTATACGCACAACTTGAGGTATCCCTAGGCTCTCACCTACTGCCACCTTCAGTGAGATATGGGGTAAAGGGGTCGGAAACAGAATTGTCAAAGAGGCTTCAATGCCCTTAGAATGAAAGCATGACTTTCAGACTGCTCCGTGAAGCAAGACACGACACAAACTAACTGGGCCACAACACATTAGTCCCAAAAGCCGTTTAATGCTAGTGCCCTTTAGAGGTCTGTAAAATGGTGGGAAACTCGAACGTAACAGGCTGATGTGACTATGACACAGAGGGGCGTAACGTAACCCCCAGCAAAAGGGGGGCGGCACAGATGAAGGGCCCCCCTGTCAATTTAAGGCTATGAGTATCTGAGAAATGGGAGGAACAGGGTCCCTCGCCATTTTCTACGGGGTGGGAGGGGGCCTCATGTTCCACTGCTGTGATCCATGAAATTAAAAACAATAAAACATTTTAAAACGAGACCTACTGGCTATATTTCGAATGTTCTTTTTCGAGATCGTGGGTCACCGCAAGATGAAAAGCATCAATCCTGTTGCCAGCTGGTAACTGCGGACTAAAGGAGGATTTGTTTGTCAAATGAGTGTCCATGGCCAGGTCATTACTAATTCCTCATTCCATTGCAGTTGTAGTTAGCGAGTTACCAATGGAAGCTTTTAAAATGTGATGAATTCGCTCACAATGTAAATAGAGTATCCACTGTCGTTCAGCAAACTCATGCAATAAAAATCAACAGAGCCTGGAAGCTGAAATCAAGATGGTGGCTTAGATGCAGAATAAATAAAAAAGGGCACGTTGTTTATTCCCAAGCAATGCCTGGAAGCAGAAAAAGCAAGAGGATTTCAGAACAAAACGACGGAGGGGAAGAGAGGGGGATGGGAGGAGAGCACAGAGTGCGAGAGGGCCTCTAGACAGGACGAGACGGTGAACTGCGTGCGACTTATCCTTCGGATGGCAAATGGTGATCACTTTTGCGGCCGCTCTGATGTTCTCAGTGGCCGCGCGGTTCACTGAGAACATCAAAGCGGCAGCGAAAGTGATCATGCGGGCTGACAAATGGTGCGTGCGCCCGGTGCACATGCATTGTACCCGATCCGCCTGCAGCCTTTGGGAGCACTTTCAAAAGCCCCTTACTTAATATCTCGCCAGAGCATCGCTTACGCGATAGCTTAGGCGAGACCTAAAAACGTGATGGAAGAAAGGCTTGAATTCATCTCAACCATTTGCAATCACTCGAGAAGCATTCTAGTCTATCGTTTTTCAGCCATTCCGCCAGTGCAGCATTTGGAATAACCCAAGTCTTTGCCTCAAAGATTTTTTAGCTGGCCTTCATTTTTGGTCATTCTTTCTAGTGTCTCCAATCAACAAGGTGCAGAAAACATTACAAAAAAGGTCATGTTTTTCCTGCTGTCAGTAGGTCAAAGCGCAGAGATGTGAACTGTAATTTGCCAATTTCTGGACTATTTCAATATCCTACTCCAAAGGATTCAAAATATTGCTGCATATATTATTCTCTACATGACATCAGGGTCAGGTCACAACATGAATGTCCACTGGCTTCCAGTTGGCAAACACTATCTTCAAAATCCATACCCATGAAATATAGAATGGTTAATGGAAAATGCTCTCAGTTCTTTCAAAGCGGTTTTCAACCTTAAAATTCAGAACATGCCTGGAAGTCATCTTTGCTTACCTTGTCGCAAGTCCTTAAAATCTACTGAGTTATGCTAGATGGTGGTTCCTTTTTGTACCAGGTGGCAAAACTTTGCAGCATCCTCCCTCTTGCCCACAGCTCCATCACTGATCTTAAAGATGTCTGAAAACATCTCACAACCTAGCTATTTCTCACCTTGATCGTTAGCTGCAGGATGTCAGAACACCTGGCTCCCGGTTACCTCAGGTTAAGAGTGTGGTCTACAAGGGTTGCATAGGTTCAGTAATTAATTCACTTGGGCACTCCGTCTTATGTATTCAATGTAGTGGATGCTTCAAAAGATGAGATGGTCAGCATTATCAGTCTGGATGGTGAACGTTCTGTTGCCAACCTCAGACCATTGTGGGAACAGTATCAAAATCACAGTTCTCCTTTGTGATTTTGAAAAGTACTTATAAGTAGGGATAAATTGTGAGTGCCTACATAACTGGCCAACCTACTGAACTACAAGTGATACCCAGCATATGAGGGGCACAATATTTAGCTTTATGTGAAAGTCAGTCACCCTTTCCATAGTAGTCTTTCATGGAGGTAACTCCACTCAACACGGTGGTAGATCCGCCTCTCTTGATAGAGAGTTTGAACCGCTGGCACCTTTGGTACATACCTTTGCACTCTAGCAAAAGGGATGGGGGAGACTGTCATCTTCATTGGCTTGCCATCTGACATCTACATTACTCCAGCTATAGCAGTTTTACCATTAGACCTAAATCAGGCCCTACGACTCAGCGAAAAGCGAAAAGTCGAAAGAAAGCTGGTTGAAGTGTATGCAGCTGTGGTCGGTCCAGTGTAGTCCTGTGGAGTGGTTGAAGGAGACATGGTTACTGGCGGAGAAGATGGCGTCAAGCGTGTGGCCAGAGAGGTGGGTGGGGGTGTCCACCAGTTGCTGGAGTCCGAGGTTGTCGAGCAGGGTGGTGGTGGCATTGTCGTTGGTGTTCTCCAGGTGGAAGTTCAGGTCTCTTAGGAGGATGTATTCTGGTGAGGCTAGGGCATGCGGGCAGATGAAGTCTGCGATGGTTTCGCTGAATTGTGTGCGCGGGCCCGGGGGTCTGTAGATGAGCGTTCCTCTGAGGGTGGTCTGGGGGTCGGTGTGGATCTGGAAGTGTAGGTGTTCGGCTGTGGAGATGATGTCTTCGGCGTTGGTCGTGACGCTGATGGTGTTCCTGTAGATGATGGCGACTCCTTCTCCCGTTTTGTTGATACGGTCCCTCCGGGTGATTTTGTAGCCGTCTGGGATGGCTATGGGGATGTCGGGGCTGAGGAGGCGTTCATCCAAGTTTCTGTAATGAAGGCGACGTCTGGTGCTGATGTGTCGAGGAGGTCCCAGAGTTTGGTGACGTGCTTGTGAACGGAGCGGGTGTTGAGGAGGATGCACTTGAGGTGGTTGTTTTTGCGGTTTGGTTTAGCGGCGGGGTGCGGGGTTGGGGGCAGGTGAATTTGCAGGCTTGACAGGTGAAGGGTCCGTGGGTGTAGTTTGGGTTGGCTTGGTAGCATGCGGGTGGTCGTCCGGTGTGGAGTGCGATGAGTGCGGCGGCGTCGTATCTCAGTCGGGTGTCCTGGTTCCGGCGGGGGCCAGGGGTTCTGGCGCTGGGCACGGTCCAGGCACAGACGGGCTTGACTTTGGCGCGCCTTCCACGCGGCGTCCTCCATAAATGGTGAAGTGGGAGGGAGGAGCAGACGGGGCGGCCAATGGGCATTAGGATGGGGCGTGGTACAGAAGAGAAAAGGGCGGGCCGCAGGGGGGGGGGCACAGAAGCGGGTAACAGTCACGGAGAAATTTAGAAGTACACTGGCAATCAGGAAACAATCAGGGCACAAAGTGAAAACAACAC
The DNA here is from genome assembly GCF_964263255.1 of Lissotriton vulgaris. Taxonomy (NCBI): domain Eukaryota; kingdom Metazoa; phylum Chordata; class Amphibia; order Caudata; family Salamandridae; genus Lissotriton; species Lissotriton vulgaris. The sequence continues at coordinate 233,173,244 of NC_141693.1, read as the reverse complement.
TGGGTACAGATAACAAAATACTCAGAAAACACAGGCCTACAGCAGGTGGTGCAGCGGCGAACTCCTAGCAGCAGCGGTGAGGGGCAGAAGTCCTGATCACATACGGGGAGCCGTGCGGTGCGTGGAGCGACCGGCCACAGGGTCAAGGGTCACCTGTTAATAGAGGAGGTGGAGGGGGCAGAGGGGGCTGGGCAACTCCGCTCTGCTGCGGAGAGTTCAGAGATTTGCCTTCTCCGCAGAGAAGGCAAATCTCCCACTATCCGCGGGCGGAGCAGAGTTCTCTGCCCAGGGATAATAAAAAATAATCCACTTTGAAAAATTCAGCATCTTTTTAATACACATTAAAAAGCAATGAGTCAGGTAAAATAAATCCATAAAATTAAGTATATGTCATAGTTACTTAATAAGCCTTCTTGACTTTAGCGATAAACATAAAAAGGATGCTACTGAATAACAAACATAGTGATCATGAGTATATGCAGGAAATATAAGCCTGGTCGACATTGCCTAAAATTATATTTGCGCATGATTGGAAGAATAAAGGTTTTCCGATAAGGTGTATAATATTAACAGAAAAAGTGAAGATCAGTTCCAGTCGCCACTCCATTGCATGGGCAAGGAGGCACAGCTTGCTGTGGATAAATACCAGAGAGATATCCCAACATACAAGGTATAAGATTTAATCTGAATCTTAGCAGTATAAATAGGTGCTGAGAATTAGTTACAAATGACAAATAAGAGACTGATCCATATGGGATAACAGGAAAATTCAAATAAAGTGAAACCGCTGCTTGACTATGGTTACATTTATATCTTTCTCTTTCACATAAAAAAAGTTTGTAATAAATTTTTTTAGAGAGACTCACATGTAGATGGAGGCTAAAAAATATGTTGTAAGCTCAGGGTGGTAAAGATATGTCGGACATAGGATGGTTTGAGCTTTGTCAAGGGAAAGACAGTCTTTAATGATATCTTGAATTAGGCAAAGTGATTCCCTTCTCCATATTGAATGCCACAGCAAGATTGGTGCTAGGCGAACCTGGTCAGATATAGAAGATACTTCCAACTCACAGTGACAGTTAAAGGAGGAACAACATCTAGGGAGGGCTACTCATTTAAAAAAAAAAGTATCTTCTATTGATTAAAGTGACTCGGAATTTGCATGTCCCCATACTCCTGCTCCATATGTCGCAACAGAGGTAAGTAAGCTTTAGCCCTATCTTTTTTTTATAACATCCAATCGTTTGGAACCCAATTTTTTGATAAAAATAAAAACACCCTTACCCCGAATCCTCCAGGCTCACTTTCCTCCCTTTAGCTCTACCCACCCCTGAGCCCTCAAGTAACCTTCACCTCTACACAACTGAGCCTGTGTGTTTGTCCCTACCCTGGAGCATGGCCCAAGTACTGCTGCCCTTGCCCAGAGGCCTGCACTGCTCGCTCCTTTTAGAAATGCTTTTTCCCCCCTTTATTTGTACAACTTTCTCCCTTCCCCTTCTTGCACTGTTGCTTGCCTTGCCTGTCAACTCCCACCTCATTTCCTCTTCGTTTGGCCCCTGGAAGTCACGCCAGAAAAAAAGCACCCAAAAGTTACACTAGCGGGTTTCAAGATGCTATAAAGATGCAGCGCTTCCCCCCCTGCTCTGCATGGCTTCTTTGGTGCTAACTTCATGTGGGGCCAACACAATGAACTTCAGTTCAGCCACAAGATTAATAAACTGTTTTGTGAAGGTAGAGAATAATCCCATACTAAGAAAACGCATCAATGCCCCATGTGGTCAGTACTGGCCACATCACAGCATTTTTTCTTTCCAACTTTCAGCCATGCTGCATAGCAACCGAGCTGCTATATAACATGGCTAAAAGAAAATGACAAAGTAAATAGCTCTCCCAAAGGTGAGCCCTATTGGCTTCGCCAATGCTCGTTATCATCTTGAATGATTTTAGGCTTACTTGGATGGCTGTTCTCAGTTAGCACATTTTATACAATGTCTACTTTACTAATGCTTTTGTTAGTGAAAGTAAAAGTGAAAAAGTCTGATCCAGATAAAGGTATTTCATATGTGTATACATTAGTGTGCTAGAGGACTTCACCATGTTTCATTGAGCAGGGTGGTCAGTTGTCTATTTCCTGGCCTGTGCAAATTGTTTTCTAGCTAGGCACTTGTACCCGGGTGTACAGCGTCCTAAAAATCTTCTATAGGTCTGACCACTGTGGAACCACATTGGATAACTCTGAATTCAGGAGTGTCGGAGTTGCAAGCTGGACGAGCTGCTCAAAAGACAAAAGACACAGATGGCATGGAGGCCTTACCTCTAATGTAGGGAATCTTCATTACAATTTATACCTGGGCTTTCCTAAAGCTCAATTGGCAAGCCTTCCGTTTATCCAAAGTCTGCATTCTCACATAGATTATTTGATCGGGTCTCACTGGCGTGCCGTTCCCAAATGACTTTTTTGCTTCACGTTTTAAGCTGTTCATGGCAGGGGGGGTCGGGGGTCGGGGGGGGGGCGGAAGAAGTGGGGGGTGGGGCAGATTTTTTAATGACATTGCTATTAAGCGCTGAACCTCCTTGCCTCTTGTAATTCTCAAGGAACTCAACTGTCTCCTTTCCCATTTTGTAAACAGATTAAAACTTGGCTCATTTCAATCCGAATGTATTAGGAAGGTATACTGTCTATGTTTTTCTATTAGTCAGCTTCAATGCCTCATGACACACTTCCTGGGGAACAACTGCATGTCTTAAAAAATAAATCTATCTTGTACTACTTATTTTATGTCTTAGACAGAGAACCTATCACACACATGTGGTCTTGATGGACACTATAACTAATAAAGCCTCCAAAAGGGGAACGTTGTCAAGTGAATGGATGCCCAGTTTCTGGGAAACTGAATGGACTTGAACAAGCATACGTAGAATTGTTTTTCCTAGCGCTACAGGTAAAAAGCCAGTGAGCAACTCCATAACAAACAGGTGCCACCAACTATCAGCCTCTCTGTTGAATTGAGGGGGGTTGGGAGGAGGGGAGGGGAGGTGAAGTGGGGGTGGGGAAGTGGAGGTAACCATACTCTGCTATGTTTGGGGACACACTAAGTGCATTCTCGCTGGCAGAGTCTAGTGTTCAGCACGGAAAATAGCTCCAATGTGCTCAAAGATGTCAAAATCCACGGCGAGCCAACACAACCTGGTAGAAACGTCAAACAGCAGGACAGGTAACCTTTTCCCTTACTGAAGGGCACCTGTGGTGGATGTTTGACTTGCCTAGGGCATGGAAACCCTGTTGTGAGGGGCACAAGTGCCAATCAGAGTATTTCAGTCATCAAATTCCACGCCTCCAGAAATCCCCTGCACAGGTACCCCACAGCAAGATCCTGGAAGGGGTATAGCACCACGCATGGACACTCGTGCAAATGGGTCAATGCGAGTACACTCACACGGATCACTAAATCCTCCACAACAATGAATAGAGTGAGTCTGGATAGAAGATATTTATCATAGCCTTGTTTCAGAAGACCCTTATTGCAATATGACCATACTTTCGACAAATGTTTCAACAAGGGACTCACCATAATGCCAAGCAGAAAAAGCTGCAACAATCCAAATTCAGCTTTCATGGTAAAGGATTACAGATCACATGCATTCGCTGAATTTTCAGTACGATCCAAATTCCAAGGACTCCTGTAAATTCACATTGGACAAAGAGGTGCTGTTAGAAACATCATCAGCAAAACCTACCCTTTAATATTTCAGCAACTACCCTGCTTTGCACTGTGAAATAAAGTTCTACAAGAAGCTGTAGTTATTGCTTACATCAGGAGTTCATGCTTCTCCTGCAGGATGGGACCCAGATAGAAAGTTCCCTGCAGACAGTAGAACATGCATTGTAGTCCCTTTACTTTCTAATTAAGTCAAAAGGGAGGTACATTCTGGTCTTCAGGAAGGGGATGTTTTTAGCAAATGAAATGTATTCTTGTATATTCCTGTGCGCATGCTAAATAGGCATTACATCCATTTCATGGAAGACCTATAACATCAGAGATACTATTTTGAGAGTGTTAAACTATACTAGTTGTGCATCCACACTGTGGAAGCCCTGGTATTTTCTGTAGCTCTACATTTAACTCATCGAGTCTGGTAGCACAGTTGACTCTGAGTGCTCTTCATAGAACAGTAAATATGTTGTGTACTGAATTCATCAAATGTGTGTGATAAATCATGTCCTTTCACTTGCCCTCAAACCCTCCTTCTATAAGTGGTTTCTAGGGCTTGTAAATCCACTCACTATGGCGAGCCAGATTTAATCAGGACGAGCTATTTTTAGGGCCTACTCACCCGTTCTGGGGAACTGACAACAGGTGTTCTGCTTGCTCACAAAGTGAATGAGCAATAAAGATGCCTTTAAATCTTGTCACATTTGCTTGGCTTTCAGAGATAGAGGCAAAAGTCAGTTTGTCTTACCAAATTTACTTTTCTTTCTGTGACTGAAGTTAGAGGATTATGTCAAATGAACTGTGTGACAATTGCGCTGTGCAAAGCATGTGAAAGGATAAGTAAGATTTCAGGCTTTTTTCGAACACTGAAATAGCTAATAAATGAACATTTCAAATCTATTTCACTAGTTATGAAGACATTTTTGTAATTCTGCGGTGAAAGTTAAGTTTTATAGGATCCAAACAAACCAGGCACTTTACTTTGTGATGAGCAAATTTTAAACAAAAATGTCCCTTGATAACTAGTAAAATAGATTTGAAATGTTTGAACAGTTCACTTACTAGCTATTTCAGTGTTGTGTTAGAAAAGAAAAGCCTGAAATCTTACAGCCTTTCATTTCACATGCTTTGCACAGCATGATTGCACACAGTTCACTTTACAAAATCCTCAAACTGCAGTTTCAGAAAGAAAAGTAAACGCAGAAGACAAACTGACTTTTGACCCGTCCCTAAAAGCTGAGCAAATGTGATAAGATAATAAGATTTAAAGGCATCTTTATTGCTCATTTGCTCTTTGTGAGCAAGCAGAACACCTGTTGCCAGCTGCCAGAACAGCCAAGTAGGCTCTAAAAATAGCTCGTTCTGATTAAATCTGGCTCACCAAAGCTAAAGGGCGAGTGGATTTTTCGAGCCCTGTTTGGCACTTTTCTAACTTACATTCATCCAAGACTCTAGTTTATTCTACTAATCAACCCTTCACTCTCCGCAGCAGCGCTTTTATAGAGAATTGTACTGAATCGGGCCCACGTCTTACTATAAATGACCCCCACCGGCCCCCCGACTGCCTGGACATTAATGATAAAGAAGTCACTATGGCAATTAACACAATTATCCCCCAAAAGGTCCCAAGGCTGGATAAGGTCCCTGGAGACCTTTTTCTAGGTAGACCCGATATGTAGGGGCTCTATTTTTCCTCTGTTATTAGTGCTATGATGAGGGGTGCTCCTATTACCCCAACATGGGCTGGGGCCGGAATTATGCAAAAATCTACAAAAAGGAAACTCAGGACACCCAGACCAACTGATTGTACTCAATAACACTTTGCAAGGGTTGTGCTGAACTGGCTTTTAGAATGGATGACTGCGACCCGGATACTATCGTCCCTGCAGGCCGGGTTCAGAGAACAGGTGAGCAGATTGGATTAGGTCCTCCGGTTTTAGCTCCTACATTGGAAGTATGTCTTATTGGGGCAGGGACGGCTCATTGTAATATTTGTTGATCTTAGATCAGCTTTCAATCTGGTTTCCCACCCCAAGTTATGGCAGGTGATGGATGATATGGCGGTACTGCATTACCTGTTGAATATGATCATGTGTATGCACGGAAATAATTTTGCTTAAGTAAGATGTGGACAGATGGGTTAACTGACTGAACCTTTTCCTGTCAAATGGTGTGTGAGACAGGGGTGTGTCTTTGCCCCAACCCTCTTATCGATTTTTAAAATGTCATAGCAACTTTTGTGGACTGTGGTGGTTCTGATGCTCCATCCCTCACAAACTCCAGGGATACAGGCCCTGTTGTTTGCAGACAACGAGTTGTTCATTTCGAAATCCCCCATGGGTCTCCAAAAGATTCTGGATAGATTGGATTCCTTTTGTGCTCTTACAGGTATATACATAAATATCACCAAACACAGTTTATGATACTTAACCCCTGCTGCACCACATGCCTTAATCCTGCCCTTAGAGCACGGGTACTCATAGTACAGCCCGCAGGCCGGTGGCGGCCCGGCAAGCCTTCCGTGGCGGCCCGCGGACCATGAGGCATCCTACCCTGTTTTGAAAGAGTGTCTGCAAACACTCTGCTGCTCTGTGGGGGCCCGCCGATTCAATCGAGCGAGGCCAGAGTGGAGCTGCAGGGGCGCTAAGAGGAGGAGAATTCACATGCAAAGGGTCTTTTTGAAGACCTGTGAAATGCTGTTAAGTGCTCGGGTGGGGGCTGTGTGTCTGTGCGTGCTGGGGAAGCTGTCTCAGCCCGTGACAGAGACAGAGGGAGAGGGAGGGAAAGGGAGACCGAGAAATGGAGACAGAGAAAGGGAGGAGGGCGACCGAGGGAGATGGAGTGAGGGAAGGGTATCCTAACCACGGAGAGGCCTGCGACCTAGTTGCATTGCTCTCTCCTCCATAATACATAACAGAACATGGGACTGATGCAGTCCTCTGCAGTGCAGCCACAGACTCAGAGGCCTACACCTCAAGACACATTAGAAAAATAAGGATGCCAAATAGAGGTGGATATTTAAAAATAATGCCACACGTACGAGCGAAACCTAAAAGTTATTTCCCCCAAAATATAGTGTATCCACGTATTAGTCCTCTTGCTGCAGAAGGCAGGGTTATTAATTTATTTCTACTGTCATCACCAGTCATGCTCACACACAATCCCCACACTTCATATTTTTTTCATATCGCCTGTTAACACAGTTTTCCCTTTTCTTCCTTGCGTTGTTAATAAAAGGTCATCTATTCGTGGACTTCAGAGCGACGATATTAGGCCCAGTGACCCGTAGTCCACAGCACGTGTTAGCAGGGAGAGCTTAACTCACTGAGCTACACAGCTAAGCAATGACAATGTGGACTGCCTTTCGAATTATTATCTTCATAACTACCCTAGGGAGAAGGAAGGAAAGCAGCAGTAAGAGGTAAAATGTAGTCTCAACAACGTGACATTTATTTATTTATTTGGGCATTTGTAAAGCGCCTGGTTACGCCACTGGCGTGTCCCCGCGCTGTGATAAGTGAAGTAGCTGCCCCCCCTCCCCCTCTCACAGAAGGCTACCTGCTGAAAAGATGTGTTTTAAGTTTTTTTCTGAACAGGACTTCGGATGGTTCTAGTCGCAGTTCCAAAGGAAGAGCATTCCAGCACCTGGGAGCAAGGTATCTGAAAGATCTGCCTCCCATACGTGCCTTTGATACTCTGGGGACCTTTAGCAGCCCAGTCTGCGAGGACCGTAGACTACGTGTGGGCTCGTAGTGTGTTACCAGACTCTGGAGCGGAACAGGCGCTTTGCCGCTCAGAATGCGTTGGCATGTAGCAAGGGCCTTAAACTCCACTCTCCTCTCAATGGGAAACCAGTGGAGGGTCCGCAAAGCTGGTTTGGTGGATGACATCCTAGGGAGCCTGAGTACAAGCCGCGCTGCAGCGTTTTGGAGGACTTGCAGGCGGCCCATGACCTTGCCCGAAGCCCCCAGGTAGAGCAGGTTCCCATAGTCGAGTCGTGAGGTGACGAGGGCGTGCACCAGCGTCCTTCGAGCAGAGATAGGAAGAAGATCTAACACTTTCCTTAAGGCTCTCAGGACACCGAAACAAACCCCCGCCACCCGACTGACCTGGGGACCGAAGGCAAGGTCCTTGTCCAGCCACACGCCAAGGTTCCTGGCCTCACGGCAAGGAACAGGAACTTCACCCAGACAGGGCGGCCACCACGCCGACGACCACGCAGACGGCCCTCCCCCCACCACGAGCACCTCGGTCTTGCTACCGTTCAATTTTAAACAATTTGCGGACATCCAGGCAGCAAGGTCTTGCATGCAGTTCCTGAAGATGTCCGCTGCGAGACCGGGAGCACGCGATAGGGAGATGACCAACTGCGTGTCATCGGCGTAGGACACCAGGCGAAGACCGTAACCCTCCACGATGGCCGCCAGGGGGGAGACGTAGATATTAAATAGGGTTGGGCTCAGGGACGAGCCCTGAGGCACGCCCTGGCCCAACTCAATCTCCCTCGAATAGCATTCACCCAGTCTGACTTGAAAACACCTGTCAGACAGGAAGGATCCGATCTAGCCAAGCGCAGCTCCTGTAACCCCGCCTTCATTCAGACACTGTAGCAAGGTGGAATGTGCTACAGTGTCGAATGCTGCGCTTAAGTCGAGTAGAATCAATGCCATGGTTTGGCCCTCGTCCACACCCTGACGTAGCGCTTCAACCGCCACAAGAAGTGCCGATTCCGTCGAATGACGGGGGCGGAAGCCAAATTGCGAGTCGTGGAGAAGCGAAGCTGCCTCCTCGAACTGCATAAGTTGTACATTGGCTATTTTTTCTGCCACTTTAGCCATGTAGGGCAAGAGGGAGATTGGGCGAAGGTTATAGAGTTTTTCAAAACTGACATTGGCTTTCTTCTGCAGAGGAAGTACCACTGCTTGCTTCCAAGCATTAGGGACAGTCTGGGTCTTAAAAGAGGTGTCCAGTAAATGGCGAACATAGGGCTCAAGTACTGGTAGGCTGCCCTTCAACCGACTAGGAGTGGTCGGGTCCCTTGGGGAGCCAGATTTTAATCGATGGGCAAATGCGGAGAAGTTCCTCAGTAGGGGGAGTGGCGAAGGTGGTTAATCGTTGTTCCCCTTTGGTTTTAGTGGCTTCCAGGTGTCTAGGACCGTTATCTGTAATCTGAGGAAAGGAGTTATAGATGTTGATAACCTTATTCGCAAAGAACTCAGCAATGCGGTCACAGCCCTCCATCGTGCAGAGTTTCTTAGGCACCGCAACGGGTTTCCCTACCGCAATAGACTTATAGATTGAGAAGAGTTCCTTGGTGGACTGCTCAGCTTCTTCAATCTTGTTGCAATAGTACAACGATTTGCCCTTTCTAATCAGTTTGTGGTAGTTACGCCTACAGTCTAAGTACTCTGTTTTGGCGGGGATCGAGTAGGCAATCCTCCATTGCCTTTCAGCACGTTTACATGCTGCTTTGGCCGTCCGCATGTCCTCGTTATACCAAGGAGCCGATCTCTGCACTCGGCCCCCTGTTTTGGCCACACCAAGTGGTGCCACCAAGTCCAAGGCCTCCGTAATTCGCAGGTTTAAGTTAGAATTAATTTCATCTACCCCGTCACCCCCGGGATGACCCTTCTCAGTTAGCGCCAGATTGAATTTGGCTTGGGAAAACGCCACCCATCTCCGCCTAGGATGTTTGTCAGCGGGGGGGTCACTGGGGCGTGCTCCCTGCATTTCGATGGTAAAAGGGATGAGGAGATGATCAGACCATGGAATGGGGATCGGAGTTTGGGCATCCACTTGGTTCCAGTTTGCAAAAACTGGGTCAAGAAGGTGGCCCAGCTTGTGGGTAGGGTGCTTTACCTTCTGTTCAAACTGTAAGCCTGCCATTGATTGACAGAAGTCACTCACCGCCCTATCTGTGGGGGTATCTAGGTGCAAGTTAAGATCGCCTAAGACTAGGTATTTGTCCGTGCGTAATGTGGCCTCTGTGACGCCTTCCACTAACTTCTCAATAAAGGCTGCAGTGGAGCCCGGAGGGCGATAAATCAGAAGGCCTTTCAGGGTGTAATAGCCATTTATTGAGATGGAGAACGCACCTGCTTCACTATCATCAATCATGGAGCGTTCTAGCTGACATTGATAATCTTGTTTAACAACTATGGCTATGCCACCCCCTCTCCCCCGTATTCTGTCTAGTCTTTGCAGACAGTAGCCCTCTGGGATAGCTTCAATGATCTCCGGCATGGAGTCCTGGTCTAGCCAAGTCTCCGTGAGGAAAAGCAGATCCCATTGCTTTCCACTGAGGAGGTCATGGATATCTAGAGAGTGTTTACGCAGGGAGCGAACGTTCAACAGGCCACATACCAGGGCGTGTTGGCCTCTGGTTTGAGCCTTTCCTATGTTAAAGGTGAAATTACAGTGGCTGCAGCCCACGTTGTTTCCTGTCTCAATACTATGTGAGCAAGGTCCAGAAAGCTCACTGCGGAGGAGAAGAAGTTCATCTCGACTCCAGCTAGTACGATGTAAAGATGGGGCAGGGGGACTGGCCCTGGGCCGCTGTCGGCCGCGGACGGGCGCAGACGGGCTTAACTCAGGCGCAACTCCGGCGCGCCTTCGTCGCGCCCGCTGCGCTCGTCCGCTGCGCTGCCTGCAACACATCCGCCTTATATCCCCCCCAGCGTCCCAACAACTAGAGCGCTGCTGGTATCTCCCGGAAGTGTCTGGCTCGGACCCTCCACGCCCTCTGCTCAAACGGTGCTAGTCACCGGCGTCAGAACGAGGCGGGAGGGAGGGGCGAGTCCAGCACTCCGTTGCTAAGCAACAGCACCTGCCTGTCCGCTTAGAGAGGCTCAGCCAAGCAAAATGCGGAAGTCCCAACAATCTCGCAGTGCGAGGCGGCTTACAGGCGCTGTGCCAGGTGAGAGGAAAAGTAATTAAAAGTTTTAAAAGCGCTCATGCGCTAAATCAGCATGCGAGTAAAATACGCTAGTGCACTTCAATAAAAAGCGGTAAGGACACTGCCACTGCCCACTTACTACCCACATAACCGAATCATATAACCACATCATTATAATGCACAGATAAAGCTATAGAATTACGTTGGGCAGTCCAGCAATAAAGGACATTAACAGAGGAAACACCAAACCCAGCGTGTTATTGCTTTAGAAATGCTGCTTTGATCAGAAAAACAAAACAATCACTGATGGTGGTGGGCCTTCAAGATGATATGCTCAAACCACTCTATTCAATGTCACTAACGATCAAGAGGTGGCTATGTTATGTTAATTTAAGCTGTAGGGCACTTGAATCACCCCAGAAAGGGTATCTCAGTGCCAGAGTGAACATGGACAAGGCAGAGTTAGTATGACCGGTGAAGTGCTGTGAAGTGCTCGGGTGGGGCTGTGTGTCTGTGCGCGCTGGTGAAGCTGACTCAGCCCGTGACACACAGGCAGGGTGAGATGACAGAGGGTGACAGAGGGAGGTAGAGGGACAGAGACAGAGGGAGGGAGGGTAAGGGAGGGAAGACAGAGACAGAGGGAGAGGGTGGGAAAGGGAGACAGAGAAATGGCAACAGAGAAAGGGAGGAGGGCGATCGAGGGAGATGGAGTGAGGGAGATGGAGTGAGGGAGATGGAGTGAGGGAGATGGAGTGAGGGAAGGGGAGTGAGGGAAGGGGAGTGAGGGGAGGGGAGTGAGGGAGGGAGGGGAGTGAGGGAGGGAGGGGAGTGAGGGAGGGGAGGGGAGTTAGGGAAAGGGAGTGAGGGAAGGGAAGGGAAGGGGAGTGAGGGAAGGGGAGTGAGGGGAGGGAGTGAGGGGAGGGAGTGAGGGGAGGGGAGTGAGGGGAGTGAGGGAAGGGGAGTGAGGGAAGGGGAGTGAGGGAAGGGGAGTGAGGGAAGGGGGGGAGGGGAGTGAGGGGAGGGGAGTGAGGGGAGGGGAGTGAGGGGAGGGGAGTGAGGGGAGGGAGTGAGGGGAGGGAGTGAGGGGAGGGAGTGAGGGGAGGGAGTGAGGGGAGGGAGTGAGGGAAGGGAGTGAGGGAAGGGGAGTGAGGGAAGGGGATTGAGGGAGGGGAGTGAGGGAAGGGGAGGGAGGGAAGGGGAGGGAGGGAAGGGGAGGGAGGGAAGGGGAGTGAGGGAGGGAAGGGGAGTGAGGGAAGGGGAGTGAGGGAGAGAGGGGAGGGAGTGAGGGTGAGGGAAGGGGAGTGAGGGAGGGAGGGAGTGGGAATAGGGGGAAGGGGAGTGAGGGTGAGGGAGGTAGAGGGAGGTAGAGGAAAGGAGAGAGGGAGAGGGAGTGATACAGTCAGAGTGAGTGAGACAGAGGGAGACCGGGGAGGGAGAGAGGGAGATAGAGGGATGGAGGGAGGGAGGCAGAGAGGGAGAGAGATAGAGGGAGGGAGAGGGAGAGAGAGAGGTGTGTATGCCGGGTCTGGTAGCTCAGTGGACGAAGGCGTCTGCTGCAGAGACCTGTGTTCAACCTCATGGTCACAGTTTTTTTTGTTGCTCTAGCTCCGCCCCCTCCCCCACTGACCCCGCCCCCACCAGTGCGGCCCTCGGACACAAACCACACTGTAAATTTGGCCCCCGAGAGAAAGTTTGTGAGTACCCATGCCTTAGAGGGTCCCACTTGGAACGTGTGCGTACGTTTGAGTACTTGGGTGTAACACTCACTGATCATTTCAATTGGCAACTGCATATAGTTAGGAGCAGACTAAGGCTAGATCAGATTTCAAGGGATATTGTAAAACTACAAAAGAGCTCTTCTTTCCACCCTATTTCCCCCGTGTTGCAAGTCTTTAACTGCCAAGCACTTGGTTCTGCTCTCTATGGAGCAGAGCTCTGGGGGCACACGGATGTTAGCACGCACGCTAAGTTAAATAGTTGTAAGCATTGTTTTTACAGCACTAAATAGGGTGTGCACAGGTAAACATTTTGGTTGGCACACGGATGTGTCCACCCTGGGACTAGCTGAAAATCGTTTCCTTCGAGAATTGATTGGTCTCCCCATTAGTATCCCATTGTTTCTTTTAAGGCTAGACATGGGGCAAAAAAAGTTAACAGAAGTGGTCGGATTAAGGCCTATACTTAATTTTGGATTAGATTTTGGTCCATCCCAGAGCTGGCTCCTTATCAGGTAGGTTTGCAGGAGCGATTGATATCCTGTGGCTCAAGAAAACTAGGGCAAACCTTTTAAACATTGGCCTTGTCACCTTTGGGACGACCCTTATGAGCGCAGTGTAACATCCAAGGCCCAAATAAAGATTGCTTATTGGCAATACAAGCTAAATTTGCTGCACACGCAGGCTTAAGGAACCTTGACTACGGGTTTTCTCCAATCTAAAGTTTTTTTTCTTTTTTTGGCAGACCTTTATTGCACATTATACATTTACACAGCGGAGTGCCTACAACCCACTGTTGGGGCCGGCCGCAATCGGTGCACCTCAATTATCATATAAGCTTGACATCGGACGTCATTGGCATAATTGCAGGAGTCCAAAAGTCTTAGCGCACGTAGGCACTCACAGTCAATCCAGATGTAATATTTACAGCGCACCCGTATAGTGCAGTCGTACACCCCCATGTGATCTCGGTCTATTTTCAGTTTTTAATTAAGAAAGGTAACCACAACAAATCCCAACCCCACCCCCCCGTCCCATCCTGGTTTCAGTGAGTAGTCCAAGTCTAGTAGGCATGATGTGGTTGGGTAGCTAATACAACGTATGTTTAACAGCACTTCTCAGGTAGGGAACGTTCACCCTCCTCCCAGAGCCATCCAGAGGCCATAGCGAGGACCAGTGACCACGGGTACCATGCCAGTCCCACAGCTCACCACGTTCTCATTGTCGTGACCACAGCCCAGGCATACACACCATACACAGAGCTCATTAAACGCCTCCGCCCCACAAAGTCCTCAAGCCGCTCCTTCCTCGCAGTCAGATAACGCAGCAGTCACACTCTCGTCGCTATCAGTGTCTGTTAAAGAGAGCATGTAGAGCGTAAATGGAGCCCAGACATCCCTTGGGCGAGATGTCTCAGGTAACTCATCATAGTAACAGGTCAATTGATCCCTGGAATAGGCCATATCTTTCAGCCACATCTGCACCTCAGGCGCTCTCCTTCCCCCCCAGACCATAGCAACCCTCCTTCTGGCTAGTTGAAGCGCAAGTACTACAAGCCGCCGTGACGGCGCAGCCACCCCAGAGGCAATGCCCAACAGACACAGGCGCACATCCAATTTCACCTCAGTTGCGGCCATGACAGTTAGCCTTTCAGTCACTTCCTTCCAATAGTCGTATACGCGTGAGCAACCCCAGGCCAGGTGTATAAAGTCAGCGTCCTCAGCTCCGCAGCGTACACATTGGGCGGTGGACCTGAGCCCATATCGTACCAGTTGGGTCGGAGTATAGTACCACTGTTGTAGAAACTTATAATGCAGAAGGCGGAAGTTGCCATTGATCACATACCCCCCGGTCATAGCACAGCATTCATTCCAGTCTTCATCACTCAGCGGTTCCGGGAGACTCCTATCCCACCTTGCTCTGGCCAGGGTCGCCCCCCCGCCTTCATCTTCCTGCGCAGCCTTATATAATTTAGATAGTAATTTAGTCCTGTCCATGACCGTATATAGCAACTGCAAAGCACCCAGGGCCAATGGTTCCTCCGGATATGTTGGGTATAAGTCACGCACAGCAGCACGCAGTCTGACATACACAAAGGTGGACATAGTAGCGTTCGTCGAGCGGGCGGTCATCTCCCGAGAGGAGAGGAACGAGGCCCCTGGAAACAGGTCCCCCATAGTCTGCAGTCCAGCCTCCCTCAGAGTCTGGAGCCCACCTGGCTCACCCGAGACAGAGATATCCGAGTGATAAAGTAGTGGCATAGCCGGAGCGTAGAGCGGCAACCTGCCAGCCCGTTTACCCAGGGTAGTCCAAGCAGACGCCGTGAGGCGCACCGTATCGATCTCCCCTTTCTCAAATACCGAGTGCCTATTTACTATCATAGCCCTTAGTGGATACGGCAGAACTGCGCTTGCCTCCAATGCCACGTGCGGAGTGTATGGCGGAGAGTTTATCCAGTAGCTCGCAAAGTGTGCCTGTGCGCAAAGATAATAAAGTCTCATATCCGGCAAGGCAAACCCACCCAACTCGTATGGCTTGGTCAGTACCTCCCAAGTCACTCGCGGCCTCTTACCGGCCCAGGTGAGAGTTATCAGCAGGGACCGCAGCCTCGCAAAGAAGTGTGATCGTAGCGGGACCGGAATGTTGACGAATAGGTAAAGAAATTTCGGTAGCACCACCATTTTAATCAAAGATACACGATCCGCCAGAGTCAGTGGGAGTCGAGTCCATCTCGCCACCTGGTCTTCCAGGTTGGAAATGGCAACGCCATAATTTGCCCGTATGACTTCTTGGTAATCCCTGTGCACCCAAACGCCCAGGTACCGAACTGATTCCACCGCCCACTCCAGCGGGAATTCCAGTGGAACTTGGCGAGTGATGTCCGTGAGGGGCAGTACTACTGACTTGTCCCAATTAATGGTCAGCCCTGAGTGCCGGCCGAATTTAATGAATTCTCGGAGTATGCGCTCCAGGTGTTGCGCCGGGTCCCTGACATATAGGACCATGTCGTCAGCGTACATTGACACTGCCAACGATCTGAGAGGGAATTTGAGCGCTGCCTCCGCATACCTCTGACGCAAGACGCAGGCCAGTGGTTCCATCATTATGGCAAACAGCAGGGGCGATAGAGGGCATCCCTGCCTTGTCCCCCGTTGTATTGGAAAGGAGGCAGAAACGTGACCATTAACCCTGACCCTCGCTGTGGGTGCATTATACAACAGGGCTATTAGTGACGTGAAGAAGAAAGGTACTCCCATCCGATGCAGAACGGCCAGCATATACTTCCACGCCACTGAATCAAAAGCCTTGGCGGCATCAAGCATAACTGCCACCGCGGCCAGGTCCGGCTTAAGGAGATGTAGTACTGCGAACAAGGTTCTCAGGTTGTGAGTGGTGGATCGGAGGGGGATAAACCCCGACTGATCGGGTAATACCATAACCGGCAGAAGGAGGCGCAGTCTCGTGGCTAACACTTTGGCTATTATTTTAACATCAGTGTTTATTAGTGATAGAGGACGGTATGATTCGCACCTATTTAGCGGCTTTCCGGGCTTAGGAAGCGCCACCAAGAGTGCCTCTCTCATAGTACCCGGAAGTTGTCCGCATTCAAAAGCTTCTTCTAGGACCATGGCTAGTCGCGGAATAAGTAGATCCGCATATGTTTTATAAAATTCGGCGGGCAGGCCATCCGTGCCAGCTGCCTTCCCATTCGGCAGGGCAGCTATCGCGTCTCTGAATTCCGCCTCGGTGACATGATGCATTAGGAATTCCTGTTGACCCCTGGAGAGCCACACCAGCGCTACATCCTCCAAATACCGCGATATTTCTGCCTCGTCCGCCGTTTCTCTATGTTCATAGAGTTGCGCATAGTGTCTCGAGAAGCAGTCAAGTATGCCATCTGACGTAGTCACCACATTTCCCTGGTCCTCAATTTCCAACACAGTGCAGTGCCTAGCCCAAGGGTCCCGAATTCTGTCAGCTAGTCCCCTGCCCGGCCTACCTCCCTCACCATAATATCTGGCTGTAGCTCGTTTGGATAGAAATTTCACCTCCTGGTCGGCTAATTCATTATATTCCGTGACCTTTGTCCTAACATCTGCTAGTAATGCGCTGTCGTCCCCTTCCTCCAGCCGACGTTCTAAAGCCAACAACTCCCTCTCCAGTCTGGACATAGAGTCTCTGATGGACGTGAGGACCCCGGACCGCAACCCGATACATGCACCCCTCACCGAGACCTTAAAGGCCTCCCACACCGTGACCATACTATCTACAGAGCCCACATTGGTCTCGAAGAATTCCTCAATTAACTGCCTCAGGCGCTCACACAACACCTGATCCGTTAACACCCCAGGGGAGAGTCGCCAGGTAAACGGGGCAGGAGCATGAGTAGGTATCCGCAGCTTCAGAGCGACAGGGGCATGGTCCGAAAGTGTTCGGGGCAGGTGTTCCACATTCAGCACCCATCCACTCACATCTCGGGTCAACAACCAATAGTCCAATCTCGACCACGTATTGTGTGCAGATGTGTAGCAAGTCCCCTCCCGCCTGCCAGGATTCTGCAAGCGCCAAACATCCAACAATTGCAGCCCATTCATACCCTCGCGCACCGCATCCGTCCCTCTCTTACGTTCGCAAGGTCGGTCGTGTCTCCTATCCAACTCAGAATCCAATGTGATGTTCCAGTCCCCCCCACAGAGAATAGCTGACGGTGGTAGAGTGTACAGTTTGTTCCAGAGTGCAATGAAAAAAATCAGGGTCATCTATATTAGGACCATAGACATTGAGAAGCGTGACCAAAGTGCCACACAGTTTACCCTGCACAACAATATATCTTCCATCCTGATCGACCTCCTCATGTAACACTTCAAATGGAGTACCCTTTTTTATCAGAATCATTACCCCACGGGCATAGATTGAATAGGACGTGGCCCACCTCGCACCCGCCCACTGTTTGCCCACCAGTTCGGCCGCCGCCCCTTTGAGATGCGTCTCCTGTAGAAATACCACTTGTACCCCATGTCTATTTAAGAAGGCAAGCATTTGTCTAGTTTTCTGTGGCTTGTTCAGCCCTCGCACATTCCAAGTAGCACACATGATGGTGCCCCCCCCTATCCATATCGCCCAAGGTGGAAGTATCTCAGTAGTGCATTTACCCTCGGCATCCTCTGCCCTCTAGACCATCCCCCTCCCTTCTTCCTCCTAGACGTAGCCCCATTGGCGCTTGGAAAGACCCAGAGCCACTTACTGCAGCCCCACATACAATGCAAAGATGATTCAGACTCAATCCCCTTGACCAGGAAAAACATCAACAACCCAACCAGTTGCAACATCCCATCCCCCACCCCGCCGCCCACTTCAGCACTCCCAACTTGCCAAAGCCTCCCCGTGCCACCCCCCTTTGCAACCCCCAACAATGCAAACAGCCACATTTGGGGATCTCCCTTGTCTGGAGGCGTAGTGGCGCGCCACCCCCGCCAGAACTGACGAGAGTGTAGACCATTGTCGTTGACAACAACCCCAACCCCTCTACCCACCCCCACGGTCAAAGCATCAGACACGAAGGCATTCATATATCAGCACATGGCACTGGGCGCCCCTGAAAGCGGTCTACTCCCTATAACATCGCCCTAGTCCCAGAAAGGCAATCACATCCAGCGCGGCAGCACACATTACACAATAGCCCCATTGAGCTGAGTTCCACTATCAAAGAGCCCCCGCTACTGCGGGGTGGCAGCTTCAGCAAGGACAATATTCCTCATAGCCCCCCCCTCGCGCAACATACAGAGCAATAACACAAAGGGTACCAGGGGCTGTAACGCCAGAGAGCGTCCTCAGCAATTACTGCATACTCTGTAATAAAGGTAACCTTATGCAGTGCCCCGCTTTTCCCCTAACATCTCAGTCAACAGTGCAATGCAAGTCAGGCCTGCTCGTCCAGCCTTTCATCATCCCCTTCATGACGTCCAGGCGGTTCTTTAGCTCGTTTCTTCAGTTTTTTGGCATAGTCCAGCGCTGCCTTGGGGGAAGAGAAAATCTTGTTATCCGATGGAGGCCCAATCCGAAGACGCGCAGGGTACAGCATGGCGTAAGCAATGGTCTCCGCCCTCAGCAATTGTTTCACCGACGCGAACTCCTTACGTGCCGTCTGTACTGCCATGGTGAAGTCGGGATAAAACTCCAGTTTGTTACCTTGATAGTCTATGGAGCCCTTCTCCCTCGCGAGCCGTAGAATAGTGTCCCGGTCCCTATAGTTCAGGATCCTCGCCACAATAGGCCTCGGCGGTGCTCCCGGCGGAGGCTTCTTAGCCAGGGACCGATGCGCTCGCTCCACAATGAAGACACGGGATAGCTGGTCAGCCCCAAAGATGTCGATGATCATGCGCTCCATGAAATCCTCCATGCGCCCCATGTTTGTAGATTCCGGCAGGCCTGTAACGCGAACGTTGTTCCGCCTGGACCTCCCTTCTAACTCCTCATTCTTCGCTTGTATGACCGCCAGAACTCTTTCCATATTGAAGACTTTGGTCGAGACCGTGGCCAGACCATCCTCCGTGGCGGAAACTCGCTGTTCCACCTCACCCATCCGTTCGTTCTGACGGTCAAATTGTGTCGCCATCTGATCTAGACGATGATTCACAGACTCCATGGTGCCCTCAATAGATTGCAGAGTCTTCTGCATAGCCACCAGTGTGGATTCCAGATTGGGCGCACCACCAACAGCCCCACCCTGGTCGGTGTCCGCTGGCGCCTGTGAGGATGAATGCGCAGTCTTTTTTGCATCAAAGGTAATTTTTGGCTGGTTTCTATCAGGCCTGCCCATGACTGTGATCTGACTCAGCGTGGCCCAAGACTCAGCTATGTAGGATAGTTTGCACAGGTAAGTCTTTCAAAACGCTATCAGCGTAGATATCAGCCGCCGCGCCCTGCGAATTATGTCCAGGTCCAGGCCGATGTGTACCCCCAGTCCGGGTCAGGTAGGACCGTCACCCCAGTAGGCTAGGTGCACCAGGCAATCTCCGTACAGGCCCACAGTGTTGATATAAGCAGGAAAGCTCAGTGTCCAAGGCAACAGTAAGGCAGCACAGAGGGGCCCCCCAGGTCTGCGTCTCCTCTCCGACAGTGCTGGTAGCTGGTGAGGCAGCGCGGGCGAAGTGCCGGTCGCTGGTGTGCATCAAACAGCCGCCAGGTGGAAGGAGGCCTCAAGATGGCGGACGCTGTATAGGCCCGTCCTATCCAGCTCAGCAGGACTCCTAGTGCCCCGTGCGTGGCGATGTGCTCTCCTGCTGGCAGCCTAAAGCGCGGCTACGCTTGATCTCCTGACCCCCCCCAGCCGCTCCGCTCCCAGCCGACCCCCCCCCCCCCCCTGGCGCGGGCTACCGCGGCCTAGCGTCACCTCCGCAGCGCCGGGCTAGCGTAGCTCCCACGCCCCACTCACCAGGACCAGCAGGGCCAAGTCCAGGCCGTCCAAAGCGTCGCAGCCTTCCCGGGGGATCTCGTTGATAGCGCCGCCTCCCTGCCACCACTGCCACGAAGCGCCGTCACCAGGGCTCCGCTCCCGCCGGAAGTAACTGCAGCATGGGCCTAGATCATAGCGGGGCTTCCGCTCTGTGCCCGCCGGAGACTGTGTCGTCCACGTCCCGGCCTGGGATCGCTCAGCTCCGGGCGCCCGCAGGACAGCTGTAATCGCCTCGCTGATCGCCCCGGTGAGTCTCCGAGGACAGCGGACCAAGCTCCGCCGGGGTGTAGGGCAAAGGCGCTGGGGAAATAGGATATTTCAGCAAATGTTGAATGGTCTTAGACGGAGCCTCACAGGAGTGCGGCCATCTCGTCCGGCGCCCTCTAGCGCCCCCCCCCCCTCCAATCTAAAGTTAACTATGATTTGGAGACCTTTTTGGATAACATTGAGCCGGCAACTGCAAGGAAACCCTATATGCAATTTAGATACGGGTCTCTTCATCTACTTTCCTTTACAGCAAGGTGGGGGTGGGTTACCTGAGGCCCTCTCTCCAGGAATGTGCTTCATGCCTCTCAGCGAGTGAATCACTTGAGCTTTATTCTTTTGTCAGGCATATCTCTGCCCTAGGAATTTGTACATCCACCCATTGTGCCATAACCTAGGGCTTAGGATGTGCAGAGTGGCGCTGAGAATTCTGAAATGTGACACCAGCCGTTGTGTAGTGTTTACAGTCTCACAGTATTTGTTGGCAGTGCGGAGGGAGGATCAGGCATTTTAACATAAAACAGAACCCCATTAATTAGTCCCACTCGAGGTGTAAATAATTAGACCTGTGGAATTGCTGTATGAATACCTCTAGTGTTTTATAATGCTTTTTTAATGGTTTTTATAATACATGTATTTATGCAATTTGTATTTATCAAGTTTACTATGGTTTTAACTGCTTGTAATTTGATTGCATATTGCCGAATACATGTATTGATCGGTTGTTTATTTGAAATGCTTCAACAGTTCACTTATTAGATATTTCAGTGTTGGGTTGGAAAACAAAAGCCTGAAATTTTACTGCCTTTCATTTCACATTGAAAAATCCTTTAACTTCCCTCACAGAAAGAAAAGTAAATGTAGAAAGACAAACTGACTTTTGACCTCAGTCTTTGAAAGCCGAGCAGGCAGGACAAGATAACAAGATTTAAAGGCATCTTTATTGGTCATTCACTCTTTGTGAGCAAGCAGAACACCTGTTGTAAGCTTGCCAGTACAGGCGAGTAGGCTCTAAAAATAGCTCATCCTGATTGAATCTGGCTCACCATAGCAAGTGGATTTTCTGAGCCCTGCAGTGTGTGCCTCTCCCAGGTTGAAAAGATAAAATACATGCTGACATGGAGCGATAGCAAAGTCTGGATCCTGGACGGTAGGAGGCCGTCTATGGCAGTACAGTTGCAGAGATCAGTTCTACTTTCGTTTTTTTATATCACAGCAAAAATCAAATACGAGAGCGATTTTTCTTAAACGTAAAACTAACATTTTGGCTGGTACTTAAATAATGGTCTTTATCAGCCATATTAACAGTGTCCATTTTGTATTTGTCAAAATTATGTAAGGAACAGTTTCCCTTGCTGGGAATTGAACCTGTGAGTTACATAAAGAATTAAAAAGTGTATCGGTAAATTTACAATAAAAATAGTGGCCAATACTAAATCATGCTGCTGCATGTCGCTATCCTTCAAGTGTACACTCATACACCTGATCATTTCAACTGTACTAACTGCTCCACTGTTTTTTGCGAGACTATGTCACTTTTGTTCACAAAATGTGGGTTTATTTGGATGCCCTGTCCAACTCCCAACACCCGCATCACCTTCCCGATGGACTGCTATGTGGCTAAAGCCATGTTAAGTAACTCCAGTGGAGCTATCCAAGTAGGCGCTCGTTGAAGGAGGCAGTCTTTACATTCATACCTATACCTGGAGAGTCACTCCGTCATGTTGTACATTCACGGCACGTGTGTATTTCATGCTTTTGTCCAATGGCAGCTATCATCAACAATGCAATCTTAAAGTTTGTTGCAGTGCCCTGAAATGGTTCACATGGCAAAATAGTAACGCTTCTCGCACCATGCAGCACTGTGGATGTTAACAAACTTGAGCACCCACAACACAGGCACAATAATGTGCAAGAATACAAAAATAAAGGGCCCAACCCAATCTTAACCAGTTAGTAGCCGCAGTCCACTGTAAGACTGAGGCTAAAGGTGTGGTATCTGTGTGTGTCTATTCTAGGCAGGGCCCTTTTTTTGAGTGAAATCCAACATTATAATAATTATATGTGAATACCAAGTTTAAAGAGACTTCATCTATCAAAAATATCTAAGAGAACAAATGTTGGCATCATGCATGAGATACTTACTATGGCCACATAGCAGAGATCCTACACTCCAAGTAGTGTCGGACACTGTGCAGGCTTATTTCTTACACCCCTCGCAGATGGTAAAATAGGAGGTATACGTGATGCCTTCCTGATCCGACGTTACTATCTGGATTACTTCACCTTGAAACTTTTATTAAAATACTTTGATGTTAAGATGTTACAAATTAAACTGGAGCTACTGATTAAGAATTTTGATTTTGAAGAAAGATACCATTGCCAGGATATCAAGCTGTCTTCACTGAAATCCTGCAAAATAGATGAATTCTATCCCCAAGGAGTCTTGAAAAAGCCCAAACCTGCGAGCCATTTATGAGGCAAAACGCTTGTTGGCTGAAAAAACAAACAAAATAAAAAAAAAAGAACTTCGATGCTTCTGCAAGGAAGAAGTTTATTACAATATGTATTAAATACTCATGTTTTCTAGAATGATTATGTGTATCTCTCTATAAACTAAACCAGAAGCTCACTTTTCCTTTCTTAAATCATTTTGACAATTACTTTCTTTATAAAGTGGGTATTTGCATCTTATAAGTATTACAATGACTTATGAGATCCATGCACCTGACTGTCACCACCTTTCTGGTAGATGTAATCAGAGACACAGAAGGACAAACCCTGCCTAGAAACTTCCACTCCTTCAACAATGAACACTGCAGGCTCACACTTACCATCTAACAAACATACAGTGCTCAGGAAAAACTAATCAGCATTCCCTTCTAGCAAGTACCTCACTGAGTTTCTAAGAGGAGCCTTGTCTTAGTTATCCCTCACTTCAGTGTCTAGTCACCCTCGAGCCACAGGAATGCTGGCAATACACTTCTGCTCACTCGGGAGACTGTCCTCACCCCCATCCTGTGCCATGCTAAATCAGTGGCATTCATAACCGACTCCCATTTTCTAATTAATACTGTAACACAAGCTTTAAGGAAGCACATGATAAAACATCCACTCCACCACTTGGAAAATCTCATTTTCAATGTTGCATTATTTACACTGTGTATAATCTCATCTTGGTATGAACATGAAGTTAAAGCTTCCTTTCAATATAGACCAAAGCATATATATCCCCCCTACTGGTGATTGCCAGTAGGTAGTTATAGTTGGAACCAAAGCTTTAATAGGAAAATCGTTTTTTGATTTGCCAATAACTTTGGCACTGCTTGACGAATCTTCACAAAGTTTTCACAAAACTTCCCCTTTTTGGTTCAGCTGCTGTATTCAAAGTTTCAGGGTGATCCGTCAAGCAGGGGCTGAGAAAAAAGGGGGGTCCCAAAACACGTTTTTGTTATGTCTATGGGGATTTTTCATACTTTTGAACACTTACAGCCCGAACCGCTGAACGGAATTACACCTAATTTGGCAGAATGCTAGATGCTGGTCCAGAAAGCGTGCTGAGATATTTAAGTTTAAAAATATAGACATCTGGGAGCCCAACAGCCTACTGAAGCCCTACTGAAATTTGATTGGCTGTCAACACATCAACCAGGAAGTGTTGGCAGCCTTTCTTGGGACTCTGTTTAACTAAGTCCCACAAACAATAAAAAAACAAAACAAAAACAAAAGTAAAGGGGGCAGGGAAGAAACACCCAGGCCCCCTAGGCCTCTTGGGCTGGGTGGGAGGCCCACCAAAAAAGAAATAAAAAATTAATTGCGGACTGCTGCGCTTTGTTTATCACCCTCGAGTGGGCCAGATTCTAGGGGCATTTGTAAATAAATATAGGACGGGGTGCATGGCCCCTCCCTCCTGTAGCTTATTATGCCCAGAAACCACACCTACCTGGGACTTTAATTCAACAAATAAGTATGGAGGGGAGCAGGGATTCCCCCCCCAACACCCCTCTGGGACAGCCACCTTCCCGTGGCTTTTTTATTTTATATATTGAATGCAGACCCCCCCTCCTTGAGCCCTCGATGGCCCTAGGGGACCACCACCCCCAGCAATACCTCAGGGTGCCCACCCCCGGACACTGCAGTTTGCTATAGCTTGGCAGAAGCACCGCACCTGCAAAGACATAGCAAACTCTGCTCGGCTTTGTGCAAGCGAGAGCAGAAAAAATGCTCTCTGCTGCACATAGCGGAGCAGAATTACTTTCGGAAAGAGGGAGCTGCATATTTAGCAGCTCCCTCGGCCCACAAGCAATGCGGACTCCTGGAGCATGCGGGGAGTCAGCATGGACCGCGGTGCCATTCAGTCCACTTTAGTCCTGAGGCCCTTAGGAAGTAAGCATCAGCGTGCCAGGAGAGGCGTTTGCAGAGTGGTGGAGAAAAGGGGTATGGCCTCCAAAGACCGCTCGGCAATCCTGCTGTGTGGGCCTTACTGGAGGTAACAGGAGGGTTTGTTGGGCCCCAAGGGCCATCTGGAGCCAAGGGGAATTTATAATATAACATAACATGTATTTTTAAAGTGCGCGTTTACCCGTAGGCATCTTGGCGCTGAATAACAGAGGTTTATTGTTACCCAACTCAAATGGTACTCATTTTATTGACCTCAGATGGATGAAAGGCTGAGTAGACCTGCCAGGATTTGAACCTGTGACCATGAGGTCGAACACAAGCCCCTGCACTGGACGCATTAGTCCACTGAGCCACCAGACACCAACCATACAGTGCGCTAGAAGGCGCATTTGCTGTAACCTCTAAGCAATTCACTGTGTGGGACTTACTGGAGGTAACAGGAGGAGTTGACGGCCCCCAAGGACGTCCTTGTAGGCCAAATATCCTCCGGTTACCTTCAGTAAGTCCTACGCTGCGGGATTGCTGAGAGGTCTTTGTGGCCCACCCCCTTTCTATACCACTCTGCAAACACTCCTCCTGGTGCATTACTAGTTTGGGGATGACGTCCCCTTGGCTGCTGGGGGTCCTTCGGGGCGAATAACCCCTTCCTGTTACCTTCAGAAAGTCCCACACAGCAGGATTGAGAAGAGGTCATCGGAAGCCATGCCCCTTTCTCCGCCACTCTAAAAAATGCATCTCCTGGCACACTACTGGTTGAAGAATAAAGTCCTCTTAGATGCTGAGCCCTAGGGAGCCAAGAAGCCTCCTGGTACTTTCTGTAAGTCCTACACAGCGGGATTCCTGAGTGCTAGTCAGCGCCCCTACCCCCTTTCGCCACAACTCTGCAACAGCCATTATTACTTAAAAAAACATAGAAATTCACAGAAAAACCCCAAAGGTTACAGGGAGGATATAGTTAGGCTCAGGTTTAATTCATACAAAACCAGTTAAATTCAGCAGTAACAGTTAGCTGACCCAACTATAACTTGTGCCCCAGCATTGCACTGCATATGACCTCACATACTATATCACTCATGACATGGTCAGTGACATCACTGATGACATCATCCAAAAAATCCCTAACGCATCCACTCACATCCCCATGGAACCTTTCATACACTTACTCCCACAAAACCATTCACAAACCCACTCACAGACCCATACTAGTACTTACACACCCACTCACTGATTTATAGATCTACACACACACACATTCATTCACCCATACAGCCAGTCATACACCCACTCACTAATACAGCCACAGACATATTCAGCCATACAGCCACTCACACACTGATTCAGCCACCCATAGAGCTAATCACACAATCAATTGCTCACTCATACAATCAATTACACAGCCCATTACTCAACCATACAGTTACACAGTCATCTACTTACTCATACATATACTAACATGTACTCACTCACCTATACAGTCACTGACACTGGCACACACTCACCTACACAGCCATTCATATACCACATCACTCACCCATATTGCATTTCACATAACGTTACTCACCCATATACCACTGACACATCCACTCACCCACCCACACAGCCATACACACACTCACTCACTCACCCATACAGCCTCTCACACACACACAATAACCCATACTAACTCACCCACTGACTTACCCACTCACTCATCCATACAGACAGTCACAGAGCCCCTCACCCAACCACACAGACACTCATAGAGGTACTCAGACAACCAATCACTCACCCAAACAGAAACTCACGTACCACTCACACACTCATACTGCCACTTAGACTCCAACTGACTGACAGACATTCACACAACTAGTCTCGCCCACACTCACGGTCAGTGGATGATGAATATCAGTGTCGTCATGAGTGATGTAATTTGAGGTGTCATGAGCAATGCCACTGACCATGTCATGAGTGATGTAATATGTAAGGTCATAAGCAGTGCCTTGCGGGGCTGTAAGATAGCTTAGCAGCTAACTATAATTGCCGAATTTCACTGGTTTTGTAAGAGTGAATCCTGAGCCCAAATAGAAAGTCCCTGTAACCTTTGGTTTTTTCAGTATATATATATATTCTTTCGTCTGGAAGGAGTTGCTCTGCATATTTTGCGCGAATGCCAGTATCGCGCCACAGAGGCCTCCGCATCTAAGTTGGCCTGGAACCCACTGGCAACTGCTTCGGCACATTGCTCTTCAGGTTACTGAAACGACCAGGCTCACCATCGGAGTGGGAAGAGGCAGAGCGGAGTTGCAGCATTCATGCTCCAATGCTGGGCAAGTTGGATCTCCTGACAAGCCCCCGTTATTTTTCTTCCTACACTCCGGGGTTTTGCGGCACAGGGGACTTGAGGGAACATTGCTTTTGAAGTCTTTTGCGGGACACCTGTGCAAGCGACAGCGAACAGCCCTGAAAACCGTACCAAGCATCTAATTCCCCCCGCATCACTCACCTCACAGATGAACTGCATTCTGGGATCTGCAGTGCCTGCAGCGTATATATATATATATATATATATATATATATATATATATATATATATATATATATATATATATATATTTTACAACTCCCACCCCTAAGTAGATCAGATGCTCTTGCTGAAGCAGCAGTCTACCAGCAGCACAGTAAAAAAGGCTGTTTGCCTGATTATAGTGCCATTGATAAGCACTGAATACTGAATATAGCACTATCTCACGAGTAAGTAAAGTAACGTTTGCTTCTATTGTTTTATATCGTCAGATTGCAGGCTATCTCAGAAAGACTCCACAACAGTCCTAAAACACTGCATGAAAAACGTAACTGGACTTAAAATGTCAGATTGTTGAATCTCCTTTTTCTTTCTAATAACCCTCTGACCGTTTCACTCCTTTCCATCCTCTGTATGTCGCCTCACTATGCTCTCAGCCTACTCTAAGTAAAGTGCATACTCAACTGGATTTCTATTATTGTATTTCTGCAAATTACCTATACCTCATTACAAGATCACAATTCTCCTTCTTTAAAAGTCATAGCCCTGCAACTTAACAATACTTAATCTCCTCTAGCTCATCTATTAATGTCACCAACCATTTGCATGAACTCACATACCACCACAAATGATCACACCAATCCAGAAGTCGAAGTGGGATGGGAACAAGGGACAACGTTCCCAAGCTTCAATATTTTGATGAATACAGCCCCCATACTTTTTATTTAAAAAACAACCAGGCCTGCGTGGTTGAGATGCAACAGATTAAAATGAGACAAGAAGAGACTTCTCTACAGTGAAGTGAGAGAAAGGAGGGCAGCTGAAGAAACCAGCCTTCTCTACAGGGTGCTAGCATCTTAAAGAAACGCAAATGTGTGCAATAGGTAATCCAGCAAATCTAAAGCCCGCCTGGGAGCCAGAACAGTAATTAGCAGAATCTGGAATTTGTCCTTTTTGCAGAAACCTATAACAAAAAGATGTGCACTATACAGAGTCAGAATATTACTAAAAATCTAACTTTTGACCACGCTTGCTTTATAGGCTTCAGAATTACCCGTATCTTGTCCCCCCGTTGTGGTTTCTCCAAATCAATGCGCGCCTGAATAAGTTCCTCGCTGGGGGAAGAGTTGCGGTCCGGGTGGCACTTGCGACGTGTATTCACTCTCCGTACTGTGGTGAGATTGCAGCAGCCGACGTTCGGGTGTATAACTGGGCTTCGCAACTCCCGGTGATCAATGAATGGTGGTATAGCTCTCAGGCAGACCCCGCCTATGCCGTGGAAAGGCTCCACCTTCTGTACAGCAGCTCGTCCTTGGAGGCACTATCCACGGCCTGCAGGACGGTAATCCAGATATGGAGGCGGGTGGCCAGGTCTATGGGTTGGTGAGGCATGTGGACTAGTGCTACTCCCCTCTGGCACGGATCATGCCTTCCTCGACCGTGGCGGGGTTTCGTAGATGGGACAATATAGGGATATCTACACTCAGAGATATAATGCAGGGCCCATGCTTAAGTCCTCCAGAGGTTGCAGGAGGAGTTCAACCTCCACAAATCAAAGTTCAATAGGTACCTACAGCTCCGCCATGCTTTGTCCCCACTGATATGACATCTATACCCAAATTTCACCCATTGGAGGGTAGGTTGTTGATGGGAGATCCGGGAGCTCACAAAATCCATCAAATCTATCAAACCCTCACTACACACTCCAAAACTACTATACATCAGACCCGGGCGGCATGGGGGGGGGCGGACTTACCTGCCCTGACGGACGATGATTGGGCCGAGGCACTGGCTAGCCCTGGGTACTCCTCTGTTTCCACTACATACCGGCTGATCCAATTTAAATACCTCCACAGAATATATTACACACGCCTCCACCTCTGGAAGATAGGGGCTATTCAGTCCCCCACATGTCTCCGCTGTGACTCGAACAAAGGGTTGTTTCTCCATACGGTATGGAGCTGCGGTGCACTACAACACTTCTTGTCAGGCATATTGTCTTGCATGGGGCATGTATTGGCATGGGACATCCTGGCAGACCCTAGATTGACACTTCTGCACAGCACAGAGGACATGGGGAGGGGGGGGGGGGGACGACAGATATAAGAGACACCTTTTGTTCTTGGGTCTCACACTGGCTAAGCGGGACATTGCACAACACAGGAAGGCTACCTCCCCGAGTATTGCGACCTGGAAAAAGGCCTTAGATAAGTCCATGTCTGCTGAAATTGTGGAGTTTCAGGCGAAGGGATGTCCACAGAAGCACAGGAAGATCTGGGCTAAATATCAAGGCATCGACTTGTCTCTCCTAACGCAGCTAGTGAACCAGGAACCCTTTTGTTTTTTATGGTATGTATGGGGCGTGGATCTCAGTCCGATGCTCTGCAGACCTCCTGGGTTGAAACTTTTCAGTACCTAAAGTCTTTACAATTTGTCATTCACATGTACGATGCTTGCGGGTCCTGCCCATTTGGTACTACAGAAAATCGATAAAATCTGTTGTAAAAAAAATAAAAATCTAACTTTTGAAAGCACTGTAGACATTTAAACACAATCTTTTTGCACTTTTTGTGAAAGCCTACATATACTGTGTGCAACCTTTCTTAGACTCTGCGTAATAAATTTTTAAACTAATGACTTGCATATTCACAGTTCTTTCTGTCTCAGGCCTGGACCACTTACCATATAAAATACACTTTACTATTTTCCAAGTGAACTTACCAAAATTTAAATCAGTGACTGTCTTGTTACATTCACAGAATCTAATGTGATTGCATTAACCAACCAGAAAAAATGCATTTCTCATGGATACATTTAAGCTGCATTTATTTTTTGGTTAAGGTGTGAGGTAGAACTGGCAAGTTCAGTCTGCTTGGCTGAGGCAAGGCCCCAGCCAAACAAAACCTACCCCTCCGGTCAGGGTTGGGGGGGGGGGGGGGGATATTACACTCACTGTATAATCTGTGCTCACCTTTGGGTAGCTTGGCAATGAGCAGTCAGGTTTATCACAGAGGCAATGTGTAAAGCATTGGTACAGAACTCTCTATAAATACATTGAGCGTCACATAGGAGCCTTCATATGTGATGATTGTAAATAACAGCTATATTCAGATTTTAATACATATAAAGCGCGCGATGCCCGGAGGTGTCTTGGCGCTAATGTTCAACGCGCTTCGGATTACTGATTAGGTGAAATTCTGGCTTAGTAGAGAAAGAGCCAGGTTTTTACTGCCTTTCTGAAAGACAGAAGCGAAGGGCTACTTTTTATTGTGCTAGGAAGGTGGGGGCCCATGTTTTGGCTGTTCTCAACAGAAAGCTTCTCCCTCCCCACCTAGCCTGCTTGAACTTAGGTACTTGTGGAAGTTTTGCGTGAGCAGATCTCAGATCTCTTGTTGGTACATACCATTTCAGGTGTGTTCTCAAGAACGGAGGTCCAGAGCCATGAACTGAGAACTGAGGTCCAGAGCCATGAATAGCTTATATGCCAGACACAAAGTCTTGAACATAATTCTTTTGTCCACCGGTTGTCCACCGGTAACCAGTGGAGGGCCCTTAGTCTATGAGAGACTGGTCAAGCACACAATAAACAACACAACATGATCATCAGGTAATTCTGGGCATAAAAAAACGTGTTGAAATGACATCAATGATATGCACACCTGGGAAAGATCCTATTCTAATCTCCCGACCGCCCAGAACCCTTATGCGGTGCAACAGATTGTCAACCCCAGGCCCACACTTGCAATTTCTATAATTCAATACCACACAATTATAGGTCACGAAGATTTCAGAAATATGCACATAGAACGGTATATAACAGTTTTTAGGCGCTCCGTGGGCCGAGGCAGCACAGGGGAAAACCAATGTCAAACATAGTGTTCTTGCAAGAAATCAACGAGTAAAGCACACCGCAGGCCAGTGTTATGAATCACAGGGGGTCTGCAGACTGTCACTCCCACACACACTCAGCACCGATACGCGGTGCAACGGATATCATGCATGTCTATATGGAACACGCTTGCACATAGCACTGTAATGCAGTGAAACTGCTCTCAGCAGGTCAATTGATAGCACACTACAGACCCCGTGGCCCGAGCCTCACACCACACTCCAGCTCACACCGACTACCCTACGCCCACATACTGGAGAAAAACAGCCCTCCCCCGGATACTGGGACGCTCGCGGCCGATGCCACACTTAATCAGGTTTCCAAGGAAGCAGGTGGTGGTATGCTGCAAGACAAATTATGAATCAGTCGTCAAATGGGGGTTTGGCCACCACTCTGGAAGTTCACCCACAGGATGCGGAGGAGAAGCAGGTGGAGGGCTATAGTCGGTCACTCAAATGTGTTCCACAGCAGTCTTCCGGCACCAGCCCAGTTCTGCAAAGCACAGGGGGTGTCACGCAGCCTCTTGATCTGCTTCTGAGTGTTCCTTCAGCCCAGTCAATCACTCTCAATATCCGAGCCAGAAAATACTACCTGGCAGCACGATTTCGTCGGACCAGTTGAGGAGAGGGCAGTTGGTCCGCCACACCGAGGGTCAAAAGGGGAACAATCTATGAATGGTGAATGAAGCAGGGGAGTCTCTCGGAAGAAAGAGACAGCCTGTCAGGCATATACGTTAATCACAGTAGCAATCTGGGCACTATGTCTGGTGCGCAGTGATACGAGCCGCACCAGACAATTATTTATTTATTTTTTAAACTTACAGAGCGCACAAATGCCCAAGGGAGTCTCGGCTCAGCGGACAAGGTAGGGTAGTGAGCACGTTATTGGTTAAATAGCCAAGTCTTTATTTTCTTCTGAAGGTTAGTAGGGATTGGCAAAATCTAATCTCCAGGGGGAGAGAGTTCCAAAGTTTGGCGACTGTGACAACAAAGCTTTTCTCACCCCATGAGACAGTTTTAGTACGCGGAACTGTCGGATGAAATGCATTGGAGGATCGTAGTGGCCTATTGGGAATGTGGGTAGATAGACATTTTTTCAAATACTGGGGGTCTAAATTACGGGAGGCCTTATAGGCGATGCATAATGCCTTAAAATGTATTTGGTTCCTCACCGGCAACCAGTGGTATCTCTTGATGACATGTGAAATAGACTTTAATTTAGGGGTTCCTGACAACTTTCTGGCTGCCGCATTCTGAACAGATCGCAGTTTTTGAATAACCCTGTGCTGTGCGTTGGCAAAGAGTCTGTTACAGTGGTCTAAAGATGACATAACCAGTGCACTGACCAAGGTTCTTCCCGCATTCAGAGGAACATACGGTAGGATATTTTTAATTATTCAAAGTTTATGGAATGAGGCTTAGACAACAGCATTAGCATAATTCTGGTCCCACACAATGAAGAATTGCAACTTAGTACCTTCCTGGAAATTAGGCACAACGTCTGGTGTACGTTGCTCCGAGTCACACTACACAGTTTCGGTCACCACACAACGAAGAGTTGTAAATTCTGTCCCTCCAGGCACAGTTCTTAGTTCCAAGCTCACACCGCACTACCAGTTTGGTTTGGATCCAGCAGACGATGTGGGCACTTGAGAGGGCACCGCTCTTCAGGTGTCACAAGTAGAGTGTGTGGGTCCTTCGAAGGAGATCTATGATTTTAATGAGACATTCGAAGAACAAGAGGGCAAGCCAAAAAGCCCTTGGAGAGCACATTTCATGGTGCCACATAGCAGTTGACCCAGGCCAGCCACTATTCAGGAAGGGCACGCTGTCCCTTTCAATGTCAGTAATCCTCCGTGTGCACAACAGAATCCTTTGCCAGTGAGTACCACGCTGTTCCTGGTTCTGTGGTCTTAAGCTTCCACAAGTGTGTATTTGCCCTGCTAAAGTATGGCACCAGTAGTTATACTGTAGTGCACCTTTGAAGTTGGGGGTGGTACAGAGTCTCCCTTTGAACCACAGATGTATCCTCTAAATTTCAGTCCTATTTGCCATGAGGCTGTGGAATGCAGATCTTAATCTTTAGTGGGGCCATGATCTGGCTCCAGAGGCCAAGTCCAAACCTCAATGGGAGCACAGAGGGAAAATGGGACAGGGTCGCCCTCCACTCAAACCTAGACCAATCAACAAAAGACCCTGTCCACGGGACGATAACGTGTGTCAGTTACTAAAAGAATAGCACAGTCTATATGTACTGATACCTATTCTGGTACCCTACAATTATGAGGGGACACTTCACTGCGCCCAAATTCACGTTAAAAAAGGCCCATTTTACTTGACAGCTACACAGAACAACAAGTACAAGTTGTCTGACCCATCTAGGTCAATAACAAAGATCCACACCCTCAGTGTTGGACCAGGCTTCTACTTAGAAAAAATGTGCGAAAAACAAGTGACACCTCACGGAAACACCACCAATGGGGTAACTGGTATGTGATTTCCAGACAAGCCCCTGTCTCATCATCGGTAGTCACTTGTTTTATGTTGTGTGTTTCTCACTAGCAGATGTTTTCCGCTTTCCACTGTTTGTTACACGTTTTTGGTTGTTTGTTTTGGACACTTTCCTTCTTCTTTCTTTGAGAAGCAAGTGACTACCGATGATGAGACAGGGGCTTGTCTGGAAATCACATACCAGTTACCCCGTTGGTGGTGTTTCCGTGAGGAGTCACTTGTTTTTCGCACATTTTTTCTAAGTAGAAGCCTGGTCCAACACTGAGGGTGTGGATCTTTGTTATTGACCTAGATGGGTCAGACAACTTGTACTTGTTGTTCTGTGTAGCTGTCAAGTAAAATGGGCCTTTTTTCACGTGAATTTGGGCGCAGTGCAGTGAAGTGTCCCCTCATAATTGTAGGGTACCAGAATAGGTATGAGTACATATAGACTGTGCTATTCTTTTAGTAACTGACACACGTTGTCGTCCGGTGGACAGGGTCTTTTGTTGATTGGTCCAGAGGCCAAGTGTCAAAACCTCTTCCTCCAATCTATCGAGCCAGGTTCTCAAATGGCAGAGGGCTGTCATTTCAGTTGCATGCCCTATGTTTTATAGCTGGCGATGGGGAATGCCCAGATGTGCTCTCCCAGCCTCTAGTTTGGGATTAAATCAAACCAAAAGGCACAGAGAGAGTTTTAGAGCAGAGAAGTACCCACTTGCTAGAAGTGATTTCTAACCTATTAATGACAAAACCACCTTTACCATAGAAAATGTGTTGTCATTGTGAATCGAATGATAGAAAACATTATGAGGCTCCTCCACTGCAATCCACTATTACAGTTTGAAATAATTTTCACCATTGTCCCACGTGAACTTATGGGAAGAGCAAACCTCATAGGTAATGAAAACAAACATGGGTACTCTTCACTAACTGGGCAGGGTACACACATGTGTACTTGCCATGCCTTTCACCTACAACTTGCTTCACCCAGGGGTGCTCTAGTGGTAGTAAAATGCCCCTCAGGATGGGCTGTGGGCTAGTGATTTAGCAACCAGCCTGATGATACGTGCAATTGCGCACAACTCAGCCAGAATTGGCAGGCCGAACTCAGTTAAAACCACCATAGGTATCAGTGCGCAAACACCAGCCGACAATGACAGGCTTGACATGTTTAAAAACATCCTAGGTCCCAGTGCACAGACACCGGCTTGCAATGGAAGGCTTGACACATATTGAAAACCACCATAAGTGCAAGTGCGCTGACACACCAGCATGCAATGGCAGGCTGGACAGCTGATGTAATAATAGGATTTATGATGAATTGGAAGAAGACGAGGTGTAGAGGGTGTAGATCTCTTTATTAAGTTAGATGGTAAGTATACAGGTGAGACCCCACCAGGAGCAGCCCACTTGCTGCTCAGCCCGCTCACAACTGATCCTCACGCACAGACATTCAAACACTCCATTCTAACCACTCACCAGCATTCCACTCTGGCTGAGCAGCAAGACCTACTATGTTTAGACTACCACATCACCTTCCCCCTTTTGAACAGAAACAAAAGAATTATGCAAGTACAATAATAATATGAATCAACCAAGGGGAAAATTCTTAACATTACATAAGAAGGAAAAAGACAAGCAATAATTCATAAAAGAAAATACATAGCAAGTCTGAAAATTGTTAACATTTGATCTGAAGGGAAAAAGACAAGTTATAATTCATAAAAGAAAATGCAAAGCAATTCTGATCCCCATTAACAGAGCAAATGAAGGAAAGAAAAGCAAAAGTTGGAAAAAGAGAAGAACAGAAGAAGCCATTCATAATAAAATAAGGAAAGGCTGTAATATATAAATTAAGACAGGTGAAAATTGCACCCTGTTAAACTTTAAAATAAGTCCAACGTTTCAGAAACAGATTGTAGATTCTACACACCGTGAATAAAAATCCAGTAACGTAAATTAGCAAGAAGTAGAAATCTAACAAGTGATATCTGCACATCTCAGTGAATATCACCAAGCCAGAAGGCTTAGAACTGTCCACACAAATGTGAACACCATCATACCATGAATAAAACAACCCCTTTAACTAAACAAGTTTTTTTCTTTAAAAAAAACTATGAACCATACACATCAATAGATGAGAAATCCACTTGCCGGTGGAAGACCCATAGCCGAAGCCTATTTCAGCCATAACCTGAAAAAGAAGGAGAATTGAGTGTATAGAGTTCCAAAATATGAAGGTTGAAATGCCCCATGCACATTACACAAAAGGTGGGTACAAGCCCAATAAAAGTACATACGGGTACTCAGCCCATTGTGCATTTCTTAAAACAAATATAGGCACACCGGCCAAAATGATGGGTACTCAGCCCATTGCGCATTCGCAAAACAAATGTGGGTACACTGCCCGATGTGTGAGAAAACTAGAATACACTACATATTGCACATGACCAATTACAACAAAATGTGAAAACGGCCCAATTGTGCATTAAACCTTTTCACTTGAAATCAAAACACAGACCATTGCGCACTTAAAACCAAAACACAGACCATTGTGCATTAACCCATTTGTAATTTAAAAATAAAGGTGGGCTACATACCATTGAGCATTCCTCAAAAGGTATGGATACACAGGCCTCTTAACTAATTAAAATATGGTCACTGCGCCAATTCCAATATAACGAAATTCATTGTGAAACTCAACTTCGAGCAAACCACCATCCATATAGCTAAACAAGGTAAGACTAAGATGTTAATGCTAGGCACAAAAGAAACCAAGAAGGGTAGAATCAGTGTATAGGGTGTGCACTACCCACACTGTAGATTACCAGAATGTGAAGAGACCGGCTCTAACACAATGAATACCCTAAAGAAACCAAATCATGCCTAGAACCCTCAGGATCGGGAACCTCAACAAATAAATAAAGATTTTGCTATGTGGCTGCAACATGAGCAATTTCACCAGTTAAGTATGTAATAGCGTGTATAACATTGACTCGATGTACTAAATAGATAAAAACTGCAAAAAATCACCAAAAGCAGTCAGGTACTGTAACTTAAATTAGTAGTACAGATACAGTAATGCCATATGAGTCAAAATGAAACATAGAACACCACCAAAAAAATAACAAAACATAGAACAGCTCCAGAATATAGTCCGGCCATCCTGGTGAGCGATGTCTCACT
Organism: Lissotriton vulgaris; assembly: GCF_964263255.1. Classification (NCBI taxonomy): domain Eukaryota; kingdom Metazoa; phylum Chordata; class Amphibia; order Caudata; family Salamandridae; genus Lissotriton; species Lissotriton vulgaris. The sequence goes on along the minus strand of NC_141693.1, from coordinate 233,136,733 downwards.
CGAATCCACTGCTGTTAGTATCCGAACACCATTTAAAAGCTTGTTTCAGCGAATTACAGATGAGGCCACAAGCACTGTACCACATGAACGATAAAGTGTCAAATCCGCAATAAGGTGTAATAATAAGTTGCAGACGGAGTGATGATCCTTCAAATTTAAGAGCTGAGAGATAAACCACCGGCCGCCTTCCACCACATGGAACTGCATACCTTAGAGAAGAGATCTCAGTAAAATATCCACCAGCGTTTCTAAGAGCCGTCTGAAGAGAAACCTGGAACAGCCACGATGGCAGCACGCTTTTTGACGCAGTCCCGGGTGGTTCACAGTGTGTCCGTGCCCAGGAGCGTCCAGGAGCAGTTCTGGTCACCATGGAAACAAAGACGCCTCGTGGAGAAACGTAGGTGTGCTCGAGCACTCTATGAATAACTCACGTGAGCACTCTGAGCATGGCTCGCGCTGAATTCAAACTGAGACAGGGATCAACTGTCTTAAAACGTTTCACAGCGATGTCAATGAAAAAAAACATAAACTGCTCACCAAGGTAAAAATCCACAGCCACCAAAAGCACGTAGCTTTCCTCCTCGGGTATTAAGCGTACTTGTAGACAGGACTCATTTCCGGCAAATAAAAGTTCCATTGGAATCCAATAGATGGCAGCAACCAACCCATCATTCCCTTCCGATCTGCAAATAATTACTTGAGTCTTTCAGTTGCCAAAACGATGCATTCGCTCACAAACTTGCCTGATCCACTCAGCAGTTAAAACATTGTAATCTCTCTGATGCCTGCCAGTTTACATTGCAGTCGAACCTTCCTTAGAGCCTCAGATAACCATATCAGCTGATTCACCTTGTAGCTCTCCCACCGATCGTGGTTTACAGAGAAGGCAACCGAAAATGACAGCGCAGGTCCGCATATAGCTTGAGACTTGATTCCTGACACAGCAGGCGACAGATGAAGGTCACTGGTGGGGTCTCCGTGTCAGGATCTTAAAGTCGATTAACGTTTACCTTAAACAATTCCGTTTTCAGATCAACCATCCATTAAGGCAGCAGCACAGACAGGTTCTTCTGGATCGTCGCCAGATGTAATAATAGGATCTATGATGAATTGGAAGAAGACTAGGTGTAGAGGGTGTAGATCTCTTTATTAAGTTAGATGGTAAGTATACAGGTGAGACCCCACCAGGAGCAGCCCACTTGCTGCTCAGCCCGCTCACAACTGATCCTCACGCACAGAAATTCAAACACTCCATTCTAACCATCCATTGACCGTCCTGACTCGCTCAGAAGCGGTCGCTCTCCACGCTCCCTGCTTCAGCTCGTATCGTAGCGCATTGTGCTCATTGCTACCATCGTAATTACTGGATCTGTGCTCTGCTCGCACTTATTTTGCTCGCATTCAATTTGGCCAATTGTTATTGTGTAGCGCTTTCAGCGCATAGCCCACATTGCGCGCACTGTATCTGCCTGTGGGACCTCGTAGCGCTAGTTGAGATCCCTCGCATTGCTGGTTAATTAGAAATTGAGCCCGAGTGTGCCGGAGCCTCTGCCCACATATTTGCAAGAATCTCGGCTCGTCCTGTTTCGCTTTTGGTTCGCTACCATTTTGTTGTGATACCTCCCAGACCGCCTCTCCACCCCACTCCCGCCTTCCAGCTGCCCCTCCCTCCCACTGGAAGTTAGGGGCTGACCTCTCCTCACCAACTCTGTGACCGTCCTGACTCGCTCAGAAGCGGTCGCTCTCCACGCTCCCTGCTTCAGCTGGTATCGTAGCGCTTTGTGCTCATTGCTACCATCGTAATTACTGCATCTGTGCTCTGCTCGCACTTATTTTGCTCGCATTCAATTTGGCTAATTGTTTTTGTGTAGCGCTTTCAGCGCATAGCCCACATTGCGCGCACTGTATCTGCCTGTGGAACCTAGTAGCGCTAGTTGAGATACCTCGCATTGCTGGTTAATTAGAAATTGAGCCTGATTGTGCCGGAGCCTCTGCCCACATATTTGCAAGAATCTCGGCTCGTCCTGTTTCGCTTTTGGTTTGCTACCATTTTGTTGTGGTACCTCCCAGACTGCCTCTCCACCCCGCTCCGGCCTCCCAGCTGCCCCTCCCTCGCTCCGCGCCCCCCCACTGTCCACTTATGACAGTCATACTTACGCGCAGCGGATGCTCGCCTAAGGTGCGCCAAAGGTAAGCCAGTCTACGCCCATCCGCGCCTGGAGGACCGCGCCCAGAGCCAGACCCCCGCAAAATCCACCCCGCCCGCATAACTTACGACGCCGCAACCCTCTTAGCACTCAACCACGGCCGACTTCCAGACTGCCACCAAGCCGCCCCAGGACACACCCATGGACCCTTCACCTGCCACTCCTGCAAGTTCGACTGCATCAAGACCCACACCAAATCCACAAACTCCAAACAGAGCTCCGACACTAACCACCTGAAGTGCATCCTGCTCAACACCCGCTCGGTCCACAGTCACGCCATTGAACTTGGTTTTTACAGAAACCTGGATGAACGCCTCATCAATGCCCGACATTGCCATAGCCATCCCTGGCGGCTACAAGATTATCCGTAAGGACCGCATCAACCAAACAGGAGGAGGCATCGCCATTGTTCATAAGAACACCATCCGCATCACGACCCGCTCCGATGACATCCTCACAGCCGCCGAACACCTTCACTTCCAGATCCACATCGACCCCAAGACCACACTCAGAGGCACCCTCATCTACTGGCCACCAGGACCCCGCACACAATTCAGCGAAGACATCACTGACTTCATCAGCCCACACGCCCTTCCCTCCGAGGACTACATTCTACTGGGAGACCTCAACTTCCACCTGGAAAAGAACAACGACAGCAACACCACCACCCTTCTGGACAACCTCGCCAATCTCGGACTCAAACAACTTGTTGATACCCCCACCCACTATGCCGGGTACACGCTCGACCCAATCTTCACCTCCAGCAAGCACATCTCCTTCAATCACACCACAGCGCTCCATTGGACAGACCACAGCTGCGTCCACTTCAACTACAAAAAGACTACGACCCACAACCACCCACAACCAATTCCCCGCAGACACTGGAACAAAATTACCACGACCAACTCTTCACATCACTTCACCAAAACCCTCTTGCAAAATCATCGGACCCAAACCTTGCAGCCACCAACCTCACACAATGGATCACCATCAGCGCTGACGAATTAGCACCCTTGAAAAAACATCAAATCAAGCAAGGTAGTAAAAAAGCCCCCTGGTTCAACGATGACCTTAAGAAATCAAAGAAGATCTGTCGCACCCTCGAGAAAGTCTGGAGAAAAAACTCAACCACTGAAAACCTGGCCATCTTCAAGAACGCCACCCGCAAACACCACCAACTGATCCGATCCACCAAGAAATCAGCATTCAAGGATCGACTCTACAACATCGCACACAACAGCAAGGAACTATTCAACATCGTCAAAGAATTTACCAACCCCACCTCCGGCACCAACGACATCACTCCCTCCCAAAACCTCTGCGACTCCTTAGCCTCATTCTTCCACAACAAAATCGCTGACATACATAACAGCTTTGAAAACCAGTCCGAAGACCAGTCCACCCCACCCACCTCCGAACTAAAACCCCCCTCCAACAACCTCTGCGCCTGGAACCCAATCACCACTGAAGACACCATCCGCCTGATGAACTCCATCCACTCAGGATCGCCAACCGACCCATGTCCCCACCACATTTTCAACAAAGCAGACTCCATTATCGCACCCCATCTCCGAGACGTCATCAACTGCTCCCTCAACTCCGCCACCTTCCCGGAAAGCTGGAAACATGCCGAACTCAGCGCCCTCCTGAAGAAACCCACAGCAGACCCCACTGAACTCAAGAACTACCGCCCCATCTCGCTCCTCCCCATCTCGCTCCTCCCATTCCCTGCCAAAGTCATTGAGAAAGCCGTCAACAGTCAGCTCGCCGTCTTCCTCGAATCCAACAAATCCCTCGACCCCTCACAGTCCGGCTTCCGAGCCAAACACAGCACCGAGACCGCCCTCATCGCAGCAACAGACGACATTCGAACACTACTAGACAACGGAGAAACAGCTGCCCTCATCCTACTTGACCTCTCCGCAGCCTTCGACACAGTCTGTCACAGCACCCTTAAGCAACGCCGGAATACAAGGAAAAGCATTGGACTGCATCATCTCGTTCCTCGCCGGAAGAACCCAGAGAGTCCGCCTCCCCCCTTTTAGATCAGAGGCCACCGAAGTCATCTGCGGCGTACCACAAGGATCATCACTCAGTCCCACCCTCTTCAACATATACATGAGTCCCCTCGCATCCATCGCGCACCAACACAACCTCAACATTATCTCCTACGCAGATGACACCCAGCTGATCCTCTCCCTCACCAAAGACCCAAATACCGCCAAAACTAACCTACACGAAGGGATGATAGAAGTAGCCGAATGGATGAAGAACAGCCGTTTAAAACTGAACTCGGACAAAACGGAAGTCCTCATCCTAGGATCATCCCCCTCCGCCTGGGACGACTCATGGTAGCCACCGGCCCTGGGAAACGCACCCATACCTAAGGACCACGCATGTAACCTAGGCTTCATCCTGGACTCCTCCCTCTCGATGACCAGACAAGTCAACGCCGTCTCATCATCTTGCTTCAACATCCTACGTATGCTCAAAAAAACCTTCCATTGGATCTCCACCGAAACAAGAAAGACGGTCACCCACGCACTGGTCACAAGCCAACTGGACTACGGAAACACCCTTTAAGCTGGAACCACAGCCAAACTACAGAAAAAACTCCAACGCATCCAAAATGCCTCAGCCGGACTCATACTAGACATCCCCCGCCAAGCTCACATTTCCGGTCACCTGAAAGACCTCCACTGGCTCCCCGTCAACAAAAGAATATCCTTCTGTCTCCTCACCCACGCACACAAAGCCCTCTACGACCTTGGACCCGAATGCCTCAACACGCGCCTGTCCTTTTACACCCCCACCCGCCAACTACGATCGTCCAATCAAGCCCTCGCCGCAATTCCACGCATCCATAGATCCACCATGGTGGAAGATCCTTCTCCTACTTAGCGGCCAAAACCTGGAATTCTCTCCCCACCCACCTCCGCCTTACACAGATCCACCTTTCCTTCAGAAAACAACTAAAAACTTGGATATTCGGTAAGTAAGTACCCCCCTCCCTCAAGCGCCTTGACACCCTCTGGGTGAGTAGTGCGCTATACAAATGCTAAACTTGAACTTAACCACTCACCAACATTCCACTCTGGCTGAGCAGCAAGACCTACTAGGTTTAGACTACCACAGCTGGTTAAAATCACCGCAGGTGCAACTGCGCACTCACCAGCCAGCAACGGCAGGCTGTTGGGCAATCCCCTAAGAAGGGCCATGTTCAATAGTGTGTGCATTAACTTTTTATATGCAGTTACCTGTAGATGGAAGACCAAAAAAATAGTTACAGTGTATTTTGTTCTTTTTAGCCATATTCCTGGCCCCCACCCTCCATATTTGCTGACCCCATCCTCAAAGACCAGGATCACAGTTCCCATACTTTTCTTTTTGCACTGCACCTATTGCTAACAAAAGAAAAAAACTGGAGTAAATGTGTGGAATGTTTCTCTCGTGAGCAGAAGTCAACAGTGGATTTACCACTAGCCTTGGGTGTCCACATTAGCGAGCAGGATGGTGTAAAGCTCCTCCAAGCCTCGGCAGGGCTAGTATACAAAGATCGTTCCTGATGGTCCTCGTTTAGACCATTTCATATACCATCTAAACGTAGAGGGCTCTACCCGCTGTTCTTTACGAGCATCAGGTAGCCGGCCCGGGAAAAAATAGCTGCCTGCATTTCGGTATTTATTACCCCTCTTCGCCAGCTTATCCTCCACCACCGATGATGGACCATCTTTGCCCTCTCTAAGCAGCCCCGGACGCCCTCTGATAACGCCAGCAAATGCCCCTCAAACAAGTATCCCCTCCCGTCATCGAGCTATAAAGAATCACAGCAAACCCACTTCTAAACTTACCTGAACGCACATACTTTACACATCCCGGGCCTCGCTGCTTTCAGTTACGTCCTAGTTGCTGCGCAGCCAGAGGTAGAAGAGAGCCTAAGCGCCTTCCGATGCCTTAGCCAAAGTTGGATTGTGTAGCGCCGCAGCCATCTTGGAATGTGTATTGCCCCGCTCATTGACTGCACATTGAGGAGCACGTATGTAAATGAACACTTAAGTCTACATTCCCACGTCCTGACTCACAACAATGCTAGAATCATTCTATTTCCAAGGTAGTCCTTTTTTTTTTTTGCTGTAATGTCCGTCTTAAAAATCTGCCCATGGAACGCTAATATAACCATAACATGTCAGCACTGGAAGACGTGCTTGCAGAATAATTGTGTGATGGAAAATGAGCTTCTCTGGTAAATTGGGTAATAACGCCTGTCCGCCTGTCAATATCGTAACAGCGTTCTAGTCTGAGACTCTGGGTGACGTCACGTTTTGTGCGACAGAAGAAGCCAAATGCCGGCAGAACGAACAGCTAAAGGAGGTAAGGTGGGAAAGGTGCTTCCTGATTTGCCACTTTCTCATACCTGTCAACATTTAAAGATCAAAATAAGGGTGAAGGGAACCGACAGTAGAGATACTCGGGGCGGGAACGGAGCAGGTGTTCTCAATTTTTCTTTTTTTGAGTGTTAATTATGGTAAATAGTTCGTTCTAAATATTATTATGTACAAATATTGGTAACAACTTAAATGGCCAAAAAAGTCACTTTTCAAAGGGGCCTGTGGATAACACCTCCTTTACTAGAAAACTTGTAAATATTGCGAGTAATTATTTTAAAGCACTAATGCCAGTAGCACTGGTCCAAACTGTTATTCGGCTGAAGCGAAACTGGTGGCTGTGAACATTTCTACATTTGACACATGCAATCGCAATCCGCTTCTATATATCTTACATAGACACTCAGCTATGGGATGGTAATGAAAAAAATGCCTATTCCAACAGATCTTTCTACTTCTCTCATTCTTAAACTATGGAAACTCAGGACCAAACCTATACAAAATCTCAAATTGGACAACCCAATGCAGTAACAACATTAGCACACTGTATCATATGGTACCTGCAGTGCTGTTCAGCTTGCTGAAAACCCATAAAATTGTGTCTTTCTCTTACACTTCATCATCCAACACATTACTACACATAACGTGATAACCGTTCTTCAGTGGTCATCACGCAAGACTTCCCACATAGGATCAAAACAAAACCAACATCCTTCCAACCACGTTCCCTACATTGTGTATTATGCTACTTAATGTAGGCAAGTGCCTCAGCGGATAGTTAGTGCTATAATTGATTCAATACAATACAAATGAGGTAAAAATATAACTTTACTTCGAGGCTTAGGCCCAACTCCAAGGATTTGTTTGAAAATATGTATTTCATGGCAAATTGGTCCAGTAATAACAGCCCTGCTAACAGTCAAACCCCTTACTTTAGAGTAACGCAGATAAATCAGATGACCACACCATCATGTACATCAGCTCTCAGAGCTGACAGCGTTTCCATTATTGTTGTTCCCAGACAAAGCAATTATAACAAAAAAAAATCCCTGTGTAAGGAGGGGTCTCTTGAAGGACAAACGTTTAATTCACTCTTTGCAGCGGTTTCCAGCCCATTCCTGCCACCGTGTGATATTGGCTCCTCACCAGGTGATCATGTGAAGTGAGCCAATATAGTGTGACACATGGTAGCAAAGTGTGAGTGACAGGTTGGTGTTACGGAGATAGCCAGATATATCGGTGGCACAGGTGAATCTTGGCTCAGAGATTAGACTTGGAGCAACCACAAGTTCTAGGGGGTGTGTTCAGCTTCAGCTCTGTCACTGAATATTGGTACATGGCTGGGCCAGTTTCAAACAGCATTGATTGGTTAAGCAAGGAGCCACTCATTGCATAACGATGCCCATCAACTGTTTAGTGTCACTGGATAGTGAGAGATGATTATAATGAGCAGTAATGCCATCAGTCAACTTTGGTGGCAGCCTTGGCTTCGCTACTCCAAGTGGCCCTCTTTAGTCAAATATCTCCTGCAGAAGAGATCTCTGCCTTAGAAAAGACTTGCAGACTATTACCCACTTAGAGTGCGTTGGTCCCTATCATCTGGCTGGGAGGCTGCCAGGTTTGGCGATGAGTTCACCATGCGCTCCTTACTAGTTAGCCACGTTTGTCAGTATTTTACTCTTCCTTTAGCATCTCCAACAAGCTTACACAGCTAGCAGCCCACTTTCTCCCCCTTTAGAAGACTGGTGCGAGGGATGAGGTCTGCTGGAAGGTTGATACTTGATAGAAAGAAGATTCTCGAACTGATGAAGATGATAAAAGAATTGACTGCTGATTAAAAGAAGAATGATGTTTCTTCTCTTTGAAGAGCAGATTAAGTTTATCCTCCACCTCTAACTTGAAGCGTTTAGTACTTTCAAAGGTTAAACATAACGCTAGAGATTTTTGGGTTGTGTCTGTCCTACTTGCTATAACAGTTGCCCTTTGGCTTCCCCTGAAGGAAAAACAGATCACTCTGAGTCTTTCAGAATAGGCTTAATACGTTTTTTAAAGTCCAAGATTACAGACTGAGTGGCATAGGCTCAGTGGTAGAAGTGGGCGGGGATGGAAGGGCACGGCGCGCCCCTACTTTAAAAAATGATTTCAGTCCGTTCCCCTACTTCTTTCATTCAAAAAATCATCCCAGGACGGCATGAATAGTCCAACTTACAAAACGATTATTCTATTGTGTTCCAGGGGCTGCTCGCACTTCTCTGTTGAACTCCAGAGGCTGCAGCATCCCCCCCTGAGCTCTCACAGACTGAGGGCGGCCCATTGTCATTCCAATTGAGGATGATTAATTCTTTCGAATGACAATGCTCTGCCTTCTGCCTTTAGCACATCATGCTGAGTTGGTGATTACAGAGGAGCTTTCCCCAGACAGAGGACTGTCGGGAACTTGCCACCAACTCTGCGAAACCTGCATGATTATTTTTTGGTTAAGGTGGTAAGATGTCCTTTAAGAAGTTTGTGAGGAAAACAAACGCATGAAAAATTGTGACTTGTGTTTTTAGGCCTTAATGTCCGTGGCAACTAATCTAGTTTAAACTTGATACTCCTTTTTCCAGCTCCTTGATGTCCATTCCTGCGAATGTCATGAAGCAACCAGGGCCAGAAACTGTAGATCCTCAGCCACACCGTGGCTGTTTTTAATCTTTGCAAGTGCTTAAATGCGCCCTGAATGTATCCCCTGATGAACCATTGGCACAATCCTAAACGGGGTCACTAAGCAGCCCCAGCTAAAAACATGCTGGTGGAAGCCAATCTTAGGCGATCCTTACAGCTGTAGCCACCAGAGAGTAAGAAGGTGGCACTATACCACATTTCTCCTTTGAAATATAGCAACATCTATGCCATTAGTCAGGTTTCTCAGTGACCGCACATGACAAGATGCATTGGTGCTTCAGACAGGGTTGCCAGTTGTAATGTCTAAGTTTTCAAGTTGAAATGCCTTTTGCTGCTAAGTTACTGCTGCTGCACTCCTCGCAGATGCCACAGTAATAGTAACTGAACTCAATGCCGTAAGATGCACCTTCTCGCATGCTTTGAATATTTTGGAAATTCAACCATTTTTGTACACCACAATATGAGTCCTGAAAATGTTCGTCTCGTACACTTCAATTTTGGTATACATATATTTTATTCTAGCAGGCTCAACTTTAATTTGGTTGGCTGGGCTGCACACAGGAGAGCTACAGGTGGCTTGAGAGCTAGTAGCTCCCTTACTACTTTGTTGGATTTTGTATTTATGTAGCCTTCATTTTTAGTTTGTGATGTTGTATTGTTTTTCCACTGTTCCCTTGTAACATAACTGGCTCTATTGTACAGCACGGTGACACCTTCGGGTAATGTACGCGCTTTATAAAAATGCACTAAATAATTTTTTTTAAAAACCATGTGAAATTTGTCAATGTTATACACAGAGTGAACTGGGCAGGAGCAATGAAGGGACAGAAGAGGAGACAGGAAAGTAGAGGTGATGGGGCGGGAGAGGTGACCGGGCAGGAGAGGCAACAGGGATGGAGAGGTGACCGGGCAGGAGAGGCAACAGGGATGGAGAGGTGACGGGGCAGGAGAGGTGACGGGGCAGGAGAGGTGACGGGGCAGGAGAGGTGACGGGGCAGGAGAGGTGACGGGGCAGGAAAAGTGATGGGGCAGGAAAAGTGACCGGGCAGGAGAGGCAACAGGGATGGAGAGGTGACGGGGCAGGAGAGGTGACGGGGCAGGAGAGGTGACGGGGCAGGAGAGGTGACGGGGCAGGAGAGGTGACGGGGCAGGAAAAGTGATGGGGCAGGAAAAGTGACCGGGCAGGAGAGGCAACAGGGATGGAGAGGTGACGGGGCAGGAGAGGTGACTGGGCAGGAGAGGTGACTGGGCAGGAGAGGTGACTGGGCAGGAGAGGTGACAGGGCAGTAGAGGTGACGGGGCAGTAGAGGTGACGGGGCAGGAGAGGTGACGGGGCAGGAGAGGTGACGGGGCAGGAGAGGTGACGGGGCAGGAGAGGTGACGGGGCAGGAGAGGTGACGGGGCAGGAGAGGTGACGGGGCAGGAGAGGTGATGGGGCAGGAGAGGTAACGGGGCAGGCGAAGTGACGGGGCAGGCGAAGTGACGGGGCAGGAGAAGTGACGGGGAAGGAGAAGTGACGGGGAAGGAGAAGTGACGGGGAAGGAGAAGTGACGGGGCAGGAGAAGTGACGGGGAAGGAGAAGTGACGGGGAAGGAGAAGTGACGGGGAAGGAGAAGTGACGGGGAAGGAGAAGTGACGGGGAAGGAGAAGTGACGGGGAAGGAGAAGTGACGGGGCAGGAGAAGTGACGGGGTAGGAGAAGTTGGAATGGATAGGGGCAGTTAATGGATAGGGGCAGTGAATGGATAGGTGCAGTGAATGGATAGGGGCAGTGAATGGATAGGGGTAGTGAATGGATAGGGACAGTGAATGGATAGGGACAGTGAATGGATAGGGACAGTGAATGGATAGGGACAGTGAATGGATAGGGACAGTGAATGGATAGGGACAGTGAATGGATAGGGGCAGTGAATGGATAGGGGCAGTGAATGGATAGGGGCAGTGAATGGATAGGGGCAGTGAATGGATAGGGGCAGTGAATGGATAGGGGCAGTGAATGGATACGGACAGTGAATGGATAGGGACAGTGAATGGATAGGGACAGTGAATGCATAGGGACAGTGAATGGATAGGGACAGTGAATGGATAGGGACAGTGAATGGATAGGGACAGTGAATTGATAGGGACAGTGAATGGATAGGGACAGTGAATGGATAGGGACAGTGAATGGATAGGGACAGTGAATGGATAAGGACAGTGAATGGATAGGGGCAGGAGAAGTGATGGGACAGGAGTGGTGAGGGGGCAGGAGTGCTGACTGGACAGGAGCGGTGACTGGACAGGAGCGGTGACTGGACAGGAGCGGTGACTGGACAGGAGCGGTGACTGGGCAGGAGCGGTGACTGGGCAGGAGCGGTGACTGGGCAGGAGCGTTGACTGGGCAGGATCGGCGACCGGGCTGTAGCGGTGATTAGGCAGGAACGGTAACCGGGCTGGAGCAATGAAAGGACAGGAGCGGTCAACAGGTCAGGAGCGGTGAACGGGTCAGGAGCGGTGAACGGGTCAGGAGCGGTGAACGGGTCAGGAGCGGTGAACTGGGCAGGAGCGGTGAACTGGGCAGGAGCGGTGAACGGGGCAGGAAAAGTGACAGGAAAAGTGACGGTGCAGGAAAAGTGACGGTGCAGAAAAAGTGACGGGTCAGGAGCGGTGAACGGGTCAGGAGCAGTGAACGGGGCAGGAGCGGTGAACTGGGCAGGAGCGGTGAACTGGGCAGGAGCGGTGAACTGGGCAGTAGCGGTGAACTGGGCAGAGCGATGAACGGGGCAGGAAAAGTGACAGGAAAAGTGACGGTGCAGGAAAAGTGACGGGGCAGGAGCGGTGAATGGGCAGGAGCGGTGAATTGGGCTGGAGCGGTGAATGGGCAGGAGCAGTGAATGGGCAGGAGCGGTGAATGGGCAGGAGCGGTGAACGGGGCAGGAGCGGTGAACGGGGCAGGAGCGGTGAACGGGGCAGGAGCAGTGGAGGGGGCAGGAGCAGTGGATGGGGCAGGAGCAGTGGACGGGGCAGGAGCAGTGGACGGGGCAGGAGCAGTGGACGGGGCAGGAGCAGTGGACGGGGCAGGAGCAGTGGACGGGGCAGGAGCAGTGGACGGGGCAGGAGCAGTGGACGGGGCAGGAGCAGTGACGGGGCCGGAAAAGTGACGGGGCAATAGAAGTGACGAGGCAATAGAAGTGACGAGGCGGGAGCAGTGAGTGGACAGGGGCAGTGATTAGGCATAAGCAGAGTGGTGAATGGGCAGGAGCGGTGACTGGGCGGGGGAAATGACAGGGAAGGAGCGGTGATGGGGTAGAAGTGACTTGTACTTATGTTCCATGCCTATTTATTTATTTACTATTGCATGACATTCACTGATGTGTCTGCAAAGCATACCTGTTGCCCCGAATTTGTGTGCTGAATTTTGACCTCCTGTCCTGAATTTTGACCCCTTGTCCTGAATTTTTACACTCACCATCCTGAATTTGCGCCCATGCCATTGTTCCTGCTTATATTTCGCACGCTTTACATACACCTGTATTCTCTATGAGTATTTCTTTTTCCTGAATTAAACCTCAAATAAACATGTTTATCCATTGTTTGAATTAAATAACGTTATAAGCTGTAACTGGTCAGTGAAATGCTAAACGTACTAAAAATTAGTATGTTTTGCGATTTCTAGCCACACCCCTAACTCCGCCCACTGATCCAATCTTCGGTTATTCCCGCCCCCTGATTCTCCACCCACAGTTCCCCTACTTTTTATTCCCCACTTCGACCACTGCATAGGCTTCATAAATTCCTGCCCTCATGACCATATGTGACTCAGCATGAGCCTACTTCAATGCAGAGGCAATCTTTCTAGCTGCAAGAGCGTTCAAAATAGCTTCCTCAGTCTTCAAAGTAGGGCCGAACAAGCTTGCCACAAAAGATTCCACCTAAACTGACTTTAGAGTAGTTTCACCAATAGGACACAGTTTTGACATACACCAGGTTACTTTAATGTGATCTGGATCCTTCCATTCCCTAAGGATCACATCATAATTATGTTGATGCAATGGAAGATCAATTGAAGGGCCTGCTGACAATGTCCTAATACAGGCTCAGGTAAAATGCTAGGCAATTTTTTCAAAGGAAATTCCATGTTGTTATACATTTTTGTTAGGTTTTAGTGTAACATCTCACTGTCAATGTACTTGTCTCTCTCGTGACAAGTAGGGTCTTCAACTTCCTCTCCATCAAAGACAGACAAATCACTCAGAAGACCCTCTGAGCCTCAGGTCTGGAAGACAGAGGGACAGGCAACTGCATGGCAGACATTGTATCAAATATTATCCAGCACATTTTATCTTTAAAGTCCTCTTCAGATTGCAACCACCTTGCATGCTTTATAGGAGAGGATGGTTACCCAGAAGAAGAAAACGACTTCTCCATACAGCGCCTCTTCTTAATGTAATCGGCAAAAAGAAGCACTGACAGGCAGAATGCAGCAATATCTAATACATCTTACTTTGAACATGTTCCCTGATTAAAGCCTAGGGGGGCATAAAGGCAAGCAAAGAGAAAGAGAAACCAGAGCTCAACTCATTGCACATGCACAGAGAGGAAACATAAAGGGACTGCAGAGAGCGCTAACTTTCCTTCTACAGGCCACACTGAACATTGTCTCTGTTTACCATCACCAGGCTACAGGTAAGCTAAGAGAAAGTGAAAATCATTATGATACAAAATCACTCACCTTAGCGACCCAATGTACCCATTTTAAAGCAAGGATCAAGCCAGCAAAATCCCACACACCGGAGATCAATGCCCAACCTCCCACCGTCTTCAAAGACATGTTGTACTTCGCAGGCCATTCTGTGCCCAACACAAATGTACAACAGGTGTGATGACGCCTATCCAAACCTAACAACGATCGCAAACATACAAAGGTACCCAGCATAACAAGGACCCTGATCCTGGGTCCCTCTTTCATTAGGAGCTAATACCCTAGAAGAAGAACCCAAGTTGGGTCCTTCCCTCAAAAAACGACAAAGGCTCTCAATAACCAAAGTGACATGCTTTATCATTGGGCCCCACCTCACGTGGTTACCTTTTAATTGTGCATAGTAGGCCCCCTTGGAGCTCTCTAATAGGAGAAAGAAGAGATGCTTGTCTTATAGTGAGGTGTATAGCAACCTATAAGAAAGATCACAAATACATAGAGGCAGCAAACTATTTTTAGGATTTTATTAGACCCTCCCTATCGCATAATTAAAATCAGTGTACTTGGGGATTTGCAGGCCCTCGGTGATTTTCAGCATTTTTCTGCCCCTCTCTGGTCCAGGCATTCATGAGGACAAAGGTCTCATACTTGCATAGCGCTATTCTTAAATTAGTGTGGTCATGCATTGTTTGTTAGTCATGAGCTAAAGGGAAATAAAGTGGTATGAGCTACACCTTGCTTTGTGGGCGTAGCCTGTTCTGTTTCTCTGACCTATGATGGTAAAGAAGATAATACTCAACATATATTGTTTTTTTTTTTTTAAGACCTTTATTATATTTTTCACATTTCACAGCTTCCGGCCTACACCCCTACGGGCCGGCCGCAACGTTACTTCAAGTTATGCATTATTTCCTAGAGTACACAGCCCCTTTGCCGTCAACCCGGGGGTACGCGGCGTTATAAATAGCGTGTGCATGTGGTTCAAATTTAGAAGGCAGATTAGTGAAGGTCTGATTTTATATTTTTATATCTGTAAACATAATTTCCGTTTCAAAGTCTTTTTTAGTTTAAAAATAGAAACAGAACAAAAGAACAAACCCCCCCTAACACGGTCATGAGTTACAGCACAATCGAGTCTACTGCAGTCCCGGTGGTACATTGACAGTACAGCGTGTTCCCAGTGTATAGAGCCATTGAGAAGTTAAAGTTATTCTATATCTTCTCTGCTAGTCTGCGTGGTATGCGGAGGTTCGCAGATGTTTCCCCTAAAGTCATTCCAGCTTGTCCATATTTCTACCCATTTCCGAGGGCACCCTCTTGCTACATACACGGTCTTTTCTTGCAGCATACACCAGTCCATGTCGCTTTGCCAGTCTATCAGTTTTGGTGGATTAGGGTTACCCCACAGTCTAGCAATGTTCCTTTTTGCCACCATCTGTCCAAGGGTCACCCACATTTCCCCTTTGGTGACAGGTCTGTAGGCTCCCAAATAATCAGGAGACACCACTTGGCCTCTGGGCGAATCTCCAACTCCCACACCTCATGCATACACTGCACCACCCTTCTCTAATACCTTTGCACCTTTGGACAACCCCACAGTATATGAAAAAAGGTACCTGTTCCACCACACCCCCTCCTGCAGAGTCCCTCACCACCCCTCCCCATCATTTGTAATCTCGTACATGAAATATATATTCTATGCAATATTTTCAGTTGGATTAGTCGTAATCGGGCTGATATCGCCACCTCCCATGTGGAGGCCAGAGCATATAACCATTCTTCTTCATATATTTCCAACCCGTCAGCGACCCACTTCTCTTTTAGGGGAAGGAGCATGTCTGGGGGGTTATTGATTAATTTTTTATACGTGTTCTGTCATGTGTCCCTCAAGTAGTCGGTCTTCGAGTGGGGAGATTTGTGGTAATTTAGTCTCTGGTGGAATGTTCGCCTGCAGTGAGTGTCGCACCTGCATGTATCTAAAGTATTCGGTTTGTGCCAGTTCATACGTGTCTTGTAAGTGGGCGAATGAGTGGATCCCTTTAGGGCCCCAGATATCTTTGATTTGGGAGATTCCGATCAGGTCCCAGTTCCGGAATCCTTTAGTGTGTCCCAAGTTGCCCAGTTTTTCGGAGGCCCAAAGTGGTGTGGCCATTGTGAGGACGTCCTCCCATCCGAGTTTCTTTTGCGCAATATGCCATATCTGTACAGAGTGTTTTGTAGGCCCAGTGAGTCGGTGTGTGCCCGGTTTAGAGTAGAGTGCAACCTCATAGTTCCCCCCCAGTGAGCAGCCATCTGTCCATCCCGTAGGCGGGATCATTGCCATCACCGTACGTCCCCTGGTTAATCGCTGAGAGGTGGGCTGCCCAGTAATATTTACGGATGTCCGGGAGGGCTATTCCACCGTCATACCACCCAAGTGTGAGTTTTCTCAGTACGATTCGTGGCGTTCCGGCCCATAGGTGGTCGCGCTGCGCCGCCTCAATTGCTGTAAAGTAAGTGTTGGGTACCAGGTCTGGATAATTTTGTATGGCATAGAGAAACCGTGGTAGCGCCATCATTTTAAATAAGGCTGCTCGGCCCAGCAGTGATAATGGAAGGTGCTGCCAGGATTTGGCCTCGCTTTGAAGCCGGCTGAGCGGTGGTTTAAGGTTTCGTTCATACATCAGAGCCTTATCTGTGGTAATGAATACTCCCAGGTATTTAAACCCGTCCTCTGCCACTGTTATGGGGCACGTGGCGGGGAGCTTAGGGGGGTCGCCATGGAGGAGGTAGAGGTATGATTTGCTCCAATTGACACGAAAGCCGGAGTTACGTCCGAAGCTTGCGAAAATGTCAAGTGCCGCCAGTATCGACCTTCGCGGCTTGGAGAGGTACAGAAGGATGTCGTCGGCGTAGAGGGATATTTTGTCTTCCCATCCGTCCGTCCATGCTATACCTTTCAAGTAAACATCCTGCCGGATCCACGCGGCGAGCGGTTCAAGGGAAAGCGCGAATAGAAGGGGAGAGAGGGGGCAGCCTTGTCTAGTTCCTCTCTCTAAGGTGAAAACCTCAGAGACCTTGTTGTTCACCAGTACCTGTGCCAGCGGTTCCGTATACAGAAGACGGACCCAAGTTATAAAATGAGGTCCAAAGCCAAATTTACGTAGGACTGCGATCATATAGGGCCACTCTAAGGTGTCGAATGCCATGGTGGCGTCTAGGGAGACCACCACCGCGTCTTCCTGCAGCCTATGGCGTTGCCCCAGTACCCCATTTAATCGTCAAATGTTAAGTGCTGTGTTGCGATGGGGCATGAACGCTGATTGGTCAGGGTGAACCAGTTTAGTCCGTACCGATTGGAGCCTATTGGCAAGTGTTTTTGCTAGTATTTTTGGCTCCGCATTGAGTAGCGAAATTGGTCTATATGAGGCGCAGGATTCTTTGGGTTTCCCCTCTTTAGGTATCGCCACTGGTCGCTATGCGTTGGTCTCGCGGCAGCAATCCCGCCTCCCTGCTCCTTTCGAACATGAGTTTAAGGTGTTTACTGGTGACGTCTGGTTTTAGCTTGTAGAGCTCAATTGGGAGGCCGTTGGGTCCTAGGGCTTTGCCCGGATGAAGTTCTGCTATAGCACGCTGTATTTCGGCATCCGTAAGCGGGCTATCAAGGGCTTCCCGGTCGTCATCTGATAGGCAAGGCATTCGGATATCCGTAAGGAGGGCTATCGAGTCCTCCTCTGGACGGTCCGACTCTCGACTATAGACCTGTTTGTAATGTCTTGCAAATTCCTCCACTATCTCTCGGGGCTCAGTTACTACAGTCCCAGATGCTGTGCGTATTTCCGGCACTACCTTCCTGGCCTGCTGCTTTTTATCGAGCCATGCTATGAGTTTTCCGGCTTTGTCGCCCTGATCGTATAGCCTACCCATCTTGTGCCTAGCCACCGTTTGGGCTTCCTGAGTAACCAGTTCTTTATACTCTGCTATCTTAATCTGCAGTTTGTGTCGCACCTCCTTGGCCCAGCTGTCTCGCGCCTCCCTCTGAAGTTCCTCTAGATCTGCCTCAACTGATGTGACCTGGTTTCATTTTTCTTTCTGTTTGCCTGAGATGGCTGATAGCGCCTCCCCCCTAATCACTATTTTAAAGGCCTCCCACAGGGTGACAGGGGAGTCTACTGATCCAACGTTATTATCGAAGTACTGGGTAATTGATTTGGATACCTTCCTCCTAGTGTCTTCGTTTTTTAAATGCCAGGCGTTTATTGGCGCTACGCAGCCCTCACGTCTGGTTTCGAATGTTATGTGCGTAAAGACCGGCGAGTGGTCCGATATGCCACGAGTTAGGTGTGTTGCTTCTTGTACTGTAGTGTCGTGTTGCATCAAGGTAAGGATGTAGTCAAGGCGTGAGAATGAATGATGTGGCCCAGAGAAGAAGGTGAAGTGGCTATGTGTGGGATGGAGCAGGCGCCATACGTCTGTAAGCCCGAAGACCTCAAGAAAGTCCGCCTGCCATTTCTGCCCTTGAGGTAGTTCTCTGGTGGGCCATCTGTCCAGGGTCCCTGACACCACTGCGTTATAGTCTCCTCCCAGAACCAGCTGACCGTCGGGGAGGGAGAGTAGTAATTTTCCCAGGTCTGTGTAGGCCCGAGTTTGGAGGCCAGGCGGAACATAGACAGAGAGTAGGTTCAGTGTGTAGCCCTCCCATCTTCCAGATATTGCAGCAAAGCGGCCCTGCGGATCAGATTCAGTGCGATCTATGTGAAGGGGCAGTGAGCGACGCAGCAGGATCCCCACCCCCCTCGAGCCGGAGGTGAAGCCGGAGTGAGCTGCAAGAGTGTAGCCCCATCTATTGAGGGCCTGACATGCATTTCCCATAAGGTGCGTTTCTTGCAGCAGTACTACGTCCGGCTGGTGCCGTTTAATGAACTGTAGGACTATGGTGCGGTTAAGTCTGTCACCCAACCCGTTAACATTCCAGCTCAGAATTTTCAGACTCTTCTCCCATCTCTTAGCCATACCCGTTGCTTTGCGAGTTGTCCTGTCTCTGCACCCCGGAATCATCATCGACTCTATGAACACGTGCTCTACATGACCGTAAAACCTTCCCAACTCCCCGTCCCTCCCTGGTTCCCACCCAGCAGTGGTATTCAATGCAGACGTTCCTCGTTATTTCAAACAATTGGCTCCCCCCTCCCCTCCCCGCATCCCTTCCCCCCTCTGCAAAAAACAAGCCCCCCCTCCCTGCTTCCTGGGTTCCAAACTACCCACCACCCCACTTAGCAGAGCGCCTGTCGCCCAACCCTACCCCGGGGAGTGAAACCCCAACCAAGGAAACTCTACTTGGGAACAACGTGGGCCAGCCCTGTCCCTGGCCGCCCCTCCCGTAGTGCCCCAATAAATTAGACCCCTCAGGTCGACAGTGCAATTGAAAACAGTTAGCAAGTTCTCAGAGACCCTGGGCCGACATGTATGCTACCCCTCTGAAGCAGCTCAGTCTTACATGAAGCTCTATGTATACATTACTGTTCGATGGCTTCTGATGCAAATGTTCGTGCCCTTATCTCGCTGTGTTGTCTCTGGCTGAGTCCCAGCGGGGACTATTCGACCTAGAACGCCAGGACCGTTGGCTTTGCTCATCTCCTTCTGATCTTCCCATTGCAGACCCTGGGGAGGGGGCCTCGGTTTCCTGCCATTGTCCGCCATCTTGCATCGCTTGGGCCTCCAGCTCTGTTGTGTCCAGCCATTCCTGTACGGCCGCTGGCGAAGTGAAGAAGTGGGATTTACCTCCAGAGATAATTTTTAGCTTCGCTGGGAAAAACATCATGTACCGAATTCCGCGTTCTCGGAGCGTCGCCTTAACCCCTTGGAATGAGCGTCTCTCCTGTTGGACCTGAAGCGTGAAGTCCGGGAAGAAGCGAACTGTAGCCCCCTCGTATTGTAGATCGCCTTGTTGTCTAGCGGCCTGGAGGATTGCATCACGATCCCGATAGTTAAGTATTTTCGCAATAATTGTTCTCAGTGGGGCCCCCGGTTTGGGTTTCGGGATCGGAGCTCGGTGAGCCCTTTCAATGGTGAAGATCTTTGATAGTCTCTTGGGCTTTAGGTGACAGAGGATCAGATCTTCCAGGAAGAGCTCCATACAATCCCCCTCAAGTCCTTCCGATACACCGTATGTTGCTCCTCCGGGCCCTCCCTTCCTGGTCCTCGAGCCGCAAGGCCATCTACCTGTGTTGGTGGACGAGCTTGTTCACCCTGCCCTCGAGCCGTTTTTCGGATGCCTGCAGTGCTTTAATGTCCACTTCGTTGGATTTGGATCTGTCCGTGGTTTTCCCCAGGTCAGCTCGGAGTAGATTCACCTCAATCGTGATTTTGTCCATTTTCGTCTCAAGGCTGGTGCCAAGGGTCTGGATTGCAGCCATTATGGAGGTCAGGGAGGGTTCCGCCTGGTCTATGCCATCCTTCGCCGCTCCACCTGGCTGCGGCTGCGTTCTGGGCACTGCGTAGTTGTCCAGTATATTGGTTTGGGTCACTAGTCCCCCTTTGGGCCGCATGGTGGATCGGGTGCTCCTGAGTCCGGATATAGCTCCGCCCGCACTTATCTGTGAAGGTCCGCGGGCCCGCGCCGACTCCGGCCTCCCCCCGCCGTCCGGCCCGCAACGGCCAGCGCCAACTGTCTCTCGCAGGATCGCACTTGGGGCTGAGGCCCGCCAGAGGAGTTCCTGCGGTGTTCGCCGTAATGTACCAGCCGTATGTATGGACGTGTTCGGGCCTGCGATCGCCACTCACTGCTGTTGTTTTGCCCCTGCTTCACCAGCGGGTCCTCTGATTCCCAAACCGCCGTTGTTGCTGTGCTTGGGTGCCGTCTACCGGGCCGGGCGTCCAGGGTCTCGCTATCAAGGTCACAGCTGCCAACCCACCTCAGCCCGTCCCTTCTTCGCGCTGATGCGGCGGTTGCCTGGGGAGATGGTCACTCACTCCTGCGGTCTCGCTGGGAAGTCGTCGGATCGCGGCCGTTCAGGTGGGTCTGCAGGCCCTCCGCAGCTGTCCACGCCTGTGGCCAGCACCGCTACTCCAGCGTCCAGGCCGCAGTCCTTTTTTAGCGTTGTGGGTGTGGCCACGCCCTCCGCCGACTTCGCGCCACACAGGCCGCGTTTGGCGCTGCAGGTCTTAGACCGGGGCCTCGAGTTGAGTGGCCGGCGGCTCCGGGGGTCCAGGCACCAGCTGCCGGTCAGCCGCCGGGAACCGCGATCTCGGTGTTGCGCCTCCCATGGGTCTCCGGACTCCGCTCCAACGCGCCGATTTAGCACTGTGCCTGAGGGAGCTGGGGCATCTAGGGCAAAGCCTCCCAGCTAGGATATTTGGCCGGATTTGCAAGGGACAACAACGGTTCCGGCGGAGCTCGGGCTCTAGGAGGCCATTTTCGACGGCGCCTGGCCACACCCCCAACATATGTATCAGGCATATTGTATCCCAGTATTAAGAGGGCATTCTCCTATGCAAAATGTTTTTATCTTTAAAGTGTAAACACATGTGATCGCTGTGATCACATGTGTTTACACTTTAAAGATAAAAACATTAGAATAAAAAAGAAGAAGCACCAAGCATACCTCCAAATAAAACAGGATGCAGGTGTCCATGGTGTCAAATTCACCACAGCTGGCAAGTACTAGAGCCTCCTGACTCCAACCAGTGTTTGTATTGTACCTGCAAAAGGTTAGATTTCCTCTCCTTCATTTCGGATTCCGACCTTACTCGGAGACCTGCATTTAATAGGGGCTTCCATCTGCAGTGGTGTCCAAGGTCAGAATCAAGACCTCCACATTCACTGGAATGGGTAGCATTGGATAGGATGTTGATAGGAGAGAAACCAGTGCTTCTAGTCAGGATATTGCTCTTCCGGCACTCCGCTCCACCGCGAGTGCCTCCGCCCTCGACACCCACCGCTGCTCACTATTCGAGGCCCCTGTGCCTGGTTCGTGTCCTCGACTGCAGCCTGCACCTTGGCTTCTGCTTCTGCCTTGTGTTTTTCTGCCTTTGTTTTTTTCCTTCCATTATTCATTCCGTTTTATTGAGCCTTTTTTAATTAATTAATTGCCCTCTATTCCTAATTCCTTTAATTAGCCTTTTAACTAGCCTTTTTCCCTCCTATTTGTTCCAGCCTCCATGCTGACCCGCCCTCCCCTCGACCCCTAATTAACGGCGCCCGACCGCGACCAGCGCCAGGAACCTTGGTCCTCCGACCCACCAGAGCTACAGCTCCTCGGCCGTCCACACACTCAACATCGGCAACAACAACAACTGCAAGCTCTCTTCACCCCTCAACACTCATGGACCATTCTCCTGCAGACACACATTTTTCCTTCGCCGAGACCCAAGACCCTCCTGCTCCTTCCAGCAACAACTCCATTGCACCCCAAAACATGCATTGCATCCTCGTCAACGTCTGCTCCCTCCACAGACACCACGGAAATATGGGACTTCCTCGTCAGTACCACCCTGCCATCGCTTTCTTTACTGAAACCTGGACGAATGCCATTTTGGGACCTGACATCGTGCTCACCATCCCTGAAGGCTATAAGATCACCTGGAAGGACTGCCCCTAACTGCCCCGGGGGAGGCATCGCCATCGCCCACAAGTCCACCTTTATCTCAGCACCTACACCAACAGGCCCACGGACC
The DNA here is from genome assembly GCF_964263255.1 of Lissotriton vulgaris. Classification (NCBI taxonomy): domain Eukaryota; kingdom Metazoa; phylum Chordata; class Amphibia; order Caudata; family Salamandridae; genus Lissotriton; species Lissotriton vulgaris. Next base: position 233,114,145 of record NC_141693.1, on the reverse strand, counting down.
TGATGGAACTACCCCACTTCAAGATACTGACCAACCCGTCCACTAATCTCCTCTACAGACCTCACTGGACCCTGCGCACCTTTCTCCGACTCCATCAGCGACATCAACACCCCGCAATCCATCACCGCCACCAACTACACCCTGCTGGGAGTCCTCAACTTCCACCTTGATAACCTCCAAGACCCCAACACCATCTCCCTCCTGGACAACCTCCACAACATCGGACTCAAACAGATTGTTCCAGAACCAACGCACTCAGCAGGACACACCCTCAACCCCATCTTCAAAGCAGGAAACTCCATCACCTTCAACCACACCTCTGAACTCCCATGAACGGACCATCGTTGCGTCCATTTCAACTTCAAAACCAACATCACTTGCAAACGTCCTCACCAGCTCCAGCTATGGAATTGAAACAAGATCTCCCACGACCAGCTCACCGCCTCCCTCAGCAGCTCTGCTCCCACCGCTACAGACGACGACTCAACCACTGCCACCCGCACCCCACACAACTGGATCACCGATTGCGCCAACACCATCGCCCCCCCCCCCAAGAAAATGTCAAACCTTCACACCAAAAAATCCAGCTGGTTCTCCACCGAACTCCGAGAATTTAGACGAACCTGAAGACTCCTTCAAAAGCTATGGAGGAACTCCAAAACCACAGCAGACTTCAACAGCTCCTCAAAGCAGCCACCCCGCCCACCACAAAATCATCAGATTCTCAAGGAAGAAAGCACTCCAGGACAGATTCTCCACCATCGCAAACAACAGCAATGAAGTCTTTGGCATCATCAAAGAGTTTGCCCAATCCAACAGTGAGACTACCAACATCCCACTCTCCCAGGACCTCGGCGACAGACTCAGCGCCTTCTTCCATCACAAAATCAAGACCACCTATGGCAACTTCGTCGACAGCAACCTCCCTGCCGAACCCACACCCGCCATTCCCTGCCACACGCAGCCGACACTTGACAGTTGGACCTCCCTCAGCAACGAAGACACGCTGAAGACTATGAAGTCAATCCACTCCGGGGCCCCCACAGACCCCTGCTCCCACCACATCTACCTCAGTGCCACAGACATCATCGCCTGAGCTTCAACTAATCATCAACCGCTCCTTCGAGACCGCCTACTTCCCCAACAACTGGAAACATGCCGAGATCAATCCTATCCTGAAAAAACCCTTGGCGGACCCACTGACCTAAAAAACTACAGACTGATCTCCTTACTCCCGTACCCAGCGAAAGTTGTGGAAAAGGCCATCAACAGTCAACTCGCCTCCTTCATAGAAGAAAACAACATACTAAACTCCTCCCAATCAAGCTTCAGGAAGAATCACAGCACCAAAACCACCCTTCTCGCAACGACAACGACATCCGCTCCCTCCTCGACAGAGGATAGACTGTGGCCATCATCATCCTGGACCTCTCCGCGTCCTTCGCACAGTCTCACAGTGCACCCTAGCCCACAGACTCCACAATGCAAGAATCCAGAACAAGGCTCTCGACTGGATCTGCTCATTCCTCTCCAGCAGAACACAGCAGGTCAGACTCCCCCCTTTCCTCTTGAACCCACAGCGACCACCTGCGGAGTCCCGCAAGGATCCTCTATCAGCCCCACCCTGCCCAACGACTACATGGCCCTGCTCGCATCCATCGCCAGATCACACAAAGTCAACATCGCATCGTACGCCAACAAAACCCAACTCATCCTCTTCCTATCCGACGAACCCAAACACAACTTTCAAGAAGGAATGGAGTAGTCGCGAGGTGGATGAAGAACAGCTGCCTACAACTCGACATGGACAAAACCGAAGTACTCATCATGGGGACCACACCGGACGCCTGGAACAACACAAGTTGGCCCCCGCTCTTGGGAGCCCCCACAGACCACGCACGCACCCTCGGAATCACCCTGAACTCCAAACTCAAAATGGATCACCAGATCAACGCTGTCACCTCTTCCTGCTCCCTCCGCCTTCCCTTGAAGACCTTCAAGTGAATTCCTCTCAAACACAGAAAACCCGTCACCTACACCCTCATCATCAGCAGACTGCACTACGGCAACGCACTCCATGCCGAGGCCTATAAGAACCTCACCTGCAAACTCTAGAATGTCCAGAACGCCGCCGCCAGACTAGTCCTCAACCCACCGCTCCATTGCCACCTCAGCCAACACCTACAGACACTACACTGGCTCTGTGTCGGGAAGAGAATCACCTTCAAGCTCCTCACCCAGGCACACAAAGCCCTCCACAACACCAGACAGCCTCCATGAACCACAGCCTCTCGTTCCAACCACCCCTAAGATCCCTCCGCTCAGCTCAGCTCTCCCTTGCGACTGTTCCCCGCATCAGGAAGATCAGAACAAGAGGGCAATCCTTCTACCTCCTCGCTGCCAAGGCATGGAACACCCTCCCTCTTCACCTCCGACAGACACCTTCACTCGCCGTGTTCCTGAAGGGCTTCTAGATCTGGCATTTCGACGAAGCACCGTAACATCCTGGAGCTGCGTTCCTCATCCCCACCTTCACCTGCAGCGCATTCAGACCCTTTCGGGTGAGTAGTTGCGCTTTACAAATGCATCACTGATTGGTTTCAGGTGAAGGCGCAAGCTCATAACTGGCAAAGCTTCTATGTATTGACTGGTACCACAACAGCCCTATGACTGTGTACTATTTTCTTGGTAGAAAGTTTCAGTCTGGGTTAGACAATTCGAAGGGTGCCATTTTGGTATGGGGTGATTGAAGGTTGAACGGTGGTTCGGAGCTGGTGCAGAATCACTTTTGGGCTGTCAAGGGTACACAAAAGCCACTGATTTAAATGTGACATATATAAAAGGCGTATTGTGTGTATTGTATATTGATTTTAAAGGGTCACCAGTTTATTCTATTTTATAGGTTTTATATAGCGCTAGCTAGACTCGAAGGTACCAGAGCGCTTTACATATAATGCAGGGTTGTTCCATAGAAATACATATAAGTATACAGATCAAACATAGAGGTGCATCCAGATAAACATATCTAAGAGATCGTTAAGCAGTAAAGGCAGGTACATGATATTGTAACAGAACAAGATTATGGCGTGTGTGACAAGGAGGAAGCTTAAACAGTCAAATCAAATGCCCGCCTCAAGGATCTGAATGGGTTGTGTGAGTCATTGTGAGCATGCTTTAGTTTGTTTGAGTATTAAAGTATTTGTTGAACAGAAGGTATTTAAGGACCTGTTTAACGTATGTCAAGGATGGGTTACATCGGAGATCTCTAGGGAGTGCGTTCCAGATCCTAGGAGCATTTCCAGAGAATGAGCAAATCTGAGAAGCTTTCTTTTTCAGTTTGGGAGGGATGAGAAGGAGTGAGTTGGAGCTTCTCAGAGCTCTGGCTCTTCTTCTTTGGAAAGTTTGGAACCTAGGTAATTTGGTTTATGGGTGTTAAGGGCTTTGTGGGTGATGCAAGCCGTCTTGTATATACATCTTCCTTCGATGGGAAGCCAATTGAGGTTCTTGAGGGCCGGTGAAATGTGCTCAAATGATTTAACACCTGTTAGTAGCAACGCAGCCATGTTGAGAACTGTAAGTGGGGCAAGGTGGGTTTTCGGAAGTCCTGCGAGGATGGTGTTTCCATAATCCAGTTTTGAGAGGACAAGAGACCGCACTACCATCTTAAAATCATCAGGCGGAATAAAAAGTTTCATTTTCTTGATATTTTTAAGAGTGTTTATAAACAATATGATTCTACCCTATATTCGTTTAATGTTTTGTATTTTATATTATACAGGATTCAAAAACAAGTGAGTGTTGCTGATCCCGGAAATGTCAAGGAAAAGCACTAAGTGTTTTTAAAATACCCCTCACACACTAAGAATCCCATAGTGTCATGCTTCATCATAGGGGTCTTCCCGTCCCTCTATGAGGCGGGCGTGCTTCAACCTACGAATACGCGGGAGCACTTGGTTTTATGAAAATAGGCTATGTGTGGTGTTGGTAGTGAGAGTGGTAGGTTGTGTGAAAGATACAAAAATAGGGGCTTAAAAAACAATTCCCTGGCTAGTGGAAAAAACAAATTTTATTCACTTCCTTTTGCTCTATGTCCATTTTGATGCTTTGTCAGCTTTGTTACTCTTCAAGGGGTTGCGACTATGTAACCCACACAGAACGTTACAGTCACATTTGAATTTAGACCGTCTCAACATATCTCTCATCATGGGATCTTGTAAATGATGTATGGAGCCAGACGGTGTACGACCATATGATACTTGTGTTTTTAGTACTGGTACAATTATCTCAGTGAACCATGGGCGGAATTGGAAGGTGGAATAAAGTGTATGGGGCTGGCAGATTTTTGGTGGGGCAACAGTGATGATAAATGACAGAGCTGAAAAGTGGTTGAATGACTTGTTCTGAACCTTCAAAATTAAATTCAGATTTCAAACCATAAAAACACAGGTAGGTTTTTTTCTGAATTGCACGGCCATTATCATGTCAGAATTGAGTCATAGATTAGATGAGCAACCTTCTCCACTACTCCTGACATTTTTAAAGTTATTATTTCAATAGTGAGGGTGATTTTTTAAACTGACATTTATATTCTTGTTCTAAAATAGCTTTTAATAGAGGTCTTTGTCTGAAGAAACAATGAATATGTGTGACTTTTAAAGCTCCCTGTCACGCCCTCCCTTTTGTTCGTTCCTATGCTTCTTCTTCTTTAAGTAAGAATCATTGCGTTATTTCTTAACAGTTGCTTGGAGACTCATATTTGAAGAATGTACCATATCCTAATAACAACTTTTTAAAAGGCAGAGGGGAACTCCCTAAGTCTGATTTCTTGACTGATTTCTTTTTTCGATACTCTCCTGATTTAAGGTGTCCTGGTTTCCTATGCACCGTTGCTTTGTTTGGGAATGTTTAGTGGTGAATTTAGTAGTTTTGAAAGTGCACATTACCAGCAGTGTTAGCATATTTACATTTTAAGTGGAGGGGATGAGACATGTTTGTACTTATTGAATAGAATTTGTAAACACTGTTTCTCTTCTCCCTAGAGCGAGTAATCAATGTAATGAAGTAATCAATGTTCACCATAAGTACTCCTGTACGAGACCCTCTAGTTTCTTGTTAGACTCATTCAATTTTATGGCTGCAGGTTAATGTACTGGGACATCTCTTGCACACTAAGGGTTACCTTTTTTTGAGAGCTGCGCTGTAAGCACATGTGTAGGATCTCTGCTCATTTTGCAGCCAATGAATCTACCATGATTCAACTCTATCATGCTAATCCATATGTGAGGGCGGTGCCTAATTTGAGCTTCTGGATGGAGGTTGGGCCCACTGGCACTCATTTCTGGGGGATCAAGACTTATTTTTTCTCAACTTACTTTAATCGAGAGCAAGAGAGAAAAAACCAAAAGGGAGAAAGAGAGAGTAAGAGAAAGACAGGAAACCAGTGACAAAGGGAGTAAACAGATGAAAAAGGACAATGCATAAGTGAGATAAAGAGGCAAGGATTTCTTTGGTGGTGTATTAAAGAGTCCTGAGATGGAATCAAGACCACAATGCCTTAGTGTTCACCACTGTGCCTTTCAATAGTACCAGCTCCAGGCTTCTGAGCAGAACGTTGGGCCCCAGCATTTATTCTGGTTGAGGGTAAGATCACATAGTAGGGTTGTGGACTGGCTCTTTGGGACAAAAGGTGGGCTTTGGTCCACTATTGGAAGTGGAATTACAAAGAGTAAGTTGTAATTAGTTTAGGCCCAGGCTGCGCCATCCTAATTTAGGCAAACAAGTTTGTAAGAAGACTGGTTAAACTGAGCATCGGCACTGAGGAGCTCATCCATAGCATATATTTTGCAGAACGTGTTCTTCATTTCTGTAATCCAAGCCTAGCTGTCCAAAGCCTTCCTCAAATTGGTGCCCTTCATGACACAATTCGTACTCCTCCGCACTGACTGAAAGCAATATGAGGTACAATGTTGGCTATGCAAGATGACCCAGGATGTCTTCCCTCTGCAGCTCATGGGCAGAGCAACATTGCCTGATTGTTTATTTTCATGTTTCCCATAATCTTGTTGAAACTTATTTCACTGATTTTACATTATTAATATTTTTTGGGAAATACAGCACATATTACTAACAGATGCTTCAAAGAAAGGGTACCTACAATTTTCAGTAATTTAACAAAACGTTTTTTTCCCAGTTGCATTTGTTTGTGAATATTTTATTTTGAAAGCAAAGAATTATCAATATATATTTAAAAACATATATTTTTATTGATTTTCATCAAACTAAACAGATTACAACCATGTAGTGAAACAAAGGCCAGTACATTTCTGTATGTTAAATATATAAAAATACTATATATAATAGAGTCAAACAGTTTAAAAACATCTGAGTAAGAACATCAGTTTCGGGTTTTTTGGAATAGAGGTGCAATACACCATTGTTTATAACATTGCATTTACATCATTGCCGTCAGTTCCTCTTCGTATGTCACTAATCTATCCTTGCAGTAAGTCATGTCCTGCAGCCATTGTTTAGTGCTTGGTATTTTCTTGCCTCCCCAACATTTAGACACTTGCCTCTTAGCCATTAAAAGAGCGATTGCGCAGAATTTACGTTTCTCAGCCTTTACAGTTCATAAAAGTCCCAGTAAGCATATCTTTATAGAGCAATCAATCTCTACACCCACCATGTTTTTTAGCATGTCAGTTATTTTCCCCCAATAATCACGTATTTTCATGCAGCGCCAGGCTATATGGATGAAATCAGCCTTTTGCATCCCACATCTTTTACAATTAGCGTCTTCCCGTAGTCCATATTTATGAAGTCGCATCGGAGTGTGGTATGTTTGGTGGAGATATTTTAGGTGTAGGATGCGCAAATTACCATTTGGTGTGAGTAGTCTAATTAACGTACAAGTGTTATACCACTCTTTCTCTGATAATGGGTCTGGTAATACTTCGTTCCATCGCAGCATTGCCTTAGTGGAGCTATATGGGATTTCATTCTGGGCTACTGTGTATCGTCGGGACACCAGGCTTCTAGTATTTGAGGACGTTCGAATTAGCTGGAGTGTGTCTAAGCTCGGAGGGTCCGTCGGGTAGTCTGGGTAGAGATCTTAGATAGCCCTCTGTAGCCTATAATAGGTGAATCGGAATAACATGGTTTGATTACTTTTATAGGACAAATCGTCTATTTGGCGAAAATTACCCTAGTTATAAAGGTCCCCGAATGTATCAATTCCTACTTGTTTCAGGAAATCCATACCAACCTTTTCCCTAGTTACTGATATCTCGGGATGATGGTGTAATGGCAGTGCCCGGGCATAAAGCGGCATTTTGTGTGCTATTTGTCCCAGTGTTTTCCACGCGTGTGTGGTGGTGTCAATTGTGTTTATATCTGTCGAGTGCAAGGGTGGACGTTTGTGCGTGATTACTGCTGTTAGAGGTATCGGTAAAGCATCTCCTTCCTCCACTGCCGTATGCGTTAAATAAGGTGTTGTGTGAAACCAATATGCCGCATATTGTGTTTGTGCACATAGGTAATATAAGAAGAAGTCCGGAACACAGAAACCACCCTTTTCGTAGGGCAGTGTCAATGTTCGTAGTTCTATACGCGCTTGTTTACCCACCCATATTAGTTTCAGGACTAAAGATGTTATGTTTTTAAACACTGCCTTCGAAGGCGGTATTGGTATATTGTTAAATAAGTACAGCAACTTAGGAAGGATGTTCATTTTCACGATTGCAATGCGATCAGCCAACGACAGTGGCAGTTGTATCCATCTGTTAACTTTCTCTTCTATCTTGGCAAGCACTCTCCCATAGTTTGTACGTATGACCTCTTCAGGATTTCTGCTAAACCACACCCCCAAATATCTAATCGGCTCAGTTTGCCAGTCCAACGGGAAGTCCGTGACATGTGGTGTAGTAGTGTCGGTGAGTGGGATGATGGAGGATTTATCCCAATTAATCTGCAGGCCAGAGTGTCGTCCAAACTTTATGTATTCCCTTAGCAACAGGTTTAAATTTTGTTCTGGGTCTTGGACATATAAAAGCATGTCGTCTGCATATAATGATATGTGTAATGGGCGTCCAGGGAAGTGTAGGGCAGAGTGGTTGTGCGTTTGTCTAATAATGCATGCTAGTGGCTCTAAAGTGAGCGAAAATAGCAGAGGTGACAGAGCGCACCCCTGTCTCGTACCACATGCAATACCGAAGGGACCTGATATATATACATTCACCCGAACCCTTGCTATTGGGTCCGTGTATAAAAGCGTTATCCAGGTTATAAACCTAGAGGGAAAACCAATTTGTCGCAGGATCGTTAGTAAGTAGGACCATTCAATCGAATCGAATGCTTTGGCGGCATCTAGCATGACCGCCACAGCCTTAGTGTTAGGTGTTAAATAGTGGGATAGCGCAAAAAGTGTTATGGTATTGTGTGAAGTGGCCCTCGTAGGTATGAACCCTGCTTGATCTGGTAATATCAGATTCATTACAAGGGGTTGTAAGCGGACCGCTAACATTTTGGCCAGTATTTTCGAATCTACATTAAGTAGGGACAGGGGTCTGTAGAACTCGCATATTTCAGGATCCTTATTCGGTTTCAGGAGGGCTATTATTCCTGCCTCTCGTAGCGACAGAGGTAGTGTTGCCTGATCAAATGGGTTACCATACATTGCAACTAAATGTGGGGGCAAAATATCTACGTACGTTTTATAGAACTCACAGGTATACCCGTCCGGGCCTGGTGCCTTCCCATTAGGCAGCGTTTGAATGATTTATGTCACTTCCTCCACAGTTATTGGTAGTGACAAATATTCCCGTTGATGGTCTGATAGCCATGCATAGCTACATCGTTCAGGTATCGGAATATTTCCTCTGGAGGTGCTGTCTGTTTGGATTCGTATAACGTGCTATAGTTGTTTACAAAACTGCGTAGTATATCCTCTGGGTGTGTGATTAGTGTGCCGTCCCCATCTTGTATTTGTGTTATTGTTTGGGGGCCTCTCCCTTCGCAGATTTTGGTTGCCAGCACTTTACCTGGTCTCCCACCTTCTCCAAATTGTCTAGCCATTGGACGCTTAGTTATATATTTTAGTTCATCTGTTGTGTAAGTCTGATGTTCAGTGCAAAGCTTTCTCAGTTCACCCAATAGTGCAGTGTTCTTTGTATGTTCATATTCCGTTTCTAGTTCTTTCATTCAGGCTTCACATTTAGTAATCTGGTCTCTAATATCCCTCAGAATTCCAACTGTGGTACTCATGCATACCCCTCTCAGGGTCTCTATGAATGCTACCCATAGTGTGCCTGGGTCCTCAACTGTAGTTACATTAAACTGGAAGTATTCTTTAATGGCAGTAGCTATGGTATCTGCATAGATCGGGTCCAATAGTGCTTTAGCGTTAAATCTCCACTGAAAAGAGGGGGCGTATAATGTGGTATCTGTAGCGTTAATAGAATCGAGTTGTGGTCTGATAGGGTTCTGGGTAGTGTTTTCAGTGTGCTTGTCCATAATAAGACGTTGTCTAACCCCAACCAATAGTCTATCCTGGACCAACGACTGTGTGCCATGTTAACGTGTGTCGCTCCAGTTACCTCCGGATATCTCACTCTCCAGAGGTCTTTAAGTGATAGCTCTTCCATGATATCCCAAACTTTCCCTCTGGCCCTCCTACGTGGTTCCGAAGATGTGGCAGAGCGGTCCAATGAGCCATATATTGCCACATTAAAATCTCCCCTCCATATGATGTTGGTGTCGGTGAATTCGAGCATATGATTCCATATTTCCTGAAAAAATTCAGGGGAGTCTACATTTGGACCATATATATATGCCAATGTCACACGTTGTCCCCGAAGTATTCCTGACACAATTACATATCTCCCATTTGTATCTAAGATTTTTCGAGTGATTCTGAAATTGACACCTTTCCTGATTAACGTCATTACCCTCTCTTGAATAGGAGGAATAGCTAGCAGAGTAACTGGATTCCGCCCATTTCGCCCCAATTTTCCTGCACATCGTCGGAGCTATGTGCGTTTCTTGCAACAGTGCTATATCTATTTTATATCTGTTGAAACATGCAAATATTTTTCTTATGTTTTTAGGATTCGTGAATCCTCGTACATTCCAAGTTAAAAGCTTTAGACTATTTTTACCTGACATACCTTTTCTCTATTGTATCATATATGTGAACATACCTCTCAATGAAACCTGTTGAGACAATGGTGACTCTTATAACTTCCTTTGACACTTTGCGTTGTAACCAAATCACAACATGAATATCAGCAATGCATCTTAAATGCCCTGGCTCTGTCATAAGAACTAAACCCCAACTTTCCCCAATCCCTCCCACTTCAGCATCCCAATTTTGCTGCAGCCATGCCCCCCTTTGAACTTCATCAGAAAACATAACTTTGTGGGGTTTACCCATGTAGAGGTCCACCGGGGGTACACTACACCACCCAGTTGAAAGGGTGGGGGCTGACCTATTACATTTGAACAGACATTATGTTGATGACGAAAAATACGAACTCTAATTGCAAGATATTAGTATTGTACATTTCATTCCAAAATTTGAAATCCTCAGCGCAAATATACATATCGTGAAGTCCACATATTCCCACATGGCGGCTCTTACGGTGACCATTCTAATCCAGCATGTTTGTCTACCATTTTTTGCACGACGAAGTGCAATACATGTAATCTAAATGATGCGGTTCTCACATGGTGAGGTGTCATAGTGGCAATCCATCTATATATATTACAAACGATCAAAGTCCCATTTGTAGTCACAGATTGTTCTTGCCATTATCTACCAACCGTCCGTCCCCATGAGTGACGTAGATTGTCAGTTAACCACACTTCTGGGTGGCAGCATATCCCACATATACATTCTGTGTTCCAATACCTTACCGTCAGTCAGAGTCTGTCTGTCGCTCTTTTCTGTTCACCTTCTTGCCTTTGCTTGCAACTTTTTTGATGAAATCTAGAGCAGCTTAGGGGGTGGTTAGAATGATCGTTTTTTCCTTCCAAGTTAGCTTTAGCCGAGCTGGATAGAGCATTGCGTAGGGTATCTGCAGTTCGTGTAGCTTGGTCTTAGCTGTGGTGAACTCTCGTCTCACTTGCTGCACTGCAACTGTGTAGTCCGGGTAGAACTCTAATTTATTCCCTTGGTACTGGATCTCTCCCTTTTCACGTGCTAGCCGTAAGATGTTGTTGCAATCTCTATAATTCAAGACATGGGCTACTATGGGTCTCGGCGCCGCGCCTGGTGGAGGTTTAGGTGCCAGGGACGGTGCGCCCTTTCAATAATGAAAATGGATGACATCGAGTCTTCGTCGAATATGTCCTTGCAGAGTGGTTCAATGTAAGTTTCCATGCACCCTGTGTTAGTAGTTTCGGGCAGGCCCGCTATACGTACATTATTTCGGCGGGAGCGGGCCTCCAACTCCTCCGCTTTTGTTTTGATGACCTCAAGGACTTTTTCCATGCCTGTACACTTGGTTGTTGTGGAATGTGAATCATCCTCCACCGCGGATATGCGGTTTTCAGCTGTTTCCATTAGTTTCCCTTGCTTATCCATTTTAGCAGCCATGCTATCCATCCGTCCCGTTAGGTGGTTAAGTTTGCCATTGATATCTTGTAGGTTGGTTTGTATGGCTTTAAGAATACTTTCCATAGTGCTTTCTTCTGTTGTTTCTGTCTCTAATTCGTCTTTTGTGGGTCCAGTCTGGCCTTTTGGAGTTTTCCGTGCTTCAAAAGTGATCTTCGATTGTTGTTTGTCTGGTTTACCCATGGTGATCAATTATGTAGCACGTTGTAATGAACAGTTCAGTGGCAGACTCTTTACGTTCTCCGTGCAGTGGTATCTGATACTCTAGTTGTACTTATCCAGTAGAGGGATCATCTGGTATTTTTTGTAATCAAGTGCCGTTTCGTCTGTGACACGTGGTCCTCAGCTCCAGTCGTTCTCTTGCTTGTCCTTTACGTTAATGGCCCAGAGCACCTCAGCTCTCTTTAACGTTGATGTCAATGTGGCAAAGCGACTACACCATCTCTGTGCTTCCTGCATCAATTGTACCACGCTTACATCTAGGCACTGCGGTCAGATACACTCTCCATGTGCTTTGGGATCAGTGTTCCAGCCAATAACGCACTGACGTTCATATGTTAAGTGTTCCTTTCACTGCATGGTGTTGGTGTCGGCAAAGCAGCTAGGGGCTATCATTTGCGTCGTACGACTTGCTAGAAAAGGCGTCAGTGTGTAGTCAGCAACCAACGCTAGATCTTTGCTATATCTGAATTGTTGATGTGTCTTTGAGTGTATCCGCTTATGCATCCATTTTAGGTGATTATATAGCGAACTAGACCTCAAGGAGAATATGGCTTCCACTCAGATATCTTGTACTGCCGCAATATATGTGCTAATCACGATCCTCCACCCCATCTCACATATTCATGAAAATTCATGCGGTATTATGCCGAAGTTCGATCATATGGGGCACCAAGTATCACTTACATGGAGACTTTCCAGGCATATGTGGCGATCACGTCTAGCGTAAGATGGCCGCCTCCGTCACGACTCATATGTTTTGCTGCGATGCGGCGTTAATTGCATTCCCGCCACAGCCCGCCACATAATTTACATTTTGTTCATGTCAAAGGTTACGGTCTACAGTTCCACGCATAGTGTGTCATAGCGGTTTCATATTCAGGATCATCTCGTAGCCGCAAAAATACGTAGTGCCTCCGCCATTTACCATCACGCTCCGCACTCATGACATTCCATCCATCCAGAGACAATCGATTTACTGCGTTTTTCCCCCGGTATTACAGAATGTGTCTCTGGGCCTCACCGTCTCTTAGTTGGAGTCATAAAGTTTATAGGAACTTCCTTTTGGGCGATGTTACTCTTGTTACAGGGTCCCCCTTTCGTTTGTCTCTACACCTCGTAGCTTGTTATGGGCGTCACCATTTTGGATCCAGTATTTCTAGCCCCTTTAGTTTAAAAACTCTTCCGACTCCTTACTTGTTTATTACAACGCAGAGATGTCCTCAATGTGTGTGTTGCCCTACGTTGTTATCCTAAGGGCATATCTCGGGTACACAACATTGCTCTGTTGGTCCCGCATTGCCTGTATCTTCACAGCGCGATCCCGGCTGCCATCTTGTCTCCGCCTTGCCGTAACATTCAGATCACCGTTTCTTTCGATTAGGGCACTTTTAGATAATTATTGTGCGCCTCTCCAGCTCAGTATATCTTCCCGTCATCGGTGATGTGTCGCCCGCATACAGTCTTGTCTGTTTAACGGTTTAATTCACGTTAAACAAGGTCTGCCCGGCGGAGCTGTCTCTTCAGGCAGCCATCCCGCTGTGCGCCCCCTAGTGCCTCAAAGAATTATCAATATTGCTTTCAAGCTTCTGAATATATTTGCATCTTGTCATAGAGAATACATTGTAAGTAACTTCATAATGTTATACTTTGCAAGCATGTGTATGCACTTTTTTGTGGAATCACTGTCAGAAGTTCAGTCCGTGCTTACAACACTTCCTCTGAGCACCCACCCTAATAATAAAGGCTTTGTATTAATGAACTATAAATACAAGTTTGAATAGCATTAACTCAGGGACACAAATATTACCTTTGCAGCAGACCAGCCCCTTCCCTAATCTTTAATGTGTTACTGCACACAGGCAGCCAAAGGGTTTGAGCTTCAGGACTCGGTTAGGCCTACTTGTCCCAAGGACAAAATAAACACAAGTATTTGCAATGCAATAGGTCTCGCATTTGCGAGAGATTAAGCTATTGGCATTGTAGATGACAATGCCTTTTATTTATCTGTTTTTATAATTAAAACACAAATAAAAGACATTGTCATTTACAATGCAATAGCTAAAATTCTTGTAAATGCGAGACCTTTTGCATTTCAAAGAAGTGGCCGCCATTGTCCTGGGCTGCTTGGTAAGTGAAAGTGCGCATGGCACGCTGTAGTACCTGTGGTAGGAGAAACGCATTAAAAAAAATAGTGATTACTGACTAAATAAGACGTACCATGTAACAATCGAAGTTAAAGAGCCACTCCACTTGGGAGGTTACAAATGAAGACAAGGCGATACTAAGGAGGGACTAACAAGCCTATTAAAGAATCAGAAGCCAACATTTATGAAGGACAGTGACACAAGCCAATGACAAATATGGGCGGAGAGTGGGCGGGGCTTCAAGTCCATGCTCGAATACAGCATGTGTCACTGAGCAGCGCATGCACTGCCCAGGTTCGCCTCAACATAATGTATATAGTGAAGGGAAACTGCCCTCACAATGTGTAACATTAGTAGGAAATCATGCTTAGTATAGTATTGTGGTGCATAATTAACTGGAAATCAGCCCAAATATGCAAACACCTAGGGGACCTAAAGAGCTGGTTAGTTTTGAAGCTTCTGTGAATAAAATACTACTATATGGCTGTTTCCAGAAAAGTAGTTTGAAATTGCTTTATCAAATATTACTTTATTTGCACCTTCTAAAACAGCACCTGCGTTCATGTGCCATCTAAAGCTCAGGGATTTAACATCCAATTTATTTAGGTTAAAGGAATTTGTAGCATGGTCCTAAATACATAACAAAATGTTGTGATCTGGATGGCTGTTTCCAAGCCCATGCATGACTTGGATCCCTTATTCAAAAATTGAATTATCTAGTACATCATAATTCTTACGTGGGATCATATTGGAACACTGTGCAGTTCCCACCCCCTGGTGCCAGATTGGTAAATCACTAAGCAGAGCCACTCAATGATAGGGTTTCAGTGTACCAGATATTCACAGGAAAGATGTCCAATGTATTTACTTGCCGCCCACATTTCTTTTTGCAGATTTATGTAGCGCAAACTTGTCACAAAGGTATTGGAGCACTTTACATGAACACCAGTTATGTTACACAAAGACACATGCATTTTTTTGGTAGGCATAGGCAGATTAAGTGATTTGCCCAGAATCACAGGATGTTGAGCTGACGCCGAGACTCGAACCTGGTTCCCCAGCTCCAAAGTCGGCAGCTTTAGCCATAAGACCTTCAGTTAGAGAGGGCATCCGGAACAGAAAACTTGTGCCAGTTAACTCAGTTTTAAGTCCCAAATGTGAGGGCTCTGCAAAATATCTGGACTATCGCAGAATCCTTCCTTGAGTAGTTAGATTACCCCCACAAAATCGTTTGTGAAAGGAATCATTGGTGTTGGTCTCCTGGCAGATGAAATCTTCCTCGTTTTTCGTTTACTGAAAAATCTCCATCTTGTTATGTTACTAAACAACAAAAGAAGTGTACATATGCCATAAGGTGCATGGAATGGCCTGAAATGTGGGAAATGTTAAAATACTTTCTGAGCGCGGCCTGGTGGATAAAACCCACAGGACAGGCAATGTTTATTGAACTCATTGCGTGAAAGGTTTTTCCATAGAATACCAATTGAGAAGTAAATAAAGCAGTGCAACTGTATACACATTATGTGCTGCAGGAACAGATGAAATGCAGACTTTAAACACATATCTTGAAAAATCTATGCCTTTTTTCTTTGAAATATATTGGAAAATATTACTGCTTGCATAATTTGTAGGTGCTCTGTAATTTGAATTGTTTTGAGACAGAAAAAAAAGATATATTAGGCTGAGGACCAGTCTTCGGGTGCCTTTAGAATCACTTCCATGCTTTGTGTTTTTTGAGTGAGAAGGCAACCTCTTGCCTTACTTATTTATTTATTTAAAAGGTTTTATATAGCGCTGCTGGACCCAAGAGTATCAGAGCGCTTTACATAGTGATAAACATGAACATATTAAGATACAATATAATAATTGACAATGAACAGTAAAATTAAAAAGAAGATAAAAACATTGTGTTACATGAGTGATGGGGGTAAGGAAAAGAGGAATAGTAGAGGGGATAGGGGGAGTTGAAATTAGAGCTATAGAAGGGGGTGAAGTGAGGGTGAGTGAGATGGAAGGGGAGAGAGGCTGGGTGAAAGAGCGAATCAGAGCAGAGAGGTAATGAGCAGGATCAAAGTTAGTAGCATTAAGAACCCCAATAATTATTGAGGAGAAGTACTTTGAGTCTTTTTTTGAAGAGAGGGAAAGAGGGGTTGCAGCGAAGGTCTTTGGGGAGTGAGTTTCAGATCAGAGGGTCATTATCAGAGAATGCACGTGATTGGGTCTTTTCACATTTAAGTTTAGGAGGGATAAGGACAAGGGAGTTTGTGCTTGCATAATTTGTAGGTGCTCTGTAATTTGAATTGTTTTGAGATAGAAAAAAAAAAGATATATTAGGCTGAGGACCAGTCTTCGGGTGCCTTTAGAATCACTTCCATGCTTTGTGTTTTTAGAGTGAGAAGGCAACCTCTTGCCTTACTTAGCTGCTTGTTTGAGATAAGCGAAATCCTGAATCAAACGCAGTGCTACTGCACAACTGAATTACTAATATTATTTGCTCCGTGAATTTCAAATATTTTAATAGATTATAATTCTTTCGCTCCAGTCTCAGGAATATAGTTACCGCTTAAGTAGTTTCACGAGGCCCCAAGATGCTGAGAATTGAGTGGAGAAATTGTCATTCCCTGCCTTTGTAAATGCATTTTGATGAACTTATGTGAACCGCTTGATATATATATTTTGGGTTCAAAGTTATTTTGCAGTCTTGTCCATTGTTCCATTTTTTGGGGAAATGGATTACTTCTGAAATGAGATAGACTAAGGCATTAGTTGAAATAATTGGAGTGATTCATGTGACAGCTGTGATTGAACTGACACCGGCTAATTAATAAAAAATGCAAATATTTGAGGCCTTGAGTGAGAGATTGAGTTTGTTCAGAAAGTATCGAGGGGGCAGGTGAATGGCTAAGCAACACAGGTTCAATTCTTTTGCATTTCCCCCCAGCCTGATTATTATTCTTTTTTTTTATTGTTTCTTGCTGCATTGCACACAAAACCAGTCGGCAAATGCAAATGCAAAATTTGCAAATCACCCCCGTCCCCTGCACAGCCCTCTCTCCCATCCCACGTAAGGCAAACCCGTTTCTGGGGCATTATGATGTGTCCATGAGAGTTGGTAGGGGCACGATGCCATCTAACAATGCGTTCAACAACCCCAAACATCAACATTCCCTTCCCCCCCACCCCCACCCTGCCCCAAAACCTCCCGAGTCCCCCCCCTCCGGTGTGGCCAATATAGCTACTAGCCGTTGCTGTGTGTGTGTGTGCTACTGTGAGCTCTAATCTGGGGAGTCAGCTTTTCCGGTGAATTCGTCAGCCAGTCGCAATACCCTAAGGTATTTCAGGCAGGTGAGCTCGTTAAATTCCTTGGCCAAAAGAGAGACTAAGGGTTGCCACGTGTTAGCCTGATTTTTTTTTTTAGCTGTAGACACATTTTGTTGGCCTTCCATTGTCTGTCTCCAGCTCTCCAAGGGTTGCTCCTGGAAGAGTCCTAATGAGCTTTGAGTGTTGGAGTTCTTGTATCTCTCCCTTGCTGTGTGTTCTGGTAGTGTGGACAGTCCTAAATGACTGCTGCTGCTTCCATATGATGACCATGTAGTTTCCCTCTTAGTGGTATCAGATACTATTTCAGGCATGATAAGGCATGGGCAAAGTGGGCTCCCACCTTCCAAGGGGCCCCTGTGAAAGTGAATATACTCTCTATTTACTCTTTCTCTATTGTATTTCTCTCTCCTGCGGTCGACCTTTGCCTTGACTCAGTCTCTACACCCAGTGCCATCTTAAGGATTTTGAGGTCTAGGCAAGATATATTTCAACTTTTGTGTGACCTTGTTAAAGATTAACATATAATTTAGCGTTATGGAGTCTATGAATTTTTAGGAAAAGGGTAACAAAACTGAAAAATTTCCACAGACCTTCAGGTAACACTGATGTGTATGACTGCATATTTAACAAGCTTGCAATCGTTATTTTAGTGCTTTGATGTTTAATGCTGCGGATTGACAGTTATGGGAGCAACTTAAGTTGATGAGTGTCGAGTGCCATCCTGACCTTTGTATTTTCTTGCTTTACAGATGTCAGAACGAAAGATTTTGATCCTTTTTGGAAGTCAGACTGGAACTGCAGAAGATGCTGCCGACAGGATTGGCAGAGAAGCCCGACGCCGGCACTTCTCTTGTAGGGTGGAAGCTCTGGACGTCTACAAAGTGGTAAGTGTACATAGTTTATATGTTCGGCTTTAACAAGCATCTAAAGAATACAACAAACTTCAATGATAATATTAAAAGAGAATGGAGAACTAAAAAGTGTTGCCTGTTGTGTACTGGTATGGCCTGACTACATATGGCGTGTTTCAGCCCTTTTCTTTACTTCTATATGTGTGAAAAGAGGACGGAAGACTTTGATTCCTAAGCTGCTCTCATCTCCTCCGGCACATACAGCGCCATGAGAGCTCTCCAGTGATATGTGCGCTTAACAAGAACATTTGATATTGACATTAACATGAGAGGGAGGAACGGAAATACTCTGCGGTGTCACAGATAGTGAAACCAAGGTGGCCCACTGTGGGTTTTACTTCTGTCATCTTCAGAAGCTTTGATTAATTATCTCCTGCATATGACCTCAAACAAAAGAGTCGCGCTCCAAAAGAGTTTGTGAGACTTTTGCAAAGGTATTGCTGAAAAGAATGTGACATTTCTGCTCTGAAGTGTAGCTCTGCATCATAAGTATTACATGTTCAAAATGGGTCAAAATAGTCCAACCTTACAGTATATAGTGGTTAGCAGCTTGAATTTCTCTAAAATGTATTTTGGCAAATTTACCTGTAACAATTTTAGAACAAAAGTGACTTCTAAATAGGTTAACATTGGCCAAGTTGGACTGGGGCAAAAATAGGCCTGGGCACAAAAAGAAAAATGTGACCCCCAATCGCAAATTTGGCAGCTAAAACAGTGTCCTCACTCTTTCTGGGACATGATTTTCGAAAACCTCTACACATCTTTTCCATTTATCTGCAATACATGCCTTTTTTTGTTACTCGCCTTGTGAACACGTGCTGTTTCCATTTCTAATCTGTCAGGAAAAGGACCTCCTTCGCATTCTTGCTCCTCTCCTCAAAGTGTTGGTTTCAGTGAATTTCCTTTGTTCTCCCAAAGTCTAGTAACTCTTGACAATATGCTATAATATTGCCCCCTGCATTTCGGTTGGACTACCTTCCAAAATCCCCTCCACATGAAGAAGTGTATTGCCAAGAAAGGCATTTTAAATAGCATCCAGAGCCAAGGATTTGAGAGCCATAGAAATATTTGCAACCCCATCTGGTCTTGACGCCTGTCTCAGTGCTCCTACGGCTTTGTACCTGGGGGGTGATTGTATGTATGATGCTTTGGCTTATTTCTTTTTCCTGATACCTACAAAACGGTGATAATAAACTTTGCAAACCTTTTCTTCACATTTATAGTTTGATCTTTCTCTACATGTTTTCCAAGTTGTCTTGGGGTAATTAACTTCCCTTTGCTATTCTTCAGTTTTATTCTGGCTGTTTGGAATTTGAATGAAGCAAACACATCAATCTATAGAAGATATCATGCTGGGGAACAAAATACGACTTTTAATTAGTTTATCCTAACAAACACAAACAAACAAAGGAGTTTATAAAGCGCCTGGTGACGCCATCACGGCGTGTCCCCGCGCTGTGGAAAGGAGTCAAGTACAGAGTAGGGAGTTACAGGGAAAACAGGTGTGTTTTTAAGCTTTTCCTGAAGGCGGTCTCCGAGTCCGCTAGTCTGATCTCCATAGGGAGAGCGTTCCATTCCCTAGCGGCCATAACCCGAAAAGAGCGGCCACCCATTCTGGCCTTTTCTCCTCTTTATGCTTTCTGTTTACACCTCCTTATTTTGTTACTCTGTTGTATAAAATGAAGGTATTTACTACCTTATGTATAAATATTCACTATTAGTATATCTTAAAAAGGTATGTGCTCACGTTATTTTACTTCTTAAACTGTTTATGACTTTGCTCTCACTGTAACTATGTTGCATCTATTTGTATGCAATAAGGTGTTTATATATTGCTCCCTTATTTTAGTCATAATATATGTATTTGTTCCGTATAAGAACATAACATTGAAGTATTTAATCATACCCTATTCCCATGTCATATTGTGTTTACATATTGCAACCCTACTGTGTCTTTTCTTTTATGTTCTGAAGTTCTGTAGGCTCAAGTTTGTACTTCATAAAACAATTGTAAATAAAGTAAACATTTACAGTCCTGCAAATTCGGAAGTTCCTGTTGAGTCGTGAGATGCATGCAACCTCTAGCCATAATGTGGGGAGCTGTTGAATACTAAAACCGTCCAGACACCGTTTAGAGACATAATGACTTTGAATGACTACAAGCACAGAAAGTTCCGGTGATCCACGGTAAACAGTAGAGAATATTCTGAATATCCTGGAATTCTTTCAAAGATACCCGAATCAATAACTTTCCATCTTCGCACAGAAATGTGCTACTATCACCAGAGCAGGGTGTAAACCCGGCATCTATTCTGCACATATCTACCTCTTCTGAATATTTCCACACACTGTGCATCACAGTTTCGTGCCTAGGAGTGAGTTTCTCTCTCTAGTTTACCTCCCTGTGATTGCTTGCTAATTGTATATCTAGGAATGTTTGAAAGCTCATATTTGTAACTAAAATGATTGTTTTGCAGTCCGTCTCAGGCTGTCTTCCATTTCTGGCTGATCTGAAATTTCTGATGAAGGTTATTTTTTTTTTCTTCTCGTTCCCTGAAGGCAAACTTGATCAACGAGCCACTTGTGGTGTTTGTCTGTGCAACTACGGGCCAAGGCGACCCTCCAGATAACATGAAGGTAGGTCTGTTCGTTCCTACTATAAGTTGGTTTAAACTTTCTGCCTGAGTCTCTTAAGTGCCTTTGTGATGGAATTTGAATTTTGTTATACCTCACCTGTTTATATTATCTTACGTTAATATTTATTAATATGGCACCAATCACCACTTTTGTGTCACCGCCTCAAGCTGGAGTTGGAAACTATCAGCATTTTTTGCTGAAGTTACAGCAGGTTAGAAGGTTTCTGAAGCTTCATTGGTCAGGCTATAGTCTACACCTCCTATGTGTTAACTTGCAGTAATGAAAGAACTTTTCCACTGTCTTCACCGCAATGCGCAAGTCCAGAATTAAGCTGCAAACGGAGCTCGTCACTGCAAATATTCAGCCCCCAAGAATTTTCATCCTTTAGTAGTAACAATTCCATTCAAAGCTCAGACTGCTGTTTTAATATTAAAGTAATGTAAATCTAAACATGAATTTGTCACCAAGAATAGATGTTACTTAGGGACGTTTAAAAATCAAAGACATATTTTTTCCTTTAAAACATTCTTATGCTGGATTGGGGCAGTTTATTCAGCAAACACAGTGAAGCCTTAGGATTAAGCTCAACTATTGTAAATGCCCGCTCTGCTTTTTGCTGCAGACTCCCACTTCTTTCTGCATCACCTTCAGGACCTTCTACATAACCTGCGAACCTGTACATCATGGCCTCCATTGACATAGTTTCCAATGGCAAGACCTCCCCGGGGCAGCTCATGTCGCCCAGCAGCAGCATCACAAGACTCGTGACAAGGAATTGTAGGAAGGGGGAGAAAAGATGTCTGGCCTTCTCATTCTCCAAAGATATTGAATTAAACTTTACTTTTACACTTTGCAACCTATACATTCCCATGAATTCCCCTGGTTGTAGCACATCCCTAGCACTACTAGCCTTGCTCCCCCGGCCTTCCTTCTCTTCTCTTCCCTTCCCTCCTCAAACTCCCTATCCGCTCCCCTTTCAGTAACTGCCCTTTGACTCTTCCTGTAAGTATTCCTCTTCTCTGAAAGCGTCACATTGCTTTATTGCTACCGTCATGCAATTAAAAAAAACCGCATGCATGCATGTGGTTCCATGTGTTATTTTGGGGTCAGTACTTCGAGATCAATATTGTACGATTAATAAACCCCTGCTTGTGCAGAATCCCTTACCTTTTCCTTATTCCTTCAAACATCTTAAACTATTTTTGTTAGGAATTCCTAGGTTAATAAGGGATTATTATTTGTTTAAATTAAGTTGCATGGGATCTCCCTAATTCAGCTATCCCCTTACATTTCATCATGCATTTCTTCATATTATTTAAAAACGTTACTTTTGCTCCGTGCATAAAACGTACCTGTTCGCAGTTTGTTTTTAATTCTTTTTTGTTCCTGAGAATTTTGTACCACTAAATGAATGACCCGAAAATAATTCAATGTCCGCCATGCATGTATACATAGAATGGCAGTAAGTACATATGTTGAGAATTCATGTGCAGTTAAATCCATACTAATATAATAAAGAGAGAACCCAAACCTTTGAGGCGGGTAATCTCAGGAACCACAGCACCAATCACAACACCCAATACAGCGTTGGAAAGGGCAGTTGCAGCAGGAGGACATAGGCTATGCAGACGCCCACCATATACATTTAAAAGGTGAAAGAACCGTGCCAGCAAAGTAGACCCTTGTGGGCGTGTCTGCGTTGTGCTGTAGGCGTGTGCTGGGGGCGTGACAAATGCTGGGGGCGTGCGGTACGTTCCGCCCTTCCTGCCATGTCTCATATCGTGTGTTAATCCCACCCTGCTCCCTTTAAATACCCCTGCACCCCATAATCATAACCCACCCGTACTCCTTAAAATACCCCAACACCCTTAAACACTAACCCATCTTAACCCTATAAATACACCCTGTACCCCAAACCTATCCCCAAACCCTAAAAATACCCCTGTACCCCAAAACCCAAACCTAGCCCTGAACCCTATAAATACCCCTGTACCTCAAAACCCAAACCTACCCCTGAACCCTAAAAATACCCCTGTACCCCAAAACCCAAACCTACCCCTGAACCCTAAAAATACCCCTGTACCCCAAAACCCAAACCTACCCCTGAAGCCTAAAATACCCCTGCATCCCAAAACCCAAACCTAGCCTTGAACCCTAAAAATGCCCCTGTACCCCAAAACCCAAACCTAGCCCTGAACCCTTAAAATACCCCTGTACCCCAAAACCTACCCCTGAACCCTAAAAATACCCCTATACCCCAAAACCCAAACCTAGCCCTGAACCCTAAAAATACACCTGTACCCCAAAACCCTTACCTATCCCTAAACCCTAAAACTACCCCTGCACCCCATAACCCAAAACTATATCTGAACCCTTAAAATACCCAAACACCCCAAAACATATACCTCAGTACCCCAAAACATATACCCCTATACCCATACTTACCTTATCCAAACATTAAAAAAAACATGCTTTTACTATTCATGCATTTACAACGAATTTCGTTGTAAATGTATGCGTGGTAAAAGCATATAAAATGTAATGCCATGCGTTATAATGGCATTGCGGAGTCATAGTACTTTCGTAATGAAAGTATGCGGAGTGATGGTATGCGGAAAGAAAGTTGCGGAATAATGGGTGTTTACCCTCCCCCGGTAAGTACATTGGTGGCACGGCGGCCCACATCTCCAGCAACATACTCATAGTTTTTCACCACCCCTTTGAAAAATGCATAGGTCTCTCTCATTGATGGCCAGCACCGACATACACTTTTAGACACACCTCCCGCCACAAGTTCTAGAATGGCAAACTTTAGAGCTGGGGAGCTACGTTCGAATCTTGGCATCAGCTCGACATCCTGTGATTCCAGGCAAATCGCTTTGTCTCCCTGTGCCTACCACAAATGAATGTGTTCTTCTGTAATGTAAATTGTGCTCATGCCATCTTGTCAAGTTTGCGCTATATAATATTGCAAGGAAAAATAAAGTAGGGAAACTCAAGTTCACACACTACTGAACGCGCACTCTTAAGTGCATCAGCAGTGCACTGTGAATCGGAGCGTTTCACAGGCCTGTCACAGATAAGAAATGCTATCTAAACGAAATTTTACAAAACAATATACTACTGGGTGGCAGCAATTAATACCCGGACAACGTCGGGACGGGCTGCTAGTGTCATATATTTGTAAACTGCAAATAGAAGTTTTCTCAAATTTCTGCATTTTAAACTTCACAAAAAATCCCCGTCCCAGCTCCACCCTACCACTTTTACGAACATTGGAAAGGCTAGGCCATGTCACCAAAACCTAAGTGGCAGAGTAAACCTTTGTGACGGAGCTCTCCTATGCAACTCTAAGGAACACAGGGTTACCAGCAGCGGTGCAGTTTTGAGAGGGCACATCTGGAAGTGGTTATAGTGATGTAAATCTTAAAGGGGATGCTTTGAGCTGGTATGGAGGTCATCACGCAATTTACAATACTTTGTAGCCAGCCGAGGACCTCAAGACTGCAAATAACAAGCATTGGCATAGCCAATAGGTCTTGCCTTTGGCACCTTATAAGTGTTTAGCCAGAGCTATTGGCAAAGTAAAATACCTGACCTTTAGAGCCATATACAAGACGGCTTGTATGACTCATAAGTCCCTACACACATCCACTCCACGGGCCCCCAGCTGACAAACGTAAGATATCTGGGGGCACTAGACCATTGAGAAATGCTGACCTTTAAAAAGAACGACTCATGGTTCAATACTTCTCAAGAAACGCGACCAGAATAGGGAACTCCTTACTGCTGAACCTTTGCACCACCTGAAAGTGCTTCTCCTTCAAGGGTATTTTAGCTTACCTCTCCTCCGTAGGTTTCACCTTTCTGGATAACTCTCGACATCAGCCAGGTCCTTGAGATTCAGTGCATTTAATCCATTTAGTTAGACTTCATCTTGGCACCAGTTGAAATACTGTTACTCACATTTCATGACTACTACAACATACACTGTACTCCTGTGTGTGGCTTTTTTAATGGACTTACATCGTCGGGCAATGTAATTGGGTGCCCTATGCAATGCCCGGCTCTTATACTCTACTGTAGTAACATCTTCGTATTATGTAAATTTGTACAGTATGTACTAATCCAATTCTAATATAAGCACTCTGGCACCTTTGGGTAATTTCCATCCTATAAAAAAATTGGATAAATAAAAATCTGGGGCACATCAAATCCCTTCCACCTGCATCAGTTTAAACTTAGTCGGGCAGTTGACCTTCTGTGTCATCTTGGTTAAACCAGTGTTTGAGATTATCCTCCGCTCTGTAAATATCACTCTTTGTGATCCTGGGCAGGCCTATTTTGCTCCTCTGTTTTAAGAAGAGCCAAAAAAGAGGTGAGTAAACGGCGGTTGAGAGTGACTCTGTGGGACTTGTGGCAGGGCGTGTTATCAGCTGCATAGACCAACTGTAACACCAAACACAAACCGTTTCAAGTGTAAACATGTCTAAAGGTTATGAGAAATCTATGCTACTGGAGCGAGGACCAGAGGTAAAACGCGTTAGTCTGTTTAACTATTCACACGTTCACCTGCAGTTCCAAACCTTCGAACAGAGCTGCGCTGGGCGAAAATAAAATAACATTATATGAAATAAAATGTACTGGAATGAAATGCTCTGCTTTCCTTCACTTTCGACGAGTAAAGTTAAAGGTTTAGAGACCTTAGGAAGTTCGTTCAAATAAGTGCAAGAGGTTTTGTGCTTCGGTTGAGTGTTGGCCGGTGACTGATGTACCACGTGACCCCCACACCATGTAATCCCCCGCAAACCCCCTTACACACCACTGGTCTGTGGTACTGAGATTAGACTGAACAGACAAGGGAAGTGGTCGACAACGGGTCTATTAAAATGTTTATTTTACACCAAGACAGTTACACACGCGTTATGCCAACAAACATGCACCACTACACGCCTCCAGTGCCTAAGTAAAAAGCGGGGTAACTTGTTTATTGAACACTCTGCTGAAATCCTACAATTAAAAGCCAGCAATGACAGGGAAAAATAAATCCAGGGGAGGGAGTTTCCGTATCGGCCTTTACCAAAAGCTGCATCCAGAGTTCCCGGCGCCTGCAGCGAACATAAGGTAAGAAACCAGACCTCAAGAGAAGCTGACACGGCACAGCCGCTGCGCAATTGTAAAACACGCACAGAAAAAAAAAGAAGTGCGCCACCCGTCCGTGAAGCGGGCGCCATGCAACAAAAGAAAGACACCATTTACAGCCCCCATTCCCTGGTATAAAAATAAGCTTAATCACTTAAGTATTTACCAGTAAGACTTGCAAGCACAGAGGGCTGAACACGCCTTGTCACCGACCTGCTCCTCCATCGTGTTCCAGTCTATCTGAACTCCGAGTGGCTAGCGCTGCTGCTCTAGTCACAGTTGTGGCTCGTGTCTCCGGAGACCGCAATGTGAAAAAAGCGCGATGGAAAAATGACCACGCGGCACTATTGCCAAAATAGTGTAACGCCGCAAGTAAAAGATCCAGTCCTGATGGGCGGTCACAAAAGGAGACAGGGCGGTAACAAAGCGGGACTAAGAAGCCTCATATTGAATCAGAAGCCAATGTTTACCATGGACAATGACAACAGCCAAGGAAAAATATGCGCTGGGCCTCCGCGCCACTTCTAACATCTAACCCTACTACAGCATGCCTTGCAGAGCGAGCAGTGCATGCGCTGCAACGCTAGGCTCGACCTAAAAAGGAACCACTAACAACAGTTTCCAGTTAAAACAGGGCTTTTTCTAGATGCCAGTAAGAAACCTCCTGGTTCCCCAAACTGTTTTCCGTGGACCCCCAGGGTTCTGTGACTCATTCCCAGGGGGCCCCCAGTCATCAGTTTTAAAAGCACTGCAAAGTGCCTTGAATAATCATCAGTTTTCGGGCAACAATAAATGTGTCAAGATAACTCTGGTGATTAATGTACCTGCTGGAGAGAGATGGCAGTTTTGTCCAGTGGCAGTTTTAACTCATCTAGCGCAGATGGTTAATATACATGCTGCAAAGAACATGTACCATGCATTTAAAACATTGTGTTTTGTGTGCATAGCTCAGTGGGTTGCTGCTTTTGTCACAGAGATTATGTTGTTACTGTGCAGTTCATAAGTTACAATTGTAATCTGGCACAGTGAGCTATGAACTGCAATCAAAGAGCTGTGTTAAAACTGCATGGTACCAAACAATGAGTAGTGCTTTTTCCCCAGTCTTTCATTATCCTGATGCTGCTGAAAAAGTTTTGTTTGGGTAGAAATAAATTCTTATTATTAAAGTCAACGTGAAACCCTGTTTTATGTTCCGAGTGTGTGCTTCTCCACACCAAACACTTAAAAAATGCCTACCAGTATGAATGACGTGAATCCTACACTTTGTAGTCCCCTTTGGATTATGCAATATTTTCTAAACACTGATTTTACACATGTATGATTCATTGTCTATGTATGTGTGTTGTGTAAAGTGTTCTGACACCCTACACTGGTATGAGAGGTGCTATTAAACAAATGAAATACATGTGACAGAGGGGCTATAGAGAGATGAGAGGCACTGTCGGAGGGCAAAAGTGAGGGAATCATTGAAGAACCACACCAAAGATTGTTGGATCCTGGTGCACAGTAGGGGCATTATTTACTATGCTTTAAAAGCTAATACAATTAAATATATAATGACAAATGTGTTGTAGAATGCACCATTTTGTCCCTCATTTTTTTTTGGGAGGGCCCCCCAAAGCCCCCTTTGTAGTGGTCAGGGTCAGTCACTACACTTGGTGTGCACCGTATGGGGACTGGTCTGACAACATTTGCCAGGTCTGCTTTGTGTTTCCAGCCCAGCCCTGGTAGGAGCTGGAGCCGCGAACTGCGAAATAAAACCAAACATAGAAAACTTAGTCACTGAGATGCAGCATCAACCTTCCCATTAAAATTGTTTTGATTTTAGCAAATGTTTTCAATATAAAACAATAAAATATTTAGTAATTTGAGCATTTAGGGTGCACATATTTGTGTATTTTTTGCGAATAACTGTTTTAATGTTGAAAATTTAAATAGTACAAATTGCTTGAGGGTCCTCTGCTTCCAGAAGTGACATAATAGAGGTCCCCAGGAGTCAAACGTTTAGGAGCCACATACATTACTTCAAGAAGTGAGTCCTTCAGAGGAAAATATTTGCATTTAAACTGCCATGCACTTGGGGTCCAGGACAGGAAGCATAATCAAAGAGGAATTAAGCTGGATTCAACAACCACCGGAGTGAGGATTTGGGAACATATGAAAAATTAGAAGGCATCTCTGAGCAGTGGCTCGGTTGGCAGTCACAAATTATGATCTGCGCTTATTTGTTCACAAACTGCATAGCTTGATTGAAGCCTGTTGGGTAGCCAGCTCAATGCCATTAATTCTTTCCCTGTCTGAATGCCCCACTTCCCATCACAGAGCAGGGGGCTTGGATATGTAGTTAGACGTGCAATATTGCAAAGCCAACTGTTCTTTCAAAAAGTTGCCACTGTGATGGTTTGCCTCTTCATGATACTGCTGTTACTTGCCAGCATCTTCCATGATAGTTTAAGAGTGTCAGAGAGCTGCCAAAGAGCCCCAAATTAATTCCTGACACCTATATAGAAATTTGTACTAGAAAACCTGGCATGACATACTGTCTTTATTGACTTAATATCTTCAATACGAGTAAGTGAAAGTCTTGCTCCTGACAAACAATATAGGTATTGCTGTTTTTCTGATCCATTCTGTTTTCCTTTTCACTTTTTATCAGAGTGTTTTATTTCCTAGTGTTCATTACAAAACCATCAGAGCTGGGGTTCAGCCTGTGTATTGCCGTGCTACTTTATCTAGAAATTGTCTGGATGTGATAGGTGCCCATAATGTGACAAGGCAACTCTTTATATTTATTGCACCTACCAGGTGGTTGACTCATTCTGCAATGAGCAATTCAAACTAATGAATACAGTCAACTAAGCTGTCACTGAAATATGTGTTACAGGTAGATGTAGATTGAATAATATCTTTTGTGTAAAAATTAATGTGTGAATTGTCTAGGTTGTCTTGTCAATGCTCACCTTTCTCTGTTTGCTTATTATTAGTCATTTCTAAAGCACATGTTGCTCTAAAGAAGATCACATGTTGAAAGGGAACTAAGCTAGGACAATAGATTTTCATTTTATCTATCTGCTTAAGTCCTTCTTTCTCTCTTCTTTCTGCCCCTAATTAGAGCATTGTTACATTTCTTAAAAAAATAAAACAGTAGTTCAAAAGGAATTATTAGACAAATGTTTGTGTTTGGAATGGTATAGAATATACAGTAAATTTCCATCTTTAAAAATTAACCTATGCTTGTGGAGGATTTTTAAGTTACTCCGGCTCTGATTAACTGCTGAATGATATTTAATACCACAGTCTCACTAAAGATGGTACCAATAATGCAAAACTATTTTATAGAAGGAAAACAAAAGAATTGTACGTGAATTTCTCACTTAATGATACTGTGAATATGAATTTGGTTTTAGAATTTCTGGAGATTCATTTTTCGCAGAAACTTGCCCAATAATGCACTTTGTCAGTTGGAGTATGCCGTTTTGGGTCTTGGAGATTCTTCATATCCCAAGTAAGAATATTTATTCTGCTCCTCATGTTGTCTAATTTTATTATGAAGTAGTTATATTTTACATTTGATATATAGATTAAATGTTTGTGTAACATCTCATAATATATTATTTTATCTTTCCTCTCATTACCATGGCAAAAAGGGAAATCTTTGATCTGTGAAGTGGAATGGAAAACTGTGTTTCTCACATTTATGATTTTCCTCAGATTTCCAGTATTCAATACCCCTGCAATCCAGAACTGTTTCTCTTAGAACACATACTATTTCAACCTCATTTAGGGTAACAAGCCATTAAAGGTTTCCATTACCTTTTTTTTGAGGATGTCATGTTAATATCTTTTTTTTTCTACATCACATGATAGTCTCTGGAGTAAATTGCCTTGTCCTTAGTTGCATTGCATTATATAGGGCTTCATACTTTTTGTGAGGCGCTGAAGAAAATGTGTAGATAGATAGCACACTACTCTGTGGTAGTGCTGGGAATGAAATAATGTGCAAACACAAGGAGATGATGAACGGAGCGCTGAAACTTTTCAGACTATTACCCCCCAGTCACAGATCTGGGTTGAATGCATCATCGTTCTTTAGCTCACTTCGCCACCCCAGTTCAGATCCAGCCATATGCAAATCAGTCTTAACCCTGTGCCTCATGGGAACAGTCCAGCCCGAACTGCCAAGCCAGGGCTTCCCTGGATCAGAAGCAAGCATCCTGGGACCGGTTTCGGCGTAACACCCCTCGTCAGCCAGGCTAGCTTGAATCCAGTGGTAAACTGAGCAAGGGACCCACATCTGGGCATACCCTGGCAGCTTATGGCGAAGAAAGCAAACACAAGGAGATGATGGACAGAGCGCTGAAACTTTTCATACACTCATACCCAGTCACAAATCTGGGTTGAATCCATCATCGTTCATTAGCTCACTTCGCCACCCCAGTGCAGACCCAGCCATATGCAAATCTATCTCGACCCTATGTCTGTCGCGGCCTATATGTATAATTTTGGTGTTCTGTATCTAGAACAAAGTTGTCCTCTCTGTGTTTTGTCCCTGGGCCTAAGTATGATTTTGAAGCTTGTAGGAGTAAGGTTGGTCTCTTAACCCCTTTACCGCGGCGATAATTTCGCCGCAGTGCGGGGGTTCTATTGTGAGGGCGGGTCCGCGTCGGCCAACGGACGTGCGCAGCACTACCAAGGTAGTGCTCCCGACAGCCGTTGGCCGACGGCAGCAATGAACGGGTTACACATTAACATGTTCATTATGGGTGGATAATTAAGTGTGAAGGTGCAGTGTGGTCTGTGTGGGAAGTGTTTTGGTGTTGTGCTTGTATGGCAGAAACTACTCCAACTGTGTTGCACCTTGAATGTTGCTGTGACCATGGAAATAAGAAGGATAAACGTGAGAGAAAACAAGGCCACTAAGGATGCAACCATTGTGGATATCTAGCAGTTTTGATTTATCTTTCTCATACAGGTTAAACCACATTAAATATGGACAAAGGAGGAGCCCAGGGTGAAAGCATGCACATTTTTGAGGGTGCAGTCGTGCACCATCTACAATGTATTCTCCAGAGTCTACACCGTTGCAACATAGGAGTGACGTAATAGGAATGGGCATCATGCAACCAGTACAGCATATGCTCTGAGGAGTCCATCCGGATGTGACTATGGACATCCCACAGGAATAGATTTATATAGTTGGCTATAGTGTATGGTTCACAACAGGGCAACAGATGAAATACCATTATACTGTTGGCCATGCTATTTAGTCTGAGGTCCACTCAGCTGTGGCGTTGAGCCATAAGAACAGACATTATGCAGCCAGCTATTGTGCTTGCTCTGAGTAGTCCACCCATAAGTATCAGACAACATCCCATAGCAGTGTATATCAAATGGTGGCCAAGGAGCAGCATTATGCAGTCATCCATAGTAAATATTCTTAGGAAGACACAGTGGAGTGGCAAGAAGCCATCTATGAAAATGGGCATTATGCAAACATCCATGCTGTTTAGTGTGACTGGTCCCCCAAGGGGTTCTGTATAACGCAACCAGCCATAGCATGTTCTCTGATGGGACACTGAGGAGTGACACAGGATCAAGCGTTATGTGATCAGCCATGCTATGTGGTTTTAGGGGCCCACCCTTACCATGCCAACTGTAAGCTCACAAATAAGACTGTGGTTCTTTGTATACCCTAATAAGCACATGATCTTTATTTTCTGGACAGAAATGTTAATGTCTCACTGGCCACTCTTTCTTCTACCATCCACCAAAAATCTATGCAAACAATAAGTGTTATGCTAGACTATGTTTATTAATCTCTATACATACTTTCTACTCTTTATGCTGGGAAAATAAAGAGACCATCATACCCTCTAATGTACTTGTAACCCCACCTATGTGAATACCAGGAACATATCTGTACTGTTAAAATTTGAGATTCTACTCTAATAATGGACTATATAAAATCAACTAGCAGCCCGTCCCGACGTTGTCCGGGTATTAATTGCTGCCGCCCAGTAGTATATTGTTTTGTAGGATTTTGTTTAGATAGCATTTCTTATCTGTGAAAGGCCTGTGAAACGCTCCGATTCACAGTGCACTGCTGATGCACTTAAGAGTGTGCGTTCAGTAGTGTATGAACTCGAGTTTCCCTACTTAATTTTCCTTGCAATATTATATAGCGCGAACTTGACAAGATGGCATGAGCACAATTTACATTACAGAAGAACATATTCATTTGTGGTAGGCACGGGGAGACAAAGCAATTTGCCTGGAATCACAGGATGTTGAGCTGATGCTGAGATTCGAACGTAGCTCCCCAGCTCTAAAGTTCGCAATTCTAGAACTTGTGGCGGGAGGTGTGTCCAAAAGTGTATGTCGGTGCTGGCCATCAATGAGAGAGACCTGTGCATTTTTCAAGTGGGTGGTGAAAAAATATGAGTATGTTGCTGCAGATGTGGGCCGCCGTGCCACCAATTTACTTACCGGGGGAGGGTAAACACCCATTATTCCGCAACTTTCTTTCCGCATACCATCACTCCGCATACTTTCATTACGAAAGTACCATGACTCCGCATTGCCATTATAACGCATGGCATTACACTTTATATGCTTTTACCATGCATACATTTACAACGAAATTCGTTGTAAATGCATGAATGGTAAAAGCATGTTTTTTTATGTTTGGATAAGGTAAGTATGGGTATAGGGGTATATATTTTGGGGTACTGAGGTATATGTTTTGGGGTGTTTGGGTATTTTAAGGGTATAGTTTTGGGTTATGGGGTACAGGGATAGTTTTAGGGTTTAGGGATAGGTATGGGTTTTGGGGTACAGGGGTATTTTTAGGGTTCAGGGCTAGGTTTCGGTTTTGGGGTTTAGGGGTATTTTTAGGGTTCAGGGGTAGGTTTGGGTTTTGGGGTACAGGGGTATTTTAAGGGTTCAGGACTAGGTTTGGGTATTGGGGTACAGGGGTATTTTTAGGGTTCAAGGCTAGGTTTGAGTTTTGGGGTGCAGGGGTATTTTAGGGTTCAGGGGTAGGTTGGGTTTTGGGGTACAGGGTTATTTTTAGGGTTCAGGGCTAGGTTTGGGCTTTGGGGTACAGGGGTATTTTTAGGGTTCGGGGGAAGGTTTGGGTTTTGGGGTACAGGGGTATTTTAAGGGTTCAGGGCTAGGTTTGGGTTTTGGGGTACAGGGGTATTTTAGGGTTCAGCGGTAGGTTTGGGTTTTGGGGTACAGTGGTATTTTTAGGGTTCAGGGCTAGGTGTGGGGTACAGGGGTATTTTTAGGGTTCAGGGGTAGGTTTGGGTTTTGAGGTACAGGGGTATTTATAGGGTTCAGGGCTATGTTTGGGTTTTGGGGTGCAGGGGTATTTTTAGGGTTTAGAGATAGGTTTGGGTATTGGGGTACAGGGTGTATTTATAGGGTTAAGATGAGTTAGTGTTTAAGGGTGTTGGGGTATTTTAAGGAGTAAGGGTGGGTTATGATTATGGGGTGCAGGGGTATTTAAAGGGAGCAGGGTGGGATTAGCACACGATATGAGACATGGCATGAAGGGCGGAACGTACCACACGCCCCAGCACACGCCTACAGCACAACGCAGACACGCCCACAAGGGACTACTTTGCTGGCACAGTTCTTTTACCTTTTAAATGTATATGGAGGGCGTCTGCATAGCCTATGTCCTTCTCCTGCAACTGCCCTTTCCAACGCTGTATTGGGTGTTGTGATTGGTGCTGTGGTTCCTGAGATTACCCGCCTCGAAGGTTTGGGCTCTCTCTTTATTATATTAGTATGGATACAGCACTTTCTTAAACTGTTGTTGAATTAATTCTTTCACACCTTTTGACCAACATACAGTATGTTTAACAATCTATCTTGCCCAATATAAAATAAGCATGCACATTGGCTCACTCTGATATTCAGTCAGTGTTCCTTGAGAAAATAGAAGGCCTTCAGTGTAAGAGAACCTGTGCAGTGTCTGGATTAGAAGAGGCTCTGTGAACCAATACAGAGCGAATATTTGCTGGTGGAAGCTTTATGCAGTCTGAAAGCATGGAGACCTACACAGGTGAAAAGCCCGTTGCAGAGGAAGCCTCTGACTAAGCGGAAATGCAGAAGGCACAGCTGACTGTAACTGGGCATGTAGGTTGGCTTGTCGAAAGCGCTACCCAGGAGATACAAAAAGCTTGTAGACAGTTCTTTAAATTCACAAACAAGGAACTAAGGATCACCCAACTTCGGACGTTTTCAAGTAGCATTATAATGGCGAGTCTACACCATCCAGCACTGTTCAGATACACTCATGGGACCCGTACTGATTTTCTTCCATGGCCCAGAGGAACATGGAGGTTGAGACTCAACATTATAAGTTTGAGCTCTGTTGACTGTGGTCTGTGTCTCTGTTGGTAGAACCCTTTAAACCATCTCAATGGCTATTACGGTTTCTGAGATACTCAATTTTTGAGTTGTGGTTTCAGCCACACCATAAAACATTACAACCTAGTTGAACCATTGAGTTGAACCAGAACATATTGACAGCCAGTGTCCAGTTTTATGATATGGGCTTCTGAAGATCTGCTCGCCCAGGAATTGTGATAGTTAGTGCTAACCCATGCTAACACCTTGCTTCTCTTACCAAAACCCTTTGACTAATTGGACCTACATTGGTCTTAATCTGAACTATAATCAAAATTGCAGTGGCTACCAGATCCCTAGATGCCCTTTTTAATTTGCACTGGAAACTTGTACACTCCAGTTAGTTTAGTAAGGTGAATGCTTCAATTTGGAAAATTGCTCTTGGCTTATTTCATTTTTTTACCGCAGTTTGGAAACAGGTTTACACACACACTGAGTAGCTGATTCTTGCACCGGGATCAGCAGAAACGGTTGGCCAGACATAATGGAAAGGGGCGACCACTCGGTCCCCCCGAACGTATGGTTGGGTGCCCCGATCCTCCCGGGAAACCATTTTGGGCGGGAGGCGTGTCTCGGCTGGTATGCCCGAAGCGGCGTAGCCGGGGCGCGCCTTTTCCCGCCCAAGAGGGGTTGTCCTAGACACCTACACCGATGGCCACGCCCAGTAGGCGTACCTGGGGAGGGTACACGCCCTCCCGAAGAAGAATAAAAGAGCGGGAATCAGAAGAAGCGTCCTCTTGTTCCTGTGCTCTGAAGGCTGCACCCACTCGTTGCTCGTGTGCCCTCGACAGAACAAGCAGCAATTTTGGGAACTTGTAATTTTTGTGTTTCTCTTTCAGTGACTTCGAAGCGAAGGATCTCGGACCGTGTTGATCGACTCGGAGCGAATTATCGAAGCGATGTCTGGCAAGAAGGCAGGAAAGGGTTCCGAGACAAACAAAGTGCTTCGCATGTTGGTGAACAGAATGACGAGAATGGAACGAAGCATCGGACAAGTCCCAGCGCTTGGTCGTGATATGGCGGGCATCAAGAAACAACTGGCCGCAATGAACAAGCCGGGTAACCCGAAGAAGGTAATAGGCCCGGCCGGGAGTCGTCCCCGAGGGTAGAGGGAAACGGGTCAAGAGGAGGGCGGTTGCAGGGGAGGTTCCGGTCCCTGAGGTGCCCCCAGTTATCCCTGCCGTACCAGCCGATGACCCAGTACCAATCCCAGACGCGGGTCAACCGATTCCGGTTGTGATTACGCCCGCTACCGATGAGGATATGCCTCCTGAATTGGCCACCCAGTTGGCCGCATGGCTCAACAAAAAGGCAGGGGGTGCTACGGCGCCCGGAGACACGGCCGAAGAGGCCAAATTACTAATCCAGCAGTTGCGGCAGTCGCGAGATGCCGCGAAGGCGAATCTCCCTCTTGTTTCCCCACAGGTGACACCGGAAGGACCGGCGGCTGGGCTCGAGAAAACGGCGGGAACAACGACCGAACCGGGTAAGCTCGCTTTGCCAGTGGCGGGGGAGGGCTCATTACCCTCAAGACGGGAGAGGGTGGTTCAACATATCCCGTTGGCCACGAAAGAATTGATATGGGCAGACAAGTATGTCAATATGTTTTCGTTGTTGACTGACCATCGCGAGATGGAGTATGCTAAAACGCAGAAAGATTTGTGGCACCCGAGCGTCTGGCGCGCCAAAATGGCGGAGTTCAGGGTGGAGGAGACGATAACGAATTGGGCAAAGGCCTTTGCAATGTTTACTGCGATTATTGGTGAACGTAAGCCCGAGGTATTGACCGAACTGTCTTGTTATCAGGCTCGTATAATGGATTTTTATGAAATGTATGAGGGGGACGAATGGAAAGGTTACGACATGAAATTTCGTAAAGCGAAAGAGTATGATTCCTCTCTGACATGGGATTGCCTCGATTCTATCTCTTGGCATAAGCAGCTCCTGCCTGGGTCGGCAGGGACATCCTCGCCAGGTGGGAATGGGTCGGGGGTTTCCCGCCAAAAGCCCGCGGTGCCCTTTCGTGCAGGCACCGGCGGTGATCACCAGCCGAAAACCGGCGGGAATGGTGGAAAGCGGGGGGTCTGTTGGGGCTTCAATAGAGGCAACTGTAACAGACCACAAGGTACATGTAGATTCAAGCATGTGTGTGCGGGTTGTGGGAACTCCTCTCACCCGGAGAATTCATGCAGATCGAAGAATAGCGGGTCGGGAGGTAAAGGAGGGTCCAAGCAAGACTGAGGTGGATCATTATGTACAATTGCCTACGCCCGTTGATCTCATGGCTATGACTCCTTGGTTGAACAAATACCCTGATTATGTCTCTGCTGGGGTGTTGAGGAAGGGATTCTTATATGGCTTCCACATTCCGGCGGGGGATTTTCGTGGGGAACCTTTTTGTAAAAACCAGCTTTCGGCACAGCATAATCCAGGTGTGGTGGAGAGGAAAATTGCTAAAGAAGTGAGCCTGGGCCGGGTGGCTGGGCCTTTTCAGCGCCCGCCAGTGGCGGGTTTCATCTGTTCCCCATTAGGGGTGGTCCCCAAGAAGGACCCGGGGGAATTTAGGCTGATCCATAATCTGTCTGCTCCAAGGGGTTTCTCTGTAAACGATGCTATTGACCCAGAAGTTTGTTCGGTGCGGTACGCATCATTCGATGATGCCGTCACCATGTTAAATCGCCTGGGCCCCGGGGCACTGATGGCGAAATCAGATATCGAATCAGCGTTCCGGTTGCTCCCGGTACACCCACAGGATCAGCGTTTGCTAGGTTTTGCGTTCCAAGGACGTTATTACATGGATAAATGCATGCCGATGGGTTGCTCCATTTCTTGTGCCTATTTTGAAAAATTCTGCTGTTTTTTGGAGTGGGCATTCACCGAGGCCACAGGGCATAGGCATGTTATGCA
This sequence comes from Lissotriton vulgaris, assembly GCF_964263255.1. Lineage (NCBI taxonomy): Eukaryota > Metazoa > Chordata > Amphibia > Caudata > Salamandridae > Lissotriton > Lissotriton vulgaris. Next base: position 233,076,832 of record NC_141693.1, on the reverse strand, counting down.
TTACCTAGATGACTTTCTGTTCTTGGGAGCAGCCGGCGACACGAAATGTGCGCAGGTGCTACAGGATTTCTGCATCCTCATGAGGGAGTTTGGAGTCCCATCGGCACCAGGTAAGACGGTTGGACCATCTACTTCACTGGAGTTTCTGGGAATTGAGCTCGATTCTGTGGAGGGATGTTTCCGGTTGCCAGTGGGGAAGGTATCTAAATTTAGAGCTTCCCTGGAACTTTGCCTTAGTAAGGAGAATGTGACCCTGCACCAGTTACAGCAAGCAGTGGGTCAGCTTAACTTTGCCTTGAGAGTGATACCAATGGCCCGCCCCTTTTCACGCTCTATTGCACAAGCTATGGTGGGTCTCAAGGAAGGACACCACCGCACGAGACTGTCTGCAGAGGTTCGCCAGGATATGCGCATTTGGTTGGCATTTCTGGCGGACTTCAACGGTCGAGTAGTATGGAACAAGCCGCCAGCCTCTTCGGACGAGCTGGGTTTGTGGACTGACTCGGCGGGGAGCGTGGGATTTGGCGCCATCTTTGGTAATCGATGGTCGGCGCAAACATGGCCGACGTGGTGGCACACCAGCGGTCTCACAGGTAACATAGGGTTCCTTGAGCCATTCCCTATTTTTGTTGCTCTGATGGCATGGCCGGACGAGTTCAGAGACCGCTCTGTGGTATTTTGGTCCGATAATATGACTCGTCGAATGCATTAACAATCAGGCAGCACGCTGCAAATGGATCTTGAGATTGTTGAAGGAAGTTGTGCTGCTTTGCATGAGACTGAATGTACAGTTCAGGGCGAAACATGTGCCGGGTGTACTGAATCATGCGGCTGATGCACTCTCTCGTTCACATATGCAGGCGTTCAGGGGTTATCTACCTACAGCGGACCTAGCGGCGGCACCACTCCCCGAAGCACTCTGGCTAATCGGTGCCCCGGATTACAAGACCTCGTGGCAGCAAGCTTAGCCCCCAGGACAAGGAAGGCATATGATGGAGCGTTTCGTTCCTATTGTGCATTTTTGGGTCCGACAGGTAGTCAGAACTGGGGTCAGGAGGATTCCTTCCTAGGGTTCCTGGTAGCACTGCACAGGGAAGGCCGATCAGCGGCAACGGCCAATAGACACAGGGCGGCCATCTTATTCATGGCGCAGGTGCATGGCATCAAAGACCCAACAGGTTCCTTTTTGGCGAAAAAAGCCCTTCGCGGCTGGCAGCGCCTTGAGGGTCGCAAGCAAGACGAGAGGCGCCCGATTGGCTTAGAAAGGTTGTCCCTACTCATTGGGAAACTATTCACGACATGCTCCTCCCACTTCGAAGCAGTTCTGTTCCGGGCAGCTTTCGCATTAGCGTTCCATGGGGCGATGTGGGTGAGCGAACTGGTCGCAAGGAATAAGAAAGATGTGGAGGGAGGCTTGTGCAGGGATCACATCCTAATCAGGGGTGATTCGATGGTAGTCACGATAGCTAGGTCCAAAACTGACCAGGGAGCTATGGGAAACAGTGTTGTTGTCCAGCGCATGCGAGGGTCCCCCACGTGCCCGATAATGTGTATAGAGGAATACTTGGCACTGAGGGCGGATACAAGGGAGGGGAGTTTGCTGAGGCACATCGATGGCACCCCGCTGACGAAGTTTCAGTTCCAGAGGGTGCTAGCACTGACAATCGCTGCGGCGGGCATGGACCCGTGCGATTTCGGGACCCACTCCTTTAGGATAGGGGCTGCTACTGAGGCTACAGCCAGGGGTCAGAGTGCTGAAGAAGTGAAACAGTTGGGACGACGGTCCTCGAATTGTTTCAAAAGGTATGTACGATTGCACATGTTGTGAAGTCAAGTGACATGCACTCACGCTTCTTGTCTTCTGTTTGATTTACAGTTTCGCGAGCATGTCATGCGGGGCGAAATTTGCAGTCGACCCAGTACCAGGGGACCAGCGGTCATGGATCACCGCTTGAGGAGAGAGTGGTTTGGGTCGTGGGCCACTCATACGTGAGGCGGGCCGGGGACGTATTCAAAGCAGGTGACGCGACTCGCGCAGATGGGGAATACGGGTACAGAGTGGCCTTCCACGGAAGGGGCGGGCTCTGTATTGACCAATTCGAATCTTTTGTTGAGGGTCTCTTAGGGCGGCAGAGGTCACCGCCATCTGTAGTCATAGTACACCTGGGGGGCAATGACTTGGTGACACTGGGTAGACGAGTATTACTCGAGCAAGTTTTGTCTGCCGTTAGCTGGTTGGCAAAAAGAATCCCGGGGTGCACGATTGCCTGGTGCCACATGATTCCCAGAAAGGTATGGCGGGGGGGCCTTTCAGTGTCAGCACTGAACCATTCGGTGAAGAAGGTTAACAACAAAATTGTTTCGCTCTGCGCAGTTGCATAGCATTCCTCATGGGTGTATTCGGGGTGATCACATGTATCTGAATGATGGGGTTCACCTGTCCCGGGAGGGGAATGTTTTTACTCATAGGAGACTTCATAGCATGGCTAAGGGGTTTGAGGAAGTGGAGAGGTGTGGCTCACTGGTTAGAGGCGGCAGACCTGTAAGCAGAGAACGGCCCGGGACCAGGGTTCAATTCCCAACGCGGCAGGGTCGTGGACCAGGGGTCAACGGACTCGATAATTCTCGCCTCAGTGCCTACTCTAACCAGGGAACACACTCGGTAACTCTGGGCATTAAGCTTGCCTCATCTCTACAACGGCCCCCCACAGACGCCGGGGATGCCTGGTTTCACCCTGGAGATACCCAGAAAGGGACCATCTCACAGGGAAAACCAGGACGGGTTCCCCAGCGGTTTACAGCGCCAGGACACTCGGGTAGAGTAACAGTGCGCTTTACAAGTATCCCACATTTACATGACCTTTAGGAGGAGTTTGGGGGAGGCCGGATAGCCGGTCAACTATCCGGCCTGTGGCGGTAAGGTCATGATCGGTGAGCAGTAATTTCAAGGTCCCTAGAGGGGGGCGCCACCCACTATTGATGGGAGCCCCGGGGGGAGGCGGCCATTGGCCCCTCCCACTGGGAGGCGGCACCCACTAAGGATGGGTCGCCTAAGGGGAGACGGCCATAGGCCCCTTCCAGGGGAGGAGGCGGCTATATGCCCCTCCTACGAATTTCCCGGGGCCCGGATATCCGCGACGGCGGATGTGATAGAGAGTGTGGGGGTGGGGGGGGGGAGTCCACGCTGTCCTTCCTACAGATACCTCACACGGGCGCTCGGACGACCTTTAAGATGGCGTCGAGCGGAAAGGGGGGCCCCCGACAAGACAAGGGAAATTAGAGTTGGCAAGGAGGGTACAGTCCTCTGCGCGGCCGCCACTCACACCACGAGGGCGAGAGTTTTTTGTAGTAGGGATCTGACACCGGTTAAGACCTTGCCGTTGGCCCTTAATGCTAGGATGTACAATTTTAATCTAGAATGTATGCATTTGCAGGATGTTAGACTCGGCTAGGAAACCTTTGTATTAGAGATTTGTTAAGGTTAGCCAAAGAACATGTCTTCATCGAAATGTAATAAATGAAAATTGTACATGATTATGAAACTTTTATTTAATGTTTAAAATTTTGTTTCATATTTTAATAAATACGGCCGGGAAGGTGACTCCCTCCCGCCTTCCAAAAGTTCAGAACTGCGTCCGACTTCCCATCCTTGGGGATTGTGTTGGGAGGGGGTGACGGGCATCCCGGCCATATGGAAAGGGGCTACCACTCGGTCCCCCCCGAACGTATGGTTGGGTGCCCCGATCCTCCTGGGAAACCATTTTGGGCGGGAGGCGTGTCTCGGCTGGTATGCCCGAAGCGGCGTACCCGGGGCGCGCCTTTTCCCGCCCAAGAGGGGTTGTCCTAGACACCTACACCGATGGCCACGCCCAGTAGGCGTACCTGGGGAGGGTACACGCCCTCCCGAAGAAGAATAAAAGAGCGGGAATCCGAAGAAGCGTCCTCTTGTTCCTGTGCTCTGAAGGCTGCACCCACTCGTTGCTCGTGAGCCCTCGACGGAACAAGCAGCAATTTTGACCCACCCACCAGCCCCTTATGGCAATGTTTGGTTTTTGCAATAAAGTTTTGCTCTGATAACCCCATTTTTCCCTCTGTATAGAAGAAAAATGAATGTCTAGATTGAGGATCTGTTTACTGTTTGTAGGATACTGTTTTTTCTTTTAGGAGTAAACAGCTGGATACAATTAGACAGGATGATATTTTCTCCCTTAGTAGGTAAACAAATGTCGTATTTATTTTTTGGTCGGGCGGTAAGGTCATGATCGGTGAGCAGTAATTTCAAGGTCCCTAGAGGGGGGCGCCACCCACTATGGATGGGAGCGCCCGGGGGGAGGCGGCCATTGGCCCCTCCCACTGGGAGGCGGCACCCACTAAGGATGGGTCGCCTAAGGGGAGACGGCCATAGGCCCCTTCCAGGGGAGGAGGCGGCTATATGCCCCTCCTACGAATTTCCCGGGGCCCGGATATCCGCGACGGCGGATGTGATAGAGAGTGTGGGGGTGGAGGGGGAGTCCACGCTGTCCTTCCTACAGATACCTCACACGGGCGCTCGGACGACCTTTAAGATGGCGTCGAGCGGAAAGGGGGGCCCCCGACAAGACAAGGGAAATTAGAGTTGGCAAGGAGGGTACAGTCCTCTGCGCGGCCTCCACTCACACCGCGAGGGCGAGAGTTTTTTGTAGTAGGGATCTGACACCGGTTAAGACCTTGCCGTTGGCCCTTAATGCTAGGATGTACAATTTTAATCTAGAATGTATGCATTTGCAGGATGTTAGACTCGGCTAGGAAACCTTTGTATTAGAGATTTGTTAAGGTTAGCCAAAGAACATGGCTTCATTGAAATGTAATAAATGAAAATTGTACATGATTATGAAACTTTTATTTAATGTTTTAAATTTTGTTTCATATTTTAATAAATACGGCCGGGAGGGTGACTCCCTCCCGCCTTCTAAAAGTTCAGAACTGCGTTCGACTTCCCATCCTTGGGGATTGTGTTGGGAGGGGGTGACGGGCATCCCGGCCATAGGACATTAGATAGTGTATTGCCCTGCCTAGCACTGCCACTCCACACTCTATTTCAGACAAATCATGTAAACCCTGTAAAACAGCTGCAAAGAACACCATCCTACTCCTCCTAATCTACATGTAAAACATTTTCTAATACAAAGGGTATTTTTAATATGGGGTTATTGCATGTAAATACCGATGGTTAATTTATGGTCATATGCCATCTTCAAGCAGAGACGTTGTTATTTTGAGAATTGATGGAGTAGGTGGCATTTGTAACAGAAGTTCTGCATGACCTGTCAATGCAGTTTTCCAGTTGCCATGCCAAATTACACCTAGTAATCTTTGCAAAAAACAATTTACATGAAAAGCTTGCTTTAGCTCTTTCATTGAAGGGGTGTCACTTGTTTGACAACATTACAAGCACACCTCAGACTGTTTCCTGTTGATGTAAGAGATGGTACATAGACAACAGTGTTTTTCTTTGACTTAATCTACTTATATTTTTTATTTTTCCCCAGGATTATATTGGTAACCGAGCATGTTCCCACCACTACTCCCTAAGTCCATGCCAGATTTTCCAAATACTCACTATTTTACGTGTTCTCTTAAAGTTAATTTTATGATTATTCTGAACATATGGTGAGGATTAGGCCTAGGGTTGACAGCCCTACTCTAAATTTTCCGATTTTAAATTTCTTTGGACAATGTTTTTATTATATTTATACCTTGATTTTCCCTTTATTTTTGAAGTTTTTGGTATAATTTGCCAGTAAAGAGTACATCAAAAAGAAGTTTTATATAGCAAAACTCATACCTTCAAGGATTCTGGCCAGAACGCAGGAATTACACACTTGTGGCTGTTACTGAAAGGCATTGTGTGTTCAGAAACCCTTGAGTGCACGATCCTTTAACAATCTACTTGGTATGTTCTAGAACTTTGTGACCCATATCATTGTAGGTGTGGTGCTTGGTCATTGGAACCCCCTTCTCTTATACGCTCCTTGGGGCTTTCTACTCCTGTTACAAAGAGGGCAGGACAACGGGACCTGAGTATCTGGAGCTTAAACGTCAGATCAGTGGTAAAGCACCATCAGGAGGTTTACGATCTTCTCATTGATGGCTCACCGGATGTGCTTTTCCTGACGGAAACCTGGCTCCAGGACTCTGACTCCTCGATAATTAACCTAGCCTTTCCCCCAGAGTATGCTATTTTTACTTTAAATCGGACGACTAGAGGTGGAGGCATTGCGATGGCCACCAAACGGTGTTATCCTTGCGAGTGGAAAGCCGCTGAACTTCTTGCGAGTGGAAAGCCGCTGAACTTTCGGGGTGTGAGGGTGCTCGATTTAAAATAGCGTTTAGTCACCAGTTTACCTTCTCTGGTTTATTAATTTATCGGCCTCCGGGCTGCGTTTAGTACAGAGGCACTAGGATGTGCACATTTTAATGTTATGGGAGATCTTAATCTCCATTTGGATTGCCCCTCTTTACCCTCTATTAGGAGCTTTCTGGCGGATCTTGAGGCTCTACAGCTCTCGCAGATGATTACCTTCCCCACACATAGAGGTGGTCATATTCTTGACCCTTTCTTCACAAATCTAGAAGGATTCAGAGTTCTTGGTTCCTCCCAGTTGGTCTGGACAGACCACATGCTGTTGAAAACGGCATGCTCTTTGTCTGATTCTCCTTTTCTATCACAGGACAGACTTGTTCTTAAACGACACTGGAACAAATTGAGACTGGAGGATTTTTATCATCTGCTTGAGGAGGCTCCCTTAGGTCTGCTCACCGAGGTTGATCGTGGATACGACTCCTTTTGTGAGTGGATATCTGGTGCCCTCGATTCTCTGATTCCTATGTGTTGGTCCAAGTATCATCGGAAGGAGCCGGGTCCTTGGTATGACAGCACCTTGGCATCTCTTAAGAGGACCTGTAGACAGGCCGAAAGATTATGGAGGAAGTCGTACGACCCAGATTTGAAGATCTGTTATTTGGCAACGGTCAAGATCTACCACAGGGCAGTGTGTCAAACTCGCGCCTCTTTTTATGCCCAATAGTTTCAGAATCCTGCCAATCCATCGAAACTTATTTTTAAAGTTCTAAAGGACCTGATGGTGAAGAGAGCAACTGCAGTGGAAATATGCTCGGATGCACACTGTGAGGGTTTGGCCTCTTTCTTCCATGAAAAAGTGCAAGCCATCTATTGCACTTTCCCAACGGGTTCCCTGACGCTAGAGCAGGTTGGTCGCACCTTAGGTGAGGGGGAGTGTCTTTCTATCTTACCCCCCTTATCTTTGGAGGTGTTTGACTCTTTCAGCGCCAAAATCAAGTCTGGATCTCCGGCAGACCCGCTGAAACCGGCCCAACTTAAGACCCTGGCGCCGGTTTGCCGCACCCCGGTGCTGTCCTTGATCAACCTGTCCCTCTCTTCTGGAGTGGTTCCCGTCAGATGGAAGCAGGCAGTAGTCACGCCAATCCTGAAGAAGGCGACCCTCGACCCCCTTAAGCCTGAAAACTACTGCCCTATCTCCCTTCTTCCTTGGGCCACGAAAATAGCAGAGGCCCATGTGAATGCCACTCTTTCAGACCATCTTGGTAGGTTTAACATTCTTTTTTTTTTTTAAATAAATTTTTATTGTTGCATTAGGAGGATCACAAAGGCAATAGATCTGCACACGGTAGAGCGTCAACATTCCGCTCTGGCCGTCAACCACGCAACTTTTCTGATGTCAGGAGACATAGTGCCCCTCAATAGAACTCTTGCTTTCAAACCAGTAACATATTGACCAGAAAACAAACCCCCCCCCCTAAGACTATCATACAGCAGGCTTCTACCCCCTCCCTCCCATCACCCACATCCTGGTCTCCCCTTCCCCTACTCAAGTGGTCCCCCAGTTCCTTGGGTAGGAACCGGGCAGTAAAGTACATATTTACAATGAAGGCATCCCCACATTCAGTCTGTCTTAAACCGGATCCCGTGGGCCTCGCGGCATAATCACTCATTCAAGTCCGTGATGGTGTCTCCACTTCGCCCACACCCTCCGAAACTTTTTGGGACAACCCCTAGCTTTGTAGGTCACCCTCTCCGCCGCCATGTACAGGTCTAGCCCTCGTCTCCATTCCTCCAAGTCTGGTTTTTCAGGCGCCCCCCAGCGTCGTGCTATGTCTCGTTTTGCCACTACAAGCGCTAACACCAGGAAGATACACAGGGGGCGGGGCAGGTCTATTTCAGTGGTCATACCCAGCAGCGCCAGTCTAGGGTCTTGTGGTATGTCTGCCCCAAGTACCTCCCCCAGTTCCCGGAGCACCGCCCTCCAGTATTCCTGAATGACATCACAGCCCCAGATGATATGGAGAAAATCTGCATTCTGGTGGCGGCATCTAAGGCATGTCGCGTCCGGTATCCTGCCCATCCTAAACAGCCTCACCCTGTCAAAATATGACCTGTGTAGCACTTTGAATTGAATGAGTCGCAGCCGCGACTTGATGGCCACTTCCCGTGGGTGCATGAGTGCTAGCTCCCAGTCCAAATCCTCCATGGAACCCACGTCTGCCTCCCATTTGACACGCAAGCTCTGCAAATCCCCCAGAATGTTATTGGTCAGGGTTTTATACGTGAGGGACACCGCCCCCCTCCCTATCTGTTCCTGGAGCAGTCTACCCTCAAGTGGAGCATATTCTGGAATGTCTGAGAGTGTAATGCGTTGTGCCCTCCATTCGGGTTGCAGTTGGACATATTTGAAGTATTGGGTATTGAGGAGGCCAAAGTCGTTCTGGAGTGCCTGGAAGGTTTTTAAGTCCCCTTTTGCTATCACGTCTCCCACTGTGGTGATTCCGATGTCGTCCCACCTTCCGAAGCCTTTCAGCTTATGTAGCTCTCCCAGCCATCTACAGCACCATAATGGCGTCTGTTTAGTGGGCCTTGTGTCCCACCCCATTCTTTTTGACGCTCTATTCCAAGCTGTGATCGTAATCCTGGTGGCCGGGAGGAAGTGTCGTCCCATCTTCTCCCCATAGAGATAGTGGAAGATGGACTTACCTGACCATTTAGATCTTTCCAAGGCGTATGTGGGGTGATCAGCTGCAGCATGCAACCATTCATTGATCGGGGCGAGATGTTCCGCCCAATAGTACGCCTCGAGGTTAGGGAGCGAAATCCCCCCACTATACTGATGGCGCTGCAGGGTGGCTAGCGCCACTCTCGGCTGCTTCCCCAGCCACAAGAAGGCACGCAAGTCCGCGTGCATTTTATTCAGGTTTAACATTCTTGATCCTACTCAGAGCGGGTTCCGTGCGGGTCACAGCACAGAAACGGCCCTTGTCTCGATGGTCGAGCATCTGCGTTCCGTGCTGGATTCGGGTCGGACGGCGGCACTATTGTTATTACATCTCAGTGCCGCCTTCGACACGGTCTCGCACGGGATTCTGCTTCGGCGTCTTGAGGAGGTGGGCGTCTCTGGCCTCGCCTTGCGCTGGTTTCGATCCTTCCTTACGGATAGGTCATTCCAGGTGGCGATCCCGCCCGGTAAGTCCTCATCATACCCGTTAGACCAGGGAGTCACACATGGGTCATCACTGAGTCCCACCCTTTTTAATCTGTATGTGAGACCGTTGGCTGCGGTCGTCAAGCGGTGGGGCCTGACTATGGTCTCTTACGCAGATGACACACAGCTGGTGGTCACACTGAGCGGGGACTCAGGTCTGGAGGCTCCCAGGTTCTGTGAGGGTCTGCGGGAAGTGGCTAACTGGATGAATTCCAACTGTCTCCAGTTAAACACCAAGAAGACGGAGATTATGGTGGTTGGTAAACAGGTGGCTTTGTGGGGCGACAAATGGTGGCCTTCGGATTTGGGTGTGACTCCCTCCCAGCGGCAGAGATAAAAAACCTGGGGGTGTGGTTTGATCCTTCTCTGAGTTTCATCTGTCATACCAAGAAGGTGGCGGCTTCTTGCTATGGCATTATCAGAGGACTTCGACCCATCCTCAAATTCTTTGATGCACCCACAAGACAACTGGTGGTCCAAGCATCAGTGCTGTCCAGGCTGGACTATGCCAGCTCACTACTGGCGGGGGTTAACCAGTTAGAACTCTCTCGACTGCAGCGGGTTCAAAACGCTGTGGCCCGACTGGTGACAGGTCTGCCTAGGCGGTGTTCGGTGTCCAATACCCTGCGCTCTCTCCACTGGCTCCCTGTGCAGCAGAGGATTAGATTCAAGGTTCTTTGCCATGCATTTAAAATCATCAAGGGTACATCCCCACAAATCTTGGAGAAACTGCTGGTTTCCTATGTCCCCTCCCGCACTCTTAGATCGTTAGGCCAGAACTTAGCAGTGGTCCCGCGTTTTAAGCTGAGCAGAGTTGGTGGCCGCTCCTTTCGAGTCCTGGCGGCAAGTTGGTGGAATTCTCTTCCTCCACAAATCCGGGCCATCGATGAGCTCCTTCAGTTTAGACGGGCTATCAAGACCTTTTTATTTGTTTAGTTCCTTTGAAGTGTCTCCTTCCCTTTCTGCCCACTCTTAATGCTGTGTTGTGTTTACCTTTTCAAAGCGCCAGGACGCCCCTTTGCTGGGGCAGCTGTGCGCGGTACAAATAAAAATATCATAACATAACATAACACACGTGTGCTTTGTTTCTGGTAAGTGTACAGGATTCAAACATATTCTGGAAGGCCAACATCCTAGAAATGATGATGCAATGCCGTTGGCAGAGGTCATGGCTTCTGCATATGTGGGCACATTTGCACATACAATTGTTGGATGCAGGTATTTGCCTGGCAACACCTGTCAACAGCAACATGCCTACACACTTAAATGCACTTTGCAACACAACAGGGGGATGCTCATACATGTGCGGCTTTAGGCATGTCCCTTCTGTATTTACATTCAGCAGAGGACTGTCCGTCCATTCTTTTTCAATGACAGTTACCTGTGCCTTCTAGCAGTATAACTGTACCACTTCCTCCTCGATATCTGTGCTGTTGTCTGCATGCTCAGTGACTCTTCCTTGGCACAGATGACTCTGGCTTCCTTTCACAGATCTGGTGGCTATCCCCAGCCCCCTTTGACAACCAGTTGCATAAAAGGCACAGCACTAATATTATTTGCATGTACTTACATGCAACACCAGAGAAAGGACCTTAGAAGTATCGAAGGCAGCGTGGAAATGCATACACATAAGTAATGGTGTTGTGCAATATACAACTGACAAGATGTAAAAGATGGCCACTACACGATTTCCCAATGAAACATTTCCATTTTATTTCACCGCCTCCCTTACTCCAACATAAGCCATAAAACATATGTCAATTCTCCTGCCCCCACTCTAACTCCAACTTAACTGATGGGCGACTCTGAGCACTTAATGTCTTCTTGCCATGACCCAATTCTGGTGGCTGAGCCTGGCCACAGAGACATGGACAGCTACTACTTTCTCTAGTTATCCCTGCTGAGACACGGGCCCTTGCGATGTTGAGGGCAGGTTCTGTGTCAAACTACTCTCCCTGGCACAGTCCACTGTGTTTTGGGAGACCAACAGCTTCTGCCTGTCTCCAAAGTATTCAAATGATATTCACAGATACTAGAGTATTTACTAGTCATCTTCCTATAATACTGTTACTCCACACTTGGGGATGCGAAGAAGACAACAGTGCATTTACCACCCATTCAGAGAGTCCATCTCTGAACTCTGCATGCGATAGGACTTTTCGTAGCCTAGGCCGACCCTGCACATCAATGGTGGTGGTCCCCTTGATGGGACTGCTTTGGAGTGGCTGCAAAAGGAGGGTGGTGGTTAGGCTGTGGAGGTGTACTTCAGAAGAAAATTGTAAATTTTTAAGGATTCGACTGAGCTCAAAACTGATTTCTTTTTCACTAAAAAATTATAGGCAAGAGGTTTCCCTTGCATATTTATCAAATGATCCAGAAAAATAGCATGGTGAAGTTACTGCTACCCAAACCAAAGAAGTCACTTATCCATATCCATATCCATACTAATATAATAAAGAGAGAGCCCAAACCTTTGAGGCAAGTCATCTCAGGAACCACAGCACCGATCACAACACCCAATACAGCGTTGGAAAGGGCAGTCGCAGCAGGACATAGGCTATGCAGACGCCCACCATATACATTTAAAAGGTAAAAGAACCGTGCCAGCAAAGTAGTCCCTTGTGGGCGTGTCTGCGTTGTGCTGTAGACTTGTGCTGGGGGCGTGACAAACGCTGGGGGCGTGTGGTACGTTCCACCCTTCATGCCATGTCTCATATCGTGTGCTAATCCCACCCTGCTCCCTTTAAATACCCCTGCACCCCATAATCATAACCCACCCTTACTCCTTAAAATACCCTAACACCCTTAAACACTAACCCATCTTAACCCTATAAATACACCCTGTACCCCAAAACCCAAACCTATCCCTAAACCCTAAAAATACCCCTGTACCCGAAAACCCAAACCTAGCCCTGAACCCTATAAATACCCCTGTACCTCAAAACCCAAACCTACCCCTGAACCTTAAAAATACCCCTGTACCCCACCAAAACCCAGCCCTGAACCCTAAAAATAACCCTGTACCCCAAAACCCAAACCTACCCCGGAACCCTAAAATACCCCTGCACCCCAAAACCCAAACCTAGCCTTGAACCCTAAAAATACCCCTGTACCCCAAAACCCAAACCTAGCCCTGAATCCTTAAAATACCCCTGTACCCCAGAACCCAAACCTACCCCTGAACCCTAAAAATACCCCTATACCCCAAAACCCAAACCTAGCCCTGAACCCTAAAAATACCCCTGTACCCCAAAACCCATACCTATCCCTAAACCCTAAAACTACCCCTGTACCCCATAACCCAAAACTATATCTGAACCCTTAAAATACCCAAACACCCCAAAACATATACCTCAGTACCCCAAAACATATACCCCTATACCCATACTTACCTTATCCAAACATTAAAAAAAACATGCTTTTACCATGCATGCATTTACAACGAATTTCGTTGTAAATGTATGCATGGTAAAAGCATATAAAATGTAATGCCATGCGTTATAATGGCATTGCGGAGTCATGGTACTTTCGTAATGAAAGTATGCGGAGTGATGGTATGCGGAAAGAAAGTTGCAGAATAATGGGTGTTTATCCTCCCCCGGTAAGTACATTGGTGGCACGGCGGCCCACATCTCCAGCAACATACTCATATTTTTTTACCACGGATTTGAAAAATGCCCATGTCCCTCTCATTGATGGTCAGCACCGACATACACTTTTAGACACACCTCCCGCCACAAGTTCTAGAATTGCGAACTTTAGAGCTGGGGAGCTACGTTTGAATCTCGGCATCAGCTCAACATCCTTTGATTCCAGGCAAATCGCTTTGTCTCCCCGTGCCTACCACAAATGAATGTGTTCTTCTGTAATGTAAATTGTGCTCATGCCATCTTGTCATGTTCGCGCTATATAATATTGTAAGGAAAAATAAAGTAGGGAAACTCAAGTTCACACACTACTGAACGCGCACTCTTAAGTGCATCAGCAGTGCACTGTGAATCGGAGCGTTTCACAGGCCTGTCACAGATAAGAAATGCTATCTAAACGAAATCCTACAAAACAATATACTACTGGGCGGCAGCAATTAATAACCGGACAACGTCGGTACGGGCTGCTAGTAGAATATACATGTGTCACTACCCTTTCTCTAGACTCTAACCAGATAATGACGGTAATTCAGGAATACATGGCTATTTCAAGGGGAAGGGTTGTGGCTCTGAAGTCATTATCCTTTTTAACACATTTAAGTTAAATTGTGCTTCAAAATGCACTATTTGAGGTAGTGTTTTCAAAATCTTCTTCCTTGAGGAAGGTGGGCTAATTTGTTTTATTCACTGCATTTCTGGTTGTGCACTTTTCTTTTTTAAGCCACATTAGGACCTGCACTCTACTTAGGTGTGCCATGTTCCCGTTGCGGCCAGAGTTGTCATTTTATTTTCCACTATCGTTAAGCATATCTTTTTCTCAGCCATAAGTACAGTAATATAGTATTTCACTATAGAGGTCATTTATACAGAGCTGTAATTTGTAGGCACAGATGCAGCCATGTTGCCCACAGATGTTGCAAATAATTGTGTCCCATTAACACAAGATGTAAAATAATGAATAATAATACCCGATCAGTATTTGCACCCATTCTGCATGTAAAATCACCGTAGGTGATTTCGTTTGTATAAGTAATTGCCACATGGTAGGAAGTAGTGGTACTTATCAGTGCAAAGGTAGGAATGAGCACTGCAGTAAGGGCAATGTCTGATTGCGGCTGGGTCAAAAGGATCCTGTATGGGTGCTGTAAGTTTAACTTAGGTGCAGCCTGATTATGTTCAGCTATCTTTTCCAATGATGGGAAATGGTGCACTGAGTATGGAAAACAAATCGACATTTATCTGAAAGAAACACGTTAGTATTAGATTCCTTACCTTAGAATATCCCCAGGCGTCAGACTGGATCCGGAAATTTTTGCGTAGCAATACCCCTGCTCGTTGTTAGGCGTCGTCTCCGGCTCCGCGTCCGTCGTCGGCGTCGTCTGCGCCGGGATGACGTCCTCGGAGTACTTAGAAGCCGCCTATGCGCGCTGACGTCAGTTCTTTTTTCTGCGCCATCTAGCGCAGATCCGGAGAAGCTCTACCCCTTAGTCACTTTTTGACTAAAACTTTTTTGATCATTTTTGATCTTCTTCGAGTCGCTCGACTCTTCAGGTGCCGGTAGGGATGCCCGGGTTCAAGCCCTGCTCGAGGTGTAGTCGACTGATGTCGAGTACCGACCCCCATCACCGGTGTCTGCAGTGCCTAGGCCTCGACCACGACGACCGTTCCTGCTCCGACTGTCGAGCTCTGACGTCGAAGGCTAGGCGGGAGCGGTACCGCAAGCGGCTCGAGCTCCGGCAGTCGGCCCCGCGCCATTCGAGGTCCCGGTCCCATGGGAGGTTGAGGGATCGGTCGCGGGGACGGAGCCCTCGCAGCTCCGGAAGTCGGCATCGGTCTTCTGGTTCCTCCTCAGGTAAGAGGCATAAGAGGTCGGAGCGGCGTCATTGCTCCTCCGACCGCCCCGATGCTCGCCCGACGCGGCCGGGGTTTTGGGTGGCACCGCCCACACGGCTCCGCAGTCGCTAGCGCCGCATCCTGCCCCATACCTTCGGGTCCCTGAACAGGGTGCGACGCCGGAGGAGATCGAGCGGTACCTCATGGCCATGAGGTCGCTCTCTTCTCCACCGGACCCCACGACGCCTTCGGGCCCAGTGGGTCCGGCTCCGAGGCCTGACGGGTCGAGTGCTCCGGCACTGACGCCGCAGACGGCTTCGGCCTCGGCACCGCCGGCGACTTCGGTCCCGGCGCCGCAGGCCCCGGCCGGATCCGGCTCCGGATCCGGGTCCAGGTCGACGCCGGTCGACCTCACGACCTCACCGGCGCCGTCCCCAAGGGTGTCACCACTGGCGCCGACTTCGGTCGACGCCGGCCCCAGTTCTTCTGTCAATCCCGTTCAGCCGTCGACACGGCCCCGTTGGGCGCCGTACGAGACGGCTTTGGGTACATTCTACTTTAATGAATGGGCCCCAATTGTTAATCCTGGCTACCAGGCATTGGGTGATGAAGAGGACTGGGAGGGGTCTGAGGACCCTCTGACAAAGGAATGTCAGGACCAAACGGACTGGACAGAGGAGCTTGGGGAAGCCAGTGGCCTGGACCTCTCTCCAGACACTGGTTTTGTCTCCCCTCCAACCGTGGCTACGGAGGAGGGGGCAGCCTATAGTATAGTTCTGATGCAGGCGGCTAAGGCCTTAAACCTTACGCTCCCCTCAGCGGCCGTGAGGACTAATCTCCTCACCGAGGTCCTCAAACCGCAGTCAAGCTCGGTCGAGCCTCTGCTGCCGTTCAATAAGGCCTTATGTGACGTTCTGCTGGGCACCTGGTCCAAGCCCGCCTCAGGACAGCCTGTGGAAAGGAACGTGGCCAGACGCTACCGTCCGGCTCCGGGTGACCCAAGTTTCCTGTCGACCCATCCAACCCCTGAGAGCCTGGTTATCCAGGCCTCTAACTCCCAGACCGCATTCCTGTCGGCACCTCCCGACAGGGAATCCAAGAGGTTCGAACAGTTTGGCAAGAAGGTGTTCTCGTCCCTTAGTCTGGGACTGCGGTCAGTCAACACCGCATGCCTCTTGGGCCGCTACACCCACACCCTGTGGGACACGGTTGCGGACGTGCTGCCACAATGCTCTGAGGAGGTCAGGGCTATACCCACCCAAGCCCTAGCGGAGGGTCGAGATGCGGCACGGTACTCTATCCGGTGCGGACTGGATACCACCGATACGCTAGGCAGAGCGATGGCCACGACAGTGGTGGTCAGACGCCACGCCTGGCTACGGTGCGCCAATTTTTCGGCCGATGTCCAGGCCACGCTTCTGGACATGCCGTTTGATGGCCGTCGCCTATTTGGCGACCAGGCAGACCACGCGCTTGAGCGCTTTAAGGATTCCAGGGCTAAGGCCAAATCCTTGGGCCTCTCGGCCCCGCACCAGCAAATGGGTGCCTTTCGCTCCTTTCGTGGCCAAGTAAGGGGCGTCCCCACACGGACCGTCAGCCACACGCCGCAGCAGAATGTCCAGCGCGGTGGCGGCCGTGGGAACCGCCGGGGAGGCGGTCGGGCCCCAGGCGAGGCCAGTCCGCACCCGCTCCCGCAGCTCCCGCCTCAAAACCTTCCTAGTCCGAGTTTTCAGGCCCATGTGACGCCAGTGGGGGGCAGGGTCCGCCATCACCTCTTCCACTGGTGCACAGTCACATCGGACAGGTGGGTGCTGCAAATCGTCCGAAGGGGCTACTCCCTCCCCTTCGAGTCGACCCCTCCAGCCATGCCACCGCAATACCACCGCGTGTCGGGGGACCACTTGCAACTTCTGCAAGAGGAAGTTACGGCCCTCTTGGCCAAGGGGGCCATCGAGCGCGTTCCTGGGCCAGAAGTAGGGTGTGGTTGCTACTCCCACTACTTTCTGGTCCCCAAGAAGGGCAAAGGGGGCCTACGCCCTATCTTGGACCTACGGAGCGTCAACGGCTTCCTCCGGAAGGAGAAGTTCAAGATGTTGACTTTAGCTCAAGTCTTGACTGCCCTAGACCCGCAAGACTGGATGGTGGCGTTGGACTTGCAGGACGCCTACTTTCACATCCCCGTCCTGTTGGCCCACCGACGTTACCTGCGGTTCACGGTAGGCCTCGAGCATTTTCAATTCACTGTGCTCCCATTTGGCCTCACAAGCACCCCACGGGTGTTCACGAAAGTGATGGCGGTGGTCGCAGCTCATCTGCGCAGGTTGGGGGTTTCATTCTTCCCCTACCTCGACGACTGGTTGTTGAAGGCGGGCTCGCCCCAGACAGTCGTCAGCCACCTCCAGATTACGGCGGATCTCCTGCACCAGCTGGGGTTTTCCATCAACGTGCCGAAATCACACCTGTGCCCCTCTCAGAAGCTCCTCTTCATCGGAGCTGTTCTGGACTCGGCGCAATTTCGGGTTTATCCTCCCGAGCAGCGAGTCCGGGATATTCAGGCTTTGATTCCCATCTTCCAGCCGCTATCCCGGGTTTCGGTCAGGTTGACGCTGCGGCTCCTGGGGCTGATGGCTTCCTGCATCCTTCTGGTGCATCACGCCGGGTGGCGGATGCGGGCTCTGCAGTGGGACCTGAAGTTTCAG
Source organism: Lissotriton vulgaris (assembly GCF_964263255.1). Taxonomy (NCBI): domain Eukaryota; kingdom Metazoa; phylum Chordata; class Amphibia; order Caudata; family Salamandridae; genus Lissotriton; species Lissotriton vulgaris. The sequence goes on along the minus strand of NC_141693.1, from coordinate 233,059,099 downwards.
TGGGCCCAGCATCAGGGCAACCTGTCCGACAATGTCCTGATCTCGGATGGCACTGCGAGACAGTTGCAGTGCTGGCTCACGGACCGCGATTGGGTCAATGGCAGATCCCTCTCCCTTCCCCAACCGAGCACGTGGTTGTGACGGACGCGTCCCTCCAGGGCTGGGGAGGCCACTTGGGAGAGGCGGAGATCAGAGGCCTCTGGTCTCCGGCGGAGTCCCAGCTCCATATCAACCTTCTGGAGCTGAGGGCGATTCGTCTGGCACTGAAAGCACTCCTCCCCTCTGTTCGGGGGAGTGTAGTGCAGGTGTTCACGGACAACACCACCGCCATGTGGTACTGCAACAAACAGGGCGGTGTGGGGTCCTGGACCCTCTGTCAAGAGGATCTGCGGCTCTGGCAGTGGCTGGACCATCAGGGCGTGACCCTGGTGGTTCAACACCTGGCAGGTTCTCTGAACGCCAGGGCGGACGAACTCAGCCGACGGTGCTCGATGGATCACGAATGGCGTCTGAACTCGGACGTGGCAAGGCATCTTTCTGCACTGGGGAGAGCCTTGGTTAGATCTATTCGCCACCGAAGAGAACGCGCAATGTCATCAGTTCTACGCGTTGGAATTTCCAAGGCGGCACTCGCTCGGCGACGCTTTTTGTCGCGAGTGGAGTTGCGGTCTGTTATACGCCTTTCCGCCTATACCACTTCTGCGCAGAGTGCTGAAGAAGATCAGGCGCGACCGGGCCCAGGTAATCCTTGTGGCTCTGGACTGGGCTCGAAGGTTCTGGTATCCCGAGCTACTCAACATGTCAGTAGGTCTCCCGATCCGTCTGCCTCTTCAGGAGGACCTTCTGTCGCAGCAGCAGGGGACGGTCCTCCACCCGAACCTGTCCAGTCTCCACCTCCATGCTTGGAGATTGAGCGGCGGCAGTTGAGGCCATTTGACTTGCCTCCTGATGTTTGTGATGTTATTCTGGCAGCCAGGCGTTCCTCCACTAAGTCGGTATACGCCTGCCGGTGGAACAAGTTTGTGGCATGGTGCACAGCAAAGGCTGTGGATCCCCTTTCTGCCCCTCTTTCTGAAGTTCTTCTCTTCATTCTTTCTCTTGCCCAGCAGGGCTCTGCTCTGGGCACTCTCAAGGGCTACATTTCTGCCCTTTCAGCCTTCCTAAGGCTTCCTGATCAACCTTCTTTGTTCAAGTCCCCTATAGTAACTCGTTTTCTGAAAGGCATCACTCACATGTTTCCACCTGTTCCCTTTGTGATGCCTCAGTGGGACTTGAACCTCGTTCTTACTTTCCTGATGTGCGCTCCCTTTGAGCCACTTCACTCTTGTCCTCTCCGTCTTCTCACCTTAAAGACGGCTTTCCTGGTTGCCATCACCTCTGCCAGAAGGGTGAGTGAGCTCCAGGCTCTATCTTGCAAACCTCCCTTCCTGTCTGTGCATCCGGACAAAGTGGTGTTGCGTACAAAACCATCTTTCCTGCCCAAGGTAGTCTCTGCTTTCCACATCGGGCAGTCCATCACCTTACCCTCCTTCTTCCCGCCTCCGCATCCCTCAAAGGATGAAGAGCGGCTCCATCGTCTGGACCCAAAACGTGCGCTTTCATTCTATGTGGATCGCACACGCCAGTTCCGGGTGGACGACCAACTCTTTGTTGGCTACGTGGGTGCGAAGAAGGGACGGGCGGTGCATAAGCGGACCATCTCTCGGTGGGTTGTCTTATGCATCAAGGCGTGCTACTCCTTGGCTAGGAAGGAGCCTCCAGTTGGGCTGAGGGCCCATTCCACTCGGGCCACGGCGGCTACTACTGCCCTGGGTCGGGGGGTCCCCCTGCAGGACATTTGCCAAGCGGCAACGTGGGCCTCGCAGCACACCTTTGCGAGGCACTACTGCCTGGACAGTCAAGTCCGGAGGGATGGCTTTTTTGGCCGTTCAGTCCTCCAGGACTTCCTGGTGTGAGTATTGGTTCGCAGTCCCACCACCGGGGTTGGTATTGCTGGGGTATCTATTCTAAGGTAAGGAATCTAATACTAACGTGTTTCTTTCAGATGAACAAGTTATTTACCTTTGGTAACGATATATCTGTAAGAAACATTAGTTAGTATTAGATTCCTTACCGCCCCACCCTTCCTCCCCGTTCTGCGAACTGATACCTAGGGTTAAGGTTTTCCCCTTTCAGGGCCCTAGTTTCTTGGCACCAGTGTTGGTTCTACCATGGCTCTGCGTATCAGGCGCGGAAAAGCTGTGGCTAGGAACTGACGTCAGCGCGCATAGGCGGCGTCTAAGTACTCCGACGACGTCATCCCGGTGCAGACGACGCCGACGACGGACGCGGAGCCGGAGACGACGCCTAACGACACGCAGGGGTATTGCTACGCAAATATTTCCGGATCCAGTCTGACGCCTGGGGATATTCTAAGGTAAGGAATCTAATACTAACTAATGTTTCTTACAGATATATCGTTACCGAAGGTAAGTAACTTGTTCAATAGTTTCATTTAACAATGCTGCGTCTGAGATCGTGAGTTCTATAAAGTGTAACTGAATTACATTTTTTGTATATCCCCTTTTGACCAGATTCAATTTCATTGCCAAAAAGTTACATAAGCGATTGCTACAGCTAGGAGCCACTCCTGTCTTGCCTGCGGCACTAGGAGACGATCAGCATGATTTGGGGTAAGTATATAGCCACGCTATATAGGAAACCAGCAGAATGTGAAAAGAGAATGCAGCTCCTTAATTAGTTAACGAAGCAGACTACATTCCTAGCAACTCATTTTGAGAAGCAGCCTTCAGATTCTTATACATGAGCCTTTTTTGCCTTTTTTAAGGCCAGTAAAGCTTGGCTTGGTTTATTTTAAATCTATTTTTTTAGTTTGTCAGCATAAAAAAATTCAGCTCCGCCAAGCAAGTCAGTTCACTAAAGTCAAAAACCGCTCTACTAATAATGAATTTATAAGAATGAAAAACCATCACAGATGTCTAATAAAGCCCTAGTTACATTGCTTCAGTACAGTTTATTATGGCCCTCATGTCTGGGATCTCGCAGCTCTCGACCTGCCAATCCATATGGATATATTTGGATATGCCTACTGGTCAGTTGTCTTTATAATCATTGATGAGATGCTAAAAAACACTGAATTATATTTGGGCTTGATAAACCCCCTTGAGCCATGCTTAACCGCACCTCCATTCCCAAGGTAATTTGCTGTTTTATTCTATAATGGTTCACTTTCCTGTCCAGAGATAGCAAATTGGATAGCTTGGAAAAGATACAGCAAGCATTCAGAATATTTATTTTAACTACATTAATTATGTCTAGCCAGGAAACATATTGTTTTTACATTTAGCTACTTGCTTTACAGTTTCTATCCTCAACTTAGGCCAGTTTGTATTACGTATGGCATTCAGTGAGTTTCTTAGCTGTGTATCTCAATACTTCATGGATTGTTGCACCCACATGATTGGAACTTGACTTTTTAACTTTGAAACCGATGCCCTGCTGAAGCTCATTTTAAGAACCTCAGATTTGTCAGAATTTATCTTGAATTCGGAGGTCCTTACACGTCTACCCAGGTTTCTTAAGCACTGACCGGGAACTCTGATCCCTGGCAGTGCTTAAGAAACCTGGGTAGACATATTTTTTATGCCGCCTGAGCCCAGCGGGCTTTCTGAAAATTAGTGACTTACAGCAAACTTTTACTCTTCATTGAAACACATCTGGTGCTGCAGACAAAGAAGATAGTTGTATTCGAAGAGATTCTATACTTTGTTGTCTGGAAATGAAAGAAATTCAACTTACTCAAAGGTCAATTCTTTCAGTCACCAATTTGTTAGTTTACAATAGTAAATTTCTCTCAGTATGGTTGTAGAGAGAGCTGCCATAATCTGAACATCCATTGTGATCATGCAAAGACATTTCCCTCTATTTAAAACATGTAATATAACATCTGGAATGGAGAAAGATTATCTTTATACTGACAGACACCACAGTGGCAGTTTTCTGTTTGAAGGAGCACGGCGGGAATTGGTTTTATTCAGCAGCGGTACTGGTACTATAAAACTTCCACCTGTCAGCTATGTAAATTGGAAAAAATTTATCCAGACATATGCTATAAAAAATGATCACATGATCCATACTTAAGGCAAACAAATCAGTCATTCATTCAGTCCATCTTCAGCAACCTGCAATTTCCCCAGAAAGACCTGTTTGCCTCATGAGAGTTGGAGAGAGTCCCTATGAGAGGCTCTTCATTTCCCCCAACTCCTCTGAATTATAGGTTTTTAGGGATGTTAAAGAATGCCAGGAAGTTGGAGATTGTTTTCACAGCCCCATTTACCAAGATAGATGGTGTTCTCAACAACAGCTTTCAAGAAGAACCCTAGGTTCAAGATCTCCTAAATCGGCAGACTTCCACACCATGGTACCATTGCTGAACTGGGGAGCTTCCTTGCAAAATCCTACTAAGATTAGGCATAAGAGCAAATTGCTTTGGGCCTTCTAAATATAACTTAATTTGTCTGCAGTCCTTTCTCATCTTGGTCTAAACATTCCTGAGACATTTGGTGCAACTAGTAATCAGAGCAAATTTTTCTACACAAAATATCCCAGCTATTGCTTAATTTACATAGAAATGTTTTAATTTGAAAAATAAGCTACACATGAATCACTTTGAGTGTCTTCTCCAGTTGCACCATCTAATCAAGAATGTTGATCAATAATAGGACCTGAATTCTGTCCTTGCCTTTTTCATACATAAACCATTTTAACCTGTGACATGAAAATCAGCCATATTCGTTGACGTGACTTCAGCTTAAAAGGTTGGTGAGCCACAATCTCCATCTCCAGAAAACATATTTTATATTCCATAAGTATAATGTGGTTCCTGGGAACTGTCCCATCTTTATTACAAACGTTTTACAGAATGTCTAATGAACAACAAAATCATTTTTCCAAATTTCCAACTAAGACCTATTTTTTTCCTCTGCTGAGGCAATTATAGAGAACCGATACATTGCTATGGTTATTAAATTATGCCAGGAAAAAAGAACTACTTTTACGTTGGTTATCTTTTTATTACCCTTGGAGGTCCTGAAACAGGCAATAAGCAGCAAAGGCTACAATTGTCTGATGGCTAGTTTCTTGCAAATCTAAATCTGCAACACAAGATGTTTGTAATTTTATTCAAGACTTCACATTCAGTGCACAGGAGCCGGGCAGCGCCAAAGGCTTCCCAGAGACACGCTATCATTATATAGATTTAAAGGGCCCTACATGCCTTTCGTAACCGTTAGTTGGTGGAAACATCGTTCTGTAAAGATGCAACTTTTGGCCAGAAATGTATATGCTGCTTTTTTGGTTGAAGTCTGGTCTAGCATACACTGTCTCTCTCCCAGTATTATACGGCCCACAGAAATAGAACTGTTAATACTGGACTGGATCAGCTGGTTTTCCACAAGAAGGTTTTGCACAAAACAAGAGAAAGTGGGGGAATTATTTTTCGGGTTCTGCCTGGTCAGACCTTTTCAAATATTTCAGTAGAACGCAGAGCAATAAGTACCGGAATCACTATGGACATAATTTTCTCTAACATTGCTACTTTTTCCACAAAGAAAATCAGTGATAAAAAATGGCTACGTTTCTAATGCACATATCTGCAATTTCTAGTTTAACACCTAGGTGCAGATGTGGCATGTACTGTTGTTGAAGCAGTATGTTCAGACAGATTGGAGCTTGGTAAGTGCTTGTCCTAGGAGTGGTCCTTGGACCATTCGCTGATAGGCTTCCATACACAAAGAGTAGCATCTTGATGGATCCTTTCTGTCATGCGTGCAAATAAGGGATTCAAGGGCAGATTCCCCTGAATTAATTTTTCACAGGTGATTCCTTCCTTCCAAAGTATATATTATTATTTGGTGCCCTGAATTGTGTAATCTAACTAATATAGAACACACAAATCGTACCAGAGCCAATAGGACCTCATCGCACCAAAATGACTTCTAACTCCCAATCCATAATCTAGCTGGTCGCAAGAAGTTGACTAAAACTAAAACAAGGATCTGAGGCCTCTAACATCACTTCTCATATCATGCCTCCCTATGGCTCTCCTGTTTAATGGCGACAATTTGGAGGACAAGCCTCCCCAGTCTGCCTTAGACTTCTTTGCCCAATTTAGGAAAAAAAACAGTTAGAGAATCTAACTAGACAACCTCATGCCTGGCTCATTTTAGGGACCCAGGCCCCAAAATTCCTCCAGGCCTCACAAATGAAATTTCCGAATTCAACAGGATAACATCATGGAAAGCCTGTAACCACATCGGAAAGAAGGTGACTCAACTGGATTGCAGCGTTTTCTCTGGAGATGTCAGTGAGAGGACAAAGGAAGGGACATGCATGGAAGAGGAGATCAACGAAAGGGACAAGGTGACTATCCATCAGTAGGTGCTACTAAGCAAGGTTGCTCTTTTCCCTGGAAGGCCCCTAGCATAGCACCACACTCTTGTGAGAGATGCCCTGCCAGGCTCACCCTATTCCATAGACACGTGTAGAAGAATGAATACGACACAGTGATGCTTGCAAATCTGGTCACCATCTTACCTTGGGGAGTGCTTATAGGGTGTCCTAGCAAAGGACCGGATGCAGGAATGTCCTTGGAGACTCTGATATGTCATTCACTCAATCCCACTTAAAAAGTGTGGAAAATTACCAACACAGTCTTTGTCTTTCAAAGTTTTTAGATCTGGAATATGGTTCTTATTGTGGTAACAAGTTTGTTGTCTTCTAAATGTTTTAAAGAAAATTAATGTTGAGGTTTGTCCATATTGAGACACTTAGTGCCATTATTCATGTCTGTTGTTGTCTTCTACAGACCAGATGCAATCATAGACCCTTGGCTTCAGGACCTGTGGCAAAAGGCCCTCTCTCTTTACCCTCTCACCCATGGACTAACCATCATACCCAATGACATCACGTGAGTGTGTACTATACCTATGTCTTTACGGCTTCTTTCTTCAAATAGTATATTATTTCTATTTTAACAAGCACAATAGACCTGGCTTCATAATTGGAGTGAAAAGCTTATTTATGTTGCACAAAGATATATTTTATATGTTTAAAATTGAGAATTTTTTCAGTGTTTTTTCCAAAGTACACTTGAGGTTGTATATGTAAAAATGGAAAATAGGACTTATAAATTAGTATAAAATAGACCTTTGTACACTTCTAGCTCACAATATGAGCAAGACACCTGGAGATACAGGCAGGGTTTACAGTATTCCGCATACAAACAAAGTAGAGTATCATTTAGTGGAGTAGCGAAAAGTGTGGAGTGATGTAGAGTGGAGTAAAGTGGCGTGGAGTGGTGTAGAGGGGAGTAGTATAGAGTGGTGCGGAGTGGAGTGACAGTAGAATGGAGAAGAGTTTCGCAGAGTGGAAAAGAGTGTTGTAGAGTAGTTGGCAGGTGAGGGGAGTGGTGTAGTAGTAGAGTGGCATAGAGTTGAGTGGGATAGAGTAGATGGGCATAGAGTGGAATAGAGTACAGTGGCATAGAAAGGAGTAGAGTGGAGTATAGTGGAGTCTCGTCCAGTGAAGTATGCATGCTCTGGTAGTTCACTACCATTACAGACAACACATTTTCATTCGAAAATACCATTATGTTTTCACAGACATAAAACTTTACAGTGCACAAACAATAAGGTGTGTAAATCGGCATCACCTACTGCATTTATTTGTTTTGATCATTCTAAAATATTTGTTTCCACCACACTTCAGATTTTCAAAAAATATGCCTTAATTTGGGCTTTCCTAATTCTGTTATATTCTGAAATATTTGTAAAGTTCATTCACTGGTATTTAGATGTTGTTATGTGCTAGAAAAAAATAACACCCCACAACCTTTTCTTTCCACCCCACCAGTACCCAACAAGATTGCCACAGAAATGTTCTTGCTTTGCAGTCAGAGAAAGACACCAACCTCATTGGAAGAGAAAGCCTAATATTTGACTTCTGTCTTTAAATGCACAGCAAATATGACAAGAAAAAAAACAAAATGCAAAGGCCTGTTTATTGCTCATTCACTTCTGAACTCTAGCATGGTTATTATGGGGGTTATTCAGCACTTCTTACTTTCCCACTTCCAGCGCCTATGGCGTGGGCGAGAAATTTAGGACGAGGACAGCTTTTTGTATGCTATCTGTACGAAGGTGGAGTATTATGGGATGCTGGTTAGGTTTCACCATGCACTACTGTTACAAATCTCAAAGATGGTCCTTGGATTCACACTAATAAATCCTTGGCTCAGTCCTAGTAGTGTGGCAGAGAGCAGTCAGGCTTTATTAGAGGAACATTGTGTTAAGCATTTCAGAGAACCAACATGGACTATAAGTAATTGAGATGACTCAAGAAAAATCTGACACCATTTCATATTATCTTAATTAAGACACCAGAATGAATGGAATAGCACACAAATAACCGGAGTTATAGATTTTTGAAGCAATATCAAATCAGTGCAAAATAATACAGTGCAAGTTTATCATTGTGGTCAGTGGGAAAAACCATTAGTGACAATCGGTCACTTGCAGTTCGAGTTTCATTGTACTGTTACAGGGTAAAGGTGATGCGGGTCCCAGGACCAAGCCACGACAGTCAGTTAAATTTTACCTGGCCCGTGGAGTCGAGTGCAGTGTTGTTCTGGCTATCCTTGGGGCTGAACGGGAGCTGTGGGAAAGCTACTTTTACCGCTGAAACGGTGCTGGGGGGATGTAACAAAGTTTAGAATTCTCAAAAAGTAAACTTTTAAATTATTAAATTTTAACTTTCGTAAATGAAATTACATATGTCCTATTATTTGAGTGCTCTTTCTTATTCCAACAGGAGTTCAGGATAAAACTGATGTGTTATGTTCCTTGTTGGATGACCTTAGGATTGAGACACCATGAAAGAAAAAACAATATTTAAACGGAGAGTGAGGCTTTGCAAAAATAGAGGAAACAGTCTGCAGTGTTACAAGCTCCATCATTCATGGGGCTCCGTCTAGAGATTACCCCTCCTATGCACAGATTCTATACTAGGCAGTTGTTGTGGTTCAGGCCGTGTGGTGGTAACATTCTGTGAAACACAGCATATGAAGTTTCTTAGAATAGCCGTGGAGATAGCAAACTGTTACTTTCCTGCTGTACTCTCATCAGACGAGTTGCTAGTTCTTTGTTGCTCATTGTGGACTATGCACTGGGCTATAGTGCTTCATGGTACTTTTGAGCCTTACTTTTGTAACATGCATCCCATGTGGTTGAGATCAGTTAAATGGTGGTGCTTTAGTTGTGTTTGTATCACATGTGTAGGAAAGTCCCCCTTTTTGCACGATTACCCCCCACTTTTTGCCTGGCATCTGATGCACCCTGACTTCATGTGCCCTGGGTCTCTGCCAATCCGGTACCCAAAACCTGTGTTCTTTCCCAAGACTGTACCTTTGTACCCACAATTGGCACATCTCTGTCCACAGGTAAGTCCCTTAGAGAATGTACCATGGGTACCCAGGGCACTGTGACCAGGGAAGGCCTCTAAAGGCTGAAGCACCTATTGGGCCACCCTTACAGGCCCTGTCCCTTCATACCAACACACTGCCATTGCAGGCTCTGTGTTTTGGTGCAGAGAGAAGCAAACAGTCGACATGGCACTCATCCCTGTGTACCTTGCCTGCAACCCACTGTCTGAGGCCTAGGTAAGTCACCCTCTAGCAGGGTGCACTAGCCCTCGGGTGAGGTTACAGTAACATGAGCCCTGTACCCGTACAGTGTCTAAATCCATTCTTGGACATTGTAAGCAGAGCAAAGCCATAATCAGTATATGGTGTGGGAGTTGGTCATTACGAACTCCACAGCTCCATAATGACTTTACTAAAAACTGGGAAGTTTGGAAGCAAACTTCTCAGTACATTAAACCCACATTGATCCCAGTATGAGATTTAATGTAAAATGCACTCAGAGGGCATCTTAGATTTGCCCCCTGAAAAATGTTCAGCCCTGGTGTGGTTCCTGAATGGCTGACCGCCATATCCCACCACCAGACAGGTTTCTGGACCCCTGGGTAGAGAGCCTCCGCTCTCTGGGTCCAGAAACAAAGCCCATCCTTGGCAGAGGTGTCATGCCGCCTCCCCCAGGATGAGTTGGTTCCACGAAAGGGGAGGCTTCAAGGGCCTGCCACCTTTGGAAGCTGTACCTGCCTTTTGCTGTCCCCGCCAACTTGCTCCCACCGGTTCTGCTCCCTGACTTTGAGCAGGAGAATCAGCAGGAAACCTTTGCCAACCCCACCCCTCAGGTGGAGGAGGCGAGGTGAAGCACACATCTCAGTCTCCTCCATCTTGAAGATGAGGGGGCTCAATCTATTAGGGAGAGGATCATGCCCCCCGCGCATTGGAGGCTGGCATGGATAGGGTTGTACCCACCTCAAGGAAGGGACCCATCGGTCCCGATCTGCACACCCCTTTAACGCTCCTAAATTTAGTATTTAGGAGCAAACCCGAACTTTGCCTCTTCCGATTCGAGGAAGAAAGAAGAAGGACCGAAGAGCCGTGCTGACCCAGGAAGAAGAGAACACCTGCTGCTTTTGCCCCAGCCCTACTGGCCCGTTCTGCCTTTAACCTGCCTACAGCGAGAAACCCGACGAGTCCATCAGCCAGAAACCCCCTGAGCCCGGAGGACCTGCTCTGCCCTCATCTGACCGACTCTATCTCCCTTGAGCACCAGATTTGCTCAAGCCAAGTCTCACCCACAGAATCCAGAACCAGGTGGCTCTGCTATTCTGCACCACTCAGTATCCGACGCCCCCGGCTAGAGTTTGAGTGGCCAAATACCACGAGGAGGTCTCCCCAGCGAATCTGACCAGGGATCTGGTGTACCTCGACCTCCCTCAAGCTTCGAGAGCTGGTGGTGCATCTCCTGTTCTGATTCTTGGCCCCTGCAATGCTGACCATAACCCCAGGAGGTTTGCTCCCACACCCGGGTGGCCTACTCGTAATTCGTCCCTGACCCAAGGCCCCCTTAGCTCCATTAGCTAATATTGGGCCCCTGCACTCTGCACCCAGCCGCCCCAGTGCAGTTGGTGGTGCATCTCCTTTTCTGATGGTTGGCCCCTGCAGGGCTGACCATAACCCCAGGAGCTTTGCTCCCACACCTGAGGGGCCTGCTCGTAAGCAGTACCTGACCGAAGGTCCCCATAGCCCCTTTAGCTAATATTTGTCCCCTGGACTCTGCACCCGGCTTCCCCAATTCTGCTGGTAGTGCAATTTGAGTGTCTACCTAGACCTTGGGGAACCTTGATTCTAAAACCCAAAACTCCCACTCGTAAGTCCATTACTTACCTGTAAAACCAATAACCATTTTTCTCCCTTAGAAGCCCATGTTATAAAATTTTGGGCCATATGTATGAAGGTACCCATTTGCGATTCTGAATTAGCGATTTTTAGCGAATCGCAAACTCAGAATCGCAAATTGGTATGTATGTATAAATCGCAATTAAATAGCGATTCGGTAAAAATCGCTATTTAATTGCGAGATTCCCAATAGCGATTCCTTAACGGAAAAAATCGCAATTTTGCGATTTCTTAACGGAAAAAATCGCAATTTTGCGAATTTCGCAAATCTGCCAATCGGAAACTTGGGTGCAGCTTGATGACATCACAACCAGGAAGTGTGACTACCCATGCTGTACCTGAGTTGCTGAGTCACAGTCAGAGAGAAGGAGTGGTGGAGAGGCAACTGTGCAGTTTTCTACAGAATGGCTGAAACTGGAGACATGGCCAGCCAGGAAACTCAGCAGCAGCAGCAGAGTGAAGGTGCAAGGAAGAGAAAGCAGAAATTTTCAGAGTTGGAGGTATTAATCCAGGAAATGGTGCTCAGCCTTGAGCTACTATTTGGAAAAAAATCATTGAGGGTGCCGGAAACTCGCAAGAGGCGCATTTGGGCTGAAATCCAGCTGAAAGTCAATGCAGTGGGGGTGACACACAGGAGTGTCGATGAACTGAGAAAGCGATGGTACGATCTGCGCCAGCACTCGAAGGAGAAGTTGGCTGCCAGGCTGGAGCAGTCCAGGAACACCGGTGGAGGGACCTCAACAGTCTCTGACTCTACACCTCTGGAGGAACTGGTGGAGGGGACACTGCAACCAGAAAGTGTCATGGGCGTGGCTGATCTCGACAGCTCCGAGCAACAAGTACCAGGACCAGGTAAGAAGCATGCCATCCCACCCCTGACACCCCCCAAACACCCCCCAGCATCGACCTAGGGGCAGGAGTAAATTTGTAGTCCAGAGCAGGTACACAGGCACACACAGCAATGCATTATGGTAGATGTAGTAACATGAACTGTGAAGTGGTGCCTTGTCACCCAGCCAGTCCCCAATTGCATGTGAACGTCAGGAAAGGAAAGTACATGTCACTTGTAACCCCAAACAGTGAAATGTATTAATTGCCAAGTGCAAGTGAGAACAGTTAATGAATGTATGCATTTACATCCACAGCACCATCTGGAACTCAGCCTACAGGCAGTGGGACACTGGCCGAAAGTCCAAACTTAGCAGATGCTGGGCATGAGGAGAACACAGATGGGGAGGGCAGCCCCGTCATCCCTCCGAAGCAACGCAGGAGACATGTAGTCAGACCACTACCCCCATTGGAGGGCGAGGCCGAGGACAGCGACGTCAATGTGCACCCAGAGCCAACACAGCCACAGCAACAAGTCCGTGCACGTGCAGAGCAACTCCCACAAAGCACAACCAGACCTCGCACACCCAGCAGTGCTGCAGATCCGGGGGAGGGAACAGTCTTTGCCGGCCTGGTGATGCATATGTTGCAGGTGCAGCGCTTGCAAGCAAAAAACATAAAATCTTTAAGGAGAGAAGTGAGAGCAGGCTTCAGGGGCATGACGGGTGGACTGACGGGTGCCCTGCAGGCACTCTGTGAAGAACTAAGAGCAGACCGTGCTGCAAGGGGCCGAGATTTGCAGCGCATGGACCTCTACACACGGGCCATGAACTGCCTGGCCTCTGCCACCAATGTCCTCTCCAGGCGCAGCATACTCATGCAGCGCGAGTTGGCATACGGTAGCCAGGACGTAGCTAGGGCACTGGTGCAGGTTACAGCTGCTGTAGACGAGCTGCGGGCAATGCGTACAACTGGGCCAGGAGTCCTAACTCCCACTGAAGAGGACGCACTGTCAGGGTGGAGCAGCACCACCCCCCCACCCATCATGGAGAGGCGCCGTAGTGGCCGAAACAGTCAGCATACCATGCCTAATGAGGTGGACACTGTGCAACCACCAACAGGGGGTTCATCTCACCAGCACCGCATGTGAGGTGCAAAGTTTGTGACCACTGGAAGGGTGCAGCTAGCCACATGACTTGTACACTACCTCCTGTTTACAGACTTGCACTGTAACTTTAACATGTGCAGGAAATATGGAGTGTGATTGGTTGGCATTCAGGCTGTGTGACAAAATTGATCCTGCAGTTAAGGAATTAAACACAGTCGCACACATGAGATCTGGCATTGTGTCATATTTTCTTACCTAGAAATAGTTGCGTGTAATCTCATCTCGCCTCTGGCGTCCAGCTGCTGAACCAGCTACACCAACTGGCATACGTCCTGGGCCAGACCCCTCCACGTCTGAGGAATCCGATTCACTGACCTCCACTGGTGTGCCTTTCCTGGTGGAGATATTGTGCGGTATGGCACATGCTACCACTACAGGTCTGGGGGCTGTATTGTAGTGCCCCTCCGCTCTTGTGGAGGCATCTGAATCTGCTCTTCAGTATCCCAAATGTACGTTCAATGGTGCCTCTGGTTGCTATGTGTGCTCTGTTGTATCACCGCTCCCCAGCATTGGCAGGATACAGGTAGGGCGTCAGTATGAAATCCCGTACAGCATATGCACTGTCACCGGTGGGGTAGGATGGTTATGGTTAAACACTGTCCTGCACATGCTATCCTTAACAATTGTGGCCTCTGTTCAAATGCATTTACCTAGTAGATATCCCTCGCCAAACTTCCCTCTTGTGAGTCTACGGCACAGCTTTCCAAACTTTTCATGTTAGTGTCACACTTTTTGGAGATGCATCATTTTGGAACACATTAAGTCAGTGTAACGAGCGAGCATAGCGAGCGAGCCTAAACCACCGAAGGAGAGTTCGGAGGGGGGTTCTCCCCAGAAGAAAATGTTCTTCCTCCCTCTCTCCCTCCTTCTGTCTACCTCCCTCTCTCTCTGTCTCCCTCCCTCTCTCTCCCTCTCCCTCCGTCTCCCTCTCTCTCCCTCTCCCTCAGTCTCCCCGTCTCCCTCTCTCTGCCCCTTCCTCTATCTGTCTGTCCCTGCCTCTATCTGTCTGCCCCTGTCCCTGTCTCTGTCTCTGTCTGTCTCCCTTCCTCTCTCTGTCTCCCTCTCCCTCCGTCTACCTCCCTCTCTGTCTCTCCCGTCCCCTGTCTCTCTCCCTCTCTCTCTCTGTCTCCCCCTCTCTCCCTCTCCCTCTCTCTCTCGCTCTCCCTCTCTCTCCCTCTCGTCTGTCTCCCTCTTGTCTGTCTCCCTCTCTCTGTCTCCCTCTCTCTGTCTCCATCCCTCTACCTCCCTCTCTGTCTCTCCCTTCCTCCCTCTCTCTCCCTCTCTCTCTGTCTCCCCCTCTCTGTCTCCCCCTCTCTTCCTCCCCCTCTCTTCCTCTCTCCCTCTCCCTCTCCCCCTCTCTCCCCCTTCCTCTCTCTCTCCCTCTCGTCTGTCTCCCTCTTGTCTGTCTCCCTCTTGTCTGTCTCCCTCTGTCTCTGTCTCTCCCTTCCTCCCTCTCTCTCCCTCTCTCTCTGTCTCCCTCCCCCTCTGTCTCCCTCCCCCTCTGTCTCCCTCCCTCTGTCTTTCTCCCTCTGTCTCCCTGCCCCTTGTCCCCCTCCCTCTTGTCTCCCTCCCTCTTGTCTGTCTCCCGCTTGTCTGTCTACCCCTCTTGTCTGTCTCTCCCTCTTGTGTGTCTCCCTCTATCTCCTTCCCTCTGTCTCCCTCTCTCTGTCTCCCTCTCTCTGCCTCCCTTTCTCTGCCTCCCTCTCTCTGCCTCCCTTTCTCTCCCTCCTTCTGTCACCCTCTGTCTCCCTCTCTCTCTGTCACCCTCCGTCTCCCTCTCTCTCTGTCACCCTCCATCTTCCTCTCCCTCTCTGTCTCTCTGCCTCTGCCTCAGCAACTATCTGTCTGTCATTGTCCCTGCCTCTGTCTGTCTCTCCCTGTCTCTGTCTGTCCCTGTCTCCCTCCCTTTGTTCCCCTCTCTGTCTCTGTCTCTCTGCCACTAGTCCCTGTCTCTGCCTCTATCTGTCTCTCTCCCTCTCTCTGTCTCTCTCTGTCTCCCTCCCTCTCTGTCTTCCTCCCTCTCTGTCTCCCTCCCTCTCTGTCTTCCTCCCTCTCTGTCTCCCTCCCTCTCTCTCTGTCTCCCTCTTTCTCTCTCTGTCTCCCATCTCTCTCTGTCTCCCTCCATCTCTCTATCTCCCTCTCTCTCCCTCCCTCCCTCCCTCTGTCTCACTCACTTTCTATCTCCCTCTCTCTCTCTCCCTCTGTCTCCGTCTGTCTCCCTCTTGTATGTCTCCCTCCCTCTGTCTCCGTCTGTCTCCCTCTTGTATGTCTCCCTCCCTTTGTTTGTCTCTGTTTGTTTCCTTCCCTCCCTCTGTCTCCCTCCCTCTGTCTCCATCCCTCTGTCTCATCCCTCTGTCTTCCTCCTCCCTCCGTTTGTCTCCCTCTTGTATGTCTCCCTCCCTCTGTCTCCCTCTCTCTGTCTGTCTCCGTCTGTCTTCCTCCCTAGTCTGTCTCCCTCCCTAGTCTGTCTCCCTCCCTCCCTCCCTCTGTCTGTCTCCCTCCCTCTGTCTGTCTCCCTCCCTCTGTCTGTCTCCCTCCCTCCCTCCCTCTGTCTGTCTCCATCCCTCCCTCTGTCTCCCTCCCTCCCTCTGTCTCACTCCACCTTCTGTCGGTCTCCCTCCTCCCTCTGTCTGTCTCCCTCTGTCTGTCGCCCTCTCTCTCTCTCTCTCTCTCTCTGTCTCCCTCCCTCCCTCTGTCTTCCTATCTCCGTCGCCCTCTGTCTGTCACACTCTGTCACCTCACTCCAGCTTCCCGGGCACACACACACATTGCCTCACCCGAGCACTTCACAGTTCTTTAAAAGACCATGTTCGAGGCATGTGGGCTGCTGAATTCATATCTTAGCATAGATCGTCGCCTAGTGTTGGGTCCGGATGATTGCACCTTGTTGTCCTGGAAGAGTCTTCGAAGTATCACGAGATAGGTGACTCCTCCCCTGGACTACAGTGCGCATGGGCATCTTCTCCATCCTCAGATTGTTTTTTTCCGCCATTGGGTTCAGATGTTATTCCTCTACTCCAACTTCGAAACCAAAACTAAACTACATTAAAAGGCCTTCGACTTCGACTGTATTGTTCTCGTTCGGTACTTCTTGACTCGACCAAACTTTCCATCTTGATCCGGCCGTCGACGCGGGCCGTTGGGCCTTTCAATGCCACGTGGGCCTGCTGTCGATGGAAAGGAGCCTGTTCAAAAGGTACCCACAATGCCACTCCAAATTCCTGCATACTGACAAACATACAGTATGCAACAAGTGCTTATCACCGGAGCACAACGAAGAAAATTGCCCAGCGTGTGCCCAATTCCGTTCGAAGAAGACCATCCGGATTCGACGGGCCGCTAGGCAAGAGATGCAGCGGCAGGCACCGGAGTACATCTTCGATGATGAACACGACCTCCGGCGGACTAGGATCTAGAAATCGTCATCGTTGAGGACCAGTCGGACTCCGATGACCAGATTCCGCTGGGGCAAACAGTGAGTACACAGCCCCCATCACCGCTTATCCCAAAATCGAAGGCTCCGGTCGAAGCATCGCCTAAAAGTCTTAGCCGAGATCGACAAGCTCCTTCAGAAGCCCCGCCTTCCGGCTTGGCTCCGAAGCCCAAATCCAAGCCTTTCGATAGCCCAAGACCAAGTAACATCCTCCCCCAGAAGGTTGTCGAACCCAAGAGGGTTGTCGAACCGAAGGTCGTTGAACTGAAGAAGGCTGTCGAACCAAAGGTCGTTGAACCGAAAAAGGTTGTCAAGCCAAAGGTCGTGGAGCCGAAAAAGGTGGTCGAACCAAAGAAGGTCGCCCAACCCAAAAAGGTTATCAAGTCAAAAGCTATCGAGCCGAAGAAGAGCCTCGAACCAAAACGGGTCGTCGATCCAAAAAGAACACCCGACCCAAAAAAAAGCCGTTGATCCTAGAAAGAGTGTTGATCAACAAAAGCAGGATCACAACACAAAGCCGGTCGAACCAAAAAAAGTCATCGACTCGACCAAAAACATTGAGCCTAAAAAAGCTGTTGAGCATAAAAAACGTATCGAACCAAAAGACCGGTCGATCCGAAACAGGTCGTCGATCCAAACAAAGTCGCCGAACCGAAAAAGACTGTGAAACCAACAAGGGACATCGAACCAAAAAAGGTTACCGACCCCAAAGCAACAGTCGAGCCGAAAAAAACTACACAACCAAAGGCCCTCGAGCCAAAAGGTCACTAACAAGTCAGTAAGCCAAAAACATCGGCACCAACGCCACGGACAGTTGAGGAAGAACTCTTCCATCCTGATCCAGAATCTGAGGAACAATCTAAACTGTATATACACCCTGAAACTGGAAAAGTTACAGTTTATTACCGGAAAAAGAGACCATTGGACACGGACACTCCTTCCCCTGTTCCTCCAAAGAAAAAGGACTTCGGAACATCTGCCTCTAGGCCTTTTACTCCTCCTCCTTTCTATCCTAATATGCCTTTTTGTGCCCTACTCTCCTACACATTTAGATTATAATGATGAGGATAACATGGGGGAAGATCCTCAGGATGATTTTAATGAACCAGAGGATCCACATGCACAGGATGACACATGGGAGGACCAGAATGATCCATATGACACACAACCCATCCCAGACACCTCACCTCCCCATACCCTACAAAGCCGTCTCCTACCGACGACATCATTGTTTTTAACCAACTGCTAGATAGGGCAGCAAAATACCACAAGGTCGACATGCACACTGACCCAATAGAAGAAGATTTTCTATTTGACACTTTTCCTACCTCTGAGAAAAATGTCAGGACACTTCCTATGCTGAAAGAGGTACTAAAACACGCGCCAGACATATTCAAAGATCCAGCCAGAGCACGTGTACTCAATCCCAGGATTGAGAAGAAATATAAGGCGGCCCCTGCAGACCCTTCTTATATTAAATGCCAGTTGCCTTTAGACTCACTGGTAGTAGCAAACGCTCGCAAAAGAGCTAAATCACAAACAACAGGAGATGCTCCCCCTCCTGACAAAGAGTCTAAAATATTGGAAGCCTCAGGCAAAAGAGTTGCCTCACAGGCTGCTAAATCATGGAGGATTGCAAAGAGACAGGCTCTGCTAGCTCGCTACGATAGAGCACAGTACGACCAACTTGAAGGCTTACTGCAACACCTGCCAGAACCTTTCAAAGCTCAGGCTAACAACCTCATACAGGAAGGCAAATTTATAACCAATGCTTCCATTAAATGTGCGCTTGACGCTGCTGACACATCAGCCAGGTCCATTAATACTAGCGTATTACTACGCAGACACGCATGGCTACGCATCTCTGGTTTTAAGAACGAGGTGCAATCCACCATCCTCAACCAACCAGTTAACCAAGACTTCCTGTTTGGCCCGCAGTAGATACCATTTTAGACAAAATGAAAAAAGATATTGAAACTGCAAAATCTATGGGCGCACTGCAGTTTCAACAACATAGAGGTTCCTTTGGTCGCTCCTCCTACAGAGGTACCGCACAAGGCAACACATCACAGACTTCCTCTACATACAAAAGCAACACCCAAAGTTCCTTTAACAAAGGCTCCAACAGAGGAGGTTATAGGGGCAACAATAACAAAGGCAGAGGACGTGGCGGCAATAACCACAGAGCCTCCACTGCCGCCAAACAGTGACTTCCTCATACTCTCTCCAGACCATCTAACACCAGTCGAAGGCAGATTCAAACAATTCCTACCAGTCTGGAACGCAATTACCACAGACAGGTGGGTGAGACAAATTATCCAGTATGGTTATTGCCTGGAATTCACTTCTACTCCACCCAACATACCACCCAAACACCGTCCTATGTCCAAAGAACACATCACGCTGTTACAACAAGAGGTAACATCTATGCTAGAAAAGGGAGCCATAGAGCCAGTCTCTTTTCAACACCAAGGAACAGGAGTGTACTCACTATACTTCCTTATTCCCAAAAAGGACTGGTCCCTCAGACCAATATTGGACCTCAGACCTCTGAACCAATACATACTCTCAGAGCACTTACATATGATTACTCTACAACAAGTACTCCTGTTACTCCAGCAAGGCGACTTTCTTGCTACATTATACCTCAAAGATGCTTTTTTTCACATACCTATACATCCAGCTCACAGGAAATACCTCAGGTTCACAATAGAAGGTCAACATTATCAGTTCAAAGTTCTCCCCTTCGGAGTAACTACAGCACCAAGAGTTTTCACAAAGTGCTTAGCAGTAGTAGCAGCACACCTCAGAAGGCAACACATTCACGTGTTTCCATACCTGGACGATTGGCTCATAAAAGCCAACTCGTACGCGCAGTGTGCAAGCCATACGTCTCAAACACTCAAGCTGCTACACAGCCTGGGTTTTTCCATAAATTATCCACAATCACATCTATAGCCTTCCCGCATACAGCAATATCTGGGGGCTACAATAGATACCTCAGTAGCAAAAGCATATCCAAATCCAGCCAGGATAGCCAACATGCAGACTCTCATTCAAAAATTTCAACCACAACACTCTTTGCCAGCTCTAGTGTTCATGCAGCTCATAGGCATGATGGCCTCCTGCATATTCATTGTCCCTCATGTTATGTTATGTTAGGGGGGTTCTTTTAGAGCGCACTGACACCGTGAGTTTCCTGGCGCTGATTGGGATTTCAGTGAGATAGCAGATAGAGATTAGCCAGATTGGGGGAAAAGCCAAGTTTTGAGAGATTTACGAAAAAGAGTGAGAGAGTTAGCAGATTTAAGAGAGAGAGGAAAAGAGTTCCAGAGTGTGGGAGCAAGGTGTGAGAAACTCCGACCTCCAACCCTCGCGAGTTTGAAGGAGGGGGTGGCAAGGAGATGAAGATGGGAAGATCTGAGATTGCGAGAGGGGCGATATGGAGTGATGAGGGATTTCAGGAACCTAGGAGAGGGGCCGGTCAGGGATTTAAATACTATGCAGCCGATCTTAAAGGCTGCCCTGAGATTGACCGGGAGCCAGTGCAGTTTGGCAAGGAGAGGCTTGGCCGACTGCCATTTTGGAGTCCTGAAGACCAGTCGTGCCGCTTGGTTCTGAGTGATCTGCAGCCTATAGAGCAGGGTTTTGGGCAGACCATGATATAAAGAGTTTGAGAAGTCCAAGCGGGAAAGGACCAAGGCCAGGGTGACTTGGAGCAGAACTTCGGGGGACAGGAGATAAGCAACCTTCCTGATCCTGCGAAGCTGATGCATACAGGAGGAGACCACCGCTCCCACCTGGGCTTTAAGTGAGAGTTCGGAGTCAATAATAACTCCCAGACTCTTTACAGATGCCACAGGGGCGGGAGGGGGGCCAAGCCCTGTGGGCCAGAAGTGAGGACCCCAATGGATGGAGCTCTTGCCTGGAAGAAGGAGCTCCGTCTTTCCAGGATTCAGTTTGAGCTGATTTTGACTCATCCAGAGGAGAATGTAAGACATGACAGCATGAAAGTTGGAGACAGCGGAGGGAGTAGAGAGAGGAAAGATGAGTTGTAGGTCGTCAGCGTAGTTGAAGACGGTGACGTCCCACTGCCTCAGAGAAAAAAGAAGAGGGCGAAGATAAAGATTGAAAAGAAGAGGGGACAGAGAAGAGCCTTGAGGGACACCGCAGGTGGAAGGTACTTTGGGTCCACGGAAGGTGCCCAGACTGACCGACTGAGACCTGCCGGACAGAAAGGAGTGGACCCAGGCCAACGCCGGGCCCTGGAGGCCGGCTTGTTCGACACGGCGGATGAGGATGTTGTGATCCACCGTGTCGAACGCGGCCGACAGATCTAACAGTACAAGGGCCTGGGGGGTGCCCTTGTCCGCGTTGCCTCTCAGAGTGTCGAGCACGGCCAAGATGACTGCCTCCGTGGAGTGGCCGGGCCTGAAACCGGCCTGATTACCCTCCAGGAAGTTCGAGCTTTCGACAAACTGTGAGAGGCTAGCAGTGACATGGGCTTCCAGAATCTTGGAGACGTAGGGGAGGAGGGAAATGGGTCGGTAGTTAGCTGGGACCGAAGGATCAGCCCCAGGCTTCTTCAATAGGGGCACAAGAACGGCCTCCTTGAAAGAGCCAGGCACCGTACCCGAGGAAAGAGAGGAGTTCAACAAAGGAAGGATACATTCGGGGAGGGACAAGCAGATGTTACGTAACATGGAAGGGGGACAACAATCGTCCGGAGAGCCAGACTTGACCCGGGTGGCAAGTTTCGCTAGAGTGGCGGAGTCAAGGATAGGAAAATGTGAGAATGAGGAAGTATTGTGAGGGACGGGAGTGGTGTCAGCGTCAGGAAGAGGGGCAGAGATGGAATCCTTGATCATAACGATTTTATCCACAAAGAAGGAACTGAGGATGTTACAGGATTCCTGAGTGGGGGCCTGGGAGGGAAGAGTCCTGGTGTCAGTGGTAAGTTCCCCCATAACTCTAAAAATCTCTTTTGATTTAATAGGTGCAGAGAGAATTCTGTCAGTGATATGTGCGGATTTGGCCGCAATAATAGCTTTCTTGTACTTCTTGCGCGCAATCAAGTAGGTATCCCTGCTCATGGTGCAATAGTCTCTTCTCCACCTGCGCTCGAGTTGGCGGAGTTCAAGATGTTGCTGTTTCAAGCTAGAATTATACCACTTGTGGGAGTGACTGTGCCGGGACCGAGGGAATTTAGTTAAAGGGGCCAAGACATCGCTGGCTGATAACAGCCAGTGGGAAATGTCATTGGCCAGCTTGCCAGTGCTGAGATCAGGCGTGAGGGGAGGACGCGATTTTGAAAGGAGGTCGAGAAAGCCCTGGGTGTCTACAGCCTCATGCACGATTTCAAATGCGTCCACTGCAAGAATGCCTAGCACGGCACTGGAACCAAACTCAAGGACAACAACTAAAGGACCTAGTGTTGGTGGACAGTCGCGCGTACAACTCTCTGCAGTTGTGGAACACACAAAACCTTTCAAAGGGGTGACTGTTCCACAAGGAGTACTAACAGCAAACGCATCACTGACAGGTTGGGGAGCCCACTTACTTCAATACACAGTCCAAGGGCTCTGGACAGTCAAACAAAAGAAACTGCATATCAACCAATTAGAATTGCTAGCAATATTTCTGGCCACTGTTTCCTCTAGGGCAGAAGGGCACAAAACGAGTGGGACAGAGAGCAGAAGGGCGGAAAAACAAGTGGAACAGAGGGCAGAAGGGCACAAAAATGAGTGGGATAGATGGTAGAAGGGCACAAAAACGAGGGACAGAGGGCAGAAGGGCACAAAAACGAGTGGGACAGATGGCAGAACGGCACAAAAACGAGTGGGACAGAGGGCAGCACAAAAACGAGTGGGGCAGGGGGCAGAAGGGCACAAAAACGAGTGGGGCAGATGGCAGAAAGGCACAAAAACGAGTGGGACAGAGGGCAGAAGGGCACAAAAACGAGTGCGACAGAGGGCAGAAAGGCACAAAAACGAGTGGGACAGAGGGCAGAAGGGCACAAAAACGAGCGGGACTGATGGCAGAAAGACACAAAACAAAAACGAGTGGGACAGATGTCAGAAAGGCACAAAAACGAGTGGGACAGATGGCAGAAAGGCACAAAAACGAGTGGGACAGAGGGCAGAAGGGCACAAAAACGAGTGGGACAGAGGGCAGAAGGTCACAAAAAAGAGTGGCACAGAGGGCAGACGGGCACAAAAAACTAATGGCGCAGAGGCAAAATACAGAATACAGAAATATAGGGGCAGCTAAGAACAGAAGGCAGAACGGGCAGAGAGGCACGGGGCAGCGAGGCGAGGGGAACAGAAGGGAAAACTGGGCAGAGACACGGGCAGCGAGGGGTACAGAAGGAAAGACCGGGCAGAGAGAGCACAGGGACAGCCAGGGGAACAGAGGGAAGAAAAAGGGGCACAGACCACGTACAGGCAGCGGGGAAGCCAGACAACAGCAGTCAGAGACACAACAATGAAAGTACAGGCAGTACAATAAATTTGCAAACTGCCTTTAAGACCCTTATTTTGGCTCAATGTGTGAAAATGCACCATCTTTTCACTTTTTAAAGTAAACTTTTTGTGTGCCATTTGGCGCCGCAGACACGCCCGGTTTGGTTACTGGCGCACATAGCCATGGTTGCAGCGCACAGAGACCCTCCACTGCCGCACACAGAGGAAAACAGTTAGAGGGAACTTTGTTTCTGGCACTAAAAGCATTCCAGAAATACTTGTACAACAAGGCTGTGTTTATCCGGACGGACAACATGACAGCCATGTACTACATCCAGAAACAAGGAGGAACACACTCTCCACAGCTGTCCCACTTAGCACTGAGCATATGGAGGTGGACAATTCCAAGAAACATTTTTCTCCTAGCAGAACAACTGCCAGGGAAAGACAATCAAATAGCGGATCTGTTAAGCAGACACAGCCAACAGCTACACGAATGGGAAATTCACCCTCAAGTTCTCCAACCATTCTTCCAAAAATGGGGGCATCCAGAGATAGATCTGTTTGCCACAAACGAAAACTCAAAATGCCAGTACTTAGCCGCCAGGTTCCCACATCCGTTGTCACAGATGCAATCTGGCATACTCTTCTATAAGGCTGCATCTTGCTGCTATAGCAGCATGTAAATGTAAATGTAAATGTATTTGAGCTTGTAAAGCGCACTGTTACCCGTAGGTTTCCTGGCGCTGTATAACGCTGTGGAACCCATCCTGGCTTTCCCTGTGAGATGGCCCCTATTGGGCACCCCCAAGGTGAAGCCAGGCATCCCCGGCGTTGATGGGGCCGTTTGTGGAGATTAAGCAAGCTGTTGCCCAGAGTTGCTGAGTGGGACCCATATTTAGAGTGGCACCGAAGGCGAGATTTATCGAGCCCGCTGACATTGGCCCAACACCCTGCCGTGTCGGGATTTGAACCCTGGTCCCGGGCCGACCTCTGCTTCTGGGTCTCCCCCTCTAACCAGTGAGCCACACTACTCCACTGTATCTCCAAAACAGACAACACCTTTCCCTGTATAAGGTACCACCAATCAAAGCTTTTATGGAAGGTCTTAAAAGGATAATCCCTCCTTAAATGTGGTACTTACCGGACTTGTGGGACCTCCTTTCGAACCACTCCATTCATGTGAATTGCAATTCCTAACATGGAAGGTGGTATTCTTAATTGCCATTACCTCCCTCAGGCGAGTAAGTGAGCTACAGGCACTAACTTTTCAAGAACCCTTCATGCAAATAAGGTAGTACTTCGGACCAACCCAAAGTTTATGCCAAAAGTCATATCCACTTTCCATATCAATCAATCAATAGAATTGCCAGTTTTCTTCCAAAACCCACAGTCAGTAGCTGAAAGAACCCTACACACACTAGATGTAAGGAGAGCTGTGCTATATTAATTGGAAAGGACTAAATCATTTAGGAAAACAAAGCAACTGTTTGTTGCTTTTTCACCACAACATAAAGGTAATCCCATCTCAAAATCAGGAATAGCCAGATGGATAGTTAAATGCATTCAAATATGTTATCAAAAAGCTGAACGCACTCTAACAGTTCCCCCAAAAGCACACTCTACGCGTAAAATGGGGGCATCCATGGCTTTCCTAGGGAAAATTCCACTTGAAGACATATGTAGGGCAGCTTCATGGTCTACCATACACACTTTCACTAAACACTATTGTGTACGCATGCAGACAAAGCAGCAAGCTGCTGTAGGCCAGGCTGTCCTTAAAACTCTTTTTCAGACTGCTGCAGCTGGTACAGGTGACCACCGCTAGAGGAGATACTGCTATACAGTCTTTGCTAAGATATGAATTCAGCAGCCCACATGCCTCGAACGGAAAATGCTACTTACCAGTATGCATCTGTTCTTGGCATGTAGGGCTGCTGACATTCTTATCGCCCACCCTCCTCCCCGGGGCCTGTTGCAGCTGCAGGATTCTCTTATGCATGGCCATCTCTTACTTTACTATACTCCATCTTTGCCACAATGGGGAAAAACAATCTGAGGATGGAGAAGATGCCCATGCGCACTGTAGTCCAGGGGAGTAGTCACCTATCTCGTGATACTTCGAAGACTCCAGGACAACAAGGTGCAATCATCCAGACCCAACACTAGGCGGCGATACATGCTAAGATATGAATGTCAGCAGCCCTACATGCCAAGAACAGATGCATACCGGTAAGTAGCATTTTCCTTACTTGTTAATGAGGCTTGTTGTGAATCACCAGGCCCCCACAGAGTAGAGTGTCTAGGAATGCCTCTCTTAATTTGCAGCAGTTATATGCTAAGTGCCCGTGACACACCCACAATTTGCAGGCGACACAGTACTGTGTCTAGACACACAGTTTGGAAAGCTCTGGTCTACGGTGTATACCACTGTGGCGGAAGATGTAAGAGTCGCGCGTGCTGCCAGGGTATTTGGCAACAATGTCCGTGATGATGTGTTTGGCATCACACACCACCTGTATGTTCAGTGAATGGTAGCATTTGCGGTTCCTGAACACGTACTCATTCTGGGAGGGGGGATATTGCAACGTGTGTCCCATCTATACATCTGATGACGTGGGGAAATTGGGCTATTTGATAAAAGTCCTGTTTGGTCTGGTCTAGTGCCTGTGGGGTGCTTGGGAAGTAAATGTGGTGTTGCATCCTCTGTACCATGGCATCAAGGAACGCGTGGAAAAAGCGCGATAGTGCACTTTGTGACACCCCTCCTGCTGAGGCTATCACCCCCTGAAAACTACCTGATGCCAAGAGCTGTAGTGGGCACAAGACCTGGATGTGAGTGGGGATGGAATGTGTCCGGCGTGTAGGGTGTTCTAGGAAGGGTTTGAGTTCTTCAATTAAATCATGGATACTGTCATCATCCAGTCTGTAGTGTGTGTAGATGTCCTCCTCAGTGCGCAGGAAGATTGTAATGCACGCACGGAATATCCTGTCCAGGCGTCTCCTCCTTTGTGCAGCAGCTTTGAGTCGCATCCTCCTGGCTATCACGTACAGCCCAGCCATTGTGGAAAAAAGTCTGTTGCATTCTGAGACTCCTTAAATAGTTTGCACCTGGATACCACCTGCTCCTACTTGGTGGAAATTGCGATTCTGTAAATTGCGAATTTCCGGAATTTGCGATTTTTTCATACATTCCATTGCGATTTCTTGATTTGCGATGTCACGTTTGCGAATTTCGCACACGAAGAAATCGCAAAATGAGAAATCGCTAGGAAATTCGCAGATTTTTGGTGCTCGCAAAATAAGGAATCGCTTTTTTTTTGCGAATTCTCATTTTTCGAGGCACTTTTGCATCATACATTCGAAATAGTGAATTTTCATTCGCAAACACTGTTTTTTGCGATTCGCAGCGTTTGCGAATGAAAATTGGCTTGATACATATGGCCCCTGGTTCCTAAAATGTTTTATGTTGAACTGCTGTTTGAATGGAGGAAACAGTATATGTTGAACCAAGAAAAGTCTTACTTAGTGTGAGATCCGTCCTTGAGTGAGTGAATATAATAAATGCTTAACACCCTCTGGATAAGCCTAACTGCTCGCCCACACTACCACAGAGAGAGCTGTTAGTACTCACCTAATTTAGCCTCTGCTATACCTCTGGGACTCCCTGGACTATGTGCATATTATACTTTACTTTGGTATAGCATAAAAGAAAAGCTTTTGATGCAAATGCAACCAGTGTATTTCTTTTTTTGAAGTTTAACATCAGAAAAAATGCCCCATCTCAACACTGTTTTTAAAAAACGTATTTGATAATCAGAATAATTTTTCTCCTAATTCTAATCTTTGTAAAGAGTAAAACTGATTGTAGCTAGTTCCTTTTTTGATATATAGGTTGCCTCCAAAGTATACTTTTCAGTACTTGGACGAAGCCTCCTTGAACTTTCAAACGGTTCATGATAGCAGCGCTCTGTTCACTGACCGAGCAGGAGCCCCCCCTTCAGAACTGCAGCCCTTCTCTGCTCGGATGATCTCAAACACCAGGGTGACAGACGAGTCTCATTTCCAAGACGTGCGTCTCATTGAGTTTGACATTACCGGCTCTGGGATTCAGTGAGTATTTTTTTTTGTTGAAGTTTTACTTTTCAAAACCCTTCATTGTTCTTAAATACAAGTCCAGTGGGCACTGACTGTAGCAAACACTCAGTGAACTTTTTTTTCTTCAGTTGTCTCTGCTGGGATTAGTTAAGACTCAAAAGTAGTCTTCCTATGGTGGAATTGCATTGTCTGTCTTCTTCTATTAATGTCGTCTTTTGTGTATGATTTCTTTTTTTATCAATACTTTCAATTTTGTACACATATTACTTAAGGTTTTAAATTCACAGACATGGTTGTTATACCCTTGTACGTGATTTCAATGCCCTCTAAGGTGCTACTGCAGGCAGTATAAATGCTATAGATGTATGATGCCCATCTTCACTTGCAGTAGACCAAGCATTAATGATGGTTCTGTTTGTTTTTGGTTCAGTGGTGGAGCGCACCAAAATGTCTCATACAATTTGTTCCTTTTTAAGACAAAGATTGGAACCTAAGCCAGGATTGGGAAAATATATATATTCCCGAGGAGGAGGATGGCGTGGTGAGCCAAACTCACAGGACTTTGTTTGTGTGTATGTGTGTATATATATATATATATATATATATATATATATATATATATATATATATATATATATATATATATACATACATACATACATACATACATACATACATACATACATACATACATACACACACACACTCAAAGGTTAAACCTTTGTTATAGTTAGGAAAGTGTTGTTTTTTCTTTCTATAAAAACATAACTTAAAATACACAAACTTTAGAAATTCTTCATCTCCATACACAGTGTATTCAACCCAGTAGCCCACTACATTAACTATAACTTACACTTTCTCTAAGCACTCATTATACTGTTTTATAATGATTTATACTACCTCACTTATGCAAAGTAAAATAATAGCATTTACAAGAACAGTTATGACATTGCAAATCAAATCTTTTGTGAGGACACAGTGCATGGTAGAGTGGACAGGTGTAGTTAATGTAATGTGGCGACTGAGTTGAATACACTTGTGTATTGAGGTGCGTGAGTTAAAATAATTTTAAGGTGTTGTGTACATTTTTAAACATTAAACAATTCAGTTCACCATGGAAGATGTGGTTCGGGGAGGTGTGCTGCCACGCTCCACCCCCCATCTCTTTACTTAAATATAGGTCCCAGGGGCCCACCTCTGAGTTTTTTGTAATCTAAAGTGTGAGGGTAAGTGCTTTAAAAATAAATTACTACAGATTCTTGGACCTCCCCTCTCCAGGCCTAGGGGGCAAGGTATACCTACTCCTTCCCTCTTATAATTTGTAACTTTTTTCAGGATGAGAAGTCCTAAAGATGACTGCCGCCACATCGAAGTTGATGTGGTGGCAGCCAATCAGATGTTATCTTGAGTATGTGGGCCTGCATATCCTCCGCTGTGTGAAATACACTAAAGTTTGAGCCTTCATTTCTCCAAAACAACCGAACGACTACACCAAATCACAAAAAGCATACTTTCTAGACCAAAATCAGCTTTCTGCCAAATTTGGTGTGCAAACATGAAGTAAGACAAAATATGGTCAAGATGCATAGAAATCGGTGAATGCATTTGAGGAATCCAATTTGGCCTCCGTGAAAATAGTCGATGATGTAGTCCTCTTTTAATGTTGAGCGATTGTGATTGTCATCCTCCGATAAGAACACTTGAACTGTATTGAAATAGTGTCCACTTTACTTGCATTGCAAACATTGAGAAAGGCACTTAGCCGCACTGCGTTTGTTAGAGTGATTAAAAATCAATGAATTTGTACTCTGGGAGTGCCTGTGGATTTCTTTTGAAGATATATAGTGACTCAAACAGATGGATCTTTGTATGTGTTTGTATATATATATATATATATATATATATATATATTTTTTTTTTCACTGAATAAACCAAAAGTTAAAGTAATTTGATAGATAAGTGTGATAACAAGATATGCTATTGTTTAAAAAAATAAATAGACCTTAAAAATGCACTGAGAAAATCAAAGGTTAAAGTAATGTCACAGTTAGGTGACATCGTCAGTGACAACATTAACGGTTTGAACTTTAAAAAACACAAAAATTCACCGGTTATCGTTAGCAGAGCTATCTGTCACTTGAGCATCCGTCATGCACTGCTTATGACTTCGCATATTACATCACTCATGACTTGTTCCATGACATCATTTATGACATCTCAGATGACATCATTGGCCCCCCTTCCCAAGCATCATTAGACCCTTTGGACCCCGTCCCCCAGGGTGTTAAGTATTTTAA
The DNA here is from genome assembly GCF_964263255.1 of Lissotriton vulgaris. Classification (NCBI taxonomy): domain Eukaryota; kingdom Metazoa; phylum Chordata; class Amphibia; order Caudata; family Salamandridae; genus Lissotriton; species Lissotriton vulgaris. The sequence goes on along the minus strand of NC_141693.1, from coordinate 233,029,449 downwards.
AGGGGAGAGGGCTGCATGCCGCGAGGCCCATCTTTTTTTTAAGGGGAGCCTATTTTGGTCCAAGACGTTCGGGCCCATGGGGGGAACCCCATGGCCGCATGCTGCAGGTGCCAGCATTGCTCCGGCCCACAGGGAGCAGCTATTTATGTTGCTCAGTTTGGGGCAGGAGCAATATCTTGATTTATTTCATTACCAGCATCAGTGTGGGCAGGGAAACAGATCAAAAGTCTACTCCCAACAGGTTGGAGCGTTTTTAAAGCTCTTGTCAGCTGGGAGCAGACTTTGTGTTTGCTCCCGTTTGGAGGGAGTTTCAAATGCTCTCCCTCCAGGTGGAAGCAAACAAGTTTCCTTGCCCGAAGCTGGGCAGGGAAACTGCTGTGCCCCAGGGGAGACTGCAAGCGAGCCGTCCCTGGGGGTTGGGGTTCCCGAGGACATTAATGGCTCAGGGATGTAGCCAATTGGTCCCCCTCCCTTTTTGGGTCGAGCCTAGAGCAGCGCGCATGCGCTGCTCTGCGAGACATTTAGTAAGGGGCTTCAGAAAGCTCACCACAGGCTCGTGCGTGTGTTTTTGTTTTTTCTCACAGGCTATTGGGCTTTGCGTGCGTCTTTCTAAGAAAGACAGCACGCAATTGGGCAAAGGAGGGTGCATGTCCTGCCTTTGCTCCGCCCACGGCCTATTGCTTGCGGTTACCCGCACAGGCCACATCTGTTTTCAATTATCGTGCACTCGCTTGCTTGCTCCCCAAGCAGTGTAAAAAATTATTGCATGTGAACAGCAGGAGACTGTTCCATACAGAAAATGTCAAACTGGGATATGTTTTCTACCAAAATCAGTCTCCTAATAGTATCTCATAAGACATATTTATAGGAAAGTGCGAGCTTGGGTAAAACAAGCGAAATGAGATACCGCAAACCACATTCCTCGAACAAAAGCTCAATTTATCAAAACTTTCATGCAATTTCCAAAGAGAAAATCATCAATTTCACCCACTCATCGTATCAATCTTAGTTCCATCTCTAGAGACTGTTAATTTAATAGCAGGGCTGCGCCCCCACATTTCCAATGTGTAACAAGTACTCCATCCGACGCCGAACTTTCAGCACCACCTCTGAATGTTTCAGAGATTTCATAAGATCTATCCATTTCTCATGCACCAAACTTCTGCCTCCCCTTCAGAGAGCTTCCAGCTGTTACACTCCCCAGACCCTTCCCCTCACAGTGTGCCTCATCACACCTTCAATCCAAAGTGTGCACGAGTATGGACAAATGTGCCCCTTGTCCAGGGCCTTGTTCATATAAGAGATTTGATGGGTAGGCAGTCACTGTCCGGCCTCTTATGTGGCTTTGCTGAGCTTTGATCGGCTGAACAAATTGCTGTGTGGAAACAAAAGGCTCTGTAATAGCAGCCTGTCAGCTATTGAGGTCCAAACGCTTTCAGGCAATTATTGCTAATTGGTCATTGGTAATTTAAGTGACATCAAATTGTTCTGTTATTGATCACGGTGTTGAAGCGTTTAGTATTTCAGTGCGGTGCTTCACGCTGGGAGCACACACATTCTGTGAAATAAAAGCGAGGCATATCAAGGGAGAATGAGATTGGCCCTGAAATACCAGGGGAGAAAGCACTCAGCCGCAAGAACAGGCACTGCTCGGTGTTCTCCACCCTCACACATAGATCCCACCGCCGGCTTGAGTATTTTTTTATGTGGAGGGTTCAGTGAATGTATGTGCATGACATCTACTACCTTAATATCACTGAAGTCAGATCTAGTCCATTCCTACCCAATCCTCACCTCCTGGTTTGTTTCTACTGTTAGTGAAGTCATTGGATTTGTGGGGAGAGAGAGTGGGAGGAGCTCCGCTGCTCATCTTGTTTCACTTAGATCCTCAATATGCAATGCAGCAGTTATCTGGGGGAAATGGATTTTTCTGATGAATCTGCTACATTCATCTTTGAATGCCTTTTCGTGTGCTTTAAGAAAATGCATTCTAAGGTGGCGGTGTCATTTGTTTAAACTTTATTATTCGTTTACTATTCCGAGATGGCAAACACCAGTCGGAGGGGCCAGGGAGGTTGGGCTGTTGCCCTCGGGATATTAATGGTGGCTATCACCATGGAGCCCCCATGTGACCCGCGAGACATCAGCTAGAAATATCTGCAGGATTACACCAATTTCACCACTACCCCACCCCCATACACACTCCCTTCTCTCTCTGCCCCCGTCCTCTCAGCTCCCTGCTGCGCACCTTCATTTTCTGACACTCTTTCCCCACTTCCTCTCTCCTCGTTCTTCTCTTTCCCTCCCCCTCCTCTGTATCAATATATTTCCCTTCCTATCTCCCCCATCTTCTCCTACTCCTTCCCCTGCCCTCCCCCTCGCACCCCCGCCACCCCTACTCGTTCCACACACCACCCTCTCATGCCTGCTCGCGCCTAGCAATACGCAGAGAGTTCTTTGTAATATTTATAAACTCACAGCTTCTATGCTGCATGGCTAGCCACTTATATGGTCCCAAAGGCAAGACCTATAGGCTATGCCAGTGCTTGTTTTTAAAAGTAGCGGCCCTGGGGGATAGGGTCCCTGGGCATTTTCAAATGCTAAGAGAGGGAGGGCGTGGCCCTTCCTCCCCATATTTATGAATCGGGCCCTGGGGGATCGGGTCCCTGGGGCTGAATACCGCTCAAGGAGGGGGGCCATGCTGCTTCCCCTTGAACAAACAATACGGCCCTGGGCAGCCATTTTTTGTTTTGTTTTTCAATCCTGCGGGATTGTGGCAAAATGTGATAATTGTTTTGGCTCCAAATCGTCGTCACAATGCATTTGCCTGGCCTCACTCCCCAGCGCCGCTCCTGGTGCCTCAGTCTTAAATATCTAACCTATGCAGCGATAGTCAATGAGATAAAGGATGCAATCGAGGTCTTTCTGGAGACAAGTGATACCAAGAAACTCCCATAGCGCGATTATGGGATACAATGAACTTGAGAAAAAAGGTGAAAAGGAGAAAACCCCAATGAACAATAAGCAAACTCCCACTTGACCTGTATTTCTTCCTAAATGCCTAATCTGTGCTTATGGTTCTGATTCCCCAAACATATACTTCTACTCAAAATGCACACTTATTTGTCAAACATAGTTTGTTCTTTACTTCTTATTATTTATCTTATTTGATATCACCAATTTTAACATGTTGTTCTATGAGTTGATATGATGAAACATATACATCCAAAATATTGATTACATTAAATATATTAAAATTGAAGCTATCCCCAAAAGACACATCCAGAATCACCACTTATCATACACCGACCCAGCCACTCTACTCATACACAACAACAGAATACAACGGGGTAACAGTTTTGATTTTAGACATTGTAGTGTTGTGAGCTGGAGTCACTCTTAAAAGCGGTGAACGCACATTTCATGGTGGGAACGAATTTTGTCCAGCCACCTTCTTCAGGACCATACTACAATGGAATTACTTCAACAGGTGATCAGTGGGGGGGGGGGGTGGGGGGGGGGAGTATATAGACTTGAAGAGCTACAGCGCAAATGTGGCAAAGTATTGTAGCACAATCCTCAGAATTCTCTTTTCTTTTATTGAAGCTTCAACTTTAAATGACTAACAAAGATAATCAGACTTTGTTATCTTTGTTAGTCCTTTGAAGTTGAAGTTAAGGCCACTTATCTTGGCTGGTCTCCAAAATGTTTACGAGTGGTTGTCAGCTTCTTTACCTACTTGGTCTTGTTCCCAATTCTTGCATTAAATTGCTCTTAGAGGATTTCATTTTGAAAATTTAACTGTCATACTATTTCATTTTCTCCCTGTGTTTACATTTTCTGACAGTGTCTAAGATTTTTTTGTTATTGTAGTACGATGTGAGAACTTAGGAGGTGGCCTAATAGGTGGCAATAACAATCTTTGTATTGTCGTCTTTGTGCACTCTGTTTTTATGAAAAACGCTTTATTTCACAAGATGTTCAAGTTTAACAGATATTTTTGATGGTACTGTACATTAGCCTGTTAATTAGGAACATTTATTTAATAGACTATTCATTGCAATTTTGAAATTATTTTTCTTTTCAGAGACAGACCATTTTTAAGGATTGAAGTTGCATTGCAACTAGTTTAGTGATGCTAGTGAAACTTATTTGTTGGTGTTCAGGTTTTCAGCAGGGGACGTTGTGATGATTCAGCCCCAGAACCCTCCAGGAGATGTTGAACAGTTTTGCAGACTTCTTCGTCTTGATCCAAATAGGAAATTTCTGTTGAAGCCAAATGATGCAGGCAAGTATTTTATCAACATTTAGATTATTTTGCCTTTCTTTCTTGGTTGCGGTGCATCAGATCAGCATGTGAGTGTTTGGGTTTGTTGAGAGAGACATACTGTCATTTTAAATTGAGATGTATGTACAGGTGTGACAAATGTGTGCAAACCTGATTTGTCAGGGATTTTAAGATGTGGGGAAAACTTGCTGTAAACCGCGTCCATTTAGTAGAATTCGTCCATTAGCACTGAAATTATAAGCCTTTTTGCCAGACCCTCTTTAATTCGTTCACATTCATGACAGCAATGTTTCTCTGCAGAAAAATCATTTGGGAAGTATTTTATGGCAAACAAGAACTGTTTTTGGTAATTTGTTTGGTAGAAGAGATTTTAGTGATGTGTCTTTGCCGAAGTTAGGCCAGATTTATCTAAACACGCTAACATTTTTCTTCCAAAATTCTAAATAGTTTACTCTTTTGCGCCACAAATCATTTAATTGTTTTCACAGTTTTATCTATAATTAATAATAAAGCTGCCCCATTGAAAATAATTATTGACAAACATTAGCCTTTGAGCAGTGGTTCTAAACGTTTTGACTTCTGTGGTCCATCCACTTAACCATTGGAATGCGGAGACCCCCAAAAGAATCCTTTTTGGGATCCGGGGACCGCCCCCTATGCAATGTCGATGATTTGAACCCAAAACAATACACAAAAATACAGAAATAAGTATTTATCAAACAAATACACAAATTATAAAATATTTTATGTAATACAAATACAAAATAGAAAAATAATTATGGGAAGTTTAGAGCTTTTCCAAATTTAATCGAAGCCACCCATCAGCAATACTGTCTTCTGTTTGATGCACCCACGAATCATTCTGAGGATGCCAACTTAATTTTTGGCCTTCAATTTAAAATTCTTTAAAATTCTTTCACATTTGCAGAACGTTTTAAAAAATGTCAATTTTACATTGGGCTTCTTTATTTACGTACATTTCATTAAGCTGTTCATATTAATTAATTTGCTAAACAATTGCAGACCCCCTGAGAAGGGATCGCAGACCCCCAGGCGTCCCCAGGCCACTGATTTAGAAAATAACACAGTTACCCATCTGAAAGCCTCTTTATGTCTGAATCACCCTTTCTGACCCCACCCAAAAACCGTCTGTTTACTCCCTCATTTCTAAGTGATTTACTTCACCTACCCAGCTGGATAGCTATTCTGCTAATACACCCTAAGCCCAAATATCCATCCTCTTGCTTCACCTGCTACTATTTATCAGAGAAAAGTTAGACTTTCCTTTTTATTGCTGCTGTCCAGGCACACCTGAAGCATTACAATTTATAATGCTAGCTCCATACTCATCACACCTGTTGATTGCAAGTGGCCCAGAAAGCAACACTCCATCTTGCTTTTAGGCTTCTAACCTGAACATGTGTCTAATTCGTGTTCTTGACCTCCTTTTTAAAAATATACTTTGATTCAAACTCTGATTAGTCATTCAGATGCATACATAAATACGCCCCAGCCTAACTGAATAAAGTTGTGCCTTTCTCCTCCCAGGCAAGCCCCAGCCTAACTGAAAAAAGTTGTGCCTTTCTTCCCCCAGGCTTCTACAGGCTGTCTGAAGACCTTTAGTAAAAAAGTTATCACTTCCTGCCTTCAAGGTTAAAAAGACCTAAGTCTCCCAGTCCAGGCCACAAAGGCTTAAATAGTCAAACTCACACTTGTTGGCAACTATGAACTCTGTGAACACGTAGGAAACCTCCTTATAGCATTCCTTTACTAGTCCAGTGCCCCTTTCTGCTTATTAATTACTATTTGGTTCTCTTTGCGATAGGAGGTTGTTGCATGACCCGTGATGTATGACCTCTTTGGTAGAAGATGCTCTTTTAACCGCATCGCTGCTGCGGTTATTTTTGCGCTGTGCGGCTATTTTCTAATTACCGCGTTACATGACGAGCTCAGCTCGTCATCAGCACACGCCACCCGTGGCTGATGACGAGCTGAGCTCGTCATCAGCAGCGAAGGGGTTAATGTCCTGAGTTATTCATTTCTCTAATTGAATTATCCAAGAAGAACAACACCTCCTAAGCTTTCAGAAATTGTAAAAGCCTTACTGTTGTGCAAAGTCTTGCTCCTAGTCAAAACAAACACATTGTGTTCAATGGTGCTCTCATAAGCCATTCTTACATTGTGTTTCTGGTCAAACATAAGTTCTGAAGTCACCTCAGAGTAGCATGAGTGCTGTATAATAACCTAAAACCATCTCTCTGCTTCATAGTGACTGATCAGCCCTCTGAGTTGGGTGAACTACAAGGGTGTTTCAAATGGTAATCTACAGGTGTGTTTGATTGTGCTGAATGTGTCCTGTAGAATTGTGGTTCATTGCTGTGGTTCATGGCTGTCGCTCTAAAGTGTGTAGCGTCTGTATTCTGTCTTGAAAGAGATCCATAGCAGGTGTCCGATCTTGGAGAGTCCTTTGTGTACTGTGGTCTCTGTATCTGGTTGAGAGGTGACAATGAGAGATATACAATATTTGTTTTCTTTTACCCCGGGTCTTTCCCAATGCCTTAGAGACTATTTCTTATTTTCAGTGTGTCTTTACTTAATTGATTTGCAATGGGACTTGAGAGGTCATTTGTTTGGTTTGGTATGGTCCGCTGGAGAGAACAACACAGTTGGATTAAATTGTATCCTAAGATTTGTATAGAAATGTCAATTGGGTTAAAAGGATTTTTTTTTTTTAGAGCACATATTAATATTTTTCAAACAAAATGTGTATGCTGAGCCATTTGCTGTGCACTGGTTTTCTTTAGTTCTCTTTTTAAAAGATCATCTTTAGGGCTCAAATTGACAGCAGCGGTTATGGCCTTTAAGTGTGGTACTGCTGGACCTAATCTTTATGTTGTGTTGTACCAAGCTCCTTAGGCTCGAGTGGAACAGATAAGCTGCCAAGGGGAAGCGATATTAGCAATGGAAACTCAAAACAGATCAATTCCCTGGCAATAATTTAGACCGCGCTACTTATTTTTATTTAGAGCGCTTCACTTTAGTTCTTTTGTCAGCTCGGAATTGGGGAAACGTATACCTCACCGTTCAAGTATTTTGCCATCCCTTTTTGCTCGTGCATTCACCTTGAAAGGTTGTAGCATTGTCCACCGATCTGGGCAGGGACCCAAATGCCAGCGACATTTCATCCAACAATACCAAGGGGATTGAGGAGACATTTTATAGGCTGTTTAAATAAAGCCCCTTGGGCAGATCTCTTTCCCTTCTGTGATTAGGGCAGAGCTTGCTTCTCATTAACCTTTTCTGTAGTCATCTCTCACTGTTACTCGGGTCCTTTCTCTGCTGTGCTTTAAAAGGTTACTTAACCGGATTGTGAGAATCGTCAAGAGAAAATGAGGAAAAAGGTCTGCTGCTAAATATGAAATCCAGTTTAATTTGTACAAATTCTCTTACATAATGTAAGCGCCATATAAATCAACTAATGTAGTATAACCAATCACGTAATAAAAGAGGAGCCTCTAACATTTCCCTTAGGCTAGTCATCTCACAAATGTACAAGTGTGATGGAACGATTGGTCGTCTTTCCATTATTTGGAAGGGTCAATGTTAATGCCTTGACAGTGGCTTGATCACAGTCTGAAATTCCCACAGACATTTATAAAAGGGTCCCCTAGAAAATGTAGGATGTGCTAGTGCCTCCTGTTGAAATCCTAGCCCATGGGGGAGTATACGGTCAGGACAGGTCTCTATATGCTGCCCTCCCCGGCTTCCTAAAGTGACACATATGAGCAGTAAGTTTAATATCTTTATAATATTAGTGTTGATTGACACTAAACACACTATCCTGGTAGGGTAGGACACCTCAAAGATACTGGCTCAAAGCCTAGAAATCTGGGGACTGCACTCCATGACACATTCACTCTTTTATTGTTATTTTTTATCATTATTTGCGTTAATCATACAAACATAATCAACAATGAAACAAAAAGCTGAAAATACACAGTGTAATAGCCGGTTATAAGGTTTTTTGAAGTGCCTTCCAAAAGTAAATTACAGCATCATCATATCCTTCTAATGGCAGTGCATTAGTATAGCAGGTATCATCCAAAAGACAATTGAAAATGGCCCCTTTAAGGCCCCATATTTTCTTAAGTTAGTTAGGGCACTCATTGGATTAGTATATTTGTTCCTTCAACTTGGCACGCCAGTCAATACCCCTCAACCAGATTGCCAGTTCAGGGGCCAACACCGATTTCGAGGGCCTAGTAATGTCCCTTCTAGCCAGGAGTGAGCCCATTCACAATAAGATTTTTTCTCGTCTTAGGCCTGATTCCATCAGTTATCTATAGTAGCATCATTTTAGATTCCATGCGAATAGGCCTACAAAATCCTGTGACAATGTGTGAGTAACCTAAATCAGAATTCTACAATTTCAGAGCCGGGACCATAACATATAAAGAAATATTGCACTTTTGGAGACTGGGACATGCTCATCTTCCATAGTGGATGGGACTTGAAATATGTTCCGTATAAAGATTTAAACAGTGTCAAACCTAGTTTAGCCAAAATCACCATTTTGTGAGGTACAATGAGCCCACATCTTCCTCCCATTTTACCATGATGGTAGATATTTTGTGGAGAGAGTTAGTGACCAATGAGCAATATAGTTTGGGGATTTCACCTTTTCCTATATGCTCTAGTGTCACACGAGATTCAGATAGGCTATATTTGGCAGTTCAAACAATTGGGAGTGTTACATTCCTTGGGTGTGCCTCAACTGGAGGTACCTAAAGAATTGTGGTTTATGCATATCATATTTCTTTGATAGTGCTGCAAAGGACTTTATAGCATTCCCTTCGCATATATCACTTAAATGTGATATCCTGTTGTAGTCCCACAGGAGGTACCTGAGCTTCGTGATAAGATCCGTACAATACCAGTGGGTAGTCCTTCCGACTAACATCGACACCTGAAGTCTCCACAAAGATGATGGCAGTGGGTGTGACCATCCTCAGGAGGTTGGTGATCTCTGTATTCCTGTACTTGGACGACTGGCTGCTAAAAGCCAATTTGCTACAGATGTGTTGCATCACCTGCAGAAAAAAGCTTTGCTTCTGTTGACTTAGGCCATTCCATCAAGGTGCAGCACCTACTGTTCATAGAGGCAATACTGGACACAAAATGGGTTCGCACCTTTTCTCTTCTCCAGAGGATCCGAGATATGATTCTGATGTTTCCGGAAGGTGCTTGAATTCCAGTCAGACCATTCAGATCTTAATGGACAACATGACTGTTGATATGGTATGTCAACAGGCAGGAAAGAGTGGGTTTTGCATTCTTTGTTGAGAAACAGTGAGGATCCTGGCGTGGACGCACCAGCATGGGATTTGACAAAAATGGTTTGCATTGGAACACTCAAATAGAAGTGTGCAAAGTTTTCTTGATGAAACATACATTGGATTGTCTTGAATAAGCTGATGAGAACAAAACGTTAATACATCCAATAATCTGATGAGAACAAATTGTCAATACAGCCAACATGTGTTTCATCCCATTGGACTTTTTCATGGCTGCAATTGAATACAATGTAATACTAGTTACATTAGGTAGCTGTGATAATGCTTTAGACAAGTGATTGATAGCTAGAGTAGTGAACTCCATGCACCACATCTATAGTGATAAGGATTCAAAGTGACCCATTTTAAAAGGGAAAGTTAAGTGGGATGCATTTAAGACAGTGATCAGGAGTCCATGCATCGCAAAGGTGGTTGGGGTGCGTACAACTTTGGTTGGTGAGGTGGAAACTCAGGAAGGGGTACTTAGAAGCCTTGAGCAACATAGGCCAGGTAATCCTTCTCTTAAATACCCCTAGCTTCAGGCAAAGGAATTACTGGCAGCCCAAATTGAAAACTCACCTTGTTTTGCTTATAAGGAATATTTGACTCATGCTGAATGTGATAAAACTGGATTCCTTTTGAAATTGCTTATTAATCCAAAAATGCAGGAATCTTTGATTCTAGAGCTTGACTCTGCTGCAAGTTTATTTATTTATTTTTGCGATTTGTAGAGCGCACAAATACCCGGGGGTGTCTCGGCGCTTCGGACTGCAGTAGGTGGATCCTGATAGAGAGCTTATTGATTGAACAACCAGGTTTTTAGCATTCTTCTAAATGTGAGAAGAGATTGGCAGGATCTGATCTCCAGCGGGACCGTGTTCCAGCGTTTAACCGTGGTGACCACGAACCTTCTGTCACCCCAAGAGGCTGTTTTAGTGCGTGGCACCATTAGCAGAAGGGCAGTGAATGAGCAGAGTGCCCGACTGGGAGTGTGAATTTTTAGGTGGTTGATTAGGAATTTGGGACCATTGTTGCAAGATGCTTTAAAGGCAATGCAAAGTTTCTTGAACTTTATCCGGTTTATAACTGACAACCAATGATAATTCTTGACAACATGGGAAATGGGTTTAAACTTTGGTGTACCTGATAAAATTCTAGCTGCTGCGTTCTTAACTGTTTGCAGCTTTTGAATAACCCGCTGTTGGGCGTTTGCAAACAATCCATTGCAGTAGTCTATGGAGGACATAACCAAAGTGCTGACTAAAGTTTTTCCAGCGTTCAAAGGGAGAAATGGGAGAAGTTTTCTGATCATGCTTAATTTGTGGAATGATGCAGATGCCACTGAGTTGGCATGGGAGACAAAGTTAAGTTTATCGTCAAATGTGACGCCCAGATTATTGACCTTGGTAACTGGAGTAGGTGGCGGGCCCATGGAGGGGGGCCACCAGGTTTGTGACCAGCAAGGATGTAATTTAACAAAGATCATGACCTCCGTTTTTTCCGAATTTAATTTGAGGCAATTGCTGGCCATCCAGCTACTGATGGCAAGCAAGCCCTTCTGAAAATCAGCTGCAACCTTATCTCCATTGATGTTTACTGCCAACACCAGTTGGGTGTCGTCGGCGTAAGAGGTAAGGCCCATCCCATGTGCCTTGATGACTTTGGCTAGGTCCGATACATAAATGTTGAAAAGTGTCGGACTCGGGGATGAGCCTTGGGGGACCCCACATGGGAGGGCTAATTGGGCAGAGTGGAAATTGCCTAAATTAAACTACTGGGTGCGGTTGGTGAGAAAGGATTGCAACAGTTCTTTGACCTTGTGTTGGATCCCCATTTTAGTGACACGGTCGATCAGTACGGCATGATCGACCGTGCCAAAGGCTGCTGAGAGGTCCAGCCGGATGAGTATTGCTGTTCCTCCCTGGTCCAGGATAATTCTAATGTCCTCTGATGCCTTAATTAAGGTGGTCTCTGTTCCATGGCCTTTGCGGAATCCGAATTGAGTGCAGTCTAAGAGATGGTAGTCTTCTATGTACTTAGAAAGTTGGATGTTCATAGGTTTTTCTACGACTTTGGCTGGGAAGGGTAGACTGGCTATTGGCCTGTAGTTTTTTGTTTTGACTGGGTCCAGATTGTTTTTTTTTTTAAGGGGTTTTAGAATAGTCTTTTTCCAGATGGTGGGATAGGTACCAGAAGCAAACATAACATTGAAAATGTTGGCTAAAGCAGCTGCCACCTGCTCAGCAACAGGAAAAAGTGCGTCCGGTGGGCGAGGGTCATTAGCCAATCCTGACTTTATAGAGGTCATTGTGGTGAGAATTCCGTCGGGGTGGTCTTTTCAAATTGCTTCAGACAGTGATCTGGGTGAATAAGTGAAGCATTATCTAATCAAGCTGCTATTAATGCTCGCTTTTGTGAATATTACACTTATCTATATGCCCCAGCGCCTAGAGCACCACCTCGGGATATTGAGGATTTGTAATCAATATGCCAACTGCGGGTCCTCTCGCTTGAGGATGCAGATGATTTGGGGGGAGGGTTGGGGGCGGATATAACTATGCAAGACATTAGAACTGTCATAAAAAAATGAGTGGTAGTGTTTCTGGAGCAGATGGCTTACCTCTAGAGTTCTTTGCTGCATACAAGAATGTATTGGCTCCGAGATTGGTGGAACTTTATTCTATATCTTGCCAGTGTCTTCATGTGAGGCCCTGGTCATTCCACTTTGGAAACCTGGTTGCCCTTCAATGGATGTTATATCTTCTAGGCCATTGCCTATGCTTAATGTAGATTATAACATTCTACGTCATATTCAGGTGATCAAACTCTTACCACATATTCATGCCCTTTTCAATCCAGAGTGATCAATGGGGATTTATTCCTGGGTGTAATATGGTGTATAATATTCAGTGGTTCATCTCTCTCTTGAATGATGATTTTGTGGATAAGGAGAGGGCAGCTGTCATGGCAATAAACATTGAGAAGACCTTCGACAGTTTAAGCTGGGAGTTCCTATATTCTGTAATAGGTTGATTGGGTTTGGGCACAAGATTTATTACCTGGAGCAAACTTCTCTACACAGGTGCAGAAGAGTGTGTGCTGGCAGAGTGGTATCTGAACCTTATGATGTGGGATGCGGGACTAGACAGGGGTGTTCAATGTCCCCACTATTATTTGCTGTTGCAATGGAGCCTCTGGCCAGTTTTGCCAGCACAGGGTACTTTTATCAAGTGATGGAGGTCCGTGGGCAAATCCATTTTGCAGCATTATATGCTGATGATATGCTGCTCTTTCTCCGAGATGTTGGAATGGATTTGACTGGTTGTATAGACTTATTAAACCGCTTCAGTATAGTATCTGGTCTACAAAATAATTGGCAAAAATCTCACTTGTTTCCACTTTGTTGAGATGCTGCGCAGCCCCTGAATTTACATGGGCTCAATTAGAGCCCTACCTACCTAGAATATTTAGGTGGAAAAATATATTATAGCCAGCAAGATTTATTATCGGGCGGCTCAACTTTTATGTTGAAATAAGTGGGTTTACAAATGACCCATGAGGAGGGTATTATTGGCTCACTGTCTGATTTACAGGACTTGTTGAAAGTCTTCTTGACTCATCGGTGGAGACTGCCTGCAATTTCTCAAGAGCTGCTAGTGATACAGCAGTGCTGGCGACGTTGCCTGCACCAAAAACAAGGTCCAGGTACCCTATTTGCCTGATATGCCATTCAAATGGATGAACATAGTGGCCCAGGATTAAAAGATGGACTATGTTTGAGGTTAACTGTGTTGTGGACCTATATTGGGATGGTGGATTGCTTAGGTTTGAAGATTTTACTGAAGAATTTAATATACCTAAAGGACAATTTTTAGTACTCATGCATTGGTTGCAACAATAAGAAATTATTGGGGAAATGGAGATGCTGAACCTGCCACACATCTGGTGTGTCAACAGCTCTGTACAACAGCAGGGGTGTAAGAGCGATCTCCTATCTATATCATGCGATACATGCAAATATTCTGTCGCCTCTTGTGGTGTTGAAAATAAAATAAAATGAGACTTAAAGTTCCAAAATAATTATTTAGTCTGGGATAGGATTGTAGTGCATATACCAGCCGTTTCTAGAAATGGTAGGTTCAAATTAATTAATTGCTATATCTTGCATAGAGCTTATCTTACACCTGGCAGGATGAACAAGTTCTATGTGACTGCTGCTGCAAAATGCCCTAGATATGGGGAGCTGGGGGCAGAAATGATCCATATGTTATGGTCCTGCCCTTCGTTAGCGGTGTTCTGGAAGAAAGTAATAGAATATATTAATGGAATAACCTTGCGGGATAGCTCTTGTACACCCTTGGTTTGCCTTCTAGGGTAATAGTCTTGCCGTAAAAGTAAGAAAACTACTTATAGATTTAAGGACTTAATTCTCAATTTGCCAAAATCAAACCTGATGGTGCACTGGAAATCAGTGCATGGACCTCTAATTGCTAGATGCAGTAAAGAAATGGTTAAATTGGTAAGTTTGAAGAGTGCTGTGTTGTTTTGTCAGATAAAAGAGGATGAGGGAAAATTGAAAGAGTGAAAGCATGGGAACTTTGGTGGAGAGTTTGTTTGCCCTGAAAGCAGACACAGATATGTCGAATAACCCCTTGAATCCTTGCGGGTGAAAGAAGAGAAATCTAGTTTAATACTGATATATTGAGTCATAATGGGTACTACTGTGATATACTTGTCCATGTGGAAAATTTTGACACTTTATGTATAACTGCTTTACTTGATTAGGGGTAAGTAACTGTGGGTGGGGGGATTGGTGTATAGTTTTATTGTACTCATTTTTGTAGACCTAAGATAAGTATGAAATTTACACTAGTTAAAATATGCTTGAATGCTTGTTGATGCATGTCTTATGAGATATCTTGATTATCACTTTTAATCTTTAAATTATAGTTATTTGGCTATTTCTCCTTTTTAATCTATATTTTAATCTATTTGGTATAATTATCTGTGTTCCTTTTGAAAGCAAATTACTGTATATGTAGTACACATCATTTATAATTTGTATTATGTGCCTGTCACTATTGCACTAAGGTCTATTAAATGAAACGAATAAAACTTATTTAAACTTAACTTAATAATGAAAGTTAAGAATGATTTTCCAATAGTGATGTTAACTATAGCACAGATGCGAAGGTGAGATTGCCTAACTTAGTTATTTGTGACTGGGCACTGCTGAGAGTGATTGGTGCCCAGTGCTGTAAAGCCAGTTATGTGCCAGAAGTTAATAACTGCAAATGACATATGTTAAGGTGCTATGCGCAACAAGCGGAATTAGTCAATAGGCATGACAAACATACCAAATGCTTCTAGTTCCAAAAACACGGTTGGTAGATAAACACATGAGTCTGAAAATTGGAGTACAAAAGTAATGAATCAAAAGCTCTTGTAAGAAAATCTAGTATGTTCAAAATATGTGATACTGCATAGATGTTTGTTAATCACCTGGTGAGAGCAGCAATAGTAACCAAAGAGAGCATTAAATAGTGGAACTGCTGATGTCCACGAAATGGGGGTGATAAATAGTAGCAGTAGTTGAAAGTACTAGGTGTATCCTGGATAAGTATGTTAGATTACTGTGAAAAATACAGTTTTGGAGGTAATAAAATTTCAATGTAACAATATTATTTACTATCCAGTAGTGAAATGTTACACACCACCTGTGGCGGCCACCATGGGTGGTGGGGGTGGGGGGGTGGAGGCTGTAGTGGGGGCGTGGTGCACAGTGTAAAATTAAAAAACAAGTACACTTACCTTGCCGGCGGGGTCCCGCATCTCTGCTCCTGCTCTCCTCCGTCTCAGACTCCAAGAAGCACCCCCCAGGATATTGCGGCATGGATTAGCAAATTTAGCGGCACACATTTGGAAATTTAGCTTCATTTTTGCAGCACTTTATTTTCTTCATAATCATTCATTTTAGCCTTAAATCAACTAAAACTGTTTTAGCAGATATTCCACTTTGAAATAGGCATGTTTAAAGGGTCTGCAGCTCTTTGGAAGCACAGCTCCAATCCTAACCTTTAGAGAGGGGGTCCTATTTCTCCCTGGGATGTTCTAGCACCCATGTATCACTCCTGCTGGGCACCGCTGCTTCCTGGACCCATGAGGCATGAAACCTCTTCCTCAGGCGCCCTAGGTCATAGGATCGTAGTGGGTGGGAGTGCGTTGCCATGGCTAATGTAAGCATGTTAAATATTGCTCTACGCAGATCAGTGGCATGGGGGTGGGTGTAAGCCCTTTTACAATACAGCCCCTGCCTCAATGTGATTACAGGTGCTGTGTGTGCAGTCTACATCCTAAATATGAGGCTATTCCCACGACAACTCCTCTGCGAGCTACCCCCCTCCCCAGGCATTTGGCACAGAGATCTTTTTGTTACTTACAGTTTTTACCTTGCAACCTTTCTAATACAGCCTTCTAGTATGAATGATAGGGGACTCTTACACCTTGCAACTCTTTTTTTATATGTAAAGTCATAGACATTTGAGTCACACATGTATGATTTATTGTCTATGTTTAATAGGTGGGTGTGATGCAAATCACTCTAACGTCCCGCATTAGAAATAGCGCTATAAAATAATTATATTAAAAAGATTAATTTATAATTGCTTTTTAAATTGTTGTGTAATTAGACATACAGATCCCCCTCATTTTGTGTATGGAGATAACTAGTCCACTACTACATATGACGGTACTCAAGAGCATATGTTAAAAACCGGCGGCCTGACCTACCGGAACATAGTGGGACACACATGCCTATTTGCTTTAATATTATTTGTATACAAACCCTCTAGCAGTTTTGCGATTTCACGATTCACAAAAAAAACCCACAAAATCTGTTGACTAGCGCGTTGGTCGCGAAAATCGCAAAATGCTGGAGGGTCTGTATAGTGTATTAAACAAAACACAGGAGGTTTTTGTACAATGCACTTATTTGAAGGAGGCCCATTGAAATAAAATACATACCTAGGAGCACACAATTTGTTCAAAGGGGAAAGCCCAGATTTCTGGTTTCACAGTGTGCAATTCAGCCACTAGATCGGTTTTACATGAAAGGACACTGCTTTCTCTGTAATTGAATTCTTGCCCATATGATTACAGCCTGAGTGGCAGGCAGAAGCCACAAGAACGTTTGGCTTGTTTCGGGCTTGAGGGTCCAGGAGGACCGCGGACTGAGTCAAAGCCAGGTATAAGCTCGGTTTTCAGTGGCTGTCACACTTCTAATACCCAGAGTACTGTTTACTTCAGGGATGGAGAAAATAGGGGCCAGTATAATTATCAAAGAATTGGTAAATTCAGGTTTGATTCCACCTGCCTTTATCTGTTAATTATTTTGCTATTACACAGACCTCCAATTCTGTGCATCTGTACAGATTGACAGCACTACAAGCTGCCACCGATTGTTAAACGTACGTGACATTTTCCTTTCTCATTATGTTCTAGAAAATAAGACTTTTATGCCTCTCACGTTGGTCGTGACCTTTTTTTTGAAAGTCGTCCACTTACTATGGCAGTCAAGCAGCAATCACGTATCAAGGATTGATTGACCGTCTTAGCACATGCCTTTGGAAGCTTCTTTGGTGTGGTCGCGTTATCGAAAAGGATAGATAAAAGTTAGGAATACCATCATGTGTTATGTAATGATGTTTTCAAGATCATACTTGAGCTGTTTCGAGCTCTAGAAGTGGAAATGTATCTATACGTGGTTTATTATATTTGTGTTTTGAGTGTGTTGCTTTTTCCTCTCTCAACTGGGCTAATAAAAAATTAATAAAGAGTGTCCTGGCAAGGTTGCACTAACTTATGTAAAACAACATGTCGGACTTCCCCTTTAAGTATTGTCAATACACAGACATCATATTATAGTGGCTTGTGACGAGGAGCTTTTGAAGACAACTGTGTAAATAATATTGTCTGGATTTAAATATGTTATATACTTAAATCGCGCGCAGTAGTAGTAAGGCGCTGCAGGGGCGGCTGAGCTTTCATGCCCCTCAGAAAGGGAGCAGAGGATAAGAGGGGGCCTGAGATTTCATAGGCCACTTAAGCGACGTGCCTAAAACATTTCCTGTCGGCTAATTGATGAACAAGCGTCCCACACGCACGCCAGAGTCTGGTTGCGTTGACACTGCTTGTCGCAGTATGGCTGGAGGAAGCAACTATTTTACAGCTGTACAGAGACATGTAGTAATGTGTTTGAGTAAAGCTAATAAGAAGCCACCATTTTTTATGTGTGCCGGTAGACCCTTGTTTTGCGGCTGGATTAGTACATTTCGCAGCCATTGCGCTAGCTAGCAAATTTTGAGTTAAAAAAAAAAAAGAAAATTTGTGAATCGCGAAATGCTGGAGGGTCTGATTGTGATTGGTAAGCACCCAGGCTCCCCTGACCAATCACAACGTTGCAATGCATTGTTGTGAGTGGTCTGAGTGCCGTTGTTCGGCGCACAGCCATAGACTGGAGTTCTGGCCATGTTCTCCATGCAGACTGTAATGCAACCTGCATGGAGAACAGGGAAAGTGTGCATGACTGTTTTGGGCGGCCCGAATCACGCAAAGCTGCTGCAGCAGGAGGACAAAATAAAATGATAATAACATTATGTTATTATCATTACATTTTTTCCTTTTTTTACTGCTTCAAGGCAGTGGGGCGACGCTCCTCCACCTTAGTGGAGGAGCCGGCCCTGCATGCCATCCTGCAAAATGAATAGACAATCTGAAACAGTAATGCCCAAGTAATGGGACTTCTTCTCTGACCTACTCTCCACGTTAGTAATAGGGAAGAAGGTGGAATCAAAGCCCTGATAGGCCTAAAATCCCTAAAAACTTGAAAAACAAGATTTGCGAGGTAATTGCATTCCCAAAACCAATAACAAGGTTTACTCTGACCTAATGAGTAAGAAGCAAGCTGTAATAAATTCAGACCTGCTTCGGGTCAACTGTCCATGAGATTAGGAGTCAGCTGAGCTGGAATTCAAAACGTTGTGCATAGCCTGTGCATTGGTAGACACAAATAGAAACCGACATGACCATAGTAAGAGGAGTGGAGTGTGTAGATGTGTGGTTGTGTAGTGACGGAACCTACACTTTGAAAAGCCAGAGGGAAAGGGTATGAGAAAATATTGTATGTTAGTAATTGGATTTAATTGTAGTGATCAGTGATGTTAGGCACATGTGAAAATAAAGATGGAAGTAACTGGGGTATGAAGACACTGTATATTAAAAAATATTTAATTGAATAAAATGCAAATACTAAGACTATCACTACAAATAGTGTAAGATTCAACCTAACAAAGTAGATATAATATGCACTAATATCATGCGTCTTACAGAGTAATGAAACAGGAAAAATAAATATAGATCATGATTACAGTCTGTGTTTTTTGACAGGGAGTCCTTAGTCAGTTAGAAATTAATGCAGTTCTGTGTCATGGTTAATCCGCTATCAACAGCCCTCAATTTAGTAATACGGATGCCTCCAGTTTGCTCAGTCATAAGGTACAGTTACCTTCTTTTGGGTGAGGTCTCGCACAGTCAATGGCATGGAATTTCACTTGTGGAACTGGCATGCTTAAAAGTGTTTGGATGAAGGATAGTTCAAGTCCATATTGATGATAGCACTGTTTTGTATATTCTTTCTTAAAGCTGACGGATGGTAATACCCACAGAGATAAGGTTAGAGGAGTGTATAATTATGTAGACAACGTATTTCATATTGCAATTCATGAAATCATCTATGTAGTACAGTGGTCCCCAAACGTTTGACTCCAGAGGACCCCCAATGAGTTACCACTGGAAACCGGGGACCCCTAATCAATTTGTATGATTTAAAATGTAGTACATTTTACTAGTATTGTATTGAAATGATATCATTTTGTCCTGAGCATAATGGTAAACATTGCAGTGGCCACACTTAATGAACCCTGTCTAGTTTTGCTAACCAAGATTGAGTTTGCTCTGTTTCGTGCATGTACAGATAACTGTGGGAGACTAAGTCCCTTAAGGTTCTGCTCCTCATGGGCGTCATAATGTGTGATTTTCTAATACTTTTTGAGAGTATTGTGTGTAACCAGTTAGTACCAGTGCTTACTGAGAATAATGTATACCTGAATTCTAGGCTAGTTCAAGTTCAAGTTCGAGCATTTATATAGCGCGCTACTCACCCAGAGGGTCTCAAGGCGCTTGGGGAGGGGGTTTATAATTTGTCGAATAGCCAGGTTTTGAGTTCTTTTCTGAAGGAGATGTGGTTTTGAGTAAGGCGGAGGTGAGTGGGGAGTGAGTTCCAGGTCCTAGCAGCAAGGAAGGAGAATGATTTGCCACCCATGGTAGATTTTCGGATGTGCGGGACTGCGGCGAGGGCTTGATTGGATGATCTTAGTTGGCGGGTGGGTTTGTAGAAGGACAGTCGAGTGTTGAGGCAATCGGATCCTAGATTGTAGAGGGATTTGTGTGCGTGGGTGAGAAGGCGGAAAGTGATTCTTTTGTTGACGGGAAGCCAGTGAAGGTCTTTTAGGTGGCCGGTGATGTTATTTTGGCGAGGGATGTCTAATATGAGTCTCGCTGATGCGTTTTGGATGCGTTGGAGTTTTTTCTGTAATTTTGCTGTGATTCCGGCGTAGAGGGTGTTTCCATAATCCAGTCGACTCGTGATCAGTGCGTGGGTGACAGTCTTTCTTGTCTCGAGGGGGATCCAGCGGAAGATTTTTTTGAGAATGCGAAGTACGTTGAAGCAGGAGGATGAAACTGCGTTGACTTGTCTGGACATCGAGAGAGAGGAGTCTAGGATGAAGCCAAGGTTGCGTGCATGGTCTGTGGGGGTGGGTGTTGTGCCCAGTGCAGAGGGCCACCATGAGTCGTCCCAGGCAGAGGGGGAAGATCCTAGGATGAGCACCTCGGTTTGTCTGAGTTGAGTTTTAGGCGGCTATGTTTCATCCAATCGGCTACTTCTTTCATGCCTTCGTGAAGATTGGTTTTGGCGGTGTTGGGGTCTTTGGTGAGGGAAAGGATTAACTGGGTGTCGTCGGCGTACGAGATGATGTTGAGGTTGTATTGACGCGCGATGGAGGCGAGAGGGCTCATGTAAACGTTGAAGAGGGTGGGACTGAGTGAAGATCCTTGTGGTACGCCACAGATGACTTCAGTGGCCTCTGAGATGAATGGGGGAAGTCGAACTCTTTGAGCTGTAAGGAGTGATGAAAGAAGGAAATGTAATCTTATCAATTCTCTTAGGTTTAGTCCGTAGTAAAGAACATATAGTGGTTGCATCCTTTGAGCATATTCCAAGACTGCCCTGATATAGCCCCTAGCTAAAATCCTTTCTCTAGTATTTTGTATTCCTTATTAAAGATTAGGTCATCACTGCAAGTTTTCTGAAGAGTATGTTCCCCAATCAGCATGACGTGAATCATTGATCTGGGATGTGACCTCGATACATGTAGTAGTGACTTGCACCCTGGGTTTGTTTTAAATTTTGGATCCAGGGGTCCTATTGTCAGCACCGCCCATTATGGATAAAGACATTATTGTCAAGCACATAGTTGACCATTTCTAATAATATGCTAGAATGTTCATATATTGTTGGCATCCCTGAAAAATAGAAAATGTTTAATAGCCTCCAAACTTATTTCTCTTTGGTATACATGTTTATAAAAACACATATAAAGTGACAAAAGTAAAGTCTTCATAACACTGTATATACCTAAGTTTATTGAAGAGGTCTTTTGTGTCGGTTGGAGGAACGAGTCTGTGTATTTCGATATATGTTCCATGGGGGAGCCTATGCCTGAAATAATAGGTATGCGTGGTGGGAAATTTATTTATTTATTTATTTTATTTTGTCAATTTATAGGGCGCAACAGCTACCCAAGAAGGGTTTCCCGGCGCCTAGACACAGCTAGAAGCGAAAAGACAGAAACGGAGGGAAATTATGAGGGATTATTGTTCGTACAGCCAGGTCTTTACAAGCTTTCTAAAGCTATGGTAATTATCTTCCTTCCGAATGCTTGGAGGAAGCGTGTTCCACAGGGAGGGTCCAAGATAGGCAAAAGATCTGCCCCCTGATCTTACACGTTTGAACCTTGGTACACAGAACCATGCTGCTGTCTGGGACCGGATGTTTCTCTTAGGTGTGTAAAGGCAAGCAAGGGATTGGAGGTATTTTGGGGCTCCTCCTGTTTTTATTTTGAACATGTAGTTCAAGGCCTTGAAGCGAACTCTGTTCTCAATCCTGAGCCAGTGAAGGTCTCGGCGATGGTTCGAGACTCCAGCGTTCCTAGGAATCTTACACAGGAGTCTGACCGCAGCGTTTTGCGCCACTTGTAGTCGTCCAATGACAGATTTATTTGCGCCTAAGTATAGGATGTTGCCGTAGTCAAGCCTTGATGTGATAAGGGCATTGACTACGGTCTTTTGAGTTGACATAGGCAACATCCATAGGATTTTCCTCAACCATCTGGTTATGGTGAGACACAATCCAGTAACTTTGCTGGCCTGCTTATCCATGGATAAGGCGTTGTCGAGTACAAAACCCAGATTTCGAGCATGGGACACCGGGGTAGGAAGAATACCCATCTGTTCTGGCCAATGCGCGGGGTTCCAGAGATCTTTGTCTTTTCCCAAAATCAGAATTTCCGTCTTGTCCCCGTTCAGTTTTAACTGGTTTGCTGTCATCCAGTTCAGTATTTTTAGTAATCCTTCCTTGAGTAGTGACGGGGAGTGGGGACAAGAATTAGACAAGGAAAAAATGATTTGGGTGTCGTCAGCGTAGTTCATGAGCGTGAGCCCTAGCTTCTCAACAAGTTCTACCAGTGGTCTGAGGTAGATATTAAAAAACAGAGGGCTCAGAATGGACCCCTGTGGCACTCCATGAGCTGCGGGTAAGGTGTCTGATTCGGCCTGTTCTGATGCGATCTGAAAGGTTCTGTTTGCCAGAAAGGATTTGATCCATTCCAGAGCCTTTCCTCTTATGCCATTTGTGTGTAGTTCTCTAAGGAGCGTTTCGTGGGAGATGGTATCGAACGCCGCACTTAGATCCAACAGCACAAGTGCTACCGTTTGGCCTTGGTCAAGACGTTGTCGGATATTTTCAGTGACACCTAACAGGGCGGTCTCCGTCGAGAATCCAGCCCTGAAACCAGATTGCGAAGGGTGGAGTAAGAGGTTTTCTTCTGCAAAAGTGGCTAGCGTGGAATGTACGTGTCTCTCGAGGCACTTAGAAAAAGCAGGAAGCAGAGATATAGGCCTATAGTTGGCCAGTATTTCTGGGTTAGCATTAGGCTTTTTCAAGAGGGGTGTCACCATGGCGTGCTTCCATAAGGCTGGGACAGTGGCGAGGTCGAGGGACAAGTTTAAGAGGTTGGCAATGATATTCAGGGACTGGTCATCTAATTGTTTTATAATTTTAATAGGGATGGGGTCCCTAGGGGAACCGGATTTGACAGTTTTTAGGATTCCTTTGAGATTCTCTAATGAGAGATTCGGCCAGGCTTCCAGCAGGTTTTTGTCAACAGCAGTGGGTTGAGGTAGGCTGGGGTTAGACGGAGGGGGAGGATCAGCATTAGATATTTTAGTATTGATGTCTGAGATAATTTTGTCGATTTTCTCAGTAAAGAAGCAAGCTAATGCCTGACATTGTTGAGCGCTTAAGGGGGGTGCAGCGGCTGTAGTATGTGCGCCCGCCAATTCCTTAACTTTAGCAAAAAGAGTTTTGGGCATGTTAGTTGCTTCGGTGATTGCTTTTGAGACGAAGGCCGCTCTTGCCTTTGTACATGCCGCGTGATAGTGGTTTCTGGCTTCATGATAGCATTTTTTGGCATAAGGGTCGTACTTTTTACGCCATTTACGTTCTAATACTTTACATCTTGACTTTTCGGTTTTAAGGGTGTCGTTAAACCATGGAGCCGGGGGACGATGTCTACTCCCTTTGGTGTGAGTAGAAGGCAGACAGCTATTAGCGGCATTTGTTAGCCAATTTTGTGTCTCAATTGCTACGTGGTCCATGTTGGAGTTTGGGCTAGGAGGGTTTAGTTTGAGTGCCTCATTTAAGGCGTCTATGTCGACTGACTTCCAATTCCTTCGATTAGTGGCAGTAGTATTTTGTTTCGCTCTAGGGGAGGGTGGAAAAGAGATGCTAAAGCTGATGAGGTGATGGTCGGACCAGCCAGAAGGTACGGTGGCGATGTACGTGAGTTCACTGACGTTAGTTATTATGGGGTCCAACAAATGGCCAGCTGTATGAGTGGGGCTGGAGTTGATAATAGATAAATTCAGTGCAGCTAGATCTTCCAGAAAATTATAGCATGAGGGGATGGTGGGATCTTCCAGGTGTAGATTAAGGTCACCTAGCAGAGAGAAATTGCTAGATGACATATAGTAGGGGGTAATAAGATTTGCGAAGTTTGATACCCATTGAGAGGGGTTACCTGGTGGGCGATATATCAGAAGGCCTGACATAGTGAAATTGGGGTTCAAGGTAATTTTAAAAAGACCCGCTTCACAATCTGGAATTAGAACAGGTTCCAAAGTACATTTGTATTCTCTGTTAAAAATGATGGCTATCCCGCCCCCAACCTGTTTTTCCCTATCGAGTCTGGCAATGGCGTAATTGTCAGGGAGGGCAATAGCAACGTCTGGGCCAGCGCTGTCATGTAACCATGTCTCGGTTAGGAAGATGGCACTAGGACATTCTTCAGTGAGGAGATTAAATATTTCATGCTTGTGCTTGGGCAATGATCTGCAGTTTGTACTGTAAAATACGTATGTTGGCTGAACATTATTACGTGGGATTTTACATTTCCTGCGTCTCCTAGGTGGGTCAGTGTAGGGTTTGCGGACGTCAGTGGATAGTTTACACTCGGAGCACACATGGGTTCCGACTATGTGAAGGTTGGACAGAGAGCAGTTCGGTTTAGGGGTAGGGCGCAGCGCTCTCAAAGCGGAGGACGTTCTTACCAATCGGGAGGGTGCAGTTGGAGAGAGAGCCTCGCCCTCGTGCCCCGTCCTGACACGGACGGGCACAGACGGGCTAGTCTTTGGCGTGTCTTCGGCGTGCTGAAGGTGTGCCCGCTGCGCTCGACCGCTGCGCTGTCGGGTCCTGAGCATAGTAAAAGGAGATGAGAGGAGTGGGCGTGGCTACGAGGGTGGGCGTGGCCCCGTGTCACGTGATGCAGCGGCGCTGAAAGGGACAGAGGTCTTCCCCTTTCAGGCGCTGATTAGTGCGTTTTAACAATCAACAAAGATCGAGTTTTAAAATGAAATTCTAATGTGCAAATGAGCAGGTATTTAAAAACAACAGCGTTTCAGTAGCAGACTAGACACCCCGGCTTCCGCCTCAGGGTCCTAGCTGGTCAACACCGGCTTCTGGCAAGCACAGCGCTTTTGAGCTTCCTGGAGTGGGCGTGGCTACGAGGGTGGGCGTGGCCCCGTGTCACGTGATGCAGCGGCGCTGAAAGGGACAGAGGTCTTCCCCTTTCAGGCGCTGTTTAGTGCGTTTTAACAATCAACAAAGATCGAGTTTTAAAATGAAATTCTAATGTGCAAATGAGCAAGTATTTAAAAACAACAGCGTTTCAGTAGCAGACTAGACACCCCGGCTTCCGCCTCAGGGTCCTAGCTGGTCAACACCGGCTTCTGGCAAGCACAGCGCTTTTGAGCTTCCTGGAGTGGGCGTGGCTACGAGGGTGGGCGTGGCCCCGTGTCACGTGATGCAGCGGCGCTGAAAGGGACAGAGGTCTTCCCCTTTCAGGCGCTGTTTAGTGCGTTTTAACAATCAACAAAGATCGAGTTTTAAAATGAAATTCTAATGTGCAAATGAGCAAGTATTTAAAAACAACAGCGTTTCAGTAGCAGACTAGACACCCCGGCTTCCGCCTCAGGGTCCTAGCTGGGAAAGGGGCAGGCTTATGTATCTTAGGTAGCATATAAATACATGGTGCGATGGGAATGGGTTTAACCGCATCGCTGCGGCGGTTATTTTTCCCCTACGCGGCTTTTAGAAAAAGCTCGTCATCCGCACACGCCCCCCGTGGCTGATGACGAGCTGAGCTCGTCATCAGCATCGAAGGGGTTAAAAATTTATTTACATTCCAAATCTGTAATCAGACATATTTCACACCATTCCATCTATCAATTACTGACCTAGTTGTGTTGTAATGCCCTTTAGAGGATTTGTTTCTAGTCTGCTGTAGGTTCTAGGTGTCGGCATGGGATTTGGCTAGTTGCCAATCATCTGGCTAGCTCT
This sequence comes from Lissotriton vulgaris, assembly GCF_964263255.1. Taxonomy (NCBI): domain Eukaryota; kingdom Metazoa; phylum Chordata; class Amphibia; order Caudata; family Salamandridae; genus Lissotriton; species Lissotriton vulgaris. Next base: position 233,003,537 of record NC_141693.1, on the reverse strand, counting down.
CTGAACACCCGGGTTTATGGTCCGAGTTGATGTCTTATTTCCCCTTCGAGGGGGTGCACGTAAAGGGGAGTTGGTGGAAGCTTCAGTATCGAACCTCCAGAGCCTCCACTTTCGTGCTTGGCTTTTCAGCAAGGGAACCTGAGCTGCCTCTAGCTATCACTGGAGGTGGTCGATGGGATTCTCTCTGTTCATCTCTACTCCACAAAAGGGTCCACTCTGGAAGGTGGAATAGATTTGCCGTTTGGTGTGCGGATCATTCATGGGCTTGCCTATCTGAGATATTTTGTTGTGTGCTCTTGCTGACGCATCAGGGCTGTCTGGTGGCCACCAGCAAGGGATATATCATAGCCCTGTCAGCTTCTTTCTCCCTTCCAGACCAGCTGTCTCGAGCATTTACTTTATCAAAAGCCTTACAACATGCAATACTTTATAAACTCTGTAAATAAGTATTTGATAATTAATCTTATTAAAGGCTGCTATGGCCCTAACGAGATTTATCTGGGTTAAGAAAGTCTAGGTCTCAATATAAACCAGACACTGAATGTATAGCAATTACTTAACGGTAGTCTAAAAAAGGTAGATTTAACAGTATGACAATTTTAATACATCAGCCTTTTTATATTTTGATAATGGAGTTGTAGGGGCCACTTTCAAGGAGTCCAAATTACTTAATAAAAGGAACCATGATCAATGAATGTTATTTGCCTGCATTGTTGTAAACAGATAATGCCAGAAGAACTCGTCTTAGAGGCCTAAATAACTGTTAGAAAAATCTATTTTTTTCTTTGCTTAATAAGTGCTCAGAGTTCACTCTGCACCTTTTTGTGGAAGAGATATGAGCACTATAAACTCCATAGTATTTCTCATTATTGTAGTGCCCCAGCCCAGTCTGATGAACAAAGGGTAATGGAGTTAAAATAAGGCAGCATTTTGTGATATCTCCAAATAGAGGGCTGCATTGAATATAAGCCCAAAGTTCCACCATTAAACAATGGAATTTCTCAGAAGAGGAAGTAATGTAGTCGTTGGAACAGTAGAGAAGGAGAGGCATTGAGATAAAGCCGATTTATTTGCACCTTTTAAGGGCGTGAGGGCAGCACGCCACCACTTGCTCTGATTAACAGTCATCTCATATATTATAGAGGGTTTAGCCTTCAAGAATTATTGCAAGAGGTGCCACATGTATGTCAAATACGGTCAATAAGGCTGAACCAAACAGCAGAATGGTAGTGATGGGGGAAAAAAGAATGAGATTCGTTTTTCCTAGTGAGTATAATTAACCAGTGCAATGTGAACCATTGCACACCAGCCTCATCCATCATAGACATGAAGAAGTTTACATCTGCCTTCCAAAAAACAAAGAAAACTCACCACCAGATTGCAAAGAGTGCAAATCCAGACCGAAATTGGCCTGCACCTGTACAGCAAAACCGTACTAAGCAACTCCTGAAACTTCCCACTATCTATGGATAAATAAATCCAGTATTTGGAAAGTGCACAGCTACCCGTAGGCATCCCGGCGCTGGGGGACGTCGGGAAGACTAAGCGAGCTATTGCCCAGAGTCGCATGGTGCGAGCTGACCTGCCGCCGGTGCCGGGGATCGAACTGTGATCCCCAGCGCCTGGCGTCAGTCGCCCTGGCCGCTACGCCACACCTCTTCCCTAATTGGCAGGATCGATTTCAACATTCTTTGTATTGTGCATAAAACATACTGAGTCAAAGGTTTGGTATACATTTGGATAATAGCTTACCACTGGCCCCATTTAGGAACACTGCAGTCTTTGCAATTGATCAAACATGACCCCTTTTGAGAGACTAAAGCACAGAAGAAGATCTTTCTGGATCTATAGTCCAAGGCTATGGAATGCCTTACTTCTTGGCTGAATGTTTCAGTCTTGCTTTCAGATAAAGGCCTAACCTGGAATAAGAATGATTGGAGGTTGGTAGATCCATACCCTTCCTGTGCATCCAGAAGTACTTGGATTTCCTAAATTCAGCTTCTTTAGTTCATCTTCTGTGTTTTTATTTCACCTGATGCTCTGAAATGGTCTAGACGCTGTGTCAAACTTCCAAAGATGTGTAAATAACGTTTTGGTAGCCAGTGGTATTAAAGGCTTCGAAATGGTTCAGAAGAGTGAAAGCCTACATATATTCCTAGTGCATGGAGGTGAGAACTCCTTCTGATGTTCATTGAAGTGATTTGGTCCAGTGTTGGACCAGGGTAGACCCTGAGTAAACATCTCTCAGTGAAATGAAAAGAGAGCTGTGATTTTTATTATCTTAATGCTGGAATTCTGGAAAGTTGTTGCTGCATTTTCATGCGCAGTATTTTCAATATTTTGTTAATTTTAAGTAGCTTTTTATATTCAAACATAAAATACATTTTAGCAGTGAGGTGGGATGGGAATTGCTGAGAATTAGCACTAAAGCTGATGGCAGAGTGCCTGGTTCGATGCTGGTTTAAAGTCACTTCTGGACTGTGACTTTCCGAATAGTGCAGACAGGGGCCACGCAGTGGCCTTGATCTTACTGGACCTGTCTGCCGCATTCGATACGGTCAACCATGTGATTCTGCTATCAATGCTGGGCAACCTGTAACTGCTACCACTGCTACCGCTGATTCCGACCGCTGTGTACCGCCCCTCCTCGCCGGACCCGCTTCGCGGGTCCTGCTTCGCGGAAACACAGCGGCTGCAACACTTCAAAGGGCTTCTTCCGACCGGCAGGGCTGCGAGGGTAGAGCGGAGGACTCCACGGACCAGGAGTCCCCGCACGCCCGTTACCAACTGGGCTCCTCTCCCTGCCGGCCCCGCCCCCAAACGCTGGTAAAGTCAAAAGGCAGCTGAGCCTTACCTCAGGTGGATTCCTTCGATCAATGCTGGGCAACCTGTAACTGCTACCACTGCTACCGCTGATTCCGACCGCTGTGTACCGCCCCTCCTCGCCGGACCCGCTTCGCGGGTCCTGCTTCGCGGAAACACAGCGGCTGCAACACTTCAAAGGGCTTCTTCCGACCGGCAGGGCTGCGAGGGTAGAGCGGAGGACTCCACGGACCAGGAGTCCCCGCGCGCCCGTTACCAGCTGGGCTCCTCTCCCTGCCGGCCCCGCCCCCTTGGGGTCCTTAGATCTCCCATAAAGTAAAGGCAACATTCCCGCTGCGCGGGAGGGCGCCGGGAGAAGCCCGGGACAAGGGCGGGACCGTCTGTGGCCGTCCGGGGTCGGACGAGGTTGGGTTGGGCTTAGAGCCTTGGTTCTCCGTACATTTTATCATCTTGCTACATTGTATACTACATTTTGCGTTATATTGTGGCACCATTATTAATTTCCAATTATGGCCCTAAGATCGGGCAAACAGCGCCTAGTGCATATTCAAACCTCTAAGGGTGTTGTCTCAGGCCCCCTCGATGCTTTTATCACCCGAGCCACAGGGATACTAGAAAAAGAAATTGAACTAGTTGAGCACAGATTGTCCCTGGACTTAGTTACTGGGAAACGCTCATCTATTGGTGCCCTGGCCCGTGTTAAAAGCCCTTTAACTAATGCTGCATTTAATTGTATCTCTACTTCAGAGACCGAAGTGATAGTTCATGTAGATGGGGGCGGAGATCCAACATCCACGTCCAATGATAACATGGAACTGAAATCTGATAACAACCTGACCTGTTTAGAAGCGGATAGTCAAAACACGGAGGACGTTGAGAGTAGCTTGTCCAGAACCCCACAATTATACGCTCCCACCTTACCCAGTATGCCCGTTTTGCCTCCAGTAATTACCAATCATGTTACCAACCAGGTTTCACGGAAAAGAAAGCCTGCTTCAAGCCCACAGGGAGAAAATGTACAAAAACAACCTAAAATAGATCATGTTAATAGCCCCTCTCATTCCCAGACCATACAAGAACCCCCAATAGTGTACTGTCCTTCATTGGTCCACTCAGGGTCTTCTAATCCTTGCCCAACATGTTTTAGTAGTGACGATGTCCTGTTGGCAAAAATGGAAGCAATGATTAAAACCTTATTGCTTCCGGTCTTAGAAAGTACCAGGATAATGTCCGCTAAAATAGATGTCCTGGAAGCAGCGGTCAATATTAATATGGACCTCTTGCAAAACTTAACGACTACTAGTTTCAAGACAAGGGGCCCTAACCCCATAGGGGGTGCTAACCAAAAAGGGGGGTCAACCACAACTATCCCCGTAGGGATGAGGTTCCGTGACAATTGTAAGTGATGTTTTCGACTCGCACGAATATGGTCGAGTCTGGTATCTATGAACCGCAAATGACGAGTTTACTGGGTGTACGCAGTTTCGCTGTACTGAACTAAGCCGTTTGTTTGTTACGTGGGTATTTCTATCTGTGCCCACGGGTTCCATCTTAGATACGGCATCCATTTTGTCTCTTGCCCTCAAGTAGCCAGCGAACGGACGATGTCCGCTTCGCGACCCTGGGACTCCCAAGATATTTGTGGAAGACACATGTCCTTTGTAAGTGTCTTTATGATGAGGGGGATGCTACTGTAAAGCAGATGGCGCCGCTCGAGGCTCATCTTACCGCACGGACTTATTGTTGCAGCCGTGCATCTCATTAGGCACGTCCCTTTGATGCCTGTATCTCGTGTTTCCTGATACCTCCCCTTTTACACCCTTTCTGATCTCTCCACTGTCTCCGTCTTCCCTTACACCTGTTCTTGTTCCTACTTCGATCTGTTTTACTGCTGATTGGAATGCACTAATGATGGGAAGATGGGTTTTTACAGTTGGGAAACGCCAAATGTTTCCGCACTTATGTTCCGGACCTTATGTGTATGAAAGCGACCAAAACGACCCCTCTGGGGGATGATTGTGGGAACCGGGTCATAAACTTTTGTGTTCAATGTAAATCTATGGGAAAACTATGTATAAAAGGAGCGATCCACAGAACCAATTTGAAGCAGTCTCCCCAAGTTGCACGTGTGTTGCTTGTCGTGACTTCTGTGTTCCCTGCAGTAAATAAACCTTGAATCTTTGACGCCCAAGGAAGTGTCCCGTGTCTCTGTGATTCGTACGCCGGAGCAGGTTACCCACGAAGGTTTCAGGTGTTGTGCCCTGGCACCGCTGGGTTCTAAATAGCCCAGTCCTTCAGGGACATCTTCTACCATTATTAATAAAAAACCACTAATAGGAGCAAAAACTACAGCTGCCACATTGACTACTGCAAGTAGAGCCCCTACTAAAGAAACACCAAAGGCTAAACGCCCAGTGGCAACTAACAACACGCAGGGGAAAAAACCTCCAGCAAATGGTGCAGTAAACCAACCAAATAACACTCCAGCACAGACATCTATAATGGGTAGGGAGAGGAAAACCACTCTCCAAGATAGGAATCCGAGGACAGATAACAGAAATTCACGACACCCTCCCAGAGTTAACTTACCTCCTGAAGCGTCTCAATATACCATCGTTCTAACCGGAGTGGCCCCCCTAAGAGAGGGTATTAAAGAATCACAAGGGGATCTGCGGAATAAGGTCATCTTCTGGCTAAACAAACATCGCCCTCTCCCCCCGTCATCTCCCACTGAAATCCTCTATGTAAGGAGAGTAGAATGGGTAGGTAAGGGCGAAAAAGATCTGGAAGGTGACTGTATTTTAATTTCATTTAGAGACCCCTGGGTGGTGGAAAGAATCCAAAGGAAAGCTAGATTTGCCCGTTTGGGTGATGTACAGACCTTACACCTTGGTTACTTTTACCCCCACACGTACCCAATTAATCAAATGGGCCTCAATCATTGGAAACTCAAAGGGGGAATGCCCCGGGAGCCCACAATCCATCACCCCCAATACTACCCTCCTCTCTTCAACCATTTCGAGGCACTGTCAGACCTAGAATGGGTTGACTGACTATGTGCACCGACCCAGTCATCGAACACAGCTATAGGGAAGGGGGAGGGAGCGCACATCCCATTCAACCCTACCTCGGAATTAGTAAAGGAGCAACAGTCCCTTTTCCATAACAACATTAGTATGCTGAGGGGGCAAAGTGAGGAAGAGGCTTCCACTTCCAATATAGATGTGACCAGTTTAACAAATGTCATCTTACCGAGCTCCCATTCCCCTCCCATTGTTAGCAATAACCATGTAGAGGTAAATTCATTAATTTCACATATGGTATCTTGGAATGTTGCCGGAGTCAAGACCCGCATGATTTCTGAGGATTGGTTGGACTTCATAGGTAAACATGAGGTTGTTCTCCTGCAAGAAACATGGGCCACATCTCTGTCTTACATGGTTGGATTCTCAAATTTTTTCAAACCAGCTATAAAAGGTACTAAAGGGCGGGCGTCAGGGGGACTGACCATTTGGGTAAAACAGGCCTGGTGTTTTTCAGTTTCCGAACTGTATGTGGATAATCCCGACATATTGGCTATAAGGCTGAGGGAAGCAGGGGGGCAGGAAATGCTTATTATTAACATATACTCTAGAGGCCTCCCTGGCGGCCGTTGCCCCAACCTGATAGGTGCCCTAGATACATTACTAACGGGCTGGAATAAAGGCTCATTTATTATAATAGCGGGTGATATTAATTGCACAATTGAACCACTGTACTTGCCGGAAGACAATTGGGGGTTTGAAGAAGATGCGACCTGGAAAATCCCCGAACTTTCCAACAAAATACCAGTTAAAGCAACGGAGGCTGCCCTGAATTGGACTGCTTTTTGCCTCACTTGGGGATTAAGGGCCGCAAACGGACGCACCAAATCGGACATTGGAGCCAATCCCACTTTTGACAATGGTGCGAGGAAAAGTCGTATTGACTACATCTTCATAAAAATGGAATATTGGAGCCTAATTGTTGATATGGAAATTGTAATGCGTCCGGAAAGTGACCATAACCCATTGTCCCTGAAACTCAAAATGTATGGCATGAAAAGACTAGCGGAACCAGATCCAAGGGGGCAAGGGGTTGTAACCGTATCAAATGACCGGAGGAGACTGAAATGGTCAATCATATCAAATGATGTAATGATACAGGCCAACATTGAAAATGTGGTGACTAATGCTTTGAACAAAGTGAGGTCTGCTGTTGTTGAGAGGGGTCAGGGTGATTTAGATAAGATCATGGGCATTCATGACAAATGCTTCTCTGAGCTTAAAACTATTCTCTCAAAACCATGTAAGTCTAACAACGGGCACCAGAATGCTCCAAGAGCAAAATGGTATAATAGAGAATGTAGAGAGGCCCATAGTCACCTAATAGAGAAAGTTAAAACCAGAGACCTAAGTGCAGTAAAAGAGGCCAGACAAATGTATAAAAGAGTTCAATGGGAGGCAAAGAGGGAATGGGAAGATGATTTTTGGGCAGACCTTTTGGACGCTAGCAAATCCAACAACCAGACCAAATTCTGGGACATTGTTAAATGCGGAAAAGACGGTGAATTCCGTACCCCGTCTAACAACGTATCCCCGGAAGTCTGGATAAATCATTACTCCTCCCAATTTTGCACAGTAGTTGTTGACCCTACGTCTGCATCTAATCTGCTACCTGCAATACCCCCTGGCAACGTGACTATGTCCTTTACAGAAGCGGAAACGGAGCTTGCATTAGGCCTAACCAAGAGAGGGAAAGCCCCTGGGTTAGATCAAATTCCAGCAGACCTATTTAAGCTAAACTTAGGCCTTTGGGTACCCTATTTAACTAGCATATCTAACACTATAGCGAGAGGTGCCCATATACCCAAGACTTGGAAGGGGGCAGAGATCCTCCCTATACACAAAAAGGGTGATAGATCAAACCCAGGGAACTATCGCCCTATCAGCCTAATTGACTGCTTTTAGAAAGTTTTTGCCCGCATGATCCTGGCGAGGGTCCAAGGGTGGATTGAACTAGAAGGAATACTGTCCCCGCTACAGGCGGGCTTTAGATCTGGTATAAGTACCATTGACCAGGTTCTGAGGTTCTGCATGATCTTTTGGAAGGTCGTTATACTGGGGGGTGGCACCATCTTTGCTGCTTTCATAGATTTGAAATCAGCTTTTGATTTGGTGCCGAGGGGAAAATTATGGCATGTACTAAGGGACCTAGGAATGCCGGGAGAATTGGTGGAGATGATTATTAGACTACACGAAGATAACTTTGCCAGGGTAAGATGGGGGTTACAAGGGCAATATACTGACTCATTTCCGGTTTCACGGGGAGTCCGTCAGGGGTGCGTTCTCGCCCCCACCCTCTTCTTACTCTTTATAGATCAGGTAGTGAAATTCTTCGGGTCTACTAATACTGACGCACCGTCCTTGGCGGGGACTAAATTCCCAATGTTGATCTTTGCGGACGACACCCTCCTCCTTTCAAAGACTAGGGGAGGCTTACAGTTGGCTTTAAATCACTTTGAGGAATATTGTAAACAGAATGACCTTCAGATAAATGTGGGGAAAACCAAGTTTATGGTTTTCTCCAGGAAAAAACCAATACGTAGTAGTGTACAACTTAACAGGGTTAACCTGGAACAAGTTGATACGATGACGTACCTGGGGGTCACTCTGGATTGCCGACTGTCTTGGAAACCACAAATAGAGACCCAACAGCTAAAACTTGCCCAACTGACTGGTTGTCTCTTGCGTGAGCCAAAGAAATCAATCACTAAAAGGGTTGTCCCCGCCCTACAAATCTATGATGTTAAAATTAATGCTGCAACACTTTATGGGGCAGAGTTATGGGGTTTTATGGACCTCTCGAGTTTGTATAGGATCCAGTGTAGGTTTCTTCGTAATCTGGTAGGGCTGCCCCAATCAACCCCACAGATCCCACTTTGCCACGACATGGGTTGCCTTCCAATATCGGACATGGCAAGATACAGAGTAGTGTCCACTTGGAGGCGCATATGGACTTCGGAGGATTTGGCTCTCTTTGCAAAGGAGCTAACCGAGGTAAAGGCTATGGGGGGTTCGGAGCGAATCCCATGGCTTCGCTCGGTGAAAAGGAGCCTGCATGATATGGGCTTGAGCCATCTGTGGGTCTCGCCAGGTACGAACAACTTTCCCTCGAAAAAGGAATTTAAGGGTTTATTCTGGGCCTCAACTCGCCTTCCCTTGGCACATGCCTCTAGTTCTGAAAACTTGACGGGGCGTTTTTTAAGTTTTAAATTGGATCCGGCCCGGGAGGCATACTGGGACCTTATCTCCAGGCCAATGGATAAAAAACTATACCACCAATTCCGGGTGGGCTCACTACCCCTAAATTCCTTTACCTCATCTTGGGGCAATAGCTCCACCAACCTTTGCAGTCGTTGCCCCGGATGTAAGGAAACTGAGGGTCACTTTTTGTTCGCCTGTCCTCAATACAGAGAACCCCGTTTAAAATGGTTAAAACCCATTTTTAAACGCATGATATGTAAAAAATCCTCGGACGCTATTTGGGCTCTAAAAACAAACACCTCTGATTTTATCGTGATATGCTTGGCTAAGTACTTAGGCTGGGCATGGGCAATCAGAGCTAGAAGGAACTTAACTGCCTCTTGATCACAAAGTGCAATGTGCATAGTGTTTACCTGTATATGTCTAATCAACTTTTATGATCAGCTACATCCAATGTCTTGTTTCGTTTCAATAACGGTTTAATAACTTTTTAATTGTGGTTTTTAGATTGACTGTATATTTGATAACATATTGACATTATCTTTCTAGTATGATTTTGTATAATGTGGAGACTTTGAAACTGTTTTTAAATACTTTGTCTAAATTGTCTTTTATGATTTTATCATCGAAATAAAGACATTAAAACCTGAACCTGATTCTGCTAAAGAGGCTCAGAGAGGCAGGGGTCGACGGCACCGCCTTGCTCTGGTTCCACTCATACCTGAGAGATAGGAAACAGGCTGTGTCCCTCCCCCCTTTTCAATCCGCCTTTTCCCCAGTACCTTACGGGGTATCCCAGGGCTCGTCCATCAGCCCGATCCTTTTTAACGTTTATCTAAAACCCCTGGTCAATCTAATTAACTCCCACAGACTGAAAACTATAAACTACGCGGACGACACCCAGCTTGTCCTCTCCTGGGAGGGGGAAGACTCAATCCCCATGGAATCGTTCCATGACTGCTTAAGAGACACAGCCGGCTGGCTGCACATGAATTCCTTGCAATTCAATTCCTCCAAGACCGAGGTCATGTTCTGTTCTGGGAGCCGGATTCCTCGCCTATTTCCTACGGAATTCTGGCCCCCGGAAAACCCAGAAAAACCACAGCCGGTCACTAGTGTCCGCAATCTGGGGGTTATGCTAAACAACAACCTCAGCATGGAAACGCAGGTAACCAAAACAGTCTCCACCTGCTCGGCCCTACTGCGTTCTTTACGCAAAATCATGCCACTACTCCCTGCTCAGGCCCGAGCACTAATAGTCAGGTGCACTATCCTTAGTCGCCTTGACTATTGTAATGCTCTTCTGCTCGAGTCCCCAGCTGTTCTACTGGACAGACTCCAAAGAGTCCAGTCGGCCGCAGCCAAACTGGCCCTCGGTTGGACCAGGAGATCCTCGGCCACAGCATCCTTAGCCGAGCTACATTGGCTCCCTTTGAAGCAGCGAATAGCTTTTAAAGCACTCTGCCTTGTCTTCAAAGCACTACACGGAATGGGCCCCAGATCCCTACAAAAAATGTTTTCCTGGTACACCCCCACCAGAACTCTCCGATCCACCTCAGCCTGCCTTGTGTTGGTACCCAGATTTAACAAGGTAAGGACCGGGGGAAGATCCTTCAGAGTGGCCGCTGCTAAACTTTGGAACAGTTTGCCGGTCGACATCCGCCAAATTCTGCAACTCCTTCCATTCAGAAAGCAAGATTAAAACTTGGCTCTTCCCCTAATCCCCTCACCTCTAATCCCTAAACAGTCTCCCGTCTCTTTCCATTTTAGGAGTAAGCTCTCAGCGCCAGGATACCTGCCAGGTGACAGATGCGCTATACAAGTGTTTTAAATAAATAAATAATAAAGAAAACCTCAAAATACCACTTTGGACTTGAAGTCTTTATTTGTTATTGAGGACCTTAACGTTGTCAAAGGTCCAGAGTAGTGGGTACTAGGAAAGTTTGAGTCCTACTTCTCACTGTCTGCCTGATTTGGATACACACCTTGCTGCTCAGACCATCATATTGGAGTGAAACCAGAGATGTGCAAAGATTGTTTAGGGGGGGCTACATAATGATCCCACTCACAACAGCATATTAAGAATATGTAGGTTACACATCTTCAAACTCCTATGCAAGAGCAGCAGCAAAGACAAGGGCTGATCCATTCCTACTAGGAAACATGCCCATTGTCTTCTTTTTGTGGGGATCTTTTGAGAACAGCACATATGTGGTTATTCTTTATACTCCAGCGTAACATGTGTTTTTACCTTGAGTATTCTACATATTAAGTATATGTATATTGAGGACCTAATTGCAGAGTACTAGTGATCGACTAGTTTTAACATGTACATTTGCAAATATAAAAACCGCTCAAATTTCAAAGCAGTGATTACATTTAGGTTTTTTTCAATTGTCTCTCAGAAAACCACATTTATGAATATAATCTCTATGTACAGTTTTACAACCTCAAAGACTAGCCAATTGCTCCTCTAGAAATGGGGAAACAAAAATGCTATGGATAGATATATGCATTTGCTGTAGTCACCCTGTCTTGTTAAACATAATTTAGTGAAGGGCAGCATACCTAAATATATATTTGCTGGTTAACTTGTTTCTTTATTAGGCACATCTCTTCCAATTTACCTGCCTCAACCTTGTACGATCCAGTACCTTGTTGAACGTTATTTGGATATTGGCTGTGTACCTCGCCGCTCCTTCTTCGAACTTTTATCTTACTTCTCCACCAATGAGTTGGAAAGGGAAAAGTTGATGGAATTCAGTTCAGCTCAAGGCCAGGAAGAACTCTACAGCTACTGTAACCGACCTCGCAGGACTACACTAGAGGTAACACCATTTTTATAAAAACTGTAAGGTTATAGGGCTAGGAAAGCTGTTGCAGCTGACAATCAACTATAGATATTGTATCTGCTGATGTACTAATGAACAGTAAGTACAAGCAGACAAAAGAAGTTAAGTTACAATAAATAACAAATGGAGAAATTGGAAAAAATGTAGTACCAAATTATACTAAATCTTAAGTGCGTGGTGGTGTTGCAGAACGATGCTGGGAATGTAACTACTGTCAACACACTTTTCCAGGAATAGGAGCCGGTTTGAGATGCATGTTAAAGTACTCAAACCACACATGTATGCCATTTCACAACATTCCTCAGTCGTATGCAGCAGTGGTTACCTTTCATTGGGGATATATATTGAGTTTGCATATTACGCTGTATGTGGTATGAGTGTATAATATCCTTGCAGACTGTCACAGTTGATTTGCAGTCACATTTTCTCATGGGAATGTTTGTGTTGTAAGGATTTGCACTACAAAACCCCTTCTCAAGTTCCTAGAGCCAACTATCGATTTATGTAAAAATCGTCCCCTTCCTCGGTTTCCAACACAGATCGCTATTTTAGTGTTTGATGCCAAATTATTCTCCATTATAGAAGTAATTATTATTTGTAATAGTTTCTTGTAATGTGTTTCTAATTGCACAACTGGTTTAACTTTGAAATTCGATACATATTAAGTACAACTAGGGCACCTTATTGATTTTGTTGGTTGGTTACTGTACTACACATATTGTGACATGGAGCTGTACCTGATTTCATTCCTCTGACCCGGAGCAATATTGTGTACAATGATATGGGTATTTGTTTTACCTATGAAACTGAATAAATAGATTTGAAGAAAAAAAAAGTACAACTAGTGCACTTTTTATACAGTTGTGCAGAAATTACAGATACAGCATTAAAGGCAATAACGACAGTCTAAGGGACACTTGGAATTCTTTAATATTATTTCTTTTTATCAGTGTTTGCATTAAAACATTCTAAAAAATGGTATACTGCAAATAAAAGTTAAAATGGTTGCATGGTACTAAATTAAAATGCTTGTACAGTCTAAAATCAGTTACTTTAAAATTACGAAAAAATGACACTTAGATCTATGAAAGAAAGGGAATGAAGGTGAGTTTCATACAGTCTGAGATTAATCGAGGAGCGTATAACATTCATGGTAGAGGATCATATCTAGTCCAATTCCATGAGGAGATTCCAAGTATCCGAAATTATCATTATCAGCCTGTATGCCCGCATAGGATTCCACCTATGACTAGTTAAACCTTTTAGAATGCAGAATACCTGTGCAGATAGGAAATTACTGTGCAGACTTCTGCATTGTATTCCCAATTCGAGAGGTTTAATTAATGTTCCCATTTGCCATCTGCTTGAGCAGGTGATAAATGGGAGGAGTGGATCCCATATGGTTGGAGGTGGAGTGCTGGGGTCTGAGAGGTTGGTGGAGAGAAAGGAAAGAATATTTTTTGTTGTGGGGCTCAGAAAAAGGCTTGGCAGGAACTGGGGGATGAAATTTTGCTTTAGTGGCTTGACTGCTGTTACAGTCAAAATCTCATGCGGAATTGCGAGACAGTACTAAAATTGGGTCCAGTGCACCTGGTAAAACATGGCCCAGGAACAGCCAGCCAATTGTTATCATGTGGTGTGGTACTCCACCCGCCAAAGTGGGCAAAAATGGGAATGGTGACAAGGCACAAAGAAAAAGATGTGATGGACTTGTTGTAAAAAAGTAAAAGTTTACAGACCATAGACCAATGCATCATTATACTCGGAATTTGGACGTAGAAGGAAGATCATTATTTTCGATTGTCTGAGGCAGATGCTGTTCAGTATGAGTATGTACTTGGGGTGGAGAGACAACTAATGTAGAAGAGAGTTGGTTATTGTTAGTACAAAATAGTAAATAGGACCTATTGAATCTTTGGCATTCGTATTATAATAGAAACTTTTCTTAATGGCTTTTCATGCCCACCCTATTCCTTTTGAACTCTCAGACCCCACAGAAACCACATGCAATTGATGTAGAGGTTGCTCTGCTCTTCAAGCACCCTTATCAATTAACCTTCGTAAACCATGCTTAGATTTGTAGTTGTGAAATTCTCCTCTTCATTCATTACATTGATCAGTCAAATCAGGGTGCAAACAAGCTAGTAAAGGTTTCTGAATACTAACAAACGTAGGTGTAGATTTGTACCTCCTTTTTACCATCTATGCCATGTAGTGGAATTCCTAACAACCCCATATGCTCTCTCAAAATCCGGCAATAGTTTTAAGTGTGATTACATCCATTTAAATGCAAAAAACACAAATGGAACGAGATTTGATGTTGTCACCAATGCTCATCTTTAGTCATTGAAGACCTAAGTCACACTTTTTCATGTAGTTGCCAAGTTAATAAATGGCTTGGACGAGTGACCGTGTTGTGATTACCAGTTGCAGGTTTTGTAATGTGTGCTGTCTTTTTTACTAGAGAAATGTAATATCCAGTTTTCTAACACTGTGAATCTCAGCGCAGCTTTGACAGCTGTACTGCGGTCGGTATAGCAGTGTGCAATGGATGCAGAGAAAATCTGTCATGTATTTGGGCATATACAGGTTAACTAAAGGAAACTGTGAAGGTGAACAGCAACACTGTCAGCCGTAATAAGTGCTGCACAAAAATATGGGAATGTGTTTTGCAAGATGAAAGGACAGAATCCAACCACTGGTCATGTGTTTTTAGGTTTCGCCTGCGATGGCTGCGTATGCGCAGTCTCGCTGGCGAGATATAATGAGTTTGAGGATGTTTGACTAGCGGGCTTTAAGCCCGTCCCCTCTTTCCCATTGACCGGCGTCACCGTTCATGTTAAACGGTGGCAGGCCATTGGGAAAGAGGTGTTCGTGACGTACACTTTTCTCTTTTACAGACGGCCCACTTGGATGGGCTTTTCTGCCTTCCTTCTGCTGCAAATGTTTTTTTTTATCTTTATGGGCCAAACACATGGCCCCATAAAGATAACAAACATGTTGCAGCAGAAGGAAGGCAGACAAGCCCATCAAGTGGGCCGTCTGTAAAAGAGAAAACTATATGTCACAGCGAGCCCTTGTTGATAAGAATGCTTGGGTCATTTCATGTCTGTTCTCTTGTATCTTAAATGCTGATTTCCACACACCCCGATGCCGACCGCAGATGTGGTATAATAAAACGGCCTATCCCGGTCACCGTGCAGTAGACTGTCAACTCTTAACTCCCCTGTGACTCTGTCCTCTCTTGAGGCTCCTGACGCCGATGTGAGGACCTGGATCGTCAACACAGTCGAAAGACATTAGTTGGCAAACAACTAATCCACAATTCTACTTCGCAACTACAGAACTGTTTTGGAAATATTTGTATCCTTGTCTCCATTGATACCCGTCACACCACTTAACCCCAGCAAACACAGGAGGGGGGGGCGCAATCATCCTTGCTAGCAATCCTCCATGCTCTCCGATGCATGGTCCGAAAAGCGACACTCAGTCCCAGCAGCACCCCATCGCGGAACTGCATGCCACCCTTGCCCAACTTTACCCACTCCTCCTGTTGCCCCTCTCCCCATACCACCATAAGTCACACATATTCTGCGCCCCCTGCAGTGCCTGACGGAGCAGCCCCCGCCCACCCCGCACCGACCCAACTCGCCCGACAGCCCCATAGGACATTGCTGGCCCTCCCTGCTCTCCCCATCTGAGAAATTCCCTTCCTCGGATGGCCCCTTCCCTCCTCTCACCCCGTGACCAAACCAAACGCTGCCTCTTCCCTAGGCGCCCAAGCCAGTGCCCCCCCACCGCTCCCGCTTGCACGCCCCTTCTCCCTCCCACCCCAGTTGTGCTGCGACCTCGCCAGACCCATGGCGCCAACAAATACCCGCTCCCCCAGCAATCCTTCACCGGGGGGGCAACCCTTCTGTTGAAAGCACACGACTGTCCAATGATGCCCCGCACACTCCCAAAACCACAACCCGTCCACAATCCCCAGGCCAGAAGCCCTCCATCTCCGGTGACCTGCAGCAGCTCCCTGTCTCCCTCAGAGCCCCCCGCCGCCCAAATGGGTGCAACCTCCGACACCTATGAGTGCTTCTCCTCACTGCCCCCCCGGACAGCGGCACTCCCGGCAGCCCAAAACCTCACTCACCACCCCACCGAACCTGTCACAGCTAGCAAACCAAAAAAACCCCGGCAGCTATGTCCACATCCAGACTGTATTCTGCTTATGCTTGTAACCTCAAAGTACTCAGTGTATTGTCAGAATGGTCCCGCACCGCACCCACTCGAGGTACCGCCCACTGAACCATAGCCAGCACCCACCCTGTTCTCCCATCTAGAATTTTTTAATTTCTCCCTTGGACGGCATTGCCCCATTTAACCCTAGAACCAGTCCCTCGCCACCTCTTCCTTAGCTGCTAAAACCACTGTCCCCCACCCTCCCCCCACCGCTCCCCCTGGCGCGCCTCTTCCTCCGTCCAAACCCCAATTAGAATCCTCTATCCTGACTCCCGTCTCCACACTCGGTCAAAAAAGCAGAGATGCAACCCTCCCAGCGATGCCCCACTTGCGCGGCCCCTACCCCTCCACTGGTCACTGCCACCATCTGGGGCCCAAACCCCTGCGTTCCCTCAACACCACTTATTGTGACCCACAACCCGACCCCAATCTCCTGGTGGGTCACTAGCTAAAATGAAAGAACGCGCACCTCACCCCACAGACCTCCTGTTCCTCGTCCGTCCGTGTAGCTCTCCATTGAGGCCCCCGGTCCAGCCACTATCCCCCTCCCCCTGGGGAGTGGGGGGCCGAACCAAGGGGCATTTGGCCTGGGAAACTAGGCAGCTATGGTAAAGCACTGCACCATCAATAAACTCTCCTCCGAAAAAGCCTGCCAGGGTAACCGGAGCCTCTGTTTACTGTTCGGGTGCAGGCATGCCAGTAGACACCCTCCGACTCTCCGCCTTGTTCTGTTACACAACTTTCTCTTTCGGGGTCTGTTAAAACACACCTTCGGCGCAGTCTTGAAAGAGTAGGCGCAGACCCTTCCCATCCATCAGTGCCAGGTCTACTTGACAGGACACTTATTCACACTCTCTCATTGCTATTCAATTTGCTGATTTTTCTGGGCAGAAATCCGGTACTCTCCACAACCCCATCGATTGGGCTAATTTTTAGGTCTCGCGCCTAGCGATACACTGCGAGAGTCCTTTTGGTAGAATTTTGTAAATGGACCATTAAATTTCACACGCTCGTGCATGTGATTTTCAATTTGCGGCCTGCTATTGGCCTTTCACTGCTGGCTGTTTTGTAAGATAAGACACCAATAGGCCAGAGGCGGGCGCATAGCTCTGCCCCTGGCCTTTTGGTGTCTATTACGCGCACTTCCTGCCATATGGTTTCAATTATCGTGCCCAGACATGGGCGCGATAATTGAAAGCATATGGGCGTGCACGCACCACTGGTGGATTTGTTGTTCACAAAGGCGATCACTTTCAGTTTCGCGATAGCCTTCTCCTCCCTCCCCACTCCCCTTTGGTCCCCTTCCTGCCACCACAGTAGCACCACTCACCAGGAATCAGCAGGGGCCGGCTGGCAGTCAGGTCCCAGCAGGTCAGAAAGGTGAAGAGGCAGAAGCGGCACTGAGGCAGCTCAGCGCTGGCTCCAGTCGCGCGCCCGCTTCGTGATCCAGAAGGTAAGCGTGGTGGAAACTGTTTTCTGCTAAACTGTGCCTCGTGCTGCGGCCCATGCTCACTACTCTATTTTTAGCCCTTCTCCGTGCCCCGATGCGGGCGTCCGTGCCAGTCTGGGACGGCGGGCTCCATGGAGGCTGTCGGAGCCTGCCGCCGTCCGGGAGCCTCCTGTTTGGCGCCCCGCGGGTGCTCCGTGGACCCGGCGATGTGTTGGCTCAGGTAGGGGGGCGTTTCACGTCGGTGGTGCTGCTGCGGGTGAGTGGGGCTTCTCGGGCTGAGGCCCTCCGAAATCCCCTGCGCTCCCTCCCGCTTCCTCCTCCACCGCCAGGCCTCGGAGCCAGCAGCCCGGGCTTCAAATGGACGAAAGGGGCCGGCTGCTGGCAGGGGGAGTGGTTTGTGATCTTTTTCACCCTGATTCAGCGAGAAAGGTTTTGGGAGGGAGGATTTGCTTTGCGGCCTTTCCCTGTGTCATGGTGGCAGTCCGTGCAGAGGGCAGCACAGCCGTCTGCCAGCGCGCAGCGCCATCAGGGCCGCCCAGCTGCCTGGACTTGCGATGCTTGGATGTGGCAACCTGTGTGAATGCTGTCTGGGTCCCCGGGTATTAATTACCGGCTGAAGTGCCCAGTGTGTCGGCAGTCTGCCTGTGCACCCGTGGAGGCTGATGAGTTTACTTTGTGTCTCTCCTGGTGAAGCGGTCCTCCTGCTGTCTGCAGAACCCCAGAGGGACATTCTGGTACCGAAGCAGCACAGCCTTGTCGATACTATAAGAATTCACCCCGTTGCGTGGGTTACAGATGCGTTCTCCGGTTTAGTTTCAAAGGACCCTAGATGTTTAGGGATTAGTGTACCAAATGATACAATTTTTTTTATCAATGTTAATGACTCCTGGAAGGAAGGGCCTGTTCATTGACACTACTGTTACTATACCGGTCTAAGATGGCATTTGGTGCAATAACTTTTTAACGACCTATTCAGGGCAACCATTGTGTAGGGGTGATTGAATTTCAGATACTGACGTAGATGTAGTGTGTGGACATAGGAAGGTAATATAGGAAACAATAGTATAGAGCAAGGGCAGCTCTGGCGTAATCTCGGGTGACGAGCCTCTCCTGTGTCCTCTTCACCACGCTTGTAACTAGCCAGAGCGGGGTTGATGCCTCCTGCCCGGAGTATTGTGCTCAGAGATGGTCTCTGCTAAGATAGCGCCCTGGGCGTGGGCAGAGAGAAATTTGGCGCCCTTGCTGATTGAACTGAATTACATGAGGCAGCAGGGGGTCCCTTTTGTGTTCCATGGACAGTCCCTGGATGAGCAGCCTCTCGCAGATGATGGCTTTGTTTGTGCCAGCTGAGGTCAGAGGGTGAAGGGTGGAGGGGGGCAAGGAAGGGGGCTAAAGGATGTGAAAAACATTGCCCGCTGTGTGATAATGAAATACAAAAACTACTTTAAACTGGCATATCCGACAGAAACGGGCCGGCAAAGCTGGGGCAGGATGAGAAGGACCCTGCTGTTGGCATAACCTTTATGCACAAAGCTCTATGCAGCCCTAAAAAAAATGTGTGCCCTGGGTCCAGCTCGCCCATGCTAAAGGCCTGCCCTGGACTTGGTCAGTCTATACATTTAACCAGTTTGTGCTGTCATTCAGTATGGTTGCTGAACAGAAACTCGGTGGCCCCTTGTCAGATCATATGTATTCTGCAATTAAACATAGTTTAAAAGACACCTGAAGCTAAATAAACTGCCACATTGTAAATGTCAATGCCTTTTATTCATTTGCATCGGTGCGTGAACAAGCACTTTGTACTTATAGTCCATGCTTATGAGAAGCAAGGCTGGCAGTCTCTTTTACTGCCAGCCTTGCTCATCGTAAGCAAGGACTAAACGTTCAAAGTGCGTGTTTATGCACCGATTGCAGGTTTTAAAAACAAGTGAATAAAAGGCATTGCCATTTACAATGCCAATAGCGCAAACTTTAATAATGCGAGACCTATTGCATTGTAAATGCTTGTTCACTCGGGTTGCTGGCTGAGAGGCCTAATCTCTTGGTGGTGCTGCTGCTCCGCGACCAGCCTGGCCCTGCAGAAGGCGCTGATTTATGAATACAAAAGCATCCGGGCGCCAGGAGAGCGGCTCCTGCCGCTGGAGAGCGATGGAGCACGTCTTTCCGCTTCCCAAAGCTGAACTGCACACTTCAAACGCTTTAATTGTATGCACTCTTTTCATTATAAGTGTTGGCCAGAAGCAGCTGCCAGACAAGCCAGGCACTCCGATAATATCGCCTCGTTTGCTGAAATCGATATTTGCCCTTTGTCAGCTTAAACAGTTAATTTGATGTTTTTGAACCTAAGTAGGCAAGCAGCATCTTTTGGGCAACCTAATAAAAGGCAAAATGCTTTCTCGACCTCAGCAAACGTATTACGATGTCAAATATTTTTAAAACAAATTAGGAAACTACTTTTTCTCAATACCTCAGAGTTGACTTTATTTGCCATGAAAATTAAAGTCTAAGCTTATGCAGAAATCTTAAGAGAATGAAACTTTTACAGAAAACGTCTGCAGTAAATAACCATCCCTGCAGTTAGATGAATTTTAAAGATAGCGAAGACAAAGTGCAATCCAGTTGAGATGGGGCAAGATAGTGCAGCAAACATCTGAGCTTAATCCAACAAAGGAAACAGCTTGCTGATTTCGATTACTGGCATTTTTATATACTGTGTTACTCAGTAAGGCCTTCAGAAGCAGTCCAAAGAGCATGTTATTGTGTTTTGTAGTCCACTACTTTATACAAAATCATGACCACAAAGGGGTTAAAGCAAGGATGCGTTCTCGCTCCACTGCTTTTTAGCCTCTTTCTGGCCGACCTTCCGGCAGAACTGGATGCTTGCTCCTCACATGCCCCAAAGCTAGGTGGCACGATACTGACAAATCTACTCTATGCTGACGACCTAGTGCTGATCAGTTGAACCCCGATAGGTCTCCAGCACCTTCTAGATGCCACCCAAAATTTTTCACACCGGAACGCCTTAAAAATACATTTCCAAAAATCAAAAGTTATAGCCGTACACCACAGCAAGAAGTCAAATCCTCGCTGGCACCTGGACGGCAAATGTCTGGATCAGGTAACAACCTACAAATACTTAGGAGTGCTTTTAGACAAAAATAATTCTTTTAAACCACAGCTAGAATCCTTAAAAAGGAAGGGAGTAATGACTTGCTTGGCATTAAAACCCCTGAAGAAACTGCTTCCGGACTTAACACTCGACCCTTTTTTAAAAGTCCTGCGAGCGAAGCTTCAACCAACAGTCACCTATGGGAGTGAATCCACGACAGGAAGAGACGCTGCTATCCTAGATTGCACAATTGCAACCTCCTATCGTGCGATTTTCCAACTCCCCAAATTTGTTTCACCTGCCCTAATAAGACTGGAATTCGGTCTTCAAAAACAGGAAGTAGAAAGGCAGGGCGCCTTTTTAAAGAGCTGGCACAAAATCAGAGCTGCCGACACAGGGTCCCTGAACTATCAGCTCTGGCAAGAGCTGACCTGTACCGGAAAGCTGTCAGTTAATGACTACCTTCAGTAATCCTTCAGGGCTCTTGGTCTCACAGAAGCCTGGAACAACCCAATGGCCCACTTGGTTTTCAAAAGACTAGTCGCAAAAACTACAAGACTCATATCGGTAATAGAGGATAAGGAAGCGGTATCCAAGCGTGCTCATGGTTGGGTCGTGCTTAACAATTATGTAGCTCTTAATCCCCAGCCCTACCTCAAGGTCGGATCCAAGCTTGTGACCAAAGAAACATTCCTAAGGCTTCGGTTGGGAGTCGGACCGATCAGTCCGCTTTTGCCACCGTGGGAAGGTAGAGGGAGCGATCAGATCTGCCGTCTGTGTGCGAAAGACACTGAGTCTCTGATCCATATCATATGCATATGCAAGAAACTAGAGGAAATTCGGAAGGACTGTTAAAACCAATATTTAACAAGTATGGAGTGAGGTCCTGCAGGCAGGCAGTGATGCTGTGCTTTAACCCTACCTTAGTGCAGCTAAACTGCCACCTCACAAAATTCTTCGATCTAACAGCACTGAGATTGAAAAAACCTGTTGTCAACAGTTAAGACCCATTACAGAGATTTAAAGATGTAGAACTGGACCACAACACCGGTCAACCAAGAAAGTTTCCATAATTGACCTTACACAGGCCTTCATGTCTGTACCAGCAGTGCTAATACAGTTGTAAACAATATTTACGTCTTTTAAACACAATACCAAAGCATTTTTAACCTAGTATTCTATCTTAAATTGTTTTAATTCAATATTTTCTTTTAAATGTACTTTTAATTTTCTGAATGCAACGGTTTTAATTAATCATGCATAATAAATTTACTTACTGACTTACTACTTTATATAAACAAAAGGTGTCATGAGTTCTTACATTTTTTTGAACGGAGCATATGTCCCGTAAGCACTTGGACAAACTCCTAACTCTAAAAAGTGCTTCAAAAGGGGCTAACTTGGAGCATTATCCATCTGGGCTTGAAAAAGAAACAAAAAAGACGAACAAAATAGGGTGAAAACCCTAAAGAAGCACTTACAAACCCTATACTGGTGCAGACTAATTGACAAATTAAAAACACACACTGGGGTTCGGACCTAACTGGGACCAGAAGCCGTCACACCCCAAGTGCCCGGAAAGCTTCTACTCCTACCACAGGAAGGAAGATAGTGCACGGCCACCCCTACAGGTAAATAAGCCTTTGCAACAGAGTAGAAATTGGCGGATAAAAGGACCAGTCCGGTTGAGTGCAACTTCCCCAAGTGGTGGCCAGTGCGAGGCTAGCTGAAGACCGCTGATCAAGGCCTGCAGAGAGACGCGTTCCCATCTTTTAAGCTGGTGAGACAACAAACTAGGTAAGCAGGAAAGTAACGTGAATCCGCAGCAGTGGTGGAAGGTGAAAGAGGACTCCAGTGCTGGTTATTGTTAGTAGTTCAAGCAGCGATGCACCTTTTGGGTAACACGAGTAATAATAACTTTCTTTAGAGTTTTGTGATTTAAAAGTGCTGGAAATAATAGGAGGTACTATTACCTAACGTAATGGTATTTAATGCAGGGATGAAAGAATGAGTTAACATTGTGAGGATTCCAACTTGTAACCTGCAGGGTTCACAATCTGACACCTACTGGTGGGATCAGGTAGGAGGTGTACACATGTCCCCCATTCTGTGTGTTCTAACTCCATCCTGTGTGTGACCCCCCACACGCACCCTCCACAGAATTCACAATGTGGCACCTATTGCTGGGATGAAGTAGGAGATGGGGCATGTCCCCCTCCTGTGCTCATGAGCTCCTCCTCCTCCATATGACTCATCATGTGCATATAAGCATCTCCTGTGCAGATGCGACCATTTTTGTGTGTGTGACGCCCCTCCTGTGCGTGTGACGCCCCTCCTGTGAGTATGGCCCTGTCCTGTGCTTGTGAGCCCCCGTGTGTATTTCTACTTCACTCTACTACACTCTTCTCACTCTACCACTCTCTACTACTCACGCTCTACTACTCTCTACTCACTCTACTACTCACTCTCTAATACTCCCTACTACTCACTCTCTAGTACTCACTCTACTACTCTACTCACTCTCTACTCATTCTCTACTACTCACTACTACTCACTCTCTTCTACTCACTCTCTACCACTGTCTACTACTCTCTACTTCTCACTCTACTACTCACTCTACTACTCTCTACTCACTCTCTACTACGCACTCTCTACTACTCACTCTCTCACTCTTACCTCTCAACCTCTCGCTCTACCTCTCTCACTACCTCTCTCTCTACTACTCCCTACTCTCTACCCGCACACGTATGCACATAATATATATATATATATATATATATATATATATATATATATATATATATATATATATATATAGATATATATAGATATATATATATATATATATATAGATATATATATATATAGATATATTTATATATATGCATATGCATTTATATATATGTATGTGTATATATATACATACATACATATTACCTACTGGCGATAGCCAGTAGGTATATATAGTTAGGACCTAGCTACCATAGGAAATCTGCAACATTCTATTGGGAATAAATTTGGCGCCGGGTTGAGGAATTTGCGTGTAATTTTCCAAAATTTAGGCCAGCTCCGCTCCGCTCCTTCCCTGGAAGTTTTGGGGGGATTCGTCAAGCGGGGGCCGAGAAAAAAGGGGGGTCCCAAAACGTGTTTTCCCCATGTTAATTTCCATAGGACGAATAGACAAGGCTACAGCCCAAACCGCTGAACGAAATTACACCAAACTTTGCAAAATTGTAGGGACTGGTACGCAGAAGTGCCTTTTCTATATTTAGTGAAAATTGCTCCAGTGGTTTTTCCGAAAATTAGGTTAAAAAACACATATATATCTATATGCGCGCTTCGAGCGCTTACAGGTACGCGTACCGGGGAGCGCACCCAGCGCAACACGGAAGTGCGCGAGCGGAAAGCTGATTGGCTCTCGGGTGTCTGTGAACATTCCAAACAGTCCGGAAAGTCCGCCATCTTGTGTCTCGGTAGAACCGAGACACAAGAGGTGAAAAACAAAAGGGGAAAACTATAAAAGGGGGCAGGCTAGAGACCCCCTGACCCCCTAGGTTTTATCAGGGGGGCCTAGGAGGACACCAAAGGTCAAAACAACTATATATATTTTTTTTTAAGTTCGCGGAGTACGCGCTGGGTGCGATGCTATGTACGCGTACCCTGTGGGACCTCCTGAGCAGGCCTAGGGGGTCAGGGTGCTTCTACCCTGCCCCCTTTGCGTGTTTTGCACCTTTGTTTCACTGCTTTCTTGAGCCTTGGTTCTACCGACGCACAAGATGGCTGCCAACACTTCCTGGTTTGGAGTGTTGAAAGACAGTGGCAGCCAATCAGCATACCTTTCCCAGGAAAGCAGCATGCTCATTGGCTGTCAACACTTCTAACCAGGAAGTGTTGGCATTCATCTTGTGCTAGGTAGACCGAGGCACAAAAGAAGCAGAAAAACAAACGTGTAGAATGCAAAAAGGGGGCAGGGTAGAAACAACCTGGCCCCCTAGGGCTGCTCAGGTGGTCCCACAAGGATATTAACATATTTAAACGTTATCCGCTAATAGAATTAGCATTTAAAAAACCTTGAGAATTCACTGAAAAAACCATAGGTTTCAGGCCTTATATACTTAGGAATTAGCATTAAAAAACCTTGCAAATTCACTGAAAAAACCATAGTGTTCAGGCCTTATATAGTTAGGAATTAGCATATAAAAAACCTTTGAAATTTACTGGAAAACCCATAGGTTTCAGGCCTTATATAGTTAGGAATTAGCATTTAAAAAACCTTGCAAATTCACTTTAAAAAACCATAGGTTTCAGGCCTTATATAGTTAGGAATTAGCATTAAAAAAACCTTGCAAATTCACTGAAAAAACCATAGGTTTCAGGCCTTATATAGTTAAGAATTAGCATTTAAAAACCGTTGAAATTCACTGAAAAAACCATAGGTTTCAGGCCTTACATAGTTAGGAATTAGCTTTTAAAAAACCTTTGAAATTCACTCAAAAACAGTTTTAGGGGTGTTATAGTTAACTGGACATTTCACTCATACAAAACCATTGAAATTGCTCCTATATAGTTAGTTGTACTAACTATATTTCGCACACCCGCAATGCACTGCTGATGATGTCACATATTAGATCATTCATGACATGGTTAGTGACATCACTGATGACATCTCAAATGACATCACTGATTACAAGATTGAATCTAGCTTTGCAGCTTAAACATCATTGTCCTGTTCCAACTCATTGCTTCTCTTATTTTAATGTATTATATAAAAACACAACTTAGTTTCAGGTTATATATAAAATAAAGGTTTTTTTTGTTCATGTTTCTTTTAGAAAAGCTTCAGAAAACATGTTTATTTTGAGATAATATATTGCTTCTCCTCTTCATCTATGTGGTTAGTGCAACACCTTATTAATACATTATAGCCGGTCACATTGCTATAAAAAGATAATTTTATTTTCTGGTTACATAGTACAGGGCCTGGAAAATGAGGTGACCTGAAAGGGCGAGAGTTTTTATTGCAGCTTTGAATAACAATGAATTACGCCTAACCTTCACAAGCACCATCAGTGAAACACAAGTGCACTTTCTAGATTTGGAAGTTTTTGTCCGAGAAGGTAAATTGCACACATGCACTTTTAGAAAACCCACTGCTGGGAACTCCGTTCTGCACTCAAGTAGCTTTCACCCTCAAAAGTTGAAACCGAGTATCCCATTTGCGGAACATATCCGCATGAAGAGAAACTGCAGTGTGGCCAGCTCTCTTAAGCAAGCATAAAGTGATTTAACAGCAAGATTTAAAGGGAGAGGCTATACTCCGCAAGTACTGAACCAAGCACTACGGAAAGTGGATGGGATACCTAGAGAAGACATCCTCTTCAGAGAAAAAAGAGTTAAGACGTCCATAGGAGACAGAGCACAGGAAGTGAGGATGATAACCAGATACAATGCCTACCATGCAAAGGTAAGAGACTGCATGAATAGGCATTGGTATCTGGTGAAAGGGGACCCTATGTTAAGTACCTTGGTCACACGTAAACCCCTCATCTACTTTAGACGAGCTAAATCCATGAGGCAACAATTGGTGAAGAACAGCCCAGAAGTAATAGAAACAGAGAGTTGGCTCAAGGCAAACCCAGGTTTTACTAGATGTTTTAAGTGCAAGGCGTGCAAACATGGAATTAATAAGAAGGAAATCCAACTAACTTTGATTAGCAAACTTAAAAAAATTCTAAAGTTTTTTAATTGTAAGAGCGACCATGTGGTATATGTCCTTCAGTGCACTTGTCCCAAGTACTATGTGGGAGGTACAATCCACATGGTGCATGTCAGGATCTTACAGCACTTAAGGGCAGTGAAAAACAGAGATAAGTCATACCCTGTAGCCCACCATATAAATGAGGTCCATGCAGGAAACGTTGAAGTACTTTGTAGTAGACTCTGTCCCCAAAAGCAGACGACGTGGAAATCGGGAAGGCAAACAAAGGCAGCTAGGGTCTCAATACATACCTATGTTCAACTGTAAGACACCCAGAGGTTTAAACTCTGATGAGGATATGTATGTCCACTTAGAATGAGATCAACACGCAAGGACCAAGGAATACCAGAAAAATGTAATCTATGTATGACATTTGCTAGCTATGTCAGTACACCGTTTTAATGTTTTATGGGATTTTTTCTCACTAAGGTGAATTTTTATGTGAACAACTCGAATTTAGGGACCTGCCCCAAAGTTCTCTTTTCCTCTATTAGGGAGAGTATTAGACAATCTGGTGTAAAGTTATTTGAGCTATTTGAATTACTTTAAAAGATGATAATGTTATGCTCTGATCAGACTATATTTTGTTGCTAGGCTGTAATGAATCTCTCTTTCCAGCATTTGCACTTATATGTTACATTTCAAATGTGTTTTTCAGCATTGGATTTGCACTTTAGAATAACAATTTGCACAGAAGCACTTGTACTTTATTATATACGAGACTAGAAGTGTGTCCATCCAAAAGTAGGCATTATGCTTAGAGAAGTAGCTGCGTATATTTTAATGTTATTTTAATGTGTTGAATTTCAGACGCGTTCCTCAGTATTGCACTTGCACTTTATACTAACAATATGCACGGAAGCATTTGCACTTTATTATTATATTCGAGACTAGAAAACTGCCCATCCTAGAATAAGCATTAAGCTTAGGGATGCAGCTGCGTATATTTTAATGATACTTTAAAGTAATTTTAAAGTTGACACATGTGCACTTTTTTTCTAAACTATTAATGTACAAGAAATGCATTGTAGCACTTGCATTTTGAGGATTTAAAGACCTGGATAGAAATATTTCCAATGGGAATAGATAGTTCGAGGCATGTGGGCTGCTGAATTCATATCTGTGCATAGATCGCCGCCTAGTGTTAGGTCCGGATAATTGCACATTGTTGTCCTGGAAGAGAATTCGAAGTATCACGAGATAGGTGGCTCCTCCCCCGGACTACAGTGCGCATGGGCATCCTCTCCATCCTCAGATTGTTTTTTTCCGCCATTGGGTTTGGATGTACTTTTCTTTACTCAAGTTTGGAAACTTTTCTAAAGGCCAAAAGGCCTTCGGGGTCGTCGGTATTGTTATTTCGATCGGTGCCGAGTACTTTGTTCCAGTTCTTTTCGAGCAGGACTTTGAAGAGAGCCGCGTGGCCTTTTCGACACTAGAGGCCCGATCGGCGATGGAACGGAGCCCGTTCAAACGATGCCCCCTTTGTAATTCTAAGTACCCACACATCGATGTGCACCCGGTGTGTAATAAGTGCCTATCTCCTGAGCACAATGAGGCCAACTGTCTAGCTTGTGCTCAATTCAGGTCAAAGAAGACGCTTAGACTGCGACGCGCAGCGAGGCAGACGATGACGAAGCCAGCACCCGACCCAGTGAATATCTTCGATGAAGAAGATGATGAGGTCGTTGAGACTGAGGATCCAGAACAGCAGTCGGATCCAGGTTCGGAGCATGACTCCAACTATTATGAAGACGACGAAGAAAACGTCGAGGATGAAAACGTCGTCGAGGTAAGGGACGACGCATCAGCCATCGGAGCCGTCGATGACGACTCGAGCGATGAACCAGGCCCAACAGTGAGTACCAGGTCGAGGCATCGCCAGAAGGCCTTAGCCAAGATCATGACGAACATTCTATAGCCCCGCGTCTCTGCCCGGCTAAGAATATATCACACGAGCCATCGGTCGAACAGTACCAGTCACTACTTAAATCGAAACCGAAAGCATGGAGTCGAAAACGAAACCGAAACTGCTGGAGACAGTCTTCGGATTGAAGAATTCGACGAAGAAGAAAAGTGTCGACGACCCTGCTGGGTCACAAATAAGGGGTGTCGAACCGAAGATCGGTACGCTGAAGTCCATGACTAAAGTCAAGCACGTCGAACCGACAAGGTCGACGTCGACGGCCAGCGACACAAATAAGGGACTCGAGTCTCAGAAGGTTCTCGATCCGAAGCAACGACTCGACAGGCCACAGTTCGTCAAAGGCCTCGAGCCGAAGTCCAAGAGCGGCTCGAAGGAGCACGTCGAGTCGAGGCAGAAGAGCGCGCCTCCAACGCAACAGGCGCCTAAGTCGACGCAAGGCCAAAAACATATTGGCAAAAAGACAAAGTCGGTCGGACCAATAACGATGCCGGCCCGAAAAAGGTCAGTCTGTCTACAAAAACTATGCCACTCAAGCCTGGACAGACCCTGTTGACCCGGGGGAGTCACAGACTATTCCTGACACTCCTTCTTATCCTGTCAAGACTTCGCCAACAGAGGATACCGCTGCGTTTAACGCATTAATAGAAAGGGCAGCACACAATCATGATGTAGAAATGCATGCTGACCCAATTGAAGAGGACTTCCTATTTGACACTTTCTCCACTTCAGAGAAATCAGTCAAGACACTGCCAATGTTGAAAGACATTTTCAAGGAAACCACAAGAGCAAGGGTTGTTAACCCCAGAATCGAAAGAAAATACAGACCGGCACCTGTGGACCCTACATATATTAAGGGACAGCTGCCATTGGACTCTTTGGTGGAATCAAATGCTCGCCAACTGACAAACCACTGGTGATGCTCCTCCTCCAGACAAGGAGTCTAAGATATTAGAAGCTTCTGGAAAAAGAGTGGCTGCTCAAGCAGCTAATATATGGAGAATTTCTAATACACAAGCCCTATTAGCCAGATATGATAGGGCTCATTATGACACACTAGAGCAACTGCTACAACATTTGCCTGATGTCTACAAGGATGGAGCAGAAACACTGATACAAGAGGGAAAACTCATATCTAACGCATCCACTAAATGTGCGCTAGACGCAGCAGACACCGCAGCCAGGGCCATCATCACAAGTGTCATGCTTAGGAGACATGCTTGTTTACGCATCTCTGGGTTCAAACCTGAGATTCAAACCACATTATTAATCAGCCTGTGAACCCTGATTATTTATTTGGTACTGATGTGGACACAATATTAGAGAAAATTAAAAAGGACACAGAGACAGCCAAGTCTATGGGTGCCTTGCAGTCACAACAATTCAGAGGAGGCTCCTTTCGTCGCTCCAGCAACAGAGGAGCTGCACGAGGCCAGGGATCCCAGCAGACTCCATACAATAAAGGGAGCACGCAGACCACCTATAATAAAAACAATAGAGGTGGATACCGTGGCAACAGCAACAAAGGCATAGGACGAAGGAATAACAACACCAGATCCTCCGCCAATACTAAACAGTGACTAAACAAACCAAAGATGGCCGCTTAAGAGGAGCCCTAATGAGGAGCTCCGGGGCTAGGGATCTCCAAGCATGGACTAAATCCCCGAACAACCCCTAAGCACGACCTGGGACCAAGCGGAAGGACTGCTTAATATTCTGAGCTAATTCTTAGCCAAAACGCACACAGATAACGGAAGAACGCTGATAAGAATCGGGTACCTGGACAGGGGACGAAGCTGAATCCCCTCCACGGACTCCCTGGACGACTGACCCATCACGATGCGGAACACCAACTGCGGAGCAATCATGAAGAACCAACGTTACCTCGGATGTAAGCGAGCCTGAGGACTTCGAGGTATAATCGGTGGTGACTCCCGTGCCTGTAAACTCAGACGAACCATCGAGGGAGGCGGAGCTACGGGACCGCGCGGATCGACAGAAAAGGTAGGATCGCCGGCACCCCCAGCGTGGCCCCACCAGCAGATAACGTCCTAACGCCCTAATACTGCAGATCCCCAAGAACAAGCACAGGATAATCGGGGATAGCGTAATTGAGGAAGAACGAGAAGCGGCTCGCCTGTCCCTAAGATGGCGGCCGCACAGGACTAAGCTAAGCCACGCGACCAGTTGGATCTCGCCAATAATAAACATCAAGGCACTGACATAGAAGTAGGACTGGCAGCGTGAGCCAAGGAAAGAAGACAGCCCTGTCCCTCACGAACAGACAAGGAAAAGGGACCAACTACCCTTAGAACTGAAAGAGAAATAGGACTGACGCTGGGAACTAGAGAAAGCATATGGTAATGAAAACGGAGAAAAGACCAAGAGTAGCAAATGAAAGGAGACTTACCAAAACCCTCCCAATGGGTACAGAACACTGATATAAGGACCAATCAAATTAAGGAATACTAAGAGAGAATAGGATCAAGGGAATTAAAAGGAACTAACCAATCCCCAGAAGAAGAGTGGAAAGAAAGAAAGGACCAAGGAAAGGAAAAGAGACTAAACAGCCTCAAGAGAAAATAGAGGAAATCCTCCCCCATCTCAGGAAATCGTCAGGGATAGACCTGGCTACCATCTGATACTGGTTACTTATCTCCAGTCAACTAGCTCCCACAATTAGGGATAGTCAATCAACTTAATTATTTAATTAAACATTATGAATTGCACCCTAATATTAACTTCAAAGAATTGATTAGAATAAAGTAACACAACTAATGAGGACCAGTATAACCAGAGGATGCACTAAAAAACAGTAGGTTGGAAGTCACTTGCACCCCCTACATGCCTGCAAAGGATTAATGATAAGAACAAACTATACCATAAGGGAAACTATACCTTACATCTGGAAACCATAGTACTGAGTTATCTGATTTCTAGTTTCCCCTGGGCACACTAGCTAGAAACTACTCAGTGCAAAACTGTCAATAAGCCTCCGCAGACCCTCATTGTGAAGCGAAAATGGATGGAAGATTCCAAGGACCGAATGGACTCAACGCAAAGAGCATAGACTATCCTGCAACTCTATCCAAAAATGCTGCCAAAAAATTCAAACACAATACTTTGAGAAAAAATCCGGACATGCTGTTCTCTGACCCATATTTTGATATAGTCAAAGGCACCATGATGAACGACCTCATATTCTACACTGACAAAACAGCTAAATGGCGTAACGTCCTGACAGAAATGCTGTTCACTAAAACTATAAAAAACATACCATATGGCACAAAAATAACGGCTTCATTAACTAAAAGAAGTAATACTGATCTATGCATTACCATCTATAAAACGGGAATAGTGCTGATACAAGCAACCAACAGAGAACTTGAGAAATTTGTGATAGCCTTCCAAAATTTAAAGAAATACATAGAAGGACCAAGCTACCAACAAAACTTGACATTACCAGATGTCACTCTTGAACATAATGACCCTA
Organism: Lissotriton vulgaris; assembly: GCF_964263255.1. NCBI lineage: Eukaryota > Metazoa > Chordata > Amphibia > Caudata > Salamandridae > Lissotriton > Lissotriton vulgaris. The sequence continues at coordinate 232,971,614 of NC_141693.1, read as the reverse complement.
ATACCAGAGTCACCATTCAAACGGAAGGCCAGAACAACCAAAGTGATAACTCTGGAGATTCAACCGAAAACATGGAGGTAATACCAGAGAATGAGATAGTAAGGACAGCGCTGTCCACTAACCCTCGAAATAAAGAGAAGAACCAGGCCCCAAGGAAAGAGCCGTTGCCGCTAACGCACAACTCCGTCACGCTTGAAGATTGTACCCCAGCCCCAAGCGAGTCCCTCCACGAAGTTATCGAAAGATCTAATGTAGATGATATTGACCCACTCCATCCTCCCGCGAAGATGAGACTTGAGCCCCAGAGACCCCTATCCACAAAAACACCACTTACATCCCATAACATTAGTATTAAGGAGGACACCTCTCAGAGAACCTCTTATAGAATCAGAACTCACAACCAAACCAAGGACACTAAGAAAAGATTTGGGGTAATCAGAACAGATTATTCACGAAGAAGAGCAAACTCTAATACCAATCCAGCCAGGACTATCTCACATACGAAATCATCCCGAACACAGAAACAACTCAAGGAACTCCAGAAAATCGTAGATAACCTGGCACAAAACTCGATGAAAATCACACAGACAATTGGGAAAATCTGGGAGATGGCGATAAGTACTCACACCAAGGTCTCACACATCCAGAATCTGATACTCAGACCCAACAGACCCAACAGGACCAAGCCTGTATCAAAAGAAGAAGCTCTGGCTTTGCTCCGATCTTATGAACAACCTCCCCGGAGTAGGGAGGAGAATATTAAAGTAATACCTATTGACCCTAATAGAGCGTCCAGAAAGAAGGACAGGAAAGCAATTCACCAAAATTTACAACAAATCCAGTTAACAGCATCCGAATATGATAATGGAAAATGCGAAAAATCTCAGAAACCCCTGAATTGTCTGCTACTTAACTGTCGTTCAGCAACGAAACATGCATCAGACATAGCTGCCCTCATCATCAATAAGGAAATTGACTTGGCCATCCTCACGGAAACATGGCTCAATGAATCATCATCTCCTACCATGGACCTCTTAATACCACCCCAATATAACATCGTCAGGTTAGACAGACCAAGGAATGTGGGAGGTGGCATAGCTTGCATTCACCGCTCAGAGATCGAGGTCGGCCAATTCCAATCTGACCCCTTAGACTCCTGCGAATACCTTGGGATCAATGTAAGAACACCAAATAATCAAAGCTGCATCTTACATGCATTCTATCATCCACCAGGAGAGAATGCAAAGTTCACAGAACAATTGATGGAGATCATAACGACTAACTCTAACTCGGATGCCAACAACATATTCCTAGGCGACTTTAACCTCCACTGGGATGACGACAATGACAAACTGGTCAACTCGCTTAAAGTCTTCCTCAGTGAGCTAAAACTTATACAAGCTTGCAACCAACCCACTCACTCACAAGGAGCGACCTTAGACTGGATTATTGCAAGAAAGGATAAGGCATCAATCCTCGCTATAGACCCATGCGACTGGTCTGACCATCACGTCATAACATTCGCGATACCGATAATGAAAAAGGGTAGGACCGTGCAACCACACAAGCTCAAGAAACTGATCCGAGACACTAAAGAGGCTAATATAGAACTACTGGTTGAAAGGTGTGAGAAAGATCTGAAACCACCCTACAATAAGCAAAATGTAAATGAGCTGACGGAGCACTATACAACCGTGATCGATAATATCGTCAATGACACCATGCCCCAAAAACTGAAAAAAGTCTCTGAGAAACCAAAAAATCCGTGGTTTAATGAATCATTGAACGAGGACAGGCGCAAACTGAGAATGGCCGAAAGGAAATGGAGACAACATCCCTCCTCCCCGGAGCTGAAAGCCCTCAGAAAAACTAGAAATGAATACAATAAAAAGATAATCAACTCCAAAAAAGAATTTATCCGATCGGAATTGGACAGAGCCACAAACAGACCGCGAAAACTCTTCGAGATTTTAAAACAGCAGTCAAACAAACTAGCCAAAACGGTTCAAGAGAATACAAAAACTTCCATAAGCTGCGAGGAATTCTCCTCATTTTTCACGGAAAAATCCAAATTACTAGAGGTGGAACTCTCAAATGCAGCAACTAACCTCTCGACCCTTCCTCCACCAAAAAATGAGGCCAATATCGCAACAGAAGACCTACAAACAAAAAATATGGCAAAATGGGATACATTTGAATTATATGACCAGAGAAAGATCGCCAAAACGCTGGCGGAACTCAGACCGAACAACCACTATCAAGATCCTCTACCGGGAAAATGTGTAAGAAAAATCAGCCACACTCTAGTTCCGATCTGGACTGAGATAATAAATGCCTCACTTGCACAAGGAACCCTCCCGGACTGCCTAAAAACAGGGCAGGTAGTGCCCATCATTAAAAAGCCGACGGCTGATGCAACAGACCCTAACAACTATCGACCAGTGACCAACATCCCTCTACTGGCCAAACTCATTGAGAAATGCGTACAGGGCCAACTGAGTCAACATATCGCTAAATTCTCACTACTAGACGATTGCCAATCTGGATTCAGAACAGGACACAGCACTGAGACTGCGATCCTGCATATTGTCGATGACGCACTTCAAGCCTTAGACTGAAATCAAACATGCCTACTAATCCTCCTAGACCTGTCATCAGCATTTGACACGGTAAACCACGAAGTGCTAATGACTAGGCTACAAAACAGGATGGGATTGTCCGGAAACGTGTTGAAATGGTTCAACTCCTTCCTACAAAATAGGACTCAACGATTCTTAGTGAATCAAGCAATCTCTTCCCCAAGCCCCAATGAAATCGGGGTCCCACAAGGCTCAACGTTATCCCCAGATCTATTCAACTTGTATGTAGAACCTCTCACCGAGATTCTTCAACAATCACAGATATCCTATCACATGTATGCTGACGACACGCAATTATACATAAAGATCGCCTCCCTCGAGGACATTGACCTAATGAACAAGACACTAAAGAGAGCACTGCAATGGTTAACAATGAACCATCTGAAACTAAATGCCCAGAAAACAGAATTCCTGCTAATTTCACCGACAAGGAGCCAACCGGATGTTAAGGAATGGACTAAATTGGTGACGGCGCTAAATTGCGCCCCGACCCTAGTTAACTCAGCCAAATCACTAGGAATCACCTTAGACGAAAACCTTGATATGAAAAACCATATTAACTCAATGGCCAAGAGCGCCCGCTTCCACTTAAATTACTTAAGAAAACTGAAACCCTTTATCTCAGAGTCCGATCTAAAACTGGCTATCCAATCACTAGTTATCTCGAGGATCGAATACGGCTGTACCACACTAGCTGGCCTACCGAAAACATCCACAGCACCACTAAAAGCCTGCCTCAACGCAGCGGCAAGACTCATCACGGGAACGAAGAAATTTGATCATATATCTCCTCACCTGAAAGCACTAAACTGGCTACCCTACGAAGCCAGAATTCAAATGAAGATGGCCTGTATTACACATAAAGCGGTTCACTACAACACGCCTAGATACCTAGCCAAGAAACTTAAGATATCAGGAGGTAACAGAACAACTAGAAGCGCAAAAGAGCTGCTGCTGCGACCAGCCTTTTTCCACAAGAAAAAAACTTACAACAGAGCATTCTCTGGAGCTGCCCCCAGAATATGGAACTCACTCCCGCCAAGCATCAGGAAGATTCAAAGTACATTATCATTCAAACGAGAACTTAAGAGCCACTTGATGAGTAAATACCCTACTTAGAGATACCTACGGACTACTGAGACGATCAGTTATGCTACCAGAGGATTGTCCACTTCAGGAATGTTGGAAGATCAATACCTGACATCTGTCTGTGCCCATGTACAAGCCGAGGCTAGACACATACTGCTACCTCATTTACTTATGATCCTATAACTATATCTCACTGACAAAACTATATAACCTCTACCTCACCTATCTATTTATCCACACTATCTTAATATGCACTGGAATACAATATAACTCTACCTCACCGAGCTTGGTTTGAGACCAATGCTAATTGCACAGACGTTAAGAACTTATATATCTAATCACGTCCATTCATTATATTGCCTTCTACCTCATATATATGTTATTATTATTATTGCTACTATAATGTCTATTTGTTATTCTTTCCTGTTCAGCGCTCTGATACCTACGGGTCTTGTACGCGCTATATAAAACACTATAAATAAAAATAAATAAAGTGACGTCTTGTCGCAGCCCTCAGACCATGTAACACCGGTCGGGGGACGATTACAGCAGTTCCTGACAGTCTGGGAAAGCATTACCACAGACAGGTGGGTGAGACAACTTATCCAATACGACTATTGTCTAGAGCTAACCTCCACTCCACCCAACATACCCCCAAGACACCGTCCTATGTCCGCAGAGCACATACACTTATTGCAGGAAGAGGTCATCAGCATGCTGCAAAAAGGGGCCATAGAACTCGTACCTATAGAACAACAGGGTACAGGGGTATACTTGCTGTACTTCTTAATTCCCACAAAAGACGGGTCTCTCAGGCCAATACTGGACCTCAGGCCCCTAAACCAATACATCTTGTCCGAACATTTTCACATGCTCACATTACAGCAGGTTCTACCATTACTCAGTCAGGGAGATTTCCTCGCAACACTAGACCTAAAAGACGCATATTTCCACATACCGATACATCCGGCACACAGGAAATATCTCAGGTTTACCATACAGAATCAGCACTACCAGTTCAAGGTCCTGCCTTTCGGGGTGACAACAGCCCCCAGGGTTTTTACCAAGTGCCTAGCGAAAATAGCTGCGCACCTACGGAGACAGCATATTCATGTCTACCCCTATCTGGACGACTGGCTTATCCAAGCAAATTCAGCCCAGCAATGTGCCAGCCACATGTCCCGCACTATTCACGTCCTACACAGCCTCGGATTCTCATGAAACTACCCGAAGTCTCATCTTCAACCCGCCCACATACAACAGTACCTAGGAGCGACAATAGACACTCTGGCAGCAAACGCACAGCCAAACTCAGCAAGAATCAACAGCATTCAATTACTGATTCAGAAATTCGGACCCCAACACTCGTTCACAGCACGGGTTTTTATGCAGTTGATAGGCATGATGGCCTCCTGCATCTTCATAGTCCCTCACGTGAGACTACACATGCGTCCACTTCAGGAGTGCTTAGCACGGCAGTGGAACCAGGCTCAAGGACAATTAAAAGACCTAGTGTTGGTGACCGGTCGCGCATACAACTCTCTGCATTGGTGGAACCCACAAAACCTTTGCAGGGGACGACCGTTCCAAGAGCCTGTACCACAAATAGTGCTTACGACGGACGCATCTCTACTGGGATGGGGAGCGCATGTCCTCCATTACACAGTGCAGGGACTATGGACGACACAGCAAAAGAAGATGCACATCAACCTGCTGGAACTGATGGCAATCTTTATGGCAATCGTTCAAAGTACATTTGTGCAACAAAGTCGTGTTGATCCGGACGGACAACATGACTGCCATGTACTACATACAGAAGCAGGGAGGGACACACTCTCCACAGTTGTCACATCTAGCGCAAAGTATGTGGAAGTGGGCCATTCAGAGAAACATATTCCTCATGGCGGAACACCTCCCAGGCAGGGACAACCAGATGGCGTATCTGCTCAGTAGACACAGCCACCAGATGCACGAGTGGGAGATACATCCCTCGGTGCTACAACCGTACTTCCAGCAGTGGGGACACCCAGAGATAGACCTGTTCGCCACAAGGGAAAACGCAAAATGCCAAAGCTTCGCTGCCAGGTTTCCACATCCGCAGTCTCAGGGCAATGCAATATGGATGAACTGGTCAGGCAGGTTTGCGTACGCTTTTCCCCCAGCCCCGCTCATACCACTAGTGGCACGCAAACTGCGACAACACTCAATGACACTCATCCTAGTTGCTCCAACGTGGGCGAGGCAACCGTGGTACACCACGTTCCTAGAACTTTCCGTGGTGCCTCATCAAAGGCTGCGATTAACACCCAGTCTTTTAACGCAGAGCCATGGAGACATTCAGCACCCAGATCCGCAACAGTTGAACCTTGCGATCTGGCTCCTGAAGTCATAGAGTTTGGTTACCTAAACTTGCCTCCTGACTGTATGAATATTATCAAAGAGGCAAGAAGACCTACGACCCGAGCATGCTATGCGGCAAAGTGGAAACAATTTGTCATCTATTGTAACAATAATGACATAAATCCGCTAGATGCATCAACTCAAAACATCATATGTTATCTGTTACATTTACACAGATGCAATCTAGCCTACAGTTCCATACGTATACATTTAGCTGCGGTGGCAGCTTATCTTCAGAACAGGTAGCACCTTTCACTCTTCAGAGTACCTGGTATTAAAGCTTTCATTGAGGAACTCAAACGAGTGATTCCTCCAAGACACCCGTCTTCACCTGTCTGGAACCTGAACGTGGTTCTAACCAGACTGATGGGACCACCTTTTGAACCCCTACACTCGTGTGAAATACAATTCCTAACGTGGAAAGTGGCTTTTTTAGTGGCAATTACATCACTTAGAAGAGTTAGTGAGCTGCAAGCCCTAACTATTCAGGAGCCATTCATCCAAATTCATGCAAATAGGGTAGTGCTACGTACAAACCCTAAATTTATGCCAAAGGTGGTATCCCAGTTTCACATCAATCAAACAATAGAACTGCCAGTGTTCTTCCCAAATCCAGATTCAGTGGCGGAAAGAGCTCTACATACACTAGACGTTAAGAGAGCTCTCCTGTACTATATAGACAGGACAAAACATTTCAGGAAAACTAAGCAACTGTTTGTTGCCTTTTCACCACAGCACAAAGGCAACCCCATTTCCAAATCAGGTGTAGCCAGATGGATTGTTAAGTGCATACAGATTTGTTATCAGAAAGCTAAACGCACATTAACAGTTCCCCCAAGAGCGCATTCAACACGCAAGTTAGGATCATCCATGGCTTTCCTAGGAAACATTCCTCTAGAAGAAATATGTAGAGCAGCCACATGTTCTACCATACATACATTTACCAAACACTACTGTGTAGATGTACACTCCAAACAGCAAGCAGCTGTAGGACAAGCTGTACTCAAGACTCTATTTCAGACTGCTGCAGCTGACATGGGCAACCACCGCTAAGGGGGAGACTGCTATACATTCTATGCACAGATATGAATTCAGCAGCCCACATGCCTCGAACGGAATATGCTACTTACCAGTATGCATCTGTTCTTGGCATGTAGGGCTGCTGACTTTCATAACGTGGATTCTCCAACTTTAGATGGCAGCCAGAGCACTTGCACTTTATATATACGGTACGAGGTAATTGCACTCGCACCTTATTGCCAAGATTGAACAGGCTGAACTGTTCATTAATCTTTGAAGATATATTGTCTACACTACATTGGAGACTACTCCTAACCAGGTTGGAGTGAAGACATGAGAACCTCATTGGCTGGCTCTATACAAATCTAAAGCTATATGAAGGAGAGACTATGAGAGGACTATACTTTAAGGGGCTTAAAACCGTGGAACATAAAAGATAATCTTTTTTTGCTCAGGTGGTTTTGGTTGTAGTGACACTCAATTCATGTGCACATTGTTAGAATTTTGAAAAAATGAAAATATAAATACAAAATAATAAATTGGAAATATAAAATAAATAATGAAATTGAAATATATCAAGTAAAGAAACAATAGAGTAAAACACATATAGAAAAAATCGAAATGTTCTAAAAAGATCAATGTATGTATTGAAATTAAGTAAATAAGAGATAAGTTTACAAACTGATGTAACCGATACCAATTGGGTGTTTGTGCCTTTTGAAGTATGTTGTCTATGTCTGATAACATGTGATCATTTTTTGTGAATATAAAAACAATTGCAGTATTATGGCTCACTGTGTGAACAAGCAGGGAATCCTGCCGAAATGCGTTACAGCCCTGTAAACAAATAATAAAACTTACTGGAATACTGGAACTGTAGTGTCGGTATCTGGCATCAGGATCGTGTGTAACGGTTGTGTTTGGATATATATATATATATATATATATCTATCTATCTATCTATCTATCTATCTATCTATCTATCTATCTATCTATCTATCTATCTATCTATCTATCTATCTATCTATCTATCTATCTATCCATCCTTCCTGCTTCTCCCAGTTCGGCATGCAGGACACAAAGACCACCACACAGCTTTCCCAGTTTAAAAGGTCAGTTTATTATCACTTTCTGTTTCTCTCTGGCATGACGCGTTTCGGGTAGGAACTACCCTTGATCACAACTGTAGTGTCGGTATCTGGCATCAGGATCGTGTGTAACGGTTGTGTTTGGGGAAAAAAAAATATATATATATACTCTCCTCGCTTCCTCACCGTATGGACTCCTCTCTTAAAACTTGCTTTTGCCGTTATAACACCAGGTTGCCCTGCATGGAAACGCCAAACACAGATGGAAATTCTCCTTCATTTATTGTGGGCAGCAAGTACAGCGTATTTACTCCTCCAACAGAAGAAGCGCCATACCGGTTTCGGGCTCCATGACCTTGATCACTGGCTGTGTGCTCAAAGTTCTGACAGCTGTGTGGACTAAATACCATTGTGCCCCACCCTTGTGGGACTTCATGCAAAAGTGCTTTCTGGGACAGGTAGTCCGTAACATTTCCAAAGTGGGTGCTTTACGGGGCTTTGTGCTAAAAAACTGTTTTCCCCATAGTGGGTACTGTGGAGGGGAAACATCAAGGTACTTGCCAATGTTCATTCCCACAATACCGGCTTTCCATCTCCTCATAGCGACCGTATTTCCTGGGCGCTGCAGCCTGCAGAGTGTGCGGCGGGGCGTTTCCGTGGCGAGGGCGCGCCGCAATTTAATGTCCAAAACACCAGGTTGCCCTGCTCAGGTTGCCCTGCATGGAAACGCCAAACACAGATGGAAATTCTCCTTCATTTATTGTGGGCAGCAAGTACAGCGTATATACTCCTCCAACAGAAGCGCCATACCGGTTTCGGGCTCCATGCCCTTGATCACTGGCTTTGTGCTCAAAGTTCCCGACAGCTGTGTGGACTAAATACCATTGTGCCCACAATAAATGAAGGAGAATTTCCATCTGTGTTTGGCGTTTCCATGCAGGGCAACCTGAGCAGGCCAACCTGGTGTTTTGGACATTAAATTGCGGCGCGCCTCACCGCGGAAACGCCCCGCTGCACACTCTGCACACTCTGCAGGCCAGTGAGGAAAGGTCACTAGTAGTGCAACTAGTTACATCAAACATTCTTTATATGCAAATATAAAACAAGCAAGATGCTTCAACTGGTTTTCCTCAGCTCTCATATGTGGCAGGATACACTGCACTAGTATGTCCCAGACTACTCTTCCCAGAGAGCCTACATGTGCAAACTACTGTGCAGGAAACACTAGAACACTATACCCAGCCCTTTAACATCTGAGCATCACATGTGACTGCCTCACTCCTAATGTATACCCTTAAACTCCAGAACGGATTAGGTTCTGGCATGCCAAGGCACCCACTAGCAAGCACTTTTAACACTTCTTGTGACACCATGCATATCTTGCCAAAAGACTCTGGAACTGTATTATCGCCAACATTTCTCTAAACATTCAAAGTCTCACACACTGGCATGTAGATCAACGCAACTACTTTCTGTTCTAATCACATCTTTACATGACCATAAACAGGTAGCAATCAGGTAAATCTCTCCCAACTGCAGTACCTAGGTACATATCTACTAACCTGTTAACGTTTAATCCCTACATATGTGAAATCCTTTAGACTTGAGCAGATTCCCTTTGCAGGATGCCAAACTCTGGCCCAAATCTTTGGAAACCTATCTTACATCTGTCTGGCAGTCAGGACGTTTGTAGTCTTTGTTGACTCTGGTCTCCTCACTCTCTCTTTTGCATTGAATTCTGTCGTTTGTTAGGTTTTTTCTCATTTTGCCCCTTAGAATGACTAAGTTGCTTTTAGGCATTACTGCATAAATTATATTTTTAACGACCTTAAAGCACCTATCAACGTATTTTTAAATCTTAAACATGAGGGCTTTCTGTACCTTGACATTTTTGAACATGTTGCATTGTTGCTCTACTGACTTCTGAGCCTGCAGCACATTCAGTTAAAGGTTTATGTATGGTCCATACTACCATACTACCATCTAAACTAAGACCTCTGGCTTTTGGGCTTTCTGGAATATTCACCTCATTTTGGTTGTCTACTACCACTCTCACCATGCGACCTCACTAAGCCAGTACCTAAACTCCTTTTGACATTCCAAGAAGAGGTCAAAATATGCCTCAAAATATTGGCTATGGCTGTGGTGCCACAAAGGGTCTCCTCAATCTGGCTAGCAACTGGTAATTCCCCATGACCGCCTTCTTGAAGACAAAAAAGAAAGAAAACATGCCTCTTCCTAAACATGATGGCTAGTGGCTTACAATACAAAAAATTGCATGAAACAAAATAACCATCTTGTGCAATTTAATGGAAAAGTATGGATGTTTCCTCGTAGGCGCACATGTTTAGAATAGTTATGGAATTCCTTTCAGTTTTAATGCATATCACACGAAAATATGATTCTTTTTAGATCAAATATTGACCCACCAGCACTTGCAATGAAGTGCACTTCTTTTTAGGTGGCTCTACACAGGCAATTGGGTAAAAGGTTGTTATAGTGTAAGAGTTAGTGGCTCAAGTGGACTGACCACATGCTGTGGTGGGCAAAAGTAAAATGTGAATGACAGATGAGCAGACTAATAGATGAGAATAGCTGACACAAAGCACTGCATTGAATGTATTTAAATGTTTTTTAATCGTGAACTTTGTTGATTACATGAGACTTGCAAAACACTAAGGTTGTCTTTAGGCACAACCTTAAAGCAGAAGGCAGATTTTTATTTGTCTTCTCCATGTTATAGTACGTTATGTGCATTTATAGTCTACAAAAACAATGCAGTGACTCACATTTTTAAGTATTAATTGCGTTCACAAAATGTTAATTGAAGTGTAGTTCATAATATTATGTGTGGCTGAACTCCGCTGATGCACTTAGTTCATGTTTAAATAAGACAATGTGCTTTAAGATAATGAATTCCATGCACACGTTTCTCCCAAAATGATTTAGGATGCAGGGAAATAGAAAGGAAAAGGTAACATGGTTAACGAGCACATTTGATGGTTTTCTTAACCAGGCCTTATTTTTCACCCAACAGCTCTATTTATGACGCAACTTGCAATTTGATTTTTCCAATTATAATATTGACCTACAAGTTGCAGGATGACTAGTGCTGTTGGCTTAAAAAGCAAGAATGGCTGATAATCATCTTCACAATGTGGTGATTGACAGTGAAATGTTTTAAATAATCTCCTGCTTTGTGTGTTTGAGAAGAATAATGGATGTGCATATTTCGCCGTAAAATTGAGTGTTCTGACATTCAGATTAATTCCTACAGTTTTCCATTGAAAATAAAGTCTTCAACAATAGCTGCGATCACAAACCAAATAAAGAGGAATAAAGACTCCAAACAATTTTTTTCCCATGGGACGGGGTACTTAAGCTGGCAGGTCCCATTAGTTGCACATAAAGACAAAAAGTAAACACAAAGTGGGAGATTGACTTCCTCCAGTGTTGACATCTATTTCTGATAGTCAAACGTCAGAGAAAGATTAGAATCAAGGAAAAAACAGAAAAGAGTTGTTGACTGGCATCCAGCTCTTTCTTGCAGTCGGTGGTTGTGGCGCAGTACAAAGCACATACTACCAAGGAGTAGCCAGAAAATTAAAATACCCACCACTTTGAACCGAAGCTCTGATGGCACCAAACATGTGAAGCTAGTGATCCCCACCCTCCCTGGAAGAGCTTCTTTGTCTCTTCCATCCAACCATGTATCCATTTATCCTTTCGCCCACCCCTCCAACTGCTGATATCCACTATTTCAACTTTACATTACCATCAATTTATTCTTTCATCTGCCATTCGGTATTTCACCATTCCATCCATCTGGTCATTCCATCCATACATTCGCTTATAGCCACCATTTCGCCATTCCATTCGGTCATCCATTCATTCTTTTGTTCAATCTTTCACTAATCCATCAATCCACTGGCAATTCGATCCATCCACTCAATCATCCATCTATGCATGAATGCATACATATATCCATCTACCCATACATCCATACTTTGACTTACACATCCATGAATGAAGCCTTTCATCCATTTGGTCTATTCATCCAGATTTCTTGTTACCTTGCCATCCATTCCCCTGTGAATTCACTTAGCTATTCACCAAGCCATGTATCCACCCACTCATCCATACACATTTATCTACCTTCTTTTGCATCCTTACTTGCTATCACTCTTCCTTTACCCCTACTTACTTTCAGCCTTTCACCCTACCTTTAGTTTTTCTCCCAATCCTTTTTTAGGTCAAATTCTAGCGTAAGACTGCGCACGTGAGCAGTCTCGCTGGTGAGATTTAGAGATATTGGGGAGATTCACTAGAGGGCTTTAAGCCCCGCCCCTCTTTTCCATTGGCTGGTGCCACCGTTCATGCTAAACGGTGGCCAGCCATTGGAAAAGAGGTTCCAGTGATGTACACTTTTCTCTTTTAGAGCCATCCCACTTGGACTGGCTCCCCTGACTTCCTGATGGCGTAAAAGGTTTGTTATCTTCTTTATGGGTCCGAACAGGTCCATAAAGAAGGTAATAAACCTTTCACGCCAGCAGGTAGTCCAGCCAAGCCCGTCCAAGTGGGATGGCAAAAAGAGGAAAGTCTATATCGTGGCGGTGCCGCAATTATACCAAAATGAAAGAAATAGATGTTTTTTCTATTTCTTTACTTTTCGTATAACCGCGGCACCCGAACTTTACTAAAGTGCGGGTTCCGTGATTATACCAAAAGTTAAGAAATAGAAAAAACATCTATTTCTTTCATTTTAGTATAATCGCGGCACCCGCGCTTTACTTTTAAAATGTTATAAGTAAAGCGCGGGTGCTGGGCTGCCTGGCAAGCGCTTGTTGTCATTTTCGGTATAGAGTGCCGTTCTGTCATTTTACTTGGTGCATAACCCCAAGGCACTATGCAGAGGTTGCCTGCACAAGGTTATTTCCATGTTATATTCCTAACCCCCAGAGGACTGGGCGCCTCTACCGCCCCCTCTCTGTCGGACTTATAAATCGAGCTGGTCATTGGTTTTAAAATATTCAGAGATCTTTGGAAAGCGTGCTCCCTGCATACATGGTATTAGCACAGCCTTGTTTATGTTTCAAGCCTGATTGTATTATTCACACAAATCACCCCAGCAAATGCATTAACCTGTAGAGTTAGTTTATCATTATGTGCAAAACTTGTTGGCTCCACAGGCCTGTCTCTGCAGCTGTTCACTTACCCCCACCCCTAGCTTAAACTGTAATATGTTTATAACCAATTATGTAAGCCAGACAAGGTTTTATTGTAATGTTTTTAACACGAAGCCATTTTTTGTGGGGGTCAGAGCTCGAAGAACAGATAATACAAAGGATAATTGTAATTGACTCCGCCCCTCGCGACTCCATTCCCAGTCAGTGCTCCCGGAATAAAGAAGGATTTCCATTTCCCGCCACGCCTGGGTGCGTTTCCCACTATGGGAATGGCGGGTGCTGGGGTATTTTGATCTCTATGGGCCCCACCATGGCCCCTACCCTCTGTTTGTTATTTCTGGCCCACACCCCACGCGCTCCTGTTTGCAGCATTGTTCCTGGCACACAGAAGCCTGCCCCCATCTCAGAGACCCACTTAGTCTGAAACTCCACACCTTTCGGAAATACACGTGACATCTGACCCTTCCAAAGTGGGGCTACTGTGATTTGTTTTCAATCCCAGGCTACACTTGAGCCGCGCAATCAGCATGCAACTGCGCACTGTATCGAAGTTCACTAAGCAGTACAGAAAATGTGCCACATATACTTTAAAAGGCAGCAGTGCGTACTGATACAGGATCGCCGCGTGCCTTTAGACAAATGATCACACCGCACAGTCCTATGCAGTGTGTACTGATACAGGATTGCAGCGTGCCTTTATACAAATATTCACACGCACAGTCCTACGCAGTGCGCACCCTTTACAAATGGTCGCACAAGCATTGCGCACTATGCAAAGGATCACACCGCGTGCAGTTCCCACAAATTGTGGGGTGCTGGTAACGTGTGGTACGGACAGTACTGTGATCACACTGTACAGAGCACAACCTGCTTGGCGCAGGGATTTGTGCAGCACAGAGAGACTGTGCAGTGCGCAGCATCCTGATCACACATACACCTGTTTCCCTCCACGACGGAATGCGAACACTCCCTGTCCCTAAATGCCCCAGTCAGGGACACTTGCATCGACCCTTTTTGGAATCTCTTGCACCCTTGAAAAGTGCAAATCTCGCGCCTGCCTGGAAGCCTCGTCAGTCTCGACCATCCTTAGCTTCGGGGTGCCAAGGCTGTGGAGCGGGCTCTGCGCAGTCTTCCAAGCCCCTAGAAATGCCCCGCACCGCCACTTGCGCCATTAGATAGCCCTCACCTGCTGCGGGGATCCACCAGTTCTAGCTTACTATGCCAGCAGCCGCCCTTGTCCGGCACGTCCCGGCGTCGAGGGTCTGGCGGCGCTAGACATGTGTTTCGGCTGTTTCTAGGCGCTGCAAACAGTGCCTTGTCGGATTGCGCCTGGCGCGGCACCGGAGTGGGGCTGTGCTGCCGCTGGCGCTTCGCACATCTGCACGCACTCTCGACGTGCTCTGAAGTAAACTTGGCCCCATCGTCGCTGAACTTCCTGTTATTAGCTCGCGCATTCCTGCTGCAGCAGCGCTACTACTCCCAGCCGTCCCCAGGGCCCCCCCATTCCTTTGCTGACTGTACAGGTGAAGATGTGGGTGTTGTATATTGATTCTTCTTGTAATATGGCTGACAGTAGTCATTAGCCCTTCCTTAATGTTTTCAACTTCTCAGTCTCCCAGAATACCTGTGAGTGTTGTAACTTGTACCAGAGTGTTCTACCTGTGTCAGTTGAAGGTCTGGTCAGCTGGCGAGGTGTGTACTCAGCTGTGTCTAGGAATAAATCTACATGTAATCAACTAGAAGTATCCTGTCATCTATCACCATTTTATTTACAACATTTTGGCAAGGAGGGTGGGATTTCTCACCTGAGCAGTTAAGTTGGTCCTCTTGCTATGTTTTTTGTTGTTGCTGCGGTCGGTTTGTTCTTATTTTCTTCAAAGCAGCGTGTGTCCGTTTAATGCTTGTGATTTCCTCATTTTGGCAGCATGTGTATCCGCTTTTCATGTCATTCTGGACAGTAAGTGCACAACGGGGACAAATGTCCCAGGTCAGAGTCTGGACAGTAAGTCCACAACGGAGCCAAAGGTCGGAAAGCCTTAATTTGGGACAAAGGTTCCAAGATGGAGGCAAAGGTCGGAAGGCCTTAATTTGGGACAAAGGTTCCAGGATTAACACCGAGGATGGACAATGGTCCAGATTGCGTCTAAGCTAGTCACATCTAGGACTATGTATTCATCTTTTGAAGTGAAAGCTTCAAGCCAAAATTTGAATCTCTTTACATCGCATGTGATACTGCAGTTAGTAATCTTGAAGAGTACCTATGTATGGAATTCTCAAATTTTATCTAAGACTGTGGTATTTGTGAAGCACAAAGGCGTACGTTGAATTGTCTATCTTCAACTCAGAGCGTAAAGTGTTGGTGGAAGGAAACAGATTTGAGAGAGTGGACTGTCTCTTCCTGTTTTGTCAGTCTAAGGGGAGTAGGTAGTGGTGATGCCTATTAGTTGTTTTAAGTGTTGCGTCTCACCTCACCCTTCACTTTTAGTATTAAATCTTTTTATTGCAAAATGAAAGGCTCTTCCACAACACAGAGAGGTTTTGTTCTACAAAACAAGTGTCAAGCTACCAATTATCATGGTAATATTAACGAAACACCACCATAGGGTACCTCCACATCGTCCAACAGTCCTTGAAGGTCGCAGGCCTATCAGGTGGGACCGACCCAATGTCCACAGAGTCACAACCAGAAACAATCCCACCCTCAACCCACTCCCCCCACAACTCCTCCCCAACCTACCCACCCCCTCCCTCGTCCCGAATCTAACATCTCGCACCAAACATACCACTATACGCACTTGAACCATTCAGTCATCCATGTGTGATAAGCAGAGTAATCGTAAATATCTTGGGCAAGTTACCTCTCGAAATTCAGTGGCCAATAGGGACAGGAAGGGCTGCCACAGCTCCGCATATTTAGCCCCCTCCCCCGCTCTCACCAGGGATAGTTTCTCCATACCAAGAACAGAACAGAGCCTCCCCAACCAACCCTGGAAAGTGGGGATCTGCGTAGTGCGCCACAGAGCCAGTAAAGCCTGAACGGCCAAACCCAGCGCTATTGGCCCCTGCGTGCTCTCAAAGGGAAGGTAAGGGCATTGGGAAGCCCCAACAGGACATAGGCCGGAAATCGTGGGATCTCCGTCTCGAAGTGAGTGTCCACCTTGTCCAGTATCTCCCCCCAGTAGTCCCTGATGTGCCTGCAGTCCCACAGAAGGTGTGCCAGAGTGCCCCTCTCCCCACAGCCCCGCCAGCAGGAAGCATCTCTGGTGTGGTCCATCTCATGCGTATAGTACCAGTAGGTCACTAGTTTGGTAAAGGTGTCCATCAACCCCATGTGGTAGGTCGAATGTCGGGCGCAGTAGTAAATGTCGTCCCATTCTTTATTACTCAAGTTCCGCCCTAGCTCCCTCTCCCACCTCTCCCGTCCAGCATTATAAACGTGTGAATGCCTGTCCAAGAGTAATCGAGAGATGTCTGAGATAAGACGTTTATCTGCAGTGCGCGAAAGAAGCCAATATTCGTATTTACTATGCTTGTGATTCGCTTCTCCACTGATCAGGGGGTGGAGCGACCAATGCCGCACCTGAAAATACCGAAGGCGTTCTATTTCCAGTAAGTCATAGGTCTTCCGGAAATCCTCGAAGGGTATCACGCCGTTGCCCGAATACATGTGAAAAAGGCATCTGCAACCCGCCGGGCGCCAGCGTGCGAAAGCTCGAACGTCTCTACCAGGGTTGAAATTAGGGTTCTCTAACATGGGGGTGAGAGGCGACGGAACCGTCGTCAGGCCATGTCGGGTACAGGTTTGATCCCAAACCTCAAGCGGGACTCTTGTGATAAACGAGGCGCACAGGTCGGGGGTCAATGGTGTCGTCGAAGGAAGGGCACCTCTTGCAACGGACGCCCCGCCACCGCCTGATCCTGGAAAAGCCAGTGTTGTTCCGATTCCCATTTACTCCATTCTACAAGGGTCCGGAGTTGGGTCGCTTGAAAATAGAACTGTAAATCTCCCACCCCTCTCCTGGGGAGCATCGCCAGCCGCAGATTATTCCTAGGCCGTTTCCCGTTCCATACAAACTGCGCCAGCTCCGATTGCGTACGGCGGATCCAGCCCTCAGTGGGGCGAAGCTGGATAGCCCGGAAGACGTACAGAATCTGCGGGAGGATCGTCATCTTCACCGCTGCCACCCGACCCAGCCAGGAAAGCGGGAGGTGCCGCCACCGTCCCAATTCCGAGCGAATAGTGCGACTGAGATTGGCGTAATTGATGTGCACCGTATCCTGCAGCGTGGCCGCCAGCTGTATCCCCAAATAGGGGACGGCGCCATCCGCCCAGCGGAAAGGGAACTGAGCCTCCAACGAGGCACGTGTCTGCGCTTCCAAGGAGAGATCAAGGGCCAGTGATTTTGCCATATTTACTTTGAAGCCGGAAGCCTTTGCAAACGCCTCCAAGACCGCTACGACGGCCGGTAATGAAGCTGCAGGGGAATCAAAGAAGAGAAGGACATCGTCGGCGTATAAGCTAATCGTGTGAATGTATGCCCCAAATTTAATCCCTCGCACCTTTGGATCCGTTCGCATAGCCTGTGCAAGGGGTTCCATGTACAGCGCGAAGAGGAGGGGGGAAAGCGGACACCACTGCCGCGTTCCACGCTCAATGGGGAATGTGGGTGACGAGCAGCCATTAACTCGCACCGATGCTGTGGGGAAGGTGTAGCATTACAAGACCCATGTGCGAAATTTAATACCCAACCCCGCCCTGGCAAGCACCTGCTCCAGGTACGGCCAATGAACACGGTCAAATGCCTTCTCTGCGTCTATTGCCAGCATCATGAATTCGCCTGGCAACCTAGTGGCCCGTTCAACCAAATGGAGCGCCCTTTTCGTGTTATCAACTGTCTGTTGTTCTGGGATAAAGCCAGCTTGATCCGGGTCGATCAAACCTTGCATTAGTGGACCTAGCCGCGCCGCCAATATGCTAGTATAAAGTTTGAGATCTACATTAAGGAGTGATATGGGCTGGTAGGCTCCACATTGCGTTCGGTCCTTCCCTGGTTTGGGGATAACTGATATCGTGGCACTCATCAGATCCCTAGGGATAGCACCGGTATCGGAAAAGGAATTAAAAAGGGCGGTCAATATTGGGGCAATCTGGGAACAAAAAGTCTTATAAAAGACGACAGAGAAGCCGTCCGGACCAGGCGCCTTGGCCAGCTTGAGGCGTGAGATCGCCGATATAACCTCTTCGGGACGGATCGCCCTCTCCAGTAGTTCCGACTGCTCTGCCGTCAAGGATGGGAGGGACACCGAGTCCAAAAAAGCCGTGCTATCTGCGGGGTCAAGGTGCGCCCCTGCGTATAAAGTAGTGTAAAAGTCGCTAAAGGCCTTTGCTATGGCCCCGTCTTCGGTCACTTTCTCTCCTCCCTGTGTATGGATCTCCTGCACTGTGTGTCGCTGCTGTTGCTCACAAAGAGCGCGCCCCAACAGTGTCCCGCACCCGTCACCCCCTGTATAATACACGTGTCGTACTCTCAAAGCTGCGTATTCCGCTCGGTCCTGGTCTAATGCCGCCAACTGTTGACGCACTAGGCGCAGCTGTCTCCATACCCGCGGCGCCCCAGTCCGCTGGTGTATCTGTTCCAATTCCTTCGTGCAGGAGGAGAGCTCCTCCCTCTTACGCGCCCGGTCCGCATATTCTGCCGCCGTGATCGCTATGAACTCTCCCCGTAGGACCGCCTTGAGAGCTGCACAGTGGGTCGCAAGGGAGGTGTCCGACGGCCGGTTGTGTAGTAAATAGTCAGTTATGGCTCCCTTAATTTTGGTTACCACATCTTTTCTATGTAGTAATGTGTCGCGCAACCTCCAACTACGCGCGCTGCGCCAAAGAGGTGGGAAGGTGAACACAACAGAAAGGGGTGCGCGATCAGAGAGCGCCGCTGCTCCTATCTCTACTTTAGATGCTACCGCTCGCAGCGAGGCGGATGCTATGAAATAGTCAAGGCGCGCATTGGGCTTGTGGGCGTTAGAGTAGTACGTGTAGTCCCGGACTCCCGGGTGCAAGCTTCGCCACAAGTCAGTCAGTCCTAGTTCTTCCATTCTTCTTCGTCCCCCCTCTGAAAGGGTGCCTGCCTGCGTGGACCGCTGCGCTGATCTATCAAGGAGGTTATCGAATACTAGGTTAAGCCCCCCCCCCCCACAAGAATGTGTCTGTCAGGTGCAGAGGCTGCCTCGTTCAGCACCTGCTGGAAAAACCTCTTTTGTCCCTCATTTGGAGCATATACTGAAATAATCGTGAAAGTGTCTGTTCCTAGTGAAAATCTGCAGGACAACAAGCGCCCCTTAAGCTCGGCTCCCTTGCATAACACCATCCCCTTAAACCGCTGGGACACCAGAATCGCCACTCCTGCCGTCCTTGTGGGTGCCGAAGAAAAGTATTGTATTGGGAAGTGACGGGACCTGAGCCTGTGGCAATCTTTGGAAAGCAAGTGCGTCTCCTGGAGAAGACAGATATCTGCTTTGGAATGCTCCAACAGGGACAACACCGCCCGGCGTTTCACGGGGTTATTAAGCCTGCGTACATTCAGCGTGAGGACGCACAATTCAGTCGCAGGCATAAGGAAGCATTCCCCTCACTCGCTCCAGCACCCTGACCATTGGCCCACTCGCCGGCCTCCGCCTGTCCCGCAGTTGTTCTGACCACCTGCAACCTCTCTGCCCCAGCAGCTCCACATCGACGCACACCCTAGTACTCTCACACACCCCCAGCCATACTCGGATCCGAAACCCCCCCATCCCGCCAAAACTACCCGCCCAAGATTGAAGTAAAACCATTACAACTATCCCCCCCCCGTACCCCCAAAGTCAATGTCCATCATCCCAGGTTGAATGGTAAAGTGTCACCTCGGGGAAGATCGACTGCACCTCACTCACGAGTCCCGGTCTCCCGCTGACAGCAGGTCCTTTACTACCAAACCCGCCCTACCAATGTAGGGCATGAGTTTGCCCTCAGCTGGGCTGGGCCCCCTCCGGAGTGGAGGACACCGCCGCCACGGCTGCACGGTGCCCCTCCTCAATCGCCGCTGCCGAAGTCTTGTTGACTCGTCGTCTTCTGCGCTGCAGCTGCCATCTGGGCCTTCCATCGTCTCTGTCCGGCGTGGGGTCCGCTTCTCCATCCGTCTCCTCCTGCGGATCTATCCCCAACAATCTGCAGGCCTCTGTCAGGGATCTCAATTGGAACAGTTTGTTGTCTTTTTTTAACATTAGTTGGGAGGGGTGACCCCAGCTATAGGGAATTTTGTGCTGCTGTAGAAAGGCCGTAACCGGCTTGAAGAGCTGTCGCTTCTGCAAGGTGATGGCGGACAGGTCTTGATACAAGACTGGTGCCTGTCCCCGGTAGGAAAGAGGGTGTAGCTGCCTGGCCTTTTGGAGACTCTCCTCTTTAGTGCAGAAGTCTTGTACACATGCCAGGATATCGGGCGGGGGCGCCTTAGGGGAGCGCGGCGGGCCCACTCTGTGTACACGATCAATACGTATCTCTTCCTCCGGCGAGCGTCCCAAAATGTGATTAAAGATACCGTTGGTGAAGCCCAAAAGATCCTTGGTGTCCTCCGCCATGATCACTCCCCGAATGCGTACATTATGGCGCCGGGAACGATTCTCAAGGTCCTCCATATAAGCTTGGAGGTCCACGTGCTGGTCGTGAAGGCGGCCTACTTCTTGGTGCAGCCCCTCTATCTCCAAGTCCCTGGAGTCGCTTTTAGTTTGGAGGTCCGCAACTCTTTCCCCGTTACCGTCCATGTCTCTACGGGCCTCCTTAATCTCATCCGTAAATTCTTTCTTCAGGGATTGGATGTCCTTGCGCAAGGCGGAGAAGAGGGACTCCAGGAAGGCCTTCGTAATCAAGTCTTTGCCTTCCGATGTCTCCACCGCGGGCTTTGGGGATTCAGCCGCCATATCCTTGGCCGGGGGTTTCACCTGGGTCGACGCAAAATGGTCCTTGACCGTTCTCTCCTTCCTGTTTCTGGCAGCAGACATCGTCGACCCGCCGGACCTCTCCGTGGCCTCCAGTCTCTCCGGGAGTCGTCACTGCGACCCCCCCCCGACACCCGCAGCCATCCGTCCTGTCGCCAGCGGAGGGTCTCACTAACCCTGGCAATCACCACTGCTGCTCCCTGCTGCACTTCAGGCGCCACCTGCTCCTCCGATGATTCGGCGAATGACCACTCTCCTCCGGACTGTCCAAGCACCTGCGATGAGCTCCAGGGTCCGAACCCCAGTGTCCCTGGGCAGAACCAGGTGCCAGCGCCACGTGCCGTCTCCGCTACCTCCTCCACCTGTGGGTCCACACCCCAATAGCAGGGCCGGCTTCCAGTCTTAGGTCTCTCCAGGCTCCCTTCTGCCTGTCCAACACAACTCCACAGGGCCCAGGTCCCGCGTAGGGCGATATGTGGTGGGAGGCTCGAGACCAGCACCCCCGTCTACTGCCTGGGGTGCTCCTTCACAGTCCCAATGCATGCCTGCCCCTTCCGCGGGAGCAGCCGGGGCCCTCCACCATGCGCCTCTTAGACTGATCACTGCTGCCAAGGCACCAGGCAAATACACAAAATGGCGGTTCGACTCGTCTCCCCCGTCGATCAGCCAGGAGTCCACCCTATCCGATGCTGTGCCCGGCCGTCCGGTTCCCCGCCGAGCTCTCTGAGGGCCTGTCTCACCCGTGTGTGGGCCGCTCAGCACTCGGCACAGGCCAGTATTTCAGCAGGCCGCCGCCACTGATGCTCCGTAAAATGGTGGGCCGCCGGAGCGCCGCCTCCGTCCTTTCTCCTGCGAGCCGGAGCCCCGGCCCTCGCTCTGTTGTCTGTTTGTGGGAGGTCCCCTCCGGTGCCTCTTCGGGGGTTCCGCTCTAACAGGGCCGGTCCTCACCGTCCTCTCGGCTCAGCCCCCTCGCCGCGCTCCACTTCAGCGGCCGCCCCGTCCGCTCGGCCGCGGTCACCCAGCTGCCTTTCGCCGCCTCCAATTCCGAGGCGAAAGTTGTCCCCCCCCGGATGCTCCCTTGGGTCAGGGCCACCACCGCCGGGCACCGTCAGGCGCTATACCGGCCGAGGGCCCGTGCTAATGATCGCTGTCGGCAGGAGCTCCAGGAAAGCGCGTCCGATCACACCGCCATCTTGGCCACGCCCCACACTTCACTTTTACACTCTTTGCCCCAAAATGCTCTTTTGCCTTCATGAACTAAACTTAGTTCAAGTCGTCTTAGGCCTCCTATCTGTCTTTAATGTTACTGTGGTTGTCTCCCATGCATTAAGCTTTATTTTTTTATGTTTGTTTAATTTCTTTTCTGTAAAGGAGGAAGATTTGTTGTATATTGATTCTTCTTGTAATATGGCTGACAGTAGTCATTAGCCCTTCCTTAGTGTTTTCACCTTCTCAGTCTCCCAGAATACCTGCGAGTGTTCTAACTTTTATCAGAGTGTTCTACCTGTGTCAGTTGAAGGTCTGGCCAGCTGGCGAGGTGTGTACTCGGCTGTGTCTTGGAATAAATCTACATGTAATCAACTAGAAGTATCCTGTCATCTATCACCATTTTATTTACAACAGTGGGTCAGGTTGAAGGGGATTGGGAAGGCGAGCCCACAGCACCCCCAGGAATCCTGTCTAGTTTAGCAACCTCAGTAGGGAAGCATGGAAGCTGCATTGATATATTCATTCATACGAGGGCTGCACGCCACATTAAAGGGGGACACAGTGTAAGAGGGTTAATTCATGGGGGACTTAGAACCCCTGATCCAAGTGCTTGAAATGGAAAAATAGAAGTGCAGATACCCTGTACCAGAGTACCTGCTTGTTTCAGAAGAGTGCTGGTACTCTCCCATCGAAATAAACAAGCATTAAAAATGCAATAGTTCTCGCCTTTTAATAAGTTAAAGCCATTTGCTTTGCTATACAATACCATTAGCAAAGCAAATGGCTTTACCTTAACCAAAGGCGAGACCTATTGCATTTTCAATGCTTGTTCCTCCTTACCCTAATTATGAAATGTTGGCTTTCCTTCCCCACTGTAGCTGCAAAAGCAAAGGGGCGGGGAGGGTTCGCGATGCCCAAGCTCCCCACCTCTTCAGTAATAGGAGTCTATAAAACAAGCATTTACAATGCAATGGTTTCGCCTTTGGAAAAGTTAGAGTTATTGGCATTGCTCATGACATTTCTTTTTTTTTTTTTACTTATAAATAAATGGCATTGTTATTTACATTGCCAACAGCTCTCACAGCCCACACAGCTCTCTCAGCCCACACAGCTCTCTCAGCCCTCACAGCCCTCTCAGCCCTCACAGCCCACACAGCCCACACAGCCCACACAGCCCTCACAGCCCACACAGCTCTCACAGCTCTCACAGCCCTCACAGCTCTCACAGCCCTCACAGCTCTCACAGCCCACACAGCTCTCACAGCTCTCACAGCCCACACAGCTCTCACAGCCCACACAGCTCTCACAGCCCACACAGCTCTCACAGCCCACACAGCTCTCACAGCCCTCACAGCCCACACAGCTCTCACAGCCCACACAGCTCTCACAGCTCTCACAGCCCACACAGCTCTCACAGCCCACACAGCTCTCACAGCCCACACAGCCCACACAGCCCACACAGCCCACACAGCCCACACAGCCCACACAGCCCACACAGCTCTCACAGCCCCATAACCTATTTGGCAAATGTCAGGTTTGTGTAGCACCACCTGATCTTTCAAACTCCTAAGAAATACTTCAGTCGGGATAAGGGTAATCTTGGCTCCTGTGTCACAGAGACTGCAAATGACTGCTCAATCTATGCAAACTGACTCGAAAGGACCATCATCCTCAACATCCATACCTTGTAAAACAATGTTGTCCTCTTTGCCATCATCACTCTCTGCATTGTACAGAGCTTCCTAGACCTATTTTTTAATATTGCCACTTCTACAACATTTCGATACATGACCCTTCTGTCCACACTTTTTGCACTTGGCCTTCCACCCAATACAATCTTTGTTAATGGCCACATGACCATACTCGCCGCATCTATATGTTCCCTAGAATTTCTAATCACCCTTAAGCTTATTAGCCTTTGCTCTGTTGTAAGTCACTTTCCTTCCCTTTCTTATAGGTTTGCCCAACATGTACCTCCTCATCTTTGCTACTTCAAACATCTCCCTTTTTAAGTTCCTCCGACTATATTTGCATGTTTTAGCAATTGTTAGAGCCTCTGACAAAGAAGGATTGCCCTTCTGCCAGCAAACCTCTTTTGCTTTTTCAATGCTGCATCCCAACATAAATTGGTCCCTCAAATGCTCATCTCAATTCCACTCCAAATTACACATAGAAGCAAGTTTTCTCAAAACAGTTATCTACTCTTCAACATTCTCCCCTTTTTCTCTGCATGCTCCCGCCAAAATAATATCTTTCGAGAAACGTTGAAGTCTTGGGCAAAGAATGCAGATCATGTTTTTTAAAACATATCTCAAAATCATTCAACTCCCCTGCTTGATCCGCTGTCAGGGTAGGCAAGTATTAAAAGATCTCTTGCCCTTCTGGGCCTAGCCAATGTAAAAGAAGGGAATTCTTCTGTTCAACAGAAAGAGCAGTACCACACACAGGCGCATAGTGCACAAATACATTCTTCCATATCTTCCACTGTATCTCTTCACCAGGCAGCATGAAACATTTTTTTTAAAGGTAGAGGTACAATATTCTGCATGGTCTTTTGCCTCCTTCGCTTACAAACATTAATTACACAAAAAGAAATTTAACCAACAGTGAAATTGAAACAAAAATGGTATCATTTAACATCGTCCACAGTACACCAGTGACAACTCCAAGGCTTCGTAAAACAAATGCAAGAAAAATACTAGAAAATGCGCAATAAACAGAAAGAAACAAAATAAGTCTATGCGCTCACTGGATACATCCAGCACGTGTCAAATGTACCTTTTGTTACATGCACACCTGTGCATTCTAGTGTTGAGAAAGCAGACAATGCCAAGGGCCAGTGAGACATCACAGTTTACTTAGACGTGCACATCTGTGTCGCAATCAATGGCAGTCGCCGTGGTTAGCTATGCACGTCAGCAGGACAGGGTAGAATGTGGACTGGTTTATTGTGAATATCTCTTCTTCCCCTTGATGGGTCCATACATCTGTCAGTCCCAAACACACAGGGTGCAGCAGGGGCTCAAACTCTGTATTATTTCACCCAATTAAAGAGCATGTTCCTGTGGTTGCATCACAGAGGAATACGTTTAAGTCAAGGAACCCATCTTCCCACGCGGGACTAGTTACCTGTCTGCACTGATTCAACATGTGTTCTGATACTGCACAAGATTTTTAAAGTCCGCTGTCTTTGAAGGATGCTCTAAATACAAAACGAACATAATGATTCTTTACTCGTAGCCTGATATGTGTATAGGGTACTGATAGTGGCGGCTGCTATTGAACGGCGGATGTGGGGAGGGCAAGTGGGTGGATTTGGGGGCAGGAATAAACAAGCATTTACAAGTACAGCCCCCCCCCCCCTCTCTTTGAAAGCACCCGCACTCACCGGCTGTCTTCTGGCGGGCGGGGCTAACCTCCTCACACGGGAGCCTTGCTCCCTGCAGCACTCCTCCGGCGGTCGTTTTGGGGCCGCGGGCGGGGTTCCTCTCCTCCTGGGCTCTCCTAGATGCAGCAGGGCTCCCTCGCATCACGGGAGCCCTGCAAACCGGCTGCCAGGCTTCTTCTTTCTTCCCCCCGGGCTGCGGGGGCGGGCACTTCCGGCCAACCACGGAAGGGTGCCATGGTTTTTCACCTGTAACACAGCCTCCAGCGTGCGCCAGTGAAAGGCTTGCATTGCTTTGGAAATCCTCCAGCTTTTCCAGAATTTTAGACGCACAACAAGAACCGGGGATTAAAAAGAAGTTGCTAAAATTGGGTGTCTGCTTTGTGTCTCGGCTGACTAGCGGAGAACATTGCACTTTTCACCTCACGTTGCCAACATCCAGAGGCGCAACTAGAGCCAAATTTGGGGGGGGGGGGGTCGGGGGGTAAGAAAATAATCGGGGGGAGGGTGTAATTCTTCCAGCAGTAGGTAGAGAAGAGATACAGGGGCTCTAAGAAGGGGTGAAAAAACAACACAGCCTAATGAACAAGCAAATGGTCTTTTAAAGACCTGTGAAGTACTCGGGTGCAGTGCAGCTGTGTGTGTGCCCGGGAAGCTGAGTCAGCCGGGGCTGGCGCACACGATGGGGGGGGGGGGGGTTGAACGTAGTGCGCCTGCCAACATATGCTCACTGTACAATGTACAGCAAGTTTCTGTCTCAGACAGTCCCTTGGCCTGATTTAGGAGTGTGGCGAGCACTGGACAGATGCCACAGTACAATACAGAACGGTGTCCTATTTTTACAAAAAAAAAACAATGGCAACTGTTCCACAGTGGCACCCTTGCTGCAGTCTCAGCAGAGAGGGCAACGATTGAAAGAGCGCGGAGTCTGACTCCACCTCAAGGCCGGTTCGGTGTGCGTCGCTGGTGTGGACGAAGTCGTGTTTCAGTGTCCATCTTTCAAGGCAAAATTAACACAACTTTCTAGCCATGATCCATTATGCAGCTTCGTTATTTACACAAAAAGCCAACCGGCCTCTCTGTTGTCAGGTGAAAGGATGCGATGCTTAATAGCACCGATATGAGCTCGAGATCCGAGCCATTAGTACTTTGAGGTTTTACGAAATTGCCCCCTGAGGGCAAACCAACATTCCTCCGAGACCAAAGTACTTAAAATACCTGCGTCACGGTGCAACTTCGACAGACATTTCCAGATATCGCTCACCAGAAGCATTTTATGAGCAACACTGCATGACTTAATGAATCAGAAACAAGCATATCTCTCGGCCAAAATCAACGCAGAGAGATAGCCTGGTGGGTACAGTGCAGGGTGCAGAGATCTGTCAGTCACGTTTCAACCAATAGCGGATCTTATTTGCTTGATAGTAGCACCCACGATAAAGGGAGCAGCATATCAACATTCAGCCTGCGGTGGGCGCCATTTAAAATATGAATATATCCGGAGCGATGCCCGCTCTGTCGGCGCTGGAGGTATCGGCTCTTACCTGTCTCGGCCTCCACTGGTTGGTGCCAGGCAGCTGACAGGCTCCCGACGCCCTGGCTCCAGGGACACGCTGGGCGTCAGGGACAGGCGCAGCCCTGCGCCAAGAGGCATTCCATCAGGAGGCCGGGACTGTTGTCGGGTGCCATGGTGCGGAGTGTTGGCACGACAGGTGCAAACGGAGGGCGAGGCTGGGGTGGGGTGCAAACAGTGAAGCAGGCGAGATAGCCTGGTGGGTACAGTGCAGGGTGCAGAGATCTGTCAGTCACGTTTCAACCAATAGCGGATCTTATTTGCTTGATAGTAGCACCCACGATAAAGGGAGCAGCATATCAACATTCAGCCTGCGGTGGGCGCCATTTAAAATATGAATATATCCGGAGCGATGCCCGCTCTGTCGGCGCTGGAGGTATCGGCTCTTACCTGTCTCGGCCTCCACTGGTTGGTGCCAGGCAGCTGACAGGCTCCCGACGCCCTGGCTCCAGGGAC
Source organism: Lissotriton vulgaris (assembly GCF_964263255.1). Lineage (NCBI taxonomy): Eukaryota > Metazoa > Chordata > Amphibia > Caudata > Salamandridae > Lissotriton > Lissotriton vulgaris. The sequence continues at coordinate 232,943,601 of NC_141693.1, read as the reverse complement.
ACGCTGGGCGTCAGGGACAGGCGCAACCCTGCGCCAAGAGGCATTCCATCAGGAGGCCGGGACTGTTGTCGGGTGCCATGGTGCGGAGTGTTGGCACGACAGGTGCAAACGGAGGGCGAGGCTGGGGTGGGGTGCAAACAGTGAAGCAGGCGTTCTCAGGAGCAAGCCGCTCCATGACACCCTGCCCGGGGCCTGCCTCCAGAGGGATGGTGTGTGGGCGCGGCAGGGGAGCCCTGCAAACCGGCTGCCAGGCTTCTTCTTTCTTCCCCCCGGGCTGCGGGGGCGGGCACTTCCGGCCAACCACTTCCGGGTCGCTGCGGGCAGCGCAGCGGCCCTTCTCCTTAGGCAGGCAGGCGGGGGCTGATGTTATCGGGCAAATGCCTGGGTGGGCACCGAAGCGGGTCGCTGCGGGCAGCGCAGCGGCCCTTCTCCTTAGGCAGGCAGGCGGGGGCTGATTTAAAGCAGTGGCGGACGGCGGGAGGGGGCGGGAGAGGACACAAGGGGTGTTACGGGGGCGAGTACAAACGAATGCAGATTGTGCTAGCTCTAGCCTAGCCCCGTCTTCTCACAAAGAGATACGCCGATAGTGAACTGCCGATTTAAAAAGGCAGATAGGCCACACCTTCCCGAGTGGTCTACCTGTTGGTAAATGGTCACATGGCCCACGTGAGAAAATTAGCCCTATCTCTTCAGCGGGTGCGGGGTGGAAGGCGATCTCCCCCAGCTTCTGGGCCGAAGACTCACCCTCGCAGGCACGGCCCCCGTCGCAGCTCCCACTGGCCTCCGCTGACGTCGAGGGTTCCCCCGGAGTCAGCCACTCACAGCGCGGCTCCCGGGGCAGATCCTGATGACGCGGCGAGGCTCCAACCAACGGCGGCGCAGCTCACGGGGACAGGCCCACTGCAGCGGCCAATCAGAGCGCGCCTCTGCCGACGAGCCTCCGAAAAGCCACCAATGCGGTCGCAGCCCCTTCGTGCCTCGGCCAAGGTGCCGAGCAGCTGCCGGTTGACCCCCGGGCGGGACGGGATACCACTATTTGTGAGGACACGGGGGGGGCGGGAGAGGACGAGGGGGGCGGGCGGGAGAGGACGAGGGGGGCGGGAAAGGACACGGACGTCGGGAGGGAGGCGGGAAACGTGGGGACAGCGGGAGGAGGGACACAAGGCAGGACAGCAGCAAGCACGGCCCGGCCGGACCAGACTCGGGGGCGTTCCCGGCGTCGCGTGACGTCGCCAAAGCCAAAGAATCTCGGGAACGCCCCCGTGTCTGGTCCGGCATTGATGGACAGGCCCCTCGTCCAATGGCTAGGCTCCATTTATGGAGCTAGCAAATGGGACGGGGGGCGTGTTCCAGAGTGCTTACTGTACTCAATAGATTTCTCTGGAGGAGGAGCCTAACGGCTCCGCCCCCCAGCGAAACCTAAACACAGTAGCTGCACTATTTATGCAGTGCAGCAGGATGTCTGAAAAAGACTCAGCCTGGGTTCATGTGTCCTGCTGGCCTCACCACCTACCGTTTGGGTGTAAGTAAAGTTGAGAGCCACTCTTTTCCGTGACGTTAAGTTTCCAACATTGAATTTCTTACTTTTCCATAAAGCAGCCAGTTAGCTAGTCATCATGGTTCTCATCAGCTCTTATCAACTGAAAAGTAAGAGTTTTTTCTACAAACAAACTGCAGAGCAGGGAGCATTTGCTGGCTGTTCCAGTCCTTGCACAGTTCACTTATTGGCCCCATACTTCTGAGACTAAGTGTGAAGCAGATGGCGCTGAAAAGAACCCCCTGCTTTCAACTCTCGCAAATCCCCCTGAGTGACTCTGATTACAAGCCCGTCTCTGTCTCCTTGTCATGTTGAGTTCAGTGCTTTTCCGAGCAATGCAACGCAGCATGAGGAACACTAGTTTTAATACTTACGTTTCTTTCATAGTTTTAGATCGGCCTGCGTGCTCCCAAAATGATTTTGGGCACTTGGAGAAAGAATGGTGCACATGCGCACAACTTACAGGGAACATAGGTGATTGATCCAGACACCGAATTGAGAAGTACGGAAACAGGGCTACCCTTAGAAATTAAAAAAGGTCCTTGTTAGCAAAAGGGTGCTGATTAGGTCTTCTGGAGCACATCCATTTGGTAGATGGCATCGATTAGGGGTGGGATAGCCATTTATTTTGTTCATAGTGAGAACGTTTTCTTAGCAGGCCTGCCTTTAGTCTGTCCCCGATTAGTGCTTGAGAAAGGCTTATGTCATTCAGATGCCGAGATCTCACACGTTATTGTGTCCTTCATTTGGGTACTCCTGTTTTGAGCCAGCTTCTTTGCTACCTCCTGTGAGAGCCATCACCTTGCACAAATACTGTGTCTGGCCTACTGCTAGAAACTGACATTTGAAAGAGAACTGCCCACACTGGTTCTAAAACCTAAGACAGTGGATCCTCATCCCTTGTCTGGTAAATAAATATAAAAGTGGGATCCAAACCACCCCACTTTCTTCCAGTTCCAAATTGTAATTGCCTAAAGAAGGGGGGTACCACATGACCTCCCTGAAAAGCCTTTTATTGTTCACCCTAGTGGCAAGTGTGGGAAGGATGTACTTAGCCCAGTTTGCAGAACTATAATAGGATGGAGCGTAGGGCCCGAGAGGCCAACATCCCCAGCTCCAGTAGCCTGGTCCAGTAGCCTCAGTCTGCCCCTGCCTGCTGTTCAGTGCTTTGTTGCTCTCAAGCTAGGTTTGCGCTCTATGAATACCAACACATGCATACATTCACACATGCCTGAGTCGTAGTCCAGGTTGTATATTGTTAGGAATGAGCAGAGCCTGGAAATTTTGGTAGGATGTCATGCGCATGCATAACCTCACTGCTTAATCCCATTGGCTTAATTTCCTGTGCCGTCCACTTATGGCAAAACTCTATCACATAAATACAAATGGGGTATACACATTCAGACGAGGTGACAAAAATAATCTCTCTTTGATTTGTATTTCTGTTTTTCCTAGGTCCTTCTCGATTTTCCTCACACCACGTGCTGCATTCCTCCAGATTACCTATTGGACCTGATTCCACGGATCCGGCCACGCTCATTTTCTATTGCTTCCTCTTTACTGGTAAGAGTTCTGGAAGGTACTGTTACTGCTGATGAATCAATGTGTTTACATCAGTCTGACATTTAAGTCAGTAGTAGGCCTTTTTGAGTCTGTCCCTTTTCCAGACGAAATGGAAAGGCCTGTAAAACTTTTTCCTTCTTAATGAAATAATGACAGGGTTCCTGTACACAGTTCTTGTACAGAGTCAAATTCTGTTAGGTTATTCATTTACTGTTTTCTTTATCCATAGACATTTTTTGATTTTCTTTAGTGGGTATTCTGCAAACAAGGATCACTGATCAGAATAATTAATTTGAAAATGCCAAGTTTATTAATCTTCTACCCTAGGCATAAGTGGATTTCGTACTTTTTTTATCCATCATCTCAAGACGCTTCCATTTTTTTGAGGCCCACAGATTTCCTTTTGGAATAACTTTTTCCAACTATTGTGGTATAATGTTAGTTTTTTGGACGTCCAGTATTTGCACTTTAAACATTTTTCTCCCTTTTGAAAAAATGTTTGTGCTATCTCCTATTTAGTACTAGGCATTAGTAGGCATTAGTATTTTATTTGTTTATGTGGTTGCCTATTTATTCAGTGTATTACACTTTACTTACATCAAAACAGGTACTCATGAAAAAGCATTTGCAAGATGGGATGTTCTGTACATTAGCTGCTTCAAAAAAATCAGTCTTTGGACTTGATTTAGAAATTGGTGGATGGGTTGCTCCTTACAAACGTGACTGATATCCCGTCCCCCTTATTACAAGTGCATTATATAAAAATGGCATTTGTTATCGGGCGGAAGTTTGCTTGTGAGTACCCGGCCGCCATACTCTAAATCAGTCCCTTAATGCCATTGGAAACAAATTGAAATATCTTTTATAGGTCTTGATGCCGAAGCCTTTAGTAACACCATTAATGCAGAGAAATCATGTGTTGAAATCCTTGACATAGATATCAGAGGCACCAATGTTGTTCTCCCACATGCCATTAGCTCTGACTTCCCCCTATTTCCTTCAATGCCAAGAAAACCCTTGCCACTAACAGTCTCTTCAGCTTTGCTGTTGCAAAGAATGTATACTAATCACAAGAGCCTAATCTGATCATATTGTAGATGCAATCTGTACAGATCCCAGATGTCTTTAATCTTCTAAGGAATTACTCCGAAATACAAATGTTTCTTTATTTTCTTTATGGATTTTATTTATTTAGTACAATTTTATAGCACGCTCTACGCATTCAACGGTCTCTAGGTGCCATAATAGCCAAGGACTAAAGAGGCTGCTTACTGCTTTTGTAAAGCTCATAAGGGTGGGTTTCCTTTTTTCTTTGGATGACAAGACATTCCATGCCGGTAACATATCAATTCCCTTCCAACGTGAGTGAGTATTTAGGACCATTAAGATCTCCATCTTTGATAATCTCACTGATCGGACAGGACAGTGCATCCTGAGGTAGGAAGAGGCATGTTACTTCATATATTTTTAAGTTAAAAACAGATGGTGTTTAATATGATCCATTTATGGACCGGTAACTGATGTCACAATTTTAATCCTCTCGAGATGCTCTTGAAATTCTTGGAACCTAGAACCAGATGAGCAGCAACATTCTGCACACCGTAAGAGTGAGCAGTTTGATATAGGGATATGCCTCCTAAAAGAGTATTGGATAATCAGGCGTATAGTTTGTAAGTGCCACAACACTTACAGCAGGTGAATCATGTCCTTGAAAGTGATTGATAACTTACGCTGTTTCAAACAGAAAATAATTTGATTGAAGCACAGAGCCAAAGTTGGCACTCATTAAATCTGGATCCAGTATAACCCCATGGTTTTTGCCTGTTTGAAAAAATCTAATGGAAGGTCCAACAATTCAGGAGATGCAGAAGAGTCTCAATCTTCTTTATGTAGATATTATGCCCATCAAGAATACTTCAGTCTTGGCACAAGTCGAATTTCTTACTACTGTTGTTCATCTAAATGGGAATTTATCCTAGTCCAGACTTTGGCACTCCAAAATCATCATGAAATTCATTGACATGGACATAACTTTGTGTGTCTGTCACATTTGAGTGATCTAGTAAGATCTTTGCGATAAGGATTTTGAAGACAGGATTCGTGAACTATATGGGTAGTGGCGATCATTTTAAACCAAGCAAGCCAAAATTGAAACCGTGAATTCTTCTGGATGGATATGGTGGTTGAGTTTTCCTGCATTAATGGAATTGTTCATTGTTAACAACATGTAGAACAGTGATCTACATATAATTTACATGTGTACACCTATATGATGATATTGCCTTTGAAACAATTTTGATATCACCTGTTAAGGTGCATTTTCTCGGCTTTTGCTAAGTAGACCTTAGCTAGCCGCAACGCTATCTTGTTCAAAATGGATGTCTCATTGCGTTACATTCACTGTTTTTTATTTCTGCTGCACGTAGTCTAGCAAGTCATGTTTATTTATTTCCAAATAAAGAATTTCTAGCATGGGCTCAGTGATGTAATTTTCCTCAAGGTTTATTCCACCTGCTTGCTGTATTTCATTCATTCACAATGGTTCACTGTTGTTTTTCAACTAGTTAATTCAGACATCTCTGGATGAAATTGGCGTAGAGGGGGGCTGAACTAATATTCAGTATTGAGTTAGTACTTACTGTCTTACCTCTGTATGACGCTTTTAAATTCTGTGTTTTGCTTTGCTGTAAATATATTGTTTTGTTCACACCATGATGAATCTGCACGTTCTATGTTAGGCTCAAGTTAGGAGGTGAGCCAGAATCTTTTGGGTGCTACTAAGGATGCAGTCTGATTTCTTATTAATTTTGCTGCTGATTTGGGGCTTAAAATATTACTTTTTTTTCCAATAATTCTGTATTGCTTTATTACTGAGAGTCTTTATGGCAAAGACGTTTTGCACGTGCGCTGTACAATTTCTGTATTGTACCCTTTGAATATGTGTAATAAACTACTTATTGAGTCTATACTTTATTAATTGACATTATTTTTGATATACTGTTTTGCACCTTATTTTAGGACACATTGCCTCAATTAATTGAGGTTTAACACCATCTCTGATCCATCCACCCATGGACGTTCTATTGAGGTATATTTTGAGGTGTCAGATTTTAGGGTCACTCTCTCCCACAGGATCAGCAGCATTGAATGCGGATTAAGATCAGTGCATTTGAGGACAGACATTGTCCCATATCTGCTGGTTCCCTGCTGTGGACAGTAGCAACGACTGGTCACTGATTAGTATTCGAAAATTGGCAAGAAATTATCAAGAATTTGGATACTACAGCTATCTCCGAACATTTAGAAAGCCACGATAATCCAGTTATGGGCTACTAACTTTTTGAATTCTCAGAGTCTAATGACACTTTTTTTCAATAGTGAGGTGATGACAGATTTTTTTTAATGTCATCAGGTACTATCCTGTAGCTTAATGATTGATTAACAAACCTAATGACACCATGGCCAATAAAAGGGGCCATCTGTTTTGAGTTTTTACATACTCATTGTAGACCTGGACTTCCACCGCGACGACCCCTGTGACCCCAACTCCACCATCCTTCGTGACTACATCGCCAGCATCGGACTGAAACAACTCGTCAACACACCAACACACAGAGCAGGACACACCCTCGACCCCATCTTCGCGGCAGGAAACAACGTCCATTTCAGCCACACAACGCAACCACCATGGACGACCACCACTGCGAACACTTCGCAGTCGGCAAACCCAAGATACCGAAACCAGCCCCACACTCATCATGAAGGAACTGGAGCAAGGTTACCAACGAACAACTGGACTCCACCCTCACCCGACACAACCGCACCTGGGCACCCGACGCAAACAAAGCAGCCAGAGAACTACACACCTGGATCTCCGACTGAGCAAACAAGCTTGCTCAGCTGCACAACCTCAACATACAACGCCCCAGGAAAGCCGCCTGGTTCACCACCACTCTCCAAGAAACCAGGCACACCTGCAGACGCCTGGAGAAGAACTGGAGAAACACCAAGACACCCAAAAACCACACCACCTACAAGGACGCCATGAAGGACTACCACGACCAAATCAGAGCCACCAAGAGGAACTTCATCCACAACAAAATCCTCACCAACTCCAAGGAACTTTTCAGCGTCATTCAAGAATTCACCAACCCACACAGCCATGCCACAGACATCACCCCATCCCAAGACCTCTACGACAAGCTTGAAACCTACCTCCACCTCAAAATAAAAAAACACTACAATAACTTTTTCGACCACCCGCCAGGCGCCACAGACGGCCCTCTACCCCCAAGAGACTCCAGCCGGCCCACCATCTCCAACTGGATACCGATCATGGCTAAGACACCGCCTCGACCATGAAAGACATACACTCGGGAACCCCCACCGACCCCTGCCCCCTCACATCTACCACAGAGCCACGGCCACCATCGCACCTGAACTACAACGCACCATCAATACCACCTTCAAAATAGGAACCTTCCTAGACGACTGGAAGTGCGCAGAAGTCAGACCCCTGCTCAAGAAGCCCACAGCTGACCCTGCCGACCTCACGAACTATCGGCCCATCTCGCCCCTCTCCTTCGCAGCCAAAGTCGCAGAGAAAACAGTCAACAGGGAATTGACACGCTTCATCGAAGAGAACGTTGCCCTCGACCAGTCCCAATCCGGACTAGGAAGCAACCATAGCACAGAGGCCGCCTTACTTGCCGCCACAGACGACATCCGCACTCTCCTGGACCAAGGCCATTCTGCAGCCCTCATCCTACTTGACCTATCAGCGGCCTTCAACACGTCTCCCCCTGCACACTAGTCAGCAGACTACACGACGCAGGCATAAAAGAAACAGCCCTGTACTGGATGTGATCATTCCTCACCGGAAGAAGCCAAAGGATCAGACTACCACCCTTCCTCTCCGACCCAATGACAATCACCTGCGGAGTCCCACAGGGATCATCACTGAGGCCGAGACTCTTCAACATCTACATGGCTCCCCTCGCAGCCATCGTCCGAGAACACAACCTCAACATTGTATCTTACGCTATCGGCACCCAACTCATCCTCTCCCTCACTAAAGAACCTACCACCGCCAAACTTACCTTCCAAGAAGGAATGCAAGACGTCGTAGTCTAGATGACCAACAGCTGCCTGAAGATCAACGCTGAAAAAACGGAAGTCCTCGGCCTCGGTACCACCCCTTCAGCATGGGACAACACATGGTGGCCGACAGCTCTCGGAAACCCACCTACCCCCTCAGACCACGCTACGAACATCGACATCATACTCGACTCACCATGAACCACCAGGTCAGCGCAGTCACATCCAGCTGCTTCAACATCACCTGCATCCTCCTCAAGACCTTCAAGTGGATCCCCCACGAGTCAGGGAAAACAGTCACCCACTCACTCATCACCAACAGACTGGGCTACGGAAATGCACTCTACGCCGGCATCAACAAGTCCCTACTCCAGACTATTCAGAACACCACCGCCAGACTCGTCCTCGGCATCCCCCAGCACAAAAACATCACCCAGCACCTATGTAGACTGCACTGGCTCCCTCTGGAGAAGAGAGTCACATTCAAAATCCTCACTCAAGCCTACAAGTGCCTACACAACAATGGACCCAAATACCTCAACAACAGAATCAACTTCCACGTACCTAAAAGAAACCTACGATCTTCCAACCTCGCACTGGCTGAAACCCCGAGCATCAACAGAGCAGATGGGAGATCCTTCTCCCACGTTGCAGCCAAGACATGGAATGACCTACTGGCAGATATCAAATGAGCCCTTCTCCCTGAACACCTTCACGAAGACCCTCAAGACCAGTTAGCTTACAATAATGGTAGCTGGTAGCTTACAAAAATGATTTTCACATGGAATTTCTTCATGCATTTGTTTGGGTAGCTAGGCTCTGTATGTAGAACCTATTTATAACTTCAAACTCACTGGGATCCTTGGTTGTTTGGTTCTAAAGTAATATCTAAAAAATATGGGGCTTGATGGACTAAAAGGTTTTTGCTTTTGTAAAGGCTGCAAACCACAAAACTGTAGACCTCAAGAACTCAAAGACACATTGTAATAATGATGCCTTTGGAGTTGCAAATGTCTTACAACTAGGGCTCCCAGTTTTATGGTATTGATTTTTTGAAACATTTGCTTCCGTGTTTATCCATATTTATTATTGGGCCATCTTATTGGTATTTATCCATATTTATTTTGTGTTTTGATAATAAATAGTGTAAAAAAGTTGTATATTTCCACACTTATTTTACTCTTAAGCGTGCACTCATGCATGGATGCTTGTCACGTTTTAGCACATTGTGAAGTCACATATAACAAAACACCACACCCACTGGTAAATTTTAGAGTTATACTACAAATATATGTTAACATATGCCTGTATTTAAAGAAATCTCATCCTCTTTTTTTAACTCCCTATGCTGTCAATCTGCTCAGCTTTTGCCTGTAATTCATGAAACGCAGCATGGACAGTCTCTCAGAAGAATACAATTTTCATTATTTTTCCGCTTTTAAAAATAAATACAGACAGGAAACGCATTGCTTTCTGTCTGTATTTATCTGTAAAAATCAGTAAAAATGGAAAACTGGGAGCCTTACTTACAATTGACAATATTTCCCTTGCAGCACATTGTGATTGGTTAGAAAAAGGAGAAGTAAAATGAGATCTCGAAGTGAGTTGCAATGAGATGTATCAGTGGGTTGCGTCTGCTTTTGCTGCTGCTGACTATTGATTGGATACAGGCTCCTGAGTGGGAATGGTATCTATTTTCAGATCGGAGGTCCGTGAAGGACAGTTGTATTCTGTGAATGTGGCTGTGGACATTCGCAGGGCGGGGTGTACGGACAAATTTGGTTGCAACCCCTTTCTCTGTAAGGGAAAAGGGTCTGCACCACCCATGAAGATGAAATCCTCTTGTATATAGTAGTGATGATCCTCACCAGAGAAGCCCATACATCCAAAGAGTACCAGTGTCCAAAGTTCTGCTCAGAAGCCTGTGGCTGGTGCTGTTAAATGTCAGTGTGTCGAATACCAAATCCATGTAGTCTTAAAACCACCTCAGGGCTCTTTAATTCACTGCCAGACATTCTGTGGCCCTTTATCTCAGTCTTGTAGGTCCATGCTTTCTCCCTTTGTCATGGTTTTTCTGTCTTTCTCTTCCGCCTACTTTTCCATCTGTCTTTTCCCTCTTTTGCTTTCAGCCAATGTCTGAAGAGCAGTGGCGGCTGGTGACATTTGAAAGTGGTGAGGCGTAAAATGATCATCATACTGCACCGTAGCGAGCGAGCGAGGCCGAACCCCCTAAGGAGGGTTTGGGGGGATTTCCCCCCGAGAAAAATTTGAAGAAAGAGTGGACAAATGGTGCATTTTCAAGCAAATTTGAGAAAGCAAGAAGGTTAATAAAGCAATTGTGAAAGTGCAGTTATTACATTAATAAAGTGGTGTCATATAACATAGGTAGCTGCTGGGATTAACTATTTACAAGGGCCCACTGTGCTGGGAATGACTACTCTTCAGTTCAGAGCTGAAAGCCTGGTTGACAGCACTACCTACTCTTGCTCGTAGGCGCTCCCAGTGCAACCAGGGCCATCAGCATTCAGCATTCTGTGCTTTGGGGGTACACATGACACCTCCGTTTATGTACAATGATGTTTATTGTCAGACCCACAAGCCACCAACAATCATACAAAAACTAATGAGTACAGTAACACCCAGACACAACCACAAACACGCACAGACAGGAACACACACATACACAGACAAACACGCACACATGCAATGATGCCGCCACGCACACACAGACCAAAGGTCACACCTACACACACACACACTCGTGCACACAAACACATACACAGACGCTCATGTGCAGCTCACATGCAGACCCAGAGAAGATCACACACATGTGCACACACAAATACCTGCTTGGGTACATTCCCCTTGTTTTACAACTGCAGAGGCAGAAGTGTGAACGGAATCACAAAGAACCGGCGCCAGAGATGCAAATGTTGAATGTTTACATCAAAAAAAGCAACGTCCATTGACACCATCAGCCTCGGGCATTCTTTCCAATTAGTCATAAGCGCTTGTTAGGGGGTTATGCCGTGTCCACGTGCTCCTGGCCGTGCTAACAGGCGCTTGGACAGTGACAATGGCTGGCCAACAATACGTGCTAAGTGGGGAGCCTGTCAGGCCCAAACCTGAAAAAAACGGCCTCCACTTGACTCAGGAATGTGTTCCACCTTCTAAACCCCACCCTGACTGAAGGTAAGTTAGCGGGTCAAAAGCAGGGCAGCCTTAGGGAGCGCTTTAATGCTCCAATGGCCCTGCGAACAGTGGAAGTGCGCAGGAGGGGTTTTTTCGTCCCCCATGTCTCTTGCACCCTAACACACCCCCCCAGACTTCTGACGCCCGTGGAGGCCCCCAAGAGAGCTGCTGTTCAAGTGTCCTTTGGAATGAAGACCCTTAGAAAGGAGAAAATGCTCCCCAAGTTTGGGGGGTGCGCAAGCGCAACCCCATGATGCTGGGTTCATGGGATGCCAGGTCGCCCCCCAGATGCCAGTTACGGTCCGGTTTTCCCCAGTCCACTATCAACTTCATGTGCAAATTAGGGAATTAACTATTTACATTTGCATTAAATGGAAAAGAATTAATAAATAATGGGGCTTGGTTACGATATTAAATAAATGATTACCCGAGGTGCGATAATGGAAATTAGCTATCGGGGAAATTACAAGCGATCGCACTGTGCCACCGTTGTCCTTATTTGTCCATCAATGAAAATGAAAATGTAGCGCTGCGCTATAAATCTTATTAGGCATAAATCTGATTCATGTAGCACTAGAAATTATTAGGCAGAACTAAACTTTAATTCCGCAACCGCATACTTACAGATAGATAGTCTAAACTTTACTTAGTCTACAGACATTGTAGACACACCTACCAGGCTACCAAGCGTCGACTCGTCACAGTGTAGTGGTCACACAGTCACTCACTACTAGCCAGACTCTCGATGTTGTCTGATCTCCAACGAACGATTACACAGTGTCCTCGTCCTCGAGTCAACTGCACACCACACGTGCTCTTGTGCAGAGATGGGGGGATGCTGAAGGGTGACTGGACGTGGGCCGGCCCGATTTGCCCAGCAACTGCAGAATGTCCAATCACTGAATGGCTTAACACTAAGCCATTTCTGTGATTGGGCATTGGCACGTTGGATGCTCCCACCCCGCGGAGCAACACTAGACTGCTGGCAACCACAAGAACTCAGCACTAGTACTACATGATGATGCTGCAGCAGTACCTAGCCAATCCTGACGCTGCTCTCTTCAGAGGAGAGCTGCTCTCTAAAGAGAGCAGCGTCAGGATTGGATTGAGCATGAAAAAAACGTTGCTCCTTTTTCAACCACTGGGGTCTGTGGCAGTAGGCAAACACTGTACTCAGCGGTGCTTGCTTTTCAAATGCCACAGGCTTCAGTAGCTGAAGAAAGGCAGCCGATCAAACACCACATGCGCAGTGGTGCAACCGACAGTGAGTCAGAGGCAGTCAATGCATTGCAGGCTGTCACCACGTGATTTGATGACGTGGCACCGCAGTGCGATCGCGCAGTTTAAATTATTTTAATAATATAGATAGAAACTTGTGTGCTAAATTGTCCCCAATAATTATTAGTAGGCCAACGCCCCATCACCCATATGGTAAAACCGCCACTGCTGAAGAGGAAAAATAAGTTCTGGTCCCCAAAATTGAGTGCCAAGGGCTTCCATCGGCAGCCTCCAGCTCAAATTAAGCACTGCTCACTTCCCTCTTGAACCTAGTCTAGTGCTTCCTCACACAGTGCATCTTTCGTGATACATTCACAATTGGACAAATCCTCTCATCACTAAAGAAGCACAAGTCTTGACGCAGAGTATTTGAAAAAAAATACCACCTCATAGCATACCTTTCTGTCCATTGGAAGATACTAGTATAGGCATCATCTAACTTTTGTTTTGGAGCAAGAACCTAATATAAAGAATCTCATTCTCAAAAGGAGAGGTAGCGAGGACCGTTTCAGGATATACACAACCTCTTTCTGGAGAGAACTATTGACTATTGTTAGAAGGAAATAACTTTTCTTCTCAATCCTCGTAGTCCATTCAGAATCACTTGCTTAAAAATACATTAGAAAATAAGTATCTGTAGGATCTACCGAGTTTACCTACTATACCGCTGAGTATATTATTGAAGTGGGAACTGAATATAGTCTGGGTGTAAGGTACCTGTTGTGCAGGACCACACATTGGTCCAATGGTAAACTGCTGATCTGTTTTAATTAATTTGTTGAGACACCCAAGAGCCCTATTTTTCACACTTAAGACCGGATTTGCAGTTCTTAATGAGATCTTAATTTATTCATACAGTTTGACATTACCCAGTTTCAGTTCAATATACATATAAATTAAAGTATTTTTGCTACATCAGTGTTACATCCAGCACTCGTTTTGTAGTCGGGTAGGTATGTTTTTTATGAATACGGTTAGGAGTAGTAATAATGCAACATATATGCATTCATGGCTTGGTCATCTTTTGTCCCTTATACTCTGTTTTACAACCTTTATTGCCTTACAAAACAGCCTTATGGTTATTACCATTTTGCTTTGCCAGAATTTAAAAACTCTTTTCTATAAAAATTCACATTGAGGATTGTGACTGCAAATATTTTTATGTTTCTTATTGAGATACTTTAACATTGTGATTTTTCTTCTTTTGTCGATCATTTTCCATGCAGCCCTGAAAAAGTTACAGAGGGTTGTGCTACACGTTTTGGCTGGAACTCTGATGTAGCGCAATGTATTTATATGTATACAAATTGACACATTTTCTAAGTATAATGAACTGGACTTGGGAAATGTTAAATTGCATTAAGAAATTCGGATCTCTAAAAAAAATTCAAATCTGGTCTTAGATTTCAAAGATTGAGCTTTTGGGTCACACTGCAAATTATTTGCACTTTTAAATTATTTAAATGCCAGAAACGTTACTGACACATTAAAGAGCAATATGCACTAGGCACATAAAGCTCTAATATTGACTCAAACATTTGAATATTGCCTTATAAAATGTAATGGCCTTCAGAAAAGCAATGATAATATAATGGCTGGACTACATTAGCAACACTGATGAAAGTCATGACTTGACCCACAGATTATCAAATAACAGGACCACTTTGCGCTCATTGAAAAGGCCAGTCACAGTCAGATGGCCAGTTCCAGATCCACACGGACCCCAGAACCACCCTCAGAGGCACCCTCATCTACCGACCCCCGGGACCACGCACACAATTCAGCGAAGACATCGCCGACTTCATCAGCCCGCACTCCCTTCCATCCGCTGACTACATCCTCCTGGCGGGACATCAACTTCCACCTGGAGAACAACAACGATCGCAACACCACCACCCTGCTTGACAACCTCGCCAACCTCGGACTCAAGCAGCTGGTGACCACCCCCACCCACCTCGCCGGACACACACTCGACGCTGCCTTCTCATCCAGCAAGGACATCGTCTTCAGCCACGCCACCGGACTCCACTGGACGGACCACAGCTGCGTCCACTTCACTTTCAGAAGATCCACGATCCACCACCAACAGCAACAGGTTGCTCGAAGAAACTGGAACAAGATCACAGCAGACCAGCTCGCCGCTTCCCTGAGCCAGCACCCTCCCACCAGCTCAGCGAACCCCAGCCAGGCCGCCGACAACCTCACAAAGTGGATCAGCAACTGCGCAGACGACCTCGCCCCACTGAGGACCCCGCCTAGCAGACCCGGCAGCAAGAAGGCCCCATGGTTCACCGACGAACTCAAGAGCTCCAAGAAGAACTGCCGAGCCCTCGAGAAAGCCTGGAGAAGGGAGCCAACACCGGACAACATGACCACCCTCAAGCTCGCCACCCGGAAGCACCATCAACTGATCCGCGCCACCAAGAAAACAGCATTCAAGGACCGGCTGGACAACAACGCACACAACTGCAAGGAACTTTTCAACATCGTGAAAGAGCTCTCCAATCCCAACGCCGGAAACAACGACATCACCCCGTCGCAAGACCTCTGCAACTCCCTCGCCTCCTACTTCCACAACAAGATCGCGGACATACACAACAGCTTCAGCCCACAAACAACGCTCCCAACGACCGCACCAACGCCCCCCACCACCACCCTCAGCGCCTGGACCCAGATCAACACAGAAGACACCATCCGCACGATGAACTCTATCCACTCCGGATCCCCGACCGACCCGTGCCCCCACCACGTCTTCAACAAGGCCGACGCTGTAATTGCACCCCACCTGCGGGACATCATCAACTCCTCCTTCGGCACCGCCACCTTCCCTGAGAGCTGGAAGCACGCCGAACTCAGCGCTCTACTAAAGAAACCAACAGCGGACCCCACCGAACTCAAGAATTACCGCCCCATCTCGCTCCTCCCGTTCCCAGCCAAAGTCATCGAGAAGACCGTCAACAAGCAGCTGGCCGCCTTCCTCGAGACGAATGGATCCCTCGACCCCTCACAGTCTGGCTTCCGAGCCAACCACAGCACCGAGACCGCCCTCATCGCTGCCACCGATGACATCCGAGCCCTGCTGGACAACGGTGAAACAGCGGCCCTCATCCTCCTAGACCTCTCCGCGGCGTTCGACACTGTCTGCCACCGCACCCTAGTGCAGCGCCTCAGCAACACCGGAATCCAGGAGAAGGCACTGGAGTGGATCATCTCCTTCCTCGCTGGAAGGACACAGAGAGTCCGCCTACCTCCGTTCAGATATGCAGCCACGGAAGTCATCTGCGGCGTTCCTCAGGGCTCCTCGCTCAGCCCCACCCTTTTCAACGTCTACATGAGCCCCCTTGCGGCCATCGCACGCCAACACAACCTCAACATCATCTCCTACGCCGACGACACCCAGCTGATCCTCTCCCTGAGCAACGACCCCGCCGCCGCCAGAACCAATCTCCACGAAGGGATGAAAGACGTAGCCGAGTGGATGACGACCAGCCGCCTGAAACTGAACTCAGACAAGACGGAAGTCCTCATCCTGGGCTCCTCGCCCTCAGCATGGGACGACTCCTGGTGGCCCCCCGCCCTGGGCACCGCACCCAAACCGACAGACCACGCACGCAACCTGGGCTTCACCCTGGACTCCTCCCTCTCCATGACCAGACAAGTCAACACCGTCTCCGCGTCCTGTTTTAACATCCTGCGCATGCTACGGAAGATCTTCCGGTGGATACCCACCGAGACCAGGAAGACTGTCACCCAGGCCCTCGTCACCAGCCGACTGGACTACGGCAACGCCCTCTACGCCGGAACCACCGCCAAGCTCCAGAAGAGACTCCAGCGGATCCAGAACGCCTCAGCCAGACTCATCCTCGACATCCCCCGGAGCAGCCACATCTCCGGACACCTGAGAGACCTGCACTGGCTCCCCGTCAACAAGAGAATCACCTTCCGTCTCCTCACCCACGCACACAAAGCCCTACACGACCAAGGCCCGAGCTACCTCAACAACCGCCTCAACTTCTACGCTTCCAAACGCCACCTCCGATCGACCATCCACGCCCTCGCCGCCGTCCCCCGCATCCGAAGAGAGACAACAGGAGGAAGGTCCTTCTCCTACCTGGCCGCCAAGACCTGGAACACCCTCCCTCCCGACCTTCGCCTGACCCAAGACCACCTCTCCTTCAGGAAGAAACTCAAGACCTGGAGGTTCGAGCAGTAGCAGCACCCCCCCCCCCCCCCCCCAAGCGCCTTGAGACCCCTAACATGCATATTCTGGTATTTAATGCATCAAAATCCGCATGGTACAGTACGCACCATACACATTTCTTCTGTTAAATTTTGGCGGGTTTGACCTGCCGAAACTTATCGAAGTTTGAGGTATTTAATGCATCCGATAATTATCAGATGCGTTTACAACTTTTAAATTGTAATTGTTACCCGGGCATAAACAGCGGTTTACGCACGTGTCGAAATATAACGAAGTACTCATAAGTGGGTCTTGATATGCTTCTCAGACCATGAACAGGTTTCCGGAGATTGATGATGAAAGACACCAGAGCAGCTTTATATCTTTTTTATTGTTTGGCAAAACACAGCTAAATTGCAGTACTAGAGCTGATGAAAATGAGATGTACCTATATCTGATATGGTTTGAATAATTGTTTTGTAAAGAGTGAAAACCAAATACATTTTAATTCGTTTCTCACTCTGTGAGCCTCCCTCTTTTTTGTAACAATATATAAAAATTAAAGATGCCTGTTGCCTTCAGTTTTAACAGTAACAAATTACCTGACAAACAATATATTGGTTTGATCAAGGAAATGACAATCATATTTTGTTTTTCACTGTATAGTCAAAATGACAAATGCTTCAATTATTTCTATGCGTATTTTTTAATTTTGTTGTGTTTGAATCATAACTTGGATTTTGGTATTTCAGGTTCATCCAGACAAAATCCAGATTCTCCTGGCAGTTGTCAAGTACAAGACACGCCTGAGTAAGCCACGTCTTGGCCTCTGCTCCACTTGGCTGTCATCCCTGTGTCCACAAAATGGTAATGTGGCACCTTGTTTTTCTTTATAATTCAGAATTCGAATTTGAAATGTATATTTTATTTAATCATTATTGCTAAAAAAAATGATAGACTTGGTAGATGAAAGAGGCAGGAGTGCATTTTCATAACTCATGAAATCACAGTTGTAACTTAAACTACTCATTTAATTTACATCATACAGATGAAAGGCTGAGTCTACCCCATAGGCTTCCAGCCTCTGACCTGTAGGTTGCAATTAGGTGAACTTTCAGAAGTACTGTATCTCTTTCTCGAGTTTGCAGCCCAATGAGAATCATCACATTTTCTTAGAAAGTCTTAAGACTTTTGTGTGTTTATTTTAAGTCTGCTAGATTTCATTGCTATTTTAGTCTTCTTTCTTAGCAACAGCAATGACATGAGAGTGCTTTATGAACTATCAAACATACTTGATGTAACTGAACAGATTCCACAAAGTTAGGTGCATGCAAAAGGTGCATTTATATACATAGGCTTATGCACTTAATGGTCATACTTGCTTTGTGCCGACAGACACACCAAGCAAGCACTTTTCACTTAACACATTTCTCCCTCTATCAGCTGGTGATACATAATATCCACAAACACGTCAGAGAGCAGCATTGGTGGAGGCAATGTGAATTTAAAAGCGAGAGACAGGTCAGAGTGGTTGGCAAATTCCAATCTGATACAAATTAAATGACCGCATAGACTGGAGAACCTTTATGATAGTAAGTAATATTTCCATGTTTGCGATTTAGACTGAAGGCAGATTGTTTTACCCTGTAGACCCGAGTGTTCTTTGTTCACCCACCTGTTTGGCATGCATGATGTTCAGCGGTGGTGAAGACGTTTTTTTTCCACTGGATGGTTCGACGTTTGATGCTATTATTGCTGATCTTACTTGTAGTATGCATATATTTACGAATGCCATTTCCTACACAGGTGAAGTCAAAGTGCCCCTCTGGGTTAAGAAAGGAGGAATGACATTCCCTGAAGATGCTAACACCCCAGTGATAATGGTGGGGCCTGGAACTGGAGTGGCCCCATTCAGAGCAGCAATACAGGAAAGAACAGCACAGCACAAGAAAAGTAAGATTAGCTAATTCATGATAATGTACCTGCTAATGTCATTTATATGTATATTTAGCAGTGAACCCAAGTTGAATAGACTAAGCTGAGGAGCTCAAACCACTTGTAAGAGTGTTAGAAAACTGGCTTCACTCCAAGGCGCGGTAACAATGCATCTGCAAATCCTCATAGTTTAAATGAAGTCAAATTGGCAAGTAATTGGAGACTGTGAACAGTAGTTTACTCTGCTGATCCAGGAGTGTTTAATTTGTTTCTGAGAAACTGAAATCCAGTGATTTTTCTTATGTACTTCCAAACCATTTAACATGTAATGTGTGCCAGTGGTAGAATTTTAAGGTCTTGATAAGCTGCAAAAGCAATAAATATCCCTGAAAGTTATTGTGCAGAATGCCCCTTGACAGATTCAGCCACACTTAATTTAGAATGGCTGCACTAATTGCAGCTGCCACATGATCTTGACTTATCCTGAGGGCCGAGGAAATTGTGCTATCCAGGTACTAAACCCTGCCTCCCAAGAAAGAGCAATACGTTCTTGTCACACCAGGACTGCACACAGTCTCCAGCAGCTGATGCATTAACCAGGGAAGGAAGGCTGAGCTCATTTTTATTCCTACCATTAACAGCAGTGCCCCAAATGATCTGGGTACCAGCCTAATCATCTGTGTATATATACTCACCCAACAGTGCAGTACCAACATTCTCGTTCCTGGTTAAAAGGAAAGTCCCGAGAGCAGTCACGAAGCCTGAAATCTTTATCGCACTCAAAGTGTTTGTGCCACTCTGGTAAGTCCCATCAGAAGAAGAAGACCAAGAATTTGAAGAGGTCTTCGACTTCACCTCATCCATCAGCCAACGAGTCGAAGCAGTATCAGAATTCGAGGGATGGCTCTACGATTGAGCCAGCGCCTGGGTCAGCTCTGCACTTCCCGAGTTTCCGGGAGCTGATGCGACCCCCGCTCAGCTTCAAGAGTTTTATGAGGCCATGTGGCTCATATTTCAATGGCCTGCTCCTGCTTGTGCGCCTTCAGTCCGTGCAGGTTTGGGAGGGGCCTCTGCTGGATCCCTGCCTTCAACTCTGGCTGTGGTGTCAGTGGTGCCCCTTGGATCCACAGATGGATACAGACTGGCGCCTGTCGTGCCACCTCTACCTTCCCCAATGCTGGTCCCGATGCTGATGCTACCCACGCCGGTGGCGGCGCCATCTCCATTCTAATCCCTGACTCTGACACAGTGCCAGATGGATGTCGCCCGTCGCTGACTCTGGTGCTGACTGGAGCCATGCCTTCCAGGCCGGAGCCTGATCCCTTTTCTTATGGGCTAGGACTTGCGGAGCATTGGGAAAAGGTCGCTGAGCCCTGAAGAATATGAGCCAGTTGACCCTAATGTGGACTGGTGTGAGGATTTGGCAGAAGCCAGTGGCCTGTACACTTCTCCAGGTACTGGCATGCTTCCTCCCCCTACTGTGGCTACATAGGAGGGAGTGGTCTTCACAATACTAGTGAGGAGGGCAGCCTATGTCCTGAACCTTAACCTGCTTCTGTGGCAGGCAAGAGTAACGTCTTGACTGAGGTGCTTCAGCCGGAAGTGTCCCCCTCAGAACCTCTTCTCCCCTTTAATGAAACCCTTACTAACATCCTTATTAGGACCTGTTGCTCCTGTGAACAGGACAATCGGCCACCGTCACCATCCCATTCCAGGGGACCCCAGATTCCTCGCGCAACACCCTACCCCAGAGAGCTTGGTGGTCCAAGCCTCCACCTCCCATGGTGCTTTACCTTCCGCACCTTGGATATGCAATCCAAGAGGCTGGACACTATAGCGAAAAAGATGTTTTCTTTCACCAGCCTGGCACTGTGTTCGGTGAACACCAGGTACCTTTTGGGGCAATACTCCCACGCTCTGTGGGACACGATTGCGCAAGCGCTGCCGACAGAGCCAGACGAGGCTGGGTTGTCCTGTCCCAGGCTGTTGGCGGGAGAGATGCAGCCAAGTTCATCATATGTTGTGGACTGGACACCACTGACTCACTGGGTAGAGTGATTTAATCGACAGTGGCCTTACAGTGCCATGCCCAGTTGAAGACGTAACAAGACGACTGGCTTTTCTGGGGATGTCCACGCATTGATTATGGACATGCCCTTTGATGGTTCCCATCTTTTCGGAGACAAGGCGGATTCAGCGCTGTATCGCTTTAAGGATAACAGAGCTACGGGCAGGTCCTTGGGCCGTTGCATGGCCCCTTGTGAACCCCAACTTGACTTTCCCTCCTTTTGTGGCCACGGAAGGAGCATACAGCCATGTCTGTACCCACCCAGCTACTACAGCATGTAAGCTTCATAACCTCTGCGCTCCCGAGGACGTGGCACCCACCACCCTTGCGGGAGCCGCAGCCTCTAAGCCCTTTATCATCATGGGCACCCAGTGTGCAGCAGGATCCACCATCACCTGCACCACTGACGGTCTAGCACATTAGACCAATGGGTTTTACAGATTGTCCAGAGGGACTGCTCCTGCCCCTTTAAAACTACCCTTCCACCCATGCCACCTGCTTTTGACTGGCTGACCGAGGAACATCTTTCTCTGCTCCGTCAGGACGTGACTGCTCTCTTGGCCAAGGGGGACATAGAGTGCTGTTGTTATAGGTAGGCCGTGGTTGCTATTCCCACTACTTTTCGGTGCCCTAGAAGGATGGAGGCCTTTGTCCTAACCCAGACCTGGGCTCTCTTAATTTCTTCCTCAAGAAGTAGAAGCTCAAAATGCTCACGCTCACCCAAGTCTTGTTTGCCCTGGACCCGGGAGACTGGATGGTAGCTTTGGCTATGTAGGGTGCATATTTCCACATTCCCGTCCTGCCTACTGACTGGTATTACTTGCGGTTCACGGCGAGCCACAAGCACTTTCTGTTCGCTGTGCTTCTTTTGGCTTCACCAGCGACCCCCAGGTGTTCACCAAGGTGATGGAAGTGTTTACAGCTCACCCGCAGAGGTCAGCAGTGCCCGTCTTCCTCTATCTTGATGACTGGCTGTCGAAGGCGGAACGCCCCAGGCTGTCCTCTCCACCTCTAGACTTCAGCGAACTTCTCAGATGCTTCCATTCACCGCAGCTGTTCTGGATATGGTGCAATTTTGGGCCTATCCTCCCAAACGGTGCGTCCAGGTTATTCAAGCCATGATACTGATGTTTCAGCATCTATTCTAAATTTCAGTGAGACTGACTCTGAGGCTGATGGGCCTCATGGCCTCCTGCATGTGACACATGCCCGCTGGCATATGCAGGCTCTGCAGTGGGACCTGAAGTTCCAGGGCGTGCAGCATCAGGAAATCTCTCCGATGTGGTCCAGATGTCAAAGGGAACAGCACAACATCTGCAGTGGTGGTTAATTAACTGCAATTGGGTCAGTGGCAGACCTCTCTCCCTTCCCCAACCAGATTTGACAGCAGTGACAGATGCATCACTCCTGGGATGTGGCAACCACAGGGGAGAGGTGGAGATCAGAGACCTCTGCTCTCCGGCAGAATCCAGACTCAACATCAACCTTATGGAGCTCCGTGCAATCTGGCTGGCATTAAAAGCCTTTTACCCTCCATCAAGAAATGGCTAGTGCAGGAGTTCACGGACAACACCACTGCCATGTGATCCTGTAACAAGCAGGGCGGGGTGGCGTCATGGACCCTTTTTGAGGAGGTACTCCGTGTCTGGATATGGCTGGAACAGCAGGGCATTTCCCTGGTGGTTCAACCCCTAGCAGGCTCTCAGCTGAAGTGGCCTAGCGGATCACAAATGGCATCTTCTTCCAGAGGTGGTGTAAGGTCTTGTGCAGCAGTGGGGCGAGCCTTGTTTAGATCTGGTTGCCCAACCCGAGAACGCACAATGTCAGCAATTCTGTGCCTGGCGTTTCCAAGGCAGCTCTAGCTCTGAGACGCCTTTTGCCTTGAGTGGAGCTCAGACCTCCTGTATGGCTTTCTGCCCCTACCACTCCTGCCCAGAGTTCTCAAGAACATCAGGAGTGACCAGGCTTAAGTCATCATTGTGGCTTCAGACTGTGCTTGGGGAGTTTGGAATCCCGAGCTGTTGAGCATGGCCATCTGTCCTCTGATCAGGCTGCCTCTCCGAGAGGATCTCTGTTGCAGCAGAAGGGAAGGGTTCTCCACACGAACCTGTCAACACTGCATTCCTGTGTGCAGATTGAGCAGCAACAGTTGATAGCCTTCGACCTACCTAAACTGTATACTCCTGCCATTTGGTCAAGTTTATGCTATGGTATGCAGAAAAGCAGGTTGACCATTTTTCTGCTCCTCTTTCTCAGGTTCTTCTCTTTATCCTTTCCCTTGCCCAGCAGGGCTCTGCTCTGGGCACCTTAAAGGGTTATCTATCTGCTATTTCAGCCTTTCTAAGGTTGGCTGGCCAGCCATCCCTCTTCAAATCCCCTATTTTACATAGGTTCTTGAAAGTTTTACAACATGATTCCACCTTCTCCTTTTATAATGCCTGAGTGGAACCTTAATCTCGCCCTGACATTCCTAATGTGTGCTCTCTTTAAGCCCTTGTACAACTGTCCTCTCAGGCTCCTTACTATCAAGACTGCCTTTCTGGTGGCATTAACTTCTATTCGGAGGGTCAGTGACCTTCAAGCTTTGTCATCCAAGCCTCTATACCTTAACATTACCCAGACAAGCTGCCTCTAAGAACTAAAGCTTCCTTTCTACTGAAAGTTGTCACTTTCATGTAGGCCAATCCATCACTGTGCCTACTTTCTAAGGTCCGCCACATCCCTCTAAGAAAGAGAAGCAACTTCACCGTTGGGGGCCCAAATAAAGCGTTGCCGTTCTACCGTGACTGCATAAAAGAGTTCTGGGGGACAACCAACTCTTCATGGGGTATGTTAAATCAAAAAAGGGAAAGGCTGTGCAGAAGTAGGACCATCTCCTGCTTAATCGTGCTCTGCATTAAAATCTGCCATGCAATGGCTAAGAAGCAACTCCCTCAGGGTTTGGGTGCTCATTCCACTAGATCCAAGGCTGCAACCACTGCGTTAGCATGTGGAGTCCCTGTCCTGGACATCTAGCAGGAAGCAATATGGACTTCCTTGCACATGTTCACAAAACACAACTGCCTGGACTGCCAGGACTTTTTGGTAGGGAATTGTTTTGCCGACCCAGCTCCGGGGAAGTATTGCTAAGGTATCTATTCCAATGTAAGGAATCTGCTGCTAAAAGTCTCAATCAGATGGACAAGTTACTTATCTTCAGTAACGCTTTATCTGGTAGAGACTCTGTCTAGCCTCCGGTTCCTTACCGACCCACCCATCCTCACTGCTCATTGAAAAGGGGCAGGACTTCCCCCTTTCAGGACCCGAGTTTTGCACACCAGAGGTCAGTATTCTTTGTGGCTCTGCGCTCCTGGGGTGGAAAGTTGCCAAACATTTCTGATGTCCGCACACTGGAGTGGCGCCTATATAGGCCCCGCGCACACCCGGCACTGATTACACCACGCGGAGCCAGTCGATGCCACCTACTGGCACACAAGAGGTACTGATCATGGAACAATTTCTAGGATAAGGAATCTGCGGTTAAGTAGACTCTCTACCAGATAAGGCATTAGCGGAGGTAAGTAACTTATCAATCTGGCCACTTTGTCGGCTTTCCTTTGCCTCCCCGACCAACCATCAATCAACCAATCAATCAGACAATAGTGCGCTACTCGCCCGCTAGGGTCTCAAGGCGCTGGGGGGGAGGGGTCCGTTACTGCTCGAAAAGCCAGGTCTTGAGTTGCTTCCTGAAGGAGAGATGGTCCTGGGTCAGCCGTAGGTGGATGGGGAGGGAGCTCCATGTCTTGGCCGCCAGGAAGGAGAAGGATCTTCCTCCGGTGGTGGCTCTGCGTATGCTTGGTACGGTGGCGAGGGCGAGGCTGTCGATCGCAGCTGGCGGGTGGGCGTGTAGAAAGTGAGGCGGTTGTTGAGATCCTTGGGGCCCAGGTCGTGGAGAGCCTTGTGTGCGTGGGTAAGGAGTCTGAACGTGATCCTCTTGCTGACGGGGAGCCAGTGCAGGTCTCTCAGGTGGGCGGAGATGTGATTGTGGCGGGGTGATGTCCAGGACGAGTCGTGCGGAGATGTTCTGAATGCGCTGGAGTCTTTTCAGTAGTTTGGCTGTGGTTCCTGCGTAGAGGGTGTTCCCGTAGTCCAGTCGGCTGGTGACGAGTGCCTGGGTGACCGTCTTCCTGGTTTCGGTGGGGATCCATTGAAAGATCTTTCGGAGCATGCGCAGAGTGTTGAAACAGGATGACGAGACGGCGTTGACTTGTTGACCATCCCATCTGTTTAAGCTCCTCCACCACTTTTCTACAAGTTTTTTTTTTTAACATTAAAACGGCTTTCCTAGTGGCCGTTCTTGTCAGTGAGCTGCAAGCACCAAGCATGAAGTCACACTTCATCTTTTTTATACCGACAAGTTAGTGCTGAGAACCACAGCTGCTTTCCTCCCCAGAATGGTAACCCCTTTACATCTGGGTCGCTTTATTACCATGTCATCCTCTTTCCCCTGCCTCACCCTACAAAAGATGAGGAGAAACTGCAAAGGCTGGATCTAAAAAAAGCAGTGCGTTTTTATATGGACCGGATGAAGGACTTCTGTGTGGATGGTCGGGTTTTAATTAGCTATATAGGTAGCAGAAAATGAAAATCATTGTAGAAAATGACCTTATCTAGGTAGATAATGTTGTGCATTCAAATTGGCCCGATTTGTGGTGCAGTGAGATGAAGATGTAGACGACTGGTGCAGGTCAACATCTTAAGAATGTTCTTTCCACACTTCCTAGTCTCCAGCCTGATGTTATCCCGGCTGCAGGTGTGACGAGAGCCACCAAAGACGATGAGTTTGTTTTCAGGATAAGGGGGGGACGTTGGTTGTGATAGTTTTATAACTTATGTAGTAGCAATATGAATGTGGTGCGGCAGGGCAAGGAGAGCCAGTGGAGTTCCATCAGGATGGAGGTCATGCAATCGTCTTTCTTCAGGCCCTGGTTGAGACTTACTTCAGTGTGTGGGATGCCAATTAAGTGCGGCCAATGTGGAGTCTGGGAGGCCATAAAGCCGGGCATAACCACCATTAAGATGCAAGAGTACGAGTGCTTGAACAGCTTGAGGGCACGTTCTGGAAGAAATTGTTTCACTTCCATTAGAAAAGTTAGCTGGTACAAGGGTGTCTCTCTTATTTTGGCAATGTGTTCTTTGAAGGTGATATTGGTGTCCAGAAACAATCTAAGTGATCTTGCTTTTGGTGAAAGTTGGGATTCAAATCTATCAAGGTTCATGTAATCGAGCCAAGTTTGTAATATTTCTTACTTGTACTTGACAAATAACTGGAATTCTGTCTTGTTAAGTTGAGCTTCCAGTAGGTGCTCAATATCCAGGTCTTGATTAGGTGCAGGCAGTGTTTGAGATGTTGGATATTTGAAGCAGAGGAGACTTTCAGACAGAGTTGTGCATTGTCCT
Source organism: Lissotriton vulgaris (assembly GCF_964263255.1). Lineage (NCBI taxonomy): Eukaryota > Metazoa > Chordata > Amphibia > Caudata > Salamandridae > Lissotriton > Lissotriton vulgaris. The sequence goes on along the minus strand of NC_141693.1, from coordinate 232,917,312 downwards.
GATATGTCCAATGTATTGTTTATCTTCACCTTTTATTACTACAACTGTTCACATCCAATGATAACAATTCAGGCAGTGAAACATATATATACAGTGCACACTGGCTTTTTTGTTAAGAATCTGTGTTGAAAGGAGAGTCCTCAAGTTACGTCATACAATGAAAGCAAGGCTCTAAAACTGTATGCACTTTATGAAGTCTTCCTTTGGCCCCCCTAAGCTTCTGACTATATTGCAAGAACGCATCAGCGGGTGAAGAAGGAAGAGACCTAGACTATAACAGAGAGAACCTTGCATGAGCTCTTCTCGCCATCTCCTGAATGTCAGATGAGAGAGCATGTATAACTACCACCCCTCCCTGGCACACATGGGCTTCTTCTGACACTTCCTTTGGTTGTGTTCGTCCTTTGTAGTAGCAGGAGCATTCAGATCAGTGTAGCAGTCCTACAATTCCCTGTAGCAGATCTGTTACAAACTACATATTTACTCTCAGGTCAGATGCGTAGGCGAGTCCAATTGGTGTTCATCCCTCCAGTCCACAATTTTGAGACATTAGACTATCAAGATAAATTTTTCACGGCTAAATCACGCTGTTCAAAAATCTGTATGAAACCAGTTCTTCATCCTTCTGAAACTGATAACTTGAGTGACATTGAATTGGTTGCTATTGCTATCTCTTGCTATTTACAGCACTCACAACTGCAGTATATCACAACTTATCTAAAAATGCATCATATTTTGATATTCAGAAAAGCCTATGTGGACTTTCAACAATTTCAAATGTATCCGTTTCTTTACATATTTATTTGGTATGGCAGAGCTCCATGTTGCTATGTGTTATTTTGAATGAAAATGGGGTCTTTTTATTTTTCTAAGCCTAATTGAAACTATGCTTCAATTCTGAGGAGTTTTCTGGTCTGCCTATCTTTTGAATTCTGTTGAATGAATCCTACGGGGAAATGAGTTTAATGTATTCATTTAGTATCAAACTTGAGGTCTTTAGTCTAATTTTAACAAGCTGTTTGTTCATTTCCCTGCCAGACAATGTTCTCTTTTTCGGATGTCGACAGAAGACAAAAGACTTCTACTGCCAATCAGAATGGCAAGATTTGATTGAAAGGCAATTTTTGGCACTTTTCACAGCCTTCTCCAGGGACCAGGTTAGTATAGCTTCAGTGATAAAATGTATGTATGTGATAACCCAAATCTAGGTAGAGAGTAGTAGAGCTTTTGAAAGTGGACATCAGCCCTGGATGTTGATATAGAATAGTTTACGATGAGGCTGAATATTTATGGGTGGTGATTCCTGTTATTTGTAGACTAAGGCCTGATTTTGAATTTGGTGGATGGATTACTCTGTCACAAACATGACGGATATCCCATCCGGGATATTACAAGTGCATTATATCCAATGGCACTTAGATAACGGTAGACGGGAAATCTGTTACGTTTGTGACGGAGTAACCTGTCCGCCGAACTCTGAATCAGAATAGATGGAGAGGTCCTTTGTTCTGTTTTTCTCTTATTTCTTTCTTTCTTAATTAATCCTGATATCTGGGATGACGCTATCTGCCTGAAATGTATGTTTTCTCAGTCAGGAGTGGTGCCGTTTCTGATGGCCTTGACTTTGAGTCCACTAGTCTTGAAGGTGATGCTGGCTTGAGATGTGGAGCCAGTCTAGTTGCTTATGGGTTGCAACAAGTAAATAAAACATTGAAAAAGTCAATAGAATTTGCATAGGCGAAATCTATTGGCTTTGCCAAAGCTCGATAGGTTGATGTGTGTGTGTCGTTTGCATAGTTGTAGTTTGTCAATTTGAAGGATTTAATGAGGTCCAGCAAGAGAGTTGGGTAGTTATTCAATAGATAGATGATGGATTCCTGTGGGATGCTGCAGTGCAGAATGTGAGTGGCTGCTTTGTAAAGTGGCAGGAAAACCATTTAGTTTATCTTTGAGGTAGGAGGCAACCCATTTTAGGGTATTGTTGCATATCCTGAAATATTGTAGTCTGAGTAGAAGCTTGTGGTAATTGTCTGACACGCACTCACATGGTAGTAACCAAATCTTACAGACCACTGCATTGGAGTTCTGACATAGAACGAAGAGGATCCACAAGTCACACCTACTCTTGAAGATGTGGTTTTCCCGCCTGTAGTAGATGAAAGATTACTGTCTTCTTCACGAGCAGAAAATCAAACAAGCACTGGCAAAAACCAAAAAGATCTGGGTTTAATGAGCAGTATGCAACCGTAAACCCTTATTCTGTTCTACAGTCCATAATCAGGGCCATCGCTCTCGACCAGCCAAGAAAGATAAGTTATTCCTGTGGTCATTTGGGTTCCTCAAATGTTCACACTAATCTAGTAGTTTATTATTGTGGTGATGGGATTGCCACTTGCCTGAAGAGCTAAGTGTCCTCTCACATAGAAAAGGATGCCAAGTGTCATGAGGCATGCAGAAAAATAATCTTCCAGTCATTATGTCTCTCCCTTACACAGGCAAATACCAACTCCATTATGGCGAACTATGGCTCCACTTGTGGCAGGAATTTGACAGATGCTCATGCTAATTTAACAAAGACCATGCTTGGGAAGAATGCAAGTGGATGCAGAAAATAGGCAAAGAAGTCGTAGCACAAAAGGTTTCAATTCAGAACCTCATTGTTAAATGTTGAAAGACCATGAACTCTGGTTTGTCCATACCTTGACAATTGTGGTTAAATCCCTTGTACCTTAAGCCGGGATAAACCCATGCAATAGGACAAACCTGACCAATCCTTTGATGAATGAGGTGCTGTATCTGTACAAGAAAGCTACGGTCTCAGTTAAATCAAAGTATGCTCGCCAAGACATGACTGCCAAAACCACCTTTCATCATCCAGCTAGCAAAAACCTTTCAATCTTTTAAGGTGAGGGGTTCCTTTGTTTCAAGTGTCTGGCTGAATCTTTGTTTTTTCAGACATCCAGCAACTCAAGATCAGACATTTAAGGAGGAAGAATAAGCTCACTCCTGCGGCTTCCACCAAGGTCAAGAAGTTCCAATGAGTTTGCTGAGGGTGTGTAGGCCTATAACACTTAACTAAGGAGAAAACCTTCTCTACTCTACCACCACCTGGCCCAGATAAGCACCAATCCATGAGTCCTTTCAGTGGTGAGGTCAAACTATTCTCTGCAGCTCCCACGGCATCCTCCCATCCAGACCAGCTTTGCCACAGTTTGCATCCCAAGTGCATCTGCAGCAATTAGAGCGGGCATGTGTTCTATGAGACATAGGGCCATTTCCCATCCTGGAAGGTTGGCTGGGAAGTGATTCCTATTATTTCCATGTAAAGAAAAGGGATTTGAGAAGTTCTCAATTAAACTACCTTGGTACCATCCAAAAGGGTTCAGATTTTTGGGGCTGTCATTAAATACAGCCTGGTAAAAGCCTTCCCTCTTCTGGGGTTAGCTATGCCCATTAGTCAGGTAGTGGACTACTTCTTGACCAGTGACATCGTGACTGATACAACCGACTTTGTGGACAGGGTGGTGATCATATAATAAGCTTTAAATTTGTTCTCTGCAGTTAAATATGGCGGAAGACAGGGAACAACTGTGGGATGATCAGTCTAAGCCTTTCCAAGTTCATTATGCCTATTTCTGAGCTGGTGGACACATGCGCCTAACTCTGTCTGAGATGCACTTTCTGCTTGCCCCATCTGAAGGTCTAGAGCTTGACCAATGCCTCAGAAGACAGGAAGCACCCAAGGTTCTTCCTGTTGAAAGTGTCAGCAACATAGAGGGCCCGCCTGAACAGGCCTTTTCAGTCTACATGAGTCAGAAATACTTCAATACCTGTTTTACCCTATCTTTGATGCTGGGTGTGCATACATAGATGCATATGGCACTCATTTCAAAACTAGATGCAATCAATTCTCCTCCTAGAAGGGCAGGGGCCATTTGTCCTAGGGAATGGCCTAATGTTCATTGGACAAAACTTGTTTCTGGATGCTTTTGTTGCAAATCCTCTGATTCTGAGTGTATTTCTGAAGACCAGGGAGTGCCTGGAATGTTCTTCATCTAGTGAGGTATGTCTTGGCGTCACTAGGCATAATTAGAATATATAAAGTTTTTTAAAATTCATATTGACAGAACATGTGCTTTTTCGCGAACTTTTTTGAAAGAACCCTCGCACTTGCCATATTTTGCTTTTTTAGGAAATAGGTCAAAACCACAAATCTTGACCACTATTACCAACACCAAAAATACATAAAAACCTGTTTGATCGCGTTCATTGTTAACTAACTTGGGATTTTTTTTCTTCCTGCTACATTTGCACAAAATGCAGAGTGTATAGCCATGTAAACTATAGGTCTCTTTACTAAAAGGTGTTAGTTCGAGTCAGTTCAACAGTTCCCATAATGTCAAGTTTCTAGCTCATTTATAAAAACAGTGTCTTGTGTGACATGTAAAAAGTTTAATCTTTCAATCGAAACAAAGTTTGAAAATTGGTGCTATTATAAAAATCTCAAATAAAGCAACTGGTGCCATTTTATTCTGTCTTTTTATTTCCTTTGTTCCAGGAAGATAAAGTGTATGTTCAGCATCGGATTGGAGAAAATGGGCCACTTCTTTGGGATCTAATTAGCAATAAACATGCCCACATTTACATCGCAGGGTAAGTACCTGTGCTCAGTGTTGGTACATGGGAAGCACAAGCGGAGGGCAGGTTTACTATAAAGCAAGTCCACGGGCTAGTGTTGGGAAGTACCCTGTCCCGGAAACAAAACATTCTCAAGACAGCAGTGCAGTCATTTTCTCCACGCTTGAATTGCATTAATACACTGGTTTGTGCCCTTCTCGAGATAAAACGCCCTTCCCTAGCCTCAATACAGTACTCAGGAATTTAAAGACGCAAATTATGTAAAAGATGGTGGAGTATGTTGTGGATGTGGCAAATTCATATTTCTGATAAAATGCAGTGGCCCTGGACTGGACTCGTGTAATCCAAGTGCTGCATGTAATGTTATCTTCCCCTCTATTGATGACAGGATAGCTCCGTCACTTATAAAGCTTTTATTGTAACTATCACAACAGAGAGCGCCGAGCCTGTGGCTTCTCCGGCTCCGGCACCCGAAATTAATCTACGCGAGCTTAACATAAAATGGCGGATCGGCGTGCTACGTCATCACGCCGATCCGGACACTAGAATGCTAACTCTGCATATCTTCCCCTTTTATATACATTCAATACACTGTGGAGTTATTGTCCATCACTCATGTCATAGTCCCGAAATCTGGCTGGCCTCATCACTGCTCTGCCCCCTCTGGTGCACCTTACCGGAGTGGAGGTCACTTCTCTCTCACTGGATCTCCCCGGGGTATCTCCCCCCTCTTCTCGGCTGCTTCCTGCTTTCGGGCTCTCCTGGGTCCTGTGTCCTTGCCAAGGCGTCTCTCCGCCGGGCGGTCTCACTGCCCCTTGCTCGCCCCTTATGTCCCTTCTCTCAGTCCCTTCTTCCTCCATGGTCTGTTCGTGCTCCACCCCGCTTCTCTCCATCTCTTCCAGATCTTGTTCGCCCATGTCCCATTGTAGTATTTTGTTGCATCTTGCCATACAGTCCTGAGACCAGACATTCCCATCGCTAAGCAGGGCAGCTCTGTCGTACACCTCCTTGACTTGGAGAGGTTTGCTGTACTTGCTGTCCCCCTTCCTTTGCAGCACCGCCAACTTAACTCTCACCCATTCTCCTTCTTCCAATACAGTGTCTCTCAAATTCCTTCTAGAGTTATAGTGTTTCGTGTACACTGCTTGAGCCTTTTCCAATGTCGCCCGGACCACGGCTGGCGACCATTTACTGGTTACCGTTTTCTCCTTCCACGCCCTGTTGTCCTTCGTTAATGGATCTCGGCCCCTCAATATCTGGAATGGGCTATACCCCGTGCTCGTCGGAGTGATGCGGTACGCCCAGATCATTTGCCATATCTCTCTCTCCCAGTCCTTGTCTCTCATTATTGCTGCCTGTATGGATCCCATCAGTACACGATTGAACCGTTCCACCAGCCCGTTTCCCGCTGGGTGGTATATGGATGTGTGCTTAGCGACTATGCCGTTCCTTTCCATGAATTTGGTCCACTTATCTGAGGTGAACTGTGGTCCATTGTCACTTAGTATAAGCTTGGGGATCCCTTCCCTCAGGAAAGTGTCAGTTAGGAATTTTAGTACTGTTTCTGTGTTCATTTCCTCCTCCACCCTCAAATCTGACCATTTGAAGTACCTGTCGATGAGTACACATACATATTTCTGTGTCCCTTGTCCATCGCGAATAGGACCTAGAATGTCAATCGACAGTTCTTTCCATGGGTTCACGGGGGTATCGAACTTCCCCAAGGCTGGCCTCAGTGGTTTTAGGGTCTTGCTGGCATTGGGTACTCTCCCTGACATGTTTTTCTGCTTGTATGTCCATGCCCGGCCACCAGTACCCTTCCTTAGACCTCAGTTTCGTCTTTCCTATTCCCAAATGTCCTTCATGTAGCAGCGTGAGTAGTCTGGGAATGATTTTTCTCGGCGGTATCACCTTGTCTCCTCTGTATATGAACACCCATTTGTCGTCCACGGAGAGTTCCTCTCTCTCACCTCATAGTACTTCCGTAGGTGTCCACTCAGATGTCTCTTCTCCGGCCATCCCTTCAATATGCATTCCATTACCTCCTTTAAATCCTGGTCTTCCCTGTAGGCCTCCTCCCATTCTTGGCTGCTGATGACCCTTTCCTGGTCCTCCATCAGCGCTACCATTTCTTCAATGGCCTCCTGATCCTCTTCTCCCATTTCCATCGAAGCTGCCCAGCTCAAATAGTCTGCCACTTTGTTCCTGTTGCCAGGGATGTATTCGACATCATATCTATATTCTAGAAGCTTCAAGGTCATCTTTGCGATCCTGGGAGTGGCGCTGGCATGGCCACTGGACGTGAGTACCTTTACCAGGGGCTTGTGGTCTGTTTTCAATTGGAACCTTGTTCCCCATAGAAATTGTCTGTATCTGGTCATAGCCCACACCACGGCTAGCATCTCTTTTTCTATGACGCTGAATTTCTTTTCTGTCTCACTCAGCACTCGGGATGCGAAGCTCAGGGTCTCTACCACTCCTTGCCCCCTGTCTTGCATCAGGACTGCGCCCAGTCCTTTGTCGCTGGCGTCAGTAGTGAGGATTGTTCTCCCTTGCGGATCATATCCCTGTAACGGTATCGCCTGCAACACGTTTCTCTTGATGCTCTCAAACTCTTCTTGGGTTTCCTCCGTCCATCTGAACATCGTTTTCTCCCTTGTTAACTGTCTCATGTGGTGGGCCTTTGTTGCGAAGTGGGGGACAAATTTGCTATAATATTCGGCCATACCCAGGAACGACCTGACCTCTTCCTTGTTGGCCAGTGGTGGTGCCTCACAAATGGTCCTCACGTTTTCTGTCTTCGGGGTGATCCCTTGTACCCCAATCTCGTGTCCAAGATAGGTCACCTTCTCCATTCCTAGCCGGCATTTCTCCCATTCCGCTGTTAATCCTCTCTCTTCCAATACTCTCAGTACCTTAGATAGCTTGGCATCATGATCCATTCTGTCCTTGCCCATAACCAGGATGTCGTCCTGGAAGTACTGGATGCCTTCCATGTTCTTGAAGAGTTGGTGCATCAATTTTTGAAATACTGCAGCCGCTGACGCCAATCCAAACGGCATCCTACAGAACTGGTAACACCCAAAGGGTGTGATGAACCAGGTAAGGGTGTGATGAACCAATACGGCAACGAGTGAAGTTTAAGACCTGCTGTATTATCCATAAAGGCCTTAATGAATTGGGACCAGAGTATCTGGCTACTAAATTTGTTCCATATGCTCCCACCCGTACCCTTAGGTCTAGTGAACAGCTCCTGCTAAACATTCCTAAAATAACCAAATCTAGGCAAGGAGGTAGGGCTCTGTCTGTGGTAGGTCCCAGTTTCTGGAATTCCCTCCCGCTTTCTTTAAAGCAATGTAGGAATCACCTTAAATTCAGAAAATCTCTGAAAACTTTTTTGTTTAGTTCATTTTAACATCTATCTGCTGGCTCATATCAATTTTCCTGATATAAATCATATTCCCTGTAGCTTTCTTCTCAGTTTCTAATGCTAGGTGTCAACAGCGCGGAGATACTCCTTTGGGAGTTTATTCATAGCGCTTTATAAACACGCAAATAAAATAAATAATAAGTTTCCTGCTCTCTGGATGCAGTGCTATTTGGTGGTAGGCAGAGGTTAAGTCGATGGTGGAGTACCACTTGATTCCTCTGGTCTTTGCCAACATCTCTTCAATGAGTGGCAGCGGGAACTTCTCCAACACAATGTTCTTGTTTAGTTCGCGCAGGTCCACACAGAGCCTGACCTTGCCACTCTGTTTCATCACCACCACCAATGGCGCTAGCCACTCTGCGCACGTGAAAGGCTCGATTATGCCCTTCTTCTCCAACTCCTGGAGTTCTACTTGCACTGCTTCTTTCACTGCCAAAGGCACATTCCTTACTCTGTGTGCTACCGGCTTGGCTTCTGCTTTCAGGATGATTTTATGTGCGAACCTCTCCAGTTTCCCTACTCTCCCGCCGAACACTCTGGGGTAGTCTTTCTTCCATTTCTTCAAGTTCGGCCATTGCTCCGGTTCCGTTAGTAAGACTTGCACGGCACCTCCCGGGTCCAACTTGATGCCAAGGTCACCCAGGTCCATCCACCCCAGCACCGACGGTCCTTTCTCCGATACATACAGTTTGCAGTATGCACATCGTCCTTTGAATTCAAATTTTAGTGGTCTGAAACCCGCCATGGGTATTCGGTCACCATTGTACGATACTGGTCGTATGTCCAACCGCTCCAGCTCTAGCCCCAGGTGCGGCCTAAATTTTTCATCCCATACTGCTCGTTGCACTATTTTGTAGGGTGATCCCGAATCCGCCACTATGCTGATTGGTACTCCGCCAATGTGCATGTCCAGCACAGGTTTGCTTGATCTCTTGGTGTCCACACACATCACCTGGCCGTAGATGCACAGGACCATGTCGTCCTCTTCGTGATCGCTGTCCTCTCGGTCCTCTCGACCGCGGTCCACGAATTTCACTACACTCTTCGCCGTCTTCCTCCGACGCACCTTCTCATAGTGCCCCACGATCCCGCAGAACAGACATTTGGCGCGAAATGCCGGGCACTTCCTGTCATGCGCTTTGTGAGATGTGCTGCCACACCGATCACATGGGTTCCTGGTGCCCTTCGCTTAGTTTCCAGGTGGTCCTGGGTTACCTTGCCATTTGTTCGGGCCCTTCTGTGGTGTTCCCTTGATCCTGTTATCTCTCCTAGGTGCCTCCTCTTCAATTCTATTTACTATGGGTCTGGCCAGTGTTTCCTTTCTTGCGGCCTCTGCGCATCGCCTCGCCAATTCTGCTTTTTGTACAATAGCCATTACCTCCTTCAGAGAGGAGTCTCCATTCGCCCACAACTTTTCCTGTGCCGCTTTACTCGTCGTGTGCATCACTACCTGATCCTTTATAAACTCGTTGTGGAAATTCGCATACCTGCACGTGGGCGCTACTTTTCTGAGTGCCGCTACATATTCCTCAATCGATTCCCCTACTTCCTGCTTGCGTTGTTGGAAGTTGTATCGGTCAATTGAGACGCAGACGGCCGGTCTGTAATGTTCATTTAGTTCTTCTATCGCATCGGTATATACGTCATCGTCCGTATCCTGTCTCTGTTTAGGTACCAGATTCTTTAACACCCTCAACCCCTCCGGGCCTAAGTTGTGAAGCAGTATCCTCCTTCTCCTCTTGCTAGTGAATGGTTCTTCGTTCTCATCCTCTAGCACCTCAATATAGTTGGAGATGTAGTCCCTCCAGTCCTCCCACTTCATTAGGGGTTCGCCTGGTTTTGGTAGGACCGGTATGGGTGCCGTCGTGGAGGACGCTTGTGCGCACATGATTTCGCGCTTCTCTGCCGGTATCGTCTCGCCTTGTCCCTTGGGGCTCCCTGGAGCGTTATCCGCCCCTTCTCTTTTCGGGCTCAGTGGAGTGCTTTGGGCCTCACCGCCGCTGCTGCCCCCTGAAGTCGCCAGTGCTATGCCCAGCCGGTCTGTGGCTGGACGCGGTGGTCCTGCGTCACTGCTCTGCGGTCCACTACTGGCCGTGCCGCCATATGCTCCAGCCGCCCCACTGTTGTGGCCCCTTAGGTTCTGCCCCCTTCACCCTGCGTGCATGGGGTTGCCTGTGTACAAGGCGCTCGTACCTAGTGTCTTTGTCTGTATTGTTATGTTATGTTATGTTATAGATTATTTGTATAGCGCCTATCACCGCCGGTCTCTAAGCGCTTAACAGAAGAACATAGCATAACTGTTACCCCGAGCCCTCAGCTGTCCCCCAATTAAGCCGGAATCATTGCCTTTCTGAATAGGTGAGTTTTCAGTTTTTTCCTGAAGGGTAGTAGCTGTGATTCTTCCTTCAGAGTGGCCGGAAGCTCATTCCACAGTTGCGGGAGAATCACGGACAGGGCCCTGCCCCCTCTGGTTTTTAGTTTAAATCTGGGTTGGATCAGATTGGAAGTTTTACCTGAGCGCAGGGATCTACCAGGAACATATCTCTTCAGACGTTGCATAATGTACTCTGGGGCTTTCCCAAAGAGTGCTTTATGGGCCACACAGAGACACTTAAACTGAACTCTGTATTTCACAGGTAGCCAGTGCAGCTTCTGGAGCAGAGGGGTTGCGTGCGAATTTCTGGGCACGGAATAAATCAGCCTTGCTGCGTCGTTCTGTACCACCTGCAGCTTCCTCAACAGCTTCTGCGACAGGCCGAGATATAAGGCATTGCCATAGTCTAGTCTTGTGATAACTGTGGCAGATACGATCGATTGCAGGGTGGAGGTTGATAAGATGGGGACCAGCTTTCGTAGTTGCCTCAGCACACCCGTGCAAGAGCCAACCACAGCTGAGACTTGAGGGGCCAGTGAGAGGTCTGCATCGATCTTTAGTCCCAGACTTTTTACCACCATCCCAGGGGTAGGGGTTGTTCCTAGGTCTGGGGGCCAGTACAGGTCACACCAGGGATTCCCTCGATTGGTGATCACCAGCACCTCCGTTTTCTCAGCATTCACTTTCAACAGATTGTTGGTCATCCAGTTGACCGTGAAACTGAGCATGTTTCTCACTGATTCCTGAGCGTCCTTAGTGTTTTCCAGCTGAACCAATAGCTGGGTATCGTCTGCGTAATTAAAGATTTCGCAGTTCCTACGCATAAGCTCCTCCACCAGCGGTTGTAAATAAATGTTAAAGAGCAACGGGGATAGTGCCGACCCCTGGGGCACACCCCATGTCACGTCACTAATCCCAGACAACTGGTCTCCCAGCTGCACCCTCTGAGTTCGTCCTGACAGGAAGGATTCCAGCCACTTAAGCGCATGGCCTGTGATCCCCAGCTTCGCGATACGCTCCAGCAGGATGGTATGGCTGACCGTATCAAAAGCCGCCGACAAGTCTAAGAGAATCAGGGCGCATGGCTGTTTATTGTCTGCTCTGACTCTCAGCTCGTCGGCGACCGAGGCCATAACTAGTTCTGTGCTGTGTTGGGGCCGAAAGCCAGCCTGCCTGGCATGAAGTAGATGGTGTTCCTCCAGATGACCGGCTAATGTGCCCAGGACGTGTTTTTCTAGAATCTTACCCAAGAATGGCAGCTGCGAGATAGGCCTATAGTTTTTTTGAGCCTTTGTGTAAGTTCCTGCTTTCTTTAAAAGTGGGGAGACCCTAGCTTCCTTCAACTGGGTTGGGAGATAACCTGCTTCCAGTGAGTTGTTCAGTAGGCTCAGCACCTGGGGCTGGATGCCTGGCAAGGACATCTTAAAGATTCTCGGGGGGCAAGGATCAGTGTTAGAGCCAGATTTAATGTGTCCAACAAGCTCTACTAAGCGCTTGTCGTCGATGGATGGGAAACTGTTCATAGTCCTTGACGGCGCCTGAACCACCGGACTGGACAGCATAGTTGTGACTGGACGTGCATTGATATCAGTAATAATATCCTGTACTTTCTGGAGAAAGTAACTTTGGAAAGTGTCACAGTCTGGTTGGTCGCTCACAGCGATTTTTCCACCCAGCTGCGTGAGTTCCCTTAGTATCACAAAGGTCTCTCGTTGTATGTTAGTCGCCTCTCTAATTCTTCCCTCATAGAAAGCTGACTTTCTCTCCAAGATGTCCGCCTTATATTTTGAGAGTAGAGTTTTAAAGGTTTCAGCCTCTGCTTGACAGTAATTGAGTCTCCACCTACTCCCTGCCTTGCAGAGGGCTCGCTTCTTCTCTTTCAGTGAAGCATCAAACCATGGTGCTCCCTTCCCTTTAGATCTAGTCCTCTCCATCCGCTCAGGGGCTAGTTTATCTAGAGCGGCGATCATCCAGGTCTTTAACACAGTAGCATCCTGATCCAAGTTTATGCCACTCGTTTTAGGGGGGGCGGAGGAGAGCAGGGCCGCGATTAGAGAGTTAGCCTCAATCTTCTTCCAGGGCCGAACTTTCCTCCACAACTGATTTGGGACAGCCAGTACGGGGTCACTCGGAACCCAGCACTTAATCATGAAGTGGTCCCACCAAATGCGAGGACTGACCTCAATTATTTCTGTCTTAGGCAGCGAGGAACAGACAAGGTCCAGTGTGTGGCCCTTCACATGGGTAGGACCCACTACTAGCTGTTGCAGGTTGAGCGCCGAAAGATTGGCTTCAAACTCTGTCTCAGTAGGCTCTCTAGGTACCTTGTCCCAGTGGTAGTTGAAATCACCTACCACCAAAAGGGACTTGTATCTGGAGGCCAAACACGTCAGAAGCTCTAGAAAGATATCATTAAAATCCGGTGAGCTCTGCGGCGGGCGATATACTGCCAGCATCGCAATGCATGAGGATTTAAGTGAGATTTTTATCCCCAGCAGCTCCGCGCAGGCACATTTTTGTGCTATGATCTGTGTTACTGTAAGACTTTTTTTAAACAAAATGGCAATACCCCCCCTCTAAAGTCATTGGGGCGGTTATGCCACAGCGCGTCATACTCAGGAGGTAGAGCGGCCAGAATGTCCGGCATTGATGCCGTACCGAGCCATGTCTCTGAGAGGGCTAGGATATCTATTTCACCATCAGCTAGTAAGGAAAAGACCTCTAAATGATGCTTATGCGATGAGCGCGTATTGAGTGTCGCTATTGTTAGGCCATGAGACTGACGGGAAATGATTGTAGGGTTAATCTGGGGGCATGCGCCCTCTGTCTGCACCAGGGCCTCAGCCTGTATATTTTGGCCGCCAGCGTTACCTCATCTAGCCCAGTGGAGCCTGTCTTTAGGGCCCGAAGGCTGTCCGGCGAATAGGTACGTGGTCGAGCAGAGTTAGTGGCCCCTAGGCCCGTCATGGCCCGGACGGGCACAGACGGGCTTTCCTCTGGCGCTCCTCCGGCGCGCCGCTGCGCGTGATCGCTGCCGCTTGCATACTAGTAGATTTAAGTAGTATGTGGCTGCGGGTACTCGCAAAGACTAGACCGCTAACCCCCAAAACGTCGTGTCAGCATCTCTAGCCCACATCCAAGATGACGGACGGGCGTGAGGCGGCGAGGGAATCACCGAAATGGTGAGATGTGCTTCAAGTAATTATTATGGTGCGAGCAATGCGATCAATTGGGTGAGTGTGGGGGTCACAAAATAATACTATGACAAGGATTCTAAAATTTCCAAATTACAATAAACAAATTTTAAAAAGGAGCACGACTCCAACAATGTAAAACAGCAAGAATTCGAATGGCAGCAGCAGCTCAGTAATTCTGAATCTAATCGGCGCGGTAGCCGAGTGGTCTCCTAAATAGTCTTTGCCTAAGGGCACTCGCAAAGACTAGACCGCTAACCCCCAAACGTTGTGTCAGCGTCTCTAGCCCACACCCAAGATGGCGGACGGGCGTGAGGCGGCGAGGGAATCACCGAAATGGTGAGATGTGCTTCAAGTAATTATTATGGTGCGAGCAATGCGATCAATTGGGTGAGTGTGGGGTCACAAAATAATACTATGACAAGGATTCGAAAATTTCCAAATTACAATAAACAAATTTTAAAAAGGAGCACGACTCCAACAATGTAAAACAGCAAGAATTCGAATGGCAGCAGCAGCTCAGTAATTCTGAATCCTTGCACTCTGCAGCACTGGGGGTCCACCCACGGCCCTGCCGCGCTCTCTGTTGTCCTGGACGTCGCCAGTTGTCCTTTTCAGCGTGCGCTGTGGATGGTTGACTCTGCCCGGTCCGTGTCACCTGCACAAGGGTTCGGTTATGGGTTCTTGTGTGGCCTCGTTTTTTTTATTTTTTATTTTTTTTCCGGTCCTCGTCGCCATTGTAATGTTATCTTCCCCTCTATTGATGACAGGACAGCTCCGTCACTTATAAAGCTTTTATTGTAACTATCACAACAGAGAGCGCCGAGCCTGTGGCTTCTCCGGCTCCGGCACCCGAAATGAATCTACGCGCGCTTAACCTAAAATGGCAGATTGGCGTGCTACGTCATCACGCCGATCTGGGCACTAGAATGCTAACTCTACACTGCACTGCAAATGTGGCTTTTACATCACGTGCATAACTGTTTTCCCTACACATGTTAAAGAAAAGCATGAACATTTATTCCACTCAGCAAGTGGTAATTCTCGCTTTAGTGCCGTTTAGACAAGTTAACTTTAGTAGCAAGTACACAGTCTACGCGTATTCCTATAAATCGAGGCTGAAGGTCTCCGTTTAGACTCGAGTCGAAACAAGTCTCGCGAAGTCAGGTCTTCAAAAGGGCGCCGAAGGGAGCCCCAGTTTCAAGGGAGACGCGCACTAATCAGTGTAGCACAAAACCAGGACAAAAGTACAGTGCTTTAAATGCAACGGTTATTGCTATTCAAAACGCCTTGTAAATTCATTCAACAACTCGACTAAATAAAAGACATTCTTGAAGATAGTCCTGTCACCGACCATTCAGCTGGTTATAATCAGCAAGAGTAGGACAGCTCGAGTGCTTTGCAAAAGACAATAGTCGATAAAGCAAGAACCAGACTGTGAGCGTGTTAAATTGACACGCATTAAAATTTGGTCGCAGAAGTGATCGTGCAAAAAAAACAAACTTTGGTATTGGAACTCACTGTAGGCAAATTTCACCGCACTGTAAGTGTCTACCACATGATGGCGCCATAGACCAACTGACGATTGATAGCTCACCAAATGGAAAAAATGGCTTCAACTTGCATTTTACTTGGGTGACATATAGTTTGTTCCGTCAGATTTTTTTCACCGTGATGTTTCTTGGTGATATGAAACCAAATGATGATTGCAGAATTAAATGTTCATGAGCCACAGACACGGAAAACATTTATTTATTTGCATGTATGTTCTAGTTTTCAAAAAGTGGCACTAATCTCATGAGTTTGGAGGAGGATCAGTATAGTTGTCAGATGCAGCATTGTCGAGGGTGCTGTGTTTGTCCCCCTGTCTGGGTAGAAGTCTGTGTTTCACTTGCCTTTGAGGTAGTTATGGTCCAGGTGATATTCTTGTTGCCAGATGACTGCACATTTCTGAGAAACAATAACGTGTTAGAGATGAGACAGGAGTTGGAGAGATTTAGAGGGGCCAGTGAGAGCTTTTTAGTGATGAGATGACCCTGGCCCCTTTAGCTGATCAGAGAGCATGCTTGGTTTGAAGGGGACATTTTTTAAGTCTGATGAGAGGCTCATGATATCGGGCGTTCTCTGATGCTAACATGCATGAGCAGCTGTCTGATCGGTTTACTGACAATGTGGATGGTTTTGTATTCATTTGAATTTGGTTGCTGCAGCCTGCAAGTTTCAGGGGATATATGTTGCAAAGGGAATTTGTCTGAATTTGGTGTGCCTCCTTATATTATTCTTTGAGGATCTTATGAGAGAGTGGAGGGTGAAAGGCTGGCTTTTCGGTGTTTTTTTGTATTATGTCTCGAGACATTTTTACATGTCTTTGCACCATTTCGTTATTGCTTAAAGAAGAATATCATTTTGATTCCGGCAAGCCTCAAATCACACCAGTGGAACCTTTCCAATTGTATTGTGGTGTGTTTTCTACTTTACAAGAGACTGCTTACAGAATGTTATTGAGTTTGGCTACAGCCATTTCATTGAATATGAATCCAATTTACAACAGAGGAAACATCCTTTGGCTAACAAAAACGTCATTTTTATCGTTCAGAATAGGTGCATAAAAAAAAAGTAGCTTGGAAAGTTAATAGTTTTGGCTGTTGTTTGGTGAAAACCTTTGGGGTGACACTAGTGATGCCTTAGTGTTGGCCACAGACAGTTTACCCGTTCTGTCCAGATTTGAAACTGCAGAATCTCTGGGAGCCCTCATGTGTGCCTCTGATGCCCAAGTTCACAATTGCAGCCCTTCCCATAAGTGAAAGTGACACAACTCTTGTCGGTCTTGTGTAGTCATTTATGGTGGTGAATAGTGGGCCCTGATATAAAAATGTACAATAATAATTGCAGTGAAAAGATAGTTTTAATAAAAAATAAGCTACAAAGTGAGCGCTAGTGGAAAAAAGGGCTCAGCGCTCTCTTAAAACATGTGAATAGTGATCAGTGTGCGTATCACTTGTGCCATGGCGCTGAAATATTTCTTATTTTAACTATACAGGCCATGCTTGTCTTGATTATATGATATGCACACTGGTCACTTTATTCACACATGTATCACGCTTCAAGAGAGCACTGAACAAGTTTTTCACTGCCATTCACCCTGTCGTTTATTTTTAACATGTCTTTGTTAAAATTAACACTTTGTGGCAATTAATATTCGACTTTTTCTTTTATTAGAGACCACTGTTCAGTCTCTCATTTAACTCCCCCAGGTCCCTAGTTATTCTTGAGTCTCCCCCTGTGTGTGAGTACTGTCATCCATGATTTTGTCTTCAGTATGCCAATTAGTGCTTTCAGACACCTAAAAATTCCTACCTCTTTTTAGTCCCAGTCCCAGAATGTCAGCAGGTATGCTGCCAGGGAGGCAGCCTCATTTCTAGGATGGGGATGAGTGGGTGCTGTGGATCAGGTTATACATGGATATGCTGTGTTTTTAATTGTTTGAATTCAGGCGATTGGCTGTTTTCCATGTTATCGTTTTCGGCTTTGGGATAGGTTTGAGATAGAATTCCCAGTGATCTATAATGCTGACAGTAGGATGTGTCAGGGTGTATAAGTTTTAGGTAGCTGTGCAAACCCTGAGATTTCTACAGTCTTTCTCAAAGATACTACCCACTGTAAAGATACTGTCTGTTCTTGTGTTCTCTGAAACCTTTCTTCATAGGTTAGTGTGCGTGATCAGAGATAACCCTGGTGTGTTCCGTGGGCACCGATGCGTGTGGTAACTCCCAGGGCAGAGCTAGGATCCCAACGTAGGCTGCCTCTTGCAGTTTTATACTAGGTACTTTCACAGTTCATACTTACTTTCGCTGGGAGTTGTAGCCATCTGTTGCTCCACCAACCCTAGGGCGTGAAGGGCCCTTTCATTGTCTGTTTTTGATAATTGGGACACGCTCTTCTCTGCGAGCACTATTAACTGAAGGCAAAGGAAGCATACACTGTGCTCAGCTAGAGAACCAACGTCTCCTAGTAGTTACGTATCGGGAAGCAGTTTGCTTATCGAAGGGACTTTCTTGACGGTTGCTGCTACTGCATCATAACTCTGCAATGTGCACTGCATGTAATATGCATTGAAGCACCCTCACCATGCTTACGCCATCTCCCTCTTACTGCTTCTTAAATGTTCTAGACAGAGTTGAGGGCTGTGGAAAGAAAGAAATATTTATAAACAGCACTCTCGCCTTACTGACTTCAAATCTCTGTTGACAGGATGTATTCGTGAGATGGCACACAAAGTCTTGTAAATAAGTCAGGCCTTGTTTTAGATTTGTTTTTTTCTACTTCTTTCCAGAAACGCCGAACTAATGCCAGCAGCCGTGGCCGATGCGCTGAAGTCCGTATTTGAGTCTGAAGGTGGGATGTCCGCGTCAGAAGCTGACCAGTACCTGACAGCGCTCGAGCAGTCGCGGCGGTTCCAGACTGAAACCTGGTCCTAACACTTGGGAGAACAATAATGTGTCTGCAGTACCTCAGAGCCTACTGGAATCAGGCCTCGTCAATGTGAACCAGTGGGCACCAAGGACATGCTAAAGATGAGGAACGCGGCATGCCATTCCTCAGGGCATTCATGATTCACCGCCATGCGTCATTAAATCTATCCAGTGGGACACGCAGTCCATGACCAAAGATGGGGAGCAGAGCACACTGAACCTCAGGCCTGCCTGATTCCTAGCCATGTGTCAATAATGGGAACTGGTGGGACACTGTGGCCATGATCTGAGATGGGGGACGAGGCATCCTATCCCTCAGTTCCAATATAAAGGCATATGTCATCATTCTTAAGTGGTGGGACACAGAGTGTCATCAGAGATGGAAGAGGGCTTTCTGTACCTCAGGGCTTACATGAATCACAGTCATGTGTCATTATTGGGATCCTGTGAGACACAGAGACCATAGCTAAGATGTGGGACAGGGCCTCCTATCCCTCAGTGTCAACATGAATCATAGTCATGTGTCATTATTCTTAAACGGTAGGACCAGGCTGTCACCAGAGATGGGAGATGGCTTGCTGCACCTCTTAGCCTATAAATCATAGCCCTAACTCCTGCATGGTTAATGGTAACAAGCAGTGAAAGACATAGGGTGTGATCAAAGATTGGAAATAGGAACACTATACCTCAAGGGCTACATAAATCATAGGCATGCTATTAATGGTAACCAGTAGGACGTATGTGGTTCGAACAAACATTGGTCGGGGGAGAGTGAAAGTGTGGCATATGGCAAGAGATGTTTAGCAGAAGTGAGCAAGTATCTGCTCAATCACGAGGCAAACTTGGAAGATGTCTTTGCTGATAGATATTAATCTGAAAAGTTTTCCAAATCTCTTAAAGGGAAATGTAAAAATCACAATCTTGGATCAAATCGGATGACTTCATATATATAAAGAGGCTAGTCACTTGAGTCATGTTTAAAACTGGCGCAGGACTCAAAGAGTTTGTTCCTAAGCAGAGGAAGAGAAGCAGAAGGGAGCCAGAAGCATCTGCATCTGATGAATCTATAGCGGGTCTTTTAACGAACATAAAACTCCAGTGTGAACCAGTCTTGCTATGCTTCGTTAGGTGGGGTATTGGACTGGACAGTATTCTCGAGTTGGGTCTTGTCATTTTGTTTTGGACTTCAATCTCATTTTTCAACAATATAATGACCGAATGCAATACTGCCTCCAGCTGAAATTGTGCACATAATTGTTCTTGGATGCTGTGAGAATTATATAAGATGGAGTGTTCCTCAGACAGTCATCATTTTGGTGTCTCATTCATTTGATACTCTTGAGGTCTATCAATGCGTATCCAAACTTCTGGAAATTGTCCATTTTGTTTAATTAACTGGACCGAAGGAAGATCACATAGCCTGCAACACCACCCCTTCCCCATCCACTAGATACACAGCTCCCTTATTCAGTACGTTGTGCCTGTGTCCAGCTTGAGTTTTTTTGGAGGAATACTTTGATTGTTTTTTCTTTCCATTACTGGTTCCCTGCTTGTCGCTTTTGTTCTTGTACTGTGATTTTATCATTGTCTTGCTTGACTACTTTGCCTTAACTTTGATCTGCCCTCATGAAATCCAGAGCAGGTTATCTGGGATAATGCAACAGTGAATGCCAGTGTTCTTTGAAACATTTTGAGGGTCCTTACTAGAAGGTGCTTTTCCGACAAATTATATAGAAGTGCCGCCTTGCACGGTGTCATTGGTATTTCGATCTTGATGGGTTGACGCCAGCTAGCACTTGGCGCTGTAGGACTTACGCTTTTTACATCCTGAAGGCACTCGTGTAGCCCTCTCATGGAAGAGAGATGAGCTGGATAAGCAAAGTGTCCTTGGAATACTCTGACAGCCTCAATAATAGCCTGATTGTTGGCCAAAGTCGCTGCCTGATTGGGGGGATTTGAGGTTGTGCATTTCCTGTGAAGCTTCAGGATGAACGGCTGTTGTGCTTTATTCTAAGCAGATGCTGGGCTTGAGCTCGGGCGATGTGCTACCTCAACCTCCGTTTCAGACACAGATGAGGGTGGGTCAGTAGGCAGTGAGCTGGTTACTTAACATGCAAGCCACGGATCAAAGTGGCTGCTGGGTGGCCCTACTTCACGCTATACAAGAAGTTGTTACGTGCTCCCACTTGTCACTCTTTGAAAGTAGAGCACCAAGTTGACCTCCTGAATATTTTAGCTGTATTTGTGTCTGGCATTGATGCAAAACTGGAGGCTTTGAACAGTCTAGTAACAAGAGCTCAGGCTGATGCAGGTTTTAAAAAAATTTCAGCTGCTCTCCCATTATGGACAAACTAAGCAAACTTCCCTCTTGTATGACTCAGGTAATACTGGCACTGAACTCAAAGCCTATGTCGCTTTTATAGCAGGTGTTAGAAATGTGGGTCTCTAGTTGGCAGAAGTAGGTACCTTTGTACAAATAGGGGCCCTTGCTTCTAGTTAGGGTAAGGGGGATACACTCCTAAAATAACCCCTGCTCACCCCCTTGGTAGCTTGGCACGAACAGACAGGCTTATCTCAGAGGAAGTGTGTAAAGGATTTGTGAACACATACAGTAATACAGTGAAAACACTACAAATGGACACCACACCACTTTAGAAAAATAAATAATCTTTATCTATACCAAAACAAGACCAAATGACAAAAATCCACAGTACAGTTATCAGGTTATCTTCAAAAATGGGTTATTCATTCAAATTAAGCTTGTAGCGTCAAATAACTCCACATGGAGTTATAACGATGTCGTGACCGGTGGAAATCCAAAAAGTACGGTCGACTGCGAAGTGCGCAGCATCGGGCCCGGAGTCAAGCAGACCCACAAAGGACAGTACCTTAAAATTGATTAAAGCAAAGACAGTTCACAGCGTCGGGGAGGAAGCAGCCGGTGTAACTGACTCGGTCTCTTTATCAAAAAAGATCACTTTAAGACAAGTAATATCCGCCCTCCCTCCAGAGACAATATGCCCATTAGCAGGGACAATAGACCCCTCAATAAGAGGCAAAGGATAAGAAGTTCAAAAGCAGAAACAAGCTCTTGAAACTAAACCAATGGCCAAAGGGATTGCAAGTGGCTAAACTGAAAGAAAAAATACTGTCAAGCAATATTACATTTCAAACTAGCAATAACCCCATCCTTTCCCAAAAACACAAATAATGTAGTGAAGGGTGCACACACCCCACGACAAAAAAACTAGGCCAAAAACAGACAAGAAGGGTGAACCAACACTACAAATACACGTGTACCAAAATATGGACCACATAGACGGTACAGACAGTGAGGCGCAGGGCGACTTACACACAACAACATCTGAAGGGCGGGCCGACTTACACAGTACAACATGGGACGCACAGGGCGACTTACACACCACAACACCTGAAGCGCGGGACGACTTACACAGGACAACACATGAGGCGGAGGGCGACTTACACACAACAACATCTGAAGCGCAGGGCGACTACACAGGACAGCATGTGAGGCACAGGGCGACTTACACACATACAAACATATAAGATGTGCAGCGCAAGGCGACTTACCAACACAACACAAGAAGATGGGAACCACACACCAAGACCAGACCCACCCTCATGCAAGAGATAACCTGTGATGTCCACCCACCAGAAGACTATGACGTCCCAACCATAAAACAGCATAAAAACTGTGGCATCACTACAAACTAAACTGAAAAATAGTATTAATTCCTAACACAAAACCACCGGATCCTTTCTGTCAATAAGCAGCGCCTGATCCGAAGCAGCCCTGCACGTCAGAATGAAGATGACGCATGGCACTTCGCAGGAGAGATCGCACGCAACCCATCAGCAGGTAGAAGGTAGGCATGCGAGTTACATGGCTCGTGCCGGTTTTCAAAAAAATGGAAGGCAGTTAAACGGTCATCTGTGCGAGGAGGCCTCATTAACAATGTTTTGCACTTGATTGAAACTGCAGACTAAGCCTGGCAAACAACACACCGTGTAGGTAAATCTCCCAGCTGACCTCAAAAAGGCTCACGTGCAGACTGTAAAACTGTTCTTGATAACTCCAGATCCATTTACAAGTGTCCAAATATGCCACCACAGAGGAACACACAGAGATGTAACAAAAGACCTCTCTTCTTATGCGTAAAATAACACTTCTCTTCTTGAGCGTAACACAACATCTCTCTTCTTATGCCCAAGTGTAGAAATGGGAAACCTTGCTCATACCGCAAAACGATCACATCTGTCCCAACACTGAGACTTCACAGGACTATTTGAGTAACAGACCTGTAGTGAAGTACATAACTTCTCTGACAGACAACTTCCAAAGCACAGATAACATAGGGCCACCTCTGACATTGCGCTTGCTGATTTCATAAGTTCAAGTGGTATTGCTCAGAAGTCACATGCAATTAGAGCTTGCCATGCGGAACTAAGACATCGAGCTTGGCATAACCACACCGCTTCTGTGTAGTACAAGTGAATATATTCACAGAGTTAGTCTTTTAACTCGCCTTTGTATAGCCACGATACCTTTAAGCTGTAGATACATCCATACGGTGGACAAAAGGAAGTGGTAGGAAGAAGTACAGTCCATTCATACCCTAACATACAGACCATAACTTTGGTCAAGTCCATGGAGCAAGTTCAAGCTGGTGGGAGGGCCGTCCGATGACGGGACACTGGTGGGGCTGGTTTGCCTTTTACTCCATTCTGCTACTTGTATTTTTCTTTCTTTTTTCTTTGTAGTTGCGCTGGTTACAATGGTTTCTTTGTAGTCTCTGGGTTTCTGTTCAATCCATATGTACGCTTGGGTCCAGATCCCATCCTCGTCGCCAAAAGTATGTTGTGGTCTGTACATGAAGGCACTGGTAGCCATGTTGTAAGTTTCTAAGTCTTCTTTATTAAGTCTTTAGTTCAGGTATTAATCCAGGATCAGCCATGTACCAGCTCCTACACCATCCCCACCAGGAGCAGCCTGCCTAGCTGCTCAGCCCATGTCCAACTGTCACCACTCATCCACACAAGCACCCAGGCATTCCATTCATCACAGGCACACCAACATTCCGTCACCATCTCTCACTCTGACTGAGCAGCTAGGAGGACCTAGGCTGATTTACATATGTTATGTTATGTTATACTTTTTTATATAGCGCGCAGCTGCCCCAGCGAAGGGGCGTCCCGGCGCTTATCAAGAGGAAAGAAGAGGACAGACGCAGCAGATGTGCAAGAAGGATATAAATGTAAACCTTACGATATAATACAAACCTTTCTCCATATTTACCCCTAAAAAAAATCTGCAATCCTGCCCTAGGGTTTAACAGACAGACAGCTACATCTGGCACCTCAGAGGCACCCTCAAATCACTTTAACCCTCCCACAGGAACTTCTGGAGGCACAGGATAAAAACAAATGCTCAGAACCCATGGGTGAGTGGTAAACTAATATAACAGTCTGCAGCACCTGCACAAGGTGGCCAGAGGCAGCAAGAGAAGAGGCGCACCCAACTCATCCTGTTCTATGCTTTGATGTATGTCAAGAGGTGTCACAAGCAGACCTCTTAGTATGGCAGGCCCCCATTCTTATGGCAGGTAGTCCAGGAGAAGAGCAACACGTAGCCCCGCAACCCTGTCCACCTGGTACCCAGAAATTTGCACCACCAAGCCCACCAGCACTCGCTACTTAAAACCTGCTAGCACAATGGGACAAAATACCTGGTGGTATTGTCAAAGAAACAACCACGCTTAACCACTCAACAGCCCAAACACCAAAGATCCAAAGTACACAACTTTACTTTTAGCCTGAATAAAAATCGAAAGATCTCCAAGACATCTTAAATAGAGGCAACATCCTAACTTTGCTCCATTCCAGACCAGGAACACATCAGAACACAAAAAATAGAGTCCTTACTATTCTTCTGAAGACGAGGCAAGCAGGAAAAAGAGCTGACACTGATAACATGGGCCTCATCTACAATTACCCAAATCATCCAGTGTAAAAAGTCACAATTATCCGTAGACTGGGGAGCTAGGTAACGGAATATTGGAACAACACCTACAGTTCCCCCTAGTGCTGGAGCCCAGCTGTGAAACATGTCACGGCCAGGATTGCCACCCCCCAGGGATTCAGAAAAAAGAACCCCATACTCCATTTTTAAGGGCATAGAAGTTGTAATCCTTAATCCTATCCTCAAGTGCAACCACTCTACCCCTGAAAATGAACATAATCAAAGAGGATAATCACAAAAACACTTTGTTATTGTATTCCAATGGTTTAGAGTATTGTCAGCACCGGTGTACAAGGGCCCGCTCAACGGTGGATTGAAGAGATGGGAGACCTGGAGACCTACTTTACAGGTGCCAAAAATCAGTAAACATTAGTGCAACTATTTTTAGTGTCTTTTTTTTAGTGCCAAGTAAGAGTTATACTTTTTCTCGTTTTGTGCTTTAACACTTTATATTAAACGAAAACTTTTAATGGACAATCAGTTTGCAGGTGGCATGAGCATCGGAACCCTTTCCCTGAACAGGTTGCAGTTGAATTATTTGGAGCATTTTATTGTCCATCATCATCCGCATAAACGTTATCTCTTCATTGGTGACCCCTTTAACTCAGTCATCCCAAAACAGTCATCAGTAACCAGAGATGACATATTACACCCGCCCAACTCTCGAAGGACAAACCAGGGTTTCAGTAGATCCCACACTACCATAAAGAACAATCCAAGCCTCTAGCTTTTGTTTCGTCTAAAAGTCCAATGCACCTCAATCCACCACTTTTCCTAATACCAGAGGACCAGATTGGCTCACCCTTAGACAGTACAAGGATACCACCCCCTTTTTGGACAGAAGTCAGGTCACCAAGAGATCCTTCAAATCCTCCCAGAATGCAGCTTTCAAGATTTGTTTAACTGAAATAGAAGAGAACATAAATACAATTACACATATCTATAAACCTCATAAAAGAGCAATCCTGAAAGACATGCAGAATTTGAGAAATCGCATCTCTCCAAACAAACATTCCCCGAGTGATAAAATACAGCGAGCACCTGTCAGGGCAGAACCTATGCACTGCGTGTGGAGTTAGGCAGGTAAGAACCGTGTTGGTGTTTAGTGCCTCACTTGTACTAATATGAGCAGCTGACATTTCCTCTGGAGTGCGCTCCCACATTGTCTGTAAAGGAAGTTAAAGCGTGTCTGCATTTTTGTACAAGTACGGATACTCCAGTGCACCAAAAAGATGTCAAGCTAGCATTCTCAAAAATGATCAGAATTATACCTTGAATTTTGGACATCCAAGAATTGCCCACTTATAACTATGAAACACTTCCCACTTGGAATAGTTACTCTAGGTTTGTTTCCACTTGTTGTGAGTTTTAGAGCTAGATCTTTGTTCCCTCAGTACTGCAGTGTGAACTATATTTGCCATTATTTTAATGACTTTGTGCAACATAGAACTGTTTAAAGGCTAGTGTACCTCTAGAGTTCCTCCTCTGCTCTCTGGAATAAGGGCAGTGCAAGCAGGATAAGGCACAGTGCATGCAGGCAGAAAATATATCCTCCTCACATTCCCAGCCCCTCTACACCGACACTGACGGAGACCATGAGTACTGGTGTATAATATATATTTGCTACACCTAAATTAGGATGATCTGCAATTAATTTCAACTCATTTTCGTGGATGGAGCTAAAGAGGCCCGTCCAGGCACATAAATCCTGAACCCTTGTCCATGTTAGTGAAGAGCTAATAATTTAGAACATTAATTTAACAACAGACATGTAGTGCGTAAAATATCAAATTAATGATATCTCATACATTTTGGTATTAGTGGAACCTATTTACTTGGAAAGGTTATATTGTCATGGGCAACACACTAGTCGAGGAGCTGTGTAGTGCATAGAGTACCATGCGGCTGCCTTATAGGGCAAGTATCTCTTTCTTACACACCTATCGACATAAATTATTTATATTTTAGGTTGAGCGCATTCAATGTTTAAACATGTTTCACTGTGGTCTGTATTCTTAAAAGGAATTTTACAGTATGAATAGATTCTGAATCTTTTTTGGTCTCATATGAACACGTAGTGTTATTGTTGCTTAATTCTCAATAAGACTCCAATAACCCATCAGTTGAAAAACAATAGACAGACTGTTTTATATGAAAATATTGTATTCAGTCAATTGTATAGATCATGCAGTATATTAGAGACACTTTCTAAATAAAATCTAAAATGGTTGTTCCGATATTCAAAAACTCATCACCATTCACCCGAAGGTTGAGTGGTGGATTCTCCTTCAAGGAAAACACATGCATGCATTTTCCACCCCCACCAGATAATTCAGACATGACGGAACATAACAGTAAAGAGGCCATTTACTCATCGATGTACCGAACTATATCAAGTCCATGTTTGCAACATTTCACTTAATCAGCAGTCAACATTGCGTTTTTCCATGGATTTTTCTGTGGTATCAGATCGTCTTTATCTGATAGAGACTTCTAGCCACAGATTCCTTACCTTAGATTTATCCCCAGATGTCAGACTAAGGTGTTACCAAAAGTAAGTAACTTTTTTTAACATGGTAAAACATATTTGCTTACAGTATTAGATATTCTGGTGTTTTAAGTGGCCATACCAATTTCTGACCCATCATAAAATATTGACAATATCTCACTTGTTTATCTCAGTGAGACATAGTAAGATCTCTGTTCTGCACATCTTACAACCTTACGTGGCCATATTAAAAGACTAAAGGCCATTTGTATGAACACATTTTCCTATAGACACAGAATGGGTAAAACCCTTTGATACATTTGGCCCTATGGGTCAGATGTATGATGGATTTTTACATGCAAAATGGGTTTTAGACCCGTTTGCGCATGCAAAAAACCTGTGGGCCACGTACTAACCCTATTTTGCGACTCGCAATTTGCGACTCGCAAAATAGTGTTTAGCGACTCGCTATTAGGAAGGGTGTTCCCTTCCTAATAGTGACCCCCAAAGGCTATGTAAGAATGTTTTACGATGGCAATTGTGGTCACAAAGCACTCGCAGTTTACCACCCTTCTCAGAAGGGTGGTAAAGCTCTCGCAAACTGGAAGGGGTCCCCAGAGGACCCCTTCCCCATTGGGAACGCAGGTCCTTAAAAATTTTTTATGAAAAGTCACGTGTTTATTTTTTAAATGCATCCCGTTTTCCTTTAAGATAACCAGCTGCATTTAAAAAAAAACTGCTTATTTAAAAGCAGTCCCAGACATGGAGGTCTGCTGATCACAGCAGGACACCATCCCTGGGAGTGCCAGCCATTCCCAATGGGGGCGCAAATTGAAACAGCTTCATTAATATTCATGAGGCATGCAATTTCTCAAGCTATCCTGGCTGAAGATGGCTGATAGCCAGAAACCGGTCCTAGGATGCTTGATTCTGGTCCAGGGAAGACATGGCTTGGCAGTTCGGTCTGGACGGTTCCCATGAGGCACAGGGTCAAGACTGATTTACATATGGCCATGTCTGAACTGGGGTGGCTTGCTGAGCAAAATAACGATGGATTAAACCCAGATCTGTGACTGGGGGTGAATGTCTTGCCATTGTGCAACATTCCATCCATCATCCTGTGTGTTATGCAATTTGTGACCCCATTGGAAATTGCAAACAGTGTCTCAGACACTGTTGTACATTGACTTTTCAAAAATTGCAGGTCCTAATTTGTCGCAATTTGCGAGTCGCAAAAGTCAATGGTCGTACATCTGGCCCTAAACGCTGTGCGCCCCAGAGCTGCTATGGCTGAGGAGCGTCGCTCCCCAAAAATGTCAGGAAAAAAGAAGAAAATCCACTTTCGTTTTATTTCTTCTTTGCTGATGAGTCTTGGGGGCGGGGCCTGTGGGATGATAGCACTGAGGGGAGTGGTAGTGCACTCCCTTCACTGTGCATGATGGTTTGGCCGGCCAAACCATCATGCATAGGGAACCTATCTACAACCCCTGCTGCATTGCTGGGGCTGGAGAGAGGAGGCACAGACTTCCAGTCTGTCCTGGAGCATTGATCGAGGACAATCAGGACAATACTGAAGCTGCTCTCATGTGAGAGCAACTTCAGGATTGGCGGCAGGTCATTCTTGGGAGCCTGTGCCTGAAGCAGAGGAGAGGGATGCGGCCAGCTGAAGGTAAGTTTTATTTATTTTGTTAATTATTTTTTATTCCCCCCCTTCCTTCTTGACCCCTATGCCAACCTCATCCCCTCCCGCCACTTGTCCAAACACGGGGGAATGATAGCACTGAGGGGAGTGATAGTGCACTCCCTTCACTGTGCATGATCGTTTGGCCGGTCGTCTCAGGCCGGCCAAACCATCATGCGCAGTGAACCTATCTACAACCCCTGCTGCATTGCTGGGGCTGGAGAGAGGAGGCACAAACTCACAGTCTGTCCTGGGGCAGCTTCAGGATTGGCTGCAGGGCATTTTGGGAGCCTGAGCCTGAAGCAGAGAAGCGAGACGCGGCCAGCTGAAGTTTTATTTTTTCCATTATTCTTTTTTATTCTCCTCCCTCCCTTCTTGACCTCTATGCCAACATCAACCCCACTAGCCCGCCCCTCGTCCCAAACACGGGCCGCTTCTGGAGGCTGATGTCTTTATTTGAGGAAAGAAATAATGCATGTTCCTGTTTGTGGTAGGCTGTATTCTAATGACTGACCATCATTTGTGTTTCTGCCGTGAGCTAAAACTGTGGGGAATCATAAGAAACCCACCTGCAAAGGAATTTTAAGCCATACAGCTATAACGTGTTTATAAGGCACAAGGTATTGATGGGAATGTTGCCTCCACACTTTGTTACCTAGTAAGTGAATGCCAAGTCCGATGACCTATCGCTTCCCAAAATAT
The DNA here is from genome assembly GCF_964263255.1 of Lissotriton vulgaris. Classification (NCBI taxonomy): domain Eukaryota; kingdom Metazoa; phylum Chordata; class Amphibia; order Caudata; family Salamandridae; genus Lissotriton; species Lissotriton vulgaris. The sequence continues at coordinate 232,888,293 of NC_141693.1, read as the reverse complement.
CTCTCTCTGCAACCACAGGGTGTTTCAGCCTCAGATTACTAGATATGTCACTATGATCTGTTCAATGTATTCGGAGTCAAGACAACGTATGACATTTCCCTTTCATAAAAGGCTCTGTGTTCAGTTACACTAAAGTAACTTACGGAGGGTTTCCATGAAAACACTGCAAACTATCGATTGGTGGGCAGGCTGGGTCTGGCCTCATGAGAAACCTGGGGTTTACATAAAAAGGGGTGACCCTGTGTCCCTCAGAACCTGGGTAGGCGTGGTTAAATACAAAGGTGGTTCTGTTGGGTGATGAGAAATTACTTTTTTCAAGTAATTTCTCATTACCCAACAGAACCACCTTTATATTTAACTCCTGAGAAACCAGGTCAGTCCAGGAGAGAACTGCTGATAACACCCCCTGGGACAGCGATCATGTCAAGAGTCCTCTACAAAGCTCCTACTATGGTTCACAGAATCTTCCTTAAGAATAGTTTCTCCCATCACTTTGCCAAATAGTCCTGATACAAGGCTAGCCATCACCTATACTTCAGCGATTCCTAACTGTCCCCTTTCGCAAAGTTGCAGACAGCTCTCCCATCTGTTTGCAAAGCAACAGAGGTCACCCCCCTCCCCACCTTCTTATTTTATAGAGGATTTCAAACTTCTAGCTTTCTTGACCCATCAACCCAGGTAACAGATGGCCACAAACTGACTCTCTTTGTGCATAAAAGGGGGTGGTGATGAACAGAGTGTCTGAATTAAGCAGACCACTCTTACCCAGTCCAAAGATCAGGGCTTGATCCATCACCGTTATTTATCTCACTGCACTATCCCAGCTCAGAACCTGGCTATATGCAAATCAGTCTGTCCCTGGCCCAGTGCATCATGGGAACAGGGCAGACTAAACTACCAAGCCAATTCTTTACCAGAAAGGAGACAAGCTACCGGGGACCGGTTTCTGGCATTTCAGCCGTCTTCGGCCCGGCTTGCTTGAATCCTGATGGTGCAGTGAGAAAGGGACTCATGTCTGAGTATACCCTGCCACACCTATAGTGGCCAAAAACGATTCAGAAAAGGGGGTGGTGATGAACAGAGTGTCTGAATTAAGCAGACCACTCTTACCCAGTCCAAAGATCAGGGCTTGATCCATCACCGTTATTTATCTCACTGCACCATCCCAGCTCAGAACCTGGCTATATGCAAATCAGTCTGTCCCTGGCCCAGTGCATCATGGGAACAGGGCAGACTAAACTACCAAGCCAAATCTTTACCAGAAAGGAGACAAGCTACCGGGGACCGGTTTCTGGCATTTCAGCCGTCTTCGGCCCGGCTTGCTTGAATCCTGATGGTGCAGTGAGAAAGGGACTCATGTCTGAGTATACCCTGCCACACCTATAGTGGCCAAAAACGATTCAGAAAAGGGGGTGGTGATGAACAGAGTGTCTGAATTAAGCAGACCACTCTTACCCAGTCCAAAGATCAGGGCTTGATCCATCACCGTTATTTATCTCACTACACCATCCCAGCTCAGAACCTGGCTATATGCAAATCAGTCTGTCCCTGGCCCAGTGCATCATGGGAACAGGGCAGACTAAACTACCAAGCCAATTCTTTACCAGAAAGGAGACAAGCTACCGGGGACCGGTTTCTGGCATTTCAGCCGTCTTCGGCCCGGCTTGCTTGAATCCTGATGGTGCAGTGAGAAAGGGACTCTTGTCTGAGTATACCCTGCCACACCTATAGTGGCCAAAAACGATTCAGAAAAGGGGGTGGTGATGAACAGAGTGTCTGAATTAAGCAGACCACTCTTACCCAGTCCAAAGATCAGGGCTTGATCCATCACCGTTATTTATCTCACTGCACCATCCCAGCTCAGAACCTGGCTATATGCAAATCAGTCTGTCCCTGGCCCAGTGCATCATGGGAACAGGGCAGACTAAACTACCAAGCTAGTTCTTTACCAGAAAGGAGACAAGCTACCGGAGACCGGTTTCTGGCATTTCAGCCGTCTTCGGCCCGGCTTGCTTGAATCCTGATGGTGCAGTGAGAAAGGGACTCATGTCTGAGTATACCCTGCCACACCTATAGTGGCCAAAAACGATTCAGAAAAGGGGGTGGTGATGAACAGAGTGTCTGAATTAAGCATACCACTCTTACCCAGTCCAAAGATCAGGGCTTGATCCATCACCGTTATTTATCTCACTGCACCATCCCAGCTCAGAACCTGGCTATATGCAAATCAGTCTGTCCCTGGCCCAGTGCATCATGGGAACAGGGCAGACTAAACTACCAAGCCAATTCTTTACCAGAAAGGAGACAAGCTACCGGGAACCGGTTTCTGGCATTTCAGCCGTCTTTGGCCCGGCTTGCTTGAATCCTGATGGTGCAGTGAGAAAGGGACTCATGTCTGAGTATACCCTGCCACACCTATAGTGGCCAAAAACGATTCAGAAAAGGGGGTGGTGATGAACAGAGTGTCTGAATTAAGCAGACCACTCTTACCCAGTCCAAAGATCAGGGCTTGATCCATCACCGTTATTTATCTCACTGCACCATCCCAGCTCAGAACCTGGCTATATGCAAATCAGTCTGTCCCTGGCCCAGTGCATCATGGGAACAGGGCAGACTAAACTACCAAGCCAGTTCTTTACCATAAAGGAGACAAGCTACCGGGGACCGGTTTCTGGCATTTCAGCCGTCTTCGGCCCGGCTTGCTTGAATCCTGATGGTGCAGTGAGAAAGGGACTCATGTCTGAGTATACCCTGCCACACCTATAGTGGCCAAAAACGATTCAGAAAAGGGGGTGGTGATGAACAGAGTGTCTGAATTAAGCAGACCACTCTTACCTAGTCCAAAGATCAGGGCTTGATCCATCACCGTTATTTATCTCACTGCACCATCCCAGCTCAGAACCTGGCTATATGCAAATCAGTCTGTCCCTGGCCCAGTGCATCATGGGAACAGGGCAGACTAAACTACCAAGCCAAATCTTTACCAGAAAGGAGACGAGCTACCGGGGACCGGTTTCTGGCATTTCAGCCGTCTTCGGCCCGGCTTGCTTGAATCCTGATGGTGCAGTGAGAAAGGGGCTCATGTCTGAGTATACCCTGCCACACCTATAGTGGCCAAAAACGATTCAGAAAAGGGGGTGGTGATGAACAGAGTGTCTGAATTAAGCAGACCACTCTTACCCAGTCCAAAGATCAGGGCTTGATCCATCACCGTTATTTATCTCACTGCACCATCCCAGCTCAGAACCTGGCTATATGCAAATCAGTCTGTCCCTGGCCCAGTGCATCATGGGAACAGGGCAGACTAAACTACCAAGCCAATTCTTTACCAGAAAGGAGACAAGCTACCGGGGACCGGTTTCTGGCATTTCAGCCGTCTTCGGCCCGGCTTGCTTGAATCCTGATGGTGCAGTGAGAAAGGGACTCATGTCTGAGTATACCCTGCCACACCTATAGTGGCCAAAAACGATTCAGAAAAGGGGGTGGTGATGAACAGAGTGTCTGAATTAAGCAGACCACTCTTACCCAGTCCAAAGATCAGGGCTTGATCCATCACCGTTATTTATCTCACTGCACCATCCCAGCTCAGAACCTGGCTATATGCAAATCAGTCTGTCCCTGGCCCAGTGCATCATGGGAACAGGGCAGACTAAACTACCAAGCCAATTCTTTACCAGAAAGGAGACGAGCTACCGGGGACCGGTTTCTGGCATTTCAGCCGTCTTCGGCCCGGCTTGCTTGAATCCTGATGGTGCAGTGAGAAAGGGACTCATGTCTGAGTATACCCTGCCACACCTATAGTGGCCAAAAACGATTCAGAAAAGGGGGTGGTGATGAACAGAGTGTCTGAATTAAGCAGACCACTCTTACCCAGTCCAAAGATCAGGGCTTGATCCATCATCGTTATTTATCTCACTGCCCCATCCCAGCTCAGAACCTGGCTATATGCAAATCAGTCTGTCCCTGGCCCAGTGCATCATGGGAACAGGGCAGACTAAACTACCAAGCCAATTCTTTACCAGAAAGGAGACAAGCTACCGGGGACCGGTTTCTGGCATTTCAGCCGTCTTCGGCCCGGCTTGCTTGAATCCTGATGGTGCAGTGAGAAAGGGACTCATGTCTGAGTATACCCTGCCACACCTATAGTGGCCAAAAACGATTCAGAAAAGGGGGTGGTGATGAACAGAGTGGCTGAATTAAGCAGACCACTCTTACCCAGTCCAAAGATCAGGGCTTGATCCATCACCGTTATTTATCTCACTGCACCATCCCAGCTCAGAACCTGGCTATATGCAAATCAGTCTGTCCCTGGCCCAGTGCATCATGGGAACAGGGCAGACTAAACTACCAAGCCAATTCTTTACCAGAAAGGAGACAAGCTACCGGGGACCGGGTTCTGGCATTTCAGCCGTCTTCGGCCCGGCTTGCTTGAATCCTGATGGAGCAGTGAGAAAGGGACTCATGTCTGAGAAAACCCTGCCACACCTATAGTGGCCAAAAACGATTCAGAAAAGGGGGTGGTGATGAACAGAGTGTCTGAATTAAGCAGACCACTCTTACCCAGTCCAAAGATCAGGGCTTGATCCATCACCGTTATTTATCTCACTGCACCATCCCAGCTCAGAACCTGGCTATATGCAAATCAGTCTGTCCCTGGCCCAGTGCATCATGGGAACAGGGCAGACTAAACTACCAAGCCAATTCTTTACCAGAAAGGAGACAAGCTACCGGGGACCGGTTTCTGGCATTTCAGCCGTCTTCGGCCCGGCTTGCTTGAATCCTGATGGTGCAGTGAGAAAGGGACTCATGTCTGAGTATACCCTGCCACACCTATAGTGGCCAAAAACGATTCAGAAAAGGGGGTGGTGATGAACAGAGTGTCTGAATTAAGTAGACCACTCTTACCCAGTCCAAAGATCTGGGCTTGATCCATCACCGTTATTTATCTCACTGCACCATCCCAGCTCAGAACCTGGCTATATGCAAATCAGTCTGTCCCTGGCCCAGTGCATCATGGGAACAGGGCAGACTAAACTACCCAGCCAATTCTTTACCAGGAAGGAGACAAGCTACCGGGGACCGGTTTCTGGCATTTCAGCCGTCTTCGGCCCGGCTTGCTTGAATCCTGATGGTGCAGTGAGAAAGGGACTCATGTCTGAGTATACCCTGCCACACCTATAGTGGCCAAAAACGATTCAGAAGGGGTGGTGATGAACAGAGTGTCAGTAGTTTAGTCTGCCCTGTTCCCAAGATGCACTGGGCCAGGGTCAGACTAATTTGCATATAGCCAAGTTCTGAGCTGGGATGGTGCAGTGAGCTAAAAAACGGTGATGGATCAAGCCCTGATCTTTGGACTGGGTAAGAGTGGTCTGCTTAATTCAGACACTCTGTTCATCACCACCCCCTTTTCTGAATCATTTTTGTCCACCATAAGCGTGGAAGGGTATACTCAGATGTGAGTCCCTAGCTCATTGCACCATCGGGATTCAAGCAAGCCGGGCCGAAGACGGCTGAAATGCCAGAAACCGGTCCCCGGTAGCTTGTTTCCTTCCCAGTATAAGAATTGGCTTAGTAGTTTGGTCTGCCCTGTTCCCAAGATGCACTGGGCCAGGGTCAGACTAATTTGCATATAGCCAAGTTCTGAGCTGGGATGGTGCAGTGAGCTAAAAACAGTGATGGATCAAGCCCTGATCTTTGGACTGGGTAAGAGTGGTCTGCTCAATTCAGACACTCTGTTCATCACCACCCCCTTTTCTGAATAATTTTTGTCCACCATAAGCGTGGAAGGGTATACTCAGATGTGAGTCCCTAGCTCATTGCACCATCGGGATTCAAGCAAGCCGGGCCGAAGACGGCTGAAATGCCAGAAACCGGTCCCCGGTAGCTTGTTTCCTTCCCAGTATAAGAATTGGCTTAGTAGTTTGGTCTGCCCTGTTCCCAAGATGCACTGGGCCAGGGTCAGACTAATTTGCATATAGCCAAGTTCTGAGCTGGGATGGTGCAGTGAGCTAAAAAACGGTGATGGATCAAGCCCTGATCTTTGGACTGGGTAAGAGTGGTCTGCTTAATTCAGACACTCTGTTCATCACCACCCCCTTTTCTGAATCATTTTTGTCCACCATAAGCGTGGAAGGGTATACTCAGATGTGAGTCCCTAGCTCATTGCACCATCGGGATTCAAGCAAGCCGGCCCGAAGACGGCTGAAATGCCAGAAACCGGTCCCCGGTAGCTTGTTTCCTTCCCAGTATAAGAATATGCTTAGTAGTTTGGTCTGCCCTGTTCCCAAGATGCACTGGGCCAGGGTCAGACTAATTTGCATATAGCCAAGTTCTGAGCTGGGATGGTGCAGTGAGCTAAAAAACGGTGATGGATCAAGCCCTGATCTTTGGACTGGGTAAGAGTGGTCTGCTTAATTCAGACACTCTGTTCATCACCACCCCCTTTTCTGAATCTCTTTGTGCATAGGCTGCCTTTGGTTTGCTGTACGTGTATTGTGATTCAGTCACTACATCATCCCATTGGATACCGAGCCATATGGTGCAAAATTGTAACCGTATAATACATTCAGTCCCGATTTAAAAACAGTGGGATAAAGGCGCGGATATATTTGCCTCATTGTTTCCAGCTTGGTTCATGAATAATGCTGAACATAGCATTGGGCGTGGAGGAGTATCCTTACTTTTTATAGTCAGTCTTCTACTTCCCACCTGGTAACGTAAGTGGGCACCGGGGAGTTTAGTGAGAATATACAGAAATACCCCAGTTGCCCCTTTTCTTGCTTTTTTTGATGAGCCTGATCCTCTGTTACTTGCGTTTACATAGCCCATTTCTACCATTTGTGGGGTCGCATTACAAACTTCATAAACTGCAGTCCTTGCCTTTCTCTGCTGTCAATCTTCGGTCAACTCTCACATGTAGATTACTACTCTTAAGCGATCATACCATGTGGGCTATGGGAATTTGGGATATATCCTTTGCTGTTAGCAGTAGTGGCTGTCAGTTGGCTTGTGCTTAAGTAAAAAAGTATGATTTATATATTTTGCTTTGGTTTTTGGAGAATCGTTGGTTGGAAACCGGTGTGTTCAATTACAGTCAACCCCCAGTTGTTCCCTCTGGTGCTTTTCTTGATTGCCGCTAGTGACTTAAATTCCCTCCGTAGTGGGGAGATGTTCTGCCAACCATCCTATCACTCCTCCCCCTTTCATGCCCATTCTCTCATGTTGTCTGTTTTTGTGGCATCACCTGTTTTTATCTAGTCTCTGTATTTTCCGGTTGTCTTACTGGTGCCGAATCAGTTGCCCTAGCCTCTATCACCCACTTTTTCCCTCCCTTTCTCTGTCCCTTCTGCCACTGAAAACAGAATTAGGACTTAGTGTTAGGCAATTTTCCTTTTTTAATCAAGATTTTTTTCCACAGTTGGCCATGTCTCTTCTCCCATTTCTCTTTCACTGTCTTTCCCTCCACCTTGTTCTTTTCTTCACATTTTTTTATTTACACTCTGTATTGGTTCTAATACAGTACATTTTCTGCACTATTTTGTTAAACTTAATTTATTTGGGTACTGATTTTTGATTAATTGATTTCAGAAGACAGCTATCTGATATTTTTACTGGTTGCCCCCATATGTGCTACTGATTCCTGTAAGAGAATGGGAATGCACTTTGGTATGACATTCGTGATTTCAAGTACTTTTTTAGTTTTAAACACAAAGTAATTTCTTTTATGCTACAAACTACAACTACTGACACCATGCGCATGGGCAGATTGAGAGATCAGCTCAAGTGAAGCCTCACACAGCTTCCTATGTTGAACTTTTTAAAAATATCTTAATGTTGCTGCATTTCCCAACAATCCGGTCTTGTGGAATTTGAAATTAAAAAGTGCAGCAAAACACACTTCGCCTTACAGCACTTCTGGTGTTTTTCTTTCACCTTACCTGTGTTAACCATCTTGTGGTAATGGTTTTTAAAGAGGGGAGCACTTGAATGTACAATGATAGAAAATAGTTGTTGATTTATAAGGGTACTTTACATTCAAAAGTAGACAAAGTAGATTTGCCAAACTTCCATACAGTCACATACTATCACTGGCGCCCTTTTGTTTTATTATTCCTAGCTATGGCTAACCAGGTGTCTTATAATTGGAGGAGTTAGGAGAACATACAGATATTCCATTATCTTATGTGGGTGCATATAATGCCACTGATGCAGATTTTTAAAAAAACTTAATTCAAGCTGGCCACTAGCAATTTTTTAACTGTTGTCTTTTTTTGAATTTTCAAAAAAAGGTACATCACAAAAACTAACTGTGCACAACATGAGCAATCGACAGATCCGTAAAGCAAAGCATTTCGTATACATATCGCACATTTACAAAATTAAGAAAGGTACTTCAAGAAAGAAGTGATTTCACACTGAGATGGAAGTCTATGGTTCGGATTTACAACCAGGTTTGTTTGAAAAGAAGTAACATTTGCAAAACACAGAACCTCTCCATACTACAAGGAGCTCTAATGTAAAAGTGTCAGGTTCTAGGTTCATCAGAGTCAATTGCCTGTCAGTTGACACAAAATATATACTATGGCATTACAGCTAGCCAGAAAACCAGTAACCAGGAAAAAAGAGAACATTTCACAACATAATCACACATTATTACCTCTTCTAACGGACTCGAGGTAGGTGAATGCTGCCAGGGCACATCCAAGATGGCGGTCTTCTGCCACACTAAAGTTGGGCACTGAAGGCTGGGGTTTTGTAGGGGAGTGGACTATGGTAATCACCAATGTCCACCCACCACTAACATCAAAATCCACTTTAAAGGAGGTGCTGTACCCACAACAAATCCAGATACAGAAGTCTGATAGGGCAAAAAGAGGATCCTTCAGCAGCAAGACAAGCGATACGCAAGAAATGTACTGGCATCCTGTTCTCTCCCTTTCAAGTGTGCTATGTGTTACATGTGCTTCAACAGACCGGTCAGGCAGGATTTGATACTGTGATGTCAACAGAATGCCCCCAGCCCCTACAATACATATTCTATTGAGTTCAGGAGTCATCTCTGCCCTTTCAGATCAATCTGTCAATCACAGGGACCTATTGTGTAGCTTCAAGGAGGAGTTTCACCCTTTCTTTACACCTTATCAAGGTAAAGATCAGACTGGGAGAAGCTGAAGAGTTAATTCAAATTAACCTCCAGGAACTTCAGGCAGGGAAAAGATAACTTTTAAAAAGTTATGTTTCCTTAATATTATTTAAAAATACGACTTCACCGTTAAATTAAATTTTCAATAACTATTTAAAATATTCTTTGATTATTTTTCTATTTGGTTCCATTCCTGAACTACAGTTTTAGTATTTGAATATGTAGTTTTATTTTCTCCACAGCACAGCTAGGCCTGCCATAGTTAATAATTACTTCATGCCCTACTTTCAAATACCATGCACCCTACCATGTTGGTTACAAGGACTACATAGGGATAACTTACATATATTTAAAAGGGTATTTTTTAGCTGTTGAAAAAGTGTTATTTTAATAGGTCCTACTGCCGGTGTGAACTACAACAGTCAGGCTACAATGCTGGGCCTGAAGCCGTGTTTTCCTTGTCACACTAGTGAATGGTACAAGAAGTGCAGCCGTCTACTTGTATCATTTAACTTTCTGTGCCATGGCTTCAGTTTCTACACTATACACTGTGGCTGTATAGGATTAACCAATGTTTTAAGGTTTAAAGCATATGCACTGGGCAGTGGACAGCTAAAAATAAAGTAATGAGAACTGACGCAGGCTAGCTCTTCCATTCAATATATCTTACCCATTTCACCACAGCACAGCATATTTGTGAGCACAGAGGATTGGAACAGACACCCATCTATTACACTTTCATTTTCAAATTTGTTAGGGTATACTTTATGATAGTCCATGCTCAGTGTTGTTTTATCAATGTAATCTTTTATTGTTTATGTGGTTGTAGGTATAACTAGTTGGTTGTGAAGGAATTACCTTAGTGAACCTTAATGATACAAAAAAATCAATCAACTACTTCCATGGAGCCAGCTTTAAGAAAGGCATTAAGTATGTGGAATAACATACATCAGGGCACATTAAGGTACTGTGAACAACTCATAGGTGTATACCTCATTACTGGTCCTTCCTCGTGAGTGCATCATTAGTCTCTCCTATATTAAAACATCGTCATAGCAGCATGGGGAAGAGAAAATCTATGGAGGGGTGGGAGTCGCTGTTACTACAGTGAAAAAAAGGAAGAAGTCTAAGAAAGTATCACATGCTGCTGTCAATTGTGTAATGTCAAATATAGAAAACATTGTTGCAGACTGTGTGACCGCTACGGCCTCAAGTAATGTGGATAAAGCTGATCCAGAGGTGGAAAGTTTATTGCTCAGGAAGAGTAAAGTTATCCCTGCTATTTTCACTAAAAATGTAAAATCCTAGTCTTTACTGGATAATACTCACACCGACTCCCCTAACCCCATAGAGGTAAATGTCATCGAAGCAGATAAAGGGGTAAATGTTAATGCTATCAAAGAAATGCCAAATGTGAATGCAGACAGCCCCCTGTGCTGCATAGAAAAGGAAGTGGATATTATTTGTACCAATCGATTTGCGGTCCTGGAAGGGGAGTCAAGGGAAATAGGTGAGGTTTTAATGCTAAGGTAAAAGGCCTGGAAAGGGATATAGCCCAAATTAAGGAAATGATGATGGACTTAATAAAATGTAAGGCTCCACAAAAAGAAATCTCCCCACACCCAGTGCTAGCTCCTAACCTTGTTAAAGCTCCCACTCCACGATTGACTCCATTACCCAAGATTGCTGAGAGGACATCATCTAATCGCATACCACGAACTGTTCCACTGTCAGTTGGCAAAATCGTAGGGGATTTACGCACTATGCACACAGCACAATCATCCCCTGCTAAATCCATAGATAGGAACAACACCACAGGCCGAAACCCCATAGTAGTTTAAGTTTATTTTATTTATTTTCAATAGTAGCAAAACAGAAAGATCTAACACTACAACGTAGGGAGCTGCAGGGGCACGCCACCCACTATGGAGATAGGGATAGACTATTCTCTGGGAACAGAGTGACAACATTTCCCAGGGGCACTGTCTACATGACTGGGGTTACTAAGCTGGAGGCTACCAGTAACTATGAGAACACTGATTCTCTACGCAACAAGGCCATTCATTGGCTTCGCCACGTTAGAGGGTGCAGGTCAGTCATTAGGAAAGACATGATCAATATTAAGAGACTCTCCATGCCTGGATCTGCAACAGACTGTATTGAGATCGTGTTTGGTCATCAAAGAACTGCTGAGAATCTAGTAGCTTTGGAGTTTAGGACTTACCCCTCCTCCCCCCCCCAGGAATTCCAATATTCAAATTAGATCAACACCGTTATGGTATAATTGTGGGCACAGAGATGAATCAGGCCTTGATCTTACAGATTGACCCCAATGGCCAATAGTTTGAATAACACAACACAAAAACATGATTTACACAGCCCTGAACTGCTCTGCAATTATTGTAGACAAGGAGGGCAGGGCAACTGATGCTGAGGCTACGCCACATGGGGATGAAACTCCTAATGAACGTCAAAGTCATCCTCTCAAGGCCACCTCTTTCCTCATCTGTTGTAGCTCTGCAACCTCATCTTGGCAGAGTTCATAGGTCACAAAGGGTGCCAATAGTGCCCTGGGTAAAAAGAAATGTGCCCCTCCTCGTTATTGCTGGTGTATAAAATGAGGCAGCAGCCCCTTGCCTCTGAACACTCACTGCACTTCCCCTGAATGACCAACAAGTTAGCTCTGTCAATCTGGTTCTAAGTTGTTTGTTGGAGAGTGAGTATTGATGTGGGGCGGCATGGGGCAAGAGGTAGAAGGGAGGGCAATGTAGGGGCTAATTGAGTGCTAAATACAGAGACTGCAGCACATTAAAAACGATGAGAAGGACACTTATGTAGACAGGTTTTTTTTTTGCCCCTCTGAAGATTGCTGCCCTGGGCCAGGGTCCTGGTCACCCATGCCAAAGGCAGCCCTGAAGAACAGCCAGCCCCGCACTGGCACTGAAAGAGCCCTTTCAGGCCGATGCCTCTCCTCTTCAGAGCTGAACTGTACAAATCAGCTCTCTACGGGGCAATTAGAAAAGGGGCAATGGGTGGTGTTTAGGAAGAAGACCCCTAAGGGAATGAGACATGACAGTATTACCAGTGGTGCATACCCCAGCCCTACTAACCTATCTTTCAGCTTCTCATATATACCAGGTAAAGTGCATCGCCAACGGCAGACACACCTCGTGACAGATATAGCCATACAGTCACGGAAATAAATGTCACACAGCGTATCACACATTCCCTGGCATCGACTGGACACCTGTCAACATACAGAGCCAGCAGTGTAGGCTGCTGAGGTAAGCACAATGTCACGGGCCACGGGCTGGCTGCAAGCGCCGTGCTCTTGAGCATAAACCAGATAAAGACTTGAGGGTTGATTCCACTCCACGCAGCCGAGTTGCTGCCCTCAAATGATATCAAAGTTCCACAGTCCAGATTCTTTCTAGAGGTACCTGCAGGTTAAACAGGATTCTTTGCAGCACACGCTGTACTCCGAGCTATACAAGAGCCTAGAACAGTGGTTCCCAAACTTTTGACTCCTGAGGTCCCCCATTGAGTCACCACTGGAAGCTGGGGATCCCGAAGCAATTTGTATGATTTAAATCTCAAACATTAAAACAGTCATCCGAAAACAATAAACACACGTGTGCACACAAAACAAATACTCGAATTACTAAGGATTTAGTATTTTACATTGGAAGAATTTGCCAATAACAGGAAGGTTAGTGCTGCATCTCCGTGACTAACTTTTAAATGATTGGTTTTATTGCGCAGTATGAGGCTCCTGCTAGGGCTGGACTGGAAACCCAAAGCAGCGCTGGCAAATGTTTTCAGACCAGTCCCCATACAGTGCACACCAAGTGCAGTGAGTAAGCCTGAACACTACAAAGGGGGCTGTGGGAGGCTCTCCCCCCAAGAAAATGTAGGAAACAATGGTGCATTCAGCAACAAATGTATCATTATATATTGAATTGTATCAGCTTTTAAAGAATAGTAAATGATGGCCTTACTATGCACCAGGATACGACAATCTTTGTTGGGGTTCTTCAATGATTCCCTTATTATCACCCACCAACAGTGACTCTCATCTCTCCATAGCCCCTCTGTCACATGTATTTCATTTGTTTTATAACATCTCTCATACCATTGAAGGATGTCAAAGCACTTGACATCACACACATATAGGAGCAGATTTACAAGCCCCTGGCGCCACGAGTGCATCGCAAAAAGTGACGTACCGGTGGTGTATTTTAGTGCCCCATATTTCCAAGGCAGGAAAAGCCACCCTGCGTGACTTTTCCTGGTCTTGTAAATAAGGCCCATTTGCACACAGCACTTTGCGTGAAAGGGTTGTTCCCACGCAACAGCCATGAAACCAGACACATTTTCAGATTTACTAGAAATCGTATATCTCGAAATGTCTCTGAATGCTATGCCTCCCCAGGGAAGGCGTAGGGAGGCGCAACGAAGAGAAATGTATTAATTTCTCCTTGTTTCTTTCCTCTTTCTATGTGTGTTGCTTCTGCAGCACTCATAGAAAGAGGATATCACCTCTGGTGATGTTTTATGTACAGGAATGTGTCCCTTCCTGCACATAAACAATCAGTAAAACAATGCCGTTTTGCAGATTCTATGTGTGCTAATGCAGCACACTTAGAAGTTGAAAAACGCCATTTCTTATTGTTTATGTTCAGGAAGGGAACCCTTCCTGCATATAAACAATCTCCCCATTACGGAGGCATCCTTGCACCATGGTGCAAATATGCCTGTGCAGGCGCATGGCAGCAGTTTGTGCGCCAGCGCAGGGGGAAGCACAGAGATGCGACATATTGTTGTAAATATGTCGCATCCCTGTGCTTTGAAAGTGACTCAGTGTAGTGCAGCCAAATGGCTTGCGGCACACACTGAGTCACTTTCCTTGTAAATCTGCCCCATAGAGACAATGATTTATACGTGTAAATCAGTTTATAGAAAATGTTACATAAGGCAAATGCGACTACAAGGTGTAGGATTCACATGTGATTCATACTGGTAGGCATTTTTAAAGAGTGCTTGGTCAGGAGAAGCACAAACTCAGGTTATAGACCATAACACAGTGGTTAGCATTGACTTTAGCCCCTTAAGTGCTGCCGTCGGCCAACGGTCGTCGCGAGCACTACATTGTCAGTGCTGCGCACGACCGTTGGCCGACGGGCCAGCATTCGTTCTTCGAAAGTTCAGCACTGGGCGCTGAACGTTCGACGCTCCTATGAGGTTAACAATAAAAATGTATTTCCACCCAAATAAACCTTTTTAGCAGCCTCAGGATAATGACAGACTTGGAAAAAATATATGTTTCTAGCTTATACCATGCAGTTTGCAAGCAGCTCTTTGATGACATTTTATCAGGCCCGGACTGGCCGTTGAGGGCACCGGGCAATTCCCCGGTGGGCCGCATGGTTGGGGGCCGGTTTTGGGCCCCTGGGGCCGTTTTTGTTACAGGGCCGTTATGCTGCAAAAACGGCCCTGTAACAAAAACGGCCGAAAACCGGCCCTGTCACAGAGCGCGGTCGCACCTCTCCCCCCTCCCCTCTCCTCACGGAGGGGGGAGGGGGGCCGGCCGAGCACTTTGCCAGGGCCGGTTCTGGTTCCCAGTCCGGCCCTGCATTTTATAGGTCACTATGCTACATTACGATTGTCGCTTATGAACTGCACAGTAACAAAAGAATCTCTGTGACAAAAGCAGTAACCCACTAACCTATGCACATAAAGAAACCTGTTTTTTAAAATGCATGGTACACGTTCTTTGCAGTAGGTATATTAACCCTCTGTGCAACATTAGATCAGTCAAAACTGCAACTTGAAAAATCTCTCAACTCTCTCCAGCAGGTACATTAATCACCAATGTTATCTTGACACTTTTATTGTTACTGGAAACTGCTAATTCTGCAAGGAACTTTGTTGTGATTTTAAAATTACTGCCTGAGGACCCCCTGGGAATGTGTCACGGACCCCTAGGGGTCCGCGGACCACAGTTTGGGAAACACTGGCCTAAAACATACATGAATGCGTAATGGAGAAAATTACGCTTTATCTCATATACCACACAAACTTGTCGTCTCTCCCCAAGCCACGAGGTGTTCCCTTCTATTACCATCACTAAGTAAACCCACTGGGGCTTCTTTTTATTTTCCCTGTTCTAAGCAAAATCCCACAACCTCCTCGAATGTACTGTTAGTGGCCAAATAAACACGACTAGTAAAAAACAACTGTTGTGGTATGAGGGCATAGTTCTTAGCTTACAACTGTGGCGAGGCTCAATCAATATATTCCTTTGACATTCTCAATTAATGCCAAAATGGTGTAACGTTTGACAGGGAGAGCAAGGTGAAGGGGGCGTCCCAAAATATTGTCTCTAATTCATCTTTTTGATATGAGTAAAATGTTGTAGAAATAACTCAAAAACCTCAAAACACAGCATATTCAACTGTCAGTCAGATTTTACAATGAAAGGACCTTTTTTTAAAAAATTGACTTTTGGGCGTGACTTTTGCAGCAGAAGTGATGAGAACCAACACAGACACAGTAAACTAATTCAGCAAACAGTGGCCGTAGGCCAAGGGAGCAGTAGCATTTTTCCCCGAGATCACAATGACACGGAAGGCTGAATTGATTGTGTGTGGTTTTGTATTGCAACAGTTATATAGCGCATACTATCCCGTTGTGGGTTGCTTAAGTGCTTGCTTAAATGGATAGCATACTACACTGTGAAGGGTGTACGGTTGGGAGGATGTTGTCTTTGTTTTGATCCTATGTGTTTCCATGTAGTGCGTGAGGACCATCAAGATACTGATATTGTATTATGGGACACATCACTTAGTAGTTTTATGAATGTGGAAGTGAGAGACAGGCACATAATTTATGGTTTTCAGTAAGCTGACTGTAATCATTATGTTCATAGTCTACTTAGCAGGTTACTGCACTGGATTGTCCATTCTGAGATATTTGGTTTAACCTGCTGACCGCTGCTCGAATTCTGCCACGGTGCGGGTGAAATAAAGGGTGGTCGATGGTTCAGACGCCCCCCGGCCGTCCTCCGCACACGCCCACCGTGACATCGGACGGCCAGGGGCCGTGGGACGCACCAAAAGGGTTAAAGTTTATGTTCCTGAGCTGGTATAGGTTGGAGGAAGACATGGATCAGAGATCTGCTGGGATCGACTTTGTTACTATCATCCCATATCTGATTGCCATTGTGGGAGGCCAAAAAGTGATTTTCGTATGTAACCAGTTGGGACCTGCATCGGTGAACTAAATTAAAGTCCTCCATTGACCAGCGGCATGTGACGTTTGTGATGAAGTAACCCATCCACCAACTCTAAATCAGGCCCTTAGTCTTCTTTCTGGAAGCCCAAATCCTACAGTAGGGTGAAGTATGTTGCTGTAGCTAGTAATAAAAACCCCCATAGTTGGATACTTTGAATCTAGGATCCCACAGAAGTCTTCAGTTTTAGTACTAGAAGGGCAGAGCAGGAACAAATGGGAAACTGTAACCACTAAGGTCATTCTGCCACTTGGGTAAACTTGCTGCCTTGTCCTGGTCACAAGTTTTACCTTCAGACTTACATACCTTTCTAGTCATCCCACTTCTCCATCTTGGGCAATACAGAATGCTGCAGGCAGGCAGGCCTCCACAATGCTGGATAAGTTCACCATCATAGATAAGCTCTGCATCTTGTCCAGCTCCCCCAGAAGTCCAAAAATGACCAGGTCCACCCTTTTTCCCGGTGCTAGTAATGTCCTATTATTCCCTCCTAAATCTCCCAAAAACCTGGGAGACTCTTCTAGGATCTATGTCCTAGGCAAGCTGTGGGAGCTAGGCTCAGCCACTATCTCTGTGCTGGGTTTCAGTAAACGACAGTCAAGTCTATTTCCAAATGCTTGGCTAAATCTTCTTAAGCCTTCACGGGCCATAGACAAAGAGAAAGCTATCTGGTGTGACCCATGGGAGAACTTTCAAATCAAGAGTACAAAGAGACGTAGTTCCAGCATCAGACCTGTCCCAACCGGACTGCAGTAGAGACTCGTGTTCCTTCTGGTGTCTTCAAAATTCGATTGTGGGAGGAGCTACGACGGCAAACAAGATGGCTGCTTAGGTTCCCGGCTCCGCCGATCTCCATATTCCGCCGCAAGATCCTGTATAATATCCTGACCTTACGCCCAGCCTCTGCTAGTATGAAGTGTCCCTCACTCCGATGGCAAAATCCTGACGTTTTTATCTGCTAATTTAACGAACTTACACCGTGTTGAAGATTGTGGCCTGTTCCGACTGTGAAGCCGGGGCCTCGAGTATCTGCAAGGCCGGGCTGCAGTGCAGCAACATCGGCTGGGGACCTTGGCAGGATCTGGTCGATCGCAGTGGAAACTTCATCTATGCCCGAATTTGGCGGCAATTGTTTTCCTATCCCAGCATCGAGAGAGAGGTGACCTGCTTGCTGACTGAAGGTGGGGATCCCCGTCCCGCGGACCCGGCATAGATTTTTGCGGGGTCTCGGTGAGTCGGGACCCCGGCCCACGGTGTTCTGCCGAGTCACCGCGGCTGTGGATAAGGGCTGGTCACCGTTTACGCCTGCCCTCTCGTGATCCTGTTCGCCCCTCCTGGAACTGCCAGTTTTCACCCGGGGAGCTGATCGAGACTGGTACCGAACTTGATAAAATGGATCAAACGACATCAGGGCTAACGTTAAGATCGATACTGTCGGAACTGTGGGCGTTTCACTCGCAAATGAATGTGTCCTTGACTAAAATGGATGCATGCCTAACTGGGATTCTGCTCGAGGTCCCGGACCCTGCCCTACGGTTGAATCAGCAATCTACAGCTGTTCAAGCAGCGGCCATTTTGCCTTTGTGTGAGGACCCCATGAGGGAACGAGTAGAGAAGCGAATATTAGAACCAACGGATGGCGCTCTGGAAGATTGTGTCCCTGAGGCCGTGAGTGTGTCACTGTACCTTACATCGTCATTGACTTTGGACGTATCGTGTGGCGTTTCCCCCCCGGAGACCTGTGCCATAGACTCTCCCCTCATCGTGTGGTGGTCTCTTCCACCTTTGGATATTCTACGATCCCGGGATGAGAAACATCGAGGCGGTCCAGTGCGGGGAAGGACACTGTCAGTGCTTGAACTTTTCGTAGAGTTATCAGCTACAAGTGGCAATGGCTTGACTTTCGATGGCTTCCGTCTCCCTTATGACATGTATGTGTGCTCATGAGTCTCGCTGGGGATTGTCCGTGTGCTGGTTCGGAGGGGTCAGGGTTAAGTTCATTACATTGGGATGATTTGGAACTGTTTGATTAATGAGGCTGGGCGGTATATCACGGTACCCCCTGTGGTCCTTTGTAGGAGTAGCTCGATATCCGTCCTTTGCTACAGGGGGGATCTGTGATGGGCGGGGGGACCAAGGGGTCGGAAACATCGTATGAATATGCCCTCCTCCACTCTTCTTCTTTTCCCGTCTTTTAGGGTTTAAGTTAGTGGGCGACAGGCACGCTGCTAGTGGGGTAAGGCTACAGCCATCGTCAGGGGTGCAGGGTGGGGGGTTGAAGGTTTTTTTTTTATTTTGCCTTTCTTATTTTCTATGGCCTTTCTTTTCTCCCTTCCCTTTATTCCTTTGGATCAGTATGGTTTGTGCTTTATTTTGACTTATCGAGATCTGGTATTTAGTGCCCTTGATTTACGTTCGGTCGAACCTTGGGTGGGCAGGCCCTGAGTACTGGCGTCTATGGAAAGGTATATTGCACTATTGTGTTTTCTGAATCGTATGTCTTAACGCCAGAGTCCCATGAATGGTTCTTTTATCTGCATATCCTGTTTTTTTAGCCTGTCCCCCGTGTCCTATTGTTCGGCACCTGATCTGCTCATTTAAATAATATAAAATGAAACCTTTATTATCTCCTGTAATGTATCAATGCGTTCTAGTACAAGATCCATTCTGAATCGCTGCCGTACCTCAGGGTTGTCGGCTGAGGAGCTGTGTTAAATTCTGATAAATCAGGTTTTACTTCTCTTTAGCGGCCGGCCCCCGTGGTTGTAGGCCCATACTTGTATCTTATGAATGCTGCAATAAAGGTTTAAAAAAAAAATCGATTGTGTTCTGAGGAGTTGCAAAGACATTTTTTCAATGCACATTACCTATTGATTGGCGAGAACTACTAATCTAATCCTAAAAGTGTGCCTACAGCCCAGGCTGCCCTCGTTTGCAACACTTCTTCCTTGCTACAATCTATCCCAGATAGCCTTGCACTGGAGGACCTTCAAAGGTGACAGGTCGTCTGTGTCAGTGTCTGGGACTCCTTTATTCCATGCAAAGGGTGGTCTTGTTCAAATGAGGGAACAGCTCCTGAAATCCAGCTGTGGGTGGTTCTTCATCTAGGCTCCCCTTAGTTGACTGGTTGTCTGGGACTAGGGAGGCTTGAATAGATAGAATGGCCTTAAGACAAGCAGAATAGCCTTAGTACAATAAAGTTGTAGCAAGGTCTTTGTCAGGGTCATCTGTTGTTCCTGCTCACTCCCCTCTCTCACATTTTAAGATACACAGCCAGGAATGACTCCTCCCATCCTTCCTGCTAGCAGCCTGAGGTACACAGTCCTCTTCCAGGAAGAGGTTTTCACACTGAATTAAGGTCTGAATTACTACCACTAGAGAGTAATGTGAACCTAGCAGAACTAACTTAAATGATGTCCAGGCTTTCCCGCAGGGAGAAACCAGCTTTTATAAAAAACACATTTTCAATAGATTTAGTACTGAATACGATTTTTGATTATTAATATAACTGTGTGTGGATGATCTCTGTAACAGAGCCTATTGGCAGCCTGCTAGTATTTATAAGTGACTTAGCTAAAGTAAACAGGCTTTAATACACGTCGGAAATGGTTTCCTTTGGCATGTGGTGCTGTAGCCTTGTTGAAAGCAGTAACTAGCTGCAATGACAATGCTGAAGACATACTTTTAACGTCACTTTAGTGGGTAGGGTAAATCTACACTCCCGCTTACATGTGACAACCAACTGCTATGCCACTGGTGCTAATTCTGCACCATTGTACTGTGGCCTTACTTAACAGTTACGCGAGTCGATTGTGGCCTGCCATTCTGTTTCCATGTTTTAGTGGTCTGAGCACATGCACTGGGCACTGTGTAGTAGCTTCCCTTTTCACACAAACACTTTCCTACCAAATGATGGTACCTGATACAAATCATTTCTCAGTGACACACATAGGTCTGGAAACCTGATTAGTCTATGGTGATCTGGAGTAAAAGTAATAACCTGACCCAAGCCCCGTCATCCTTATAGAGGCACTCGTCATTTGGGCAGCCTCCCATTTTACTATCGACCAGTATATCCTAAATTGGCATATATTTCAAATAGGTAAATGTTATGTGTCTGGCACTGTCAGCCAATTTGGTTGTCTTAGCTAACAGCTCTTTCCATCTACAACGCAAAGTTATTTTGGTTAAAAAACCAGGACTGGATGAAGATGTAAAACCTAACATGCCTGCACTTGGCAACCCTGGCACTGTGACTTCATCTGACACAGTCAACTGGCCCTTGCTTCATTGGAGGGATATATAATGGAAAACTACAAACACTGTATTGTAGCTGCCATGTGGACCCCTGTCATGCATGAGACCTTCAGCCACTCCTGGCTTTTCAGAAACTTGCCTTTCTATTGCTTGTAGCCCTCACTTGCAATGTTAAAAGCGAAAGTACAAGTCACCAAGTGTAACATGCATTAGCTAAAAAGCCAGGACTGGCTGAAAGTGTCCTACATGATGTGGTGTCACTTTGCAGCCATGCACATCAGTAAGTTCATCCATTAGATATGAGACACCTTGCCTTGGTGACCAGTCAAAGAGACCCAACAAGTTCATGTCAAGAAAAAAAAAAAAAAAGAGTTCCTAGGTGGGCTTTCAAAGGTCCTGGAGCTACTGTAACAGGCATAACAATGGTATGGGCATAGCTAACTCAATACTGCATTGCATGTGTGTACTACCTGGCAACGCAGTCCTCCTCTAGAGACGTGGAACCCCTTCATCTCGCAGAACGATGATACCGGTTAGCGCTTAATGTTACTCCTGTGTATTGTTGTGGTTGTATAAAAAAAGAACGCTGACCCATCAACCGCACTAAGTGGCACACCTAATCCTTGGGGTGGCTTCTCATTGGGAAAAAATGTAGTCACCTATGCCAATCCCTCCATTCTGCCATTTTACGTGTAAGTCATTGTCTGGTGTTGTATCTCAACGGAGGACTCAGGCTGCAGCTCGTTATATGTGAGATGTTCACGCTACGTGGCTTCTCAGCTCAAATCAGTTTGCATTGTTACTGCTTGTATTACACCCCTTTTGACCAGTGGAGAACTACAGATGCTACAGTGCAAAGATGTATGAGCTAAACAGACAGCCTTCAGTGTAAAAAAGAAACAATAACAAGGGAATGCTACAATAACTAATCATATTTAAGAAATGTGAAAAAACATAATGTTTTGAAGGGAAGGGGTCATAATGAAAAAGTAGAGAACAGTGAACAATGTGGATTTTCTACATTTAAAAAAATAACAATAATCAAAAAGAAAGATACACTTGTGAATGCAGTCCAGTGTAGAGGTGGTGGTGAAGTATAGCAGTAGAAGTAGGTGCAGAGCTAGGTGCAGAGCTAGAAGAAAGTATAGGAGTTGATGTGGAGGTAGGTGTATAAGAAGTGGTAGAAGCAGATGTAGGTTTTGATGTACAGGTAGGTGTTGCAATAGAGGTGGGTATAGACCTTATTATAACGGTAGATGGGGAGGAAAGTGGAAGTGTAGAGGCTGCTATAGATGTACTGATGAGTGTAGAAGTAGTGGTAAAGTAAGATGTTGAGCTTGATTTAGGCACACGCGGAGAGTAAAGCCATGCACTGAGAGCAGGCCAGGGTTCTGCAGAAGATGCACTATTGCCAGGGTATGGAATGTGATATGGCTTAGCTTTATGGAGGTGCCAAAAGGATGACACCATGGCCCTGTAGGCACCAACTGGTCATTTTCTTGGCAATCAATGAGTAGGCTGTCCAGACTTGAATAACCTTATAAGATGGTGACCTCTCCTGCTTTACTCCTACATTTATACTGGGCTCAAACCTCACATAGGGGACCATTCCAAGCGTCTTCCCTCTTCACGCGCTCTTTGTGTAGACTCCATCGTCGCTGCTAACGAAACCCTGCCAAACTTAATTACGCCCGAATACCTCTACCAAATCACTTACCCGACAGGACACAATAAACTAACTTTTGTTAGCCACCAGCCTTGCTCATTCACTGTTTGCTTCCTCTTCCCAAGGATACATTGACACGGTCTAGTGGCACATTGTCTGGTGGCCACAAGAAATGGGGTTACCACCTACCCAAGCGGGCACTGTTAAAAGTCTAGGCGTACAATTGGAGGCAGATCTGCCCTTTTCCTCTCAAAACCAGCAAGTAACATCCTCCTGCTTTGGAAAATTGAGGTACATGAGGACATTTTTACATTTGTTACCAGAAAACTGTTGGTGAACCGTAGTTCATGCAACGGTGACGTCTAGACTGGACTATGCGAATGGCATCTATTTGGGCCTACCTGCTTACATGGTTAAGAGACTACAAATGGTCCAAAATGCAGCTGCGAGATTGATTAGATGCGTACCTATGCGTCAACATATCTCTCCGCATATTAAGGACCTTCACTGGCTACCGGTGACCAACAGAATTAAATTTAAGGCCTTAACCTTAGGTTTTCGGTCATTCCATGGACTCTGCCCCAGATATCTGAAACAACGATTATGTGCCTACAAACAGACTCGCCTATTGCGGTCATTTAATCAGAATCTGCTTGACATCCCACGAGTTAGGAAAGCGCGATGGGCGGCAGATCCTTTGCGGTGAGAGTGGCCAAGCTATGGAATTCTTTGCCGCCTGCTTTGCGGCAGATCGAATCAGAATTTCTATTCAGGAAGGCAGTTAAGACTTGGCTTTTTTTTAACTTGGATTAATTCCGGTGGATGGCTGGTGTTTGACCATTTATTTCACTGTCACTTGTTGTTACTCGCCGGGACACCTCCTTTGGGAGGTAGCTGTTTGCGCTTTACAAATGGCTGTATTATTATTTTTATTATTGTCTCCATGAATGCGTACACGACTCCGTGTTGGAGATTTTGCTAGTGCCCTTTCCTCATCCAGTGGTGGCAATACTTAATATTTACACTGCATGCAGTGATTGTTATTTGTCAATGCCTTGTTGTTTGTTTTGTTGTGTGATGATTACTTGTTTACAAAGAATATACCAAAAAAGGAGATGACGCATAAAGGTTTTGGTAGATCTAGGTCTTCAGATAGAGGTGGATATAGGGATAAAGATAGGTGTAGAGGTACGTGGAGGTATATTTATTTATTTTATTTTATGCAATTTGTTGAGCGCACGATTACCCAAGGGTGACTTGGCGCTTGACAGAAAAAATTGAAGGTTATACCCAAGAATGATGTACTCTAATAATTAAATAACCAGGTCTTCAACTGCTTTCTAAATGCTATTAATGTAGGGATGTTCTTAAGATCACCTGGCAAGGTGTTCCATAATTTAGCCGTGGCCACTGCAAAAGATCTGTCTCCCCAAGTGGCCTTATTGGTTTTGGCTAGCTTCATAAGGTTAGCATTAGCAGATCTGAGAGTGCGTGATGGTTGATAGGGACAGAGGGCATATTTAAGAAAAGAAGGAGATTTTCCATGAATGCTTTTCAAAGCAATACGCAGGGCTTTGAATTTAATTCGCTGCCTGATCGGTAACCAATGCAGTTTGCGAATGATGTTTGAAGTGGGTTTAAATTTGGGTGTACCAGTAACGGGTCTTGCAGCTGCATTTTGGACAAGCTGAAGTTTATTGACTACTTGTTCTTGAGCATTAAGCAAAAGAGCATTACAGTAGTCGACTCGAGACATCAATAGAGTTGAAATAAAAGTATTTATGGTGTTTAAAGCAAGGTACGGTTGAAGTTTTTTAATCATTTTAAGTGTGAAAAAGGAGGCAGAAACTATAGAGTTGGCTTGATGAATGTATGAAAGTCTATTGTCAAAAATTACACCCAAGTTTCTAACCTTGGTGACCGGGTTAGGTGGGGGGCCAAGATCTTGAGGCCACCAGGTGGGAGACCATGCAGCAATGAGTTTTCCAAACACCATCCCTTCGGTTTTCTCCGAATTAAGTTTCAGATAGTTTGAATTCATCCAATTACATATGGCAAGCATTCCTTTTTGGAAATTATCAGCAACTTCCATTCCATTGTTGTTAATGGCCAGGACAAGCTGTGTATCGTCCGCGTACGATGTTACTGCTAGACGATAAGCTTTAATGACCCTCGCTAAGTCCGCCACATAAATGTTAAAAAGTGTTGGACTCAGCGAGGATCCCTGGGGGACTCCACAAGGTAGTGAGAAGGAGTCAGAGGAGAATGCGCCCATGGAAACCGATTGCTCTCGATCTGTCAAGAAGGAGGCAAGGAGTGAGACAGCACTTGAAGAGACTCCGGCTTTTCCGACACGGTCGATCAGAATAGAATGATCAACTGTGTCAAATTCCGCTGAAAGATCAAGTAATATGAGCACTGCGGCACCTCCTTTATCGAGGATCATTCTTATCTCATCTGAAGCTTTTGTTAATGCCCCCTTCCTGGATCCGAATTGGGAAGTGTCTAGGCAGTTGTTAGTATCTATGTATTCAGATAATTGGATATTCATAATTTTTTCAATTATCTTCGATGGATAAGGAATACATGATATCGGTCTGTATCTCGTGACCTTGGAAGGATCTAATGTGCTTTTTTGAGTAAAGGCTTAATTACTGTCTTTTTCCATATGGTAGGGTAGATGTTTGATGTGATCATAGCATTGAAGTATTCATAGAGGTAGGTTTACATGTAGGAATGGAGGCAGTTACAGGTGTAAATATAGAAATAGAGGTAGCAATGGAGGTAGAGGCTGTATAGGAAGAGGTGTATAGATATAGCTGAACACATAAAAGTGTGTAGATGTAGGTGTTCAAATAGAGGTAGATGTAGAGATAAAGGTATGTGTAGAGGTAGGTGAAGAGATAGGGGTGTGATAGAGGTGGGTGTATGAAGATAGGTTTACATGTAGGAATGGCGGTAGTTACAGGCGTAAATATAGAAATAGGGGTAGGTGTAGAAATAGCGGTAGGTGCATTGGAAGAGACATGTCAATAACGCCTTACCATAAAAGTGTGTGTAGATGTAGATGTTTAGATAGGGATAGATGTAAAGATTAAGGTAGGTGTATAGAGCTAGTTTTACATGTAGGATTGGAGGCTGTTGCAGGTGTAAATATACAAATATAGGTAGGTATGGCTAGCAGTAGGTGTATTGGAAGAGACAGGTGCAGCTGTACACAAACGTATGCATAGATCTAGGTGTTCAGATAGAGGTGGGTGTAGAGAAAAAGGTTTGTGTAGCTGCAGAGAGTGAGATAGTGGCAGGGATTGAGGGGGGTGGTTGGGTTGGAGACAGAGATGAATAAAGGTTTTGAGGCAAGTGTGGGAATAGATGTAGTTTTAGGGCTGCATTTTTGTTATTATTAAATTTTTCATTATTAGCCAATGACCAGCAATACAGAATTCAGTTTGCATGTGCTGTGAACATGAGTGCAGATCCACCCTCTCCCGCACCTCCTTTCAAGGAGACACCAGGTTCCCAACCTGGCCTTTTTCCCCAAAACATGGTTGTTCTCTACTATTTTAGCCTTCTTGGCGCAATGGACTAAAGCTTACATCTCCCAGAATCCATGGCTTTGTTAAGGGATAATTAACGACTGGGAACGCGGTAAACCTGGATATCTGCTCATTGTAAATATGACTGCATGGAATGCTGTTTGTGTTGCAAACAGGTCTGCTGAGATAAGCCGGGCACGGGCGCATTCAGTGCAGCAGCCTATTAGCATTAACTGGAGCCAACCGGTCTCTGGGAAACACCTGCGCGAGCCCAGCCTCGCCCTCCAGCCAGGTGCGCTGATTGGGAGAGGGCGGATTTGGCAGGACTCGGTGGCTGGGCCGGTTCAGGAAGACGAGAGCGGCCGGACCTCTTCACATTGAATGACTTTTTCAGTTGCGTCTCTGCTCTGCGCCTCGACTTCTTTCTGTCATGAATGCGTGAGTAGGCACAACCGTGAGAGCAGAGCATCCGGGGCAGCGGAACTGACAAATAAACCAGTGAAGACCAGCGCCGGCTGGTGTGGGGCCGAATCTTGGGATCTGCGCCTCAGGTGACTCCAAACGCGTCTTTTTTCTCTGCAGAGCCAAAGGTAAGCGTCACTGGAGCCCTGGCGACGTATCCGTCAGAGAAAGACGTCACGAGAGACACCGGGCTGGACATCAGAAGGCAAGTACTCCTGGCTTGCATTTCGGAATGTTATACTTCCCTGGTCTTAATCCGAACTGGCACACCCCAGTAATCGCGGCACATGTGCTAAAACGAACGCCCTTAACGTGGAGCCGCGAAGATCCGGAAAGAGATTTGTAAATTGTGATCGAGCTTGCACTGGTGCCACGAGACTTTACATTGGAGCCGCTCGCTCTGTGTGTGTGTGTGCGCGTGGTTGCTGACATTCAATGAGACAGCTTTTTAAAATTAAGTTCTATTAACAAAGGAGGACCGTGTTCGTCTGGACTGGGTGCAGATGCTGGCACGTGGATGGGAGTCGTGCACTAACTGCACCGGTGCACTCTGTTCCTAAGCCACATGTGGGCTGTTGTGAGCTGCAGAGGCGAAGGAGAAAGTAGTGGCAGATCCAGGCAAGAAGATGCTGGAGCAAGCTGGGGAAGTGGTGGATCTCTGTGGCTCTGCAGGAAAAGGAGCGGATATGGATCCACCGTCTTGGAAGATCGCTGCAGGTGTTCAAGATTTCCAAGACACAAGTCCTAGGAAAGCACCCGCCAAATGTTGTAGAACAACCCCATTTGGAGCAGGGCTCCGAGATGCTACCACTCTTTCCCTTTCCTCAGGAGATAGCAGCCGTTTTGTAGTTGAGGGCAACAATGAACAGGATGAAGCCGCAGAACCTTTGTTGGGAGAAGTGTGTGTCATCAACAGGGAACTGCTCTTCAGAACCTGGAGACGGGCACCTGCCATTGGAGGAGAGGCATAAGGTCGGAGTTGAGCTGATGAACTGGTCTGATATCGCTGATATTTGTTTCAGTGATAGGAAGAGCAGCAGCAAGGCTACACTGGATCCAACGCAGCCCCCCGTGGAACTGTGCCCCCTTCTTGACCTGAGATCACGTGATGCATCGTCCCAGGTTGTGGATGAAAGCACACTCTCTAGTGTAACATGTCCCCATCAGGAAAGTGGAGAACCCTCAGGTAATCTGTCTCTATCTCCGGAGCAAGGTGCAATGTATCGTTCACTGTTTCAATCTATGGAGAAAAGTTCACCATCTTGTGTGCTACCTGTATCCAGGGAGTACCACGGTCTAGAAGAAAGAGCATCCTCTAGAATAATGCGCTCCCCTCTGGAACAAAGGGTGCCTCCAGCTGTTATGTGTCCACCCATGGGAGAAAAAGCATCATCTCCAGCACTGGGTTTATCTTCCAACTTGGGGACAAATGCAACTCTACTACATGCATATGCTGAATCGGAACCATTTTCTGTGCCGTGCTTAACTCTCCAACAAAGAACACTGCCAACTGTGCTAGACCCATCTATGGAAGCAAGGGTTCCCATTGGAGACCAGTGCCCTTATCCTGAAGAGCAAAGGCCCCCCGATGGACACTTGTATCCTTTGCATCACAAAGAAGCCTGTCCTACAACCAGTACCTTTGTGCCAGAGTGCATGGACGTGTCATCAGACCAGCAAATGGCAGAGGCCTCCATCCTCTCTGTGGAAGATGAGGATGCTGAGCACCAGGAGGAGTGTCCCATCTGCACTGAACAGTATGACACAGGCCGGTGTCGCCAGGCACTGCTGAACTGCCAGCATGTGGTGTGCGACAGCTGCGTGAAGGCCATCATGGATCAGAGCGGCCAGGCAGATATAGGCCGCGTAAAGTGCCCCATTTGCCGCCAGAAGACCCCAATGATGAAGTGGGAAATTCTCAAGCTACAGGAGACGATGCTGGAGCAGGACTGTACCCGCCTGCAGACAGTCCGGGCTTCGCTCGCTGTGGCCCAGAGGAGACCCGGGCTCTGGGGAGCCTTGGAGTACAACTTCCAGCAGCGTTTCCGTACTAGCCGCACCTTCAGCTGCATCCCCTGCCTGCGGTACCCTCTGTGCTTCATTGAGCGCCTCAATGAGCTGGAGAGGCGCAACCGCTGCTGCTACCTCTTCACCCTTGTTCTGCTGTATTTTGTAGAAAAGCTTTGCTTTGTGCTGCCCTTCCTCCCCATCTTGATGCTAGTTTTAATTATAACACTAGACACACACGCTTAAGTTAATCTTGTTTGTTTCCAACAACAATACATTATTCTTTATTGCCCTCCATAGTTCTTTATTCCCGGTCACCCAAAGTGTTTTGGAGCATCGCCATGCCCCCAGTTCAATATTGTTTTACTGGTACCCAAAGTATGTTACTGGGGCCACGGCCATCGTGCAATATGTTTTGTTTTTTTTGTCATAATTTTTTATTGGAGTTCAAAGATAGGCATCGTGCAATATGTTTTAGAACCTCTATCCCCATCAACAGCAAATTATTTCAGCTTTTAGTTCAGTCAGTAAATTACTAGAGCCTTACATGCACCCTCGCTACATTAGTATTTTACCTTATCCACAGTAGCTTCTTTAGCCCCATTTGCAGTGTCTTACTGAAGCATTGTCTTGCTGCACAATTTTGTTGAAGGTTTGTCTTCTCCATAATTGGTAGAGCTGTCAATCGAGCCGCCATCTTCTATTGCTTTTTTATCTGCACAACCTACAGATGGTTTCGCCATGATTTAACCTAGTCACCAAAGGATTATTGTGGCAGACCTGAAATCCCTACATAGAACTTCCTATGATTGTTCCCTGCTGATTAATTGTGCTGCCCCCTTATCTTCTAATTGGCTGGTTTGTTTCATACCATCCTGAATACTCCTATCAATGATAATGTGAATGAGAATGAGAGCAAGCAACAAGGCAATTTGCATGACTGTGCTGCTATTTTGAACCACAGAGATGAGTGAATTCACCTGTGCATAACACCCCTTCACACAATTAAAACGATGCACAAATAATTTGTATGTGGACCTCACTTACCTGTTGACCAAAAGCTGACCAGTCCAAAGGAAACTCGGGAACTCTGCTGAAACCGCTCTCATTCCGAAAGGCAAGTAGGGCTTGGAGGAAGTCTGATGAATGCCAGCAGACAATCCGACATGTAGGACCACAAACTTCATCCTGATCCTTTCTCACTTCCCCACTCACACTAGCTCCAAGTGGTGCTTACCTTACTGTTCCATGCACTCTTGTGGGGACTGCAATGTATTTCTTAACTGCTGGAGTCACCAACTGTACTGCCTTTTAGTAAAAGGGTTTTACCAACCATCAATGTCTTCTAATCAAAGTTATTTATGCGAGTGGACATTACAGTTTTAAGCTTCCTAATGTTTCGACTTTTTTTCCAGACCTTTGTTCCTTTGGTAGAGTTGCACACACCTTTAGCAATGTATTTTTTTGTTTAATCGTCCTGGAAAATGACTTTGATAACTTGTTGTGGCTTCTTTTTCTTTGTCCCCCCTCTCATTCTTTTCTCTTAGTTTGGCCTCAGTGACACTGGACTCCATTTATTCCAAATCTATTGCATATTCATAAGAAGTGAGCCAGGGCTGCAATGCACAATGATTGTCTTTTTGGTGGCTTTTGGTTCAGCAGTCGTGCAAGATGAGTGGATTCTAGCTGCTTCACCTTTACCGTGGAAGCATCTTACACCTCTAGTGTGTGCTGTTAAAGGAGTTTCTGTCTTCTGAGCCCATAGTGGGATCAGACATGTGTTCCAACTGCTCGTGTGGAAATCAATGAAGTGTAGCTTGACTGGAATTAAAGGCCTTCTTCTAAGTACATGAAATGTTCAGAGACCACCTTCCATGTAACAGGCTGTTTTCTCCTTCCCCCAGAATCATTACATTGATCAGTATTATGACAAAAGTAACGTCTGCAGTGAAATGTGACCCTTTTGCAAAACTAGATCTTCAGAAAGAATGAAAAATGTTTAGAGGCCAGTGGTTTACCTTATACACCTAAAATCACAGAAGGGGCGCTCCCTTCGAGTATCTATTTCTTGAACCAACCATCGGTATGTGAACTGTTGTTCCAAAGATTTCCGGGTAAATCTAGAAATACTGAAAAATATTTCTCTTTAGCAGTTTATTTGTGTGTTGCAATTTATTAAAGATTTTAAGAAACAGAATTAAAAAGTCTAAGTCGGGTGCAGTGTAGGAAAGTATCTTCAAATAATGAGATTCGGAAAAGAAAACCACATTTCTTCAAAAACTCTAGGGTACTGAAGTAGCTGTGTACGTAGCACCTTACATAGGTACATCTGGATGGTTCCATTTATCCAGTCATTTAGCTGAAGTCTTCCACGAGACAAAAACGATCATAACAAATGGCTTAGGTGACACTTCTGTGAAGGAGGAAAACCGCGTAAATTAGATAAAAGCACATGCACATGCTGTGACTTTGGGATGCTAAATACGTAAATTATATAGAGTTTCATCTGGATATAAGCGTCATGCATGTAAAAACATTTTACACACGCTTTATCTTAATTATGTTAGTCTATTGTGTAACACGAAAATATGAGTAGACTTTTATCTGGCAATTAAAGTGTAGCTTATAGAGTTGTACTTGTGAAGATAATGCAGTCAACCAGTTGGTGTTGTACATCTGAAAACATGTTTTACAAATGGACTTCCCAGTGGGGAAACAACCTTTACAACGCAACTTTTACACTGCACTACCATTACAATGAAACTTTTACAACGCAACATCCATTACAACGCATGCATTTACAACGCAACCATTACAACGCAGTCATTACAACGCATACCATTACAACGCATAGCATTACAACACATAGTACCCATACACTATCCAACACTTACCCTACTGTTGCACCCCCTGGAGTTAGAATAGTAATTTTTACCCCTACACTATCCAACACTTACCCTACTGTTGCACGCCCTGGAGTTAGAATAGTAATTTTAACCCCTACACTATCCAACACTTACCCTACTGTTGCACCCCCTGGAGTTAGAATAGTATTTTTTACCCCTACACTATCCAATACTTACCTTACATGCAATGTAATGTTATGTGTTGTAATGGTATGCGTTGAAAATGTAGTATGCGTTGTAGTGGAATGCGTTGTAAAGGTAGTTTCAAAGAATTTGTTGTAATGGCATGCGTTGTAATGGATGTTGCGGTGTAAAAATTGCGTTGTAAAGGTAGGTGTTGTAAAAGTATGCGTTGTAACGTCATACATCCTTCCCAGTGTTATGCCTTTTCTAGGACAGCGCATTTGCTGTCTGTGCAAGACGTATTGTTAGCTTACAGGGAGCTTAGAGCATGCCCTTTACTCATCGTTGATTGGCTCTCTCTCATTGTCACTTTTAATGTGTTTGCTTCTTCTTTTCATTTGTTGCTTTTTGCTCTTCGCTTGAGAGGGGTTTTCTTCCTCTTCTTGTGTCTGTCCCTTCCCTGGAATATAGATGCATTACTGTGTCCTTCCATTGATCCATTTTTCTGGTGCTACTATTTTTGTTTTTTTTGTTTATGTACTCTACAAGAGTGCATGTGTTTAATTTATCTCCGTTGTGTACTCCCCCATTCCACCACTTTATTGTTGCTCTTTCGTTGCTCATGTCCTTCCCCGATGTGCCCCTATTGAATCCACTGACCTTTGAATGCTTCTCCCCAACCCTTTGCTTTCTCTCCCATGTTTTTTTTCCCACCCAGCTCCATGTTGTGCTCTTTCTTGTCTGTTTTCTTCCCACCTCTCCATTTGCTTCACTCCCTGCTTCCTCCATGGTGCTCCCCACATTTCTCGTTGTTCCCTGCTCCCCCTCCAGCATTACCCTCGTCATGTCTACTACCCACGCCTCTACCTCCCGCCCCTTTCTGTCATGTTCTTTTCAAGGGCAGTGTTTATTTGTCTACCCAGGGTACTGTGGATATATAATTCTACTAACTATGTTGTTGACAATCTTGGATGTATTGGGGGCAGGACCTATTCGTCGCCTATGGGTCCTTTCCTTCACCAATGGGCCCTTCCCCTCACCAATGGGCTATCTATCACCAGGCAAGTTAAGGGTGGAGTGTGCTGGCAGAATTACAGTGTGACTGAAAGCCATTGAAAACAGGAACAACTACTAGCCAGCCGAGGTGCCTCACAGACCTAAAGACATCAGGTAGAAATGAACACAAACACACTGCACCGCTTCTTTCCCTCTCTGATTATTTCCCTTTTGTTAACCAACCTGAGTGAAGTATCTCCACATTAAGAGCAGTAATGTTGGTTTTCATGTCCGCAGAGGTTAGTACAGGTACAGAAATTTGGCAGCACATCTACTGTTTGAGAAGTAATACTCTGTGATTTTTAATAAGACTACTGCTAAGAAAGGAACTTAAACCACCCCGATGGACATCATAGGAAACCTGCTGACAAGAAGGTGGACTTGATCTTCTTGCACTGTTGAACACAATGAATTCCTATAAATCATGCCATTAAGACTGGAATCTTACCTGCAGGTTCTAGGCATACATTTTCAATCCGTTCCCAAGAGATGCAACAGGAGCATTGCCGGCATCCGGATATTTCATGCTGTCCAACTGAAAGGGTCCACAGTCCCGGAGAGGACCTCCATGTAGAAGGCTTGAAGTGCATAGCCCCAGCTACAGACAGTCTGCCAACATTAAAATTATGCTATTCCCCGACTGAGGTGCTCAACCAGAGTATTAGGAGGTTGTTTATCCTGCATTTTCCTGTCTTTATTTGTTTTAATGTTTTATGTACAATGGTATTCTCTTTTCTTGGTCAGCGCTCTAGTTGTTCAGAGGACTAACACATAAACGCACACGCTGACGTGACCGTGCAGCGTGTTCTTCATTTAAACAGGGGGAAACTTTGCTATACATTGAGAGATCTGATTTCTAGAAAGATTTACTCTTTTAATGTTTTTTAAGATTTTCTACTTTACTTTAATGTTTATCTGTTTTAATCCTTGACTGCAGTTATTAGAAAGGACGCTTTTCGCTTTGTGCACTTTGTTCACGATGTGCTGGCGGCGGTGCCTGTATGTAAGAGCGGGTCTACCATTTTCTTGATCGATGCTCTAATTGTTCAGAGTACTAATGCATAAATGCCCACGCTGACGCGATCGTGCATCGAATGTGCCGAAGGCGTGCCAAAGGCAAGCCCATCTGCGCCCAATAAGGATGAGCAATGCAGTTCTCCTCCTTCTTTTATTTTTAATAGTGATAATTAAAATTTACTTGTTCGGACTGTCCGTTTGGTTCCAAGCTTAACGTTATAGAGGCCGCGCTCTCTGAATTTACACCAGCAGTTAATACCTCTCCTAAAACCACAAACCAAGTCCTAACTTGTGTGTTTCCAAAAGCCAGAATTTGAGAACTTTTTGCAGACTTTCAGCCCTGATCTGGTGTTTCTAACGGAAACTGGGTCAGCCCTAATGTTTACTTTTAAAACAATTTTCCCCTGATCAAGCTGTCAGTGATAAAGTTGCCAACTTTTTTCAGTCGAAAGAGCACACAGTTTACATGGAGCTCTTGGGGCAAACATTCTCCTCAGCTACAGGTCTACCACTACTGAGCATTGCCCACCACAATCAAACTAATAATGAATAGACAAGCTTATCTACTCTATCTTGCGAGAGAGTACGTGAAATACTTTTAACTATCAAGTCAGGTTCCCCAACATATCCCAGTCCTCCTTTTTGTTTTACACATAGTATCAGATACTGTCATCACATACTTAGTTCCCCCTTCTAAATAGATACTCACTTCAGGGACCTCTCCGACATCTTGGAAGAAAGCCTTTATTCGTCCTAAGCTAAAAAAAACGTTCTTAGACCCTACAGCGGCTAAGAACTTTCGACCTATATCATGCTTACCACTTCCTACTAAAATCTTGGAAAGGGCCATGAATCAAGACCTGGTGAGTTGTCTTTAATCTAATGATCTCCTTGATACCTTGCAACATGGTTTCAGACCTAATTACTCCACGGAATCGGCATTAGTTATGGCCAACAAGAAAATCCGTACACAGTTGGATAGTGGTGGGATAGCTGTACTTATCCTACCTGATATCGCTGCCACTTTTGACCCTGTCAACCATCAGGTGCTAACACAGCGGCTAGAGACAGTAGGAACAAAAGGAGTTGCTTAACCCTGCTCCTCTCCTTTCTCTCCCGCAGAGAGCAGAAGGTGACTTGGGGAAATCTTACCTCTGACAAATTTTCTCTACCTTGCATAGTTGCTCAAGGGTCAGAGCCATCCCCCACTTTATTTAACATCTACGCCACCCCTTTAGCTAAACTCATTTGAGCCTATGTTTGTTTGGTGGTATCCTATGCAGATGATATGCAGATAAGGTATATCTGGAACATCTAATGCAGTCTTGGTGGCAAGTCAGTTTCATAACTGTCTGGCGCACATCATTAGGTGGATATGTGAAAATTACCTTAAGTTAAACACAGACAAAGCGGAGGTGATTGTGTTTGGGAACGGCTCCCATTTTTGGAATGACTCCTGGTGGCCTACTGACACAGGTCCGCGCCCTGACCCAGTTAACAGAGCTAGGAATCTTTTTTTTCTTCTTCCAAACTTTCTTTAATGTATTTTTAACACAACGTTTTCTTTTGAAGTTTAGTCACATTAAACTCTTACAACCAATAACCTGCTGTGTGTGCCTGAGTCTTTAAAAAAACATTATTGAGTACAGCTTTCAGTGAAAATATTGCATATTGTCTTATTACAAAATCAGAATTGAGTATCCCTTTTATCAGTCAGTTATACAAAATAAACGTCAATGAATTAACTATGTCCTTAACACATAATCATGAAACTGTACACCCTTATAATCAAGCTTCAGTCCAACATTATACAAGAAATTTCCAAATGCAAGCAAATTTTTTGGTTGCCCCTATTCGGTTAGCCTATGCTTCTTCGAATTTTTTTGTACGGATCATTTTATTTAACCATTTCTCAAACACCGGTACTTCCTGTGTTCTCCAATTTTTTTTAATCAGCGATCGGGCAACCAGCATTGAGGAAGCAAGAAAAAGTCCTTCAGATTTTGACAATGAAACCTCCCTGTTGTTTACACCAAACAGGGCTGCTTCTGCTATTGGATCAAGGTGCTTTTGAATTGCCTGACTAACCTACCCGAATATTTTCTCACAAAACCCTTCCAGCTTAGGACGTGAAAAAAATATATGCCGCCAACCCCCCTCCGATCTAGCACAGCAACGAAAACACCTATTTTCGACCTCTGGGTACATTTTGTCTAAAGCCTTAGGAGTATAATAAGCCATCCAATGTGCACGAAAAGCCATTCTTTTATAATTGGCATCTCTAAGAGTCTTATTAGCTATAGTTGATATTTTCTGCCCTTCTTTTTGGGAAAAGCGACACTGGGTTTCTGAAACAACTTTTTCCAAGAACTTGGAAACCAGAGGAGATTCGTCTTGCGTACGAATTATATGATGCCAATTGCCTATCCCACTCATTTTGGAAGTAAACAAAGCAATTGCTTCCTTCGAGGGGGAGCTAATAGATAAAACATTGTATTTCTTGAATACATAAACTATTTGGATATATTAAAAAAAATCTGGGTTTATTCGGACCATAGCATCTGGCCAAGTAATCATTCTTCCCTGAATAATAAACTGATTAACTGCCCCTAGACCGGCATCGTGCCAATTTTTCAACTGAGCAGAATGAAAATGGAGGCCCAGCTCTCTGCATTCACTTAGTTTTAAGGAGAATACCCCAGGGAATGAACTCTGTTCAAAAACATTCAGAAGTCTAATTGAACAGTCCAAAAGCGTTTTGTACCTTGTTTTTTTTTGGAAGTTTAGCTGTTTTAAGAAATGTAGGGATTTGAGTTACAGCTTCTTGAATCATTTTAGATATATAAAAAATTGTCAATCCTTTTAGATTCAGATATTAACCCCATGCCCGCGGCTGGAATTCCACTACTGTGCGGCACATTTCGATCGTGGGCGTGGTCGTGACGGCTCCCGGCCGTCATCAGCACTGTGTGCCATGACGGACGGGAGCCGTCACCTGCACACAAGGGGTTAAACTGGCTGAAAAAATCCAAAAATGCAGAATCCTAATATAAATGGATATTCTGCAGTGCTAAACCACCCAATTGGGTATCTAACTGAAAACCGGGAATTTCACTCTAGCGGCCTTTTCATTCCAAATGAATAATCTAAACATAGAATCAATTCCTTTGAAATAACTGAGATTCATCTTAATAG
Organism: Lissotriton vulgaris; assembly: GCF_964263255.1. NCBI lineage: Eukaryota > Metazoa > Chordata > Amphibia > Caudata > Salamandridae > Lissotriton > Lissotriton vulgaris. Next base: position 232,851,635 of record NC_141693.1, on the reverse strand, counting down.
GAATATTAGAAAAAAGAAATAACAATAGAGGTAATATAGACATCTTGAGAAGCGCGACTCGGCCTATCAGGGTTAACGGGAGGCAAGTCCATTTTTCAAATAGTTTCTGAATTTTAAAACTAGTGGCCTCATAATTCAATTTTGCCAGCTGGCCATGTTGTGCTGTCACGAAAATCCCCAAGTAGTGTATGGGATCTGTCTTTAAAGCCTGCAGTTCCAGATTCTCAGGCAAGCCACCGTATTTAAAATGATAATTTCAGTTTTGGTGGAGTTAATTTTTTATCCCCGTATTAATTCGTATTTTTTAAATTCCTTCAAGATCATTTCTATATTAGATTTTTCAGGAGATAAATACAAGATGGCAACAAAGCTAGGAATCTTGGCGTACTGTTCAATGATCCACTCTGTTTCTCTGAACATAACAATCGCATCACATCCTTGTTTTTTCCTTTTAAAAATTCTGAGAAGGAGCTTTCCATTTATCCCACAAGAGCCGTAAAAAAACGTGATAGTCGCCCTGATCCTTTCTAGAATATACTATTGCAATACTCTTTTCTTGGGCATTGATAAACGCTTGCAACTAAAACTACAGTCTCTACAAAATGCTGTAGCCAGGGTGCTACTGAAAATTCCCAAATTTGACCCCATATCTAACAGCATTCGGGACCTTCACTGGTTGCCTGTCCAGGAAAGGATTACGTTTAAGGCACTATGTTTGGTTCATAAAGTGCTGTATGGGGGTGGGCCTCGTCACCTCCAGAAATACTTTGATTGGTTCATTCTGCCTCGGACCTAAGGTCTGCCAATGCTGGTTTTGTCCATATCCCTAGGATTAAAAGGGGCTAAATGGGGTGGCTGAAGCCTATCCTACCAGGTAGCGAAACTTTGGAATGCATTGCCGGTCTCTATTAGATTGCAATCCAACAGACTTTCTTTTAGGAAGGTGCCTAAAACCTTGCCCCCCCCCCCAAGCAAAAGTAATTCCTTCTATGCCTAGATGAAGAACGTGTTTCCTTCAGCGTCAAGACGCCTCGTCATACATTGCGCTTTAGAAATATTTTACTTACTATTCGTAACTGCTTTGTGCACATCTCCTATTGAAAGGCCTAGTTAGGTGGAAGACTTCTAGGCAGCATAGCTGCCTCGTTTTGATAAAACATCTTGTGGACATTCTGAAAGCTTCTTGGCAAAAATATGAAGCCTATTGATTACCAGTGATTTTGCAACTCACTTTTTATGGGTTTCTATTTCCTGGCTTTATTTGCTTTAGGCTGTCCAGCATGTCTTCGTCCCTCCCATGGAGCAAAACCTGTTCACCTGCGCTCCCTGTATTCTTCTAGGAGCCCTCACTTTCTGTAAACAGGCCTTTGAAAATTGGTCTTATCTCATCACACTTGCTGTGTATTAAAAGAAAGAGGTCATATGTAAGCCTCTGTCACCCAAAGGAGCTTGCTGTTTACTTTTCTTTTTCTGACTTCAAAGTGAGACGATTTTGCTGGGCACTAGACCGTGGCCGCAAGCAATATTAAAGTATGCTGGGGCGTGATGGCACCAAACTCACCATACATGCAGCTCCCCTGGTGCAGCACTACTCCCCTGGCATCCACAAGCAGGAATGGAAGGACTTCCTTCCTGCCCAGTGGAACACCAATCCAACCAAATCTACAGCAGCTGTCATGCTGTTTTCAGCATGAGAACACATCCAGGATTGGTGGGAGCAGGCTAACCCAGCACTCATTTTGAAGCTGGAGTCCAGTGCCAGCAATCCCCTGACTGTTTCACAGCCATGGGATTGGTGTGTCTACAGAGCGCGTGTCGGGCCGGCCATCGTAAGAAAGGCTGCAGGGGCAGCTGCCATCCTGCAAACTCAGTATTCAGCCTCACCCTCACATTCAGCAAAGCTGGTGCAAAATAAAATAGCATGGCAGTAAAACTGCATTGCCATGCCATTTTATTTATTTATTTGTGCATGCTGGGCTCACAGCATGCGGGGTGACGCGCCTCCGCTCTTGAGGAGGAGCCACCCCTGGTACTGGGAAAAGTTTTTTTTTGCTAGCACACAGCAACATTTAAATGTCTGTAAATCTGTAAATGAACTGTGCACATATTTCAGAATATAGCAGAATTAGGAAAGCACAAGTAAAGCATATTTTTTTGTAATTCTGAAGTGTGGAAACAAATATTTTAATCCGATCAAAACAAATCAATACACTAGATGATGTCATTTCCACACATGATTGTTTGTGCGCTGCATGGTTTTCTCGGGAAAACTGTATGTGTAGGTGTATTGGCCTTTTCAATTGAAAATGTGTTGTCTGTTATGGCAGTGCGCTAAACACACCATGCATACTCCACTCTGAGCCACTGCACTGTACTCCACTCTACGGCACTCCACTCTAGTCTGACACGACACTCCACTCCACTGTACACCACTCTATGACACTTCACTCTAGGCCATTCTACGATACTCTATGCCTCTCTGACACTATAGGCCACTTTACTCCATTCTATGCCACTCTACTCTCCCCACTTTACTCCACTCTATGCCACTTTACTCACTCTATGCCCCTCCACTCCCTTCCGGGACTTTTGACTCTGCAACATTCTGTGCCACTTTACGCTTCTCCACTCTTAAGACTCTACTCCACTCTACACCATTCTAATCTGACATCCACTTTACGACACTCCAAAACACTTTATATTCCACGCCACTGCAGTCAGGCCACGCGACTCCTGTCCAGGCCTCGTCTCTCTGCTCTACTCTTTGCGACTTTACTACTCTCTTCGTCACTCTACTCTTCGTCACTTTCTCTGCGTCACTTTCTCTGCTCTTCGCTGCTCCATTCTGCTCTACTCCACTCTACACGACTGCACTCTTCACCATTAACTTTTAGCCATGGTGAACATTAGCGATGCTGGCGTATTACATGGCTGAAACACATTGACAAAGTAATAACTCTTGCATAAGTGAGCCCTAATGGCTTTGCCAATGCTTGTGTCATGTGGGAGGCTATATATATCATTATCAAATGCTTTCCCCTCTCATATAACTTCAGCAGGGCCTAAACAGGAGGAATGTGTTCTGTGCTGAGGTGGTCACTGTAGTGTTCCCCCAAGACTTACTACTGTCACTGTAGTCAATATGTGAAAACACCAACTTATTTGGGCACCACTTTCTAGTGCTGTTCCCACACCTTCTATATACTCCTTTAAAATGTAATCTTCATCCACAACACGAAGAGTAAACTGTACTCTCACAATTTCTGATAGGGATCGCCATATGTAGTCTTTTCTGCTAGACTGTTCCTTCTCCCCACCCCTTCTGGCTTTAAAAAAAAAAATATTTCATCATCCCCCAAAACCACCTCTTGCTTTCCGCTCTCCCAACTCCTAGTTGCTCCCAGTCGCCTTCCTGCATTTGCATTGGTCCCCTACTCTTCCGGTTTGCTTTTTTCTAAACTTTTTTTTCATTTTTAAGCCGGCCCAGCAATAGTTATTTGCAACTGAGTTGCTCTTTTTTTTTAAATGAACTTTCACACACTTTTTTATTTATTTATTGCTTCAAGCTTGGCGACCACCATCTTGGAACAGGAAATGTAAGGTTAAACAAAGAAAAGAATGGCTGCTGTGTCAAGTGCACCTGCGTAGTGAAGGTTTTGCACGTATGTCATTGCACTGCAGCAAAAAAATTTTTTTTTCTGATGCTGTTCTACAACAGCAAACCAGGATATTTCACGCATTTGCAAATACAAATCTTGCCATTGAAAGGCAAGACCTATTGGCTTTGCCAATGCTTGTTTAAGTACTGTTACCGAAAATCCCTATATAATTAGGAGTGGGAGTGTTCGTTGATTGCCCTTCCAGAAAAGCGTTGTCTAAGTTGTGAAATCTGCATGCCTGGCAACGCTTCCAGGTATAAAGCATGTGAAAAATTGGGTTAAAAATTAGAAATAAACCTTTTTTATAGCATGTACCCAGGAAGAGTACCTTTGAACAATGTTGGAGAAGCTTCCATACATGAGCAGTTCACAAAGAACTGTACCTATGAGGTAACTGTCCATTGAAAAAAAACAAAACAACATTATCAAGTGAAGAAACATAAACCTCCGGTTTGACTGACTAAACAAACCTGCATGGAGAGAAAGTGTGTTAAGAGGGGAAGGGAACTAAAATGTCTCTATTTATATTGTCTCAGTCAATAGCATAAAACGTCTTCATTCGATGATGGATTTTTGGTTTGTATTGTTTATCAGTAGATCGAAAGGCTATGTTTTTCTCGTCTGAGAAGAAGGCAAGTGTTTCTCTCCATCTCTTTCCAGCCTGTACATTCTCCTCATCATCCATCATAACTAAATTAACTAAACATACTTGCGTAAGAGTGCTGTAATAATGGAAACTTAATTTATAAAAACTTTTCATACATATTCAGTGAGTGACCAACTGTTTAACATCCTACCTAATTACATAATCTCATTTACCCTTAATGTTTACCAGTTGCCCAATACAAGTTATGTATGATTTGTTGACAGAATAGTAAATCTAATAGCACACTGTAATGAGATGTTGTTGTAAATAAGAACTCTTGAATGTTTCCACATCCCAAAAGTGTTACGGTATCTAATTGTTTATCATCTAAGTGTTGGCATTATATACTTAAGTGTTTAAAGAAATTTTAGTTACCAGAGTTCAAATATTACGCAAACCGCTCCAGGGTTGCAAATTCTTTTATTTTCATATCTTCAGTTCAGAAGAACATGACACGTTTCGAACTGAATCGATCTTGATCAAATATCACAGTAATTTATGTTCACATTTTTGCACATGTGTAAAGAATGCTTAGTTATTCATGCTCATTACTGTACTTGTTTATTTATTTGAATTAATTCTACTACACAGATATGTGACTGTGTTCCATACACAACAAAGCTTCTGTGAAGCTTCCTGAATTTCCAGTAGTAAGTTGCACCTAATCATGTGATTCTGACCTATGTTACTTTTTCTTTGTTGTTCATAATTGATGAAGGCTCCACTCAAAATATTAGGTGAGCCAAAAATTACACTGACCTATGAAACAACACTGACAATTTAAATGTGAAATATTGTGTGAGTTTTTGTTTACATAAGTACAACCCTGTCTTCTTATTGTGCTTCTTTCTTTTTACTGTGTGTCCCTCTCTCTTAACATTGTGCACATCTCTGTATTATGCCTTTCGAATATTGAACTGCTTCCTGGACAGTGATGGGCCCTTATTAAGATAAGCAAGCATCTATTAACAAATGTGTAAATAAGCCAAATACATATCAATGAGCACTCATGCGATGCGGCCTTTGTCTGCTTTATTTAAACTATATCACCTGCTGTTCGAGTTAAACGATGTTTAGTCAGAACCAGGCAGGACACAAGCATCATTAATATTATTGTGGTTTGAGTTTATTTAGTGTCAGTCAGTCAAATTACGTTCATTTAGACCATGGTCTTTAAACAAGGTAAAAGATAGTTGCCATTTAAAACATGCTACAGCACCATTTATATAAAGTACGCAATAATAGTTACATTCGTTAAAAAAGAATAGGGTTACAATAAAAACAACTCTTCTTGTGCAACCCTGCCCTTTAAAACATTATATACACTTAAAATAAACATTTTGTCTCATAAAAGCTATATAATTAATCTAGTTCATAAAATTTCTAAAAGTTATTGCTCATATGTTTTTAGGAAACTTTGTATTACTTTTATATAATTCCTTAGTGCAATTGCTATTTCCATGGTAGGCATTTCTGTTAGAAGGATGACCGTCTGTGTCCGCGACCTTATATCATATTTTAAGAATATCGGACGAAGACATGATTTACGCTGCTCTAGAATTATTGCACAGTCTGGCAGTATGTGCACCATATAACCTTTCGTACCTGGCCTGCACTTACAACAGATACTTCTCAAAAGACAGGGAGGTCTCCTTTTGGATCCAATCGGGGACAAGGAGTAGTAAGCAGAAGAAGTAAAGGGGAGTCCCTATCTAGCCATAAAGTTGGAAAAAGGAACGCCTACTGAATAGTAGAGGGGGTATTCACACTCTTTGTGCACAAACCATAACCACATGAATAATAACTCACAAAAATGGATAGAATCAGATAAGAAACGTCAAGTAATATATATAAAAAAAATGTACAATTTATTCAAAAGATAATACAATCATAAAACAATTTCTTTAAAAATCATTTTTACAAAACAATTTTTGTGCCATTAGGACCAGTTAAAAATGTGACAATTCACATGAAGAACATTGAAAATAATTGTTACAAGGTTGTCGACGCAGCGTTTCGGTTTTATGATAAGACCTTCATCAGGACAAGGTTCTAGATCAGAAAGAAACACAGTTCGAAACAATTACTAATTTCATCTTTTTTTACAAAGTACATCAATAGCATGATTACAACATACAGTTTGAACGGTCAATAGATTTTTGGCACAATCAAATCTTTTTTTCATTCATTAAACATGTGGTACTGGTATTGGAAGGGGATTGGCAATGAAATACTCTAACTAGAGATAGCACTTCTAGAGGGTAACAAAAGGTAACTAAAGTCTGTACCTCCGTTGTAAATTGTGGAAATCAATCTTGCAGATATTCCCCACCAAGAATCAACTGAAATACTTGGTCCAGCTATTCCTTTACATTATTAGCTCAACAAATCCCCCGATGAGACCAATAGTCTCAAGTATTGGTTCTTTGATAGAACCATTGAGTAAATATGCGGACATTTTTCTGCAACCACATGTAATAACCCAGAAAGCATATGTCAAAGATACAAGTGATATCATCCAAAAAGTTGAAGGGCTCGCATTTAACTGCGAGACTCAATTTTTAGTGACCCTCGATATAGAGGCACTTTACAGTAACATACGGCAAGACAGTACAATAGAAATGGTAGAATCCCTTCTATCGAGGACTGATAGAGACCTGAACGCACATGAAATTTTTATCATAGATTGTTTCACTGTAGTTTTTAAAAAATAATATTCATGTTTAATAAAGATTATTTTAAACAAATAAAAGGCACGAGCATAGGCGTAACTTGTGCTCCTAGTCTAGCCTGTCTATACGTAGCGAGATTTGAGGACACCCATATATTTAATTCTTTGGCCCCTTTTTATGAAAAAATATCTGGATGGTCCCGATATATTGATGATGTCTTTTTTTATTTGGACCGGCCCTGAAGAGTCATTGAATGATTTCATTTCATGGCTAAATCTGGGGGATGATAACCTCAAATTCACTTCATATTATGATAAACATCAATGTGAGTTTCTGGATATCATCATCAAACATGATGAAAGTAAACTCCAAGTAGAGCTCTTTACAAAGAAAACAGATCGTAACACTATGTTACATTATAAGAGCTTCCATCCACCCTGTCAGAAGGATAATATTCCCTTCAGACAGTTTTTAAGATTTAAGCGTAATTGCACACAAATGTTAGACTTTGAGAAACATGCGAAGATCTTAACTGAAAAATTCATCATCAGAGGCTATCCGAAACGCATGCTTATAAAAGAGCCAAGTATTTTAACAGAGACAATTTATTTCAAACAAAACAAAATGGAACTCAAAAAGAAAAACCACTCATTTTTGTAACTAATTACAGTTCGGTCAGCAATAAGATCAAGAACATAATAAACAGGCACTGGCATTTAGTAACTACGAAAACACAAGAAAAACGTCCTAAACCTATGTTTGCGTTTAGACGCAACCAGACAATAAGAAATAGCTTGGTGCATACCTACAGAGAAGTAGTTTCTGAATTTCAAACCAGTATTGATAATGCCCCATTGCCCACTGGGACGTTTTCGTGTGGCAACTGTTCAAATTGTACATTGGTGATTAAAGGGGAATGCATTGACCATAATAAGAGCAAACATATTGTTAAGACTTTCATTAACTGCAGGTCCAAAAATCTAATCTACATGATTAAATGTCCATGCAACATGGCATACGTGGGCGAAACCTCTCGGGAAATTCGCCTACGAATAAATGAGCACAAATCAGCAATCCGCAGCATGAAAAAAGGTGCTCCTTTAACCGAACATTGGCAGGAGGCTCAACACACGATAAATGACCTAATGTGGTGTGGGCTAGAATCAATTTATATTAATGCAAGAGGTGGAGATATGGACCTCAAACGCAAAAAAAGCGAACAATTTTTTATGTCACGATTTAATACAGTAAGAAAGGGATTAAACACAAAAGAAGATTGGGAACGGATTCTGTAATCGGAAAGTCATAGAAAGAGTAAGATGAATACATATTGTTCACTTGCATCTGAAACTCTATTAGAATATGTATTGCTCATATAGAATGAAGACATCTGGAAAACAGAGTCAGTTAGACAATATGTCGAGGGACTGCACATGTGACCACAGGGGATATACCCCAAACTCTGGTGAATTGTAGTTAAAGTAATGAACTACCAGAGGTTTTTTACGAAGTTCTCACGTTGATGAAATCTACAGCGTGTTTTCCACCAATATAGATTTGTTTACATATGTAAAGGGATATTTTATTTATATTTGCATCATTAAAACGAATCCATAATTAACATAAGAGCAAGATTCGTTGAGATCTCGCAAGATCTGTATAATAATCCAATCCAGTAATTCGAGTTCATAAATCTAGCATATAACAAATCACTTTATTCAGGTGATCGGCCCTGTAATTTTGTAAAAACATGCAGAACATTGAAGAAATATAATCTAGGCCGAATATTTAATTTAAATCAATATAAGAGGAACAGGTCTCGAGATCTCGCGAGTTCTGAAAAATGAAACTACCCCAGTAGTCCAAGTGGATAGTTCCAGCGAGCTCTGTATAAGAAACTACTGCAGTAGTTAGAGCATAGGAAGTATCACGTGATCGGGCCTCGAAAGTTTGTAAATTTATATGAATAAGACTGAACACTGATCTATGTTCATACAACACAAACATTACAAAAATAATTAGGAAATAGAACTTAGTTATAGCGTAAATTACGTAGACATTACTCCAGCGAAGAGGTATCCACCATAGAAGCCACTTGAACTGTAAAAGACTACCCGAGTAGTTCATCCTTGGCGATATGTCGCAGGACATGACGCAATAATTAGCTGGAATCATTTACAGCTGAAAGGAGTTCTAGATATATAAACACGCCGATCTGGTGCCGTAAACAAATCTTGAATATGAAGAGAGTCAAGAGGAGCAGGGAGGCCGACGTAACGCGATAAGGTAAGACGAGCGGTACAGCTTTTTAGGAATAAGATAAAAAACTCGCGTTAACAAATTGCTAGTTACGAGGGACAGAGTGTATCATAAATTTTACTAAGCTTAGTGGGGAATGTAATTTGGTATAAACAAGGACTGAGTATAAAGTTGTAGATATGGATATATTTTTATACTGCTGAAGTAGTGGGCAATACCAGAGATTTATACACCCTACGCAAATACGATGATTAGATATGGATATATTTTTATACCGCCGAAGTAGTGGGAAATACCAGAGATTTATACACCCTACAGCAAATACGATGATTAGGCAGATTAAAATATACAGATCAACATTTGAGATTATCAGGCTAGACATCTTAGTGATCAATAATTGTGATTATGGATTTAGAGAAATAAGGGATTAAGAAAGTCTGATAGTGGCAGCAAGCACGCATAGGTAATAGTCAACTAAAAGCATTAAATTACCGAAGGCAATGTAGCGATAACGTTTTTTGTAGAAAGGTTAAAGAATAGAAGGGTAGAAGAAAAACTTCCGATCAAAGGGTCCAATGAAGTAATAAATCATTGATAGGTAGCGGCCAAACAATAGTGTTTAATCACCGTAGTTAGAGCTACGATAGCATATTTTAGAGGAAAGGAGCGAAGCCTTTCTCTTGTAGAACTGTATAAACTATCAAATTAGCTTAACAAAATAGCTATTTTCCATCACTCTTTATTAAACATGAATGCTATTTTTTAAAACTACAGTGACACAATCTATAATAAAAATTTCATGTGCGTTCAGGTCTCTATCAGTCCTCGATAGAAGGGATTCTACCATTTCTATTGTACTGTCTTGCGGTATGTTACTGTAAAGTGCCTCTATATCGAGGGTCACTAAAAATTGAGTCTTGCAGTTAAATGCGAGCCCTTCAACTTTTTGGATGATATCACTTGTATCTTTGACATATGCTTTCTGGGTTATTACATGTGGTTGCAGAAAAATGTCCGCATATTTACTCAATGGTTCTGTCAAAGAATCAATGCTTGAGACTATTGGTCTCATCGGGGGATTTGTTGAGCTAATAATGTAAAGGAATAGCTGGACCAAGTATTTCAATTGATTCTTGGTGGGGAATATCTTCAAGATTGATTTCCACAATTTACAACTGAGGTACATACTTTAGTTACCTTTTGTTACCCTCTAGAAGTGCTGTCTCTAGTTAGAGTATTTCATTGCCAATCCCCTTCCAATACCAGTACCACATGTTTAATGAATGAAAAGAAGATTTGATCGTGCCAAAAATCTATTGACCGTTCTAACTGTATGTTGTAATCATGCTATTGATGTACTTTGTAAAAAAGATGAAATTAGTAGTTGTTTCTAACTGTATGTTTCTTTCTGAACTAGAACCTTGTCCTGTTGAAGGTCTTATCACAAAACCGAAACGCTGCGTCGCCAACCTTGTAACAATTATTTTCAATGTTCTTCATGTGAATTGTCACATTTTAACTGGTCCTAATGGCACAAAAATTGTTTTATAAAAATGATTTTTAAAGACATTTTTTATGATTGTATTATCTTTTGAATAAATTGTACAATTTTTTATATATATTACTTGACATCGTTTCTTATCTGATTCTATCCATTTTTGTGATTTATTATTCATGTGCTTATGGTTTGTGCAAAAAGAGTGTGAATACCCCCCTCTACTATTCAGTAGGCGTTCCTTTTTCCAACTTTATGGCTAGATAGGGACTCCCCTTTACTTCTTCTGCTTACTACTCCTTGCCCCTGATTGGATCCAAAAGAAGACCTCCCTGTCTTTTGAGAAGTATCTGTTGTAAGTGCAGGCCAGGTACGAAAGGTTATATGGTGAACATACTGCCAGACTGTGCAATAATTCTAGAGCAGCGTAAATCATGTCTTCGTCCGATATTCTTAAAATATTATATAAGGTCGCGGACACAGACGGTCATCCTTCTAACAGAAATGCCTACCATGGAAATAGCAATTGCACTAAGGAATTATATAAAAGTAATACAAAGTTTCCTAAAAACATATGAGCAATAACTTTTAGAAATTTTATGAACTAGATGAATTATATAGCTTTTATGAGACAAAATGTTTATTTTAAGACCCATTGGTGTCCAACATTTTTATTTTTAATTCTTCATTTACTAACCACAGGTTTATACCAATTTGTAATCTTAGTATCTCTTGTCTAATCTAATGGTTCGGTAAACTATCCAAATAAGGAAACCAGTTTTCATTAGACCAGGACTCCATCATAAACTGTACAGATTTTTTCCTGACCAGGTATTCCATATCTGTTCTGCTAGACCAGGGGTACTCATAGTACGGCCCGCGGGCCAGTGGCGGCCCGGCAAGCCTTCCCTGGCGGCCCGCGGACCTTGTAAATATCGTACCCGAGTTTTTTATTTTTTTTATTTTAAGTCTGTCTGCAACCAGAGCGCCACTCGGCAACTCTGCTGCTCTGTGGGGGACGGGCGATTCCCGCCGTAGTCCGAGTGGGGCTGCAGGGGCGCTGAGAGGTGATCAAGGCATAATTAACATGCTAATCGTCTATTAAGGATCTGTTAAGAGCTCGGGTGCGGCTGTGTGTGTGTGTGGGCCTGCGCCTGGAAGCTGTCACAGCCTGGGCAAACACAGCAAGGGTGAGGAGACAGAGGGAGAGAGGGGGAGGGAGGGCAAGAGAGAAAGGGAGGCAGACACGGAGGGAAAGAAGCGAATGGGAGGGAAAGGGAAGGAGAACATTAGTATAACATTAAAAGGGCGTTTATAATATAGGAGAGACTGGAATCCCTATATTAAAGCGTGTCTCTGATTTCCATACGGTAGGCGACTTGTGACATCTCTAGTCGCCTGTGAAAAAGAACTGACATAGCTGATCAACTGTAATGCCTTATTACAGCTGAGCTCTGACATCACGCCCGCTGCCAGAGCCAGCAGCAAAGGTGAAAGGGAGGACATGGAGCATTATTAAAGCTGCAATTTAAACATGCAAAACCGAAACCTTGTATTTTCTGAATGAACGATGATCTGTAGAACGGAGACATTTATAGGCAACATATATATTTTTTTTTTGCATGCATGCATTAGGAAATGATGGAAAAATATATCATCTCTGTTTCTGTCCATGCATATTGCTTCTGCACTACAACATTTTAAAAAAATCTGACCTGTATTAAACTGATTCCAATATCTTTTTGCAAAAAAGTCTAACTGCCCTTTGGTGTGTTTAATTTTGTGGTACAGGTGTGACTTTTATTCATCAGGTCAGCAAACATACTATCGATTTCATATGAAAGTGCAACAACCCAAGGACTTTAAGCAGTGTGTGGGAAGGGTGATGGAGTCACCATATATTATAAGAAATAAAGTACCCTGTGATTTGCATTAAAAGGATAGTGCAAGGCACCCCAGAGTACCAAGACCATATGAAGTGAAGGAGAGGGAGGAAGGGAAAGGTAGGCAGACGGAGGGAGGGAGTCAAAGGGAGGGAGAGCGAGAAGGAGGGAGGGAAAGGCAGGGATAGGGAGGGAGAGCAAGGGTGAGAGGGAAAGGGAGGGAGACTGAGGGAGGGAAAGGCACGGAGACAGGGAGGGGGAGAGCGAGGCAGAGGGAGAAGGAGGGAGGGAGTGGGAGGTAAAGGGAGGGAGTGGGAGGTAAAGGGAGGGAGAGGGAGGGAGGGAGGGAGGCAGAGAGAGGGAGGCAAACAGAGGGAGGCCTCAGAGAGAGGGAGACCTCAGAGAGAGGGAGAGGGAAGGAGAGCGAGGGAGACAGAGGGAATGAGGGAGAGAGAAGGAGAGAGAGGGAGACAGAGTGAGGGAGAGAGAAATAGAGTGAGGGAGAGAGAAATAGAGTGAGGGAGAGGGAAATAGAGTGAGCGAGAGGGAAATAGAGTGAGCGAGAGGGAAACAGAGTGAGCGAGAGGGAACCGGAGTGAGCGAGAGGGAACCAGAGTGAGCGAGAGGGAAACAGAGTGAGGGAGAGGGAGAGGGAGGGAGAGGGAGAGGGGGGGAGAGGGAGAGGGAGGGAGAGGGAGAGGGAGGGAGAGGGAGAGGGAGGGAGAGGGAGAGGGAGGGAGAGGGAGAGGGAGGGAGAGGGAGAGAGAGAGAGAGAGAGGGAGGGAGGGAGAGAGGGAGGGAGAGTGAGAAAGAGAGGGAGGAAGACAGAGAGAGAGATGTGTGTATGCTGGGTCTGGTGGCTCAGTGGACGAAGGCGTCCGCTGCAGGGACCTGTGATCAACCTCATGGTTGCAGTTTTTTTTGTTGCTCTAGCCCCGCCCCCTTCCCCACTGACCCCGCCCCCTTCCCCACTGACCCCGCCCCCACCGTTGCTGCCCTCGGACACAAACCACACTGTAAATTTGGCCCCCGAGAGAAAGTTTGTGAGTACCCATGTGCTAGACAATTCTTGCCCATGATACTTCAAATCACTTTTAGTGCAATCTACTCGTAAGGATTCTTGGCAGATATCTACCATTAAAGCCTCACATGCCTGCCCAATTTTCTTGCTAATTTCTTTTGCCCACTTTAAGTTACTAGATTGTATCTCTTTTTTGCACCATTGTGATACTTTCTGGCCTTTCTCATTATCCAGACATTTTCAAAATCCGATCAGAGCTATTTGGGATTGAACCCCCCAAGCTGTTGTTCCTAGCTCAGATCTTATTGCTTGAATTATTGATGAACGTGGCAAGGACAACAAGGTTTTCAGGCATTTACCTTCCTCCAGGTCCCAGATGCCTTTACCGCTCAAATAAAGGACTTCTGCACCATAGAGTACTTGTGGGGGTATCATAGCGCTGAATGCCTTTAACAGCGGTCGGTGAGACATATCTCCGTAATCACGGTTAAAGGTTTTCAGACCAGAAATCGATGTTGGGGCTTTCGCTTTCTGAGCCTCAAGGTACGTATGCCAGTTTAGGGACTTGTCAAACCACATCCCTAGATAGCGATATTCATTGACATATGACAATTTCAGATCACCTACAAACCAATTAAATTTAATGTCTTTTCTCCCAAAGCATAAGATTTTCGTCTTTTCCATGTTTACTGTTAAAAGTTTCTTTGCGCAATATTGATTTAAAATAATTCAGCTTTCTTTGGAGACCCATTTCCGTCTGATCTAGTATTACAAGGTCATCAGTGTACAATAAACAGGACACTTTTTTACCGTCCATTCTTGGACTTGCGCTTCTTTCCACTTCTAAACAGGCAGGTAAATCAAATAAAAAAAAATTGAGAATAACTTGGGGGCCAGTACTCAGCCCTTCTCAGGCCATTTTCAATGGGTATTTTTGGCGTCAGTGACCCCTCAGTGTCCTTAATTACTTGTGTCCAGTTATCTCGATGTGGTTCTTTTATTAAAACCAGTAGGTCTCTCGGTATGTTTTTGTTTACGAGAGTTTCCCAAAGACAGTTCCGATCCACTGAGTCGAACGCCGCTCGGAAGTTGACAAAACAGCAGCAAAGCTTGCCATTTTGTTCCGTCGACTTTTGTGCTATTGCCCATAATACAAAACAATGGTCTAACGTGGAGTGCCCTTCTCTGAAGCCCCCTTGTTCCGTGGGTACAATTAAGAACTCATTGACCCAATCATTTAACTTATTCAGGGCTATTTTTGAGAGAACTTTTTCTCCTATGTCTAGCAGATAGATCAGCCTGTAATTTTGTGGCCCGACCATGCTGCCTTTTTTATGGATTGGCCCGATTACAGCACCCATCCAATTCATTGGCATTCTACCTTCTGCTGGTATTATTTGGAACAGTTGGGAAAGGAATCTCGCCCACCACTTTGTCTGGGACTTAAGTAATATTGCTGGGAGATTATCAGGCCCTGCCGCTCTGGTTAATTTCAGTGTCATTATTGTGCATTCTACGTTCTGTTCTGAGAAATCTGATTTAAAGTCTTCCGTTAGTGCTTGCCAGGTATAGGGCTCTGTATCTACGGGAGCGCCTCAATATCCAATCAGTTCCTTCAGATACTCCTGCCAGGCTGTCTCACTAATGACACAGTTCATAGTACCTGCAGAGGGACCGGATGCTGCTTTTACCAGCCTCCAGAACTGTCTTATGTTTTTTGATTCAATCGAATCTAGCAGATTTGCCCAGCATTTTTTTTATATGATCTTTTTGCGTCAGCAACCATCTTCTTATACTCACTTTTCAATTTTTTAAGATAGCTTTGTCTCACTTGGTTAAAATTTTTCTTCAATCTTCTTGTTACTGTCTTTATCTCCCTTTTTTTATTTTGGCAGTCAACAGAGAACCATTTTAAGCGGCTAACCTGGGCAGTAGCACATTTTCTTTTATCTTTTTTTAGTTTTATCTGGAGACATTGTACTACTTGGTCTATCTTCCCCTCATACCATTCTAGATTTTTACTCCCTACATCCCCCAGTTCTACCTTATGCTGAATTCTTTTTAGTTTATCTAAATATTTTTCCGTCAATCTTATTGACGCACACTTGGGATAATCAACTTGTTGTGGGATCACTTTCTCTCTATGTTCCCTCGTACCCCCATTTATATTCAGTTGCAGTGGATTATTCCGTACGTGTCCAGGACTTCCCTATGCCAGTGATCAACCCTCTTTGGGATCAATTTGTGATTAAAATCCCCCATAATAAAAAACACATCTGAAGCATACTTTTCGCGTAGAAAATCGATGTCCTCTTTAAACTTCCCCATCTCAATTCCATACTCTGCTCCATTCTCCCACTGCATATATACATTTATAACAGTTATATTTTCATATTTCTTGTCCTGGATCAACAGGGCTAATCTACACGCCAATAGCAATTTACATTTCACTTTTAACAAACTTGCATTTCTTGTTACTTTTGTCGATAAAAGGGTCATGATCCCCCCGGCCAGGCGTCCAAATCTTTTTTTAATAGCAGGTTGATATAGTTGTAGGTAGCCTTCAAAGATAGGGGTTTAGTCGCATAACCAAGTCTCTTGTAAACAGGCCATTTCTGCGTTATTTACTAATTTCTTTATCTGCTCTTGTTTTTATTTTGTTTCCTAAGCAGTTTATGTTCCATGATAAGAGGCTTAGGCTATGCGACACCCCCTCGTCCTATTCCACCTCACTTAAACCACCTTCTTCATCCATTTCCTCCCTATACTTCCTGGAGGGACCTGCAAGACTACTTCCTTGGCTCCAGTTACCCCATGAGTGCTCATTTACTGAGTTGTTTACCACTATGTTCAGGACACTACCCTCTTCTTCATTATCCCTCAGTAGTCTCACCTGTCTTCTACCAAAGGCCTGCGTGACACTTTAGGAAGCTTCTTCATATTTAGGCGTTTACCTTTAATTCACTCTCTGGGATTAACCTTATTCCTTTTGAAGTATCTAATTTGACACTTTCCCAATGGCCATTTTTACCAGGTCTGAGTACAGTAGTACTCTTGTTATTTCTTTTCCCTTTTCGTTTTCTATAAATCCCACCTGTCTCAGATCTTTTGAACCTAGCCCCCTCAGACTTGGGCATTTAGAAAAAGAGAGTAGGATTTGTGCCCTATTTAAGGGATTAATTTTCCTTAACTTCTTCCTCGTTTGACCGGATTGCTCCGGTTCTTGGTACAACCATTTGTTATTACCAACCTCTACTGCTTTTTTAGGTGCTTCTGCTTTTTTTCTGCCTTCAGTTTACCCGTCCGATGAGCCCTGTATTACTTTCCACTTCTGGTTTGCATTGACGGCAAAAAACGTCATCTGAGGTATATTCCCTCTGCAGGTTACCAGATTGTTCCCCGAGGGACGGGTTTACTATCTGGTTTACCTTTGTGATTTGGTTTTACGTACCTCCTTTCTTAGGCCCCTACTGTTCTGACTCTTTGTTTGTGTAATTGGGGCATTTCTCGGGTCCTTAGCTATAGGGGCTTAACGTTTACTACTGTCATGGCGGAAGAATCAAAACTTGACTCTTCCTCTACCTCCATTTCCTTCTTTTTTACCTTTGTTACTACTTTAGATTCCCTCTTCCTGCTTATCTTTCTGTTCGTATAGCCCCTTACGTATTCCCCTCTTCTGTTTATCAACATTGGGCATTTTGATATATATACGTTGTCTGGGGGATCTACTGGCGCTCTATCTACATTTTATTCTGTAGGCTGAGGGACTGCTACTGGTCTTAACATATGTGGCATTTGTCCTTTAATGCCTACCAACTCCTCCTCAATCTTGTTTAGACACACCTTTTGCGATTTCAAGACCCTATTGTTCAACATTGTTACTTCTAGAATACCCTGAAGGGTTTTCTGTAGCATCCGTAATAGGTCCATCATTGAGGAGGAGGGTGAAACCGAGGTGTCCAAGTCCTGGAAGCTGTTTCTCTCCGGGGCAGCTGGACTTCCAGACCTTGATAGATCCTGCCTAGCTAAAGCTTTTAGCCCATTTGGATGTTCAGCTAATCGTTTTGGTGAATCACCACAGGCAAAGCTAGGTCCTTTACTTTCGTATTCCAATAGCCCTGCATTCTCCAGTTCTGATACATGCATTGAGAATAATTTTGGTGATGAAGACAGATGCGGAGCTGCTATTTGTTCATTTTG
Organism: Lissotriton vulgaris; assembly: GCF_964263255.1. Lineage (NCBI taxonomy): Eukaryota > Metazoa > Chordata > Amphibia > Caudata > Salamandridae > Lissotriton > Lissotriton vulgaris. The sequence continues at coordinate 232,833,800 of NC_141693.1, read as the reverse complement.
GCTCAAAAGGGAATGATTTATTAAAATGAATGCCACCATTAACTCCTCTGGAGATACTCCTGTGCCATTCCCATTCAGGTGCTCCTCTTCCTCAATTTCCAGGGATATTACCAGCTGCTCTAACCTTTTATAGTGTTTCCCTAGAAAGTCCTTTATAGATTTAGTTACTGAGGGACTACATTTTTACCTTGGATGCTGAAGTACAAACGTTTTGGGCTTGCAAGTTTTTTTGGATGCTTTTTTGTTTTTTTCTCTTCAGGGGTGCCTTTTACTATTCTCATCAGGGCTTGCCTGACTTTCCTGGCTTTCTTCCAGGGTCTTAGACTCCCTGCCCTGACCCAACCCAGAAACTGGTATCGTAAAGATATTTCCACAGACTGCTACTTGCCGAATTCTGTTTTACTAACGCGCCGCCCGCATTACTGCTGACTCAATTTGTGGCCGCTCTGCTCGCGCTACAGCTGATCGCATTACCGCTGATTTGAGATTGATTGCATTTGGGTCCCGATCTGCTCGCACTACTGCTGCTTAACTCTATGCGTGCCTGATCAAATGAAGTATTGCTCTGCTCGCACTACTGCCAGTTTACCGTGTGCTAGAGTGCTGTTTAATTTCCGTATGGCTACACAGAAGTTAGGATCACTTGAGAGCGCTATACTGGCACAGTGCAAATAAACTCACCAATCAACGGTATTTTCTGCCCTTAAATTGTGTTATTGAGTTTGGGCTGATTGTGCTGGCGCCATCGCCTTTTCCCTAGCCTAACTCAAGTTGTGCCCTAATCTGTTTGTGTCAGACTTTTTGGCTCGCAGCCATTTTGTTATTTGTTATTGAACCCCGAGCCCAGTTCCCCAACACGATCCTGCCTCCCAGCTGCCCCGCCCTCGCCCCTCCCCTCTCCTCCATCCACTTATGACAGATGCCTTCCCGCTAAGCGTTCACGTGCAGCGGTCGCGCCGAAGGTGCGTCCGCGCCTGGTCCGCGCCCAGTGCCATACCCCCTGGTCCCCACTGTTCCCAACCCACTAGAGTCACATATAACGCCGCAACTCTCCTCGCCCTCAACCCCGGACGCACTCCACAATGCTGCCAAGCCACCCCAGGTCGCACCCACGGCTCGTTCGCCTGCCTCTCCTGCAAGTTCAACTGCTCCAGGACCCTCACCAAATCCACTCCCTCCACACACAACCCGACTCTAACCGCCTGAAGTGCATCCTTCTCAACACCCGCTCGGTCCACAAACACGCCACTGAACTCTGGGACCTACTCGACTCTGCGTCACCGGACATGGCCTTCCTTACAGAAACATGGATGAACACATCATTAGCACCCGACATCGCCATAGCCATACCGGACGCCTACAAGGTCACCCGCAAAGACCGCACCAAGCGTACAGGAGGAGGCATCGCCATCATCCACAAGAACACCATCAAAATCACGACCAGCTCCGATGATAATCTTACAACCGCCGAACATCTCCACTTTCAGATCCACACCGACCCTAGGACCACACTTAGAGGCACCCTCATCTGCAGACCTCCAGGTACCCGCAGTCAATTCAGCAATGACATCACCGACTTCGTCAGCCCACAAGCCCTCGCTTCCGATAACTACATCCTGTTAGGAGACTTCAACTTCCACCTTGAAAACAAACACGACAGTAACACCACCTCACTTCTCGACAACTTGGCCAATCTCGGACTCAAACAACTTGTTGACACCCCCACTCATGTAGCCGGACACACGCTCGACCCTATCTTCACTTCCAGCAAGCACATCTCCTTCGATCGCACCACAGCTCTCCATTGGACGGACCACAGCTGTGTTCACTTCAGCTATAAAACCACCCTGACCCACAACCGCCCACAACCTTTTCCTCGGAGAAACTGGAACAAAATCACCTCCGACCAACTCCTTACATCGCTCAACCAAAACCCTCCCACCCTCTCATTGGACCCAAACCAAGCGGCCAGCAATCTCAAGCAATGGATCACCCACAGTGCTGACGAATTAGCACCTCTGAAAAAGCACCAGATCAAATCAACCAGCAAAAAGGCTCCCTGGTTCAATGATGACCTTAAAAAATCCAGAAGCTTTGCCGCACCCTGGAGAAAACATGGCGAAAAAATCCAACCACCGTCAACATGTCCACCCTCAAAGCTGCCACCCGCAAACACCACCAACTGATTCGATCTGCCAAGAAATCAGCTCTCAAGGATCGTCTTGACAACAACACTCACAACAGCAAGGAACTTTTCAACATCGTCAAAGAATTCACCAACCCCACCGCTGCATCCAACGACATCACTCCCTCCCAAGACCTCTGCGATGCATTATCCTCCTTCTTCTACAACAAAATTACCGACATCCACAACAGCTTCCATAATACTCCCAGCACTCACCCCTCCCAACCCCTCCCAGATCATACTCCGCCAACTAACAACCTTACCGCCTGGAACCCAATCACCACTGAAGACACCATCCGCCTAATGAACTCAATCCACTCTGGCTCACCAACTGACCCCTGCCCCCACCTCATCTTCAAAAAAGCAGACGCCATCATCGCACCCCATCTCCGTGATGTCATCAACTGCTCGTTCAACTCTGCCACCTTTCCAGAAAGCTGGAAACACGCCGAACTCAGCGAGCGCCCTGCTGAAGAAACCCACAGCAGACCCCTCTGAACTTAAAAACGACCGACCCATATCCCTCCTCCCATTCCCGGCCAAAGTCATCGAGAAAGCCGTCAACAAACAACTCGCCGTCTTCCTCGAATCCAACAAATCCCTCGATCCATCTCAATTAGGGTTTCGAGCCAAACACAGCACCGAAACTGCCCTCATTGCAGCAACTGACGACATCCGAACACTACTCGACAACGGTGAAACAGTGGCCCTCATTCTACTCGACCTCTTCTCCGCTTTCGACACAGTCTGCCACAGCACCCTGATACAACGCCTCAGCATTATCGGAATACAAGGAAAAGCCTTGGACTGGATCACCTCATTCCTCGCTGGGAGAACTCAAAGAGTCCGACTTCCCCCGTACAACTCTGAAGCCACTGAAGTCATCTGTGGCGTACCACAAGGATCTTCACTCAGTCCCACCCTCTTCAACGTTTACATGAGCCCACTCGCCTCCATCGCGCGTCAACACAACCTCAACATCATCTCATACGCCGACGACATCCAGCTTATCCTTTCCCTCACCAAAGACCCTAACACCGCCAAAAAAAATCTTCACGAAGGCATGAAAGAAGTAGCCGATTGGATGAAACACAGCCGCCTAAAACTCAACTCAGACAAAACGGAAGTGCTCATCCTAGGATCCTCCCCCTCCGCCTGGGACAACTCCTGGTGGCCCTCCGCTCTGGGCACAGCACCCACACCCACAGACCACGCACGCAACCTTGGCTTCATCCTAGACTCCTCTCTCTCGATGTCCAGACAAGTCAACGCAGTTTCCTCTTCCTGCTTCAACGTACTTCGCATTCTCAAAAAGATCTTCCGCTGGATCCCCCTCGAAACAAGAAAGACTGTCACTCACGCACTGGTCACGAGTCGACTGGATTACGGTAACACACTATACGCCGGAATCTCAGCAAAATTACAGAAAAAACTCCAACGCATCCAAAATGCATCAGCGAGACTCATATTAGACATCCCACGCCAAGATCACATCACTGGACACCTAAAAGACCTCCACTGGCTTCCCGTCAATAAAAGAACTACATTCCGCCTTCTCACCCACGCACACAAGGCCCTCTACAATCTAGGACCCGAATGCCTCAACACTCGACTATCCTTCTACAAGCCCACCCGCCAACTAAGATCGTCCAGTCAAGCCCGCGCCACTGTCCCGCGCATCCGAAAATCCACCATGGGTGGCAGATCCTTCTCCTTCCTTGCTGCCAAAACCTGGAACTCACTCCCCACTCACCTCCGCCTCACTCAAAACCACATCTCCTTCAGAAAAGAACTTAAAACCTGGCTATTCGACAAATAATGAACCCCTTTCCCAAGCGCCTTGAGACCCTCTGGGTGAGCAGTGCGCTATACAAGTACCCGAACTTGAACTTGAACTTGAACACTCCTCCCTTCGCTATCCTCCACCGATTCCTTGCGGTGTCTTTGTTTCCTCTTAGGGGTCATCCTCCTTTGGCTCATAACTGCTCCTTTTTGTTAAACACCTTGACCCTGCTATTGCAGTGGGAGGCGTAGTCCTTAATTCACCTTCCCACAATTACCCCCTCGTCGACACCACTTAACAATTAATTGATTGATGGGTATTTAGAGGGGTAATGGGGTGCATCAGTCGCTCTCTCAATCATAAACTAACTTACCTCTGTTGTGCCAATTGCCCACCAGCCAGCTGTAGTATGTTTAAAATTCTCCTTTAAATTCCGTATATCCTATGTATTCACTGTACACTAGCCTGGTGGCCTCCCCTTTTTCCGCTTTTTACTTAATTCCACAGGCGCCAGGGGGCTGCCCTGGGTAGCTGCTGCTCAGAGCTCCACTACTACGGCCCCATCCTTTGCTAGGGGTTCTTGCGGTTCTGGCAAAATTTCCCTTCCCCCTTTCCTTTTTGTCCTTTTTTACTGCCACAGGCCTCGCTTGGGTGCTCTCCACCTCTCCTGGTCCTCTGCTCCGGGGCAGGAGACCACGCGAACCCGCTGACACCCAGTAACCAGGGCCTGCCGCCGGTCCGCTGTTCTCACCACTCCAGGCGGCTGCGGGAACACACCATCCGTCGGCTGCGCGAATCGCTCCAATTCGGCCCCAGTCCAGGCAGCTCCATGTAGGCGCCGGGTACCAGCTCCCGGCACGATCCGCGATCGATCCTCTCGCTGCGCTGCTCACCACTCCTGCGCAGACGTCTCTCTGCTGGCAGGCTGGCTGTTGATTAGGTAGGCAGGGGCAGCAACAACAGGGTAGAGAAAACACTCGGTACTCAGTCTCAAATGCAACAGTTTACCACAAACACAACAACTAGGATTCATTTAGTGCACAAGTAGAATGGGGTGCCATATGGAGATTCTGAAATGGGAAAATGTTTAGAGGTAGGCAAAAAGGATGTGTGCTTGAGGCAGATTTACACTAAAATGTATTCTTTTGTAGCTTTGTATAGTGCACACATGCACTCATGTACACATTAGAAGACATTGAAAACATTTGTTGGTGAGCAGGAGGGATTATGAGTTGCACAGCAAAGGTTTGGGGTTTAATTCGATAGTCCACTCCTTTAAAACAGGCCATTATTAAGTATATCTGTGTGCTAGATATTTAACGTATCGAGTCTGATTACTGTGTCATACTGTACTTGAGTTCCAACCCTTTTCTCATCCCCGGGAGTAAGGCTTGACTGCGCACAATCAGTACCTTTGGCAAAACAAGTTTTCAAAGTGAATAAATCAACCATTCAAATGAGATGAAACAGTCTTAAAATCTGTAACATCAATTTTAACAACAGTATGCACTACAGATAATGCCCCAGATCAAACGAAGAGGCCTCTTAATCTACTTCTGGCATTTATCATTATATGAAACTATAGGGATGCTTAGAAAGTACCACAATGCAGGTAGAAAGTGCCATTAAAAAGACACATTACCAGGAACTCTAACTATATGGGTAGTTCACTGAGGTGGGAAGACACCTCGACCGGATTGAACATCTAATCCTTGCTTAACCATTTTTACCTATATAGGCCAGAAATAAACACTGCATTGTAAATCCAGGTAGAGCACACAATACAGTAACTTTTTCCTGGGAAGGTAGTCCATTGGCCTTTCCATTAGAATCACTGCCAAACCAATTTATTGCACTTCTCAGGACACTGCAACAAGGAGACGTGGGATCTATTCATAAAAGTAAAAATATGCATATATATTTACTCGCATGTATACATGTGTTACAGGAAGGTTCTGCAATGGGGAATAGTTAACCCCTTCTGTGCTCATGCCGGATTGGTTCCGTCATGAGTGCAAGTGTGCTCATGACGGAACCATTCAATCATGAGCACACTTGCAAAAAATCCTTCTACTGTAAACAGCAGAGGGATGTCCTATTTTTCTTTTTTGCCTTGGCAGGTGGGGAAGATTTTCCCCCAACCTCCCATGGTATATTTTTTGTTTTCCTTGTAATGACACTTGCATGCATGGTGCGCTGTCGTCATCACAACAAAATCGAAACTGAAACTTGGTTTCAGTTTCACAGTTTCGGTGTTTGTGGGGCTATCGCAGCCTCCTGAGCACCATAACATAATGGACAGGTATCGTTGAAAAAAAGAGAATCTCCCCTTTCCAATGGTACCCTTCCCTAGTGGATCCCTGCTTGGGGATTGCCCCAGGAGGTCGATCCCCAAGCAGGGATCCATAGACTTGCCACCAGGGAGGGGGGGTATCACCCCCTAGGCAAGGGTTTGCTCCCCCCATTTTATTCTGCCACAACCAGAGGGGGCAGAAAGGCAGTAGCCCTCAAGCACCCTAGACGACAGGAATTATTATTTTATAGGCCAGGGGTGGGGGCTGCCCAGTATAGGCATTCCAATGCCCCTACCCTCCCCACCCCAAATAAGGTACAGGACTTTCTGCCCCCCCCCTCAGGAGGCAGATGGGGCAATAGCCCCATATCTGCCGCCCCTGGGGGAGGGGGGGCAGAAAGCCCACTAAGTACCAGGGATTTTCTTTTCAATACGTAGGGGTGGGAGTTGCCCAGAATGGGCAGGCCAATGCCCCCACCCCCAAAACATTTCTACAGTCTTTCTACCACTCCCCTAGGTGGGAGATGCTTTATAGTGTTTACCACTCCCCTGGAGGCATATGGGCCAATAGCCCTTATCTGCCCCCCGAAAAGAGAGGGGGGGCAGAAAGCCCGCTAGGCACCAGGTATTTTTTTTCAAAGTTCAGGATGGGGCTGCCCAAAACGGGCATATCAATGCCCCCGCAAAAAAAGCCACTGTCTTTCTGCCCCCCAGGAGACAGATGCGGCAGTAGCCCTTGATATGCCTCCGGGGTGGGGGGGGCAGAAAGCCCACTAAGCAAGCAATAGGGAGTATTTTGTTTTTTATACGTAGGTGTGGGAGCTGCCCAGATTAGGAATGCCAATGCCCCATCCCCAAAAAATCGCCAGTCTTTCTGCCCCCCTCCGGGAGGCAGATGGGGTAGTAGCCACTTATATGCCCCCGGGGGGGGGGGCAGATAGTCCACTAGGCACCAGGATTTGTTTTTCTTCAAAGTTCGGGATGTTGCCTGCCCAGAATGGGCATTCCAAATCCTCTCTCCCCTCAAAAACTGCCACAGACTTCGTGCCTCCCAGGAGGCAGTTACAAGTAATAGAGCCTGATCTGCCCCCTGCCCCCCAGGAGGGGGCAGAGGGCCCACTAGGTGCCAGGGATTATTTTTTTTAATACTTAGGGGTGGGGGCTGCCCAGAATGGGCATGCCAATGTCCCAACTCCCTCAAAAAACACCACTAGCGATTACGCTGGCTTTTTTGTATGTGGGGTGGGGGCTGTCTAGAATGCGCATATCAATTCCCCCACCCCCCCAAAAAAAAGTCACTCTTTCTACCCCCTCCCAGGGCGGCAGAAGGCCACTAGGCACTGATCATTTTTTTTTTTTTTTTTTTTGCAATGTGTCTAGCTGTGGATTTTTGGCTCTAGAGCAGCCGGCATATACGGAAACCTAGCAAACCTGTACATTTTGATAACTAGACACCCAAGGGAACCCAGAAGGGGGTACCTTGTGTGGCTCTCACCAGGTTATGTTACCCAGAATCCCTTGCAACCCTACAACTTTGTAAAAAAACAAACACATTTTCCCCACATTTCAAAAAATGACCTTGTTTTGCAAAGGGGCTCACCTGGGTTTTTGGCCATGCACGGTGGGCTTCTAGGAAAACCTACCGAACCCTGATATCTTTGAAAACTAGACACCGGGTGGAGTTCAGGGAGGTATAGTTAGTGTGGACCTCCCAATATTTTCCTACCCAGAATCCTCTGCAAACCTCAAATTTAGATGATTTTTTTTATTTTTCTTACATTTCTGTGTGGGACGGTTATAGGTTCACTAAGGTGCCCCAAATGTCCTACCACCCAGCCTTCCCTTTATTCTCCCGAGTAAAATGATACCTCACTTTTGTGGGTGGGCCAGGGGCTTGTGAATGGGAAGGACTAAAAACATAGGGGTTAAGAATATAGCACAGCAAATTCAAAGCGCTGCATTAAAAAAAAAATATGTTTTAAGCTTATTCTGCTCTGGACAGCCACACAAGTGAGGTATCATTTTACTCAGGAGACCAAGGGGAACGCTGGGTGGTAGGACATTTGTGACAGCATGGTGTTCCCACACACACGTGTAGAAAAAGTTATCTTTTCAGCTAAATTTAAGATTTACAGGGGATTCTGGCTAGGAAAACGTTGGGGGATCCACAAAAGCCATACCTCACTGGACTCTCCAGGGTGTCTAATTTTTAGAAATGTGTGGGTTTGGTAGGTTTGCCTAAATCGCCACCGAGCCCGGGGCCAAACACCCAGGTGCCCCCTCTCAAAACCAGGGAGTTTTATGATAGGTAATTTTGAAGTCTCCACAGTACGATCTGGGCCACTTCCTGTTGCGGTCACTATGTCTACCCACAGAAGTGAGGTAACATTTTTATCGGGAGACCTAGAGGAACACTTGCTGGTAGGAAATTTGTGGCGGCCCGGTGATCCCACACCTTTCCCACACAGAAAATTGAGGAAAATGTGTTTTTTTTTAATCTAAATTCAAGGTTTGCAGGGAATTCTGGGTAGGAAAATGTTGGGAGATCCACGCAAGCCACTCCTTCCTGGACTCCCCTGGGTGACTAGTTTTTGGAAATGTCTGGGTTTGGTAGGTTTTCCTAGATGGCTGCTGAGCCAGTGACCAAAAATGCAGGTGACTCCCTTAAAAAAAACAGGTTGTTTTCTGATAGGTGAGCACCTTTCCTTTTGGTAAACTCTATATTGTGTTCCCATTTCGGAAATACATAGGTGTCCTTGATACCTATTTTTCACTCTTTATATTTTACGAAATTAATTGCTATATACCCGGTACACAATGAAAAACCATTGCAAGATGCAGCTCACTTATTGGCACTGTGTTCCTCTGGTTCTTGGTGAACCTACAAGTCCTAAATATCCCCACAACCAAAAGGGTCTACCGGATGTAACTGTAAATTGATTTTAAAAATCGTCATACTTAGAAGAAGTTACAGGTGGAAAGGTTGGCACAAACAGCACTTTTTTTCAACTCCTTTTCAATTTTTCTTGTTTTCAACTGCCAATTTCTGTAAAAAAAACCTTGAAGGATCTACACAAATGACTCCTTGCTGAATTCAGAATTTGGTCTTCTTTTCTGAAATGTATCGCTTTCTAGGATCCATATTGCTTTCATACCCATTTCTACCACTAACTGGAAGGAGGTTGAAAGCACAAAAAAATAGGCTGTGTCCCAGTAAAATGGCAAAACTGGGTAAAGTTTTGGTTTTCTGACAAAAGTCTGTCCCTGAAATCCGGGAAGATGGTGATTTCATCACCACAACTCCTCTGTTGATACCATTTGCAGGGAAAAAAACAGACGCTTTCTTCTGCAGCACTTTCTTTACAAAAACAAAATGTAGCTGTATTTTGGAAAATTTCTGGGTCCCCTGCAGGGGAATCCACAAACCCTGGGTATCTTTAAAATCCCCAGGATGTTAGAAGAAAAGGACGCAAATTTGACATGGATACCTTATGTGGACAAAAAGTTACAGGGGCCTAGGAGCAAACTACCCCAAATAGCCAAAAAAAGGCTCAGCACAGGGTGAAAAGGCCTAGCAGCAAAGGGGTTAAAAAGGAGGAGCAAGGGTTTCTGTTTAAATATTGTAAAAAGAGCAACATTTATGACTCCCACATTAAAAAAAGAAGAAATTGCAGGAATTAACATGCGCTATGGGTAGGGCGAAGTAGTAAACAAAACAATCTATCTATCTTTCTCTGTCTGCACCCTCTCTTCTTGACAACTAAACGGTGCCCTCTGTTTGTGTTGTGTTCTTTCAAAAATCGTTTGCATGGAAAAATGTTAATGCAAAAATATACACATGAGCAATCGCTGCCATCTGTTACATAATAGCTATATAAAAATAGTAACAGATTGCCTATGTAACTGAAAATTGTTTACAAGTGTTGTTCCAAAGTTCGTTAATTGGGGTTGTAACATAGACTGCTATGACATTTCTATTGTTCAAGTTTTTTCTGTTTCAGTTGTTTCTTTTATCTGGCAGTTTGCTATTCTGGTTCCTTATTAGTCTAATTTTATTCATTTATGAACATGGTGCTTAGTCAAAGGATGTCTAGATGCAAGGTTATCCACATATGTGATTTAGTATCCCTGAGGAAGTAGGATTTTGCATGCTTGGTAGCTATTTAACCTTTTACATAAATCCAATTTCATATAAATGTCAGTTCAGTACTGTTCTGTATTATACAGACGAAACATAAACCTGTTTTAACTTATGTAGTGTGTCTGTTTACTTATTTAATATTGCACAACCTCCTCATATGTCAATGTCAACTTTTACTTTTGTCCTCAATTTATGTCCTACATTTTGACGCTTTGTCCTGAATTTTTACACTCACTGCCCAGAATTTGTGTCCATGAGAGGCGGCCACCCTAGTTTGAATTCAAGGCAGAGGTAAGGGCGAGATATCCACAACATGTGAGAAGTAGTAACAGCAGGCTCTCTGAGCGTTTGTGACTTTAATGTCCACTTATATCTTGGGAGGGATGCTGAGGACAGTAGGTCACTGGGCTTTTGTTGGTCCCTGAAATGAGACTGGAAATGGTCCTTCTCAAATAGTATTCTCAGACCAGTTATATACACACCGTTTCAGTTTTAGAAAACTCAAATGAGCATCATGTATATTTAGCCAACCAGTGCAATACACAACAGAGTGGGAACTTAAAATGTATTATGACTCGCGAGGAAAAATGTGAGACTGACCGAAATGGACACGTTTAAAAATCAATTGATTTTTCCACCCCACCCTTTCCTTATTTACCTTTATAAGTCAATTTTTGTGCCAACCTCTTTCTGCTACCTATAGCAAAAGAGAAATCATATTAACCGCATGTGCGCTAGCGCAATTCCGCTCCTGTGCTGAGTTTTTTAAAACCGCACTTTACGTGACGAGCTGGGCTCGTCATCCGCGTGCGAGGAGGCTACGCCATGACGAGCCCAGCTCGTCATCAGCGTGGAAGGGGTTAAGGGAACTGAGATGCTTTTGAAGCATAGAATATGCAAGGGAAGGAGGTAACTGGTAAAACAAAGCCTTCAACAAAGCCTCCTGAGAACCTCCAGCAAAAATAATATAAGCAAGTTTGTTTCTTTTGAGATGAAAGACAGCCCTCAATCTAAACAAAATGTATTTAAAACAAATAACCACTATTTAAAATGCAGCCTGCAATTCCATGGAAAACCAGCTATAATAATTCTAAAACATGCGCAAAAGTGTATAATTAGAACCAATATTAAACAAATCTTAGCAATGGATGGCAAATGTACACTATTAATGTTGAATTCATGAAAACCAGCATTAATTACCAATTTATTAAAGTACTAAAAGCATATTTAAAAATCCGAATAATGGTTTGCTGACACTGTTGTGGCTAACAAATTAAAATTCATTGCCTATACTGTACTTATTCACCTTTCTAAAAACAATAGTTTAGCATATTTTTGATGCACTAAATATATCTGGCATCCACATGCGGCATGTGGAAGGTCCCGCACATCCTTTTGATAAAGAGGATGCAGTCTTTTATTACGTCCTGCCTCCTCCATATATTTGTCTAGGGTAGACCATCTGTTTTTTTATGTAATTGAACTGCTGGAATTTTGCCTTCAAAAAACCCTCGAGGAACCCTTTACAGAAGCCTGGCGGATTGGCTGCAGTCCCTTGAGCAAGTGATGAGATTAAGAAATACCAATGTTATTTTTCAGAGCCATGTCACAAGATTTTGGAAATGAGTTGCTGCAATTTTATTGGAAATAGCTTATACCCAATTGAGTAATAACGAGGGTATGGGTTCAGTCGTTAGTTCTATTTGATTGCTTATGAGTACATGCATAGTTGGGGTGGAAGTACAATACTGACTTGTTGCATTGCAGGTTCGAGCTATTCACTTTTTGTAAATCCTCAGAAAAATATTGTTTCTGTAATGAGAAATCTGTAATTTGGATTATGTTTGAGATGTAGGCATTGGGCATAAATGAGTAGCGGCGAGTGATGTAACCTACATACTTTAAGGGCGATAATCATAAGAGTACCTATATATGAGTAAGTTTAGTAATTTGAGTGACCATTAATGGAATTTAGTGATTGCACAAGACTACACAATGAGAGGTTATTGAACTCATTTACATGTTAAATATGTCAATGATTATTTAGCATTGTGTACCAAGTTGATTTGACAATTTGAGAACACAATATAGTTGGTTTACTCATTTTAGATAAGTGTACTTTAGCTTTCACCACAAGTAATGCCATTGACAATTTAACTCATAGTGGTAGATCTATTTAATTTGTATTCTTATATTTCTCTTTTTCATTGCTGGCTTTGTCAATTAGATTTTATTTTGCATGTTATGTGTAATTTTATGTTTTTTCTTGCAGCTTTGCTAATGACAAATGGAAATAAAACATAACCGCTGTTTGTGTTTTAAATTAATGATTCTTGAGTCGACAAAGAAGATGAAGAAGAAGAATTTGCATTTTTACTGTACCTGGTGAAGTGATTTTTGATTTTTTAAATCGAGAAACTAAATGCTTAATCTCAAGGACTGACTAATATTTCATATGCTGTTAAGAAATGTATTTAAAATGGTAAAGGATAGTGGAGGTTTAACAATTCAAAATGCTATTGATCTAAAACACTAGGACAAACATGTGACATTGGTAAATCATTTGGTACATTTTTGAGGACAGTTTCACCCAGTCCTTTTTAAAACAATAATATGAATCTCATGCTCCAGAAAGATATCTCTCTGTGTAAAATGTATTGTAACAATTTGTAACCTTTGCTTGGAAAATGCAATTGGAGCTTTATTTGTGCTCACCAGGTAATCTCCTTTGAAAAGAATAATGGTGATGTTAGAGTCCAGTTACCTTGTACATTGATAACTAAGTGTTGGATGTATATGCTGCCCTTAGTCTCCTACAGTGTATTCCAATGACGCACACTTTACCGTCTCTCCTTTTACTCTTGGTAGTTGCTCTGCTCTTCAGCTTCCTTTTCAAATATTTCTCGCACAAAGCACAGCCTGGGTTGGAGGATTGCTAGAGAGGAAATGCCTTCTGCTTCCAAAGATGTACATCCAAAAGAAACAATCCTTCACACAACAGTGTTCCTAAACTAGATGTAAAACACAGTCCACAAGTTAGTAATGTTGAGTAATCTTTCTCCTTATCTGAAAGATGACTTGCAGATGGAGATGCTATTAATTGTCAGAAGTTCATACATACATTTGATATTCTTTGTCTATGGAGGCTGTAGCGTCGTGCTTCATTCAATTGTAATGGATGTATTGTCCTTGGTGCTCTAGTATTTAGTAAAAGTGGGCAGAGTATTCAATAGTTTGCTGTTTCTGTGGAAGGAATACTTTTTAGTTAGATCTGGGAGCATCCTAAGAGAACACCTAAAATTCGGCAACCAATCTGATGCCTTTATAAAATGTCTTAACTCTGTGGAAAACAATTCTAATACACAAATTGTGGCTACCTTTTATGACTTGATGCTAAAAAATGTGGGTTATGAAGTTGGTTCATACTGGTTCTGCAAGATCTGAATGCTGATAGTTACAATTTCAAACCGGTCGAGCACGGCGTTGTCGCAGTGAAACTCGACTACTTCCTGAATGCTAAAACAATCAAAAAAATGACGTCCCAAAGACTGAATATCATTGCAATACTAATCAACCCATTTAAATATGGCTGCTAAGCAGTCCTTAATGTGTGTTGGTGGTTGCAGGTATTTAGCATCTGCCCTTTTTTTCATCCCTCCGACTTTCCCCCAGAACATGAAAGAGAAAGGGAAGACAAGTAGAAAGAAGAAGTAAGAGAAGGATAGAAAAATAGTGAAAAAGGAAAGGAAAAAACCTGCAAAAGTGAGAAAAAGTCATGGGAAATGAAAGGCGGTGGAAGAAAGGGGTATGAGGTGAAATCAAGACTTTGTAGCAATGTCATTCTTCAAACACTGCATTAACAGCACAGGCAGGAGACCCCTTTGAAGCAGTTTGAGTTGCTACATTCATAAATCTATTTTTACAAAGTATACATTGTGTGTAGGATAAACGCTGAGGCCCTTTCTGCCACCATGTGTGGTGTGGTTTAATCTGATAATGACTGATTGGTGGGAAAAGGACAAATTATGCCTGCAATTGCGGGCGTTATTTGTGTGTCCTGTACCTTGAGGTATCGGGATTCATTGATGTGCGGAAGTAATTCAGTTGCACATGAAGAAGCAAGGATTAGATAGCAGCTTTCGGATACAACGCTTTATGTAATACATAAAAAGGACAGCCATAGATTCTGACTCCTAGTGCTTAGGAGCACTTGGACTGGCCAGTGCATATTGACCGCCTAATAACAGAGCTGAAATGGATACAGAACTGGGGGGCCTGTTGTAAGACGAATGAGATCAAACAAAAGGACACAAGTCTCTCTTATAAAGTAAGCATAAAGAACATAGTAAAGATGCTTGGGGGATTAAAATGACTAGGGCCAAATGGAATTTCTAACACTCCGGCTAGAATGACTCTAGTGCTGAATACAGAGTAGGGAATATCGAATTACCACACTATCCTATCCAAAATATTGAGGGAAGAGTGACTGCGTGTGTGTATGTGTGTGTATGTGTGTGTATATATATATATGTATATGTATATGTATATATATATATATATATATATATATATATATATATATATATATACACACACACTCACGCACACACTTTCTATTCCTACCTCCAAACCTAGGTACCATGACGATGTATATTATCAAGATGCATATATGCGGAGATAAGTATATAAAACCTGTACATATCAATATGTACTTACCTGTCAATATTTTGGTCATTTATGGTTTGCCTACAATATTGTGATAACCTGATCTTCACTATTTGTAATTTTGTTTCTCCAAATACTAAAATAATCCCATCCTTGGCAGCTCCTCTATTTGCCTCTATTTGCTTCCCGCCCCCCTTTTTCCAACTATTAGTTCATATCACTTTGCATTTCCAGGGACCTTTCCCATTATTATTACAATGTTTCCAATACGTTATGAGCCTAGTCAGATTTCTTGCCTTTGCTAGTAACATTACATATATTACAGGCCTGTCTGTAACAATGTTTTTGTACTGCATTTCGTTTTTATAGTACGTAAAAGGTCTCCTGTGTACAATAGTCCAGTTCCCTTGAGTCCTGGTCTGTGCTATAAAGAAAACCATGAAAACAAAATGAATCTTGCGTTATGTGTTTGTATGACCCACCAATGCACTAAGAGACATATTGAGTATTATTTTTATGTTAATGGGCGGGAGTGCAAAGCGTGGGCTTATGAATGCAGGGCTATCTTTGGATATTTTGCTGTAACGGGCAAAGAGAGTCTGCATGTGTGTCCTGTGCACGGAGATGACCGTGTGCGCGTATAACCTTATGCTTTCAGGGAATGTTCATACTGAAAGCGGGAAAAACTTCTATTTACATGACGTGCCTTGCACTGTGTGTACACAACACAGAAAGCGACATCTCCAAATGTAACACATTAAAGGAATGATAACATATCAACATTAGACACGCCTTTATTCAAGGTGAATGATTAAAGGCAGGAGAAACCTAGTCCAAGGGCATTGTTTTATAACCAGAGCAGACTCCAGCAGGAAAGTGAAAGCAATAGCATTACCACACACTTCTCCACTCTTTTGAGCCGGGTGTGACAGCCTTAGAGTATGAGGGTGCATACTTCATGCTATAAGGAGTTAGAGCATGGGAAAGCGGTCATTCAGTTGTTTATGAAAGGAGCTGGTGCTGCCTATGCCTGGGTTTCTTCTACAACATGAGATGCCGTAGAATCTAGCGTGGATATACCTGATCTCTGCTCATACAGCTTTTATCGGTGGTCAATGCCTCCAGTAATCAGCATAGAGTGCCAAGACCTGTTTCCTTTCCTCTTCTTCCAGGATGTATTTATTTGAAGTTTCTTTGAATTGCACGACATATCATCTTGTGTGCTTGTCAGCCCAGTGGTTGATGGTTAACCAATGTTCATGGATGGTTCCCAGTACTGAGTCTCAATGTTGTATTTTTCATAGAAATGCTCTTTGGTGGCCCATGTAGTCTGAGGGTGCTAATGCATTGATCATCTTCTGTCACTCGATGATCTATCAACCATCACCTAAACTACTGCAATTACCCTCACCTGCTCACATCAAAAATAACATATTGATTCACTAGAAGAAATGTAGACCTGCCCTTGTGGGCAAGCCGGAAACCTGTTCATGTGTCTGAGGGCTGATTGCTACTCATGCTTTGTATAAATGGTTGACCTGTTCTTTTCTTTACCTCCTGGGTCTCTATGCATATGCTTTCAGCTATAATACACACGAGGAGTGGTTCTGCTCCCAAAAACGAAGCGTACATAACTTTTTGGGAGGTTTCAGTTTTTTACTTTGGAAGGAAGGGCTAAAATTGCCTCATCGAATATCTTCCCTGTTGATGGCTAGAAATTAAAAATAATCAAAGTTGGCGAGTGAAGAAGGACAGCAGACAGATCAATGGAAAAAAGATAAGTCAGTAAGAAGAAGTGAGAAACTATCCTTTAATGTTATCTTATTCATGGATTAACTTGAAGAGCCACCTCTTGATATTTTTTGTGGCATATGGATCATGGCTCACTGAATCAGCTGGGGCAAGTAAAATTAGCTCCACTGACACCTTAACCACTTTAAATGCAATGTCTGAGAGCAAGAAGTCTCGATTGTGACAAAGGTATAAGTCACGTCGGATTGTGGTAATAGTGACCACATTTTAGGGTAAAGTTGAGTGCTGTGCTTGGGTTTTAAAACGGTACATAAAGTTTGGCTATATTTCGATTTTCGATTGTAAACCAGTGCAGAAAGGGAAGGGGTTCTACTAGATGTTGATTAGCCGGCACTGGGGCAGTTACATTGTGTTTAAACTTTTACAAACTGAACACTTTTACAGTAGACATATACCACAAAACAAAGTAATATTCACACTAAGAAATGTGTTGAAAAAATAAAACCAAATGTTTCCATAAGTGGCCATTTTATAAAAACATTTTACATAGCAATCGTCCAGTAGGTGTTTTTCAGCTGAAATATCCTTGTTGCAGTATCTTGTTACAATTTTCTTTCAATTTTCAAATTGCAAGTTTTCTCTTGTATTCCTTTTAGAGCCTTCTTGTTTAAGTCATCTTGTTGAAATCTTCGTGGAGGAATTTTTGTTGGGAATCTTCTTATAGTCAGACTACTTGTCATACTCTTCCAACTGGAACCTTCTATGGATTCTTTAAATTGAAGTTCTAATGCTGGCATCCTCGTTAAGTACCCCTTCTGTCAGTCTTTTTGTTAATCTACCTGATGCAGTATTCTACTTGCAGTTCTTGTTTTTGGTTCCCCGTGTTGAGGTCGTCGTGTTGGAGGTCTTGAGTCAGGGTATGTATTTTTGTTGGAGGGGCTATTTGGGTCTTCTTACTTGAATTCCCTTGTTCGAATCCCCTTGTTATTGTTGGTTAGTGTTTGGTGTAGCATCCACTGGCTTACCATCATCGAGAGAATAGAAGTCTCCTGGTAAAGAAGAGAAAAATCAGACCAAAAGTAAAATAGGTGGCGTAACACACTATAGCCCTTATCATAGTCTTATATTAAATAACCAGGTACAGTCACTTGTTGCTTTCTCTATGGGTAACCTCCCTGCCATATGCCCATGGCTGGTATTACTTCTGATTTTGACAGAATGTTAGTTTATATTGTGTTGACAGATGTGATATGGTGGCATGAATGTCATTATCAAGAGCATCATTATCTTAACTGTGGCTTGCTTTTTCCATATAAAAGCATATCACTGACTCCCATAGCTGGACACTGAAAGTAGGCAGGATATAAATTCTGATGGATCCTACTTACACCCCTCCTTCACTCCACGGCTAGGCCTCTGACCTCCAACTTCTCTTCACAGCATGTTAGCACCATGTCAGATTCCTTGATGGACTATGCACTTTTGTTGCAGTCCTTGTCAGCGTCCACTAACAAACCTCAGCAAGACTGATGCATCCGATTCATGAATTTGTACTATATTCTATAATGGTTTGCATTGATCTTGCCAGACTACAAACTTGCAAGCAGGATTACTGACCACTACCAAGAGTTACTGAAGCAAGTAGATCACGCCATCTTGGCTGGTATCACACTCCCATTCCAGGAAGACATGGTTAACTTTAAATACTCTATTCTTCCTGGCTCTTGTTGGCATGTGTCCTACACCCATACTTTATGCACATATTTCATATAGTTGGATTAATGGATTTGATTACAATCAACTACCTGGAGGTTATGTAGCGTAGCCCACTCCTTTAAATGCTTGTTTCTCTGGATACTTGCAATTGAATCAGCACTATGCACACATTCATGGAAGCTACAAACAAACTCTATAGAAGGCGGTTGCTCCTGCCAGCCATTTGCCATCTTCTGATATCTTAACTACGAGTCACTGAATTGGAGTCAAAACCATATTAGAAAAAGTATCATTCTCTGAAGGAGATCTCCTGGTATCTCCACAAATGACCAATTGTGATGATCCAGGTAAGCGGTCAACCTTTTAGGTTCCCCAGTACTCACTAAGGGGAAACTGCCTTTACAACGCGGGTATTACCACACGCTACCATTACAACGCTGCTATTACAACGCAAGTCGTTACGACTTGCGTTGGAGGGCGCTGTTGGATAGGGAATAGTTTCATTTTCTATTCCAACACCTTCCCTACTGTAACGTGGGCTGGAGTTGGAATAGAAAATTAAACTATTCCACTATCCAGCTCCTACAGCACAAGTCGTTGTAACGACTTGCGTTGTAAAAACAGCGTTGTAATGACAGGCGTGGTAAAAGCCCGCGTTGTAATGCCATACAACCCTCACTAAGCTACCTGCAAACTTACTAAATAATAATCAGCCAAACACTACCCAACATGCATCATGAAATATGCGCTCTATCACTGAGAATTCTATGCAGGATGAATCTGGATAATACCTCAATAAGGTAAGTATGAATAAAGTTAGTTGTCTTCTAAACACATGCACACCTAAGTCCTGCATCCCTCCACTCTTCTCCAAGCATCACTTGGAACCCCACGCGGAAAACCACAGTCCTCTCATTTATTTTACACTTTAACCATATACTCATCCAACTATTCTTGCAAGCTCAAGGCCTCAACTGATCAGACAAAACATGAAGTAGGCTCTAGCCTTCAGCCCTTCGAACAAGGAAAGAGTGATGCAAGGCCACCTTAGAGGTAAAGGTGTGAAGCATACAAATCTAACTAAAAGAATCAGGAAACAATATAAAGCTAAGATAGAAGAGTATTTTAACAAATGTTGATTGGTTGATACCACTTCTGTGCTGTATTTTATACTTGTTAATATGGCCAGCATGTTCTTGAAGAATTTCTTAAATCCTTGATGGGGCTGTCCCTATAAATGAATACATATACTTGTGAAATATGCCGTCTTCAATAACGTCCATTTATGCCAAATGTCTCAATAAAAAAACTTATTTTTTCGTAAAATGTTTGATTTGTAGCTAATCCCTTGTGGTGCCAGAATTCTGGTTTGCTAACGTTGGGCCAGCTGTTTTGTCTTTACTGCTCTTGTGATGTTCACATTTTGCATTTCCAATTTTTACATGTCTGTGATTGGATTTTGTGGCAGAGTACAGTACATTCTGTTATTTGCTGACACCAGGGCCTTCATTAGCATGGTGGCAGACCTTTGCTGAAAGAGGCTACACAGGATACGTGCATCTAATTTCTTCTTACAAGAACATGCAGCACATCATGAACGATGCAGTCAAACAAGACTTCTCTGGAGTCCTGTTAGGACTATATGCTATTGTGCTTGTCCTACTCCCAGCTCAGTGTAGGCACCACTGACACTAGGGGTAGAGGTGACAATCTTGAGACTGCAGCAGAGGGGGGACAAATCAATGGAGAGAGTGGCCATAAAGAAAGGCAGCAGACCACAGCCCAGGGGGCCCTGGGATACACCAACACCATGCAGGCGCTGGAAGTGACAGGCAGGGAAGCTCTGCTTTTATAGTACAGCTCAGTCTTGTGGGGTCAGGCCCTCATTCTCACCCACACCCAATCAGCAACCCTGAAACCAAATACCAATCGGGGAAAGGCACTTTGAAAGTCACAGCCATGAAGGGCAGGGTCTCGGCAATTTCCTCATTAGGAGAGATGACTGGATAAGACTGGTCCTGTTGACCAGACCTGCTTCTGCTTTCCTGCTTTGATTCCAGGTATATAGACTTTGCACTGACCTTGTTCCAGTAACTGCCTTACTTTCTTTTTCTCTTAGGAGGGTTCCTTGGTTAACCATGCTTTTGACCTGTCTCCTGCCGACAATTATTTTAATTCCTTTCCGATCCAGTGACGCTATCCTTATGGGTTCCTCTAGCTGATTACTATGACAAGCACTTGTGCCAGCTTACATTCTCCAGAAATATTTCTCCCCATTTTCCAGAAGTTGCTGCTGGGGATACGGATCATCAGAGGCACTGCATTCTGAATCGGGTCGTTCACTGGGAAGTCTGGCAGTGAGAGAGAGTGAATTACCGCGAACATACACTCAACTGTACTGTAGTGCTCATTCTGCTAAATGCTGCACTATCTTGAGGGGTGGGGGGGGACTCTGCTGTCCAGTTTGGTACACGGGTGAGTAGTGGCCTCTATACAGGGTAAGATGGCATTGCTTTGTCTCCACTCCTGAGGGTCTGTCTGTCTCCAGTCAAAGAGGTCTAAATATAATTAGAACATTGGAATGTTGGGAGCTCCATTGAAAACCATGGAGTGCTCCCGGCTTCTAAGGGCCGGTAGAACCCAAGGAGCTCCAACAGTCCAGTGTTTGTTCACAGCTGTTGCTGTGAACAAAAGGCCTCTTGGTGCCTGTGGCGATTCCAATCCCCTTACGCTCCGAGAGGCATTGTTACACAAATTAGGACATTCTGCCCTCTGGAGGAAAAATGTTATAATAGCCTTAGAACCCTCCATTGCAGACTCTACCAGCCATTAAAGGCGCACTCCCTTGTTGCTAGAGTGAGCTTTTAATGGCTTATCGATCCTGCCATGGCGGGCTCTAAGGATGTAATAGTTTCTCACAAGGAAGTGTTTGTTCATGAACCTTGAGACTTGATGACTGCAGTTTCAGCCCGCAGTTCGTATAACAAAATGAGATCCTCAATGCCAGTCCACCTCTGCCCATACAGCATATGGCTACAATGACAGGAGCAGCTCCTGTTCCACATGTTGAATCCATGGTAAGAGATCTTGCAGTTTGGACATTAGTAATGATTACCTGCCAGGTAGAGTTTTCAGGACCTATTGCCTGGATTCAGATGGATCCTTGGGCATTGAGAAGCATTGACCTCACATTTTAAGGTTATTTCTTTTCGTTTCCTTCTGGGATTGTATGCAGGAGGAACTCTACTTGAAAACAGTGAAATAAAGGTGTAAGGGACTATAGCTGGAAACCTAAACATGTAGGGCAGGTGCAGTCACATCATATATTGGTTCGGAATCCCACAGTAAATCATTAGTGACGTTACTGATGAGATTATATGTGACTTCACCAATGACCTAACTGTTGTGGAGACTTATAACAACATGAAGTGGCTCCAAGATGATACCATATGCATCTCAAACAATATTTTGAAGTCCTCATTTGTAAACGACTTCTTTCAGACCACCCACTCCTATTATCATATATGGTAACTATGGTGTTGGCATACATACAGTATGGTCTGCCTTGCACATTGTATGTCTTTGGGTCATAACCACCTTTTCAATACTATGATTTATTTATTTATTTTATTTATTTTCGAGATTTATAGAGCGCGAACGAATGCCCGTGGGCGTCTCGGCGCTGTAAACTCAATGCGTGACTCTCCTTATACTGGTTCCTGAGGTGGGTTACTGGTTAAACAGCCCGGTCTTTAAACTTTTACGAAAAGAAAAAAGAGAATGACTTAACTTGATCGACAACTGGGAACCGTCTGTCTCTCCAGGAAACTGTCTTTGTGCGAGGAACAGTTAATTGGTGCAGAGTCACCGATCTCAGTTGTCTTGGAGGACGGTAAGGTATTAGCTGGTTGAATACAAGGCAGAGTGTCTTGAATTGTATTCGATTTTTAATCGTTAACCAATGAAAATTCCGGATGGTTTGGGCAATTGGTTTAAATTTGGGGGTTCTGGAAAGCAATCTTGCCGCAGCATTTTGTACCGATTGCATTTTGTTAACAACCAGAATTTGTGCATTGGCAAACAAGCCATTGCAATAGTCGAGTGATGATAGTACAAGTGTGCTTACCAGGGTTTTGCCTGCGCGGTCAGGTAGGAACGGGATGAATTTTTTAATGAGTTTTAGCTTATGAAAAGCTGTTGCCGCTATTTGATTGGCATGAGCAGAGAAATTGAGATGTTCATCGAAAACAACTCCCAAATTCCTAACCTTTGGGACATGGTTGGGCAGAGTTCCAAAAGATGAAGGCCACCAGACGGGTGACCAGCGTTGGGAAATGTTCCCAAAGATGACAACCTCGGTCTTCTCAGAGTTAAGTTTAAGGCAGCTGGAGGACATCCAATCTCCAATTGCCAGCATGCCTTCCTGGAAGCACACAGCCACCTCTTCTCCGTCGTTATTGATGGCGAGGACTAACTGGGTGTCATCAGCGTAGGAAGTAAGGCCCATCCCATAATGTTTGATGACTCTAGCTAGGTCCGACACATTAATGTTAAAAAGTGTCAGACTTGGGGATGAGCCTTGGGAAACCCCACACGGTAGAGACAACTCGGCCGATTGAAATGGTCCTAATGTAACTGCCTGAGTCCTGCCAGATAAAAAGGAAGCAAGTAGGTTCTTTGCTCCCAGTTGGATGCCCATCTTTCCGACACGGTCGATCAAGATGGAGTGATTGACCGTGTCGAAAGCCGCGGATAGGTCCAGCAGTACAAGCACTGCTGTTCCTCCCTGGTCTCTGATGACTCTGATGTCGTCTGCGGCTTTAATGAGGGCTGTTTCAGTGCCAGGAAATTTGCGGAACCCAAACTGGGTATTGCCCAACAGGCGATGTTCCTCGATGTATTCGGACAGCTGGTGATTCATAGCTTTCTCTACCACCTTGGCCAAGAAAGGGAGGCTAGCTATTGGTCTATAGTTTTTTAATTCGTCTTTGGCCAGATGCTGTTTTTTTAGAAGTGGCTTTAAAAGAGTGTTTTTCAAGGCATTAGGGTACATCCCTGCATTTAAACATGGCATTACATATTTGCGTGATTACACATGTTAGTAGGTCAATGACAGGTGGAACATTTTTTGGTGGGCATGGGTCCAGGGCTGATCCTGTTTTTATGATTAGCTTAGACAGTAACTTGTGAGACTACCTGGACTATTTGAAAGACTTTAAACAGCAACTAGATAGACACTTAAGCCGCACTTAGTACTCTATCCTTTCTATTTTGCCTTCAGCTCACACAGTATGCATCTTTGTCTAGATCCCAATGGATAGCGTACTCAATATGTGGTTTTCTCTGAACCCGTGTGCAAAGTTTATTGCTAATACTGGACTCTACCTGACACACAGTGCATATGAATTCCAAGCACTCAAAATCATTTTGACCATCTTTCTACATCTTATGCAGAGTACGTATAAAGCAACCAGACCATCTCCCTCTATTCTGGGCACCAAGCATCTATTTGTACATGCAAATTACATGTTATATTGTACAACGTTCATACACTCTTTAAGATCACAACCCTACTCCACGGTGCCAACTGTACAGTGTATTGGTTTATTTTGCATTTCTTAGAAATGTAGTCCGGTGCTTGCTTGAGGTACGCTCACTCTGCATCAGACATTATATTGGTTTATGGCATTGGTAAATGTCATAGGTGAACTCAATCTTTGATCTTACCAAAGATGTAATTTGAGATGACATTAGTAATATCTTGTGTGAGGAAATTCTGAGGACACAAGTTCTGGTTTGTCTAGTATATTTGATGAATGTCAGTGTTTTTAGATTTGACTTTGGAACCATAACCATAGCTGTTTTATTTGCTGATTTATTTGTATTACCATACATTACAATGTTGTGAGCCCATGCAAACACACCTTACCTTTGCCAGTTTTTTTCAGTGAAATGTCAAGGACTTTTCTGCTACAATGAGCACAGTACCCATAGCAATATGAAATACTATACATAATATGCATTGTTTGATACTCTGTACACAATGAAAATACCTTGTATGGTGCAGCTCAGTTCTTGGCTCTTGGTTCCTTTGATAACCTACACACCCTATATAGCCCCACAATCAGAAAGGTCTAGTGGGCGTAGTAGTAAATTGCTTTTTTAAATCGGCCATTGTGACAAAAAGTTACTGGTGAAAACGTTGTCACATAGGGCCATTTGTTTGTACTGATTTACCATATTTCTTTATTTCAACAGTTAGTTTTGTTAGGAAAACCTTGAGGGATCTACACTTTTGACTGCTTGCTGAATTCAGAATTGTTTCTACTTTTCAGATATCCCTAACTTTCCTTGATCACCCATTGGTTACAAACTGGTTTCCACCACAAACTGGAAATAGGTTCAAAGCACAAAAATTAGGAAGATAGGCTTGCTCTTTACAAAAATGCTAAAGCTAGTCATAAAAAAAAGTTTTTTGATTCAGTTCTGCATTTTCCTGAAAGTGCGGAAGATGACGACTTATTCACAACTAGCCTTTCATTGATTCCATTTTTAGGAAAAGAACAGCCACTTTTTTTTCGGAGCACTTTTTCCAATTTTCCCCGCAAAACCCAAAATGTAGCTTTATTTTGCCTATTTCCTCAGTCCCTTCCAGGAAATCCGCAAACTGTGGGTACCTTTGGAATACCCAGGATATTGTTAAAAAAGTACGCAAATTTGGCTTGGATACCTGGGGCCATATTATCAAGAAAGGGCGATACATTATCGCCGCTTTTATCGGCAGGAAACTGATGCTAAAGTGGTGATAATGAGCTTGATAATATGGCTTTGTGAATTCCCATAGAAGCCCAGGTTCTGGTGTTAACCTGGGCTTCTATGGGAATTCACAAGGGCATATTATTAAGCCCATTATCGTTGCTTTAGCGGCAGTTTCCTGCGGATAAAAGCGGCGACAATGTATTGCCTTTTCTTGATAATTTGGCCCCTAATGTGGGAAAAGGTTATGGAGGCCTAAGCCAAACAAGCACTGGCGTTGCCAATAGGTCTCGCAGTAGGAAAGTTTGAGCTATTGGTTTTCTAAATGACTTTTTTTTGTGTGATTTACAATGCCCATACTTTTAACTTTTCGCATTAGGAAAGTTTGAGCGATTGGTATTGTAAATGACACTTTTTTAATTTATGTGTTGGTTTTGTAAATAGCAAAATTAATAGCTTTGTCAGTTACAATGTCAA
Organism: Lissotriton vulgaris; assembly: GCF_964263255.1. NCBI lineage: Eukaryota > Metazoa > Chordata > Amphibia > Caudata > Salamandridae > Lissotriton > Lissotriton vulgaris. Next base: position 232,808,032 of record NC_141693.1, on the reverse strand, counting down.
TAGTTTTAACTTTCGCAAATGTGACACCTATAGCCTTTGTAATGTAATGTATGTTGTATTTACGTGACTTAGATGTATTGATATTACAAATAACAAGGGCTTTTAATTTTGTAAATAATTAATACTTAAATAAGTTATTGTAATTTATAATGGCAATAGCTTAAACGTTTGTAAATAAATTTTGAATAAGATTATGTTCAGTGTATTTTATTGTGACGAAAATCCAAGAACATTGCATTTGCACCTACACACACATATGTGTTGTAGCGCTGAGTGGTGTGAGGGTGAGGGGGTGTGAGGGTGAGTGGGTGTGTGAGTGTGTGATTGTGAGTGAGGGTGAGAGTGTGTGAGGGTGAGGGTGTGAGGCTGAGTGAGGGTGAGAGGGTTGTGAGGGGGGTGAGGATGAGGGGGTGAGTGAGGGGGTGTGAGGGTGGGAGAGGGTGTGACGGTTAAAAACAATCGTCGAGAGAGGGGTGTAGAGAGAGAGGGGTGTAGAGAGAGAGGGGTGTAGAGAGAGAGGGGTGTAGAGAGAGAGGGGTGTAGAGAGAGGAGTGTAGAGAGAGAGAGGAGTGTAGAGAGAGAGAGGAGTGTAGAGAGAGAGAGGGGTGTAGAGAGAGAGAGGAGTGTAGAGAGAGAGAGGAGTGTAGAGAGAGAGAGGAGTGTAGAGAGAGAGACGAGTGTAGAGAGAGAGAGGAGTGTAGAGAGAGGAGTGTAGAGAGAGAGAGGAGTGTAGAGAGAGAGGGGTGTAGAGAGAGAGGGGTGTAGAGAGAGAGGGGTGTAGAGAGAGAGGGGTGTAGAGAGAGAGGGGTGTAGAGAGAGAGGGGGGTGTAGAGAGAGAGGGGTGTAGAGAGAGAGGGGGTGTAGAGAGAGAGGGGGTGTAGAGAGAGAGGGGTGTAGAGAGAGAGGGGTGTAGAGAGAGAGGGGTGTAGAGAGAGGGGTGTAGAGAGAGAGGGGTGTAGAGAGAGAGGGGTGTAGAGAGAGAGGGGGTGTAGAGAGAGAGGGGGTGTAGAGAGAGAGGGGTGTAGAGAGAGAGAGGGGTATAGAGAGAGTTAAGGAGGTCCTTTATCTAAGATGACTTATTCATTACACTTCCTTAATTCACCAAGAAATCGTGAGAATATATCTTCACATTACCATACATTGAAAACGTCTTAAAGTATGTGCTTGCAACAAAGTGTAAACCGATCAGTGGCCTGTTCGCTCACACTAAAGATTTTACATTAATTCTCCTTGCCTGCGACCAGAGGATGCCAAAGACAGTGTTTGATAAAGCTTTGCAGTGATCTGCTGGACAACAAGCTCTGGCATTGCGCAGAGGGGGCGGGGGAGCGGATTCCGGATCAAAAGCAGCTGGGGTGTTGTCTGTAAACAACAAGCTCTCTGCATTGCGTGGCGGGGGGCGGGGAAGCAGATTCCTTTGAAGTGTGAGTGCAGAGAGAGGCTCACAGGCTTCCAAATGGACCAGCAAGTAACAAGAGAAGTTGTGCAACAAAAGTTTCTAAGAACACCTTCAATTTCCACAGCTAAGAAACAGACGTCAGGTTGAAGGTCCACGCCTGGTTGTGACTGCAGGCTGGTAGGCTTATCATTTCAACGAGCCTGAAATGTTGAGAGGTAGCGCCTGGGGTACACCAGAGAAGTTTTGATGACTCACAGGTCAAATAATTAGCTGCATATGTCAAGAAAGCACTTAACTAAAAAAAACTAGTTGCGCTTTCCATGATGCTCTACCTTCCTTTCCCAGATCACTTAAATTAGTCGTCCCTGCCCTCCTGAAGGCTTAACACAGCTCCCTGCAGCGCCCAGTGCAGCATGTCTGGTGGCAACTACGTGGAACGCCCGCTCTCTAAACCGCTGTCACGCTCGGTGGGTCGTGGCAGTGGCATCACGGTGGTCTGAGCCAGTGTAGCCCAGGTATGTGCCGCTGGCACGCGCTGCACCTATCGCTCTTGCTCATCTCTAGGAGGAGTGGGGCATGCATAGACCAAAACCCCAGTGCTCTGTTCCCTCGCTGGCTCTGCTGGGGGGGACGTGATATGTGCAGATGTGGGTATGAAAAGGTGGCATTGGCCACTCTGCCACGGTGTCTACTTGCCATGGGATTTACCGAGCTACCTTGTGACATTTCTGGTGTTATATAGGTGTGGGAGTGGGGCGGTGGTGGGGGTGGGAATTGGGGCGCGGGGGAGGTTGCTGCAGAGTTCCAGGTCCGTAATCCTTGTGTTTTAGCATGTGGGAGCTGGTGAGAGTACCAATGTTGAGGCTCCCGCGTCCCCCACACACGCTAATTTTTCCCACGGTTCTGGTGTGTCTGCCCTCAGCTAAGACCATCCCGCAGTTACTTGAGTGGGGAAGCTTGTTTTCCGTGCGTCAGTGAGTGTACCAGAGTACTGGGTGGTGCGGTAGGTGTGTGTGCGCTGGTACTGGATGGTATGGTAGGTGTGTGTGCGCTGGTACTGGGTGGTGCGGTAGGTGTGTGTGCGCTTGCTTGAGTGTTTGTGTGTGAATGGTATGGCGATGTTTGTTTGGAGGTTAGGCGAATGTGTGGGCTGTGTGTTTGGCTGTCGGCACACGTGTATGGAATAATTATCTTTTTCTACAGTACTGACTACATGCTTCTACGTGTGGCTGGGCTTGGGGGCATTGGAGTTTGAAAGTAAGTATGTGTGCTTTTGGAGTGGATTACCGTGAATCACGCATTAAACACAGAAGATGTAGCAAGGAAAACTTCAATGCAGAAACTACTTCAAGGTATGGCATCAATGTGAATGTCTAAGGAAAACAAAACCGGCATTAAAAAAACACTGACTGCTTCAGAGAAATGCACCGTAGGTCACACACAGAGAGGAAAAGGAAGTTAAACTTATAGGGATGTCTAAGGAAAACAGAACCGGCATTAAAAAAAACAACACAGACTGCTATAGAAAAATGCACTGTATGTCATACACAGAGAGGAAAAAGAAGTTAAACTTACAGGGATGTGCTGAAGAGTCAACGTCCTCGATACAATCATTTTAAAAAAAAGCCGCCATCGGCGGGCGGCAGGTTGCAATTCTGGGAAGATGGGTGGGGGGGAGGGAAATAGAATGAACACTTCTCGGGATTTGGGAGACTAAGGTATGGCAGTATGTGCGTCGGGGAGGGGGCCGCGCACTGGGTACAGGGAAACGGCAAATACCTGTGGGCTGTAGACAATCCAGCGTCCCACACGGGGATCGAGTCCTGAATGGCAAGAAGGGAAAGGGTTCGGCAGTGCCGTTATATGCTGTTCACAATGTGACGCTCTCGCGTGCACGTTGTCTTACACATAATGCGCGGCCAAAAAAGCAAGGAAAGACTCCGTGTGCCGAGTCAAGGTCTCAGTAACAATTGTAAAATTGGCAGTGGTTGATCCAGGATGTACTAAAGCCACGCGTACTTGTCTCACAGGATGGTATAAGGGCTCGTGAACAGAAGATGAGTATAATAGAATAATCAAAATTAATAAACGCTAAACAGTGGAATTTAGCGGAAATAAGGTGGAAAAGGAGAGTGGATTACCGTGAATCACGCATTAAACACAGAACATGTAGCAAGGAAAACTTCAATGCAGAAACTACTTCAAGGTATGGCATCAATGCTAAGGAAAACAAAACCGGCATTAAAAAAACACTGACTGCTTCAGAGAAATGCACCGTAGGTCACACACAGAGAGGAAAAGGAAGTTAAACTTACAGGGATGTCTAAGGAAAACAGAACCGGCATTAAAAAAACAAGAACAAGTCGGGTTGGGGCGGGAGAGTGAGAGAGTGGGAGGGAAGAGCTGGAAAAGCCCAGGCTCGGCAGTGCAGCATGGCTGTGATTGCGTGGAGAGAGAGGGGAGGTGCTGGTGTGGGAGGGGGAGGCTGTGATTGCGTGGAGAGAGAGGGGAGGTGCTGGTGTGGGAGGGGGGAGGTGCTGGTGTGGGAGGGGGAGGCTGTGATTGCATGGAAAGAGAGGGGAGGTGCTGGTGTGGGAGGGGGGAGGTGCTGGTGTGGGAGGGGGAGGCTGTGATTGCGTGGAGAGAAAGGGGAGGTGCTGGTGTGGGAGGGGGGAGTTGCTGGTGTGGGAGGAGTGCTGCTAGGGGAGGAGAAGCCTGATGCCGGATGGGGGCGGGAGAGGCTGGGCTTGCATGCGATGCGCGTGCTTGTTCACATGAACTTCATGAAAACCGCAGGGCTGAAAGCCCTTTGGTTTGACTTGTGTTTTGCCGACATGAATTCTCGCTCCGCTCGATGCGCTTGCGCACATCGATAGGTCGCGAGACCTAAAAAGGACTCCACACTGGGGAGAAACGCCTCTGCAGTTAAGGGGTTAAGAAGTCTTCAACTTGAACAAATACCTTCTTATTGAATTGACTGTGTCTCTCCAGAGGAACTGCAGCTTGGCAAACATCCTGGCTGTTTGTCTCTAAGAGACCTTGAATTAGTATTAACATTCTCTTACTGTAAAGTCTCAATTTGCACAAATCTTTTCTGTTTACGTTGTCAAATAAGATTAATGAAAACAGTATTGACATTTGACCACAACATGGCAACATTGGTCCGATTTATGTACTTTTTCTGGTGTTATCACAGTTGTGATAACCCTCTGGGGTTACAATAAGAACGGCAGCTCCTGCCGTCAATTGATTTGAATGGTGTGCCTGGTCTATTTTAATGTTACGTTGGGTATGATATGTAACCACTCCCTGGTGTGTATCCCCTGGGTAGCAAGAATATGGTCTAAACAATGCATCTTATGCTATGCTGCTGAAATAGTTATTGGAAGTGAGGTTAGCATAATCCCCGCTACCCACAGTAAACCTTAATTACAGCAATCATAGTGGCTGAACCACAACCATCTTTGGCAAAGTTTGCTTTGCATCTCAGATCCGGCTTTGCCGCCTTCCTTTCATTGCGGCCCTCAAATTCCAAGATGGGTGTGAACCGTAATCAATGCACAAAACTGGAGAGAAGCTGCCAGTGTTGGATGGGGCAGCAGGAAAGTTTAACACCTAATACGTATCTTCTGTTTAGCATCAAACAGTGTTGGACAAAGAATCCAGGCCATTGACCTCCTTTGTAAGACCTAATGTGCCCTTAATATTGGCATTGGCATCTGCCATCACCCAGAATGCAGCAATATTAAACATTAACTAATATGAATATTAAATCCTTCTAAGAATTAATGGTCGTATATAGAGTCATTTCTGATCATGATGAGGTGCGCAAAAACGTGTTCAAAGTTTTGAGGGAGAGTGGGTTGAATGTAAGGAAAGAAATTTTAACATTTAGTTATGGCTGAGTATCGCCTATCAGTGATACTCAAAGTGCGGCCCGGGGCCGCATGTGGCCCTCCGACCTTTACTGGAGGCTCCATGGTCAACAGCAGCACTGGGCTGCTGTTTTCTTGACTCAGCGCTAACATTGAGAAAGATGTTAAATATTGGGTCAAGCATTATTTTAAAGGTTAACTTAAATTAAAGATGGGAAGTAACTAAGGTGTCCTGCACTACTCAACTTTAGGAACACCTTCATTTATAAAGACATCTTGCAACAAATGTGTGAAAATATGAAAAAGTCTCATAAAAATTCGAAAAGTGTAATTCTTAAACATGCAAAAGCGTTTGACCTTAGTATATCAGATTATATTAGTACTTTGAGAAGTATTTTTATTTTAAAAAGGATAGTTTGCAAACATGAATTTAGAAACATTTATGCTTCCACCTACACTGGCAACAATGCAAATAGTCAACTAAGAGGCGTCAGTTGTTATGTGTGCACTCTGAGTCGCCTGGGTTGCTATTATAGATGGACAGCAATATAGTATATAAAATAAAAATGTACATTCTTAAGTCATGTATTGCAATGTCCTCTTTTATGTGATAAGGAAGAAAAAACAGGGAAAAGTAAAATGAAACAATTGCCTAGGATCACACAATTTGGTCAAGCAAGTAAGCCGGGTTGATCCTGGATTTTCTGGTTTCACATTGTGTATTTCAGCCTTACATGCTTCGCTTCCCCGATGCATACCTCACACCCCTTGTGCCTCACTCTCACCGCCATCCTGCTGGCATCAATGCAGCCCTCAGTCACACCATGGGCCAAGCCTTTTGGCCCCCAGGAAAATGTTCGAGAGTACCCATGACCTATGTCAACAGATCCCCAGCAATGTTGTGGCAGCAAAGGAGTTAGTTGGAAGCTGTAAATTTCTCCTAGCCCCATGATTAAAATGTAGTTACATTCGTTGCTTGGGTGGGACAAAATAAGGAACTTTACCTTGGGTTCTGCTACAATCTATGGTTGTGGAGCAGAAAATGTTGTGGCCCAATTATTTACTGCTGATGTTCAGGATGCGGGCATTACTGCCACTCGTAAAGGATAATTGGAAACTTCACTTTGACTCCCAACTGTGTCCGGGAAGTAGTCGAGGTTCAATCCAGTATGTGGCTGTACGTTTTAAAGTCAGACGTAGTACATCACAGCCATCAAATGCACCAGAATCAATGTGCGATCATATATATATTACTTGTAAAAGGTAAAGGCCATTATTTACGTGCAGGAAAGTTAACACAGTTAAAAACACACATAACTCTCGTAACTGGTAGGCACGAGCACTTTCTAGGAAAGGAAAATGGCCCAGCCCTAATTCCTGCACCCAGGGCTTTAAGTGGGCCAGGTCTTCTTGGTGCTCAGCACCAGCAGTTCTAAAAAGTAAGTGCTGAGAGGGGTCCTTATCAGGCTCTCTATTTTAGCCCTCACCCTCAGAGTGAAAAAAAAACATTAACTCTGCAGCAGTACCACCATCCTTCGCTGGTCTTTGATGAAACTTCACAGACACGTTATACTTATTTCACACTCCTCGTTTTAGAAATGAACCATTTTCAATATTCTATACAGCAAAGTCATTGTTGTTACTTATTTATCTTCTGCAACTAACAACCATTGACAAAACCAATAGTCCTGGCTTGTTTTAGGTGTATTGTCATTTGTTGTATTATAAATCTGGATGCAATAACAGAAAGAGGCAGCAAAGTACCAGCCGGTGGCACACTTATGCTAAGCACAGCTTTTTAGCTTACATGTTTAAGCCACTGCCTTAATCTTATGGACGCGCCCCTTTGAGACAGACTGAAAGCCCTGCGTGCACCTAGAAAGGTATATCATAAATGACCAAATCCTTGCATTGAAATCTGTGTGCTGTGGACACTGGTTATATCAGCGAGCACATTTGCAGATAAGTTTCCTGCACTCTGGTAACGCTGGGAAGTACTGTCGGACACTACAGAACCCTGCCAATTAATACAAATAAATGATATTAAATGTTCTAAGGTATCAGGTCTTTGTCCTAGTTACCCGTTGAGCTCAATCTTCAAGAGAGACCGCTCAGTGGGTTTATGCCAGTATTCACGTCATGCCTGAAATCCAATAGTCCACACGCAACGGGAACTGGAATCTAACTCGCCAAAATAGGGGCGCTGCTGGCTGGCGAGTGTGAACACCAAAAAGTGAAATGTCTTATGTCAAATAGCTCGGTCTGGTTGCTTGGTGGACTAATACGTCCACTGTAGAGGTCTGCGTTCGACCTCATGGTCACAGGTTAAAATCCCAGTGGGTCCACTCAGCCTTTCATCCTTCAGAGGCCAATAAAAAGATTAACGTTGGGTAACACACATCTGTTATTCAGCGCTAAGATACCCCTCTGGGGTGAACGCTCGCTTTACAGCTGCACGTTATGTTAAATGTTCTGGGGTATTCGATATACCTCAATATCTGGTGCTAACAGCGGTAACTGGCAACCATAGAAGTCCCTAAGTGGCCCAATCAACATTCAAGCTGTAATGGGAATGGATAACGAGAATAAAATGGGATACACACCCTTGTTTGGAAAAAAGGTCTGCTTTCTGCGATTTTTGTTTAAATATAACTTTTCTGTTTCTTTAAAACTACAGACGTGTGTTATATCAATTTACACCACTAGATGGTAGTGTGGACCGCACTATGAAATCTATGGGGTTTGACACTGCTCACGGCCGTTGGTGATTATATTTTGGTTATTGCCGCCATTGCTAATGATGGACTGTATGTAGAAACAGTAATAAACATTTTTGAAATTTGTATTGTATTTTTAAATGTGATGTACATATTCGATTTAATGTGAAGTTGCTTTTTTTTAATGCAAGAGTTACGGATAATCGGTAAGGAGGGGCGCGCCGGTAAAAAATGGACCAGTTAATAAAGAGACTGCACCCTGAAGAACAGGTCAAGTGACGGGATTTAATTTCTTGTTCTACAGACATTGACCAATGAATGAGAAAGAGGGCGACCAATGAATGAGAAAGAGGGCAGACACATTTGAAATACCCTCTTTTTATGAGAGTATGTGGAACTTTATAGAGTTTCTTTCTGCCAGCACGAGGACATTGTTTTCACCTGTTCCCTGTGGTGCAGCGATATCAACAGTTTGCAGGGGGGTATTTATGTAGAGTTTTCGTCACCCTTGTGCCACGCAAGGGGGACACAAAACCTAAGTCAGATTTATAAAGCCACACAAGGCCACCTTGCGTGGCCCTGCATGGCTTGAGAAATCCAGAGTAACGCAATGCAGTGCAAATCCATAATGGCGGAGGAGCGTCGCCCCACAGCCCAGGGCCTGCAGATGATGAATAAAATGATAATAATGCAATGTTGTTATCATTTTAACTTGTCGCTGTCTGATTCGCGATGGAGTCCACGCAATGAGTATGGGGCGGGCCGGGCATGACAGGAAGGAGGAGTAGAGTGCACTTACAAGTGCACATGTCAGTTTGGCCAGCCGTCTTAGGCCGGCCAAACTGCCATGCGCACTTATGTTTTTCCAACCCAGTTGTGTTGCACAGCCAGGTTAGAGAAAAGCCACAGGCTCCCAGGCACTGTCTGATTGGTGAACAAGGCCTCTCAGGCCAATTCTGGCGCTGCTCTCTTGCTAGTTATAGCATGAGAGCAGCGTCCAGATTGGGTGGGGAGCCTGTGCTCTAAGGTCCATCCACTTCCTGACCAGACAAGAGGAGCAATGAGGTGGCCAGCAGCGTCCCCAACTCTCCCCGGCCGCCCTACCACAGACAGGCGGCAGCCGCCACTGCGCAAATCACTATGTTGTGTTACTCTGCCCTGGGAAAGGCGTTCAATGGGTGGAGCGTGGGTGTTGCCATGCAACCACCCATGGATTTTGGTGCATTCCCCGATATACTAACACTGGTCAACCTAGGAATGCATCAAAATTCTATGCCTCCTCAGGTGTGGCGTAATGAGGAAAAATATCTTTATTTATTTATTTAGTGTATTTATAAAGCGCAAAACCTGTCACCCAGAGGGCATCCTGGCGCTTTGATCAAGAACCATAGACTTTAACAGCTCAGGCCATTTATGGAAACAGGTGGGTTTTTAACGCTTTCCTAAAAGGAAGGTAGTCCTTGTGGCTTCTCAGAGAGAGTGGCAGGGAGTTCCAAAGTTTGGCCGCTGCGACACTAAAGGAGCGGCCACCCATCCTCACTCTGTGAAACCTCGGAACTACAAGAAGATGCGCCGAAGAAGAGCGGAGGGGCCGCGAAGCAGAGTACCATGCAAACATTTTTTGCTAAGGGATGGGGCCCTGTTGGTGAACGGCTTTAAACACAAGACACGCAGCTTTATATTGCACCCGCAGATGAACCGGGAGCCAGTGTAGGTCTCTTAAAGCAAGGGTGGAGGAGCTGGACCTAGGGCGAGAGAGAGCCAGCTTAGCGGCCATGTTTTGCACCCGCTGTAGCTTACCGGTCAGGTTTTTTGGGGCCTCCAAAAGAAGCCCATTGCAGTAGTCGAGGCGACTTAATATGGTCCCACGAACTACTTCCGGCCTAGCTTGAGTGGGGAGAAGGGGCAGAACCTTGCGCAGCATGCGCAGCAGCATCATACACGTAGAAGTGGTTTTATTGACGTGTATGTCAAGCTGTAGGTTAGGGCCAAAAATCACCCCCAGATTACGGGCTGATTCCGCCGCCAGTACTGGCTCAAGGAAGGTACTAGGCCAAAAGTTCTCTGGGAGTGCCCGCGGAAACCGGTCGATGGAACAATGGAGTACCTCCGTCTTGGAGCTATTGAATTGTAGGGAATTAGCTCGTAACCAGTCTGCTGTGGCTGCCATGCAGCGATGGAAAGTATCCAGCGAGACCGCATTATTCCCTTCCAGAGAAAAGACCAGCTGGGTGTCATCGGCATAGTTAAATGCCGAGACACCAAAAGATTTTATTACCTGGACTAAGGGACGGAGGTACAGGTTAAAGAGTATAGGGCTGATGGCCGAGCCCTGTGGGACCCCCTGTCCTACACTCCTTGGCTCAGAGCTAAATGGTGGAAGTGAGACCAACTGTTGCCTGCCATCAAGATAGGATGTCAGCCAGTCTCTTGCCCCATCAGTGACCCCGCACTCCTCCAGTCTCCTGATAAGGGTCCGATGGCAGACCGTGTCGAACGCGGCCGACATGTCGAGCAGCACTAAGAAGGCTGCCCGACCACTGTCGACACGCGAACGAAGATTGCCCAACACGGTCACCAGCGCGGACTCCGTCCCGTGTCCGGGGCGGAAGCTAAACTGGTCCTCATCGAACCAACCGATGTTCTCCAGGAAACCTGAGAGTGAACGAGTCACCCATTTTTCCAGAATCTTGATCGGAAAAGGGAGCAAGGAAATAGGCCTGTAGTTGGAAAGACAGGCAGGGTCCAAAGTGGGCTTTTTAAGCAGAGGTGACACTACTGCTAGTTTCCAGCATTCAGGCACCGATGCCGACTCCAAAGATTGGAGACAGATCGAGAACAAAGGCAAGAAAAGATCTGCGTTGAAAGCCTTCCAGAATTTGGGGGGCAGAGGGTCAAGCGGAGACCCCGAGGACACCGTCTGTGCCACCTTACAGAATTCCTCGAAGGAAGGGGAAGGAAAAAACCTTAGTTGGGGTCGACTGGATGGGGTAACCGGAGCTCCCAAACAAAGGTCAGGGGCAATGAGCTGGGGTCGACTGGATGGGCTGTCCGGAGCTCCCAGATACAGGTCAACACCACCTGTCTGGGGTCGACTGGGCAGACCCACCGGAGCTCCCACGGGAGCTCCCAGGGCTCCCAAGGTGCAAACAGAGCCAGTCGGCTGGGGTCGACTCGGTGAGCTGCCCGGAGCTCCCAGACTCGGGCCAAAGGCAGCAGTCCGGGGTCGACTGGGCAGCTCAGCCGGAGTTCCCATATCCAACCCTCTTGGAGAAAGGACAGGCGACCGGGGTCGACTGGGTGGCACGGTCGGAGCTCCCAAGCCAGTGCTGGAGACAATTGGCTGGGGTCGACTGAACGAGCCAACCGGAGCTCCCGAGCCGAAGGCAGTAGGTAAAGGGTGCGTTAGGCCCTCTAAAATCTTAGCAGTCTTCTCCTCAAAAGCAATGGCCAGCGAGTCACAAAGTGCCTGCAACGCACAAACCGTATTAGCCGCACAGACAGGGTGGGACAGGTCTCTGACAATTTTAAACAGGGCTTAAAATTTCTCCTTGTTACATCCTTTCTCTATGTGTGCAGCATTTTTAGCACAAATAGAAAGAGGAAAATATCTCTGGGGATTGTTTTATGCAGGACGATGTCCCTTCTTGCACAAAAAAAATTGCAGGCACCCTTGTACCGAGATACAAGCAATGCAGGCACCCTTGCACTTAGATACAAGGGCGCCTGCATTGGTGTTAGGTGGCACATTCTGCGCCAGTGCAGGGAAATGACAGGAATGCACCGTATATTAAGTACAGCGTATTCCTGACCTTTGCCTATTACGCAGAGCAGCAAAGTGACTTGCTGTGCTGCATGATAGTTTTATAAATATGCCCATAGTATTTAGGTGGCCAGGGGATGCTAGGTAGTCCAGGCCGTCCATGCCGTGTATTCCATTGGCCATTTCTCCAGCAGAGGTGGGGGTGAGGGCGAGGGTGAGTCTGTTTTTGAAAGGCCAGGGCCGTGCTTGGTGCCTCTGTCACTTGCCCCGGCTCCATGGATGGGCTGGGACAGAAATAACCCCCCCATTAATAAGAAAGCTAAAAAAGTGTCCCATGTTTGCAAAGGGGGGCATTCTTGAGCTTGTAAATATCATGCTGTCTAAGGGTTTTAGGTTTTAAATATTGCACGGATTTGAACTTACGGCAGGCAATGTTTTTTTTTTATATCAGGAAAATCAACAGTAAAACCCGGCCCATTAGACCATAAAACAGGCCCACAAAAAAACTGGCTAATACACTGATCTAAACTGGGTAATACACTGATCTGTCAGACCAGCCTGTCAGGTACTGCCTGATTGCCACAGGCCAGTCCGATCCTCCCCAGCTCCCCATGGTTAACTGCAGCAGGCTCAGGGAGGCTTGAGAGGGAAGGAGAGGGAAGGAGAGGAAAGGTGGAGAGAAAGGGTCCAGAGAGGGAGAAGAGAGAAAGGAGAAGAAGAGAGAGATGATGGGTAGATGGAAAAAAAGGGACTACGCGAGGAGCCAGAGGGTGGGGCTAGTTAGAAATTTTGGTCTAATATAGAACTGTGTGTGCTGCCTTCTGGCTGCCTGCCAGACTGTATAGCAGGATCCCTCTATCCATTCATCCTAAAGCAAGCCCTGGACCTCATCCAAACGGTGGTAGCCCTGTATCCCATGCGGCCAGTCCATCCCGGGTACAAGGCAAGGGATTGGTACTTTGCTGTTGACACTGAATGTGAGTCACAGACTTCAGAGGCCCCAATCTCATTAATAGCTGGTCTGGGACACCCTCATGATGGGGCACCAACTTGACTTTTGACAGCCAGGCTCTGGTTTAGGGTTAAGATGCAATAGTAACTTGCTTCCTCTATGTCAGGGGAACCTTATGTCACAGGACGATGGTTTCAATGGTTTTTGCTGTGGTGGCTAACAGAAGACATCAAAGAGGAGCTTGGCTCAGCAGGAGGCAGCTCTCTGCAGATCATGCTTCTTTCCCTCACTGAGCCATGTTCTGTGATCCTCGAATGACGACAGTATCAGTGACTACTGAAGGAGGCTATTTTGTCCACAAAACATTTAACTCATAAGGGGCCATTTCATTTTACCCTGGTTGGTTTAGGAAGCCTCCTCTTCAGCCAGGTCCCTGTGGTAGTTTGCCAACTGCAATGTTTTATTTTTCATTCCCGGGAAACAATCCATTCTTCTGACTAGAGCTAAAACTCTTTGAACGTGTTGGTACATGGCACTGCATTCTGGATTGGCTGGGGATTGTTTCACTGGATTCTGATTAATGAGTGGCAAATCGTTTCCCTCTGTCTCAAACTGATTATGTTTTGTTTAAATATCGATTACCATTTTTTTTTATATTTACACGTGTTCTGCAAAACTGGTTTGCAAAAATTGAGAAGATTATATTTGACCAAAACATGTCTGCTGCACTTTAGGCCAAAAGACTCCACTTTCGAGCCTCACAAGTGACTGCTTCTCCATCGTTTTCATCTCTCGCTTTCATTTTCTGTGAAAAGCAACATCCCTGCCTATGCAAGCTGGACGGCCGTGTGCAACTCTGTTGCTGAAATGGGTAGTGATCGGGTCCCATTCATTCTTCCAAGGTGGGCACATTTAGTGTCATTAGATTTGGTGACGGTAACGCGAAATACTCTGGCTTGGAGCACAAAGCGAATCTTATCTTCTAGTCTTATGAAGCTTATTTCCCCAAGTTGGAATTATCTTATCTTTTCTTTTCTTGCAGAGGTAATACCATTAGAGCATTCTTCACTAGCGAAGAACCCTCCAAAAGGAGACTAACCACTCTCTCCAAAAATCCAACGATTTTCTATGACCTTTCAACTCTAAATCGGGCATTGGTTCTTCGCCTGTGATATCATATATTCCATATTCCCCCTCAAACCCTTTTCTATCTCATCATCTAAAACGTCCTCCTCCTCGTCCTCCTCCTCCGTCTTCTCCATCATCCCTGAACATCTGGAGTCTTAGCTCCCATCATACGTTCATCATACCCTTCAATGTTCTTTGTATTCTTTCCACATTTCCTCTCCTTTAACCTGGCAATGTATTACTGGAACCGCCTCACACTGATGTCTCTCTCTCTCTCACCTTCGTCAAGGCTTTTTCACTCGACACGAGTTGTACATCATCAAATTCCAATTGTCATGGCCAATATTGATAATTGAGACTTAATGGGAATGGTTGCTTCGAAATGCAGTGCCCTGACGGGAGTGTAGGAAGTCTGAAACTCTTGGTTCTCTCACAGGCTGATTTGCAGCACTTTCTGCTGCTTTGTGATTGGCTGAATCACACTGGAGCAACTGGGGAAACCCCCCTTTAAAAGCATCATAGAAAGGCAGACGGTCTTCAGTGCGCCTCCCTTTGAAAGGTACTAAAGGGCTTGTACCTCCCTTCAACGTTTCATCCTTAACAACACTCTACCGACTTTAAATTGTGATGTGATTCAGAAATGCCACAGAATCTTTGTTACCTGCAGACATTAAAGCATGACCCGAAAGAAGAGGGGAAAGGAGCCCTAGTTTCGAGTCGGTCTTAGTTTGGTTTTACAGATCAGATCTGAAGGCAAACAGTTACAGGCCGGCACTTGGACAAAGGAAAAGAGAAGCTGCATGCTGGTGCTGGAGGGAAGAAAACCGAGCTGAGATGCTTCAAAAGCTACGAGATGGGCGTGTGGAGGAACCAATCACGAGTTAGCTTATAAGCGGGTGGGTGTCCTTGCCTGAATGCACCATAATCGAGGGGAGTGGACACCCGAAAGCAACCCTGTGGTTAGATGCTTAATTGCTATGTATTTATCCGTCATTTTCGCCTGGTTGGGCCGCCTCTGCTGGGCCTGTGCCTCGTTGGCTCGCATACCTCTCACCTCCTCCACCTTTGGCGGGTGTCACGTGGCCTGAGGGGCTTCTGCACGAGCCCTCTCTCAGGCCTCCTCTCTTCACTCGTCTGGGCTGCCTGACACTGCCCAGAGCCCTCTGGCACGCCGCCTGCTGATAGTTTTACAACCCGAGATAAGAGCGGCACGCGGAGGCCTAGTATCAAAGCAATGCTTGTTTGGAAAAAAAGACATGCCCAGCTCGGATTAGTTTATTCACTGCTTCAAACGAGCACAAAAAATAAGTAATGGAGCTATAGGTGTAAAAAAAGTATTTGTCAACTCCCATTTGCAATAAGCATGGGGATTCAAACATGTTCAGAAATGCAAAATAAAGCTCTTTTTGGTTAGAAAACAGACTCTGAAGCTAAAGCAAGCGTCCTGAAGAGATCACATGCTGACACTTCACCCACAAAGCTGCGACAAAGAATGAGAGCTGAGTGCCCTGAGCATCTATCTCGCAGGATTCCTCTGCTTTCAAGGATCATTGTTGAACAGAACATGTAAGACATTCAGACCCAGGCTACAGCTGGAAATATCCACAGAATACCCAGGGCTTTAAACGGAAATATAGAAGTGCAGACACGCAGGGGCTTATTTACACGCCCCTTGCGCCACTTTTGCGTCACTTTTCCCATGTTAAAAGTGACGCAAAAGTGGCAGAAGGGGCTTGTAAATTTGCCCCTCACTCTTTAGAGTACCTGTTTGCTCCTGAGAAGTGCTGGTACTCTCCCATTAAAGATATTGCAGCACAGTTGAAAAGTGCAGGTAGTCTCCCTTTCAGATTGAAGAATTGCAGGTACTCGGTACCGGACAGCACCTGCCCACTTAAAGCATGTCTCATACTCCTCCAGCACAGCACAGATACCTCCATAGATGTATCACCTGTCTCAGAACGGGACTACCCTCCAAGCAACAACGCACAACCACACACCTCGGATATAGTTGGGTATCAGTGAACTCACAACAGCAGGCATGACAATAAACAACCCTCACAACAGTGCACAGAGGATGATGTAGCACATGAGGGCTGTCCAGTTCAGATGCAACAGGAGGTTTAACATGGCTGCGCATGCAACACCTTCCATCTAGAAGCAATGCAGAGCATCAGACAAAAGCACACCTCCTACACATCTCACATGTTCCATATATTTCGGTATCCCAGGCTCACAACATTACCAACCTTAATAATGTTTAAGCAATGATATCTCCCAGTGGGACATATTAGAACAATACATACATTCAACACTGCTCATAGACCTCAAACAGGTTGTTCTCACAGCAGCACTCCGCTTTTTATACAGCACTCTATGACAGCACTCTATGACAGCATGTAATGGAATAAAACAACAACCACTGGTCACCCCAAAGCTAACATGATTTAATGGTAAAGGTGGATCACAACAAGACACCGTAATCTCAGTTGCCTCAGACACATACATCACAGTGGGTATTGCACATACTAATTCTCCCAAATGGCATGTACACAAAATGGCAAAGCTCTCTGGCTACACCCACAAAACACACTTCCTGTTACAACTCACGTGCGACCAAACATGTACATGAAAACAGCATATTTACCACACCAAAACTACTGATGATTCAACTCAAACAATCACAAAAAAGTTTCTGTCTTTGACAGAATATTTGATAACAGAGAAGCAGGTACAAAGATCTGACACTGCCCTGAGGCCATACTAATGTCAACTTATCATTGTACACATTTCTAACATTAAACAACACAACATGGGTATAATTCTATATATTGTAATAGCCATTTGGTAGATCCCCGGATGACCAGCAACACAGCATACTGGAGAAACTATTCTCAAAAAATACAACTACCCCAAGTAAAAGCAGGCAGTAAATGAAGTAAGGGCAGAAATCACTTGTATTACCAAACTACCTACAGCTAATGTCAATACAACTGATACTATACATTTTTATTGAAGAAATATTTATGTTGTGTCTACTGGGAAAGGATTGTACAGTATACAATTTCTTGTATGTACTATAGGCCGAACCTTCAAAGGCAGCATTAATATTGTGTCACACATTGTAATGCTGGGAAATACTAGGTCACTTACACCTGTGGCATATTGTTCTGCCATTGATATTACTACATTATCCAAATATACGAACCATATTACCAGTGTCCTAGAATTAACCCGTCTCTACATTAGTGTTGTGCAGAGATGCAAAGTTAGGAGGCTCGTAGTTTCATGATTTTTTTAAACTTTGCAAACCTTGTGAACTTTAAGAAAGTTGGTGCAGCTTTATTAACCCTTTGATGCAGTGGGATACTGTCCCCACTGTTCCTTTGAGCTACACTCCGAAGAAGTTCTGTAAACTCGGGCAAACTTTGTAGTCCTTAATAGTGGTGGGCACAACTTGGGTAATTCTCTCTAGCGTAATTACTGTAAAATTACTGACAATTATGCATAATTGTGTGAGAAGCATAATCCAGCATTTAGCACAAAATGCACTGTTGTGTCTAAAATAGGCCAGAGGATGCATTTTCCGCTAAGAAAATAGCACTGAATTCTACAGGACACGTGCAGCAGAAGCCAGCAGCTGCTCACTCCCTCTTAGTTTGTTTCTTCCGTGCTCCTGCAGTAGGACTTTTGCCCCAAATTGCTGGCTGGAGTAATTGCATCATTTTGATAATTTCGCATCACAACAGTAATGTGCAATTACTGAAATTACTCCAGGTACTTTGGTGTAATTGTCATTTCTCCCAGGCCTAGACCTGAACTGTTGTTTTCTGTCTGCCCTTTAAAGCTCCTGCTCTCCACAGGTGTCACCCCTTCCACGGCTTACTCAATTATTACCAGTGCTTTAAATGGGCTGGTACTGTTCGGTACTGAGTACCAGCACTTTTTTATTTTGAGAGGGAGAGTACCTGCACTTTTGAAGAGTGTCTTAATGCTTTTAATTGGAGAGTACCGGCACTTCTCAGAAACAAACAGGTACTCTGGTACAGAGTACTTGCACTTCTATGTTTCCAATCTAAGCACTGATTATTACCCATCCACCTCCCGCACATTGTATGTGCCTGGGGAGAGTTGCCGCCGACACATGATTTCCTGATACACTGTGTCCGCCCACTGGATATCCTGTGGCAGAAAAGCTTGAACTATAGGTGTCGGGTCAGTTAAACTCCACCTCGGGTTGGCTTGGAAAGTCTGCCTCACTTTAATCGAATATTCACATGAAATTTAAAAAATAGTGCCCACCCCACTTCAAATGAGGATATTTTTCGTATGCACACTTCTCAACTCCTCTTTCCTAACCTTCAAATTAAACTTTTTATTTTATTTTTGAGTGTTCTGTTGAAGCATCAAAGGTTCGCAACCATGACTATTTTGACCACCTGTTCAACCTAACGCATACCATGTTCTAAACATGTCTGAAAAAACGTATTCTGTCCGCTGCCTTACTCAGACTTTTTCAAACACAGCCCTGCCAGTTTACATCTGTGAAATAAATGCTTACGTTTACACGAAGCTAAGCATTGAAAAGTTTTGTTTCAGCTGACCAAGTCATCCTGCATTTTCTTTTTATAAGGTGTCTCTATGACTAACTATTGGACATTTGTAATGCTCCCTCTACTGACCACCAGGGGCTCAGTCTCCCACAATAGATCTAAAAACAATGCTGTTCTGAGAAAGGTCGACCTCTTTTCACCCCTCGTCAAAAATCTGAATTGAATCCCCATTCCAGCTAGAATCAAGTTCAAAATCCTCATAGAAACCAATGAGTGCTTGGGAGGTGCGTCTCTACTCTACCCCCATTTTTTGTTGATATATTGTGCCCTGCAGGTGCTGAAAATACTTGAGGTCTGTCCATTTCCATCTGTAACCTCACAGCTCAGGTATCTGGTCAACACTATTCCGCAGGTGAGGTCCATGAGCTATTAGATCCAGTTCCCACTCAATTCAATTTCAATTTATAATCTTTATTCGGTTCTTAAAAAGACACCATAAAAGCACATATACAAGATACACACAAAAATGTTTAAAAACGGAAGTAAATTTCCTTTAAAAAAAGAGTTATAAAAGTTAAAATTATCTGTTATTTAACACCAAAATTCATTAAGCTAGGGGAGCAGAAGTTAATTGTACGAGGGGACAGGAAATATTAGGGTCCAGGTTCTCTGGTGTTCCTCAGCCGTATTGCCATCCGAATGAAATTTATAGTGCAAAAAAGGGTGTAAGCATCCTCAGCTTCCTGTAAGAACCTCAGGGCCAATTTTGCATGTTTAAATTTTAGGTCTTTCAAAATCCCCACCAGGAACTTACGTCTTGGTACGGTGTAAAAAGGGCATAATAAAACAAAGTGAAGGGTATCCTGCGGAGACCTGTGGTCGCAGCCGCAGGTACCCTTCTCTGCCACTGTATGAGTGAACCCAGCCGGAACCGCAAAGAGGTGGTGAAGCATGTTAAGTCTAAAGCGGGTCATGACATAACGATCCTGGGAGTTATACATGACTCTCAAATAGGGTTCCATTCCATGCTTCACTGTGAGTTCGCTGTAAGATAGACTAGTGGGTTTATGTCTTTCTTTCTCCGCCCTTAGTGACTGAAGCCGTACCGGAAAACATTTTTTCACCCAAGCTTTGCTCTCAGTTGTTAAAGAGTCAGGGGATGTGAAAAAGTTTATACAGTCAATCTCTGCTAATGATTTCTTGACGTATTTCAGCCAGGGGATGTCTTGACCTTTGTCTCGTTTTAGGCAGTCCAATATGATTTGTCTTGTTAAGGCCGCCTCTGGGTTGGTCCATAATTTAACCCAAGCCAGGAGAGGTTTAATTTTAATCCTGTCTTCTATGAAGGGTTCTCCCACCTCCTCATGAATGATGTGAGCCGGTACACTCTGGGGCACTTTCAGGATCCTTCTCAAAAATTTGTTTTCTTCTGTCTGGATTTGCTGAGCTTTGTTATCCAAGAAGCCCCACACTTCTGCCCCATAGGATACCTTCGCACAGCAAATTGATCTGTACAGGTTCAGTATTTGTTCTGGAGACCATCTTCCCAGTCTTTGGCCATACCCCATGATGGCCCCTACTGATGCTGCCAGTTTCATAGCCTGTTTTTCTACCAGAGGTTTGAAGTTTAGCTGGTTGTCGAACAGCACCCCCAGGTATGAGAAGGTCTTGACCTGGTCTATCTTATGTGACCCAATATGGTAGGCGAAGTTCCCTTTTGTCAGTTGCCCTGATGACATAATGTAGGATTTTTCCAGATTTGTCGCCAGGTCCAGCTTATCCATAAACATAACAAACCCGTCAATCAGTTTTTGTAATCCTAAAGGAGTTCTGGCAAGCAGAACCGCGTCATCGGCGTAAAGTAATACAGGCACTGCACGATGACCGATTTGGGGTGAGTCCACCTTCAATTTGAGGAGGTCTTTTTCCAGCGAATTAATATAAATGGAGAAAAGGTCTGTCCATTTCCATCTGTAACCTCACAGCTCAGATATCTGGTCAACACTATTCCTCAGGTGTGGTCCATAAGCTATTAGATCCAGTTCCCACTCAAAAGCAGAGCCCACCATTTTCTGGTTGTATCAGCAATGCACCAAGAACAACCCCTAGAGAGGTTGACCTACACCCATCACTGATCTGCTCTGCCAATGCTGGACCACATACCCCCTCAGTATGGCTATGTGCTCAGGCTGCTTATCTGTACCATCTCACTTGAGGTTGAAGGTCCACAAATCAAAATCTGCAGTCTATAGGGTCAATGCGATACGAGAAATTCAGTGAAAAAGCTCTTCATGTGCACAATACATTTTCTTAATTTCAAATGCAAACTTACCTTTGAACAGTTTTTAGATGATGTTATGCCCCTTCAGGCTAAAGCTATATATTTGCAGTTCAGATATGGGATTTTACCATTGTACACTAGAAGAAGTTATTGGGCTAATGCACTTGTTTTATCTACATGCCCTCTGTGTTTGGACAAACCAGAGACCATAGAACATTTTCTCTTTTTCTGTACTGCATATGATGATTATTGGAAAAAATAGATCATCGCAGTTTGTCGTATTTTATCTTGTACTCGCCCCTCTGATGCCATTAGGATATTTACGTCTGATAATACCAGGTGGTTTGTATTTGCACTAACTAGGTATCTTCTGTATGCGTGGCGGAAACGTTTGAAGTTTTTATTTTTAATAATTAATTTTAGTATATGTAAAACCGTATTTATTGAAATTAACTGTTATTACTTCTTAATTGTAATTGTTCGTATTTCGTACATGATGTTTTTATCTAATTTTATCCAACTGTTATCTGATATTGTATTATGATGGCTTTTATTCATGTAAATGATCAATTTTTCATTTGATCGAATAAAATTACTACTACCCTTCATGTGCAGCGTCACTCCCAGTGAAACTTTTCCCATCTACCACTTAGTAACCGACTTTCTCAAACTCAGGAAACCTCTAAAAACTCAGGTCTTTAACACTGGGTTATGGCTAGTCAAGCTTCCATTCAATAACTTGGTACCTGTCTGTGATCGCTTATTTTGTTGCCGAACCAACACCTAAGCTGCCCAGTACCTTCAGTACTATAGGCTCTTTCAGACACAATAGAATCGTTCCAGGTTATACCATCAAGCCTCTATGTACAAGGACACGGCCCCGCAGCAGCAGATCCAATCTTTTACTGACTGATTGTTCCTCTATGTCTAGAATTCTTATGTTTTCTGCCTCATGTACATTCACCCCAAGTACTCCTGCAATGCTTCACAACCCCCTCTCCCCAAAAAATAAAGGATAACTAAATAACTTCTGCTGGTCCTTTTCTCTCTTCTTTGATCGTGTCCAGAGACGATTGATTTTGTGTTGTGCCTTTTGTATCTGCCATAACTAAGTACATCAATACATAAATAAATGCCTTATCATGAGAATTATGTGTGCTGTTGGCTAATACACTTCAGTTCTTCACTGAACGCCATATATTTAGGCAGTCTAATCAATAAGTCGCCCTAGTTGGCCCATTAAGCATGACTTGATGTAGCTGCTACAATAATTGGCTATCCCATAGCTTTAGCGGTCCATTAAATAATAGATGCTGGTATACATTACCGAGTGTAGCTCAGGATTCTGCCTAGGAGTGTCTGCCTCCTGGGAGGTGTCTGCAGGGCAGTCTGTTGCTTTGCTTTCTTTGGTTTCTGCCCCACATATCCACTGGTCTTCGGTGGCGGAGTCACCTGAGGTTCTGGTCCCACCTGTTCTCTGCTCTCTGTCACCTCCATGACCTCTGCGCTCACCCACTGGCAGGTGTGGCACTGGGTGATATCGGCTTCCAGACCAAAGGGGGCATAGAGGGTGATGCTGTCGCAGAGTGGGCAGGATGGCATGTTGGGGTCAATAAAATCCAAAATATCTTCCTCTTCCTCTTCTTCTCCAGTGTCGAGCAGAGGCACCCGGGTGCTTATGGGTAGGGCCTGGATACCACCCAGGCCGAACACATCGTTGAATACTCTGCATATTGGGCATGGGACACTGTAGTCGTTGTCCAATGCCAACCTCTCCAGGCAGCCTTCGCAGAAGGTGTGGAGGCACACAGGGAGAATGCGGGGTTTGCGGGCGCCAAAGGACCGGAAGTCGTCGAGGCAGACGGTGCAGCGACGGAAGTCGGCAGGCACTTCACTCTCAAGATCAAGAGACATGGCCACAATCGTCGCGATCAAACAAAGCAATAATAACCAATTCTTGTTTTTCTGTTGAGGGTTAGTACATTTCTGAAATGTTAGTTATTTCACTGGAGATCCAGGTCTGCTAAGCAGTGGAAAGAAAGAAATGTCTTAAGTTGGGCATTAATTCCCCTTATAGGCAGGAAGTAGAGTAGTCTGTAGTCCATAGTTCCCAGTCCCAAAGAAATATCCAAAGTGCCTCTTCACTAATCCAAGAGCCAGACCTCTTCCCTAAAAGTGGACTCCAGAAGAAATTTTCACCGATTGATAAATTTGACAATGCCCATAGTGACCCAGCTGCAATGCTCGCCAATCTAAAACACAGATTCAGCTAGGCATGCATCATGAGCCACCTTGCACCAGAGAGTGGCCCACTTCTTTGCGCTTCCATCTCCTTGTGCTAACCTGCATGGTTGTGGTGGCATCATCTCAGGTGGGTGCAACCATGCACACCGTCAGCTCGGTTGGCCTTTTGGATCTGCTTCTGCGGCATCTGTGACCATCCTTCCACCAGGACAGTCACTCGCTCAGTGGTGAGCCTTAAAGAGGCTAACGCTGTGACTGCCAAGCACCAAGCAGTGTCCGGTAACTCGCTGCTCTCGGGCTATGGGCATTAACAATGTAAGAGGGTATGGTTTCACCCTGGATCGATTACACACTACGCTTACAGCAGCAACGCAGGATAGTTACTAAGCACAACGGCCTGGCTTTATTCTGGATTCTCATTTCATGGCTTTTGTCTCCATGGAGGTACTTTAATTCAAAATCTTGTACTTTAGTTCTGCTTTTTAAAGGAAAGATACATTTAAGTCCGCTCTTTAAACTAAAGTGAGGTATACAAACCTACTCACAATTGGAATTGTATGTAGTTGCCGCCACTCGTCATATCTTGCCTAACACACACTTTCCAACAGACCTTTGTATTTGCACATTGACAAGCAGTCTCATAGTTACGTTGGATTCTTATTCTCTCATATTATGAAGATATTCCCTTCCTCATGATGCAATGTTTTAACTTTTCTGTAGTTGTGATTATTAAGCCGAGCCTGGTTCCTTCCCTAGCCATCTCCCCATTTATTTTTGTTATCCATTTGTGTATTCTTTCCCTTCTCACCTATTGTGCAAAGATTCCATGTTTTTTTTTTATTTAATATACATGTCACATTTAGTGCAACATTACTACCCATGTAAAATTGATGACAATAGTTGTTTAAATGCTGCCATACGCAATATACTGTGAGTCTGACTTTATTTTCAATATGCATTGTGCAGCGCTCTGAAACCTGGCTGGGGCAGTTTGCGCTATCTAGTACAATAAAGTCTTTTCGAGGGCAAGTGGTGGGCTGATGACGGGATTAGCTCCAACGATAGGAGGGCCTAAAGTCAGGCCTGGTATTGGTGAACAGGATTCTATTAACCGCGCCATTTTAGTTTGCAATCACTTGTGTCAGTTTTTGAATGACATGATGGAGCCTCCAGAGGATATTTTCACAACTGGCCCATTTCCAGCTAAGTGCAGTTCGATTTAAGCTGGGCTCAACTTCGCTCAGACACCTGGAGAAATTATAAGCACAAGCATATTTCTCTTAAAACATAAAGAAAGACACTATTCATACAAAAACTGAAAATACATTATTTACGGAGTGGTGTTAATTCGATCGGAGGAGACCATGAGTGTATGGGGTTTGGAGCACACCGGACACTGAAAGAAAAGGGTGAGGTTAATTTAACGTGCCAGAGTCAACTCAATTTGAATAAGGCAAAAAATGCACGAAAGGGTAAACACGAAAAATAATGGTGTCATGATTGCGGGGTTTCCGCTTCAGGAATCCCTGGTAATTCGTCCTGCTTGGGACTAGCATTGGTTCCCCCCTTTCAGAGAGATTTTCCCTTTTGGTCTGGAAGTTAAAAGGAGGGGGTTGCATAATACAAATCTCTCTCCTCATTTGTCAGAGGCTATCTGGAACTTTTATAAACTATTTATCTAAAGGTCCTATCACTGTTTGAAAGACAGGGGCAGCTCCTCCTTAATGGCGGAGGAGCATCGTTACACTGGTCAGTCAGTCACAGGAAAATAAAATGATGATAAAACCTATAATCTCATTTTATTTTTCTGTGACTGGATCTGGCTGGCATGCCTGTGTAGGGCGGGTCTGGGCCGGACCATGACAGGGAGGCGTGGTGGGCACTTACTCCACCCAAGTTGCGTTCACAGCCGGGTTGGAGAAAAGCTGTAGGCTCCCAGGCACTGTCTGAGCCGCAGACCAGGCTGCTCAGACTAATCTTGGCGCTGCTCTCATAGCATAAGAGCACCATCTTGATTGGGTGGGGAACCTTTGGTTTCAAGTGACTGTGGGAGAGAAGCAGCGAGGCGGCCGTTGGCGGCAGGAACAGGTAAGTTACAAAAAAATATTATTATTTTTTCCCCTCATCAGCTTTTGTCTCTTCATTTGCTTGCTTTTCAAATCCTTGGCGATGATTTTAAATTAAGGTCCATGTTTTCCATTTTTACTGATTTTAACAGATAAATACAGACAGAAAATATTAATTTTCTTGTCTGTATGTATTTTTAAATGTGGATAAATACGGAAATTGGGTTGCTTTTTAAGTAATTAAAAATTCAATAATTCTAAATACTGTCTTCCATGACTGCCAGGCCAATAGATGTGTGGATTGATAGAAAAGGGGGTTAAAATAGAAAGGATATTTAGTAAAGAGGCTTTAAAAGCAGTAGATATGCACAAGGTGCATATTTTCATAGAAGTGCACTGATTTATCTTTTGCGGGTGTTCACAGCGCTGAAATCTGGCAGACGTTCATGTATGAGTGAATACATGTGGAACTATACTAATTTCAGCTTAATTTTTCTACAAAACTCAGAATAAATATGGGTAAATACAGATAAAATTAGCAAAAAATAAATATGGATAAATACAGACGGAAATGGCATAAAAAAATATCATAAAACTGGGAGTCCTACTTTAAATGTAGGCTTTCCATTTTCACCTTGAAAGGAGTGTGAGTAGCTATAGAGGCTTTTCCAGAGCCTAATGGAACTCCAAGACATGGGGAAGCCTTGGCGTTTCTTCTTTAAAAAAGTTTTTCTTGAGTCCATCCTATAGTTCATCCTTTTGCCCCACCCTGGGGCCTTATTTATGAAGGCCTTGCGCCACCGGTGCGTCACTTTTTCCCATGTTAAAAGTGACGCACCGGCGGCGCAAGGCCTTCATAAATAAGGCCCCTGGAATTTAACATTAGTGTTGTGAGTATTATAGATTCACTCTTAGAACCACTGCAATCTGTGGATATTAAAGCTCTTTCCATGAAGGTAGCCTTCTTGATGGTGACTATTTAAATTCAATCAATCAATCAATCAATCAATCAATCAATCAAATATATCTTTATTCGCCATATTTATGTGTCATAAAAGATTAAAACACAGTACAAACAAACAGAATAAAAAACAATCAATCTCATTACAATAATGCAATGAAGTACGGTGTTTTTCTGATTTTTAATTTAGGCCAAACAAGAGAGGCAATCAAGCGGCATAAAAGAGGGGTATGCAACTGCTGTAAAAATAACAAAGCTGGTCTACATCGATGAAATTTAAAATCTTTAAAAAATTGGAATTACAAAGTTCATTCTAGGGAGTAGATAAAAGGAGCAAAAGAACACAATATGTAGGGTCGTATGTAGAGACTTCCCATTGCAGGGGCAAAAACATTGATCCGATATAGTGCAACTATTTGCAGGGAATACTACCAGGAGAGGTAATAAATTAAAACGAAACCTGGTGAGGGCAAAGAGTTGTCTGTTATGAATAAAGGAGAGATACTGTTGGAGACACTTAGGATTGTGCACCAGATTGTACACACTTACAGTTGGTTTAAGTTATCTAAAGAGTTTATCATAGACGAAGCCTTTTCATCAAACGCTTGTTTAAGGTACCCTTTTCGAGGTGGTGGTAAGAGTTTGGGGAAGGAAATAAGCCTGGTTGATCAATCAACTCCCATGCAGAATTCAAATGTTCAAGCCAAAGAATATCAAAGGCAGAAGTGAGTCATAAGCATTCCTTTATAACAAGATTGTTAAGGGCGGTTTCCTCCATTTCACACATAGAGTGCGAAAATAAGAGAGGCGAAAATTTGATTATGTCCTCTATATAAGGGATACCCATTTCAGCGTGACAGATAGCACTAGCACAGCTTCGAGGGTCTGCCAATAGTTTTTTCAAAAAAGTGTTTTCTACTTGTTGAATCCCTTTTACGTTTGTCATGCCCCAGATGCCTGCCCCGTCGGATGCAATGGCCAAACATTTGCCTGAATATATCAAAGAAAACTCTTTCACTGGTTTTGAGCCCAACTTTTTACAAAAATTATGCAAGCCTATGATGGATTTTTCAAACAGAGCCTTACTATTAGATAGCATTGGACTCCATTTGTGTTGATCGTCAAACAGGATACTTAAGCAGGAAGAGGAAACTGCCAGCAAAACTTTAGTCATTCATGAAATTAGCACATGTTTTGGCCCACAAATCATAGTAAACGTCTTACTCTCATTACCTTGCAGATCAAGTTCCTTCATAAATACAATAAAATCATCGAATACGCTTTGAAGCCTTCTCCCTGTTCTGGCCACTAAGACCCCATCGTCTGTGTATAAAATCATGGGGAGGGGTAGGCCCTAATGTAAGGTGTATCCTTTGCTCTAAACTTAAAAAAATGATCAACTCTATTAATATTCAGGGAGAATAAAAATGGGGCAAGAATGCATTCTTGCCTTACTCACCTTTTAATACTAAAAGTGACCGTGCATTCTCCATCCTTGCCATATCTGACACAGGAAGCAGCATCCTTATATAGTTGTCTGATAAAAGTGATTATGCCCTGCTCCACACCTAGCTCTTTCATAATGGACCATCATTTAGCCTGTGAAACGCAGTCAAAAACTGCTGTAAATTTTATGAATACAGATATATTGTACCCTTCTTGGCAACTTTGTACTTGCCAATGACTAGACTCAGTTCTAGGCACTGATCTGAGGTGTCCAGGCCTTTTTTTAAACAATATTGGGTGAAGGATAAGATGTCATTCTCAGCCGCCCTGTCCTCCAGCCATGTATTAGAATATGACAAATGACTTTAACAGTAGAATCTAGGAGGGATATGGGCCTGTAATTCTTCAGTTGGGCTTTACCCCCTTTTTTTATAAATCGGTATAATTACTGAACTGTTCCATGTCTCAGGGAGGCCCACCTTTACTATTGCGTTAAACACGTTATTTAGCAAAGGGGTCCACAGATCCGACATGTCAGTAAAAACATCTAGCTGGATCCCATCCGGTTCTGGGGACTTCCCCTTCTTGCTTTCAACCAGTGCCCTACATACCTCCGCAAACTCAATGACCAGGTGAGGCTTAGTAGTTTCTGTAGGGTCCCTTCGACCATCCTCCACTCGATCCGCCAGGGAATCCTGGGTGGCATAGATGTAAGAGAAGTAATCTACCTACTGATGTTGTGAAAGATGGACTTCAGTTGAGGGCCCCAAGGTATAGCTAAAATAGGGGGCATTGACGACCTGCCAAAAAGCAGCACTATTTTTGTGCACACTAGTAAGCCTCCTCCTTTATCTGCTTTATCCTAGCTGCCAAGGCTGATTTATAAAGTGCACTTGCATTCCTTATTGACTCCACATCTCGTGGTCTAATATGTAGTGCAGTTTGAAGGGCCGGGTGAGCCTTGATGCAGACACTGTCAACCCACCCTCAAGACTACCATGGAGCGGGCTAGAGCTTATTGGTGGGTGCCTAATGTGAGCCAAAATTCCAATAAATGCTGACCTGACCTTGTTGGCCTCTCCTTAGGTGTCAAGGCAAGTAGCTACCCCAACATGCTTTTGTTGGATAATAGGTGTATGGAAATAATTTGTATCAACCTTGGCCCATTTTAAGGTAAAATCATTTTTGCAAGCCTGGACAGATTTATGTCTGACTTTAGACTATGTTTTGGACAGAGCCTAAATCTCCAGCTTTAGGGTGAGAGCTGCATGGTCGCTGTGACATGTAAACTTAGAATCAAAATCACTAACACAGTTACTCAAGATTGCCGAGACCAAAATAAAAGCAATAGCGGATGTATACTGATTGCTTAGAAAAGTAGGAGCTTGATTTGGGGATACTGAGCCCATATCATTGGTCATAATTAAGTTATACTTGACTAACAGATTGTTCAATGTATTCCCGTGGGCGTCATGTATCAAATGAGTCAGGACCTCCCCATTTGAACCTACCAATCCACACACTGACCTAGTTGGCAATTTACAGGGGTAAGCACTAAAATCTCCTACGAAGAATACTTGCAATGTCTTAGGGTCCTCATTGAAAACCCCTTGAAGAGAATCGTCCAACTCGGCTACCACCTGACTACTTTTAAAATCAAAACAGTTATTATACAAATTGACTATGATCATCTCCCACACTCTCTGCAATTCAAACATAAGTAAATGAAAAATGGTGGAATCGTTCAAAAATTTACCAGCTTCCCAGGGAAAGTATTTATAATATATATTGCAAGCCCTCCTTTGGCTCTTCCTGACTGAGAATGTTGGGCCGGTGTGGAGTATATTGAGTATCCAGCAATATAGCCTCCCTCCAGAACCCTTGGAAACAGAGGATATGAAAGTTATCAATATATTCTCTCCAGTCAGCCATGTTCAACTTTATCTTTAACGCTGCTATGTTCCATGACAAAAGTCCCAATACGTTTGAATCCTTCATACCTTCATAGCACCATGATTTATATTGATGTTGGTTAATCTAGATTAACAGGCCAGGATCCATGTTCTATTGCTCTAAACCAGGAAATTCATCAAGGTATTGATTAGTCTACTCTGGCTTTAGGCAGCATGAGGGTTGTGTTGGACCTGGTCCTTCTTTCAGGATTATCCGCAAACGTTTAGCCTTCCTTCGCCTATTTTTCTGTCCTTTTTGTTGGCTTTAGGACTGTGGGCACTTAACCACTGCTAATCCGTGCTAAAATGCATGTGCTCTCTCTTCTAAACAAGGTATGATTGGTTTACACCTGTTTGGTATATTTGATTTACTTGTAAGTAACTTGTAAAGTGACATCCCATATACCCTGGGCCTGTAAATTAATGCTACTAGTGGGCCTGTAGCACTGCTTGTGCCACCCACATAAGAAGGCTTTCAAACCTGTCTCAGGCCTGCTACTGCAGGGCCTGTGTGCACAGTTTACTTCCACTTCAACTTGGCGTTTAAAATTTCTTGCCAAGCCTTAAACTCCCTTTTAATTACACATGGGTCATTCCCAAGGTAGGCCCTAGGTAGCCCTATGGGCAGGGTGATGTGTGACTAAAAGGTAGGAAATGTGCCTTCATGTGTTTCATGTCCTGGTAGTGACAAACAGCCTCTTTCGCTTTTCACTGCTGTGACTGTGAGGCCTATTCCTCTTTTAGGATAGCATTGGAAAATCCCTTATATACTTTTAAGTGGTAATTCCTGATCAGAAAGGAGTTGTGTTGCTATGTGTAGTATGTTTAGAATAGTGGTGATAAATCCTACTGACTGGTGCGATTGGATTTTACATTACTAATTTGGAAATTCCACTTTTTTTTTGGTTTAAACTTTTAGAAAGTGGGCATTTTTGTGTGCTTAGGACTCTTGGAGCTTTGCAGCCTGACTTCAATACACATCTGGGATAAGTGACAGCTAAACTTGCTGCATACTTTCCAGATAGCCACAACACAGGAAGGGCTGGGTGTGGCAGGGGATACATATGCATACTGATAGTCCTGCTGGGCTGGGAGGGGGGTTCACACTTAACTTTGAATAGGTTGTGTCCTGCAGTCACACAAAGGGCTCACTTACCCGCTACTGATTGTCTGGGGCCAGGGCTGGGTTGAAAGGGAGTATTGCCTTCTTCTTAAGGTTCCTTTGAAGTCACCCTTTGATAAAAGACATTTTTAGTATACATACTGGGGTTCTGACCCCATGTTTTCAACACATTGCGTGGACTTGTAACCAGACGCTGCTGGCTCTAAAAACTGCACATTGCCAGAGGACTGCTGTGCTGCCTGGAGGGGCTGCCATTTGACTGACTGCTTTGCCGTGTTAATCTGCAGCTTGCTGATTGCTGCAGTGCAGGAGGGACTACTACTTTGTTCTCTGCCTTAATGTGCTGGCCTGCTGCTAGGCGCCTTCTGTTGTGCCCTACTTGTGGTCTACAAGGGCTTGTTAGCTTGCCCTCTGTTTAGCAATGCCAGGGCCATCAAGGATTGCCTATACAAATCTCTGCTGTGGGACTCGGTTGCTTAGGAGTCTGGCAGCAGCGTGCTACCTAAAGACTACCTTTTATCCTTAGCTTTGACAGCGTGCTGCAGGAACCCATCCCTGCGTGTCACCAGTGCTCCACTCTTCCAGAGGACAGAGCATAGTGTGTGAGCGAGTAGCTCTTCCTGGAGCAGTAGCAAAGGGCTTCGGGCGCCTACAGCACGATCTGCTCAGAGAAGGGCCGGTGTGTTTTATGTACTGGTGTGTCCCTTTCCTGAGTTGCGTTACCCTGGTCGTGCATACGGAATCTACAATCTGCCTTTTAATGGAGACTGGTCGCCTTAGCAGCCGAACGGTGTCCCTGCTGCCTTGCCCCGCCAAGTGAAACTGCAAAGGTCACCAACACGGCCCCCGGCGGCCGAGGCTCACTGATATTCCAGCAACCATGAGGGGTGGTAGTGCACCCACTGAGTGTTCCTGGTTTCACAGAGCGGCTGTATTGTGTTTTGGCAGCTACACCACTCAATCGCAGGCAGCTACCTTTGTTTATTCAGAATACAGAGGACCAAATGAGATCTCCCCACTTGGTTCTGCAGTTGTGTCTCCTGCTCCTGTTGTCTGCGGAACGTATCTTGGGGCACTTGTTCTTTGGTTTCGCATTACGGGGTAAAACCTCCACGGGGGCCCTTTGAGCGAGGTGTGGTACCGCCGCAAGAAACCTGCCACATTTAGAAACACTGTGGATTACCGTATCATGGGTAATAAGGATGCAGGGGCTCCTGTGCCTGATGTATGATCTCTGAATACCAGATAAAGTTTAGTAGGAGCACAGGTGCACTGCACCCTATGAGCTTACGGTGCTATTTTGTGATCCATGTGCCTATGGTGACATTGTGTGACTCATGCTTTTTCATAATTTGACTTTCATTACACGCCCTAAGTATTCATGGATATCTGTTGTTTTTGCCTTCATTGTCCAAGATAACGATTATTATTTGAGTAATAGCATTGGATGCACGGTTTTTATGAACTATGTCATTTTGGTCTAGTTTTATGTATAATATACTGTATATATGTGCATATATTCATGTGTGGAGTCTTTTTTGTGGTGCATTCATTGTGTTTCTGTGTGGGTGTGCTACGCAGACGCTTTACACATTGCCTCTGATGATAAGCCTGTCTGCTCTGCGCCAAGCTACCAGAAGGTGAGCACACATTATCTTTGGTGAGTAACTGACTTGCCCTGACCAGAGGGGTGGGTTCTGCCTGGCTTAGTGCATACCCTAGCCAACCAGAAACCCCATTTCTAACAGCATTTTAGTCCCAAATTAGTGACGTTTGCTGTAGAACATTAGTGTGTTTTTTCTGTTTGATGGAGTAAGTGGCAAGGGCACTGAGCTTTAGTTTGATTTCTTGTTTCATTGTAAATTTCTGTATGAGCGACACTGCATAATCTGTGACCTTGAACAGAAGTGCCCTCTTCCTCTGATTATCAACTCCAAACACCTCAATTGGCTGCAACATTTAAAATAACACATAAAAGCATTTTTAGACAACACTGATGCATAGATGGAGGTGGAATATTTCCAGCAACCTAGAGCAAGTGTGTGATCCTGAAAGCTGTAGTGAACAATCCATCCAGTATTGTCATGGCTGCTTGTCATTCTGCTGTAAGGTGAGGGACAGATGATGAAGCAGCAAAGGGCCTGTGTACTGATCCAGCATAAACCCCAATGTCTCACAGGTTTGTGAGCGAGAGGACATCCGAAAATAATTGTGTGTAAGCATGTTGTATGCACTGTACATTTTTTATAGGGAGTGAGTCTGACCATCCATAAATCTGGCACCACCACAAGATGTTTTTGGCACGCTTGCCAAATGACAAATATATAATTTGTATCCTATCGGGACCTTGAGATATTAGGTAGCATGGGATGCATGAATCCCCTTCTGCGGGCCCTTCGCCGGCTTGCGTTAGGGCAATAAGACTTTAAATCTTTTTCTCCAGTTCATAACAGCCTTCTTTTTTTAATCAAATAATGGCACAGCCCTGTTGTTATATGTGCACAGCCACAAGTCCTAATGAAAAAGCTATTCTGAAAAACAGCTCCCTGTGCATAGAACGATAATCCCAGAAAGAGTAGGACGCTTTGTAATGACGATAACTGCCACGTCATCTGGGCAAGACACGGTAATCATTTTACATAATTTGTAAGGGAAAAAAACACGATTCTACCGTTGGAACATGCCTAGTGCAGCCTACCTGCAGACCTACAAAGTTTTCAGATCTGCCTTTGCTCTTAAACCCCGCGATTTAAGGAGCCCACATCCACTGGGGTTTTAATGAGAGTGGCTGCCTCTCGCGCCATCCAGTGATGGTCAGAGTTAGCGGGCTTGCGATATTTTCTTAGCCCGCCGACCAAGCCCGTAATTTCGCGCGCCAAAGAAAGTGGTCCTTGCAGGTCGGCAGCAACAATGGTCTTTTGTGCGACTCGGCAGTTATTGCTGGCTCGTTTGTCCCAGCTGCGTCACTCTCTGCCGGGCGTGCCTCAGAGCCCGTCTTTGGAAGGAAGGCCTGTGGTGTTTGCCTTGCAAATTGCTTTGTCTGGCAGGGTCTCTTTGAGTTGCCTTGGAAGTGGAATTCTGTTTTAAGACACATTGCTTGGCTCTTTGCACAGGTTTCTATGGTGAACGAGGAGGATGCTATGCCGCCATGTTCTTGAAAGGGGATGTGATGCAGGCTTGCAGGGACACGACCGAATCGGATTCCAGTAGAACGAGGCAGTGGGAGGTCAGACCAAGGTAGGGTGAATGTCGTTGACGTCACAGAGTGCAGACAAACTTCATGCACAGCGCTGCTTGCGCCTGTTAGGTTGCCAGATATTACCACCTGCCTGGCCCCTCTTACCAGACTTTTTTTTATCGAGTTGGATTTCTTTTTCGTTCTGTAAAAGAGGTGTCATATTTCCACGTGGCTCAGCCACTCAATGTTTGACACTTTCAACCACCCATGGCCCTTTAGACAGAATTAACTTTGTGTTTTGGGAAGTGTGTTCCACATTATAACCCTCGACTTACAAGTCCCAGTACACTAAGGGGCCTATTCATGATGGTCAATTTGTGTATAATCCTGGGACTTGTAGTCCCGATTTTATAATTGAATAAACAATAAGTCAAGTTCCTGAATGCAAAGAAAACACCCAAGACTGGAGAAGCTAGTTATGTTTGGACCTCGGGAATATGGGTGCATATTTACCACTATATCTTGGTGTATCTCTACACTCTTTGGTATTTCACCATTTCTGAGTGTAGATTTACACCTAGGTGCAGACTTGCAAGGTCCCATCCATCTCAGCTCCGGGGTGGAGATTTCTACAACAGTAATTCAGAGTATAAAGTTACTACTAGTAACTGCATATATAGGTGGCCAGCTCTGCCACTGTATATTAAGAAAATTGTTAAAGTGTATTATTCTTTTTTTTTTTTAAAACCTTTAATATAGCATTCAAGAAATTACAGGCATGGGCCTACAACCGCTGGGGCTGGCCGCTAGATAGAGGAAGACCACCGATAGTACAGTACTACACAGCCCATCAGCCGACAACCCAGTGGTTCGGCGGCGATTCAGGACAAAACTGGTATAAGAATGCATAATTAAGTTTCAGAATGAGTCAAAGGTTTCATTTTGTATTATATGAGAGAGGATCAGGTGCCATACAATCAAACCAGATAATGCGGGGGACAGGGTAAGAGACAGGATAGACACACAATAACCACTGTGATGGAGAGTCGGTGCCAAAGGATACAGATCGATGCAAATGAACACACAATATACATTCCACGTTGCGCCAATTCTCGGAGCCTGCCCACCCGGAAATCGGATATCAGAAAAGCATGAGCACTAGAGACAAGCATACGATAAAAGTCCGAATGATTCGTAGCTATACTGATCCTTAAGAAAGAAAAGAAAGGAAAAGAAAGGCCATAGAAAATAAAAAAGGCAAAATAAAAAAGAAAACGTCCAGCCCCCCACTCTGCACCCCTGCAGATGGCTACAGCCTAACCCCACTAGCAGCATGCCTGTCGCCTCTAATAACTAAAACCCTAAAGGAAGGAAAAATAATGGAGGAGGGCATAGACATTCGGGCTCCTAGCCCCTTTAGACCCCCCGCCAGATACAGCCACCCCCTATCAATAAAAGAACACTTATGACAACACTATAGAAGAGAGTAGAGGGTACCGGAACACACCGCCCAGCCTCTTAGAGCAAGCAGTTACAGGTCGAACACTTGTGAGAGTCACTCCTATCCTTCCCGACCTAGTCGATCCTAACCTTGGCCCTTCCGAACAAGAACACGGACCCCTCTCGTCGATACCCAAAGGCACACAAAGAGGTAATAGAGGAGAAAAGAGTCATCAAAAAGCAATCCATTGCGACTCGCAGGCAGTAGGTCCACGGGAACTTTAGACGCTGAAGACCTCTCTCTCCTCGCTGAACAGTCCCAATGTATTCTGCACAGGAGTCGTAGAGTCACCAAGAGAGGAGAAGATGACCACAAAGTGAAAGGAAAGTCACAAACAAAAGTCTCCGGGAGGGGAACGCCTTCTGATATCTCCAGAGCCGGTAGCGGCGGAAGGTTCGGTGATACCATAACATCCTCCGGAACACCGTCTCCCAGGGCACCATCCGATGGTTCCAATGCCGGTTTCCTCACGGGGCTCTCGCACAGAGTCAAAATGGCCATGGTTTGAATGGCTGCAGATTCCAGTTTCAATCGTAAGGCCGGGTCCGGGTCTACCAAGAGCATCTCTGATAGGCGCGAGTCCAATTTGCTCAATAAGACATCAACCTGTGATCGAAACGCCCAAATTTCCGCCAGTACTAACTTCAGCGATGGCTCATGCATCGTTCGATCCACGGTCTCATTCCCGATATCAATCCCAATCACCTCCCCGGGTGAATCCGACATCCTCGGGGGGGACAAACAGGATCGCGAACGTGCAGATGCGGAGGGTGACCGGTCTTTGCTCGCAGCCACAGTCCACACCTTTGAGGCCGCAGGCCAGAGGCCCCGAATCACGAACCTCGGCGGCCCCACTTACCGGGTCCACGGGACGGGGATCCCCACTCACAGCCAGCAATAAGCAGGATCACTCCTCCATCGATAATGAGCTATTGAAACAATCGCAGCCAAATTCGGGCTTAAACAAAGCCTCCACTCCAGTTGACCGGACCCAGCCTGGTTCTTCTGGCCGATGTTGTTGCACTGCAGCCCGGCTGTGAAAGTACTTGAGGCCCCGGCTTCACCGCTGGAGCAGGCCGCAAACTTCAACACGACAGAACTTCTTCCAACAAGCCGATAAAAGTTTCTGGATTTCACCATCTGAGTGCGGAACAGTTCATGCAATCAGAGACCAGGCGTAAAGTCAGGATAATGCACAGGATATCGCGGCGGGTTACGGAGGTCGGCGGAGCCGGGAGCCTAAGCAACCATCTTGTTTGCTGACGTAGCTCCTCCCCCAAGTGTATTATTCTTAAAAAGAAAAATGGTTTTCATATAAAATAAAATGTGATTTAAGTTTAATTATTTCTTTTTGACATATCACTAATTAAATATTAGGTTTCTGTGTGTAGCCAAGCCTACTAAATTGGAAGCTGATGCTTGGTTAAATTAATATATGTATACCTAAATTGAAAGGTTTGTAATCAAGACGAAAGTGCGTTTATTTTCGGATCTCATTATCTGATATACTGGAGAAAAATGGTTGCATTTCCAATTCAACTACTGATTTGGGAACAATAAACATAAGTTATTTCAGTGCCAATTTCACACTTCAGGTAAATGTGTACTTTAAAATACATATGCTATTAGAATGCTTTAAAATCCGACGCGTTTCGAGTTCACACCCACTTAGGGCGGACACAACGCAACAATTTAAAAGTGGATTCTGCACAGAGACATCACTCCCTCTACGAAGCAGTCCATAAATACGGGGCGTTCTGCCTCGAAACGCGTCGGATTTTAAAGCATTCTAATGAGGACAGAAAGCAAGTTACAGCGAGGCACCAAATGCTGGATGGCACGAGAGAGCGGTGTGTGCCCTTCCAAAAGCTCAACGGCTCTTGCTCAACCATATATATATATATATATGTGTATATATATGTATATCTATATATTCAAAGTCTTCTGGCACCGCAAAGAGTGCACAATCGTAATAAATAAATAAGTGAAGGATCCGGGTTCCACGTTCTAGACTTACTCTGGAACCCCTGGTCGATGGCGCTTTGTTTCCTGCCATGTCATATTGATGCAGTGAACATTGTTCTGCCCATGATACCTATCGGTGCTCTGTAGCCACTCACTTGAAACAGTCAAAACAAAGAGATGAACGTTCAATTGCATCTCGTTATGGAGCAAGTACGTCCCCTTTCTCTGCAGGATGACTGCCATCAGTGACAGCCACTTCCTGAGAGAGACTTGCTTTTTCATCAAGTAAAGTCACTGTACCAATCCAGGCCCCCCTCTTCCTTACTGCCCTGGGTGGGAGCTTTAGATTATTTTGTGATTTTAAGAGTTTCCTAAAGTCAGGAGACTGTGAGTTCTGACTACCTGCCTCCTTTCTGCCATTCCTAGCCTAAAACTCGGCCTTTGTCATCCTAGGGCCTCCAGTATATGTTTAACCCACACATGGTGCTCTCATGCGTGTGCCACTCCTCATGGGTGGGTGAATGGAGCTCTGCTAAATGAAGAACTCGCCCTCTTCAAATGCACGGGTTGACTTCAGGACCCCTTTGCATTTTGCACAATTCAGTGTAAACCAGGGGCGGTGGGTGACATTTGAAAGTGGTGGAGCGCAAAGTGATTTGCATACAGCACCGTAGCGAGTGAGCGCAGCGAGCGAGCCCGAACACCAAAAGGGGGGTTTAGTGGGATAACCCCCCCCCAAGAAAATTTTGAAAAAAAAAGAAGAAAAATCGTGCATTTTCAAGCAAATTTGAGAAAGCAGGAAGGTTAATAAAGCAATTGTGAAAGTGCAGTTATTACATTAATAGATGGCATAACATAGGTAGCTGCTTATTCAGTATAACCACAGAGCTTCATACATTCCGTCCTATTACGCTCAGGTGCTGAATTCAGACTATAAGACTTTCATGAAAATCTCAGCTCTAAGAGTAGAAGAAGTTGCACAGCAGTTGGGATCTCTGTGACAAAAGCAGTGACTCACTGACCTATTTACATCATATGCATTTTGTGATCTGCATCAGGTACATGTTTTTTGCAGCAGGCACATTAACCTTCTGCGCTGCCGCCTGCTGCTATTTCACTACTGGGACCACAAACATAGGCTAGCTCTACCGGACTATTCTTCAGATTCCACTACTATTCTGTTTATGCAGAGTCTAAGTACAGGCTGCAGAGCTGTCCCTCAGATTACAAACATTTTACAGACTATAGAGCAATTTTAAATGGCTTATTCCTGGATGAGCTGAATGTGAGAGGGGTCTCTGTCAAACTGACTGACTTCATGAAGGAAAAAAACTCCACTTAATCTCTCCTTTCAGGCCATCCAGGTAACAGGTGGAGAGGTTAATGATGTCTTCCTGTAGCATCATTCTTGTTTGCGGCTGTAGGGGCATAGGATGGGAAGGACCTTTGTCCAAACCCCCCGCCCTACTCCATATTGCCACCATGCCTCACCTTCACCACCTTAAATCCAAGCACCATTTCCTTCCCAGAACTACTTCCACAAACTCCATGTTCCAGTACTGTGGTGCATGTGGCACTCATTTGGAATCAGCCTCTGCCACCTCTGGGTGGACCTACAGTCCCTCTTCTGCGGTATCTCCAATGTGCCCTGGGTTGTACCATTAAAGCTCCTGAATTGCCCCACAGATCTACTACTGTGGTGTCTCTAGTTATTCATGGGATGTTTTGCCCAAAACCTCTGCCTTCCTCTTCCTCTCCCCCTCCTCACTAGCTTCTCTTGAGCCTCCAATGGGGCGGGGGAGGCCACATGTTTAGCCTCTTTTTTTAAGCATATCTGTGTCTCACATGTCAGCACCGAAAGAGGTACATTGTAGCACATAAAGAAATATTCAAATGACTAGGCTACCTTAAGAGTGAACAAAGTCATTGCAGACATTCCCATGCCATATCGTTCCAGTAGGTTTCTCAGACAGAATTCATGATGTTAATATACGGAACATAGCCCATAATTTAATTACCCATCTTCTAATCGCACCTTAGAAACAATAGGCAAACACTATATCTCTCATTTTAGAAGTAGTCAATTAATTTGAACCATATTTTCTAGATTAATCCCTAATAACAATATTGAGCACAAAGCTCTGAAATGAAATGAGCATTGAACCAATTATGTTCTGGTAGGCAACCTGAGTTACAAGTGGACTTGGGAGTCAAGTACACACATTTATTGGTGGAGCTCAGTTCACATTATCCAATATGGAGTATACATTGGGAAACCCTGCATGTGTGTCAGGCTTATGGATTGTGATCTGTGAAATTTGATCTATTTTTAAGATTGAACTTCCCTTTAATTGTACTTCAAAATCTCTGCTTCTACCCCCCTATACACATACATGTACACTCACTCGCCTCTGCTCATCCACTTTCCTCCCTGTGCTCTCACACCAAGCCCCTCCACTGCCTACAACTTTTGAACGATTAATGAACCCTTTTACCTGCCCCTCCAGCTCACAAACCGCCCCCTTTGCACATATTCTATTCTCCTTGTGCCCCCACACTAACACCTCGACTGCCTGCATCCTCTTAACACTGCCATCTCTGCTCCCTGCCCGTCCAGCTCACAAGCTGTCCCCTTTGCGCATAAGGCTGCCTGCTCTGAGCAGGCAGTCCACTATTGCCTTAGTACAGTGGTTCCCAAACTTTTTTGACCTGTGGCTCCCTTGACCTAATTGGCAGTTGGCCATGGCTCCCCACCAGTTTTTTACCGGTGAGGGATGCAAGCCCGACCTCGGGAGCACTTCCAGTTGTCTCCCTGAAATTGATTGGGATGCGATAAAGGTATTATAACCATATTTGTAACAAAATAAAAATATACGTTTTTTCAGAAAAACTTTAGGTTGCCATGCCTTAATGGAATTCAGGCCTTCTACATCCAGGATCAGGAGTGATATTTCCATATCCATTACGACTTCCCCTACCCTGGTCCAGTAATTTAGGAACAAGCTGAAGAGACATGTTTTTTTCAATGGCACCCCATCATGATGTAGTAAAAGTCCACTCTTAAAAACCAGCTAACCTGCCATTTGCACGTGGACTGTGTGTCTATGCATTATATAGGGATTGTGGTTGCAGACAGCCGTATATATGCCCGCAGATTTTGTGTTGTACTGAAACATTTGAGTGTGCCTTGCACTCAGGAGAAGAGGGCCCAACCCCAAGCTATCCAACCTTAGAGTGAGTGAGCAGGCCATAGAGACAAACGTTTGATTTGCATTCTGGTGCCAGAATCTGCCACCAGATACTATGCTTTGATATGGATAAAAATGGCTTTACATTACATACACAGGGCTAGCACAGAAAAACAAAACCAGATTTACAAATACCAGAATGTAAACGTAAAAGTAAGACTTGGAGAGCCATTCGCAGAACACATGAAACAATTGAAGCCCTCTTGTGTTTTACAGATCACTACCATTAATAATCATGACCCATGTGTAACCACTTGCACATGCGCAGCTAACCAAACATTTAACGTGGTTAAACTCACATAAAAGACAATGACATGGCAGCCGAAGGGATAAAAGGACATTATCATAAATTGCAGATAGAAGCTCCCAGAAGTGGCCGTGTGTAAAGGCTGCTGCTGCTGTGCGCTCTCCTGGGCCTGGCTGGGAATGAGCATGCTTGCTGGGAACCTAACGTGTTGCTAACATCATGGTAATGCGGACTCTCTTTTT
The DNA here is from genome assembly GCF_964263255.1 of Lissotriton vulgaris. Taxonomy (NCBI): domain Eukaryota; kingdom Metazoa; phylum Chordata; class Amphibia; order Caudata; family Salamandridae; genus Lissotriton; species Lissotriton vulgaris. The sequence goes on along the minus strand of NC_141693.1, from coordinate 232,767,194 downwards.
AGCAGATTATGTAGTTGTAGGGCAGGCCCCTAACCCTCCTCTTAGAGCTGTCACTTGTCAGAACCGAGTAGCTGGCCCTAATCACTACCCCACTTCCTCAATAACATGTAGAGTAAATGCTGGCTGCAGCACTTGACTTTCCTGGCTTTGGCACTTGCTGGCCTCGCTGCACAGAACCAGCCCCGATGCTCGCCCTAACAACACGGTTGTGCGCCGAGGCCAGCAAGTGCCGGGCCGGGAAGGTTAAATGTTCCAGACCACATTTTAATTTACATGTTATTAATTTTACAGGGTTTGTGCCGTCATGTTTGGGACGGAGATGGTGAACGGTGAAGAACTACTACACAATAGACGAAAGATATGAATCATGTGGCTGTACTAACAGTTATCAATTCATTAGCTTATTTTTGTGAATGAAGTATATTGTCTTGTGTGTTTTCTCTCTCTCCCTCCCCTTTCTTTAAGGCGGAAACCATATTTGGATTGTGCTGTATGAACTTTTATATTAGTCATTAATTGTTTTCATGTATTTTTGATAGTGATATTGGGACTGGATTTTAATAATAAGTCTGTTTTTATTAAATATATTTTTTAGATATGATTTATGATCTTGTGGCATTATATACTCCTGTAGGTGGGGTCATAGGTATGTATATGTGATCAAGTCATGGCAAGTGAAGTGTGTGGTAAGTGTGACGTGAATAACCGGTTGCTTAAGGGAACATTTGCAGATATGAAAATCTAATATTGGACTACATTATCTTATCTCAATGTGATTCATTCTTCCCAGGCCAGAGAGCCTGTGCTTTTCTAGGCTTAAAATATTACTGATTTGTGGACGTAAAAACGTTTTTCTTAAAATATTCCCGTTCCTGCAACCCTCCTCATATTGGGCCCGATTCACAGAATGAACTTAAGACTAAATCCTAAACTTACTACTATTTTGGTATTCACAGAATACACTTACTACTTTTGGCATTCACAGAATGAACTTACTTCTTTTGGTATTCACAGAAGTTAGGATTTTGTCTTAAGTCTGTCTTAAGTCTGTCTTAAGTTTGTCTTAAGACAAACTTAAGACAAAAACCTAACTTCTGTGAATACCAAAAGTAGTAAGTTCATTCTGTGAATGCCAAAAGTAGTAAGTGCATTCTGTGAATACCAAAATAGTAGTAAGTTTAGGATTGAGTCTTAAGTTCATTCTGTGAATCGGGCCCATTGTCCAATTTAGCCCTCAAAATGTAAGTCCGTTGCTCTTGGGATGCCTTTTTGTGGGATTATGGGTCACCTTGTCCTTCTTACAAGAATTTCTTTCACTCTTCATGTTATTTGCAAATTTTTCAGGAACACTGCTTCTCATTCACAACTATTCAGCAGATATCTATCAGGCTCAGGAACTGGGAGCAGTTGTGTTCAAGTCTGTAGTTCATAATTGCCTTGCTTGCTTCTATCAAGATAGATGTTCATTTGCTTTTTTGCAGTGTCAAGACAAGGGTAGCACATTTTGAAGATCCAACACTCATCCACAAGTTTGTGATCTGTGGACTTAACTTCATAGTCGTGCTCCAAACAGCATCATTGTGTTTACCTTGGCCTGGACAGGTCTCGACAGAGGTGTTGTCATTTCCGGAACTGCAAACAGGGCACTTGAGCAGTATCCGGACGCAGCTGCGTTTTCGAACCCCTGTGGGCTGTATCTCAAGTGCTCCGCCCCCCTAGTCTGTGAATGGGCCCTCTCTTGTGGTGTTATCTCTCGCCGCCTCTCCTTTCTATATACAGCTTGGGTGCGTTTTTCTGTCTGTCCTACTGCCACTAACGCAGGACAGATAAGTGGACGCTCCAGAGGCTGAGGGTGGGAAGGTAGCGTGGGCCCAGCAGTCATAGGTTGGTCGTCTGGCTTCTAACATTAGATTAGATAAAAATGAATCTATAGTATTTATAGCTCCTCCTTATTATCGTAGCGGTACGGGAATGTTTCACGTGACCTAAAAATAACTAGATATAAATCTTTTTTTAAAACTGCCAATCACACTTCTTGTCCGACCAGTGGGCCCTTATGCAAACGCACACGTGTTTCTTTCCCGAAGAGAGTGGATTGCAGACAGTAACAGCACTTTACACCTGGCACGTGCAAGTGGCTTGCTTTACAAGTGCAAGCATTAAGCAAGACACAAAAGATGAAAAATACCGTCCGAATTTGATTCACACGTGTGCAATTTTATCTCAGTATGACGTAATGTTATGCAGGTGTAATTCTACTAACCGATACAAGCGCTGGGTCATTCTGGGCGAGGGTGTTTGGGCATTCACAAACTTATCATGCAACCATTTGATTCCCTGTCCTGTAAACATATTTAATCCGGTCATTGGCAACAATTAAGCAGATTTAAGAGTGGCAATAGCAAAGAACACACTCAAATCTGGTGGGTGTGTAAGGGGAGGTGTTTATCGACACTTCCCATGGCTAGAAAAGTAGCAGAAAAAAAGCGCCATTACACTCAGTACCTAATGCTTTCAGGACCGTATTTGTAGAGACAAAATTAAGTAATCGCAAAACGTTTTCAAGACTACTTACAGAAACAGCGTGGCACCGGTGGCTTACCAACTTGTGGTGGAGGCCGGCGTGCTCGAGGGCTGCCAGTGCCAGTGGGGTGTGTGTGGCAGCCTTCCCTCCACCCATGCCTCTTTCTGACTAACCTCCGTGGACCGCTTCTCTCTCCTGCCGCCTCCTCGCAAGTCTGAAGAAAGCAGACCCACGAGGAGAAATGGAGGCGTCGCATCCGGGTGCGGCATGACGTGAGCCAGGTGTAGCCAATCCTGGCGCTGGGGGGGGGGCACATTTGCTGCTCGCCCTGTCGCCCCTTACAAACCCGGGCTACAGCAGGCAGAGAAGTCCCCGCAGGGTCCCACTGGGGTACTGTAGTGCGCATGCTTGCGAAAGTTGGAACTCAACTCGCACTTGCGCACTACGGTCTGTCTACTGCAGCCTGAGTGTACTGTCACTCAAGTTGCAGCAGGCCACCACCCCCCTTGCGCATTCCGAAATCTCCGGGTGTGTCCCGGCGGCTGACTCGCAATCCTTACAATAAATTACTCTGTACTAGTGCAGAGTAATTTATTGAATGGATTGCGGTGGCGGCCGCGATGCGGGTCCATGTGGCTGGAGGGGCTACGCCCCTACGCCCCAATGGACGCACCGCGGCTGGTGTAAACATCTGATGGGGTAACTGAACTACTCTTTTCTAGGGGGCCAGCTGGAGCAAGCTTTCCGAGGCCCCACACAATGCAGAGATTCCCTCAGTCCAAGTGAGCTGTGGTAAGAGATGCAGCTAGATCAGGGGTCTCCAACATTTTCTCTAATAAGGGCTATTCATGTCCAATTAAAATGTATGTATGTATGTATGTATGTATAGGCATTTATATAGCGCACTACTTACCCGGAGAGCCCCAAGGCGCTTCGACCGCTGCGAAACCCTTCCTGGCTTCCCTGAGAGATGGTCCCTTAATGAGTATCTCCAGGGTGAGACCAGGCATCCCCGGCGGTCTGGTGGGGCCGTTAGTGAAGATGAGGCAAGCTAATGCCCAGAGTTGCCGAGTGTGATCGCTGATCAGAGTGGGCACCGAGGCGAGAGAATTAAGCCTGAGCTAGTAATATCAGAGTTGTAATTGTGATGACATCAGACAAGATTACATTAGTGGCCACCCCAAGATTACCAGCAGTGATCACCTCAGTGCATCAGGCAGGGATGCCAGCAGTAATGAAAACAGGCATTATCAATTAGAAACACATGTACCTAGGTAATACATAGCAACCACAGCTGCAGTGCATCAGGGTAATAGTAAGCCTCACAACCACACATGATTTATCACTCAAATATCAGCTTTAAATATAACATAACATAGCATATGTATTTTAAAGTACACATTTACCTGAAGTGGTAACTTGGCACTGAAATAACTTATGTTTATTGTTCCCAAATCAGTAGTTGAATTGGAAATGCAACAATTTTTCTCTAGTATATCAGATAATGAGATCCGAAAATAAACGCACTTTCGTCTTGATTACAAACCTTTCAATTTAGGTATACATATATTAATTTAACCAAGCATCAGCTTCCAATTTAGTAGGCGTGGCTACACACAGGAGAGCTACCTACAGGCAGCTGGAGAGCTACCAGTAGCTCATGAGCTACTCATTGAAGAAGCAGGAGCTAGATAAACTGAAGCTTCACTATGGTCCAGATTACACATTGCAAGGGTCTGGCAGTGTGCAACCTCTGTACCTGTAATTACTAATACCACAAGGTAACATCTCACCAATAACATGCAATTATGAGTTAAGTCCCATAGAATGGGGAATAAATGTGTGGACCTGGTTTCACCAAACAGAAATATGCACACAGTTCCCAGTGCCATGGTGTTTAATGCTTCTATTAAGCATCCGCTGTTAGCAAGTGGTAAATCCCAGCAGGTGGTCCTTTGCAGGGAGGGAAATGGGAAGGAGGTGCCAAGGCTGTCTTGGAGCAAGCCAGGCTGTGACAGGTGGAAGCAAATCATACCACCCCTGTTGTAGTGTAGTTCCTATATCCCTAATAGGCTCTGCGCATTGGAATAATATACACTATAGTTTTGACATAGGACTGAGGTCAGTATGTCTCTATTGAGTACATTAAACTTAATTACTTGTGTGTGCCAGCTAACTCAGAGGTCACTAGAAACTTTCTCGAATAAACAAGAAGGGATTTGTTTCTGACAACCGCATAAACATGACAACTTTGTTTCCCTTAGTGTCTGAACAATATCTTCAGAGTCGTGGAAACCGTAGATAACAAATTTTTTTTTTATATCATTTTTCAGGTTAAACATAGGTACACTCTGGTAGATTCTAATAAATATGACAGTTCAGTTCTAGAAACATTAAATATTAGCACCGTATACAACAGGACATAACACATTACGTATTGTCTCCCTGCAGGTCCGAAGCATGGTAAGTGCTAAACAGTATAAGCCAACATCATACCTTAATACATATCGTGGTTACAGCATAGTCTAAATGTCAATCAGGATTAGCAGTTCATCACTATCCATTTCATCGCATTTCACATATTTAACGCAGGTACTTCAATCATTAGCATTGCATTACTTTGCACAATATCGTCTGCAATACCTTCTTACCTAGTATCTTAGATATACACAATTCACATTTATATTAGTAAATCCGTGTTGTCGTCATGCTCGTCTTCAAGTCAAGTCAAGTCAAGTCAACACTTATATAGCGCACTACATACCCAGAGGGTCTCAAGGCGCTTGAGGAAGGGGGGGAAATTTTACTTATCGAATATCCAAGTTTTTAGTTGTTTTCTGAAAGATAGGTGGTTTTGTGTAAGGCGGAGGTGGATGGGGATGGAATTCCAGGTTTTGGCCGCTAAGTAGGAGAAGGATGTTGCCCCCATGGTGGCTTTGTGGATGCGCGGAACAGCGGCGAGGGCTTGATTGGACGATCGCAGCTGGCGGGTGGGGGTGTAAAAGGATAGGCGCGTGTTGAGGCATTCGGGTCCAAGTTCGTAGAGGGCTTTGTGTGCGTGGGTGAGGAGATGGAACGTTATCCTCTTGTTGACGGGGAGCCAGTGAAGGTCTTTCAGGTGACCGGAAATGTGATCTTTGCGGGGAATGTCTAATATGAGTCTGGCTGAGGCGTTTTGGATGTGCTGGAGTTTTTTCTGAAGTTTGGCGGTGGTTCCGGCGTACAGGGTATTTCCGTAGTCCAGCCGGCTTGTGACCAGTGCGTGGGTGACCGTCTTTCTTGTTTCGGTGGGGATCCACCGGAATGTTTGTTTGAGCATGCGTAGGATGTTGAAGCATGATGAAGATACGGCGTTGACTTGTTTGGTCATCGAGAGTGAGGAGTCCAGGATGAAGCACAGGTTACGTGCGTGGTCCGTCGGTATGGGTGAGTTTCCCAGGGCCGGTGGCCACCAAGAGTCGTCCCAGGCGGAGGGGGATGTACCTAAGATAAGGACTTCCGTTTTGTCCGAGTTCAGTTTTAGACGGCTGTTCTTCATCCATTCAGCTACTTCTTTCATCCCTTCGTGTAGGTTGGTTTTGGCGGTGTTTGGGTCTTTGGTGAGGGAGAGGATCAGCTGTGTGTCATCTGCGTAGGAGATGATGTTGAGGTTGTGTTGTCGCGCGATGGCTGCGAGGGGGCTCATGTATACGTTGAAGAGGGTAGGGCTGAGTGAAGATCCTTGTCGTACGCCGCAGATGACTTCGGTGGCCTCTGATCTAAAAGGGGGAAGGCGGACTCTCTGCGTTCTTCCGGCGAGGAACGAGATGATCCAGTCCAATGCTTTTCCTTGAATTCCGATGTTGCTGAGTCGTTGTATAAGGGTGCTATGACAGACTGTGTCGAAGGCTGCGGAGAGGTCAAGTAGGATGAGGGCAACTGTGTCCCCGTTGTCCAGTAGTGTTCGAATGTCGTCTGTTGCTGCGATGAGGGCGGTCTCGGTGCTGTGTTTGGCTCGGAAGCCGGACTGTGAGGAGTCGAGGGATTTGTTGGTTTCGAGGAAGGCGGCGAGCTGGCTGTTGACGGCTTACTCAATGACTTTGGCAGGGAATGGGAGGAGCGAGATGGGGCGGTAGTTTTTGAGTTCGGTGGGGTCTGCTGTGGGTTTTTTCAGAAGGGCGCTGAGTTCGGCGTGTTTCCAGCTTTCGGGGAAGGTGGCGGAGTTGAGGGAGCAGTTGATGACGTTTCGGAGATGGGGTGCGATAATGGAGCCTGCTTTGTTGAAGATGTGGTGGGGACATGGGTCTGTTGGGGATCCTGAGTGGATGGAGTTCATCAGGCGAATGGTGTCTTCAGTGGTGATTGGGTCCCAGTCGTAGAGGTTGTTCGAGGGGGGTTTTGGTTCGGAGGTGGGTGGGGTGGGCTGGTTTCCGGGTTGGTTGTCAAAGCTGTTGTGAATGTCAGCGATTTTGTCGTGGAAGAATGAAGCTAGGGAGTCGCAGAGAACTTGGGAGGGAGTGATGTCGTTGGTTCTGGCGGTGGGGTTGGTAAATTCTTTGACGATGTTGAATAGTTCCTTGCTGTTGTGGGCGTTGTTGTCTAGTCGGTCTTTGAATGCTGATTTCTTGGTTGTCCGGATTAGTTGGTGGTGTTGCGGGTGGCGTTTTTGAAGGCGGCTCGGGTGATAGTTAAGCATGGGCGGAAAATCCGTTACGCTCGCGGATTTTGCGGATTTTCGGTAAATTCGCAATCCGCGAGATTCGCGAATTTCCCGCAAAATACGCAAATTCGCACGCAGCGGATTTTGTTTTCTTTGCGGTGTAAGTTCGCAATTGCGAACATGTAGGTGCGGCGGGCAGCAACAATCTCGCACTCGCAAAATTACAAAAATTGCAATTCCGCACAAGAAATCTACTAGCAAGCAGCATAGACCTTCTGAAAATGATTATTTTTATCAGAATAACTCCTCAGGTTGACATTTGCCTGCACTTTTTTAGATTTGAGACCTTTTGATTTTCTTTGGATAACTTTGGATTAGAAATCAACTTTCTCATATAAGCTTGGTGGGGCATTAAAGTTGCTGCAATGCTGCTCTGCAGAAAAACGAGTTTTGCAAAAGTGAAAGCAGGTTCAAAAGTTCAAACTCATCATTAGTAACCGTTCCCTGTAGTGCTTCCTGACAAGGGCCACTCCAAAGTTCAGTTGCTAGTTGCAACAATTGTTCAGTTGCTAGTTGCAACAATTGTATGACCCTGCTCTGACCCTCACAGCAGGCTCATAGAATAGCTACAAGTAGGCCACAAAGGTCCTGGAAAAAAAATTTGCACTGCAACAGAAAGCAAATTACAGATAAGGATGCAGGTGCCAGACTGGAATTTTAAAACAGTGACACATTAATAAATCAACCCCAAATTAATTCATGTCAGTTGAAGCAGGCAGGTGTGCTTGCTTTCCCCCCCCCATAATCTACAGTGATGATGAACCAGAGGGTGGCATAAGGCATTGATGTACCAGAGGGTGGCATGGGTAAAACAGAGGGTGGCAGGGGTGAAACAGAGGGTGCTGGGAACCTATGATGATGAACCAGACGTAGAAACAACAAAATCGTGACCGTTGCGAGCCGACATGTAAGTTTGCGATTGCGAACTGTTACAAAACCCTCGCGAACTGTCAGAAATCCTTGCGAACTGGCAGAAATCCTTGCGAACACAAAAAAAAATCCGCGAATTCGCGGATTTTGCGGATTGCGAGTTCGCAAATTCGCAAAATTCGCGAACGCCAGATTCGCAAAATTCGCCCATGCTTAGTGATAGTGTTTGGGTCTTTTTTCCATGCTTTCTCAAGGGTACGACAAAGCTTCTTGGATTTCTTAAGGTCATCGTTGAACCAGGGGGCGTTTTTGCTGCCTTGCTTGATTTGATGGTTTTTCAAGGGTGCTAATTCGTCAGCGCTGTGCTTGATCCATTGTGTGAGGTTGATGGCTGCTTGGTTTGGGTCCGATGAATTGGCAAGAGGGTTTTGGAGAAGCGATGTGAAGATCTGGTCGGTGGTGATTTTGTTCCAGTTTCTTCGGGTTTTGGGATTTGGTATGGGTCCTGATGGAGTCGAACTTGCAGGAGTGGCAGGTGAATGGTCCATGGGTGTGTCCTTGGGCGGCTTGGCGGCACTTTGGTGGACGGCCGGGGTTAAGGGCTGAGAGGGTTGCGGCGTCATATGTGATGCGGGAGGTGATGGGTTTGCGAGGGCCAGGGGGTCTGGCGCTGGGCGCGGTCCAGGCGCGGACAGGCGTAGACGGGCTTACCTTTGGCGCGCCTTCGGTGCGCATAGGGCGCGCACGCTGCGCGTAGGTCCATCTGACATAAGTGGATAGTGGGGGGCGGAGCGAGGGAGGATCAGCAGGGAGGCGGGATCGGGTGGGGAGGCTGGCTACAGGCACAACAAACAAAATGGCAGCGATAGTAGAAGTGAAACTGGGCGAGATTGGGGGCACAGTGGAATACGCTATGGGCAGTGATCTCGGTAAAATCTGGCAATGTAAATGAAAAAGCACACGTTACACAATGCAAGCGCAGTGAGGTAGTGAAATCTGGCAATTTAAAGAAAAGACACAAGTTACACAATGCGAGCGCAGTGAAGCAGGGAAATAAAGTCAAAGCGCTACGATTTCCTGGCACCAAGCAAGCAATGGGGAGAGCGCTACGATACCCTGATTTCAATCTGATTGCAGGCAGGCTGTGTAAGCAGTGCAGGACGAGCAGGGAGCGTGGGGAGCGACCGCTTCTCACAGAGCAGCGAGAGAGGTCAACACCAAAATGGGAAAGTCTTCCACTGTCCCATCTTGCAGCCCTGTAGTGTTTAGGAGGTATGTTTGCAGAGGGCCCCGGCTATCCCTAGGCCTACTTGCCATTGGTTGTGTTTCAGCATAAACAGTGTTCTGTTCTTGGCAATAGATAATATCAGTTAGCCAGTCCTTAAACTTCGGGGCTCTCCCTCTCCCCAGCGGCATGCCACCCTACGTTTCGCAAGCAACAGAGCAATGTCAAGAAATTTCCTGCATTGTTTAGGTATCTGCAGTGTATATCCCAGTGTCATAATGAGTGGATCCCTATCCAGCGTACCCTCCACCATTGCCTGCAAAGCTTTGTGTACCTGAGTCCAATACTCCCATACCCCAGGACATTCCCACGCCAAATGCATAAATCCTTCTCCTTCTGCCCTACATCTTTCGCATCTATCATTATCCGACAAGTGAAATCTAAATTTCTTAACCGGCGTGTAGTAGAGCCTCTCCATAAACCTATAGTGAATGATCTTGAGCCTGCAGCTAGCCGAGATGTTGGCAGTGATACCACAGCTTCTGATATTTCATTGCCTATATCTTCATTCCAGCGCATGCAAGCCGTACCCCCAACACCGTGGTGTTGTGTCCTAATACAACAGTAAATACTTGAGACCAGTTGTTGCCCATCTGTCGAATTCAGCATCCCGTGTAGTGACATTACGGTCTCAGGTTCCTTTGGATAGTCCGGTAAGACTTGTTTCAGCCCCTGCCTCAGGCGTACATAATAGAACATTTCCAATGGTGTGGGCTGCACACCCTGGAACATCTGTTCCTTAGTTCGAAGCTGCCCCTCCAGAAACAGATCCCTCCAAGTAGCAATCTTCCGGCACCTACACATTGCCTGGAACCCAGTTTCCTGCAACAGTAACATTTTGGGATGATAAGTCAGTGGCATGCTCGGCGAATATAGCACCGTGAGGTGCAGCATTTTCGCAATTCTCCTCCAGGCGTCAATAGTGCATGACACCGTGGTAAACGGTGTTTCTAGGGCCTCAACAGTCAACAGGGCTGGGTATAAGGCCGTTCAGGGGAAGAGGACGTGCCACCCAATCCTCTACTGCCAGCTGCGGCATACATGGCATGGGTACTGTCCAATGATAGGAATAATGCGCCTGTTCACTCATACAATAAACTTCGAAATCCGGTATAGCAAAGCCTCCTTTATCATAGGGCTGAGCGAGTATGGACCATTTCAGCCATGGTTGCTTGCCACCCCAGAACAGCCGGAGCAGTTCTGTACGCAGCGTTTTTTAAAAAAAGGCGCCTGGGTAATAAGGGATGTTTAGGAATAGATACAAAAAACGTGGTAGTATGACCATTTTAATAAGCAACACTCTGCCCGCCATGGACATCGGTAGGGATATCCAGTGTGTGACGTTGGCGGCCAATTTAGTAATTGCTGTACCATAATTTAGTCGGAGCGTCTCCTCCCTATCTTTAGAAACCTGGATTCCCAGATAACGGAGGTCCGAACTGCACCATTCTAGCGGGTCATCCAACTGAAATTCTGATACTGCAGTGGTGAGTGGGAAGAATTGCGATTTACCCCAGTTTATTTGTATTCCCAACAGCTGCCCAAACATCAGGAATTCCCGTAACAGGGGGTTAAGATTGGTTTGGGGGTCTGTAACACATAGCGTCAAATCATCCGCATAGAGTGAAACCCCAATTTGTCGTTGAAAACTAAATGCACTCTCTTTGTGCAGTTGTCGTAGGCGACACGCTAAAGGCTCAATCGCTATGGCGAATAGAAGTGGGGATAGTGGGCATCCCTGACGGGTACCTCTTGTGAATGACAGTTGGGTTGACAGCGGCCATTAATAAGGACTCGGGCAGTGGGCTGGGTATAGAGCAATTGAATCCAGGAAATAAATAATTTGGGAAACCCCATTCTATGCAGGATGGTAAATAAATAATGCCATTCGACCTAGTCGAATGTTTTCGTAGCATCCCAAAAAATCACGGCTACTGGCAATTCGGTGGCAATGGTTTGAATTAAGGAAAAAAGCATTCGCAGATTGTGATTGGTGGACCTGCCAGTAACGAACCCAGCCCGATCAGGGAGTACTGTCTTTGTCATGAGGAGGGATAGCCGGGTGGCCAATACCTTAGCTAAAGCTTTAACGTCACAATTGATGAGCGATAATGGGCGGTAAGAATCACACTCTGTGGTGTCCTTCCCCGGTTTTAAAAGGGAAGTGATTACAACTTCACGCATCGAGCAGGGTAACACCCCTATCTCCAACGACTCCTCAAACACTTCTCTCAGTACAGGGGCCATAATGTCTATGTAACATTTATAGAATTCTGCAGGCAGCCCATCAAGCCCGGACGCCTTCCCATTTTTAAGTGACATTATTGCCTCCCTAATGTCATCAAGTTCCAGAGGGGCGCTAAGGAATGTTCTATGCACGTCACTTAACCAACACAATGCAATATCGTCCAAAACATTCCCAAACCTTACCTCCCCCTCTTTCTGCATGGTGTATAGTTTTTCATAATGTAACTTGAACATTTCCAAAATTCCCTCAGTGTCCTGACATACCCCGCCGTCTAGCTTGTTGATCTACAAAATATTTTTACTGAATCGCGGATTCCTAGTAATTTCTGCCAGTGCTCGGCCTGGTCTCTCCCCCTCGCAGTATCTTCGTGCCACCCAGTGCTTCCCTCTGAATTTTGCCTCCCTCGCAGCCTCATCCTCGTACTCCTACAATTTAGCCCTGAATTCCTTGTGTATCTTCCCATTTTCCCCTTGTATCATCTGTGCCTCCAACCCTTTCATATCCCGCTCCAAGTTGCATATAGTACCTTGAATAGCACGCGGTACTCCGAAGCTTTTGGTTATGCAATACCCTCTGACCGTAACTTTAAATGCTTCCCACACCACTTCAACGCTGTCTACTGTTCCTTTGTTGCGAGGAAAGAACGCCACAATCTTTTCTCCCAGTTCTTTTTTAAACACTTCATCCAACAATGCCGTGGGTTGCAGCCACCATGTGGGCCGTGGCCTATCACATCCAGGCATTCGCATTTGTATCAACACAGGACAATTGTCTGAATATGTTCTGGCTAAATGTACAGCTTTCCCTATATCCACGCCCAGACCTCGAGAAAGTAGGCAATAATCAAGGCGGGCCCATGTGTTGGTATAGGATGTGAAATGCGTCCCTTCTCTTTTCATAGGGTGAACAAACCGCCAACTATCAATTAGGCCGCCTTCTTCCATAATGCCTTGCAATACATCTCTAGACTGCCTATTGTATTGTACACAGCCATCCGCTCTATCCAGTCTTGGCGCCATAGCTACATTAAAATCCCCCCCCCATATAATATGCATCGACCAAATGTTTACAACCTTTCCCCATAGTGTTGTGAAAAATTCTGGTGTATCAATGTTGGGGGCGTAGCAATTCACAATTGTGACCGTGTCAGTGCCAAGTCTGCCCCACACAATAACAAATCTCCCCTCTGTGTCTATTAATTCACACCAATCACCCTGAAGTGTATTGACCTCTTAATCAGTATGGCCGTGCCCCTAGCATATCAAGAGTAAGATGAGAATAACCTCACCGATGCCCACCTACTCGCAAATGTGTGGCTTGAGTTTGGATGCAAGTGCGTTTCCTGCAATAACGCTATATCCGCCTGATGGCGGTATAGGTACGCCAATATGTTCTTGCCTTTTCCAGCATCATTCAGACCACGTATATTCCAAGACAATATCGATATAGTCGATTCTTTCCCATTACCTGCCATTTTTGTCCTTCGTATCACAACATAGTCCTGTAAAATAGCCAAACGCTGTCTTGTTCCCACGAACTAGTACTTGTCTGTGAACCTCTTTTTGTACCTTAACTTGTAACATGCAATAACTGGTCCCCCCCACCCCTCCCCCTCCTCCTCCCACTGACACATCTCAACCGTACCAGACAGTCCCCTCCCTACACCCTCCCCCCCGAACATTCCCAAGTTATGGAGCAATAGGGGTATTCCCATTGGGGCAAACTCCCCAGGTGACACACCTTAAACCTTGCTGCTATGCCCGGGTCTGCTTGCTCTTTGCAGTTCCCCAGATCCAGTAAGGGTGTCCGACTAACAAAAAACATCGATCATGCTACATCCACACCTTCCCTGTATCTGTAAACAACTCCATAGTAACATTTATCAACTCGTCCAATATCCCATGTGTCATTATACATTACTGAAGGCAGTGGTGCGGGACTCTCCTCGATCACCTCTCAGTGTCCGTCCAGTGTTCACCTCAGCGCAGCATACATCCTGTCGTTGCTGTCCATATTAATTCGACATCGGACAGCAGCGTCTCTTCCAGCTCGTCTTGTTCCATGGAATCATTCTTTCTGCGTTTCAGTGTCTTCAGGAATTGCTCCACCGAGTGTGGTGATGTATGTATGGTTTCCTTGCCCTGATAAGTGATTCGCAATCGCGCTGGGTAAAATAGAGCATAGTCCATTTGTTCCTGCCTCAGTTTCTGCTTCACACCGTTGAATTTTCTCCGTTCCTCTTGCACCCGCACCCTGAAATCCGGGAATATGGTAAAGGATACTCCCTCGTAGTTGAGCTGTTTTTTCTCTCTCGCTATTTTCAGCACCACATCTCTGTCGCAGTAATTTAACAGATGTGCGATTATAGGACGGGGATTTGCTCCCGGAGGCGGTCGCGGCCCAAGCGACCTATGCGCCCTCTCCACTATGAATTGTACAGATAAATCCTTCCCCAGCAATCGCCGTCAGCATTTTTTCTACATAATGTTCTAGCCGCCCCGTATTGGTGCTCTCGGGCACACCTAAGATTCGAACGTTAGTCCGGCGGCTGCGAGCTTCAATATCCTTGTTCTTCGCATCACTGAGTCTCATAAGTTTATCCATTTGGGTCATTGCTGTTTTTAATTGCTCTGTGACATCTTCTGAATCTGATATGCGCTGTTCTGCTTCCTTGAGCCGTGTATCATGATGGTCCAACTTGCGCGCTATATTATCCATACGGGTTGTAAGCGTATCGACCTTGCCCGCAATGGTAGCAAACCCTTGCCTCATTTCAGTTAGTATGGTGTGTAGATCATTGGCGGTGCCGGGACCTCAACCACCCGTCGCCTCTGGTACTCCACCCTCTTCCTCTATTATCGCTTTTTTCGGGGGGTTCTTCTTTGCCTCGAAGGCGAGGTTGTCGGGAATCTAGTCGGCCCATGTTCCCACACGCCACTTAGGGCTTCTCTGTACACAGCCGTGCCTCAGTATCTATCCGCAGTCGTCAATTGCAGCAACGTCTCACAATATTTCTGTTTGAATGACCTTCAGAGCTGTACCGCAGTGATCCTCCCAGCCGCCCCTGCGGGGATATGGTAGTCAAGCCATTGCCCTGCTGGCATCGCCTTTTATCCCTTCTTTCTTGTGTCTGTAATACCAGCTTCCTAGGGCCTCTAAAATTGTACCGCTCTCTCTAATGGCAGATCCACTTCACCTCATGTATCAGTGTCCTGAGAAGGAGCTCAGAAAACTAGGCCCAGATTGCTGCAGTGCTCCTCTGTTCCCTGCAAAGTGAATAAGGCTGCATTCCATATAAAATAGCTCTGCCCTTTCCCACCTTCTGGCTCTTAGTAAGCAGCGCAAGGCACACCAGCATTGGCCTAATTATTGTCCAGTTTGTGCGTGTCAGAATTCCACCATATCTCTCAATTCGAGGGGCACTATTTGTACACCTATCCAGGGACAGCCTTTTCCTCTTGATGGTGTCCTACGCGTAGAACCTCCTATGGAGCCACTCCTACACTCCAGTGTACTACCGTACTCCGTTGCGGTTAACAGCTCTCACTCCTGCCGTCGCTATGCCACAGTTAACTTACTCCTGCCGTTACCATCAATGCAGCCTGTACAGTTTCCTGACAACACGTCTGCTGCGTAGCTCTCACCTGCCTTTTTTATGTGTATTTTATGAGCGGCGTATCACCAGCCTTCTAAGAGCTCTCTTATACTGCAGTAATCACTTTAAGTCCACGTAGGCGACCCTCTTACTTCTTGACTGGTATTAATTGCATTCGTGCCTGGCAATCCCGGGTCCTGGGTCGACTTTTGCCGCCTCCGAAATGGCCGCCTCCTTGGTCCCGCGTAAGCAAAGTGAAATGTGCTAGTCCCTTCACTTAACCACATCAGTGCTAAGGGAATTCCCCTGCAGTGCTGTTACTCCAGCATTCCCATTGTTCATGACGAGCTCAGCTCGTCATGAGCACACGACCAGTGTACTGCATGACGAGCTGAGCTCGTCATGGGCAGCGAAGGGGTTAAATATCTGAGCATCGGTTGCAGGCAGCATAGCGGGGGACTCACCGCTATTGTTCCCCGACCGCCACAGTCTCTGTTGCGCGGGCTGCTTCTTCCGTCTCCGTGCGGTCTGTCACCCACGTGGGACCACGGCACTCGCCTGACTGCTGTATCCGGTCCCGCGCTTCAGGCAGCTTCCAGCTTCTCTCCGCAGGCAGGCTCCAGCCATCACCAGCCCCGCGGTTATCGCATTACAGCCAACACGCTACCTCCGTCAGGTGCCTCCTACATTAGGCTTTCGTGGGAATTGTGGAAAAATGCACCAGAGGTTCTTGAAATGCAGGATAATTAAAGTATAGTCAGCCAGACTGCAGGAGCCTCACATAGATGCGAGCATTCCGCTCGTGCGCCACCTAGCGCCCCAAAAATAGATAACTATTTCACTCAGTCAATCGTCGTGCATGGTTAGTTTCTACAGAGTTGCATAGAAATAGATAGACGGGGGGTTCAATAATAAGGGTTTATTGAACAGTCTTATTTCTCATGCAAGAGATATGAACTGCTACAATCGTAAGACAGAATGCGAAGTATAATTCGTACAGCGTAAACAGTAATATAAAATAATACTGTAATAGCATGATCTGTAGCTATGACATATATAAAAATACATACATAAATAACACAGGCTAAAATACTCAACTGGTGCTTCTAAAATAATCCTACCCCAGTGTACCCAACCTAAGTCTAGTACGAGGAAAAGTAGTTGCTTGATTTAGCTATAGTGACTGACTGACGATATTTATAAAGCGCACTACTGCCGAGTCGTCTTGGCACTGGGGTAGAAATGAGCTGAGAGATAACACGCGTATATTAGAATTGGCAGAAGAGCCATGTTTTGATTTCTTTCCTGAATGCCAATCTTTTAGGTAATTTTCTCAGATGTACTGGTAGAGTGTTCCAGAGTTTGGATTCTAAAAAGGAAAACCGCTTTCCTCCGCAGCGTACGCTTTTCATCTTCGGAATTTGTACAAGACCAAGGGTGGATGACCTTAAAGTCCGTGAGGGAGAGTAATGTGAGAACAACGCATGCACATCCTCGGCCCCTTCTCCAAACAAAGCTTTATGCACCAGGCAGAGTGATTTAAATTCAATATGTCATCGTACCCGAAGCCAGTGAAGATTCTTTATCACTTTCGAAGTAAGCTGATGTTTTGGTAACCCAAGTAGAACTCTGACTGCCGCATTCTGAATAGACTGAAGTTTATCCAGTTGAGCAATACCCATTCCCAAATACAGGGTGTTGCAATAGTCGATTCTAGATAAAATGGTGGCTACTACCACCGTTTTCCTCAGAGAGAAGGGGATGTAAGGTAGATTCTTTCTCAAGCCCTTTAGCATAAAGAAGCATGCAGACTAAGCATGAGCGGATTTTGCGGATTGGCAATCCGCGAATTTTGCGGATTTGCGGATTCGCAATCCGCAAAATCCGCGAATTCCCGCGAATTTGCGGATTTTTTTTTTTTTTGTGTTCGCCCGTGTTTCTGCCAGTTCGCGAGGGTTTTTACAATTTCGCAATTTGCGAACTTACCTGTCGGGTCGCAAGTTTTGCGAACTTGTTGTTTCTACGTGTCCAGCCTGTTTGGGACACTCTTCTTCATCACTGCCACTCTCTGTCACCACTGCCACTCTCTGACTACTCATGCCACCCTCTGGCCCACCCATGCCACCCTCTGTTTCATCACTACACCCTCTGGTTGTCCAGTGTACATTATTTTCGGCAAAGCAAAGCACACCTTCCCTGCCTCAAGTGACCTGAATTAATTTGGGGCTGATTAATGTGTCACAGAATATTTTTTTAGCTGGCACCTGCTTCCTTAGTGCGCCCTGATTAGTGATCTTTTGCACTTGCTAAGTGCTTTCATTGTTGCAAAATTAGTTACAACACCTGCCCTGCCCCAACTGACAATAATGAATTAGGGGCTGATTAATGGATTTTAACTTCCAGCCTGGCTCCTGCTTGTCTCCCTTAGCTGTAATTCAGGACCTTTGTGGCATATGTGTAACTATTCTGAGGTTCAGAGCAGGGTCACATAATAGTTTCAACTGGCAACTGAACTCTGGAGGGGCCCCTCAGGAAGCACTACAGGAAATGGCTACTAATGATGTGCCTGAACTTTTGAACCTGGTAAGTAGTTACTTTCAGTTTTGCCAAGATCGTATTTCTGCAATTTCGCACTTATTCGCGGGGCGCGAACTCACGCTAACAGTGCGAGCAGTGCGAGCAAAATCCGCTGCTCGCGGATTTGCGGATTTTGCGGGAAATTCGCAAATCTCGCGGATTGCGGATTTCCCGAAAATCCGCAAAATCCGCGAGCGGAACGGATTTTCCGCCCACGTGCAGACGCGACCTGATTAATCTGCGTCGCCCAGGTGAGATTTTTATTGAACATAACTCCGAGATTCCTTACCTTTATGACTGGCATGGCAAGTGCCAGCTGGACTATTCCACCACAACTGATTCCAGATTGAGTCTTTCGAGCCAAACTCCAACACTTCGGTTTTCTCGGCGTTCAACTTCAGAAAGTTCGAGCTCATCCAGGTCATCAAAACTGAGATACATTTACAGAAATCAGTTGCCCTAGCATCTGCAGACTCAGTTACAGAAACTATGAGCTGAGTATCATCGACGTAAGATACCAATGTAAAGCCATATCTCTTTACCAACCTGGCAAGAGGGGCTACGTAAATGTTGAACAGTGTTGGTGATAAGGCTGAACCTTGCGGGACTCCAACCGGAAGTGTAAATCCCTCCGATCGGTATCCATCCCAAAGGATCATTTCTTTTCTAGATGATAAAAAGGATGATAGGAGAGAAAGAGCTACACCACTGATACCTACATCCTGCAGCCTTGGATTTAATACCGTATGGCTTACAGTATCAAAGGCTGCTGTTAGATTAAGCAGGATCTGTGTTGCCCTTCCTTCATCATCCATCACCTTCCGAATCTCCTCTGTTTCCATAATCAAGGCTGTCTCCTTAGAGTGTTTTGAACGGAAACCATGTTGCGAGGTATCTAAGATGTTATTGGTCTCAAGATATGATGTTAATTCTAAATGTATTACTTTGTCCAAGACTTTGGCAGCAAACGGTAAACAGGAGATGGGACGATAGTTCTTTTCGTCAAGTGGATCCAGCTTAGGTTTTTTTAAAAGGGGACGGATACAAGTATTTTTCCATGCCTGAGGAAAAACTCCTACAGACAGAATTTTGTTTAGTACTGGAGTTAAGGATAGACTGATCTCCTCTGGGGCCAGATGAAGTATGTACGATGGACATGGGTCCAATGGGAGCCAGATTTAATAATAAGCATAAATTCCGCTACTTTTTCCTCTGTAGTTAGCGGGAAGGAAAACCGACCTTCATGCCCCAGCCTATATTCAGGTTGAGCTAGGGCTTCTACCCCTGTAGTATTTGTTGATTTTTCCAGACTTTCGTATACAGATTGCACCTTGCTTTGGAAGAAAACCGCTAATTTATCTACAAATTTTTGATTAGGTGTAAACATAACATCACATGGGCATTTCAACAAGGCAGTGACCATTTGAAATAGTTCCTTTGAGGAGTTAGCGCCTTTGTGGATTTTGGCAATGTAGTAGGTAGCTTTAGCCTGTATAATTGTGGCCTTGCATTCTTCCAAGGCTGCACAATATTCTTTCTTGTGAGCATCATCATATTAGGATCTCCAGATACGTTCCCTTTGCCTACACTTGATCTTTACTAGTTTAAGATTAAGCGAGTACCAGGGAGACGAAACCTTTTTATGTCGAGCTTTCTTAGCCACCTCAGGTGCCGCCTTGTCTGCCGCTATGTTTAGCCAGTTGTAAAAATCAGTGATGGCTTGATTTATGTCATTAGATGTTGCCGGTCTGTTGCTAAGTGCCGACACAAAGTCTGATTTGCTTACTGACTTCCATGCCCGATATTTGTCAGCCAGAGGTCTGTGGTAAATAAAATAATTACCCAGTCGGAATTTCTATACATTAACAAGGATCATGCATATAATGAGAGGCAGAGTCCGTGGTGTCCGATTCAGAAGGGCTTTATTCAGTAACTCGAGTTAAGGGAGAATCGGGTTCCATCACCACTAGGGATCAGGAAGGATCGTCATCTGAACTTTATTCACAGAGTTCATTATTTATAGTTAAAACATACATTAACTTGCATAGAGAAGGCGGAGCGCTCCAGGCGGAGCAAGTGAAAGAGAGAGATAAGAGCACATGGGCGTGAAAAGGGCGTGTATGAAGGCGTACACGTGGGTGTTCACTTGATGAGTCATAGGTGTGTCATAGATGGGTGGATACATGGAGGGGGTCTGCATGGTCAGCAGGAACCTTTACCCTACTTGTGTGCGCGACTTGGTCATGACGTAGAATTGACGTGTAACTGGGGGAAGCTGGGGGGAGCTGACTTTCGTGCTAGTAGAGGAGTCTTGAATGTCAGGACCACCTGCACTTCTGGTATTATCTGATATCTTGAGTTTGGAGGATGTATTATCTGACTTAAAGGTCGCTCGAGCAAAGGCTGCTCATCACTAAATGCTAGTGTGTGCATATATTTCTTTGTGCATTGCGTGGAGCCATGGGCCTACTATGGATGCGAGTTCTGTAAATCACTTGAATGGAGACAGAAAGGCTAGGCCCTATCTTCTGCAGGCGGAATATGTTTACCCTTTTCATTTAGCAGGAATGTGTTTTCTGTAGAGCAGAGCAGATAACTGTAGGCAAAATACTGTCTTGGCAGGCCGAGCTGGGCACCTCTCGGCTGAGCAGGAAGTATGTGAGAGGTCAGGGATATATAACTAAACTGCAGCTTTCAGAGTGTCAGGAGGCTTGGAGCCTGAATTCGGGTCCTGGCTCGGCTGAGCCACAAAACTAGTTCATTTCGACTTTTAAACGTGTACCATGTAAATACATTGGCAACATAAGCCTCAGTGCAGAATTAACGTTTCTTTCATCGAGGGCTTGGTAACTGACATGCTAACATTGAACGGAAATGGAGAGGCATTATTATTACAGGCATGAGAAGGGAATTGCATGGTGACATGGACATACATGGGGTGCATGTAGGGGACACACTGGCCACGTAAAATTTCTATTTCCTCATTCCCTCCTTGTCCCCTACTGTGCCCTTCAGGACACATCTATATTCATGATACCGTATATCTGATAATACAGCATCATTTGCTCGTCTTTCTTCTTTTGAATACGTGGACGGGGAATACAGGCAGTGGCACACAAGCCGCAAATCGCTGGGCCACATTGCAGACAGAGACAGCAACTAAATATAACAAGCAGTATTATTCCTAGGAACAACAATACTTTCCATCCCCATGCTGATATTACACTCCAGAGCCAACCGGACAAAGTCCATGTGCCTGGGTTCTGATGTATCTCGTGAGCTATCTTGTGGAGTCTTGTTATTGCTGCATACACGGATGGCGCGTTATTAGGAATAAACACGCAACAACTGGAGCCGATCACTCTACAAGCCCCGCCCCTATCTGCCAGGATGACGTCAAGAACAAGGCGGTTCTGAAGAACAACAAGTTTCATAGCAGACTGCTCCTCTGTCAAGTTCGCCAGAGCAGATGCAGTCTCATTTACTACTGCTTCAAGAGTTCTTGTTAACCTGCGTATTAATTTACTATTTTGGACGGGACCTATAAAGAAAAAGAATCCTTTATTGAAATCTGTATATTGCTCTAAAGCTGTCTCAGTCTGATCGACAACTGGGGAATCAGTCTCCCTCCTGTGTCTAACATGTACTAGTCGGGAATCTCGATGATAATGGGATGGGGCTAGAAAGACGGGTGGCAGTAGGAACGCAATATAACACGTCCCACCCCAGTCTAAGGGCAGACGTATATAGGCTGTCTGACCGCAAATGAAATAGGAATGGCGGGAAGCTTTGAAAGTAGACTTTCCTTTACATTGAACTCGATTACAGTATTACAATCACTGTGTCCCAAATGCACTGACCCTTTCTTTCTAACGCATAATTCACCTTTTACTGGTAAGACTGTTATAAACGGTGAACCTGTATTTTTCTCGGACTGGACATTCAGAATCATAAAGTTAAGGGAAGCATTTCCTTGTTCATACACTTCATTTTCTAGATCTGTTCCTTTTTTCTGGGGAAGACCATCTTCGTCTGGAAAACATGCCTCATTCATTACTTTATTTAAATCTCCCCAAATCCAATCACTCTGGGAATCTGTGAACTTTCTGTCTTGTGATGACATTAAAGCAAACCATGCTCCGCACGAACCATTGTGCGAGAACGGAAAAGGAAAAAGGGGCAGAACTCCTTTCGTTTTCTGATAAGGTGGGAGTCGGCCACATACCCAGCAATTCGTTACATTGCTGGTCTGATGAGAATGGTGTAACATTCGAATAAAAGTATTGTTGCGCAGTGCTAGTCGATATGACAGTTCATGTGGTGGCAGATCACTGAATGTGTGCTCTACAGTGTCGTTAAAGGAAGAATGTATATGTGAACCAATAGGAGGAAAGAAAACATGTAGCGTCAAGCTGATACATATAATCGATATACTTAGAAGAAACATAATGATCAGCGTTACTATACATCTGCTGCGTAAGGTCTTGCAGTATTTCTCTTTCTTATCTCTCTGTCTGCTATTCTGGTCTACGATCTAATACATGTCAGGAACCTGTCTAACCGATTCACCACAGGGTGGACTTAAACAATTAAACGCTGTTTGACTTACTAGACCGTAATTTTGACCTATACTCCTGTTGCGGAGTCTTTTCTAGCAAAGGGGGCTTTGAGTCACTGGTTTCGGGGCAGTCCTTAATTTCGATCACAGTTCCGGTTTGTCCATGGAATTTCTTGATGTGTTGGGCATGGATCCAGCCTTTTCTTCCCTCGACCTTGACGGCAGTCCTCGTGGTAAGCAGTACTAACTTCGGCGTTCGCCAGCGGGGCTCGAGAGGGCTTGAACGATAAAAATTCCGTACCAGCACTACGTCTCCTGGAACGACGGTGTGCTCTTTAACTTGGGTGTTGTCGGGGAAGGCGGCTGCAACCTGTGAACGACAAGAGAGTAGTGCAGACATCAAGGAAGCCAGGTAATCTGTCAGCATATTACTGTCAACATCGGTAATTTTCTTTGGCATAGGCGTACCCCACATATTCGGTGGTCTACCAAAAATCACTTCGTAAGGGGACAGTCCTGTTCTGGAATGAGCTACCATACGCATGTAAAAGAGGGCAACCGGCAAGGCTACCATCCAATCCACGCCTTTTTCTGCACAGACTTTCGCTAATTTTGTCTTGAGTGTCTGGTTATGTCGCTCAACGAGTCCGGCTGCCTCTGGATGTCGTACACAATGGAACTTCCACTGGTACCCTAACAGAAGAGATACTTGTTTCATTAATTCAGAGGAGAATGGCTGACCATTATCTGAGTACACGACACGGGGCAATCCGTATCGTGGAAAGAACTCTCGAACCAACTGCCTGGCAGTGGTCACAGCAGTGTAATCTGGGACTGGGTACGCTTCTGTCCATCTAGATAGTGCACATACAACTACTAGGACATATTTGTATCCTCGACATCTGTCCATCTGGATATAATCCATCTGGAGGACTTCAAAAGGGTGGTCAGGGGGATGAAATCCACCTTGTTCCACTGGAATGCCTTTGCCTGGATTGAACTGGCAACAGATCATGCAGGTACGTACTTTCTGTTTTGCTGCTGCACGCAGGTGCTTGTTGAACCAAATATTCTGTAAACTGTCTAGCATAGCCTTTTCTCCTAAGTGTGCTGGACTATGTGCTGTGTTTATGATGACTTGAACCATAGAATCAGGGAGAAACCATGTAGCTTTGCCTTTTGTCATCCAACCCTGGCCAGTCTGGACCCCTCCTTGTTCAGTCCATTTCTTTATTGCGTCTGGAGTGGCATGTGTCTGTATATCGAGTACATCTTGTGAGGGATCCCTGACTGTCATGCTGTTTGTTAGTGTTTGTACTTCTGTCTTTGTCGTGTCTGTTGGAGTCTGGGCTGTAAGTTTAGCTGTTCGATCTGCCAGGTCGTTACCCTGGGAAATGGTGTCTATAGCTTTCGTATGTGCTTTGCATTTCATGATGGCTATGGCTGTAGGCAAGTGTATAGCTTCTAACAGAGCCTGAATAAGGGGACCATGCTGAATTTTGGCCCCATGAGAGGTCAGGAAACCTCTCTCCTTCCATAACACTCCGAAGTCATGAACGACCCCGAAAGCGTACTGTGAATCTGTATATATGTTTACTTTCAAGTTATTGGCTCGGATACAGGCTTGTGTCAGAGCGATGAGCTCTGCTGCTTGTGCTGATAGTGTGTCTATTCTTTGTGTCTCTATGACTTCAGTATCAGTGGTCACGGCATATGCGGCCACTAACTCTCCTGTGCTTGTTCTCATGCATGAACCATCCACATATAGTGTCAGGTCAGGGTCTGGCAATGCAATGTCTGTCAGGTCTTGTCTTGGTTTTGTCACTGTATTAATTACTTCCACACAGTCATGTGGTGCAGTGTCCACTGTGCTTGAGGGCAAGAGCGTCGCGGGGTTCAGAATGTTGCATCGTCTGATCTCTATGTGTGGCTGAAATAATGTCAGTTCGTATCCTGTCAGTCTTGCTACAGTCAGATGTTGTGTCTGTGTCCTGTTCAAGAGAACTTCCACTGAATGTGGAACCTGTACTGTCAGGGGGTGTCCTAACACTATGGCATCACTGTCTTATAGCTAGGGCTGTTGCTGCAACTGATTTCAGGCACGCAGGCAGAGCCTGGGCCACTGGATCTAATGTACTAGAAAAATAAGCACAAGGCTTGTTCTTTCCTGCTTGATCTTGTGTAAGGACAGATAATGCTGTTCCATCTCGTTCAGTGACAAAAAGCGTAAAAGGCTTGCTGTAACAGGGAGTCGCTAAAACTGGTGCTTGACATAGGGCTTTTTTCAATTCTTCAAATGCAAGTGTATGTTCTTGTGTCCAAGGGAGGACAGTCGAAGACGCTGCCTCCTGTGTTGTTAGCTGTATGAGTGGCTTTGCTAGATATGCATACTGGGGAATCCATTGTCTGCAGTAAGAAGTAAGGCCAATGAAGGCTTGTACTTCCTTTTGTGTCTTGGGCTGTGAAAGATTTGCAATTAACTGAATACGGTCTTGTGTCAGCTGTCTACCCCTCTTGGACAGCAAGTGTCCAAGGTACACCACTTGCTGTGCACAGAATTGCAACTTCGAAGGGGACACTTTGTGCCCCTTGTCTGCCAGAAAGTATAAGACTGTCAGTGATGCACGTTCGCAGTCTGGTTCTGTTCGTGCTGTGATCAGGATATCGTCTACATATTGGAGTAGTGCGGTGTTGGCAGGCATGTGAATACTGTCTAGTTGTCTTTTCAATGCTTGGCTGTAAATACTAGGACTTTCTGTGAATCCTTGAGGAGCTCTCGCAAATTTAAAGCTGCGTCCATTTAAACTGAATCCGAAGAGGTATTGGCTCTCTGGATGTATTGGGACACTGAAGAAGGCGTTCTTTAGATCAATTACAGTGAAGAACGTGGCATCGGAATCAATTGCAGTCAGTAATGAAGAGATGTCTGGAACCACTGGATATTGGGGTATTATGCATTTGTTCAGTTCTCGAAGGTCAATCACTAGTCTGTAGACTGGTGGTGCATTAGGGTCTGTTCGTTTAAGAATAGGGATGACAGGTGAATTACATACGTTCGAGTCAGTTTCTACTACCACTCCTTGTGCAATGAGCTCGTCAACAATTTTCAGTAAGGCCACTACGGCATCAGGTGGCAACTTGTATTGTCGGATTCGTGGCAGTACTACTCCTGGTTTGAGAGTGACACGGTGTGGCGTAATGTGCATGTAACCTACGTCAGTCGGACCTTGTGCCCATAAATGCTGTGGTACATTCTGGAGTCTGAGATCAAAATCTTTCAACACATAATGTCCTTTAAAATCACGTAAAAACAATCGCACTCCTTCCGGAGAACAACATATAACAGCTCCTAGTTCTTTCAATGTCTTTATACCAAGCAAATTTTCTGGACATGACTTAGTAAGTAACAAGTCTGTGGTACGGGACAATGGACCGACTCCTAGGGAAACTGGCTTTGACACTTTGTTAACAATAGGCTTTCCTGAAAATCCCAGGGAAATATTCTGTGAGCCTGAGAGGGGTGCCCCTGGAACCTCGTCATGACTGATAGTAGTTCTGCTCGCCCCTGTGTCAATCAAAAATTTTCTGTCTTTTCCCAATACACGACTATGTACATAGGGACCCTCTTGATCTACAGGAACCTCAATAAGGGGCAAGCCAACCTCCCTCTCTAGGCTGTTTCATGAGTACTGTTGATATTCTGGATAGTCTGACTGTGCATACTGGTACATTTGTTGCGTGACTTGTTGTGTGGCAGCTACTGGTTGTGGTAGAACTACTGTCTGTTGCGTGTTCTGTGGGGTGCTATTCTGTCTAGGAGGATGCAGTCTTTCTTTTGTCTTGCCTGTAGCTATATTGTGTTTCAGGACAGCACATTCGTTTACATAGTGACCTGGTTGCTTGCAATAATTACAGTTCCCTTTAACAGGTGTCGTGCCCTTTTTATTCCCATTAGCAGGTACTGATTGTGCAACTAGCACTTTCATTTTCGTATCTTTCATGCGTCTCTTTTCATGTTCCTGTTCTTCTCTAATTCTGTTCTGGTGATATTGTAACATTTGCAACATTTGGGAAGGGCTATTTGCTTGCCAGGTACTCTCAACCTTCAGTACTCTATTCTTGATCGGGGGTAAGGAATTCTCTACTAGTTTCCTCACAAAAAGATGTGGGTATGATTCATTACTCGGTTTAAGGCCACTATTAATAGTAAAACATTTCTCGAATCTAGAATAAAAATCACTGGTGTCCTCGTCTGGTTTCTGTTTACAGGCTGAAATAGCATCCCAATCTTCCTTTTTAGTAATCAATAATCTTGGCAGGACCTGTATCAAGAGTTCAGGTAGTGCTTTAGCTTTTTCCCCAAGACCAACACCAGGGTGCCGGCCTTTATCCCCTGTTTCCAATTCTGTCCAATTTATCTTTTTCTCTCCCACCTCCCAGTCTTTCTCTTTAAGTTTTTCATAAATACCAGCAGGTAACAGTACTTTCAATAATTTAATGATGTCAGCGTACTTGTAATCCCCTATGCGGAGAATGTCTTTTAATTCACGGTGGAACCCCCCCGGGTCTTTATCATGGCAGGGCAACATCTTTTTCATTTCCAGTATTTCTATTTTCGTCAAGGGTGTGTAAACATATACTCGCTGAAGGTCACCCGCTGTATTTTTAACGGGATGAACCTCTCGTAGGGGGTTCTGTCTGTCTATGTGGAAGCTCTTTCTGTCGTGGTGTGGGGCAGGAATCATGCACGTGGTCAGAAAAGTCAAGTACTTATGTCGTTGGTCCAGAATGACATTAATTAATTCGGTACCTAGGCCTATCCATCTATCTAGAAGTATATCGTCCAGTAATTTATACAAGGGACCGGGATCAGAATGTTGACTCTCGTACAACGTTATCAAATGTTGAACCATGTAAATACCAGCCAAACGCTGTTCGTTCGGAGGAAGGCTCAAGAAGGTCTGGGCCACTACGTCACCATTATATATGTTAGAATTAGACACCCATTGAACTGCTGACCGGGCCAATTCCTGTTCGTGTATGGTGTGGGGTCTATCGCACTCTACGCGTCTTTTTAGTGCGTTCTCAGTAGCTTGGAATAGATTCTCGAGGGAATATCTTTCTTTTATAGGAGGTCCCTTTTTGCGGTAGTCGAGGCATATGGGCCTGTCAAACTGTCGTGCTCTGCCTACATAATTTATTTTACCCACTTCCTCTGTTTCGTGCTCAGCATCGTCTGATGCTGAATACTCTATCTCGTCAGACTCTTTCCTGTGTAAGTTAGAATCTCTTTTCGTATTTTCTTGTACATGCATTCTGTCTTTCCCACTGTATCATGTTTACCAGCAGGTATGTTGTCACTACAATCAGTCATACCTCTAGTTACTCCTTTGTCTGGCTGGTCTTGTTCCCTGATCAGACAGTTAATCAAAAAACGTAAAATTGTGCGTTGTACCTCCACCTTTCTTTGCTCCATGGCCTCTTCTATACTCTCGGATCCCTCCCCCGTTCTAATGAAATGGTATATTTATTTAGAAAGTTTTACATAGCGCGGACAAGATCCTTGCGGATATCAGAGCGCTTTACAAGAGAAGTACCTGGGGGAGCATAGACAGACAGGTGGAACAATAGGTCACATAGTAAGAGACAGCATTCGATGTCCAGTGCCCTCCTCTGCCGTGTAGCGGGGGACCTCATCCAGCCCTCCGAAGTCGTCGAGCTGTCGGGACTAGGCTCCTGGAATTTCAGCTGCCCCTGTGATGTGCAATTAATAACAGTACTGAAAGGTTGAGTGAGAGAGTTCGGGCGGGGAGGTGTAGTTGAGTGAGGTGTTGCAAGGGCGACAAGGGGGGGCATGTGCTGCGTCTAAGAGTGGGGATTGGCGCTAGGCTTGTGACGTGTTAAGTGAGTGAGTCAACCAGAGGGTAGGGGATAGGTTTGGAGGGGAGGTGGGTGAGGGGTGAATGGGGTGTGCGGCGAGGGGTCATCGTGGGGTAGATGGAGGAGGTGGGGGCGGCCGACCGAGGAGAATGGCTGACCAGGGAGTTCGTATGCAGGTGGGAGAGTGGGCTGGTGTTCGAGGAGGTGTGCGCTGTATTGATGTACGGGAAGGTGATAGGGAGAAGGGGTCTTTCGGCGGGAGGTGTGTGTATGAGGTGGGGAGGGGGTGGGTGGTGTGAGTGATGGCATAGAAGGTAGGTGGGTGGGTCAGGGTGTGTGCTGGGAACTGATAGTCGAGATGGGGGTGCCGGAAGGATAGTGGGGGCTGAGAGTAGGATGGGAAATGGGATTGGGAGCGGCCACGTTGTGGGGAAGGGGGATTATACCTGTTCATTACGAATGTTCAGAGTAAAGCTAGTAGGGAGACATTGTTTCATATATGGGGTGCAGGTTACACAAAATGTACAAAATACAAGTAGAGGTATAGTACTGCAATAAAAGGTAGACTCTTAGTCACATGAGGGTTTAAATACAAAGCTATGTAAAGTGTGCTATCTAAACAAGGCCAGGTCTTAGGGAATGGTCGGATAGAGAGAATGACTAGTCCAAGATGGCCGCCCAAGAGGGAGAGAGACCAATCTAAAATGGCCACCAAATAGTGAAGATAGATAGTTAGTCCTCTTTTTGTTGTTTTGCTTTGAGAGCAGGGAAGTGCAGTTTCAGTTTCTATTCAAGCAAGTCCAGTCCCTAGCTTGCTGGAGGGAGTCTTATCTCTGCTATGGAGGTCTTGTGTGGGGGAGTTAAATTGCGGAGCCTCGTGACCAAAAGAAGGTACAGGATGGGATTTATGACTACAGTTTTATGGCTCCAGCCATTTTGAACAAAGGAAGTTTTTCAAAGATGTGTGCAGCGAATGGGGAGAATAAATACCTTATTTGTGGGTGCTACTCAGCAAGCACGTCGATGTTGATAGTAAGGTTATCTATCACATGTGTAGCCAGAGTGTAAACATCTGCAGTGTGCATAGCATGTTGCTGGATAATGATCATGCATGGCAGAGCAGCAGGGGTGCAGCCTCTAACCGTCTCGATGGGCGTTTTTGCGTGGTTCCCGATTGTCTGTTCCCCTTACTTGCAATTCCCCTGTGTTCTCACGACCGCCTCAGCGCTCAATCATGCATCCCCCCAGAGCGGCGCCGTCACTGTAACTTATTTATGAAAACACCACAGTCACCTCCAGCTCCCGGCTCGGAAAGGGCAAGCTCCCGATGTCCGTAGACCCCGCTGATCCTTCCCGCCTCGAAAAGGGCAGCTCCCGATGTCCGTAGACCCTGCTGATCCTTCCCGCCTCGAAAAGGGCAGCTCCTGATGGCCGTAGACCCCGCTGATCCTTCCCGCCTCAGTGCTCCAATTCCGGCATATTTTGTCTAAATTGTCCTTCATGCCTGGTAGTGTGATCAGATACTCTACAGCGCGTCTTAATCGTAGTGAGAACACGAGCATTGCACCCACACCTGGTACTGGATCGTATATACAATGTGAAATCTTTACATTATGCTTATAGGGTGATGCTGTCGTTTGTGGCGTTCGTTGTAGTCCTAACTCTTGCAGTGTTCGCGTTGGTGGCGGTGTTTGTGGCGTGTTTGTGGGCCCCCCTCCCACTGCCCCTTGTCCTAAGTCGTCTTTCATGGTCGCTGGAGGAAGCAGTTGTGTAAGCTGATCCTGTGGTGGGGGCGGAAGGAGAAAAGGATTGTTGACGGAAGGGACAGGAGGAGGGAATTCTGCGTTTACATAATCCGGAGCAGGCTCCTCTAAATAGGAGGAAATAAAAGCCTCAGCTTCTGTCTGTCTATGCCTACGTACTTTAGTCGGTATCAGTGGTGGTGGCAAATTACTAGGTACTTCTGAGGGGGTCACTTTAGCTAGTCCTTCTGCGAGGACGGGATACATGCCTGTTATGAGGGCATTTCTTTCTCTATCTGCTTGTTCCGCCTTGACCCGTTTCCCCTCTTCCTTTAGTTCTTTTTCTCTGGCCTTTTCTGCTGCTTCTTTACTTCTCTCTGCTTTGTGGAATTCTTTCTCGTTTCTCCTATGCACTTCTTTACGCCATAACTCAATGGCATCTTTCTGGGACTGTCTAGCTTTCTTTTTCCATAGCGCTTCCTCTACTTTCATAATGCATTCAGCATCCCATGTTCCTGAGACAGGCCATCTATACTTTTCTTCTAGATCCTTCGTGTAATCTACCCATAAGTCTAAGAACAGTATGGCATCTAGCCCATGCTTCTGATAGATAAAATGGCCAGGGGTGTCTCTAGGCGGGACGGGAACTGACTCTTCCAGTATCCCTTTCCTGGTCCCTATCTGGCGTAATTTCGAAAACAGTGGCATGTTGGAACTAATTTTAACGGAAACACAATATACACAAGAATAGACTGAAAACAACCATTCACGCAACAACACTAAAACATTAAAAACAGATACATCCTAACTAGTACATAGGAAAAAACATGGTCCTGAAAAACTGTTTACTTTATGTACTGCAAAACAGTACAACCATACCGGTCTCATAAAGAGACACGTCTTTACCGTGCCCACTGAAGGGGACACGTCTTTACCGTGTCTGTGTACCCAGACACGTCTTTGCCGGGCTCAAATAAATGAACCCGTCTCTATGCGTTCCCAATAACGGTACTCACCGGGAAGCAGAACTTGAAGGCCTCGGAAACTCGATACTGCTGCTGCTGCTGCTGCTACTACGCATGCGCCTCGGAACAGGTGGGCCTCGGGATACCTCGGACCTTGCTCTCTCGACTTGGGCTCTGGTTGGGATGGTCCGCAATCCTCACTGCCTCGTGTGGATGCCTGGTCGCAGTCTCCGTCTCCTCCACGGGCCTGAGGGAGTAGGCAGGAAGTCCCGCTGTTGTGTACACTTGAAGTCCGTCACGGCTGTAGAAGGGGGCAGGGGGCTGGACCTACATCACCGGCACGTGGGGAAAGGGACTAGTCCCTATTCGGGCGCCAGATTTTGTGGTAAATAAAATAATTACCCTGTCGGAATTTCTATATATTAACAAGGATCATGCATATAATGAGAGGCAGAGTCCGTGGTGTCCGATTCAGAAGGGCTTTATTCAGTAACTCGAGTTAAGGGAGAATCGGGTTCCATCACCACTAGGGATCAGGAAGGATCGTCATCTGAACTTTATTCACATAGTTCATTATTTATAGTTAAAACATACATTAACTTGCATAGAGAAGGCGGAGCGCTCCAGGCGGAGCAAGTGAAAGAGAGAGATAAGAGCACATGGGCGTGAAAAGGGCGTGTTAGAAGGCGTACACGTGGGTGTTCACTTGATGAGTCATAGGTGTGTCATAGATGGGTGGATACATGGAGGGGGTCTGCATGGTCAGCAGGAACCTTTACCCTACTTGTGTGCGCGACTTGGTCATGACGTAGAATTGACGTGTAACTGGGGGAAGCTGGGGGGAGCTGACTTTCGTGCTAGTAGAGGAGTCTTGAATGCCAGGACGACCTGCACTTCTGGTATTATCTGATATCTTGAGTTTGGAGGATGTATTATCTGACTTAAAGGTCGCTCGAGCAAAGGCTGCTCATCACTAAATGCTAGTGTGTGCATATATTTCTTTGTGCATTGCGTGGAGCCATGGGCCTACTATGGATGCGAGTTCTGTAAATCACTTGAATGGAGACAGAAAGGCTAGGCCCTATCTTCTGCAGGCAGAATATGTTTACCCTTTTCATTTAGCAGGAATGTGTTTCTGTAGAGCAGAGCAGATAACTGTAGGCAAAATACTGTCTTGGCAGGCCGAGCTGGGCACCTCTCGGCTGAGCAGGAAGTATGTGAGAGGTCAGGGATACATAACTAAACTGCAGCTTTCAGAGTGTCAGGAGGCTTGGAGCCTGAATTCGGGTCCTGGCTCGGCTGAGCCACAAAACGAGTTCATTTCGACTTTTAAACGTGTACCATTTAAATACATTGGCAACATAGGCCTCAGTGCAGAATTAACGTTTCTTTCATGGAGGGCTTGGTAACTGACATGCTAACATTGAACGGAAATGCAGAGGCATTATTATTACAGGCATGAGAAGGGAATTGCATGGTGACATGGACATACATGGGGTGCATGTAGGGGGGACACTGGCCACGTAAAATTTCTATTTCCTCAGGTCGAGAACTCTCTCCTCTAGTTGATGTTAAAGGCGTGGTGTCAAAATGCACTGCATAATGATCGGACCATGGCAATGGGCAGACCTTATTAATCTCTATACGGGAATTGTTGGTACATGTCCCATTTAGCGTGTGCCCTGCTATGTGTGTGGGTTCAGCGACAATCTGATTAAGATCAAAGCTAGCTAATTTATCTAGTATCAGAGTTATTATTATCTTCCAAATGGAAGTTAAAGTCACCTAGTACAGTAAAGTACTCTGTACCTAGACAGGATTCCAGGTAACTGTGGATGGAATTCAAAAAGCACGCTCTAGGTCCAGGGGGTCCATAGATTAATAGACCTGGAAAAACTTCTGCATTTTTGTATTTTATAGAGAAGGATATTGCTTCCGCGTCTACTATAGACTCTAGAGTTGGCGACAATATATCCCATTGGGATTGCTAGATGCCAATCAGGGTCACTTTTCTCATTAGCCCATGTCTCAGTTAAGAAAAGCAGGTCTGGGTTTTCTGTTTGTATCAGACATTCTAGCTGGAATTTATGTTTTACCATCGATCTGGTGTTGAGCAAAATGCATTTGATAGCTCTAGAATGTTTGTTTATAGGTGCAGAACTGTGAGGTGATTCACATAAGTGATTGTTCTTTTACTGTACATTGATGTTACTAATATATGGAAGGTTCCCCTCAGCAGTGCTAGTGATGTTTAACGGGGAAGCCACCCATCCACATAGATTACAGTGCACATGCGATGAGGTAGTTAAGTTCAGAACAATTTTATGTGAGGTACATATCTGTGAGTTAAGACAATGTAGTTGCTCCCTTGATTACGAGTGCTGGATAGGTTGAGCAGGGGTTCTGGCCCTGGGCGCGTTTTGGGCGCTGACGGGTGCAGACGGTAGTTTAGTTTAGTTGTGCCAAGAATTGCCAAAGATTTCTCTAGGTTCTAATCAGCTCCACACCTTAGAATGAGAGAGGTTGGTATCTCTGTCCCTGGACTCGATCTCTAACACCCCGAAAGGGGACTCAGAAACACTGGAGCTGGATTCTCTGTGAGGAGGATGGCAGCGTCTGATCAGTGCGTCAGTTGGGGAGTTGACTTCCTTCAGGACTTGCTGTGGCGAGCCGCAACTGAACCGTACCTTGCCATAGCAAGTGGAGGTATATTTATACCCTGAAGGTGTTCAGGAATGCCAGTATTGACGTAAAAGTCGGACATAAGAAAGTCATGAATGATCCCCTAAGGAATAGATGTTCATGCATAATAAATGAGTTCTTGGAGAAATCAATATCCAATCAAGGGGAAGTCCTAAAGGCTTGAGAGTCTGGGTTTCCAAGAACTTGTAGTGACGTAGATGAACGGATGTAAGTGGCCATGCCTGTATTTGGGTACCACGGACTATGCCTAAATAAGGACTGGATTTCTATGACTATATAAGGGCAATGTGAATTGTACCTATATAAGGGCATGAATCAGGAAATTCATACGGAATCTAAATCGATACACAACACTGTGCCATGGTAAGTGACAGTACTGGGGACTGGCTGTACTTGCACTCATGGCCCTGTCCAAACCTTAAGCAATGGGTTTTATTCCCAGTAAATTTGGGCCCGGTGGTGCCGCATCAAGGAACCCTAAAGAGACGTGATTGACAAAGCAAAATCTGGCACAGAGATGCTGGTCCAGCCGACTTGTAATTGGGGCCTTAAGGAAGTAAATATACCCAACACTACAACGGTGCCTGTTAAGGGCAAAACCCTAATAGCCACTGCTGGATGTCTTCCTGCAGAAAACAGGCAGCTTAAGTTGGCAGAGTATGCCCAGATGTGGGTCCCTTGCTCACTTTGCCACTGGATTCAAGATAGCCTGGCTGATGAGGGGTGTTACTCTGAAGCCGGTCCCAGGATCCTTGTTTCCAGTTCAGTGAAGATCTCGCTTGGCAGTTCAGACTGCAGTATTCCCATGAGGCACAGGGTCAAGTTTGTTTTACATATGGCTGGGTCTGAACTGAGGTATCAAAGTGAGCTAAAGAACAATGATGGATTAAACCCAGATCTGTGACTGGGGGTGAGTGTTTGAAAAGTTTCAGCACTCCGTCCATCATCTCATTGTGTTTGCTTTGTTTTCCCTAAGTTGGCAGGGTATGCCCAGACGTGAGTCCTTGCTCATTTTGCCACTGGATTCAAGCTAGCCTGGCTGATGAGGGGTGTTACCCCGAAACCGGTCCCAGGATGCTTGTTTCCAGTTCAGGGAAGATCTGGCTTGGCAGTTCAGGCTGGACTGTCTCCATGAGGCACAAGGTCAAGACTGATTTGCATATGGCTGGGTCTGAACTGGGGTGGTGAAGTGAGGTAAAGAACGATGATGGAGTCAACCCAGATCTGTGACTGGGGGTAAGTGTCTGAAACGGTTTAGTGCTCCGTCCATCATTGTGTTTGCTTTGTATTCAAGTGCTTCCGTCCTCCAACACCACAGAGTTACTGTTGACACGTTTGATCCTTAAAGGGTTAGAAAATGAGGATACTTTAGAATGCTTGATGTCTGGTCTCTTGTTAACCACCCATTGACCTTCACGCCATTCTCTAATAACAGTTGCCCATTTCTAGTCATACCTGTATTTGTATTCCTGTTGATGACGCGCGACTTTTTACCTGATTGTCTTCATGTCTCTCCAAAGTGGACACCCCCCTTTGAGCCAATTGGGAGTTACGTTGAGCCAGGAATCCTCCCTTTGAGGGAGAAGAATGGAGATACACCAGAAACTCCATTGGGCGTGATATGATATTACCATAACATCTTCCTTACTGCATCATCGACAGGTTCCTGAGAGACAAGGGCCAATTGAATGGTGTTTTTTATCATCCTGTTGGTTCTTTCTACCAATCCATTGGCCGTGGGACAATAGAGGGGGGATTTGAGATGAGTAATTGACAATTTACCCAAAAATTGTGTAATCTCGTCGGAAGTGAATTGAACACCATTATCAGTGACCAAAATGCTCGGCATGCTTTCTTTAGAAAAAGTTTCTTTAACCCCTTCTGTGCTGATGACGAGCACAGGCTTGTCATGCAGCATGGTGCTCGTGTGCTGGTGACGAGCCTGGGCTCATCATGAGCCGTGGAACGCTCATACGCGGGGATAATTCCCCCGCTGTGCTGAGCCTGGGCTCGTCATCAGCACCGCTGCGCGGCCCCCCTCCCCCCCGCGCCGCGGGGGAATTAGCCCGCGGCGAAGGGGTTAAGAAACTCAATAAGAGAAGATGTAGGGATGGTAGTTACTAATTTAGAAGAAATCCAATGAGAATGGTAATCACTTAGCACAAACATAAATCTCTGGGAGTAATTAAGCACCCTTGTTGCCAAATTGTTAAAGAAATGAAGACTCCAACGTAAAGGAGAACTGCGTATATTAGACTAAGATCCTCAATTGCCAACTGTCATTGAAGCTCACAGAACATTCCACTGTGAGCTTCACATGAAGGTTCTAAAGAGCGGTAAGTACCAAGAGAGAGAAAGAGGAGGGGGGAAACGGTATGGGAGATGGAAGAGAATGAAGGGGGGAAAGAGGAAAGTTAAATCAATCCCAGTACATAGATTACAACACTATTACTATCCCCAGTTGATACTGTTTTGTGTCAATATTCATGCAAATTCTTGTTAGACCGCATACGTCATCATCAAAACAATGAAGAGTTGAGAAGATTTTGAGACATACCTCAACCTAGAACAGTTTCTGTAACTCAGAGCTTTTCTTGCTGCGGGTGCTAGATCCCTCAGGATTACCCTCTTCCAGAGACACCAGATGTACTGTTGGGCAGAGGGAACAAATTGAGCAGTCCCCTGAATTAATCAATTTCGAACACTTCTTGTTCTCAAAGAAGCTGCTATTCTTTCAAAAGGGCATCCAGAGTACAGAAAAATCCCATTTTGCTTCCCTGGTTTAAATTCTAATATATTGAATCATTCTGTGCCTTCTAGGGAGACACTTACACTGTATATAAGTATAGTACAGTACTATTCTCCAAGGTTGTCTTCTAATGGGCAAACTTTTTTCTAGATGCCATAGGGCGGATACAAATAAACCCAAATATGAACGTGCTTTCTAAAACATACGCGTCCAATCATGGTACCATTACTGTAGGGTGAACTTTTTGCCATGTGTGTTAAAGGGCTCATATTCAGAGTTTTCAACAGTAAAGCTCAACATGCAGAATCAGTTTTTAACCTACTAAGTTTTGAATATTATGCGTTTTCTCACGATGAATTTTCGCAGGCTTGATCTGCCAGAATCTATCAGGGGAAAATTGCAAGGATGAAATAACTAACCCGCATTGCATAAGCCTATTTTTTTCTATTCTATTCTATTCTGTCCTATTTGTGTCATTTGCAAGGCACATAGCTGCCCATGGGCATCCCAACGCTGTTACTGCGACATAGACAGGACCAAAAGCTCCAAAAATGTTAGATTTCAAAAAGGTAGATTTTTAGGAGTTTGCAAAAGGTCAATTTATTTTCAGTTGTCTGCAAGGTGTGAGGGAAGGCATTCAATAGTTTGGCTGCATTGTAGCTGAAGGATCTACCGTCACTTCTTACCTTTTTAATTATGGGGATGGCTACCGGTCGGGAGTTGGAGGAATAAAGAGTTCTCCTACGAGTATAGTAGGAGATCAAAGGTCATAGGATGGGAGGGCCATTATCCGACAGTGAGCTGTGGGATACACATAGGACTTAGCCAACATAGGAATATAATCCACTGCTCAACTGGAAGCCAAAGAAAGGAGGACAGATATGCCGGGTTGAGTTATACCTAGGGATATTCAGCAGATACGCACCACAGAGATCTGTACCACTTGCAATTTCTGTGCGACGGATTTTGGGGCTCCCAGATAGAGTGAAATTCAGCAGTCTAGGTGAGATAATTTCAATGCTTGGACTATAAACCTTCTGGAACTGGGGGTGAGTAGATAAATTGCGGAGTATCCTAAGAATACAGTGGCAGCCGGCATAGAGCTTTATGGCCTGGGCTTCAATCGACAAAGGTTTGTCTAGCTATACTCCCAGACTCTTTATAACCATCTTGGGGGCAGGAGGCGTACCCAGGCATTCTGGCCTGCCCAGTCTCAAGTGGGGCTGAGGTTGTTTCCTTGTATCATTTGTTCAGTTTTATCCCCATTTAACTTGAGGCAAGATGTATTCATGCAACTGGCAACTTTTTCCAAACAGGGGCCCAGAGTGGCAGATTGGGGATCCTGCTTGGGGGAAAGAGAGAGCACCCGTTGGGTATTATCATCCTAAGGGGCTATGGAGATTCCAAATGTCGATACAAAGTCTGCCAACAGGCTCATGTAAAGATTAAACAAAGTAGGGCTTAAGGACGAGCCCTGGGGTACTCCACAGCTCAAGGGAAAGTTTCAGAGGTGCAGGTTCCCTCAAAAATCTGGAAGGTCCTGTCTGGCTGGAAAGAGTTAAGCCATTTCAGGGCTAATGCTGAGACTCCCACACGTGAAATTCTTAAGATAAGGATGTCATAGATTACAGTATTAAAGGTGGCGCTTAGGTCAAGAAGGATAATAGCTGCAGAGCCTCCCTGATCCAGCAGTCTCTTGGATTCCTCTACCACCACCAGGAGGGTGGTTTCTGTGCTGTGCCTAGGCCGTAATCCTGTTTGGGCTACATGGAGCCTGTCGTTCAGTTCTAGGAATTCTGACAAGGTCTGGTTGAATGTTGTTCTAGTATTTTGCTCAGACTCAGATTTTGCTCTGGTCTGATCCCTGTGCAGACACTTGTTTGCAAAGGGATAGAAAATGTAGTCCTTAACTTGTAATGAGGACTAGGAGTATACAGAACCAAAGATGTTTACCTTTCATTACAAGATGCGAGCAGATGTCATCTTATTTTCTGCTGAGCGCAACATATACTTTACACAAATTATTTAGTTTTTTTGCGTTAGAAGTAACAGCATAATTAAAATGATGTGCTACTGCTTACATTTAACACACAATGATTTGTTAGTGAATGACATCTTCAATAGGATCCGGTGAATTTGTATTTTGCATAGCTTTAGGATCCCTTTATCGGTATAGCAGGCTGGCTGGAAGTCTGGCCATTGCTTACCACTGGTTGGCTTTATTCTCACTCTCATTTGCTTGCTTCTTCTTCGAATGTTTGCCATGTCCATCTTGTGTTTGCCCCTCCCCTGGAGCATAGACTCTTTACTTGAGTCCTTAAAGTGCTCACTTTTAGGAAACAACTTTTTTCTTTAGCACTCCATAAAGAGTGCATGAGTTTTCTACTGTCCCTCTCGTGGGTGTCTGTCCTACCCGACTCTTTGTTGCTCCCTTCCTCATTGCTTCTTTTCCCTTCCTCCCACCCAGCCACTACCCTGACCTGCTCCTCCATGCCCCCTTCTACTCTCCGCAGTCCAATAAAAAAAAAATATTTTGTTGGATGGCCAGAGACCAAATTTCTGTTGGCTTTTCATTTTAGAAATAGAAGT
The DNA here is from genome assembly GCF_964263255.1 of Lissotriton vulgaris. Taxonomy (NCBI): domain Eukaryota; kingdom Metazoa; phylum Chordata; class Amphibia; order Caudata; family Salamandridae; genus Lissotriton; species Lissotriton vulgaris. The sequence continues at coordinate 232,728,210 of NC_141693.1, read as the reverse complement.
GCGTTCGTGCTACCTAATTCCCATATTGTTTTAATTTACTCACCCATCTACGTTCACTAACTAAAAAATGGTACCCGCATCACAGGCTAGAATCATAAGACGTGCACACCTACAACATGTCATTGGGCCTGTTTTTCACCTTTTATCCATGCTGACCAGCCTCAGCATTTTTGCCGAGGCAGTACAGCATTTACAAAAGGCATTGGCAGGCTCAGTAGTTCTCCAACGCCAATGTTGGTTCATTAATGCTTGCTAAATTAACAAAATAGCAAGATCCAAGTGCCATAGAACATTCTGCATCATTGCCTTTTCTTCCCGCATAATTTATTCAAGGCTTTTACATCATGTTGTCCTCATTTGCCACACAATTAGGCGGATCCTACTCCTAATGCACTAGTTTCACAGTTCTGTTGCTCTTCGTATAACCTGTGTTTATGTCCAGTGTGAAATTCTCAAAAATTACGTTCCGAATTCAATAGGATTTGCCAACAGTCCTTTGGTAAGAAAAAAAGACTCCGCTGAACATCACTGCCGGATTTCGTTTGCAGCCGAATTTTCAGAATTAAAAAAGTGAAAATTGGGGCGTGGCTTGCGCGTCAGCGGGAATGGCATCGTAGATCCGGAGCTCCGGCGCCGACCTCCGCAGTTTTGCACCTTACGGCAGTTTAACGGGACGTTCTGGCATTTCACGGACTGCACTGGTGATGGGAACATGAGGTGAGCCCAGCGCTCTCGTATTTATTGATTTTTGAGTGATTTGAGCGATTCTGTTCCCCGCGGTCCGGGCGATTCGGCGCCGACCGCCATTTTGAGGGAGCTACGCACATCGAGAACTGAGATGTCCGCTCCTCTCATGCCTTCACTCGCATTTCCTCTTCACATGGATACGGCTTTAATCATCCCGGCCGCCATTTTGAGTGCTTCACATTCTTCTCACATCACAATATGTTCCTGTGACGCAAGATATTCTTCTGCTATCCTGAAGAGCTTTAAATGAGGAATGACAATGCCTTTATTGACTCTTATTTATACCACCGCCTCTTGACTTGTTTTTCATATGCAACCAGATTTTGGGAATATGTCACCTGCCTCACTATTCCTGCATATTGCTCTCTTAAGCATGCCTCCTCAGTTTTTTTACTTTTTTGCCTCTAATGCTTAACCTGGCTCTGCATTATCAGTTCTATCTTTCACATTATAACTGGCTGTGGTTATTTAACTCTGCACGCTCATTTACATATCCTGTATTTTCTTTTTACACTCAAGTGACTTTTCCTCAGCAGTGGGACTTTGTGAGCTTGTTTCTACGCTTGTAAGGTTTTTATTACGTTTCCACACTCCTCGTCAAGTGTGTACATCAGGTCTCTCCCCTGCGTGACCGCAGCTGTACTTCTGATCTCTACATTGTGATCTCTCACTTCCCTTCTCACTGGTTTCCTTGAGCCTTACATGGGGAATATCTGCGCCTTGAAACTTTCTGTGGTCACAAAACTACCTGCTGGCTCAGATTCTGACTCCCCACTTCAGGACATGGCAGAAAGCCCAATGTCCAATCCCGACATTCAACATGGTGCTATTCCTAAATCTCAAATTGGCTGCAAAATATCTTCCACCTTAGCTTCCACCAAACGTCTCAAAAAGGATCCTCCTTCTCCTGGTAGTACCTCAGCATCTTCATCCATGAACCTTATTCTGGAAGAATTAAGGGCTCTCAAACCTTTCATGGAGGCTACCACTAAAAATATGCAGGCCATGCAGGACAAATGATCATCCATGGACTCCCGTGTCCTCATCCTGGAGCAATCTACAGAATCTCTTCAGTCCTCTTGCTCACGCATCCCTAATCTGGAGGCGGAGGTCCTTCTACTTAAGAAACAGACAGAGGATTTGGAAAACAGAAACCGTAGGAATAACCTCCGCTTATACGGTCTTCCTGAACTTACAGAAGGGTCCAATCCTACTGTGTTCTTTCAATCTATTCTCTCAAAGATTCTAGATGCCCCGGCTTTAGCCTCCATCAACATCCAAAGGGCTCACCGTCTTGGTCCTAAAGTCTCTACTAAACCTAGAGGAGTCATCATGCTGTTCCTTCAGTACACTGATCTTTTGCAGGTTCTTTCGGCCGCTAAATTCAAGAACCAAATTCAATGGGAAGGTCATCGGTTGTAATTATCTCAAGATGTCTCTAAGGCTACTGCGGATAGACGGAGGAGATTCCTGGACTTGCGCCCACATCTCAGGGCCCTCAATGCTCGATGTGGTCTTCTCCATCCGTGCCTTTTCAAGGTCACATACAAAGACAAAACCACCACCTACGAAGATCCTGCCGTCCTGCAAGCGTTCCTCCTTCAACATAGTCCTGATGTTATGGATGTATCCAGACCCATCTGATTGTCTCTGAAGATGCTGGGGACTCTTCAGTGTTGCTGAATTTGTTCTCTCTCTGTTGTTTCTTCTTATTGTTGTCCTTTTTCTCTTACCTATTTGCCGTTGTTTACGTCTTCTTTTCTTGTCTGTTCTTCAACTCGTGCACTTACTCCTTTTTCTTATTTACAGATGGCTCCGTCTTTTTTCCATCCCCGACATATTCCTATGTCTCTGTGTGCTGCCCACTGGACTTGTAGTAATACGGTCTCCTGATGTTGTCTTAGTTGTCTTCCTCTTGGCGCCACCACCCCCGTCCTCGTTTGCGTTTTTTCCGTTTCGTAAGTATGTATCTCAGTCGTTCGTTTTGGACGTGTACTGTTTTCTTGATCTTTTTTGTTCCTGTCTTTTTTCTTCCTCTTTCCCTCTCGCTTTTCTTTCTGTCTCTTTCTTCTCTCTCATTGCTTTTTATTCATTTTCCTTGTTCTACTTTGCTTTTGCATTTAATGAGCTTGATATTGCTAGTTATTTTCTTTTGGTGTTCAATTCCGTGTTACGTCATGGAACATTAAGGGATTGAATAATCCCATTAAAAGGCAACGGGTGTTATCTCACCTGGCCAGACTCAAAACTGATGTTGCCCTCCTTCAGGAGTCTCATCTCTCTGAGGCAGATTCTTTAAAACGTAAGCGTTGTTGGGTGGGTCATGTTTTTTGCTCTCCCACTGTTGATTAAAAAAATGGTGTTGTGATTTTGTTGCACAAAAAGTTACATATTTCCTCAGTTTTTCATGAATGTTATGATAATGGTCGTTGGGTCATTGTTAACTTGCTTATTGATAAAATCCCTCTTACTCTCTTTAATGTATATGCCCCTACTGGAATTGACAGATCTTTTTGGCCCTCTATTTCTGATAAACTAGCTTCCCTGTCTGGGGATTACATTCTTCTCGGGGGGGACTGCAACCAAATAATGGACCCCTTTCTTGATCGCCACTCGGCAGTCAAATTTGTGCCCTCCAAGATGCATTCACAATTTGCCAAAACTACTCAGAACAATGCGTTAGTTGATATATGGAGATTGTGTAACCCCGCCCTTATGGAGTATAGTTTTTTCTCCCCTCCCCACCAATCCCAATCACGCATTGATCACATTTTTTTTAGCAAATCCCTATCTCAGCATGCTATCCGTTCTGAAATAGGCTCCATTCTCCTCTCCGACCATGGCCCTGTCCTTGTAGACTTAGATCTTCTTCCGTTTTCCCTCCACTCAGGCAGATGGAGATTCAATAATGCTTTACTTCTTGATCCCACATTCTGCTCTGGATTTAATACCTTTGCTACTGAATTTTTCCTCCTCAATCACACTTCTAGCTCTCCTTTTGTTATGGTTTGGGATTCCTTCAAAGCTGCCTCCAGAGGTTTTATCATCGATTTTGTGGCAAAACTGAAGAAACTCAGGGAGGCCAAATCGGCTCAAATTCTGGCTGATATTAAACGCTTAGAACTCGATTACCATGCTTCCAATTCAGACTCCTCCCTTAAAAAACGTATTGATGCAAAAGTTTCCTTCAACAAGTTTACGACTGAAGCAGCCTCCAACACTCTATTAAAATACAACTCCCGATATTATGGTGGTAAAAACAAGATGGGGAAACTTCTTGCTAATGACTTAAAAATTAGGAAAGAGAGTACAAAGATTGAATCTATTCGGACCTCCTTTGGTGAGTCTCGGTTTAAGGATAAAGAAATTCTTGCTGAATTTGTCAAGTTTTATGATAATCTCTACACCCCTGAACAAATTCCTTCCTCTACGGATCTTCTTTCTTATTTTCAGTCTCTTCCCTCTCCCCGGGCGTCACACGTTAACCTTGACTCCCTGGACCTAGACATATCGCTATCCGACATTTCTCATGCTGTCTCTAAATTACGACATGGGAAAGCTCCAGGTCTGGATGGCTTCACCGTCGAATTTTATAGTCACTTTGCCTCCCTCCTTCTCCCCAAACTTCTACTTTTATTTCAGTCCTTTCATGCATCGGGGTCTTCGAGCGGATCTTTTCAACAGGCCTTAATTTGTTTGATTCCCAAGGAAGGTAAGGACCATTCCCTTCGTAAGAATTATCGCCCGATTTTCCTGGTTAACACAGATTATAAAATACTGGCTAAGATTCTGGCTTTGCGAATGGATCCCCTCTTACCGGATCTAATCGGTCCCGAGCAATCCGGTTTTGTTAAAGGCCATCTTTCCTCTGACAACTCACGAGTTTTCCTTAACATTCTTAGCAGAGCTTCGTCGCTGGATCTCCCTCTTGCGGCTATCTCCTTAGATGTGGAGAAAGCTTTTGACAGGATTGGGTGGGACTTTATGTTTCAAGCTCTCCGTTGGATTGGCATTCCTCCCAAATTCATTTCCATTATCTCCTTACTCTATTCTAATCCCCAAGCCTCCATTTTTGTTAATGGTATGTCCTAAGATTATTTTTCTCTCCACAGAGGTGTCCGTCAAATTTGCCCATTCTCTCCTATATTATTTGTTTTAGCCTTAGAACCCTTCCTTACGAAGATTTGTCAGGATGATAATATATCTGGCTTTCATTTTGGTTCTCAGCAGGTCAAGCTTTCGGTTTATGCGGACGATATCCTTTTTTATTGTTCTGATCCTCTCTCTTCACTTCCCCCCTTTCTTCAGCAAGTCTCTTCTTTCTCTGCTGTCTCAGGCTACCGTCTAAATGTCGATAAATGTGAGATCCTCCCTTTAAATCCTCTCTGTCAAAGTCATCTTTTTGCGCAATCTGGCTTCTCCTGGCAACCATCTAAAATTAAATATTTGGGCATTTGGTTCGCTCCCCTTCTCTCAAAAACTCTTAAGTTGAATTTTGCTTACATCTCTAAGAAAATGGAAGCTGCTATCTCGCGCTGGCATCCGCTCTTTTTGTCTTGGTGGGGTCAGCTCAATTCTATAAAGATGATGCTCTCCCCTCTTCTTCTATACACTATTTCTATGCTCCCACTGCATATTCCTGTTTCTTATTTCAAGAAAATAGACTCTTTACTCTTAAAATTCTTATGGAATGGTAAACGTCCTCGGATAGCTATCGTCTCCTTACGGAAAGACAAGGCTCAAGCTGGTGTTCGTTTTCCTGATTTTAGAGAATATCACCGTGCCTACTCTCTGAAACAAACAACTCGATGGCTCTCTTCTGATATTCCCTTTCATCCTCCCATCTGGCTATCCATGGAATCCTCCTTTATCTCTCCTTTCAATTTTCGTGAACTCTTATCATTTACGTCTTACCCTACTCGCCTTCACACCCCTATTATTTCTCATTGCCGCACTCTCCTTCATCCTTTCGTATCCTTGTCATATCCCTCACTTCTTTCCTCTCACGAACAACCTATCTGGTATAACTCACTCGCAATCGCACCATTTATTGGAGAGTCTGGCATTCCTGAGGATTGTGTTGGAGCTCTCAGCTACTTTCACATGGTGTTCCTCTCTCTTTTTTGGAACTCAAATCTTCTTTCTCGCTACCCTCTAGTGCCCGCTCACAATACGATGTGCTTCGCCCTGCTCTCATTCTTTATCTCCAGTCATTCATTACAATCTTCCAATGATGTACCTTTGGAACATCGGTCTACTACTTCATTAATAGACTCTTCTCCTGTTCCCTCTGCATCTTCCTTTTATAATTCTTTCCGCTATACGATAGATAGAGTAAAATCCAAAATCGAAATTGCGTGGGAATCGATCTCTCTCAGGATTGGCCAGTGCATCTCTGGGATAAAGTCTGGTCCAAAATCCATAAGACCTCTGGAGCTGCTTACACTACCCAAACGTTATACTTTATATATACTAGAACTTTACTCACCCCTCTTGCTTTGTCCCGCTTCTCACCAGAGATTCCCTCTACATGTTGGTCTTGCCCGTGTGCTTCCGCAGACCTAAAGCACATGTTATTTGAATGTCCACCTGTGATGATGTGCACGGTCTAGTAGTTGGGATGGAAGGAGTTACGGGGTTGGAGGAAGAGGAGGGGCAGAGACAGGAAAAGGGCAGTTAGAGTAGGGACAGGGAACTGAGTGGAAGCAAGAATAAATTTCCTTAATCTACATGACTGGTGTTTGTCATCATTGCACCTAAGACATGACAACTGGCGACGAGGGTAGGATGGTGCAGTCAGCCACCTACAGAACCCCAAGGAGAAGCGTCCCTGTCCCGGCAGCGTGAACGAAAGAGGAACGCTGTTGAGCCACGTGTGGCTGAAGTAGGTCCGCCGCCCAGGACAAGAGGCCAGCGGGAATTGCCCCTGCTCCGCGAACTGCCCGTCGTGTGGAGCCCTGAGGGAGAAAGCGTCATCGAGCGTTGGGGTGTTTGAAGCGGTGAGCTGATTCGCACCAAAACCGCGGTTCGCCCTTGATGCGTGCAAACTGGCACGTGACTCACGAGGAGAAGTCGGGTGCCTACCCCGATTCTGCCTGCTGCCCCGGAGGTCTAAGAGCGACTGAGGTGCTGCCCAAGGTGCGTGAAAGCGTCCCGACGAAGAACGCCAAGATGCGTGGAAGGAGACGGCTCACCCCCGATGCGTGAGAGACGGCCTGGCCATCATCCACTGACGCTGAGAGTTTTCCCCTGCTCATACCTGGAGGTCCTGAAGGTCTGTGAGCGCAGGGACACTGAGGATGAGATGCAGCGTGCAGAAATCGGCTGCCGGTGAGTCCTGGAGAGTGAGCATGCCCTGAATGAAAGCAAGTCTCGTGTGGACCGAGATCTCATGAACGGCGGCCATCTTAAGAACAGGCAACCATTGGGAAACCCTATGTGTGAATCTTAAGCGGCCATTTTGAAGTCAGGCAGCACCCGGCTGAAAGCAAAACAAGCATTGAAATTGCAAAACAAGCATTGGAAGTTGCAAAACAAGCATTGGAAGTTGTAAAACAAGCATTGATAAGTGCAAAACAAACATTGATAATTGTAAAATCAAGCATTGGGAGCTGCGAAATAAGCATTGACAATTGCAAAGCTAGCATTGACAATTGTGCCACGAACACAGGCCAGTGTCACAATAAGCCTGTGGAACTGCAAACAAGCATTGGTCAGTTCAAAAGCAAGCACTAGCAAGTGTATAGACGTGACATCAATAGATCAAGTCAGCCTTGTCGAACTCACTGAACCGAAATGGAGGTGGTGCAGCGGTGACTGCCCCTGTCACGCCCATAGTCTCACATCTGTGCCCCCGGAATCACTGACCCTGGTGGCTGGCGGGAGCATGGGCCCTTGATGGCAGGAGTGGTTGGAGGACTTTGAAGATTACCTTGAAGGATCGAAAGTCACGGGAGACAGAGACAAGCTAATTGCACTCCGCAATCTGGTCGGCAAAGATATTGGCAAAGTGATCAAAGAATTGCCAACGGATGATAAAGGGACTTATGACAAAGTGCGAGATGCGCTAAACAGAAAGTTTGTGCACAAAACAAATGTGGACCACGAGAGATATGTATTTCATCAGGCCCGTCAAGACAAGGATGAAATGATGAGCACATTCATATCCAGACTATGCCGACTGTCTCAGTATTGCAACTTTGACTCGTTCTCGACGGAGGATGCCATCCGACTGAGAGTCATTGAGGGCTGTCATTCAGAGGCACTCCGAAGGCGGCTGCTAAGGAAAAGTCATGATCTCGATGAAATAGAGGAAATGACGAGAGTGTAAGACCAAGCGGAAGAGCATGCCAAGAACATGGAGACAGGGCGTGGTGAGAAAACAGAGCAAGCGTATTGGACTCAAAACACTAACGCTCAGAGAAGATCGAATGATCGTCAGAGAAGGTCTCGTCCAGCATCCAGACACCCACACAGGAGTCATCAACGCTATGACTCTGGAAGGAGAGACAAGAAATCAAGCTACGCCAAGAAGCCAGAGCGCCCACGGAAATGCTATCGATGTGGCTATGATTCCCCACATACAGATGTATGTCCAGCAATGGGCCAACAGTTCCGGAAATGTGGACGCAAGAACCACTTTGAAGTAATGTGTGGAGTGTATAGCAAGGAGAGAAGGAGTGAGACAACCAGATCTCGCCCAGAGGATAAGCGACACCACGCAAAAGCTGTCCAAGACAGAGAAATATCATCCTCTGGCTCGTCACATTCAGCAGGGAGTCTCGCAGATCTCAATGGACCAGGAGGTCACTGTCGAGGGAATCGAGGTCGACCTCTTGGGAGACAGTATACACGGACGAATATATATGCATGGTGGCTGACCCGGACCAGCTGAAGAAGTATCCTCCACTGGATATCAAAGTGGGGACACATGCAACCAAATTTGTGCTAGACAGTGGGGCATCACTGAACTACAAGCCTGTGACCGAATATAACAAGATGAAACCAACACCTGTCCTGAGTCCAGCACATGTCAGGGTGTTCACTTGGATGGCGAAGAGACCACTTCCCTGCCTGGGCAAGTTCGCAACGACACTCAAGCATGAATCCACATCAGTATCGGCGTACAATCACGTCATTGAGGGCCCGGAGGCTGATTGTCTTCTCAGTCTGCCCGCAGCAGAGCGACTCCGACTGGTTGGAATCTTGTACCGGGTCAACGACAATCCAGACATTATCCACAAGTTTCCCAAAATATTCAGTGGGCTTGGCAAAATGAATAGGTGTCTGATTTGCCTGCACATCAACGACCAAGTGCGCCCTGTTGCCAGCATCCAAGGCGAGTGCCTTTCCACCTTCCGCATGCCGTAGAGGACAAAATCCAAGAACTACTACAAGCGGACATTATTGAGAAAACCGATGGCCCCACACCATGGGTGTCATCAGTCGTCATAGTTCCAAAAAAAGGCACACCGGAAAAGGTACGACTATGTGTGGACATGAGGCTTCCCAATACAGCCATAGAACGAGAGCATCACCCAGGGCCTCACCTGAGTGACATGATATCAGCATTGAATGGAGCCAGGGTATTTTCAAAACTTGATCTCAACAAGGGATACCATCAGCTGGAGTTATACGAAAAGTCAAGGTATATAACGACGTTTGCAACCCATCTGGGTTTGTTTCGATATAAGCGGTTGAGTTTCGGTATCTCCTCTGCTGCGGAAATATTCCAAGAGGTCATCCGCCAAACCATCAGACATATCCCAAATTCCCTGAACTATAGTGATGACATTTTGGTGTATAGGTCAAACACACAGGAACATGACAAAGCTGTGGATCGAGTATGCCATGCTCTCCTAGAAGCTAATTTAACTCTTAACAAGGACAAGTGTGAGTTCCATCAGTCCACTCTTAAGTTCTTCGGACATGTGTTCTCAGGGGCTGGAATGAAGCCCGACCCTGAGAAAGTAGCAGCGCTCAACACCACCAAGAGCCCTTAAGATGTGAGTGACATTAGATCATTTCTGGGCATGGCGAGCTATTGCTCCAGATACATCAAGGACTACGCCACAATCAGTCACCCACTTCGTGCCCTCACCAAGCAGGGACAACCGTTTGTGTGGAGCCCTCAGTGTGAGCGGGCCTTCCAAGAGATCAAACAGGCAGTGCAATCGGCGAACAATCTAGCCTATTTCAACCCAAAAAGGAACACGGAGATCACGGCAGATGCCAGTCCAGTGGGTTTGGGTGCCATCCTGGCTCTGTACGATAGTGACACTGATCGGAGCCACATTGTGGCATACGCCAGTCGCAGCCTATCCAACACCGAGAAGGCTTATTCTCAGCCCGAGAAAGAGAGCCTAGTGGTCGTCTGGGCTTGTGAGCATTTCCATGTGTTCATTTATGGCAAGCATTTCACCATGATTACGGTTCACCAGGCTCTTGTCACCATCTTCGGTAATCCCAAGGCCAAGATGCCACCCCGCATTGAAAGGTGGGGTTTACGTCTGCAGGAATACACATATACAATCATTCATAAACCAGGAAAGGCAGAGAATCCTGCGGACTACATCTCCAGACACCCTCAAGCATCTCAAGCCTCTCGCCCGTCGATAGCTGAAGAGTACATACACTTCGTGGTAGGTGTAGCCCGGCCACCGGCGGTTCCCTTGAAAGCGATACAGGACGCTACTGCGCAAGACAACATTCTTCAGAAGGTAGTGCGCCGATTGCACACACATCGCTAGAGACATGACAGTGAGGATGAGTGAAATGATCCGCAAATCCGTCAGGAAATGCAAGCCTTCCGACATGTCAGTGAAGAGTTGTCTGCTACCTCAGAGGGGCTCCTGCTGAGAGACCATCGGATTGTCATCCCGAGGCAGGTACGTCAAGGAGTGGTCAACCTCGCTCATGAAGGTCATCGGGAAGTTGTTGCCACAAAGAGAGCTCTCCGGGAGCGAGTTTGGTTCCCACAACTTGATCAAATGGTAGAGCTCACCCTAAAGAACTGCCCCCAGTGTCAGCTGGTAAAGCCGTGAGATTCCCCAGCTCCTCTTCAAATGACTAAATTACCCAGTGGAGTATGGCAGGAACTTGCCATGGACTTCTATGGACCCCTCCAGTCAGGCAGGTATGTGGTGGCTATCATGGACGAATACTCGAGATTCCCAATAGCTCAGTTTGTGTCGTCCACCAACGCCTCCAGCACCATCGCCATACTAGATGAGGTCTTTGCCGCATGGGGTGTTCCTAAGGAACTCAAGACAGACAATGGTCCCCCCTTTAACGGTCATGAGTTTAGTGAATTCGCAAAGCATCTCAACTTTCGACATCGGAAGATCACGCCGTTGTGGCCACAAGCCAATGGCACCATTGAACGATTCATGGCCACTCTGAAGAAGACTGTTCAACAAGCCACTTTGGAGAAAAAGGACTTACAAATAGCTCTCAACGAAGTGCTAAGAGCCTATTGAACCACCCCACATGCTACCACAGGAAAGTTTCCTGCCACTCTCATGCTGAGGTGACCCATCAGGATAAGGATCCCAACGTGGGAAGAAGCCCTGGGACCGGTGTCCCCGGCACGTGCCCATCGAGAAACACTGATAGCTGATCAAGCTGGGAAGAGCAAAATGAAAACATATGCAGACACTAGACGGAGAGACAAGTCTCCCTCTCTTCATACAGGAGATTGTGTAGTGGTAAAGCAAGAGCAGTCCAAGAAAACGGATTGTAGATTCAAAGAAGAACCACTGATCATCACTCAACAAAAGGGCACCATGATCACTGCAGAATCTGAGAAAAGGCGGATCACTCGAAACGTGTCTCATTTTCAGAAATGCACTCCGGGCATGAAGGAAACACTTGATAAAGATCCAGTACAACAAGATGCCGAAGGACTGAGTCAACTGAGTCCAACCCTGAGACCTGATAGACAAATGGAAGATGTGTCTGCAGAGGTTGGAATGTGTCTCGGACCTTGAAGAGACATACACAAGCCAAAGAGACTGATTGAAGAGCTATGATCGGATCAGTTATTTTCTTTTGTTATCAAAGGGGGAGATGTGATGATGTGCACGGTCTAGTAGTTGGGATGGGAGGAGTTACGGGGTTGGAGGAAGAGGAGGGGCAGAGACAGGAAAAGGGCAGTTACAGTAGGGAAAGGGAACTGAGTGGAAGCAAGAATAAATCTCCTTAATCTACTTGACTGGTGTTTGTCATTATTGCACCTAAGACATGGTAAACGTCCTCGGACAGCTATTGTCTCCTTACGGAAAGACAAGGCTCAAGCAGGTGTTTGTTTTCCTGATTTTAGAGAATATCACTGTGCCTACTCTCTGAAACAAACAACTTGATGGCTCTCTTCTTATATTGCTTCCATCCTCCCATCTGGCTATCCATGGAATCCTCCTTTATCTCTCCTTTCAATTTTCGTGAACTCTTATCATTTACGTCTTACCCTACTCGCCTTCACACTCCTATTATTTCTCATTGCCGCACTCTCCTTCATCCTTTCGTATCCTCGTCGTAGCCCTCACTCGTTTCCCCTCACGAACAACCTATCTGGTGTAACTCAGTCCTTAAAATTCGCAATCGCACCATTTATTGGAGAGTCTGGCATTCCCGAGGATTGTGTTGGACCTCTCAACTGCTTTCACATGGTGTTCTTCTCTCTTTTTTGGAACTCAAATCTTCTTTCTCGCTACCCTGTAGTGCCCGCTCACAATACGATGTGCTTCGCCCTGCTCTCATTCTTTATCTCCAGTCATTACCATCTTCCAATGATGTCCCTTTGGAACGTCGGTCCACTACTTCATTAATAGACTCTTCTCCTGCTCCCTCTGCATCTTCCTTGTATAATTCTTTCCGCTATACGATACATAGAGTAAAATCCAAAATCGAAATTGCGTGGGAATCTGATCTCTCTCAGGATTGGCCGGTGCATCTCAGGGATAAAGTCTGGTCCAAAATCCATAAGACCTCTAGAGCTGCTTACACTACCCAAACTTTATACTTTATATATACTAGAACTTTACTCACCCCTCTTGCTTTGTCCCGCTTCTCACCAGAGATTTCCTCTACATGTTGGTCTTGCCCCTGTGCTTCCGCAGACCTAAAGCACATGTTGTTTGAATGTCCACCTATATCCCAATTCTGGAATTTAGTTTGGGCCCAAATACAAAAGATTTTCCAGTTTCAGATTCCTCTCTCCCCTTCTCTCCTTTTTAGGTTTTGACTAGCCAATGCGTACGAAGTACGCATGTGCTAGAAAAAACCTAATGAGTATAGTATGTGTGGCTTGGAATCCGCCCCGTCTTCCATTGGCTAGCTCCATAAATGGAGGCTAGCCATTGGAAGACGGGCCTGTCCGTCAATACCGGACCAGATTCGGGGGCGTTCCCGAGATTTTTGGGCTTTTGGCGACGTCAGCCGAAAGCCAGTTCTCGGGCACGCCCCCGAATCTGGTCCGGCATTGAGCCGGCACCCGCCTTTCTGCTCATAGCGCTTTTCTGCCCTAGCGAGTGCTCACCTCGCTTATTTGTAATTAAATTGTCCCCTGGCAGGCGCCCAGGGACCTTGCCGGTATTGTTTATTATCACCTCGAGGGAGCCCACCCCTCAGTGAATTCACTCCCCACCTGCAGTAGCTGAGACGGGCCGCCGCGCTGCCCGCGACGACCCGGAAGCTGAGGGGGCGACCCGGAAGTCCCGCCCCCCCAGCGCAGACAAGGAGAAGCAGCTGCACCCACCGGCAGGGCTCCATGGTCGAAGAGGAGCCCCGCCGCCGCCCGTGAGAGCACCCGGCCCCAAGAAGCGGGACCGGGTGAGGAAGAGCTGCAGCGAAGTCCCACCCTCCCCCCAGCGCGGACAAGGAGAAGCAGCTGCACCCACCGGCAGGGCTCCATGGTCGAAGAGGAGCCCCGCCGCCGCCCGTGAGAGCACCCGGCCCCAAGAAGCGGGACCGGGTGAGGAGGACCGCACGGGTACCGGCACCATGTCCCTGTTCGGAATGCAGGCGCGGTACAGCCTGCGAGGTGAGGGGCAAGAGGAGGGCGGAGGGAATGGCACTTACTATCGGTCCAGCTTGCCTCAAAAGCTTTCTTTCGTACATGTGAACACGTTCTCGCCATAGTGCTCGCAGCCGCAGGGGCCCCGTGAGCCGGCAAGCGTTGTAATTTATAACATGTGCCATCTTTTCCTTAGTCTCCTTCACTCGCATATGATAGGAAAACTTCATTTTATTTGGTGGAAGAATGTCTGGAGTTTATTTAACGGGAAGAAAAACATTTCCGCAAAACCACATACAATTAGCTGTAGCGAACACCCCCCCACACTGTTTCACAGCATCATGTTGTTGTGCTATAAAATTACCTATATGTCATTGTGCACCGCGACGAGGCAACAGATGTCTGTGTCACTTAAAGAAGTAACTAGCGATAGGCAAAAGTTTCGTAGCCCTAGTAATGTTGTCAGATTTTGAGACCCGCGCATAGCTGTCTGCCCAAGTTTAAGCCCGAATTCAGCCCAAGGCAAACCAAGATCACTTCAAAGTTGCAACTTGAAAATTGTGCAAAAATAGCCCACAGGAACCCGCTTAAGCATAATATAATTTGTATATAATGGGAGGAGGTTCATTTGGGACCTATGCACTCGTGTCCACATTCCATTCAGTATACGTTTTAAAGAGGACCCCACCCCCAAAATGGATACGATATAATTCAAGCCCAATAATTAGACACCCACCAGTTCAGTTCAGTTTTTTCACGCACAAAGGGAGAAACAATTGGTGTGGAAGTAGCCCAAATTTGCAAAACTGGTGTTGATGGCTATTATATTTGGGACCACATTCATTCGGTGCTAAAAACACTCCTTTTCACTAGAATATGCAAAGAAACTGGAGAAAGCCACGTACTTTTCTCTCCTTGGAGTTTTAGGCATTATGTTGTTAGGCTCGAGGATAGCAACGTAAGCATATTTCAAAGTGTTAACGTTGTGTTTTTGAAAAAATTATTTTATGAACACCTGGGGCGTTTCAGGGTTATTTTACTCACCACATGGTATTATTTACTATTAAGTGCATCGTTCGTCCCAAAAGTGCTTACTATGAAATGCACAAAATTATTCAGGGAATTTTTTTTTTTTTACATCTCAACTATAATGAATCATCACTTATTGATAGATTTTGTTCATTTCATTATTGATGCACACCACAGGATTATGCACCCTAATGTGGCGTTACAAAGTGCCTCCAATGCCACCACACAACTAACCAATCCTTTCTCACTATAGTACCACCTCAAAACAGGTACACTATGCCCCTGGCCTGCTTTCAACTCCTACTGCACCACACAACCACCCCATCACTGCACTGTCCTCTTCCTTCACTGAAAAAGTGCAATTGATCCTCATCAGTTCTCCAACATTGTCACACACTACACCTGCTCTACCCTCTCCACGCTTGCACTACCACCATTCCTCCTTCCTTTCAGTTGTAGATTTACCCCATCGGAACCTGTGATTTATGAAAATTCCATCATGTGACAGTTACTGCAATGTAACTAGCTGGAATAAGATGCTGTATGCTATTCTGAAGAAATTAAAGATGCTAGACTATAATCTAAGTTCACGCCTGCTTCGTTGCAGTCACTGATTCATCTACCCCAATTGCACCCTGTCATAGGACTGAACTGCCAGTGTCTGTAACCCTGCAACCAAACACGTCAGTACCCACTCCACCACCACTGCACAACATCCCATCAAAGCCAAGTACCCATACCATCACTGTGAACCATAAATAACAGCTTCCCATTGCAGCAAACTAACAAACTCCCACACAATTACCATTCTCACCCAAGGCCATATTATAGTTACTTGATTTCACCCATACACCATCGTGTTTCATCAGTGCACTTTGAATATGCCATTGTAATACCAGTAAACATTAGCGCAATGCCACCAACAATCCTCGCTTTGCCAAACCCACCACTCTTTGTCTGGGACATGCAGCTCTGTATAAATGCAACTGCAGAACAATAGAACCAAAACTTTTATAATACCACCCCCATGAAAGCATTGTCACCTTAACAGTGCCCCATTATCACCCTCCATCAACAGAATACGCCCAGCACCACCATAACCTGCCTCTGCTTTACCACCCTTAAAAACCACACTATATCTTCAACACTGCAGACAAACTGCAATTGAGATACAGAGTGACATAACACTAAACAGCATGATAAAATAACACAATAAAAACCTTCATAAGTACCACACAACATAGTGAAATTATAAGTTCCAGTTTCTTATTCACTCATCTGATTTCTTGTGGGAGAGGTGTAAATTAAGGGCTAGAATGTCCATGCTTGAATTACCAAGACTCCAGATTGTGATACAGAGCCCTTCACAATGATTAGCTGTGTGTGCACTGAGCCTAAAGTAGCACAGTACAACCAATCCACCACACATTTTTTCTTAACAACAATAAAGTAGTTTTTTTTGTGCGAAAACAAAGGAAAAAAAGTCCAAACAATGTAACAACATTGGAAAGCATTTCAGCACAAGGAACCCACAAACACTTGAAAATTACAGGTCTTCACTGCACAAATCCTGTTAACGCTTGGGTTTGTGAAACTATTGACCTTTGGGTCATACCTGACTGCCTTTATCACTATTATTTACTTTGGTGGTGGGCACACTTGTCTCTTCACATTAGTTTGGTTGTAGACTCCAGCTCCACCGAGGCACCCACCACACAGCTCCACCGATGCACCCACCACACAGCTCTGCGGATGCACCCACCACACAGCTCTGCGGATGCACCCACCACACAGCTCTGCGGATGCACCCACCACCCAGCTCCGCCGATGCACCCACCACCCAGCTCCGCCGATGCACCCACCACCCAGCTCCACCGATGCACCCACCACACAGGTCCACTGATGCACCCACCACACAGCTCCACCGATGCACCCACCACACAGCTCCACCGATGCACCCACCACACAGCTCCACCGACACAGCTCCATCGATGCACCCACCACACAGCTCCACCGACACAGCTCCACCAATGCACCTACCACACAGCTCCACCGATGCACCCACCACACAGCTCCACCGATGCACCCACCACACAGCTCCACCGATGCACCCACCACACAGCTCCACCGATGCACCCAGCTCCACCAATGCACACACCACACAGCTCCACCGACACAGCTCCACCGATGCACCCACCACACAGCTCCACCGACACAGCTCCACTGATGCACCCACCACACAGCTCCACCGGTGCACCCACCACACAGCTCCACCGATGCACCCACCATACAGCTCCACCGATGCACCCACCACACAGCTCCACCGATGCACCCAGCTCCACCGATGCACCCACCACACAGCTCCACTGACAGCTCCACCGATGCACCCACCACACAGCTCCACCGACACAGCTCCACCGATGCACCCACCACACAGCTCCACCGACACAGCTCCACCGATGCACCCACCACACAGATCCACCAATGCACCTACCACACAGCTCTGCGGATGCACCCACCACACAGCTCTGCGGATGCACCCACCACACAGCTCTGCGGATGCACCCACCACACAGCTCTGCGGATGCACCCACCACACAGCTCTGCGGATGCACCCACCGCACAGCTCTGCGGATGCACCCACCACACAGCTCTGCGGATGCACCCACCACACAGCTCTGCAGATGCACCCACCACACAGATCTGCGGATGCACCCACCACACAGCTCCACTGACACAGCTCCACCGATGCACCCACCACACAGCTCCACCGACACAGCTCCACCGATGCAACCACCACACAGATCCACCAATGCACCCACCACACAGCTCCACCGAGGCACCCACCACACAGCTCTGCGGATGCACCCACCACACAGCTCTGCGGATGCACCCACCACACAGCTCTGCGGATGCACCCACCACACAGATCTGCGGATGCACCCACCACACAGATCTGCGGATGCACCCACCACACAGATCTGCGGATGCACCCACCACACAGATCTGCGGATGCACCCACCACACAGATCTGCGGATGCACCCACCACACAGATCTGCGGATGCACCCACCACACAGATCTGCGGATGCACCCACCTCCACTGATGCACCCACCACCCAGCTCCACTGATGCACCCACCACCCAGCTCCACTGATGCACCCACCTCACAGCTCCACTGAGGCACCCACCTCATAGCTCCACCGAGGCACCCACCTCACAGCTCCACCGAGGCACCCACCTCACAGCTCCACCGAGGCACCCACCTCACAGCTCCAGCGAGGCACCCACCTCACAGCTCCACTGAGGCACCCACCTCACAGCTCCACCGAGGCACCCACCTCACAGCTCCACCGAGGCACCCACCATACAGCTCCACCGAGGCACCCACCGCACAGCTCCACAGAGGCACCCACCACACAGCTCCACAGAGGCACCCACCACACAGCTCCACCGATGCTCCACCGATGCACCCACCACACAGCTCCACCGATGCTCCACCAATGCACCCACCAAACAGCTCCACCGATGCACACACCACTCAGCGTAACCACAGCATCACTCAGCGCAACCACAGCATCACTCAGCGCAACCACAGCATCACTCAGCGCAACCAACCACAGCATCACTCAGCGCAACCACAGCATCACTGGTTCAAATATGTTCTTTCAATGTTTCAAGCTGTTTTCAAGCTTTCACGCTTTATTACAAATCACAAAAAGATGTTAATATTTCACTTCTGTTCTTGGATTTTCGTCACAATAAAAAACACTGAACATAATCTTCACAAAGTTATTTACAAAAGTTTAAGCTATTGCCATTACAAATTAAATAAATTATTTAAGTATTAATTATTAAAAAAAATTAAAAGCCATTGTTATTTGTAATATCAATACATCTAAGTCACGAAAATACAAAACATGTTGCATTACAAATGCTTTAGGGGTCACATTTGCGAAAGTTATAACTATTGCCATTGTAAGTGACAAAGCTATTAATTTAGCTATTATAAAAAAACACATAAATAAAAAAAAATTCATTTATAACACCAATAGCTCAAACTTTCCTATTGCGAGCCCTATTGCATTTCCAATGCTTGTTGTTTTTTAGGTCGAGTGAAACTCGGACCTATTGTTGTCAAACCAAAAGCTGACTTTTTACGAGCGGATTTTCGAAAGTTCACGTGAAATCACGTGACCACAAGCTCCTTCGTGCACGTGCTTGCATTTCACCCACAGGCTTCCCCTGCCAGCAGCATTTGCCATCATGGCCGCAGGCCGTGACTTCAAAGGGTTCCGCTGCCCCGTCCCCTGCTTCACGGCCATCTGTTCCCCAGCACCTCCCCTCTCTCTCCCCTTTTCTGCAGACTGTCTCTCTCTTCTAAATGCACTCTAGAAGAGTGCATA
Organism: Lissotriton vulgaris; assembly: GCF_964263255.1. Taxonomy (NCBI): domain Eukaryota; kingdom Metazoa; phylum Chordata; class Amphibia; order Caudata; family Salamandridae; genus Lissotriton; species Lissotriton vulgaris. The sequence goes on along the minus strand of NC_141693.1, from coordinate 232,709,017 downwards.
TGTCTGCTGTCTGTAGGAGGCTTAATTGGTTAGTCCAGATGTCTTTCATTTGTTTATTTTTCACTCCGCGCTTTAACTTCATCATGTCAAAACCACCTAGTCTTTTTACATGAGGAAACATTCCCTATGCAATCAAAGTCTTACGAACATTAGCTGTAACTACAAAATTAAACAAGTGCACGCATCTGAGATTGAGCATGTAAGCAAGTGTTCACCTCCAATGCTTACCTATGTTCTATTAAACAAACCCTTGCAGGTCGCTCTCCTTCCCCCTGCTATCTCAGACTCTCCTGGTTTCATTCTACCCTCTCCTCACAGCTCGCTCTCCTTCCCCGCCTATCTTAGGCTCCCCTGGTCCTGGAGCAGCCCCTCTCCCCTGCCTTTGGAATTTCATTCTTGTGCGGTCTGTTCAGTTTCTGAGGACGCCCATGGATGAGGATGTATCCCGAGTAAGTGGGTTACATTTGTTTTGATAGGGACACGTGTTGCGGGGAAGATAGTATTATTCTAGAAGTTTGCTTTTACTTCTTGTTCAGCCCGTCCCATCCTCCTGCTTGCGTTTCAAGCTCTCCTCTGTGCGCCATAATTGTCCAAGTTGCCTTTGCTCCCGCCCCCTCCCTTTGTCTGAGTTCACCACCTCCCTTGCCCCCCCTCCTCGCCATTTTCTGGGTGTGTGGTGTTATATATGATGTGGAGAGCCCTACAACAATACTGCATGCTGCACCCGCACCAGGGGAATAAGCACACAACTTTCATTGCCCATCGGCTTCCCTAAACCTCACTCTTCCAAAGAAAATAATCTTTGATCGGCACAAACTGTTAGGAAGCTTCAGTAATGTATTGTTTTAATTTAAGTTGTAGATTATTATTATAAGAAAGTTTTCTTCATTGTTTATGGTCTTTTATTGAAGTGAAACCACGTTATAAATGAAAGATGGCTGAAATGCAGCGTGAATTTGAAGAGTCTAAGATTAATCCCGGCATCCCTGCTTCACTAATGTGTGTGATCCTGGGCAAAATCTTTTTCACCAAGCCGGCTTTGTGTACATCACATATGACAGAACCTTTGAATGTGTGAGTTCGGGAGTGTGCGCTGTTCAAAAACCTCTCTCGTGTTTGATTTTAATATTTTAAAATGTAAAATCTATAATAAATAACTAGGCCTTTTATAATGTTCACAGTGAGGCTGACTTCCCTCCTAAGGCACTAACAGAATTGTCATCAAGGCAGGAACATTTCTCAGTTAATGTTTAAAAAATACTTATCAACGCAGTCTTAATCTGATGTACTACTCTGAAAAGCTTCTGCATGTTAAAGAAATATTTTTTGTTAACTTGAAAGACATTTTAGCCCGTATTTTGTTTTTTTGAGTGATTTACATGCTTAATTTGGTCACCGGCTGGGCTCCTACACGAAGACTGAGAGGCGGAGTGGACGTTTGCCTCTGCTCTCCCTGTTAAGTTGTGGACTCGCCCACCTCCTAGATGCCATACTAGTTTGTGGCCAAGCAAAGCAGGGAATTTTATCAGTTATTTAAAGAAAACAATTCAATTATCGGGCACGCTACTGGGTTTAAATGGTCTTTATGTATATTCGTACTGCCTAATCTGTAATTCTCTGCTGAGGAGCGCTGACATCCCTGATGTAAAATTGTAGTCCTCCTTCTATTTCCTTGAAATGTCCCCTTTTTAGGTTTTGCCTAGCCAATGCGTACGAAGTACTCATGTGCTAGGAAAAAGGTAATGAGTATAGTATGGGGGCTGGGAATCCGCCCCTGTCTTTCATTGGCTAGCTCCATAAATGGAGGCTAGCCATTGGAAGACACGTTTGTCCGTCAATGCAGGACCAGATTCGGGGGCGTTCCCGAGAATTTTTGGCTTTTGGCGACGTCAGCCGAAAGCCAGTTCTCGGGCACGCCCCCAAATCTGGTCCGGCATTGAGCCGGCACCCGCCTTTCTGCTCATAGCGCTTTTCTGCCCTAGCGAGTGCTCACCTCGCTTTTTTGTAATTAAATTGTCCCCTGGCAGGCGCCCAGGGACCTTGCCGGTATTGTTTATTATCACCTCGAGGGAGCCCACCCCTCAGTGAATTCACTCCCCGCCTGCAGTAGCTGAGACGGGCCGCCACGCTGCCCGCGACGACCCGGAAGCTGAGGGGGCGACCCGGAAGTCCCGACCCCCCAGCGCGGACAAGGAGAAGCAGCTGCACCCACCGGCAGGGCTCCATGGTCGAAGAGGAGCCCCGCAGCCGCCCGTGAGAGCACCCGGCCCCAAGAAGCGGGACCGGGTGAGGAAGAGCTGCACCTCGCGGGTACGAGATCCTTCTGAGGTCGTGCCAGGGACGATCCCGCGTCTAATGGAGCAGGTAGGCACTCTCCAGCGGTGTGCTACACCGTCCGCTGCTGAAAGGTGCTGGATTCAGCCCCCGGGACTCTGGGGAACCTCCAAATTAAGCTCCCTGCACAGCGCAGAAACGGGGAGACGAGACAGATTACGACCACTCGGCTCCCGGCATGGAGGGAAGGGAGGGCAAGGGTTGTCAGAGGGCCGATAGAGTTTATCACTGGGCCATAAATCAGCCACACAGTGATTGCACGTTCCAATCTGAAGTCTCCCCTATATCAGTACTAGAGGAAGTAAAGCAAATTGTCGAAATGTTTAATGTTCATATGGCTATATACATTGTGTTCAATAGATTGCTGCCGCTTGCACCAGCTTTCTTTTATAATACAAAATATCTTTCCATTAGTGAGTAAAAAAGAATTTACGTCTCAGTTCGTTTTGGAAAACTAACAGCAGCTTTTTGGTGAAAACATCGAATCCAATGAATGACTGTGTTGTGAGTGTGTGATGTTTGTAAAATCTGGGCACGTCAATTTTCGTCTATTTGTGCTTTTGCATGTTAGTGACATAAACAAACTGAAAGAAGTGCCATGTGCTGTGTGGCTTTTGTGTGGACTCTGGAGGGTTTTGGTGTATCTGGCAGCATGTTGCTGCTATGTACATAAATCAGAGCCTTAACTTGCTGTGAGATTTCTTTCCAGCTCTGTGTAAGAAATTGAGCTCATTCTGTGAGGTGTAAACCCTCTGCTGGGGGGGGAGAGGGGTTGTCAGGTAGGAAGATATCACTAGTCAGTGGTCATAAATTAGCACCAGTGATTACGTGTACCAGTCTGCAGTCCTGGTCTCAGTCTTTGTTAATTAGCTTTTACTTCTAGTGTGTTCCTGAACATACAATTTTGGTTGCACTTTTCTGAACTTCTTGAAGCTCAGTCCTGACCTGCAAGATATTTTGCATGGGAAATGGTGACTGGCCTCCCAAAAAGGATGTATCCCGTTAAAGTGAACCCCGTTGCTACACCCCCATCACACACTGCCCAGCCACACCAATCTCAAATTTTATCAGCCGCCACTGGGTTCACACCATCCTGTAATTAACAGGAGGGCGGGAAGCAGACACCTCGAGTCTGCGCAGTGTGTCTTCAGAAATACTGATGACAAACTGCGCACACTCGATTTCTTTGCTTTCTGCCTGCTTGCAACCTGTACCCCGCCCTTTCCTAACTCATCACAGGGAGGGAACCACCCCCCAGTGACGAGTTGAGAAAGGGTGGGGTGACCATTCTCTCCATTCCTTGACTGACGTGAAGCCCCTTGTGCTACAAGGCTACAGCCTGAAGCGCCCAGGACAAACTTTACCCACACGTCATGAGGGGGTAGAGACTGGACCTCGAGGCTATGTATTTGGTGAGCTGATTACCTCACAGGCCTCAGGGCGGTGAGCTCGTCAGCCTGGCAAATACTATAGTCTCAGCAGGGCCCACCCAGTGGCAGCATTAGTGAATGCACCGGATCAGCGTGATCGACGCTTGCAGTGGCACAAGACTAATCAGGGTCACAGCAACAAAAACAAGAGGTACGTGTACATGCTTTTTTTTTTTTAAACAGGAAAGTGTACAAAATACCTTTATCTAATGGTTGATCCTTGGGGTGAAAGTAACGGGGGTGGGGCACCCGACGCCCTAAAGCAATAAAAACGCCAGTGTCAGCCCACCAGATGTGTATGTACTATGTGTATGCGCCTGTGTGTTTGTGCGCGTGTCTGTGCGGGTTTCTTCATGTGTGTACGTCTGTCTGCGCATTGTGTGGCTGAGTGAGTGTGCCTGTGCGTGTCAGCTCGTCCGTCTGCATGTCTCTCAGTCTCTGCATATGTGTCTACGTGTTGAGTATCAGTGTGAGAGTGTGTATTGTGTGTGTGTGTCCGCCTGAGTGTGAAAAAATGTGCGTGCAGTGGGGCGGGCACACATTGCACAAGGGCTGTCGTGACGCCTTCGTGCCCCGAGAGGAGTGCACTATCCCAGGACACATTCTGTGTGTGTGGGGCTCGCAGTGTGTGTGGGGGGGCTCGCAGTGTGTGGGGGCTCTGTGTGGGTGTGTGGGGGGGCTCTGTGTGGCTGTGTGTGTGGGGGGCTCTGTGTGGGTGTGTCTGTGGGTGTTTGTGTGTGGCATTTGCGAGAGATTAAGCTATTGGCATTGTAAATGACAATGCCATTTATTTATGTTAAAAAAAAAACATAAATAAAAATAATGTCAAGAGCAATGCCAATAGCTCTAACTTTAACAAAGGCAAAACCATTGCATTGTAAATGCTTGTTCTAGGTTCTCTTTCGCCTGCCCTCCCTCACTCTCCCCGCCATTACCAGCTCATTGACCTATTGTTAGCTGTTGCTTTACATACTATCACGTCCAATTGGAAACAAGCTGTGAATGTTTCATACCGCTCCTGGTGGAATGCAGTCTGTTTTAACCATCGCCTAGACACCAACTATGTATCCCCCATCTCCCTGGCAGTTAAACAAGATCTTATTTGGCTCCCTTTGGTAACGTATCTTTCCTCCTCGGCTCCAGTGAGATCACCTTTGGACCCTGATACTGTTGAAGTACGCAAACCACCATGAATCTCCTCTTGCCTTTCCTTCAAATTTAAATTTCATTTCCGTTGTTATTCTTTGATACGTATGCTTTGTATATTTTTATTTTGTTCATGTTATTTTCATGCTCATTATCTTTGCTTTGTACAAACATATAATGCATAGCTTATTTGCCTTTATGTATTTTATATTTGCTATTGTTCTCCCTTAAAATGTATTTTATGACCATATCCAGTTCCCTGTTTTTTCCTTTCTCTCCCCTTTCCCTTCCTTTCTTCTTTCAATAAAATCAAACTTAAAAAAAAAAAATTGAAAATTATTTAAAATGCCTACCCTGGCACTTGACACATTCAAGTGTCACCGTATTTATGAACATAAATCAACACGCGTTGATAATGAGCACTGAGAGAGGCGCGGTGACTGACGCACGGTGAAGGCTGCACCACACCTGCTGTTTCGAACCCACCGCCGCCGAAACCCTTATATTTTGTGTACCGCTGGCTTTGTCATTCGCAGCAGGTATCCAGCGGCAGCTGCTATGCTTCTGACGTTTTACCCATCTTCTGCATAGGAGGGAATAACTGGGACAGGGCTCCCGTTTGAAGCGGTGGGGTATTATTGTGTAGAAACTTGTCATATATTATTTAGAATCATAAACTTTCGACAGTCCCATGGGATCTCCTTTGAAGAATGATGTAGAATCATTGAATTGACCTAGTTCTGTGGCGGCAGGAAGCATTCATTTCTTGATTTTTTTTCTCACATAATTTCTATGCCTTCAGCTCTAGGTGGCCACTAGGCGGCGCAGTGCCCATAGCTCAGAACATCTCATGGTTTTTTAACAGGAATTCCCTGCGCTAAACTGCTGGTCTGCCTGAAACAAAAGAAAATGGTAATTTTTTTTATTTTAATTGGGAAAAAGAGTGTCAATGGTAGTCTGTCCCTCTTAATGAGGATGATAAAAAAGCAGCGAATATTAGTTCGTAATTGAACGACATCCACAGTTCAAGCTGGCGCGTCGGCAGAGCTGGGGACAAACCATCCCCTTGTTGGACTCTTTCTGGACTTACATGACTTACTTCTTGCTCAGTCCTTCGTGTCAGAAGTTCCCCTTATTTCTAAATGACCTCGTCCGCCTCATATTGAGAAGGCCCTGGGCCGTGGAGCTGTCAAAACCTTTCGGTAAAAGAATCATCCCTACCTGCTCCTAAATTGTTCCCCCTCACTCCAACAGCTAGTCAGTCAAATCCACTTTATTCGGTATAAAATCAAAACCATAAAAGTATACAAAGGTAAAAACAAACGAATAAAACATGGCATGAAGTTTAAAAGAACATCCTATAAAACGAATTATTCAGTTGTCTTCAACAAACATTTTATGAAAGGTCCTAGACAATGTAGACAATAACACGAGTATCACATCTCTTCCTCACGGATAAACAGTATCTACATTTTTTTCAATTGTAGATGGACAAGTAAGGGTTGAACTTTCTACTGGTTGTTTGTTTCAGTAGATTTCCCAGCATCCAGTGCCATTTATTGTTTTTTTTGGAAATCCACTTCACCCCATTCTTTGAAAAATGTTGGGGTTATTGCACAAACCCCAACATTGTTTAAACAATGGGGGCAGTGTTTTTTCAAAAAACATTAAATGGCCTCTCGATGCTAGGAAATCTACTGAAACAACCACTAGAAATTCAACTCAAAAGACATACTGAACTAGGAATCGGAATCCCATCACAAGCACATTATTTTCACAACTCCCAGCCTGTGGCTCTATCTGAAAGACCAACCAATCTGAAGGCGCCCCACTGAACCTGTTAAAAACCGGTTGCACAGCACTGCTTCAATCAGAGCTCTGCCCAGAAAAGAGCTCTACCCAGAATACCCAGGGTGACTCAGAGCTGTGCTCCTGATAATAACCAGACTAAAAACAGCATGTTCTGCTATTTGTGCTAAAACAAACACACTAAATTCTTGATATAAATAGAATTTGCTTCTGATATTATTCAAAACATACAGCCATAATTATTCATCCATAGTTTTTTTTCTTCGCAAGCCATGCACTCATTCAGACCTCTGTATTTGATAGTACCCACATAGTTACCGCCTAATGAACTGTTCTGCTATTTCGCACTTTGCAGGTGGCGCAGCTCTAAAAACCTTACTTATGTGCACCAGAGACCGTGCAACCCTCTGTAAGCATGGAGGCCTGGCAAGAGAATGTCTGAGCAGCAATGAAAATGTGTTGAACTGAAATATTGAGAAGAAATGCAAATGATCTACATACATATTGTGTGTAGGGATAAATAATAACCCACAAAAAATTGGAAAACCCATAGTAATGTGGTGCAGGGTAATATTGCCCATCAGAACACTTTGCCACGGCACAATCAAATTCAGGAAGCCAGACTCAGAGGACCTTCAAGATACCATGATACAAAATATTACATGAGCGATATGTTCCTGATTGTACTATGGAATATCATACATAGGATTATCATGGACAGAATATCGGTGGCCAAAATATGGAAAGGTAGGTACATAGAGAGGAAATATAGATTTACAATTCTTAACTCCACATCTATGCACTGTGAATATATATAGTCACGGTATATATATGTGAGGGCGTGGTCTGGCCGTCTGCAAGATGGCGGCCCGGGATTAGAGCTCCCGTTCTCACAGAGCTCAATGTGAGGATTTTGGTGCCTTTCTCCTCTCCCAGGCCGCTGGGGCTGCTTGAGGAGTGTGAGTTGTGGAGGTATGGCAAGGTGAGATTTTTTGTACCTTACCTGGTCCCTGCTCCTCACAATCTTTATTGCCGTGCCTCACGCTGAGCGACTGTGTCTGCCATTTTGTTTACTTTTTTCTTCAAATGCGCTTCATGCGCTTTCAGATGCCTGAGGAAGAAGGCTACAATTCTAGAAAGAAGAGGCAATATGGAGCAATATGTCGATATTTTTATCTTTTGCCTCACCGTTTTTTACTACATGATTGTTTATTAATCACATGCCAATAGTACAAGTTGTTCCAACACTGACTAACTTTTTCTAAATATATCTGTGGATCTTCCTATTTACATATGACATCCTGTTGCTTGGAATGCTAGTCTGTGCTTCCTATTTTTACGAAAGAGAATTTTTAATTAGCATTTTTTCCATTTGACTGACCTTATGGTGAACTCCAGCTGACAATCTTCTAGAGGAATCATTCTTAACTTACATAACACTGCTCCCATTATTTCTCTTTCTCATGCCCAATTAATTACCTATTCAAGACGGGAACTTCTCCAATTGAATAAAGTAGGACACAATATCCCCTTGGAACTTACGAGCACTCTAAATATGCCAGGGATAATTGCAACATCTCCACACAAAATAATGGTAGTGGGCACAAATACAATGCAAACCAACTTTGACAGGGAAAGCTTCCCCAAAAATCTAGCACTTAAGCCATTGTGTATGGCTTATCTGAACACACGCTCTCTAGCTAAACATAGTTTGGAAATTAATGATTATATTGAACGTTCAATGCCAGATTTAATGCTGGTTAGTGAGTTTTAGTTATGGAAGGAATGCTTACCAGAAATGCTAGAAACAATTCCCAATGATTATTTGCTCCTTAATAAAATCAGAGCTGACAAAAGAAAGGAGGCGGTGTTGCTGCTTTGTACACAAACATCTGAATACATTTTTATTGTAATGCAAATCAACTGAAAATGAAATGTGGATTACTTAGTGTTTAGAACAGCACAATAGCTTGCTTACTTGTGTATCATCCACCACAATATATGGCAAATTTTAGCCAACAAATATTTGAACCACTATGTCCTTTATCCACCCGACTTCACAACTAATGGTTATAGGAGACTTCAACTTTTGGCTAAATGCACAGAACTCAGACCCCTAATGTAAGGATTATACAGATCACATGACTGCTTTAGGATTGCAGCAAATTGTAGATATGTCTACCCAGTACAAAGGCTGTGTGCTGGATTTAATTTGGACACTAAATCTAGAAGTTAGGGATTACATCATACAGCCATGCATTTGTTCTGACCATTATTTGATTGAATTATCTATTCCTATCTTGAAATACTCAAGCAGCCATCTCACTACATACACAAACATTAGAAAATGGAGGCAAGTTAAACATCACAGAGATGGAATCAATGCTTATTCAGACAATTTCGACACTAGGCGATTCAGTGTCAGAGGCAGTGAGAGAAGTTACAAATTGATTAACAGTAGCAGTGGAAAGATTCGCACCTCTCTAATAAAGCCTGCTCCATGGTTTAATAACGGATTGCAAGAGGTAACACTTACACTGCGTCAGATTGAACGCCATGGTAGTAACTGTAAGAAAGAAAACAAAACTAAATACAAAGGGGGACAAATTGAGTAAAAAGCAGCGTTGTTGCAAATTAAATCTAGTTATTATAGCATAAGGTACAAAACTAGTAAACATAAGGGCATTTTCAAAATCTTAGATAATGTTACTTCCTCTAAAAAAGTTAACCCCTAAAGTGAAAGCCTCTCAAGACTTTTGTGACAAACAAAACAATTTTTTCATCCGTAAAATCAAGATTATTAAGAACTGCATTATGTCTCCTACCCTCAATAATTGGCATGAGATGAAGACTGAAATGAATAGAATTGTTCTTACTAGCTATCTGACATTGAGGGGACTTGATTAAAAGGACTTTTAATGAAGGTCAAATCAGCAGTGGCGGCTCCTATGCTAAGGCGTAGGAGCGTCACCCCACTGCTCTCCGAGCCGTTTAATAAGGACAATTAAAATAATAATAACACAACGTTATTATCATTTTATTTTTCCGTTCCTGCTTAGGTGCAGGGTGGGGCTGGGCTGGGCAGAGCAGGTGCCAGGGAGAGCACTGGTGAGCGCACTTTAAGTATGCATGACGGTTTGGCTGGCCATCTTGGGCCAGTCAAACAGTCATGCGGATTTTGCATGTTCTCCACTGGCTGTATTGCACAGCCTGGATGGAGAGCATGCACTGCCTCAGTCCCTCTCTGAATGCGAAACCACAGCTCTCAGACCAATCACAACGCTTCTGTAAGGCAGTGTCATGATTGTCTAGGGGAGTCTGGGAGCCTGTGTGTTTCCTGGTCCCTGCTTCCTGCTCCTGGAGTCAACCATGGCAGTAGCTGGCCTACAGGTAAAAAAAAAAAAAAAATTACATTTACCTCCCCAAACTCCCTCCCTTACTCCCTCCCCATCCCTGTTAAGTAGCAGCCGCCACTGCAAATCAGGATCTCCTAAGGATCCTGTCCCACCTGCCATTCTAAAACAATTGTTTTGTGTGATAACTACATCACTACTAATGTTAGTCGAGAAATCTCTCCAGCAGGGACTTGTGCCGAAGACCTTTAAGCACATAAAGTGAATCCGCTGCTGACAAAACAAGAGTATGATCCATAGTCTTTTTTTAGCAACTTTATTTAAAATGTTTTATAAGAAAACATGACACAGTCTGCAGAGTCATCATACATATCATGAAAGGTGAGCATTAGGAGGAAATCGGTATTATGCCACACCGCAGAGTCAACCAACACATCAAGTAAGGTCCAACATTGTCCCTGCTTTCATAACGGTGCAGAAAGAGCCTCCTTCAGCCGGATCTAAACAGAACATTATATGCAAAATATGCAATAATAGGCAATACCAATGGACCCCGGATGAGCCAAACTGGTATGAGGATTGGCATCGTGAGGATCAGGCCGGGTTATCCCGGGTCGGAAGGAGCCATCACTCATAGATCTGAGGCCCTTACCGGTTTGGTCATCATCAGGTGTACGCCACCCGTTCTATGTTGTCGTCGTCTGTCAGTGGTGAATGGACTCCATGTGGTATTGAATTTGGACACCCTGCCCTGTACGATGGCTGTGAGTTCCTCCATGGCATGAAGATTCCATACCCTCCCCACCACATGTTAAGTGAGGGTGCCTGAGTTTGCTTCCATCTCTGTGCGATACATAATCGCGCTGCCAGAAGTAGGTGAGAGAGAAGCTGTTATAGCGGAGTTGAGGTTGGGAATAGCCATCAGTGGAATAAGCTTCCGCGTTGACCAGGAGAGCCATCAGTGGAGCACAGGGTAGTGAAATACTAGTGATGGAGTGTATGGTAAGTAAGACTTCTTTCCAAAATGTTTGTACATTTGGCCATGCCAATCATGTATGCAGGAAGGTTCCTCGCCCCCGCATCCTCCCAAACATTTTATGCAGACTGACTGGCGTCAAATACCAACGTGCGAAGATTAGGTAGGAGCTCTCTTTGTATCGGAGGCAAATGGACGATTCAAAAGCCCTCGGGCATATCACCCCCATGTTTCATGAGTAATATCAGTAGATAGGTCTCTCTTCTTTTGGGATACCTAGACATGTTTCTGTGGTGGAGTGAGATTAAGGATGTGACGGTACAGCCATGAGATGCCTGTTTGCCAGACATTGGTGAGGTATATGGTCCCTTCTCGCAGCATGACTAGGCGGCCAGAGGACTTCCAGCCCAATGTAGTGCCCCTCCGATCCTGTAAGCGTTCTGTCTGAGCAAAGTGCACTTTGTGAGTACACCCTCGTGGTCTTGTGAAATTCCCCCACGTATAAAAGTCTCTCAAAGGAGGGGACCGACCACCGTCTCAACAAAAGGAGTCAGGATGAGCCAATGGAAAAATCATGATTATTAGCTTAGGGGGTAAGAGGGCAGTGGTAGGCAAGGACCATACGTCTACCATGGACTGATCGCCAGTAGGTCAGTAGGGTGGATGTCAGCGGGAGGAACGGAGGGGGGTGGGGGGTTGTGGACCCCAGTTGATATAGGGAGCCACAAGAGACCACCCAGGGTGACCGGGAAAAGACCTGTTCCACCTGCACCCAAGGTTTGTCATCTGGATTGTGGTTCCAGTCAACAGAAGGATGAAGCTGGGCCTCTAGGATATATGTAGTAACATTAGAAAATCCCAACCCTCCTTCTGCAATTGTCTGCAAAAGAGTCACCCCTGCACCCTCAGTGATTTGCCTCCTCAGACAAAATTTAACATTTTGTTGCATATCTGTATTTGTAAACAAAACAGGTGATGGACAGAATGTGGATCAATGTCACACATTCACCCCAGTCCAAAGATCTGGGCCCAAATCCATCGTTTTTTTGCACTCCACACCACCCTGGGTTAGACAATGGCGATATGCAAATCAGCTCTGACCCTGTGCCACATGGGACCAGTCCAGTCCGAACTACAAAAGCCATGTCCTTCCCAGAACAGAATCAAGCATCCGAGGACCGGACCGGTTTCGAGGTAACACCTCTCATCAGCCCGGCTAGCTTGACTCCAGTGGTGTGGAGTGCCTGGGACCCACGTCTGAGCATCCCCAGCGCACTTATGGCGGCAATTGCAAACAAAACAGGTGATGGACAGAATGTGGATCAATGTCACACATTCACCCCAGTCCAAAGATCTGGGCCCAAATCCATCGTTTTTTTGCACTCCACACCACCTCTGTATTTGTGTCTGTTTGGGAACAGTAAGGTGGAGGGTATGAAGAACATAGAGCAAGCGAGGCATAACATTCATTTTGAGGCAGTTGATTCGGCCCACCCATGAGAGGATCTCTTGTTTGCCCCACCTGTATAGGTCCTTGAAGAGAGTAGTAAGTAGTGGAGGGATGTTGCTTCATATAAGGCTATTGTGCATGGAGGGAATTATATCCAAAGATATATGATCGCAGAGGTTGCCCATTGAAAACCATCTCTCTGAATAGGCTCCCGGAGGCTATCCTGTAGACCCCCCTCCCTCACACCCCAAGACTTGGAGAAATTAATCTTAAATCCAAACGCCCTGGCAAATAGTTAGCTTCTCACATGATTGCGGGAAGGGATGAGTCGGGGTCGGTGATGGAGCACAGGACATCATCATCAAAGAGAGCTAACTTGTGCTCCTTGCCCTCTATCAGCATACCTTAGATTGTAGGGTTGCTCTGGATTCTTGCTATTTGGGGTTCCATAGATAGTGCAAATATCAGTGGGACCAGGGAGCAGCCCTGATGGGTCCCTCTGATGTGAGTTATAGATGGCAAGAAGGAGGCATTGACCTTTAGTTTGGCAGCAGTTTTTAAAAAATTGACTTGATGAATGTTTCCATTTTCAGGTCAAAGGGTATTTTATCCAGGACCTACGACCGGTATGCCAAATCCAACCTCTCGAACACCTTCTTGGCTTCGAGTGATGGAGGGCCATTGGTTGGTTACAATGCTCCACTACCCATAAATGCCACAGCCAAGCGGGTATTTGTCATTGGCCTGTCTATCGTTGATGAATCCAGATTGTTGGGGTGCTATGAGTGTAAGCCAAATAGGGTGAAGTCGCGGTACCGAAATGGACGTTAAAAGCTTCACATCGCTATTCAGAAGCACAGTTGGCAGCATGAGGTGCAGCTCATTGGGGGCTTGTTAGGCTTCAACAGTAATGTAAGATAGGAGTCAAGCATTGTGTCGGATACCATTCCTGATGTGAGGAAATAGTTGAACTCCTTCGCTAGGGGTATGGCCAACAGGGAAACAAAAACTTTGCAGAAGGTGGATGCAAACCCATCAGGGCTAGGGGCCTTGCAGGCTGGTGGATTACTATTGGCTGCTCCAAGCTCCTCTGAGGTAATTGCATCCTTTAGAAGGCACAACTCTTCCTCTCCATTAGGGGGTGATAACCTTGAAGATGGTTATCTTTGTGTAGGACAGAAATATTCTCCCTGTCTCATGGTGGTATCTACCATCTTTGTCCTGAATTTCCTTTATGTGGTTACTTGTTGAGCGTATGAGTATCCAGTGGGCGAGGAGCCGATCATCTTCGTCCCCCTGTTTGGAAGTAAGGTTTGGCCTACCCCCGGATGAGTCGAAGATCTCTTAGAGTTTTGTGTGAGCCCCCTTTTTTATGTTTAGACTGGGCTTGTAACTGGGTTTCTAATTTGTGTTTGCAGAGTTTAGCCACTCTTTCAAATGCTCCTGTGTGTGAAAGTAGTTCCCCTCGAAAGATTGCTTTAGCCGTGTACCAAAGGGTTTCGGGGACACATCACCTGTGTTGTTCTCAAAGAATAGCGTTCGATCGCTTCCTCAATGCGATCATGAAGGGTCGGGTCTCGAAATGCCATTTCGTTAATTATCCATGTTTTATTTTGGAACAAGGGGTGGGGGTAGATGAGACCCACATACATCCCCACCGGGGCGTATTTGAGAGGAATTTAACATCTATCTTATTGTCAACAAGGTTTGGGAGCAGGGGATGAGAGACTATGAAATAATCTATGCATGAATACATTTTGTGAACATTGGAGTAGAATATATATTCACGCTTGTGTGGGTGAGGTGAGGTCAATCTGGCCCGGGGCAAAGCTAGAGGAGCTTGAGGTTCGCCCTGATGAGAGCTGGAGCTTTTATATTGCAGGTCGAGAGAGAGGTGTTGAGGTCCCCACTGAGTATATGGCCCCATGCAAAGAAGGAAAGCCTGGAAAAAAGATCAGCACAAAAAAACTCATTTTCGTTGTTGGACCTATAAATTGATAAAAGTGACGGGGCATTGCCCAACAAACCCTGTTATGCCCACCTGACGCCCTTCTTTATCCCTGTCCAATTTAAAGACGCGGTGCGGCGAAGGAGTATTGCCACACCTGATTTTTTACATGTTTTTATTTAAATGATCGTGTAGACTAGAATCGCCAGCTACCACCCTTGTCCACCAATACCAAAGCAGTCAAACTGTGAAGGCCCTCCGAATCCGAGAGAGTGGGCATTCCCAACACCTCGCAAGTCTCCACCGGTGTGCGGTCAATGACCCTTAGCGGAGGAGCCGCCACTTGTATATACCCTCCCACAACCTGAGATCCAGTGAGGCAAACCGGCTTGCAATATCTGGGTTTCGTAAATAGCATAGACAAGTGGATGATGGACAGAGTGCGGAGTGCTAAAACTTTTCAGACACTCACTCCCAGTCACAGATCTGGGTTGACTCCATGTTCGTTCTTTAGCTTACTTCGCCACCTCAGTTCAGACACATCTATATGCAAATCAGTTTTGACCCTGTGCCTCATAGGAACAGTCTAGCCCGAACTGCCAAGCCAGGTCTTCCCTGGACCAGAAACAAGCAAGCTTGGACCGTTTTTTGGGTAACACCACTCATCAGCCAGGCTCGCTTGAATACAGGGACAAAGTGAGCAAGGGAGCCACGTCTGGGCATACCCTGCCAACTTTGGGCGAACAGAGCAAACACACAGAGATGATGGACGGAGCTCTGAAACTTTTCAGAGAGTCACCCCCAGTCACAGATCTGGGTTGAATCCATCCAGAAAACACAGCCCAAGCTGTGTCAAAATGATGAAACAGCTACATGCGGACACAATAACGGTATACATTTGCAGCAGTCTATGTCAAAACTCCAAGCCCCACTTCAGTTTCATAACACCGAAACCAAGGCTCAGTCTTCAATAAAGGTGTTCCGCCCGGTGCACAGTCAAAATATCGAGTCATTGATGTCAATATGCAGTAAGATCGACACCTAAATATCGCAGGTAAGAAATTTAAATGATATTAATATCAATGTATTAAGTATCGTTTTTTGATTCGTGTATGTAATATCGATGTAGGTAATGTCGATGTACAAAATATCGAAAAGTAAAAATATCTTAGTTTTAAGTATTGTACATTGTAATTGTTTATATTTTATGTATGTTTATTTTCTAAGAAATATTTATGAAATTTAAAATGTTAGAAATATTTTAGGAGCGGGATGTAGGGTTTATAGGGGATCAGGGTGGGGAGTGTTTTAAAAAGTATATATGCATTTATTATATTTATTGAAATAGGAAATTAAAATATTTAATGTAGAAATGAATTTTAAAATTTTAGGAGCGGGATGTTGGGTTTATAGGGGATAAGGGTGGGGAGTGTTTTTAAAAATATATAATTAAAAAAAAAAATTGAATTACGAAATTAACTTTTCGATTGTAGAAATAAATTTACAAATTTTAGGAGCGGAATGTTGGGTTTATAGGGGATAAGGGTGGGGAGTGTTTTAGAAAACATATAATCAAAAAAGAAATTGGAATTACGAAATTTAAATTTAGAATGTAGAAATAAATTTATAAATTTTAGGAGCGGGATGTTGGGTTTATAGGGGATAAGGGTGGGGAGTGTTTTTAAAAATATAATTTAATATAAAAAAATAGAATTTCGAAATTTAAATTTAGAATTTAGAAATAATTTTAAAACATTTTTGACTGGGATGTCGGGTTTATAGGGGATAAAGGTGGGATTGTTTAAAAATTTTAACATTTATTTAAAACAAATTTGAAATAGGAAATAGTAATTTAAAAATTATAAATTATTTTCAAATTTTAGGATTGGGATTTTGGGTTTATAGGTGATAAGGGTGGTGAGTGTTTTAAATATATATATTGTTTAATAATTTTAAGTGAAATATTATTTTTATAATTAGGAAGTAGAAACTATTAGTAATTTTTAGGAGTGGGATGTTAGTTTATAGGGGATGAAGGTGGTGATTTTTAAAAAAGTGGGATTTGATAGATTTAAAAATGTATATTATTGTAAAAATGTTTGAATTATTTAAAAGTGGGGTGTTTAGTTTATAGTGGTTGTATTTTTAGAAAATAATAATGCAAATTTATTTTAATATGTGATTTTGAAAGAAAATGTTAACATTTTAATTATTTATTATAATTATTAATTTAATTGTAATTAGTATGTTAATGTTTATTGGATTTGGAATAGTAAATTAAGTAGGTTCAGTGTCCACCACATATCTCAATTAAATGTAGACTGGAGTGGGAATAGTAAATTAATTAGTTTTATTATCCAGCACCTACCCACATAAAGGGCTCGATTCCGATCCGGTAAAAAAAATCCCCGTACGATTCGTATCCGGAGCCGTTTCCGTACGAATCGTAAACACACCGTACGACCCGGCGAGTACGATCCGGACCGGGTGACCAGGAGGCTATTCGTACGGTCCGCGTCAGGTAAGGGCGATCCGTACGGAAAAGCGCTCAATCACATACACACCGTACGCCGCGTACCCCATATGATACCCGGGTACGCGCCGTACCCCTGCGATCATGTGGGGTACGCGCCGTACACCCAGCGTACATGGGGTGCGCACCGTACACCCATCGTACATGGGGTACGGTGCGTACCCCATGTACGCTGGGTGTACGGCGCGTACCCCACATGATCGCAGGGGTACGGCGCGTACCCCGGCGATCATGTGGGGTACGCGGCGTCCCCGGGGGTGGGCGTTCTGTACTTGTTTCGGCGCAAACTATGCGTTTACGGCTGTTTCCAGCTCCTGTAAAAAAATGGCTCGTACGTTGCGTACCCGACACGAATCGTACTTGCTGGGTCGTAAAAACCAGCCGCGACCCGTAGCGATGTCATGTACAGCGCGTTCCGAGTGAGACTCGTACGGATATTTTAGTCGTACGGAGTCCTGTACGACTCGTACGGTCTTTGGCTCCTGGTACGGATCGTACTTCGTCGTACGTACGGGGACGTGTACGGGTACGATTCGTACGGGGAAAATTGCTCCGTACGACGATTCGGAGCGCATTTTACCGGATCGGAATCGAGCCCAAAATGTAGACTGGAGTGGGACTAGTACATTAATTAGGATTAATTATCCAGCACCTACCCCAATTAAATGTAGACTGGAGTGGGAATAGTAAATTAATTAGGTTCAGTGTCCAGCACCTACCTCAATTAAATGTAGATTGGAGTGGGAATAGTAAATTATTTAGGTTTACTGTCCAGCATCTACCCCAATTACATGTAGACTGGAGTGGGAATAGTAAATTAAATAGGTTTATTATCCAACCCCTACCCAATTAAATGTAGACTGGAGTGGGAATATTAAATTAAATAGGTTTATTATCCAGCACCTACCCTAATTAAATATAGATTGGAGTGGGAATAGTAAATTAAATAGGTTTATTATCCAGCACCTATCCCAATTAAATGTAGACTGGAGTGGGAATAGTAAATTAATTAGGTTTATTATCCAGCACCTACCCCAATTAAATGTGGACTGGAGTGGGAATAGTAGATTAATTAGGTTTATTATCCAGCATGTACTCCAATTAAATGTAGACTGGAGTGGGAATAGTAAATTAAATAGGTTTAGTGTCCAGCAACTACCCCAATTAAATGTAGATTGGAGTGGGAATAGTAAATTAATTAGGTTTAGTGTCCAGCACCTACCCCAATTACATGTAAACTGTAGTGGGAATAGTAAATTATTTAGGTTTATTATCCAGCACCTACTCCAATTGCATGTAGACTGGAGTGGGAATAATACATTAATTAGGTTTATTATCCAGCACCTACCCCAATTAAATGTAGACTGGAGTGGGAACAGTAAAATAATTAGGTTCAGTGTCCAACATCTACCCCAATTAAATGTAGATTGGAGTGGGAATAGTAAATTAATTAGGTTCACTGTCCAGCACCTACCCCAATTACATGTACATTGGAGTTGGAATAGTAAGTTAATTAGGTTTATTATCCAGCACCTACCCCAATTAAATGTAGACCGGAGTGGGAATAGTAAATTAAATAGGTTTATTATCCAGCACCTACCCAAATAAAATGTAGACTGGAGTGGGAATAGTACATTATTTAGGATTAATTATCCAGCTCCTACCCCAATTAAATGTAGACTGGAGAGGGAATAGTAAATTAATTAGGTTCAGTGTCCAGCACCTACCTCAATTAAATGTAGATTGGAGTGGGAATAGTAAATTATGTAGGTTTACTGTCCAGCATCTACCCCAATTACATGTAGACTGGAGTGGGAATAGTAAATTAAATAGGTTTATTATCCAGCACCTACCCCAATTAATTATATACTGGAGTGGGAATATTAAATTAAATAGGTTTATTATCCAGCTCCTATCCCAATTAAATGTAGACTGGAGTGGGCATAGTAAATTAATTAGGTTCAGCGTCCATAACCTCAACAAATTAAATGTAGACTGGAGTTGGAATAGTAAATTAATTAGGTTTAGTGTCCACCACCTACCCCAATTAAATGTATATTGGAGTGGGAAAAGTAAATTAATTAGGTTTATTATCCAGCACCTACCCCAATTAAATGTAGACTGGAGTGGGAATAGTACATTAATTAGGTTTATTATCCAGCACCTACCCCAATTAAATGGAGACTGGAGTGGGAATAGTGGATTAATTAGGTTTATTATCCAGCATGTACCCCAATTAATTGTAGACTGGAGTGGGAATAGTAAATTAAATAGGTTTAGTGTCCAGCAACTACCCCAATTAAATGTAGATTGGTGTGGGAATAGTAAATTAATTAGGTTTAGTGTCCAGCACCTACCCCAATTACATGTAAACTGGAGTGGGAATAGTCAATTATTTAGGTTTATTATCTAGCACCTACTTCAATTAAATGTAGACTGGAGTGGGAATAATAAATTAATTAGGTTTATTATCCAGCACCTACCCCAATTAAATGTAGACTGGAGTGAGACTAGTAAAATAATTAGGTTCAGTGCCCAGCACCTACCCCAATTAAATGTAGATTGGAGTGAGAATAGTAAATTAATTAGGTTTACTGTCCAGCACCTACCCCAATTACATGTACATTGGAGTGGGAATAGTAAGTTATTTAGGTTTATTATCCAGCACCTACCCCAATTAAATGTAGACTGGAGTGGGAATAGTAAATTAAATAGGTTTATTATCCAGCACCTACCCCAATTAAATGTAGACTGGAGTGGGAATAGTACATTAATTAGGTTTATTATCTAGCACCTACCCCAATTAAATGTAGACTGGAGTGGGAATAGTAAATCAAATAGGTTTATTATCCAGAACCTACCCCAATTAAATGTAGAGTGGATTGGGAATAGTAAATTAATTAGGTTCAGTGTCCAGCACCAACCCCAATTAAATGTAGACTGGAGTGGGAATAGTAAAATAATTAGGTTCAGTGTTCAGAACCTACCCCAATTACATGTAGACTGGAGTGGGAATAGTAGATTAATTAGGTTTATTATCCAGCAACTACCCCAATTAAATGTAGACTGGAGTGGGAATAGTAAATTAAATACGTTTATTATCCAGCACCTACCCCAATTAAATGTAGACTGCAGTGGGAATAGTAAATTAATTAGGTTCAGTGTCCAGCACCTACACCAATTAAATCTAGACTGGAGTGGGAATAGTAAATTAAATAGGTTTATTATCCAGCACCTATCCCAATTAAATGTAGACTGGAGAGGGAATAGTAAATTAATTAGGTTCAGTGTCCAGCACCTACCCCAATTAAATCTAGACTGGAGTGGGAATAGTAAATTAATTAGGTTCAGTGTCCATAACCTCAACAAATTAAATGTAGACTGGAGTTGGAATAGTAAATTAATTAGGTTCAGTGTCCACCACCTACCCCAATTAAATGTATATTGGAGTGGAAAAAGTAAATTAATTAGGTTTATTATGCAGCACCTACCCCAATTAAATGTAGACTGGAGTGGGAATAATACATTCATTAGGTTTATTATCCAGCACCTATCCCAATTAAATGTAGTCTGGAGTGGGAACAGTAAATTAATTAGGTTCAGTGTCCAGCACCTACCCCAATTAAATGTAGACTGGAGTGGGAATAGTAAATTAATTAGGTTTATTATCGAGCACCTACCTCAATTAAATGTAGACTGGAGTGGGAATAGTAAATTAATTAGGTTTATTATCCAGCACCTACCCCAATTAAATGTAGACTGGAGAGGGAATAGTAAAGTAATTAGGCTTATTATCCAGCACCTACCCCAATTAAATGTTGACTGGTGTGGGAATAGTAAATTAAATAGGTTTATTATCCAGCACCTACCCCAATTAAATGTAGAGTGGATTGGGAATAGTAAATTAATTAGGTTCAGTGTCCATCATCTTCCCCAATTAAATGTAGACTGGAGTGGGAATAGTAAATTCATTAGGTTCAGTGTCCAGCACCTACCCCGATTAAATGTAGACTGGAGTGGGAATAGTAAATTAATTAGGTTTATTATCGAGCACCTACCTCAATTAAATGTAGACTGGAGTGGGAATAATAAATTAATTAGGTTTATTATCCAGCACCTACTCCAATTAAATGTAGACTGGAGTGGGAATAGTACATTAATTAAGTTTATTATCTAGCACCTACCCCAATTAAATGTAGACTGGAGTGTGAATAGTAAATAAATAGGTTTATTATCCAGCACCTACCCCAATTAAATGTAGAGTGGATTGGGAATAGTAAATTAATTAGGTTCAGTGTCCAGCATCTACCCCAATTAAATGAAGACTGGAGTGGGAATAGTAAATTAATTAGGTTCAGTGTTCAGAACCTACCCCAATTACATGTAGAATGGAGTGAGAATAGTACATTAATTAAGTTTATTATCCAGCAACTACCCCAATTAAATGTAGACTGGAGTGGGAATAGTAAATTAAATAGGTTTATTATCCAGCACCTACCCCAATTAAATATAGACTGGAGTGGGAATAGTAAATTAATTAGTTCAGTGTCCAGCACCTACACCAATTAAATGTAGAATGGAGTGGGAATAGTAAATAAAATAGGTTTATTATCCAGCACCTACCCTAATTAAATATAGATTGGAGTGGGAATAGTAAATTAAATAGGTTTATTATCCAGCACCTATCCCAATTAAATGTAGACTGGAGAGGGAATAGTAAATTAATTAGGTTCAGTGTCCAGCACCTACCCCAATTAAATCTAGACTGGAGTGGGAATAGTAAATTAATTAGGTTCAGTGTCCATAATCTCAACAAATTAAATGTAGACTGGAGTTGGAATAGTAAATCAATTAGGTTTAGTGTCCACCACCTACCCCAATTAAATGTATATTGGAGTGGGAAAAGTAAATTAATTATGTTTATTATGCAGCACCTACCCCAATTAAATGTAGACTGGAGTGGGAATAGTAAATTAATTAGGTTTATTATCCAGCACCTACCCCAATTAAATGTAGACTGGAGTGGGAATAGTAAATTAATTAGGTTTATTATCCAGCATGTACCCCAATTAAATGTAGACTGAGTTGGAATAGTAAATTAAGTAGGTTTAGTGTCCAGCAACTACCCCATTTAAATGTAGATTGGAGTGGGAATAGTAAATTAATTAGGTTTAGTGTCCAACACCTACCCCAATTACATGTAAACTGTAGTGGGAATAGTAAAATATTTAGGTTTATTATCCAGCACCTACTCCAATTACATGTAGACTGGAGTGGGAATAATAAATTAATTAGGTTTATTATCCAGCACCTACCCCAATTAATTGTAGACTGGAGTGGGACTAGTAAAATAATTAGGTTCAGTGTCCAGCACCTACCCCAAATAAATGTAGATTGGAGTGGGAATAGTAAATTAATTAGGTTTACTGTCCAGCACCTACCCCAATTACATGTACGTTGGAGTGGGAATGGTAAGTTAATTAGGTTTATTATCCAGCACCTACCCCAATTAAATGTAGACCGGAGTGGGAATAGTAAATTAAATAGGTTTATTATCCAGCACCTATCCCAATTAAATGTAGACTGGAGTGGGAATAGTAAATTAATTAGGTTCAGTGTCCAGCACCTACCCCAATTAAATGTAGACTGGAGTGGGAATAGTAAATTAATTAGGTTTATTATCCAGCACCTACCCCAATTACATGTATACTGGTGTGGGAATAGTAAAATAATTAGGTTTATTATTCAGCACCTACCCCAATTAATGTAGACTGGAGTGGGAATAGTAAATTAATTAGGTTCAGTGTCCAGCATCTTCCCCAATTAAATGTAGACTGGAGTGGGAATAGTTAATTAATTAGGTTCAGTGTCCAGCACCTACCCCGATTAAATTCAGACTGGAGTGGGAATAGTAAATTAATTAGGTTTATTATCGGGCACCTACCTCAATTAAATGTAGACTGGAATGGGAATAGTAAATTAATTAGGTTTATCATCCAGCACCTACCCCAATTAAATATAGCCTGGAGTGGGAATAGTAAATTAATTAGGTTTATTATCTAGCACCTACCCCAAATAAATGTAGACTGGAGTTGGAATAGTAAATTAAATAGGTTTATTATCCAGCACCTACCCCAATTAAATGTAGAGTGGATTGGGAATAGTAAATGAATTAGGTTCAGTGTCTAGCTTCTACCCCAATTAAATGTAGACTGGAGTGGGAATAGTAAATTAATTAGGCTCAGTGTCCAGAACCTACCCCAATTACATGTAGACTGGAGTGGGAATAGTACATTAATTAGGTTTATTATCCAGCAACTACCCCAATTGAATTTATTTAAGAGGTTTTATATAGCGCCAGCCAGACCCGAAGGTATCGGAGCACTTTACAGCAAGTAGGGGAGAAAACACATAAAAGTAGAATGGAGTGGGAATAGTAAATAAAATAGGTTTATTATGCAGCACCTACCCTAATTAAATATAGATTGGAGTTGGAATAGTAAATTAATTAGATTTAGTATCCAGCACCTACCCCAATTAAATGTAGACTGGAGTGGGAATAGTAAATTAATTAGGTTCAGTGTCCAGCATCTACCCCAATTAAATGTAGACTGGAGTGGAAATAGTAAATTAATTAGGTTCAGTGTCCAGCACCTACCCCAATTACATGTAGACTGGAGTGGGAATAGTAAATGAATTAGGTTTATTATCCAGCAACTACCCCAATTAATTGTAGACTGGAGTGGGAATAGTAAATTAAATAGGTTTATTATCCAGCAACTACCCCAATTAAATGTAGACTGGAGTGGGAATAGTAAATTAATTAGGTTCAGTGTCCAGCACCTACCCCAATTAAATGTAGAATGGAGTGGGAATAGAAAATAAAGTAGGTTTATTATCCAGCACCTACCCTAATTAAATGTAGATTGGAGTGGGAAAAGTGAATGAATTAGGTTCAGTGTTCAGCACCTACCCCAATTAAATGTAGACTGGAGTGGCAATAGTAAATTAATTAGGTTCAGTGTCCATAACCTCAACAAATTAAATGTAGACTGGAGTCAATCTTATGACCCTCTCTTGCCTGATTGACCAAGCGAAGTTCTGTTCTTGCCTACTCTATATGGGATTCATTGACTTTCAAGCGGCCTTCGACAACGTCAACAGAAGTAAACTCTGGCTGAAGTTGTCTAGACTTACATTCCAGCGGACCTCCTACGAGCCATACAACTTCTACACCAGGACACATGGGTCAGGATTAAGATCGGGGATGGCTCAAGACTGTCCCGCCCAATTCCGACGAAGAAAGGCCTCAAACAGGGTTGCGTCTTGGCTCCGACACTCTTTAATCTATTTCTAGCCGACCTGCCTGAAGTCCTCAACAAGGTCAATTCCACGCTCCCAAACTATCTGGTCTGTTGTTGACAAACCTACTATATGCCGATGACGTGGTTCTGCTAAGCAAAACAAAGATCGGAATGCAAAGGCTCCTGGATGCTACCTCTGAATACTCAAACTGCCAGAGGTACCTCGGAGTCATTTTTAGCAATAATGAAAAATATAAATCCCACCTAGAAGAACAAAAAAGGAAGGGTGTGGCACTTGCTTTTGCAATTGGATTAATTCAAAAGAAGCTACAAGGCCCAACTCTCGCACCTACAGTACAGGTCGCTCAGGCAAAAATCATTCCTACCCTAACCTACTGTAGTGAAGCTCTAAAAGGATTGGACAGTGGCCAACTGGACACAATCATTACCAAGATCCACAGATCAGTGTTCAAATTACCAACCTATACATCACCGGCACAAATTAGGTTGGAACTAGGCATCTGCAATCAACCACTGGCCAGAGCCATGTACTTTCTTGTGTGCTGTCACAAACTGAGGTTATCAAAGGAGGGAGGTCAAAAGGTCTAACAACCCTATACCTAAATGACCTCTGGAACTTGCACGCTAGTCAGAAGGAATTCAAAAGGCTAGCAAAAATTAGTACCAAACAACTAACAATAGTGAAAGATAAAGCTACACTTGCAAAAAGAAGTCATGGGTGGATGATCCTTCAATCCTATGCTTTGTTAATCCCACAGCCGTACCTTACCATATCTTTCAGTGCACAAACTAAACTAAGTTTTTTAAAATTGAGACTGGGAGTTATCAACCTGCTGACTCATTGGCCAAAATGGAAAAGAGAGCACGGACAAGATCTATGCCGACTTTGTGGGAATTATAACAAAGACATTACACACATCGTCTGTTTGTGCCCAAAACTGCTGACAGAGAGACGGGGCCTACTCAAGCATCATTGGAACATAAAAATGATCAGAAGCTGTAGAGCAGCAGTTCTGGCCTGCTTCGATCCTAGGAACACTAAATTAAACTGTGCCGTAGTAAAATGTATGGAGCGTGCTGCAAAAAAACTCAGTGAGGCGCCAACAGTTTGCGATTCTCCATTGGCATAATGCTGGTCAAGCTTCACATGTTATTGCTACGCCTACTGGTTTTTATGAACATGACATTTTAAACGAAATTTTTATATCTTTTTTTAAAGTTTTGTATTTGCAATGGTTTTTTTAAATCACGCAATAAATAAATATGAATGAGTGACTGGAGTTGGAATAGTAAATTAATTAGGTTTAGTGTCCACCACCTACCCCAATTAAATGTAGATTGGAGTGGGAATAGTAAATTAATTAGGTTTAATATCCAGCACCTCCACAATTAAATGTAGCCTGAATTACATATATGTTAATAATCTAAAAAAATACACATTTTTGTACAATGGTAGTGTTAGTTATTTTTTGGTATTAAAATAAATGACACAATTAAAACAAATGTTTTATTACATTATTCCAAGAGTACATAAATTAAAGCAAATTTGTATTATAAATAATAGTATGCATTTTTAACAAATATATAAGTATTTGGATTTTTCAATTTAATACAAATTGTTTTTCATTTGTATAGTTTTTGAGGGAAGTACATTATAGTGCTATAGAAACATTACAGTTAATGAAAATACATTTTACATTGGAATATATTTTGTACATATATTTGGATGAATTGTTATTTTTCTATTACAAAGTTTGTATAACTATATCATTTTTTATACATTTTTATCAAACACTTATGAAATATATGTCAATATAAATGTAAAGTAAATGGATTACATTATATCTAGTACATTTTATACGAAACAGTTTTTCTATATTAACATTTCAGCATTTCTGATTGAAATAAATGTATGAATTGTATTAATATTAATATGTTTTTATTAATATTAATAAAATTCAAGAATTAGGAAAATTTATTATTTTACAGAAATTAAATGTATATGTTAATTGGCAAATTTTTAAAACATACATTTTTAAAATTATAATATTAAATATTATAATGTAATAATGTTCAATTTCATAATTTTACAATATATGAAAAAAATTAAACATTTTGTAATACATTATATACAATTATAGAAAATTGGAACAATATTTGTCTAATTTTTCTAATATTTATTTTTTGTTAAATACATTTTTTAATCATTTATTTAACTATTATTGCATTGATATTATTATTTGGGTGTTTTATTTTGTAACCGCTCTTGGTCTTTTTGGGTCATTTGGGAAGATTCAAGCTCGCGGTTGGCAGCTGCTTCGCGTTTGAGAAGGTAAGAGATATTTTCGTTATTTTTTAACTATTTTAAGTGTGTTCTGAAGGTAGTAGTTTCATATTTAGGGTGTGTGGAGTTCTGTTTTAGAAGTTGTGATGATTGTAGTCGTTTATTTAGGTTTTAAATTTTAGTGGCGTTTTTTGAATTTACGGCGTACTTACTTATTGTGTTTGTATGTACTTAGTTAGTTTTTGTGTCTATGAGTCAATGTGTAATTTAACCTTTTATGTGGGTGGGAATGTTTGTCTTTCTATTCTAGGCTTTTGGAGAAGGCGTTTTCGTTTTTTGAAGTTTTGCGTTTTTTTTTAAAAGGAAGTGTGTTTTAGTGGTTTCAACTAATGTTTTTTTACCACTTCCTTTATTATTCGGTTTTTCGACTTTTTAAAAGTTTTCGGGTTATTCATGGATGGGGGATTATTGATTTTTCATGGATATTCGATGGCTTTGGCGCAGTTGTACATTTCCATTTTGTTTGGGTTTATTATTTTTTTCCATGGATTTATAACTATCTGGATTGTTCTTGAGGAGTTGGATTGTCGATTTACATCTTTGGTAAAGGTAAGTTATTTTAAATATATTTTATTGGGGGTGGGTAAAAGTGTAATGTTTGAATGCTGGTGTTTAGTTATATAATTATTTTGTCTATATATTTAAGAAAAATTATATATATTTTAGACAAAATAATTATTCATTTTTTTAAATGAAAAGTTTTGTTAATATTTTAGAGATATTTTGGTTTGCTTTTAGTTTAAGAAGTTTTACATTTTAGATTAGGGTTTTGGCAATCATTCTTAAGTACTCTAGTCCTTTTGTTGTTGGATAAAGTTGGACTTGTTGTAAATATTGGTACATTTGAGCAGTTTGTCGTGATAGTTTGGGTTTTAATTGTAAGACAGATTGCTCCATTCTTAGTTCTTGAAAGCTTTGTTCTTTTTGGATTGCTATTAGGAGTTTGTGTAGGGTAGGAGTAGTTCGGCCTGTTGAAGATAGGAAGGCACTATGCCAACCTTCAACTGCGTTGTTAGTTTTTGCTTCTTGGTTTAGGGTTGATAGATAGACATTCCACCAAGAGATTTGGAACTTTGGTTGTTGTCTGTGGCCTGATCTGTGTAGTTTCCCCACCCAGTTGTCCTCAAAATAGTCTACAAGGGGAGCTAGTTTTTGTTCGTTTTTGGTGTAGAATGGACTTTCTATTAGTATGTTGTAGTGCTCAGCTACGTCTGTGACTGGAATGTATGCTAGGGCTATTAGGGGTTTTATTTGGTATGCAAATGTCATGTTGGTTGCATAATCAACACTTAGGGGCCCATTAGGATCGCGGACGGACTTGCATCCGTCCGCGACCCCTGAGTAGGAGGGAACCTCCGCATGGTCTGCGGAGTTCCCTCCTGTGATATTAGGATGTGACCACCACCCTGGCAGTCACATCCTCTATTTTTATCATTGCGGGGGGTGCAGCTTCAAGCTGCACCCGCCGCAACGGTAAAAATGCATACATTGCATTTGTATGCAGAAAGCGGCAGGCACCGTGTGGTGTCTGCCGATTTCTGCATACAAATACAGGGGGGTACCATAGGTATCCCCCATGTGCACCCCCCACCCCCCACCCAGGGGGCCCGCAACGGGCCCCCGCAGTGAAGTTCCACATGCTTTTCCACGGCGGAAAACCCGCCGTGTAAAAGCATTTTTTTACACACATCCTAATATGGCTGGCGGTGTCTGAGAGACACCGCCACCATATTAGAGCTTTTCTGCCGCGGTTGTAAGCCAACCGCGGCGGAAAAGTAGCGGACTGAAACCAGGACCCACCAGCCATCCTAATGTGGCGGTGGGTCTTTGGTGGGTCCGCAGCGGATTTTCCGCATCCTCCGGGGCGGCGGTGGCTTTCGCCGGCCCAGAGGATGCGGAAAATCCGCAATCCTAATGAGCCCCTTTGTGTTGATTTTTGTAAATGTCTCAATAGACATTGATTGAAGTGGAAGTAACATCCCTGTATGGATGTGTGAGGGTATATTTTAAGGATGGTATTTATCATAGCTTGTTCAAAGTCAATGATTATTTTTAGGGGAAAGAAGTCTGATGTTTCTTCTTTTATTTTGTTCAACATTGCTGTGTATGTTGAAGTTTGTTTGTTTGGCAACAAACACTAGATAAATGGAATGCAGGTGTTATGGTATTGTCCATGTATTGTATATAATTGGTAGAATGGTTTGGGACATATACTAAAGGTGCCATCCATCATCCATGTTTGGCTTTGTTTTACTTTGTTTATATTGTTTATTGTAGAAAACATAATTATTCTTTTCTCTTTACTGTTGTTATCATAAAAGATAAAAGGTTCGTCATTATGAGTTATGGTAAGGTCAGGGGGAATTATTATCTCTTCAAAAGTCTTAGGTATTGGTATTGTTGGTCTTGTAGATTTGTTAGTTCTAGTTCTAGTTCTTTTTATAGAAGCTAATTTTGGTAGTTGACCTCTAGCTGCTCTAGGTACTTTAGGAAGTATTTCTTTAAGTATTATACTTGCTGGTAGTTCTGAGGGGCTGCTTAATTCTTTAATATTTTCCATAGTAGATCTAACTTCTATTTCTGTTAGATTAGGGGGATGATTGTGTTCAGTAGTATTTATCACACTTGTTTCCCTAGTTGTGGCATGACCATAACATTTTTTACTGTAATACTTTGTACATTTCCAATTTACTTTAAGGTCTTTTTGTTTCTCTTGAGTATAAATATACCCCATGTAGCATAACAGAAATTTGCCTTTTTGAGATGTAATAAATTTTGCATCTTCAGTCATTGTGGATTTCTTATTTCTAGAAAAAATATATAAAATATTATAGGTAAATGTTTACATTTTTAGGCATTAGTAATAGTATATGCATTTTTAATATATACTTCCCAATTATATTTTAGTACACTTTGCATGTAGTTTTGTTCTTCTTTGGTTGATGTTCTTTTGTATGTTAGTGATCTGTTAAAAAAAGGTGAATTATATTTTAGTTCATGCTTAAATGTTATATTGGTTTTAGCAGTTTGTAGGAATTAATGTTTTATGACTAGCATATTAAATTTCTTTTTTAAGCATTTAATAAAAGTATTTAAGAAAATGGACAAGATGTTTCATTAAGTTAACTTTAGAGTTTGTTAAATATTAAGCATTATTAGTAGTACTTGTGCTTTTTAATATATACTTACCAAGTGATGTTTCTTTGCACTTCAATGTTAATGTTCTTGTAAGATTTTTCTGCTTAATTTATTCAGTTGGCTGTTGAAAGAAAGTCATATGTATTTTATGTTTTGAATTTTATTTTGATATACATTAAGCATTTCTTAAATACTACATTTATTTTGTTTGTATTTAAAAAAGTTATAACATTTAGAGTAAATATTAAAAATCTGAATAGTATTTGTTGCATTCTTGAAACATTTGAGCTGTTTAGTTGTCTTTTATTTAGTGTTTAAGACATTGGAATAGTATACTTGCTTTTAAGATTAGTTGTTTTTGTAGGTAGAAAATGTTCTTCTGTTTTTTGTAGTTGGGTCTGTTGTGGCTATATAGAGAGACAAAAATATAAATTAGTATTTATGTTTTGATGATGACAGGCAGGTTACAAGTAAATTATTAGTTTATTTTTAAGGTTTGATTTACTTACTTTTTGATATTCGTTGTGTCGTTTTCAAAGTAGTCTTAAAGTTGTAGCAGATCTGGTAGAGTTTCTCCTTGTTTCTTTTCTGGAAGGTGTGAGAGTTTTCAGTTTAGTTCTTTATATAGTGAGTATTTAATTAGTTGTTAATTTTGATTGGTTACTTATATTTAAATGTGTTTCTATTGGTTAGTTTGAATTTTTTTCACTTAGTTAATTATTTAAATTGTATGTGATTTTGTAGCGTCAAATTTTGCTGTGTTTTTCTCATTTTATGAGAGGTCTTTGTAAGGTATGTTGTTTTTGAAAAGGTATTATATTGTTTAGAATTGTTTTATAAATAAGTGTGTTTATTACATTTTTTTTACTTTATTTAGTATGCTTATTTATATTTATTGAGAATTTCTCGTTTTAGTTGTTTGTTATGTGTATAACATTTTTTATGAGTGTGTATTTTATTATTTCTAATTATAGAGTGTAAATAAAGCATTTATTTGTATTTTTTAGCTGTCAATATTTATGTATAGTCGATAATATTGATGTCTATATTTTTGTTTACGATATTTTAGATATGTGCTATATTTATTTAAGACTGTCGATATAATTGATTTTGACATGTGTGCTAACGATTTTTTTGTGTTCGATATTTGTGTTTAACGATATTGTTAACTCGATATTTATGTTGTTTGTTAGTTAAATATAGGAGGTTGATTTATTTGTTATCGATATTTAGTACTCGATAATTTTGTAGGTCGATTTTATTGTTTTCGGTACTTTGTCATAGATTCGTTCCGCCCACCAGACGAAGGTCAACTACTGATCTTACTGGTAAGCCCTTCAAGGCATACCTTGGGGCTGACTCTACTTTCTTTAAGCACTATTCTACGTTTTTAACCACTTATGTGCTTCGGACGGCCCCTGGCCGTCTGACGTCACGGTGGGCATGTGCAGAGGACGGCCGGGGGCAGTCCGAACCCCGCTGTCCGAACCGAGCCCACTCATTAAAACACCCGCACAGCGCGATAATTTGCACAGCGCGTAAGGGGTTAAGTGAAAGACTGGGTAACTTTTAAGAACTATGAAACTCTGCTCAAGGAATATGGAACACTAAGTTGCGGGGTCAAGTGAAAGTTAGCAACTTCAACTGCCTGCTATAGATCATTGTAACCTTGAACTCCACACTAAAACCACAGCAGAACCAGTGGCGTAGCTAGGGGGGGGCGGACCGCCCCAGGCGGCACTGTTTTGGGGGCGGCGGCCACGCAGCACTGGTGGCCCGTGGCCGCAGTCTTTATAAATGATTTGGACACTCGCGGACACTACTGTCAATCACTACAGTATTGTCCGTGTCCCCAAATGAAGTATAAAGACCGCTGCCACGGGCCTCCAGTGCCACGCGGCCCCCGTGTGAACAGCAACCACACCTGCTTAGTGCTTGTTAAGCGACGTGGTACGTACCTTTGTGTTTCCTGTCCCAGGTCCGTCAATCTTGCAGCGCCCGAAAGTGCTACCAATGATGGCCCTGGGCATGAAGTTTGGCCAGCCCTCCCTCTGAAATGTAGCGCAGCACGGCAGGCGACAGCTGTGACACGTCACGCACACTCCTTTCATGAGCGGCTGTCCGAACGTTCGCGCCTTGCCTGTTATGGACCGTGAGCGATTAGCCCAGAGCCCATCTCAGGTAGCGGGCAGCAGCTTTGTTTTTCATTGTTTGCTTGCAGGCACGATGTTGTTTGAAGTCCTGACCTGTGTGGCCCAATGCCTCAGTAGCCCTCCCTGGCCCTGACCTGTTACCTGCCTCAACGTGGGCTACTGGGGTCGCGGGTAGGACTCTTACACCACCGGCCTGTGTCCTTTAAAGGCAGCCAGTTGAGTTGTGATGGAGCACATGGCATACCTCATGCCCTTCAGAACCGGCTCAAGAGCGGAACTTGCGCAGAGGGCGGGGGGGGGTGTGGAGGGAGCTGGGAAGGTTCAGTCCTGGGTGAGGGGCAGACGCCTACAGGAGGGGCAGTTAGCGAGGCAGACATCCACAGTAAGGGGAAAGTCGGGGTACCTGCACAAGCAGTGCTTTAAATGAGCTGGTACCGAGTGCCCTCGGGGCTTTCTATCACAAGTGAGAGTACTTGCACTTCAGTGGACAATGATATCTGGCACCCTTTTGTCTTTGTCACGCTCAAAATTTTCAATATCCTATGGCCAAAATAGAAGCTATTTTTGAGAAGTTTTAATAATGCTCATTAGGATACTGATGATCTCATTTGTATTGACCTTTGTACATTACAAGCGCATAACCAAGGCGACACAACACACAAATCTCTTCAATCAGCGCCATATAAGCATCTAGATTTAGACAGAAAAATAGTATGGGTGAGAGAGCTCGGTGGATTAAAGCCTGTGCATGCCTGCCTGTGTTAGTACTAAGGTGACATTGCGGGATATTTTCATTTTCAAATATCCTACTGGCTTGGGCCCCCAAGTTGCTATTTTCAAATGTGTGCTCTATTTCTTGTGGAACACTAGGAAAATGCTTGTGAACACTGCAAATCACTTCAGTTTCATAACTACCTATGAAACCACTTCAGCTGTTGTCAGGGGAAATGTGCTACAAATTACATTTTGCTAGACCGGAATAACAACGAAAGAATCATTCTGTTGGTATAATGTTTGTCTGATGTAAAGTGCTCTGGCATGCTTCATTGGTATGAGCAGCACTAGAAAACAAATGAAAAATTTGTGAGAGAGGGGCTGAAAGATGTTAGAGTGCTTTACAAATAAAGATATAAGGCATATAAATGATACCACACAATGGCGTTGGGCATTGACAAAGAACATAAAAATAGAAACTACAGCAGTCACAAATATTGAGTAACAGCAAAGCCACAGGTCATTTGCAGCAGTTTTCAGATCTTCTTAGAGTTTCTTGTTGCTAAGTGGGTACAATTTCCTATATTTATATGCTTCAGTCGTCTTCATTGCTTGATTTTGCTCGTGCGGAAGTGTCACTCATGGTCATTGAAATGCCACTCATATTTACACTGAAATTTTGAAAATATAACACATAAGCAATCTGAAAACTTGGCAGCTATGGAAGGTGTTTAGGGTCTCGTCAGCAAGCACTTGACATGTATACTTCATGATGATAAGACACTTTTTTCATACATTGATACTGTGACTTAAATACTGAGAGTTGCTAACCTCAAGCTTTGGGAGGGAAAGGTTTGTGTTTTTCCTGAATACATGTGCCATACAGTGACTGCTTCCTAAATTAATTTAAAGCACTGTATTAAGTTTTATTAGCTCTTCTGCTTTTGCATTCACTGTCCCGTAGCATTGAAAATCGCAACATACATTATTGTCGTTGAGCAACATATTTCAGAAAGTTATTCTTGTCAAATACATGCTCAGAAAGTGATTTAAAACAGTGCACGTTATATTTAATCATCTAAGCCATCTGATGCGGCCCAGCCTCAGTCCACAGATATTAGGTACCTGAACTCACTGTCTCTCCAGTGCAGCTCTTTTATTCTCTCTCTGTTTGGCTGAAAGAGCTTACCTGTTTATGTGCTACAGTACATTTATATATAGCTTTTTTGTGCTCATGACTCCTCTTCAACGTTACAAATAGGGAATGTCATTTTCTGAATGGCCATTGGTCTAGACACTTATCGCATTATTATTATTTTTTTTTAAAACCTTTATTGTGAAGGAAGAAAGGCATACAAATACGGGCCTACAACCAAGCAAGGCCGGCCACAACACATTATGGAATTCACATAAAAGAAGAAGGAGGTGTCCCGGTAGCGCTCAGCATTGTGCAAGCAAGTAGTTCGGTCTGAGGAAAGCTGAGCACGACCGCCGAAAACAGGATCAAAGAAGGTTAATTTTTATATAAGGTAGTATAGCAGAGCAATTGCAGTTGTTAATCATCTGAGTTCCCCAAGCAGGCTACGAACTAGGCATCAGGATATAAAGGCATCAATAAAGACGATTTACAGCAACAGTTCACATTAATTAGGATATAGACGCCATAATACAAATCAGTGCCCCCCGTGGCCCGTC
The DNA here is from genome assembly GCF_964263255.1 of Lissotriton vulgaris. Lineage (NCBI taxonomy): Eukaryota > Metazoa > Chordata > Amphibia > Caudata > Salamandridae > Lissotriton > Lissotriton vulgaris. The sequence goes on along the minus strand of NC_141693.1, from coordinate 232,674,669 downwards.
GCCTGCCCACAAACCACCTAAGTTTCATACTGATGCATAACGGAGGAACCAGAACAGCAACAGTGGTTACAATCATCTTCTATACTAACCTAGATAATAAGGAAAAAAGGGGGAAAAAAAAGGGGGGGGAAATATTATAAGGAAGAAAAGAAAGAACGCCGCGCCGTTGTACGCGCCCCACAGCGAGAAAGGCACGCAATATGGCTGGGGATCAGGCTATCGGGGTTAGGGCGTGCAAGTCATGATGTGTATGCAATCAATACCGTAGAAAGAAGAACAACTCGCCCCCCCCGTCCCACCTGCAAGCATACCATGGGAGATGCGCACAGACACGGCGCCCCGATAAAGGGATACAAAAGAGCCATAGAACTAAGTGGAAAAGAACAGATAAAAGACCCCAACCCACCCACCCCACCCTGCACCCCTGCAGAAGGCTACGGCCTACCCCCCCAGCAGCGTGCCTGTCGCCCTAAATAGGAACCTGAAATATAGAAAAAATCAGAGAGAAGGAAAGGAACAAAAGAGGCAAAAAGGGAATGGGACCAGGGAGGGGGAGGAGACCATCAATCAAGTCGTTCGGCCCCTGCCTCCCGCCTACCCACAATTTATGCAACATTTAAACGAGATCGACACAGTTTCAGGTATCGTAAACCCTCAAAGGGATCGCCAATATTATCGTAGTTGGGGGCATTCCACATTTCCATCCGTTAACCAGTTGTCCTCCGGGTTCAGTCCGGCTCACCCCTGTCCTTTCCTAGTTGTTGCCACCATACGAGACAGGGTAGTGGGCAGCAAGCATTTCAAGGTGGAGAAGCCACGCAATCGAAGCAAAGTGAAACACGTGTGTAAGCCAGAGGACCCCGGTAACCAACAACAAGGCAAGGACTTTTCGCGGCAGTTCACACTATACATTAGAGACAACTGGAGCAGCAACCAGTATGGATGCAGTCTCGACGCACAGGAAAGTAAGGTATCCCCCACAAGGCAACAACAGGACCTCACCAAGGCAGATCAAAGCAGCAGTCCACATCTCACCCCGAACATTCGAGCAGGGACTGGCCCTGGCGTGGGGCCCGCACCCACGCTCGCCGCAGTCAAAGCTACCTGGAAATTCGGGGCCTCAGGCATACAGTCCTGCCGATGTACGGCGGCAGCACTCCCCGCAGCAGCTGAAGGGGACAAGGCAGCGCTCACTTGAAGTCGAGCCGCGTTCATGAGGGACGGCCCAACATAAATGGCGGCAGATCGTCTAACCTGCACAGGGGCGACGGGAGCCATGGCCGCGTGTAAAGACCGCAGGGCGTCAAGGACATCGCCAAGCGTGGGCTCACGCTCACAGGACCAGGCCCCCGTGCACTCCAGCGACACAAGTCTACCGTCCTGAGTAAATCCGTGACCCAGGGCTTCGGCCGCCATCTTGCGGGTCCAGCCGCGTCTTCACACTCCTCAACCTTTGGAGCGGGCTCCCAAACAAGGCCACCCCTGGAGCTCACCCGAGCGCCAGAAATGGCAACCTGGGTGCAGAAAGCAGAGCCAACAAAAAGGGGGGTCCGCCGGTGCCACCGCACCGTGGGCGCCACACGCCACCTCCGGGCGCAGGGCTTCAAGATGGCCGGACCAGGCAACAAAGGGGGTATCCTCCTGCGCGGTCTTCCCCCATCCATGGCGTGCCACGCCCTACCTCGGGGCTTCCCGGCCGCTGGACAGGGCCCGGTCAGTCTCCACCGGCATAACCGCACAATGGCCTCTCCCGGCCGACCCCTCTCCTCCACCAGGGGTCGCCGCCAACGCTGCCACTCCGGCCGACCAACGCAGGCAGGTCCCCGGTCTCCGCGCCAGGAAGGCCCCGAATCCAGCAGGAGCTCAGCTTCGGATCCGCAGCTCGCAGGAGCCCCGGAGTCAGACGGTGAGTACGAGCGTCGCTTCACCTTTCCATTTCCACCTGAGTGTGTCATCGCGGGGCAGGATATTAGGCAGGATGTGTGTGTTGGGCAGGAATGCTGGCGGAGCCGAGCTACAGTGCGGCCATCACAGTCGTGAGCTTGGCTCCTCCCCCCACTTTTCGCATTATTACCATTACTCTTTCTGACTTTAATAGTTGATCCAGGCTTTTGTGTTTAACATTAATAGGACATCAGTCGTACGCTGGGAAACTGATCAAGAAGTGCTCCTCCTGCAAAAACGTATGGTGAATTAATAAAATAAAAAACGAAACTGCACACCTCTTTTGTTGCCTATGTCAAACATTAACCCGTCCTCTTTTGGTGTGTCAGCGTCTGCCATGTTTGGATTTTCTCATAACGGGACATTCCATTTTACACACAACACCGCCCTGGCTGGCTGTAACTTATGTGTGCCTCACCCTCACTCCCCTGAGCCTTGCAGGATGCAGAGTGTCTGAGGCCACTGTCCAATCAGGTTAAATGGGTACTAGGGTAGCTCCCCTCCTTTCTGATGCTTTGCAGCTGTTAGACTTCCTCTTTGTTCAAATGGGAGTAATTTCTGATATTTATATGTTTCCCTCGTCTTCATTGCTTGAATTTGCTCGGGAAAAAGTGTCACTCATAGTCATTGAAATTCGAGTTCACAGGGCTGCGGAGTCCATGGGCGGCAATCTGAGGGATAGCCCCGGGTTCCACAAGCTCTAGCTACGCCTCTGGGGAGAACACTATGGAACAAACAAATTCGACCCAGAACTTTTATCTAATCATTGACTGCCTCAGTGATGAATTACTTTGTAATACTGCATTAAATAACGCAGCTAGTTAACTTTTTGATTTTGCACTGGATTAGGAACGCTCATGTACCTCAGCGCTGCTTTGCACCTTTTTACACAAGGTTATCTCTTTTTTAGAAGGAAATATTTATCTAAGTGTAAATATTAACATATAACTGTTACATTTTCATTGACTGAATTAATACAGCGCAGTAAAAAAATCTTTGAATAAGGTTGTTATATACATATTGTAATGATTTTTAATTAATCAATAAAACAATAAAAGGAACATATAATTCAGGAAATGGGCAACAGGGACATATCCGCTTCCCACAGTGCATAAATGTTAAACTTTCAACACATCCCAGCATGATGGAAAACAAAATAGATTCCAAACATTCCCTCCAGAAGTCGCAAAGTGACTGGTTATTTTTAAAGACAATAAATTGACTAAACACAAACTATGTTTGTCTCCGGCAGCAGACTGGCCAGGAACTAAATCTGGTAATGTAAATGCTTGAGGGTGGTCCCTTTCTGGTTTAGAGCCACGGTCCTGCTGGAATTTGAATTTTGAATTTAAAAACATTTGTACAGCGCTCGTTTACCCAGCGGTTTCATGGCGCTGCTGGGTTATCCTTCTTTACTTCTTTACTCCTCATTACCATCTCTGAAGTTAAACTTGTTCCTAAAGCAGAGTGGTAAAGGGCCCTTTCAGTGCTGTGACTCGCCGTGTAAACATGGGCTGCCCCTCACTGTCACCTCCTCACATCTCTTATTTACAGGTTGCAGGACCCATGAGAGCAAATCAGACAGGGCCCTTCAGCAAGGCCACAAGAGGCTCCCAGACTGCTCCTGGGTGAGGTGCTGCTCTTAGCAGCTTCACCTGGCTCTGGGCACAAGTCCTGAGCCTGCAGCATCCTACTTGATTGGCAGAAAGAGGGATATTTGAATCCCCAAAACCTGTGACACGGAGATGATGTGGCCTAATGGCTAGAGCGGTCGACCTCGACGGTGGGGAAACCATTGGGAGTCTAAGCAGGGACGCTCAACATCCTGTGACTCTGGGCAAATCATATATGTACACACATATATATATATATATATATATATATATATCTATACTACTATAATAAAGGAGAAAGTTTCAGGCTTTGAGGCGGGTAAACTCCAGAACCACTGCGCCAATCTACACACCCGATACACCGTAGAAATCGTCAGGGTGTGTAGATGGTTATAGGCTATATAAAGTTTAAAAAGAAACCTTATTTAAAAAATTAATATTTAAAAAAAAGTAGTCCCCCCCCCAAAGTAGCTCCGGCCGCAACGTGCGTGCTCACGTCGAGGAGCGGCGTCAGAGGAGCTCCGGCCATGGAGGAGCAGTCACGTGAAGAGCAGCACGGAGAGGAGGACATGGCTCGGGGGGAGCGGCGGCGGACAAGCAGTGAGGAGCAGAGCAGCGAGGAGCTGTGAATTCAGGAGTGGCGGAAAAGGTAAGCAGGCGGGTGTCGGGCCAGGCGGGGAACGGCCAAAAGGCAATTTCAGGGCAGGCGGGGGTCGGGGAAGGCGGGGGACGGGGACTGACTCAGGCCGCGCGAGGGTCGGGCCAGGCGGCAGGCGAGGGACGGGACGGGGCGGGTGGGGGCACGGGCTGCAGGTGGGGAATGGACAAAAGGCAATGTTGGGGCAGGCGGGGGTCGGGGAAGGCAGGGGAAGGGGATTGACTCAGGCCACGCGAGAGTCAGGCCAGGCGGCAGGCGGCAGGCGGGGGTAGGGGGAAGCCTGAAAGCTCCCGGACAAGGTCGAGACGGGCTGCTAGTATATATATATATATATATATATATATATATATATATATATATATATATATTTTTTTTTTTTTTGCATCCAAAGTGATCTATCAGCCATATGGACGCGCTCCACAGTGTGTGCTCTGCCTAGGGGTCGGATCCTGACCCAGGCAATTTTTCGAGACAAAAGAGGCGGCACAATCAGGATATCTTTTTTCAGCCTTATTTATTTCAAGACTTCACCCCACCAACGCGTTTCGGCCTCACTCGGCCTTGCTCACGGTTGGTTAGTCCATCTACTATGTTTCTATATATACTAGCCCATAGTTAGCCATTTATGAGGCATTATGGGATCTGTAGTTTCATTGCATTTCAGTGACAAAGTAAATTAAAAGAAAGAAAGACTTAGCATGCTTTTAAATCATAGCACTATGGTAACAGTTATGTAGTGTTCTTAATACTGGGTATAGTACCCTTGTCTTTCATCAATGTTTATTATTTATTGATTGTTGTTAAGGGTGTAGTACTCAATTTTATTCTGAGGTCATTAGTCCAGATGAATATGCAGATCCTCTCCAAAATTCATCCCCTTCGGGTGTTTGGTTCTGAGTCTGATTATCATGCGCGACTCCATTTGTCGCAGTCTTCGCACCACATCACCTCCTCTCTCCATTATATCCAGGAGCGGCGTCAGAGGAGCTCCGGCCATGGCGCGGGGGAGGAGCAGTCACGTGAAGAGCAGCACGGAGAGGAGGACATGGCTCGGGGGGAGCGGCGGCGGACAAGCGGTGAGGAGCAGAGCAGCGAGGAACTGTGAATTCAGGAGTGGCGGAAAAGGTAAGCAGGCGGGTGTCGGGCCAGGCGGGGAACGGCCAAAAGGCAATTTCAGGGCAGGCGGGGGTCGGGGAAGGCGGGGGACGGGGACTGACTCAGGCCGCGCGAGGGTCGGGCCAGGCGGCAGGCGAGGGACGGGGCGGGTGGGGGCACGGGCTGCAGGTGGGGAATGGACAAAAGGCAATGTTGGGGCAGGCGGGGGTCGGGGAAGGCAGGGGAAGGGGATTGACTCAGGCCACGCAAGGGTCGGGCCAGGCGGCAGGCGGGGGACGGGGCGGGCGGGCGGGGGCACGGGCTGCTGGGCAATGTCGGGGCAGGCGGGGGTAGGGGGAAGCCTGAAAGCTCCTGGACAAGGTCGGGACGGGCTGCTAGTATATATATATATATATATATATATATATATATATATATATATATATATATTATATATATTATATAATATATATATATATATCTTGCGTACCGGCGGTCGCCAGTAGGTAGTTATAGTTACTAGCTAGGTTCGTCAGTAGGTAGTTATAGTTACTAGCTAGGTTCCATAGAAAGAGCACTTTGCCAATAACTTTAGTGCCACTTGACGAATCTTCATTAAAGTGTTCAGCTGCTGTGTATTGAAAGTTTAGGATGATCCGTCAAGCAGGGGCTGAGAAAAAAGGGAGATCCCAAAACACATTTTCCCCATGCATTTTCCCATAGGGATTTTGAACACAACCACAGCCCGAACCGCTGAATGGAATAACGCCAAATTTGGCAGAAAGCTAGATGTTGGTCCAGAAAACTTGCTTTTTGTGATTTGATGTAAATTCATTCACTAGTTTTAGAGATATTAACCACATTGCTGCGGCGGCTATTCCGTCGCAGCGCTAAGTGGGCGGGGCGGCCGCGCGGCGGGCGCATGCTGGTGACATTACCGCTCCGTCACCAGCCGCGGTTGGGCTGTGTTTGTGACGGAGCGGTTCCGTCATGGCCCCGCCCGCTCAATAGAACGCGCCGCGCAGGCTCGGCAGCAGGGCCATGACGGACCGCTCCGTCATCAGCACAGCCCAACCGCAGCTGATGACGGAGCGGTTCCGTCATCAGCATCGAACTGGTTAAAGGGCAAGAAAAAATGGACATATAGGGGTGCAAATCCTAACAGTGGACTCACGGATCCACGTGCAAAAGAAAGATTGTGATTGGCTGGCCGCAACCTCACATTTTGTTTGTCCCATCGGCCGGGGGGGGGGGTACAAATGAGAGAGCAAAAAACATATGAGGGGTCAGGATACAGGTATCCTGATCCTATTGGACACATAGAGGGATCTGTTAGAGACCCCTCTTGAGCAAAAAATTGCCCAATGTTTTTTCAGTGTGATCTTCGGATCCACCAACGAGTCTCAGCACGGCCCCCTGGGTAAATTCTCGGAGCAGAAAAAAGATGAGTAGATCGAGAATTTTTAAAAACCCCCACCCACTAAATCCAACCCCATGCTGCACCCTGCAGCCAAACTCCCACCACGCATGGGCAAATACGATGCACAGCTCTGGATATATTAACGTGCATGCTAAAAATCTTAAAAAATCAACAACAAAAAAGCCAATGGTTACAGGGACATTATGGTTAGGTTCTGAATTTACTCACACAAAGCCATAGAAATTCAGCAGTTATAGTCATACATATAGTTAAATTTAGCTGAAGAAAATATAACTTGTGCCATTATGTAGCTTAAGGCAACTATAATGTCCTATATCTTTAGGTTTTTCAGTGAAAAAAAAATCAGAAAAATTAGCCAAACGGCTAAGAATGTAGTAAACAGTATTATCAGTAACAGGAGAATGGTAGACCGGCATTAAAGACATGTATACATGTCCTCACTAGTATTGAGCCCATGCAGAGTCTTTTGTGTCTAGATTTAAGATATATCTGTTCTCCAACCTTCTCAAAACGGCTTCCTGGTTGCCTCCACGTTGCCTCCAAGTCTCTGCATCCTGCTTTAACACCCTCCGAATGCTCCGCAGGATCTTCAAGTGGATCCCCTCCGAAACGAGAAAAACCATCACTCAGGCCCTCGTCACCAGCAGGCTGGACTATGGAAATGCCCTCTACGCAGGAACAACAACCAAGCTCCTGAGACGGCTGAAAAGCATCCAGAACACCTCGGCACGACTGGTCCTCGACATCCCCGACGCAGCCACATCACCCCCCACCTGAGAGACCTATACTGGCTCCCCATCAACAAGAGGATAACCTTCAAACTCCTCATCCACGCACACAAAGCCCTACAAAACGGCGGACCAGCCTACCTCAACGGACGACTCAGCTTCTACACCCCCACCCGCAGCCTCCGCTCAGCCAGCCTCGCCCTCACCACGGTCCCACGCATCTGGAAAACGACCGCCAGCGGCAGATCCTTTTCCCACCTCGACGCCAAGACCTGGAACACCCTCCCCACCAACCTTCGACAGACCCAAGACCTGCTGACCTTCAGAAGACTTCTCAAGACCTGGCTTTTCGATCAGTAGCGACCCCCCCCCCCCCCCCCCCCAGCACCTTGAGACCCTCATGGATATGTAGTGCGCTTTACAAATTCCTTGATTGATTGATTGATTGAATCTAGGTACAGTGTAGAGCACAGAATATGTGAAGTCGCTCAAATTGCTACCGTGGAATTCTTTAAAATGACGAGCCACTGGATAAGTGGAATGAAAGTTTGTAATTGCCTGAATATGCTGCAAGATCTGTTTATGGACTTGTAGTTTAGTGCTACTAATGTACCGTAGCCCACATGTACATTCCAAGACGTAGATGGCAAAGTTTGTTTTGCAAGTAAGAAATGTGTTCAACTTGACTGGTCTCCTGTGAAAAGGAGTTTGGTATTGTGTCATGTTCAAACCAAATTGACTAGTCCTGCAGGAATTCCATTTGAAAAATCCCTTTCTAGATTTCAGCCAATTGCTCCTCTCTGAAATTTCAGGGCTGCTCTTTACTTGGGCATTACTCATAGACATGGCTCTTCTAAAAGTGATCTTTGGTGATTTAGGGAGTTTTGGACATGTTATAGGATCACTGAGAATTTATATATATATATATATATATATATATATATATATATATATATATATATATATATATATATATTTATATATATATATATATATATATATATATATATATATATATATAGTTGTAGAACTTGATTAAATCACAATGTTTAAGATTGTTTTATATGTAAAGAGTGTACATATGTAGATATTCCGAAATGGCCACAATGAACGGCAGTCCATTTTCTATTCCTATGAAAGGCACCGAGCAATTAACACGGGAGATTTGTAACTAATGTGAACTAGGGCTTTTCAAGCCCGAAACGCGTAGTGCCCTCTTGCCTACCGGCTTTCCTGCAATAAAGATCCTGTGAAGCGCATCTGGTGGTCCGTCTCCTATGTTTCCTCGCCGGTCTGACTCCCGTCTGACTCGGAAGTGGTGTTTGGAGTTTCCGCGTATATATATATATATATATATATATATATATATATATATATATATATATATATATATATATATATATATATATATTCCGAAATGGCCACAATGAATGGCAGTCCATTTTCTATTCCTATGGAAGGCACCGAGCAATTAACACGGGAGACATGTAAATAAAAAGGCGCCTGTTTACTTTCTGTTAGATGCAGTGGATAAAGGCTTGATTGCTGAAACGCGTCTTGCTGTTCTGTGAAAATAAAACAGAGATTCCAAACTTACCACAAGAGTGCGTCCGTTCCTTCAGTTGTTTGGGGAAATTTTCAGAGCTGATATATGTATATATATATTCACTGAAAAAAACATAGGTTTTGGGGCTTATATACTATAGTAGGAATTAGCTTTTAAAAAACCTTTGAAATTCACTCAAAAAACTATAAGTTTTAGGGGTGTTATAGTTAGCTGGACATTTCACTCATACAAAACCATTGAAATTGCTCCTATATAGTTAGTTGTACTAACTATATTTCGCGCACCCGCAATCCACTGCTGATGATGTCACATATTACATCATTCATGACATGGTCAGTGACATCACTGATGACATCTCAAATGACATCAATGATGACATCACTGATGACATCATCCACGTGACAATCACATACACCTTTTCTTACACTAGTAAAATCTTTCGTCACTCTTTGTAAAATACAGAGTATCATATCTTGTGTCTCGGTTCTACCGAGACACAAGATGGCGGACTCTCCGGACCGTTTGGAATGTTCACAGACACTCGAGAGCCAATCAGCTTTCCACTCGCGCACTTCCGTGTCGCGCCGGGTGCGCTCCCCGGTACGCATACCTGTAAGCGCTCGAAGCGCGCATATAGATATATATGTGTTTTTGAAGTTAATTTTCGTAAAAACCACTGGAGAAATTTTCACCAAATATAGAAAAGGCACTTCTGCGTACCAGTCCCTACAATTTTGCCAAGTTTGCAAAGTAATTTTAACCGTACTTACCATTACTCAAATTTCCTTCCATAGGCTAACATTGACTGCTTTCACTTGGAAATTCTTTTAAGTGTGGAGTTTTGGAACTTTAAAATATTCACCGAATATCATCCGAACAACAAATTCCAAATTACTCACCTGTTATCAGGAGAGAACCCAGTGCTGCATCCTTTAGCCCAGCACTGACCCTGAAAAGTAATTCTAACCGTACTTACCAGTAACTTGTATTTCCTTCCATAGGAATCCATTGTCTGGTTTTCACCAGAAAAGTTTCTAAGGGGTCCATTAGGATGGCGGGCGGATTGCCCCCGCCAGGCTGGCGGTAGCCACCGCCAGCCTGGCGGGGGAAATCCACCCGCCATCCTTCCCTGTATCCCCCACCGCCATATTAGTATGGCGGGGGGACCACAGCGGAAGAAAACACCGCCCGCCCGCAAGGCGACCGGGGCGGAAAATGTTTAATATGGTGACGGTGTCTATTAGACACCGCCAGCCATATTACGATGGCAAGAGTGCAATGCCTTTGCGTGGCGGCAATGCCGCCACGGAAAGGCAGGCGGTCTTCACTCTGGGGACCCCTGCGGGCCCCCAGAGTGAAGGTGAGTGGGGGGGTGCACACGGGGGGGTACCTGTGGTACCCCCCCCCCCTTCATTTTCATTTCCAAAGTGTCAGGTACCACGCGGTGCCTGCCGCTTTGCAAGTGAAAATGCTGTGATATATTGTCAGCATTGGGGCGGGCGGTGCAGAGAGCACTGCCCGCCACAATGCTGAGAATACAGGATGTGCCCGCCACTGTGGCACCCCCGGGACCCCCGCCCTTAAGGCGGGCGGTCCCATTTTCCGATAGGGTGGCGGGCGGTCAAAGCCCGCCCGCCATCCCAATGAGGCCCTCTGTGTCTATTTTCATAAACTAAAAATATTCCTAAAAAATCGTCTGTATGACTTAAACACATTCTTTCAACTGTTTACAGGAGATGCACCAGTGCTGGATCCAGGATCCACCACTGAGTAAGAAAAAGTAACAATAACACTACTTACCTGCTAAGTGAATTTTCTGCCATAGGATAACATTGTTGATTCTATGTGAAAAAATTTCTGTCAACTTTTAAAATACAATAATATTCCTTAAAAATCACTACTGTAACCAAAACACTTTTACTCAACTGCTTACAGGAGATGTCCAAGGACTGAATCTAGGATCCAGTGCTGTGGTTAGAAAAGTAATCCATAAAGTAACTAATTGCATTTGACTAGAAATTCATATTGAGCTCAATGTTGCATTGTGTTGCCCATTGCAACAACTGTAACTACTGTACTTAAAAGTCTATTGTCTATTTGCAAAGTATTTATACTAAAGTAATTCATTCTGAGAAAGTATATTTTGTATTGTAATGTATAATGTAATTAAAAAAATAAAATATCTAAAAATAAATAGTTTAAAAATTGTAGTAAATCAGTATAAAAAAAATCAGTATATCAGTTAATACATTTAAAAAATTTCATTTACAAAACCTTTGAAATTCACTGAAAAAACCATAGGTTTCAGATATGTTATACTTAGGAATTAGCATTTAAAAAACCTTTGAAATTCACTGAAAAAAACATAGGTTTTAGGGGTGTTATAGTTTGTTGGACATTTGACTCGTACAAAACCATTGAAATTCCTCTGTTATAGTTACTTGTATTAAGTTTTACTCGCGCGCACGCAATCCACTGCTGATCATGTCACATATTACATCATTCATGACATGGTCAGTGACATCACTGATGACATCACTGATGACATCTCAAATGGCATCACTAATGACATCATCCACGAGACAATCTGATACATCTTATCATACACTAGTATAACCTTTCAACACTCATTTTAAAATATGGAGTACCATATTTGAACAAATTTTAACAGGAGGGGGGAGAGAGAGAGTCAGTGGATTCAGTCTCCCTAGTCATACGAATAAACAAAGTGGAATCCACTCAAAGTGATAGTGATCCCTAGAGTGATGGGGAACACACAGTGTTGTTTAAATGCCCCTCACACACCAACAGGCCCCTTGGTGTCATGCTTCATCATCGGGGCCTTCGCACCCCTCTACGGGATGCGGCGTGCTACGACTCGCAGATACGCAGGAGCACTTGAAGTGAACTATGTGTGGGGGTGTGTGTTTATTACAAAAGTGTGAGTGAGGTGAGGTGAAAAAGTGAGTGGTTAAAAAATACCTGGCACGTGGGAGAAAAAAACTTTATTAAATCCCCGGCTGGTATTATTAAAATAAAAGTGCAGGGCGTGGTCTTGATAGATACGTGTTAGGGTATCAGACCACTATCTTAAAAGTCAACATGTTTCGGAGGTCAAAGCCCCCTTCTTCAGGACAAGGGTTAATGCACTTACCCTCCCCTTACTCACATGTAAAATGTAAAAGTGTAAATAAAAAATTACCAATTTACCTGTGGAGACAAAATCATAGATAAACATAGATGTTTATCTATGATTTTGTCTCCACAGGTTCTTACGCCAATTGGGCGCAACGACACTCACTAAACATTTAACATTGTGAGGAACATTACACATTGTGGTAATTTTTTATTTACACTTTTACATTTTACATGTGAGTAAGGGGAGGGTAAGTGCATTAACCCTTGTCCTGAAGAAGGGGGCTTTGACCTCCGAAACATGTTGACTTTTAAGATAGTGGTCTGATACCCTAACACGTATCTATCAAGACCACGCCCTGCACTTTTATTTTAATAATACCAGCCGGGGATTTAATAAAGTTTTTTTCTCCCACGTGCCAGGTATTTTTTAACCACTCACTTTTTCACCTCACCTCACTCACACTTTTGTAATAAACACACACCCCCACACATAGTTCACTTCAAGTGCTCCTGCGTATCCGCGAGTCGTAGCACGCCGCATCCCGTAGAGGGGTGCGAAGGCCCCGATGATGAAGCATGACACCAAGGGGCCTGTTGGTGTGTGAGGGGCATTTAAACAACACTGTGTGTTCCCCATCACTCTAGGGATCACTATCACTTTGAGTGGATTCCACTTTGTTTATTCGTACCATATTTGAAACCATTGACACATCAATACCAGTTTCTAAAAACCCACTCAGTGATTCCTACATCTACACACACATCTAAACACTTACCTATAGATTCAGTCATACATGCTAACCAAGATCAATAGAACACTATTAAATATACTTATACACCTACATCAACATTACACACCAGCACACATCCTATTCACGTATGCAGTAATTCTACTCACTATGCAAACAATTGATCATAATTACATTTACTAAGCTACACACTTATACAAACACCACTTTATCTATTCGTATAGTTAGTAACTCATACTTAGTGTGTTATAAAATCACTATGACAAGTATACACTTTACAATACAGTCGCTTATGTAATCACTGAGTCTTATGTATACTTATTTATATACAACAACTGTCACATACACTGCCTTTTATATTTCTAGTTTGTTGGACATGTATCATTGAGAAATATATTTACTCATCACCACACCCATAAAGAGATTCACTCACTCAAACAACTGGTTCCACATACAGTCTTAACCTCATGTACCTAGTAAATCAACTATTTACACATCTTTGGACAGTCACACACCTCCCACCCAACTACACACACGTTCACTATCCCATACAAATACTCACTTAACTAGTTCATACTAATATAGACTTTCAAATAGCTAGTAAGCAACTTATGTAGTAGTTTACACAACAAGAGATAGAGTGATACAGGTATTCACACAGTTTAATCACTATCCCATATATTTAGTGAGACACTTTAAATTAGTCACTTAAACTGTCAATCACATTGCTACTAAATCCTCCATTCAGACACTTATGCATCCACTCAGTCTTCATTGCAGACTGCTATATATATATAATACTTATTGAAATATCGAACCAAACCACATTCGCTGGGCGATTTCATCAGTGATGTCATCAGTAATGTCATTTAAGATGTCATCATTGATGTCACCAGTGATATCACTGACCATGACATGAATGATGTAATATGTGACATCATCAGCAGTGGATTGCGGGCGCGCGAGTTATACTTAGTACAACTAACTATAACAGAGGAATTTCAATGGTTTTGTACAAGTGAAATGTCCAGCTAACTATAAGACCCCTAAAACCTATGTTTTTTTCAGTGAATTTCTAAGTTTTTTTAAATGCTAATTCCCAACTATAATATGTCTGAAAACTTTGGTTTTTACAGCAAATATATATATATATATATATATATATATATATATATATATATATATATATATATATATATATATATATATATATATATATATATATATATATCCTATTGCTAGCAGGTTGTTATAGTTAGGACCTTGTTTCTATTCAAATAGCATGTTTTCTTTTGCCAATATCTTTAACGCCGGTTGACGAATCTTCGCGAAATTTCCAAAACAAATGGTGCTGAGCAGTCAGCTCCTGTGTTGAAAGTTTCGGGGTGAATCGTCAAGCAGGGCCTGAGAAAAAAGGGGAGTGTTCCCATAGGAATTTTGAAACAGGTTCCAGCCCGATCTGCTGAACGGAATTACACCAAATTTGGCAAAAAGGTAGGTCTTGGTATAGAAAGCGTGCTTTTTTTAAAATGGTGTAAATCCGTTCAGTAGTTCCTAACAAATTCAAAAATAAAAATATCTTGGTATCTGGGTGGAGCCTAGCGACACATCTCATCGTGAGATCTGATTGGCTGTCAGCACTTCATCCTGGAATTGTTGGCAGCCATCTTGGGACCAATATAAATGATAGCACCCCATTGAAATGCTTTGTAGTGAATATGCGTTTTTGAGGATCTACATACATATACACATAATAGATATTAATTTATACATATCGTTACAGTTCTACACAGATTGCGTAAACATGGCAGCTTGACTGGAAATGGTGACTTCACAGACGGTAGCAGGAACGGCATCTGGCGGTTGGGTGCGTGCGTGCGGGAGGCGCTACCCTGTCCAGAGGCTGGCACAGGACTGGCTCTGACGCGTGCGTGTTCGCCCTGGCTCCTGTCCTCTCCCACAAATGCTCCGGGCTGTGCAGGATACAAACACCGACACAAAAGTTGCAATGCCTTAGCCGGATCACTGAAACAATATCGAGGTCAAGAATATCGAGTTACAAAAATATCGAGGTAAAAATATAGAATACCAAAATATCGACCTCCTATCTCCAAACAGGTAAGTACAAAAATATCGAATCAAAATTTAGAGGGTCATTACGATTGCGGTGAATCCGCATACTCCAAACCCGGCGGAAGCCACCGCCGGCCCGTAGTATGCGGATTCACCGCGGCGGACACACAAATGACCCCCAGCCAGATTAGGATGGCTGGGAGGTCATTATTATGTCCGCCGCTTTTCCGTCGCGGTCGCCTTCCGACCGCAGCAGAAAAGCTCTAACATGGCTGGCGGTGTCGATCAGACACCGCCTGCCATATTAGGATTTGAATTTTGTAATGCCATTCCGCGGCGGCAATGCCGCCACGAAACGGCATACAGACTTTTCTTTGGGGGCCCGTTGCGGGCCCCCTGGGTGAAGGGGGGTAGGGGTGCACATGGGGGGTACTTATGGTACCCCCCTGCATTTGCATGCACAAAGCAGCAGGCACGGCGCAGTGCCTGCCGCTTTGTGCATGCAAATGCACTGATTGCATTTTTAACAATGTTAAACATACAGGATGTGACCGCCAGGGTGGCGGTCACATCCTAATTTGTACAGAGGGGCTGCCGCTGCCCCTGCGGACGTTCCCTCCTCCTATGGGGTGGCGGACGGACGCAGGGCCGTCCGCCATCCTAATAGGGCCCATAGTTAGTCAAAATATGGAATTTTTTAAAATGCTTTAAATTAATTAAAAATTAATGAAATAATAAATATAATTAACTTAAACATACTTAAAATACTTAAATAACCTTAAAATTAATAAATAATTAATGTAAGTTAAAAAAATAATAATTTGTTAATACATATATATATAGAAATACATATATATATAAACGTTATATTAATAAAATAATTACAATATTTTTACCGTAGAATAGTGGAAAGTGTAAAATTTACTATAACCACTCCAGTGAGTGCAACAGTAGGGAAATCGTTGGATAGCGTAGGGGTAAAAATTACTATTCCAACTCCAGGGAGTGCAACAGTAGGGGAAGCGTTGGATAGCGTAGGGGTAAAAATTACTATTCCAACTCCAGAGAGCGCAAATGTAGAGAAAGCGTTGGATAGCGTAGGGGTAAAAATTACTATTCCCAATCCACAGAGTGCAACAGTAAGGAAAGCATTGGATAGTGTAGGGGTAAAAATGACTATTTCCACTCCAGAGAGTGCAACAGTAGAGAAAGCATTGGATAGCGTAGGGGTAAAAATTACTATTCCCTCTCCAGAGAGTGCAACAGTAGGGAAAGCATTGGATAGCGTCGGGGTAAAATTTACTATTCCCACTCCACAGAGTGCAACAGTAGGGAAAGCGTTGGATAGCGTAGGGGTAAAAATTACTATTCCCACTCAAAAGAGTGCAACACTAGGGAAAGCATTGGATAGCGTAGGGATAAAAATTACTATTCCCACTCCAGAAAATGCAACAGTAGGGAAAGCGTTGGATAGCGGGAGGGTTAAAATTACTATTCCCACTCCAGAGAGTGCAACAGTAGGGAAAGTGTTGGATAGCGTAGAGGTACAAATTACTATTCCCACTCCAGTGAGTGCAACAGTAGGGAAAGGGTTGGATAGCGTAGGGGTAAAAATTACTATTCACACTCCAGAGAATGCAACAGTAGGGAAAGCATTGGATAGCGTAGGAGTAAAAATTACTATTGCTACTCCACTGAGTGCAACAGTAGAGAAAATGTTGGATAGCGCTAGGAGTTAAAATTACTATTCCCACTCCAGAAAGTGAAACTGTAGGGAAAGCGTTGGATAGCGGAAGAATTAAAATTACTATTCCCACTCCAAAGAGTGCAACAGTAGGGAAAGCATTGGATAGCGTAGGGGTAAAAATTACTATTCCCACTCCAGTGAGTGCAACAGTAGGGAAAGTGTTGAATAGCGTAGGTGTAAAAATTACTATTCCCACTCCAAAGAGTGCAACAGTAGGGAAATGGTTGGACAGCGTAGGGGTAAAAATAACTATTCAAACTTCAGAGAGTGCAAAAGTAGGGAAAGTAAATACTTCATATATGAATAAAAATAAATTAAATATTAATACCAAATACAAATTATTTAAAAGTAATTAACAATTTCATATAATATAATAATTAATCAATTAAAAATACAAAAATTATTACAAATAATTACCTAATAATACAAATTGTTTACCAATTAACAATTAATTAATTAACAATTAAAAAGTTATTCAAAATTACAACAAAACAAAACCAATAAATATAACAATATTTAGTTATTTACAATTAAATTACTTCCCACCCTACTCCCCTATAAACCCATAACCCACTACAGAAAATACATTTATACAATTTACATAATTATCAATTAATCAAAAATAATTACCAATTATATTTTAAGTAATTACCAATTAAAAATTTAAATATCAATTAATTCAAAATAAATACCAATAAATACATTTAAACATTTAAATAATTATATTTAAATTACTTCCCACCCTATTCCCCTATAAACCCACAACCCGCTACGGAAAATACATTAAAACAATTTACATAATTATCCATTAATTAATTAAAAATAATTACCAATTAAAAATTTTAATATCAATTAATTTAAAATAAATACCAATAAATGCATTTAAACATTTAAATAATTATGTTTAAATTACTTCCCACCCTATTCCCCTTTAAACCCACAACCCGCTACACAAAATACATTAATAAAATTAACATAATTATCAATTAATCAATTAATTAAAATATTTAACAATTATATTTTAATTAATTACCAATGAATTATTAATTAACAATTAATTCTAAATAAATATCAATAAATAAATTTACATATATAATTAATTATAATTACATTACTTCCCACCCTATTCCTCTATAAACCCACAACCCGCTACAGAATTATATTACGCAAAAATTAAATACCATAAAATTAATTAATTAAAATAAATAATAAAATAAATATACACTTTTCACACATATACTAACATAAAAAATACTTTAAAAAATTATTATTAACTTACTTACCTCAAATTCGATATTTTTGTTGTCCATATTCTGTCCATTCTATATTTTTGTTGTCTATATTCTGTCCATTCTATATTTTTGTTGTCTATATTCTGACATTCTATATTTTTGTTGTCTATATTCTGTCCATTCGATATTTTGTCCATTCTATATTTTTGATGCGATATTTATGCTATTCTATTCGATATTTTTGTAGTCTATATTCTGTCCATTCGATCTTGTGTCCATGCTATATTTTTAACTCCATATTAATGTAACTTGATATTAAAAACTCAATATTTTGACTGTATACCGCCTTAGCCGGTCCCGCGAAGGCGCATCTGAATGGCTCAACATGGGCGCCCGGTCCCTGACCCCTCACCTGCTGGCGGCTGCACGGACCCCGGCGGGTCATGATCTGCTCGGTGAGGTGGTCTCTTCTGCAGCCCGGAGGGTGGGAGGAGCCTGGGCAGCACCAACCGCGGAGGAGGAGCCGTGCTGGTGTCAGGGATGCTGCAGACTGCACAGCGCTGCCGCCGCCTGCTGCAGCCCCACCCAATCTCTGTGCAGGATCAGTTCCTACTCCAGGCTATGCCTCTCCCTCCGCTCGCCTGGACAGCCCTACTGTCCACCTGCGCCAAAGCCCTTGCTCCAGGACAGCCCTGCCCCTTGCTGGGACAGACCTTCTGTCCACCTGCACCGTAGCCCTTGCTCCAGGACAGCCATGCCCACTCCCTCCACGTGACCTAGCCAATTCCTGGTACTGAGCCTACCACCTCCGCTACATCTCTGACCACTCCCAGAGCAGTCTTGCCCATGCACGCATCCATGTTTCTTCTCAAGCTAGCCTTGCCCACTCTGCAGTGTGCTCCTCCCAATAACAGGACAGTCTAATGTGCTATCCAAACCGCATCACTGCTCACCCCTAAGGCAGCCTGCACAATGCCCCACCCCCATCTTTGCCCACTTCCAGAACACAGTGACGTAACGCAAAATAATGGGATCCCTCCCACCCCCTTTGCGGAATGTGATACCCCCAACTCAATATATCACAAATATTCATTTTGCTTTGGCTCAATGGGATCCCCATCAAGACCCCCTCCCCCACCGCAGGGGATTCAGGGTCCTGTGTTATGCCGTTGCCCATCCCTGCACAGTAGCCTTTCTCACTACACAACTTTTATGTGTACCACAACTGCCCACATTGATCGCCTCAAGTCTTTCCCCCTTCCTGTAGCTGGTTTGCTGTAACAACAGACCCACAGCCTCCTCAACCCCACCAACCTTCAGCTGTCGGTGACTATCCCACAGCTGGCTCCACCTGCCCACCAGAGCAGAGGCAGCAGCTCTGAAGTACATCCAGCTTGGTGAGTTTGGCTAGTCACAGGGTTACAGCTCCGTCACACCTGCCAACCAAGGCCCCCTTCACAGGGAGCAGGCAGAAGGACTGGGGAGATGCCTTCAGGTCAACGGATTAAACTCCTATGTTTGTCTGATGGCAGTTTGCAAAGAGTGCCATTCTATTCCATCACAAAGAGGCGTTTCAAATTTACGGAAGAGTGAGCAACGTTAAAAACAAGCACTGGCAATACCAGAAGGTCTGGGATTTCTATAAATCACAAAGCCAACCAAGCAATGGGTCATCAGGGGTGCTATTTAGTAGGCAAAAGCCTCTCAAAACATGTAACACAACTTGGCAGTATGAGCTCTCATAGTTTAAGTGAAAATGAGCAACGTGTTGGTGCATGCTTTTAAGCTTCAGCAACGTATTTTGTGTGTGATTTATAAAGCAGAAAATGGGCGTAAGTTATTGATATAACCTGAGTGTAGTTAAGTAATTCATGCATTGCCCTGTTAAAAAGTTTAACATAAATTGTATTTTATGTGAACGGAAATATATTGGTTAAAAAGAAACCGAATCTCACAATTTCTATTTTTACAGGTGAGTAATTTGCACATTTGTGGGAAGGGAAGACACCTAACATTATTATGCATTTGCACATATAACAATAAACCACGCATGACAAAATCAACGCACGTTTTTTAGAATTTGCACACCTATGGTGTGTTGTTCGGGTGGTACTCTGAATTTTGTGACAACATTTTTGAACCGTTTTTATAGGTAAGACTACCTGAGAAAATCCTGTTCAGAACGCTCCGGAGGCTGCGTGGGAGCTTTTGGCTTTTTTCTTCTTTCATTGGTTTGTCATCAGAAAAGACTTTTTTTTCTGACAGGAGTATGAAAGTCAGTTTGGTGCAAGGGCAACCATGTTTATACCATTTTACACGGGACACCGATGGAGCGGTGAATGACAAGCCTGCAACCTCTTTTCCGCGATTCCTAACGTTATCCTTGGACAGATATTGGTGGTCATGGTGTCTGTTAAAAGGAGCTCAGCTCATGCAGGGTTTTTATCGTTTTGGAATGCCAGCCTCTCATGCTGTTCGTCCCTCAGACTTCTTCTATGACAGCAATACTTTTCATGCAAAATTCTCTCAAGCCTGAAAAACGTTACTTTCAAGTATAGATATAGATTATATACAATTCTTCTGGAAAATATGGCGAATTGGTGCACAGATAGGTTACAGCTTACCTCTGGACGAGGTCTGGCAGTTAATGTGAAGATAATGGAAATGTCTGGGCTGGCTTTACGGCTGCTGGGCTGAAGTCAAGGGGCGTGCTGTGTGTCAACATCTGAGCCAGACCACAGAGACGGCAAACTATGACGCCATCTTAACCTCTGGCTATACGTTACTCAGGACTAAGTCTCTATCTGCACACCTGTTCCATCTTTGTGCACCCCTTTTGCCTGTTTCTGCAACTCTCTCCTCTTTCTGCAGTTCTCTTGCCTCCATCTGCCCCTCACTTGCCTCTTTTTGTACCTTTGTTGGTTCTTTTGCACTGCTCTTGCTTCTTTCTGCACCCCTCTTTCCTCTTTCTACACCCTTGTACCTGTTTCTGCACCTCTCTTGTCTTTGTCTGCACCTCTGTTCACTCTTTTTGTACCTCTTTTGCCTGTTCCTGCAACTCTCTTGCCTCTTTCTGCAGTTCTCTTGCCTCCTTCCGCACCTCTGTTGCTTCTCTCTGCACCCCTGTTACTTCATTATGCACTTCCCATGCTTCTTTCTGCATCTGTCTTGCTTATTTGTGCACTCCTGTTGCCTCTTTCTGCACTTTCCTTCCCTCTTTCTGTACAATTCTTGCCTGCTTCTGCATCTCACTTGCCTCTTTCTGCACTTCTCATGCTTCTTTCTTCACCTCTGTTGCTTCTTTTCAGCAATTGTCTTGACTCTTTCTGTACTTCTCTTGCTTAATTCTGCTCCTCTCTTGCCTCTTTCTGCACCTCTCTTGCCTCTTTCTGCACCTCACTTGCTTCCTTCTGTACCGGGTTGCCTCTTTCTGCTCCCCTATTCCCTCTTTGTTCAATTCTCTTGCCTCTTTGTACACCTCTCTTCCCTATTTCTGCACCACTCTTGCCTCTTTCTGTACCTCTGTTGTTTCTTTCTGCACTTCTCTTGCCTCTTTCTGCACCTTTCGTGCCTCTTTCAGCATCTCTGTTGCTTCTTTCTGCACTTCTCTTCCTTCTTTCTGCACCCCTTGTGCCTCCTTCTGCGCATCTGTTGCTTCTTTCTGCACTTCTATTACCTCTTTCCTCACCTCTCTTGCTTCTTTCTGCACCTCCCTTGCCTTTTTCAGCACCTCTGTTGCTTTTTTCTGCAGATCTCGTGCCTCTTTCTGCACCTCTCTTGCCTCTTTCTGCACCCGTTTCTTCTTTCTGCACCTTTCCTGTCTGTTTCTGCACCTCTGTTGCCTCTTTCTGTACCTCTGTTGCTTTTTCCTGTCCTTCTATTGCCTCTCTCTGCAACTCTCTTGCTTCTTTCGGCACTTTGGTTGCTTTTTTTTGCAGATCTCCTGCCCTTTTCGGCATTGCACTTGCCTCTTTGTGCACATTTCCTATCTCTTTCTGCACCCCTCTTACCCCTTACTGTACTCCTGTTCCCTCGTTCTGCACCTTTCCTGCCTCTTTCTGCACCACTTTTGCCTCTTGTTGCACCTCTGTTGGTTCTTTCTGCACTGCTCTTGCTTCTTTCTGCACCCCACTTGCCTCTTTCAGCACAGCTCTTGCTTCTTTCTACACCTCTGTTGCTTCTTTCAGCACTTCTCTTGCTCTTTCTGCACCCTTTGCACCTCTTTCAGCACCTCTGTTATCTCTTTGTGCACTCCTCTTCCTTCTTTCTGTACCTCCCCTCCTACTTTTTGCACCTCACTTGCCTCTTTCAACACCTCTGTTGCTTTTTTCTGCAGAACTCTTGCCTCTTTATGCACCCCTCTTTTCTTTTTCTGAACCTCTCTTGACTCTTTCAGTACCTTTCCTGACAGTTTCAGCACCTCTCTCGCCTCTTTCTGTACCTCTTCTGCCTTTTTCTACACCTCTCTTGCCTCTTTCTGTACCCCCATTTCCTCTTTCTGTACCTTTCCTGTCAGTTTCTGCACCTATCTCGCCTCTTTCTGTACCCCTCCTGCCTCTTTATATACCTCTCTTGCCTCTTTGTGTACCACCTACCTTTTTCTGCACCCCTCTTGCCTCTTTTTGCGCCTCTGTTGGTTCTTTCTGTACTCCTCTTGCTTCTTTCTGCACCACACTTTCCTCTTTTTGCACATCTCTTGCTTCTTTCTATACTTCTGTTGCTTCTTTCTGCAATTCTCTTGCCTCTTTCTGCACTTCTCTTCCTTCTTCTGCACCCCTACTGCCTCTTTCTGTATCTCTCTTGCCTCTTTGTGCACCTCTCCTAACTCTTTTTGCACCCCTTGTGCCTATTTTTGTACTTCTGTTGGTTCCTTCTGCACTGCTCTTGCTTCTTTCTACACCTCACTGGCCTCTTTCTGTACTTCTCTTGCTTCTTTCTATATCTCTGTTGCTTCTTTCAGCAACTCTCTTGCCTCTTTCTGCACTTCTCTTGCTTGTTTATGAACCTCCCTTGCGTCTTTCTGCACCTCTATTGCCTCTTTCTGCACTTCACTTGCTTCTTCCTGTACCTCTCTTGCCTCTTTCGGAAACTCTGTTGCTTCTTTCTGCACCCCTCTTGCCTCTTTTTACACCCCTCACCCTCTTTGTGAAACTCTCTTGCCTCTTTCTACACCTCTTTTCCCTCTTTCTGCACCACTCTTGCCTCTTTCTAAACCTCTGCTGCTTCTTTCTGCACTTCTCTTGCCTCTTTCTGCACCTTCCGTGCCTCTTTAAACATCTCTGTTGCTTCTTTTTGCAAGTTTCTTCCTTCTTTCTGCACCCCTTGTGCCTCCTTCTGCACCTCTGTTGCTTCTTTCTGCACTTCTCTTGTTTCTTTCTGCACTGCTCTTGCCACTTTCTGCATCCCTCTTGCCTCTTTGAGCACCTCTTTTGCTTCTTTCTGCACTTCTCTTTCCTCTTTCTGTACCTCTCTTGCCTCTTTCTGCACCTCTGTTTCTTTGTCCTGCACTTCTATTGCCTCTTTCTGCACTTCTATTGCCTCTTTCTGCACCTCTCTTGTTTCTTTCTGCACCTCACGCGCCTCTTTCAGCACCTCTGTTGCTTTTTTCTGCAGATCTCCTTTCTCTTTCTGCAACTCTCTTGCCTCTTTCTGCATCCCTGTTCCTTCTTTCTGCACCTTTCCTGTCTGTTTCTGTACCACTCTTGCCTCTTTCTGTTCTATTTTGCTTCTTTCTGCAATTCTCTTGTTCTTCTGCACCCTTCCCGCCTCTTTCAGCAACTCTGTTACTTCTTTCTGCACTTCTCTTCCTTCTTTCTGCATCCCTCCTGCCTCTTTCAGTACCTCTCTTGCCTCTTTGTGTACTCCTCCTACCTTTTTCTGCATCCCTCTTGCCTCATTTTGCACCTCTGTTAGTTATTTCTGCACAGCTCTTTCTTCTTTCTGTACCTCACTTGCCTCTTTCTGCACTTGTCTTGCTTCTTTCTACACCGCTGTTGCTTCTTTCAGCAATTCTCTTGCCTCTTTGTGCACATCTCTTCCTTCTTTCTGCACCCCTTCTGCCTCTGTCTGTACCTGTCTTGCCTCTTTGTGCACATCTCCTACGTCTTTCTGCACCGCCCGTGCTTCTTTTTGCAGCTCTGTTGGTTCTTTCTGCACTGCTCTTGCTTCTTTCTGTACCTCACTTGCCTCTTTCTGTACTTCTCTTGCTTCTTTCTACACACATGTTGCTTATTTCTACACCTCTGGTGCTTCTTTCAGCTATTGTTTTGCCTCTTTCTGCACTTCTCTTGCTTGTTTCTGTACCTCTCTTGCATCTTTCTGCACCTCTGTTGCCTCTTTCGGCATTTCACTTGCTTCTTTCAGCACCTCTCTTGCCTCTTTCGGCACCTCGGTTGCTTCTTCTCTGTAACGTTTCTTTATGATAGGCGATGAGGGCTTAACCATGCACACTGGTGAAGTTTTCAGATAATTACTCCAAATCACTATCTTTTGTCAGATAGCGCTCAAACTCCTGAGTCCCATCGCCTCTAGGACTCAGTCCTCAAAATTCATCACAACACTTGGAAAGGAGCGCTTGTTGTACTTCAGATAATACACAAATCATTTTTGTTTTCATTAAGAACCCAGTCCATAGGCAGGTTTAATTTGTGAAAAAGTTCCTTTTATTCTTCATGAACCAATATATTTCAATCACACTTGATCCCAATACACACATAAATCATCAGCCTACACGTTTCGTCCACACTTGGACGTCATCAGGGTTGGAAAAAAGGAAAAATACATTTGTCAAATTAGGCCTACAATGCATTCACAAAAATCATAATGCCACAATCCAGTACTGCCACAGTATCTATTGATTAATAATATTTGATTTAGTTTGTAGGTATAATGACAATTTTTTAAGATGATCTTCAAAGTCGCAGTAGCTCTATTCCCGCAAAATCCTTAAATATCTATTTCAACATATCTCAAAGTAAGTTCTCATAGCTCTTTCTCTTGTATAACTTTCTTTGTAAACTCATTGTCATTACATATACAAACTAAATTGATTGTTTGAAGACTTTTGGATTGTTTTCAACAATTGTTGCAAGATGTTTTATTCAAACATGAGCCATGAAATAGATGATAGTCACATGTATCAAGTAGAGGGGTCAACTGGATAAGAAGTACTTCATCAAAAGCTGTAAAGGGAATTATCATTTATTATTCTATATCAAAACAATACCTTTTCAGGCATTGAGTGACACATACATTATACAAAAAAGAAACAGAGAACTCTTGGTAGTTCCCAAGTTTAGGGGAAAAGCAGCTCGTGGATAGAGCACCCTCAACACCAGTGGCACTCTATTTTTTCTCACCTCAAATGTCTGCTTTCCTATCAATAAATTTAAGTATTTTCTATCTCGGTGTGGATGTCACTGTGGTAATCATATGCTTAAAGACTTTAGTTGTGGGTATTGTGCTTGTGGTGCCTGTGGGTGTGCATTCAATAGTGTGTGTGTGTGTGTGTTGTTTTTGTGCTATGCAATATGTAAGAAAAGTGGCATAACTCATTACCTACATATACTTTAGAAGCAAACATAACATATATGTGTATTGACACATAAATGAATAGTACTTACCATTCTCCACTCCACCTGGCATCCACTCTGTCAGCAAACCATTGCTAGGACAATGCCAGCACAATTGGGACATCTAAATAGGCTCAGCTCAAACCCGCTGACCTGACGGTGACGGAGTACTGTTAGCCAGTAGAGCAGTCAGGCCCCTCAATGACAGTGCTACGCTTACATGATGGCAAACATTGTCACTGCAGATGACAGATCAGCCTGCACACATCTAATTACAGTGGGTGGGATACCATTAGCTTGGCAGAGTATCATCAGCTTGGCGGAGCACTTGGATACTCTGCCATTGAGGGACGACGGGAGTCCCACCAAGATCTAAATCAGGCCCTATGTCTTGTGAGCTGGTAGCCTCAACTCAGTCATATTATACCACTTTTTTTGTACTGAAAGTGACAGGATGGCTGAAGCTTTCAACATTATTCACTTTCTGAGAACATCTCCAGCCATTCAATTTTGTGATCGCAGAGGCTGTGCTGAAAGTAAGTCTACCACAGCCTGGATGTCCAACAACAAGCATACTAAAGAGCAAAACAATATGAAATAAACAGTTATACACTAAACAGTTTCTGTTTAGTTGAAACTAAACAAAACTGTTATTTTTAGTTTTACAAAGCAGCAATAGGCATTTACCAAGATGAGGCCATGTCAAGGTTACACGTAGATCAACGTGAAAGGTAGTGGAAAATGTTCCAGTGCATCTTTTAGTAAGAAGTCTTAGTTTTGCAATGGCTTTCAGTCCTACCCGAGTGCAGGGGTTACTTGAGAATGGCTCTGCAATCCCTTGAATAGCAACCTATGCAATGCAAAGAAAGAGCTCTTGGGCAAGTGGGCTTGAAGCATTGGTTGTACCTTATTGACATATACATTCAACTTAAACTTGGGTCATTTAGGCACATCCTAAATTGTAAGAAATGCAACCAATTACACAACTGCAATAGTTAACAATCCCTAACATGTAGGTCCGAGTCCCCTCTAGACATGGCGTAGGATCTGCAAGCTCTAAGAAGGCTTTGCACACCACTTTTGATGTGCCTTTGAAGTATCTACTCATAAAGGTTACATACAAACAACAGTCATCGCTAGGATTGCTTTTGTCAACTTCATATTCATATTTTATACCTGCTCTATCAACCTTGACAAAGCCCTATGTTAATGATGAAACAAATGTAGGATGGAGACGTGCAACTACCTGTTCAAGTAGAGACATTGTTGTAGTCCTGCTCTGTTCCACATTGCTTAATTTGTCAAATTAGAAGTGCTGGTGTCCAACATTTTGTTCAGAGCGTTATTGTTTTGTTCAGATGCTTTTTCAGGTTGCATACTCTGGATTCCACCCCTTACCTCTTTAAGGGCGCTATTTAGAGTCTGGCGGTCCACAGACCCCCAGACTCGTGGAGGTGCGGCGGTGGCGGTCTTGTGACTGCCTTATTACAATTAGGGCTGTCAAAGATTGTTCGTTGTAGGTCTTGTTTGGAAATGGGGGAGAAAGGGGACAACGAATGAAGTGCCTTGCACAGTAGACTCAGTCTCTGAAGGTTTACTGGTGTGTATGGATGTCTGTGACTTTTTATGTCAAAGAAGTTCACAAAGTTGTTGCAGCGGGCCACTGAAGGCCCAAGAGCTCAAGTGGTGGAGGAGTTTGTAGTTTGTGCTAGAACCTCGAACAGGCCCTTTGGTCTGTTCCTTGTAGAATTCACAAGCGCTTTGAAGTGAGAAGATTTCGCTATAAGAATTTGGGGGCAGATTTACAAGTCCCTTGTGCCTCTTTTACGCCTCTGTTGTGTCACTTTTGTAACGCAGCAGTAGCGCAAAACCAGCGCCATGCTGCGGGGTATTTTACAACGTGACGCATCTGGGAGATGCGTCATGTTGTAAAGCCCTGCGCCAGAAGGAGGCGTTCCTGCGCAGGGGGGAGTTCCGGTGCAGGAACGCCTCCTAAAATTGGCTGAGTGAAATCTACAAGATTTCACTCAGTCACTTTTGAGCCCATGCTGTGTGAAAACCCTGCGTCTGCTTGAAGCAGGTGTAAGGAATGACGCAGCATTGTAAAGAAAGGGCACACAGAGCCTTGCTGGAGCTGCATCGCACTTGCGACGCAACTCCAGCGATGCGCCGCCTTTACGGCAGCAGATGCGTCACGCATCTGTCCTTTTTTGCCTATGGTGCATCCATGGTGGTGGAGCCGTGACGCACAGTAACTGGGTCATCCCTGCTGATATGCAGGGATGCGCCAGTTATTGTAAATCTGCCCCTTTGTCTTTGTACAGTTTACGCACTTTCTGGTGAGCTTTCTTTCTTCGTAAAGGTCTTTCGAGAACCAAGAATTGGAATGTTTTGGTTTAGATAATTTACACTTCAGGGGTGCAAATTTGTCGATAAGGGATTCCCTGCAGGAGGGTGGAACTTGAAGCTGCATAACTCCCTAGAAGATAGGATAGTTCTGAGATGTTTATGGGAGAATATGTCCATTTGAGTCTGGGTAGACAGCTGTCTCTCGGTATATAGGAGGGTGTAGGGTGGAGGGTCAGTGGGGGTGAAGTGAACAGAGAGATAGAGACAGAGATAGTTGAAGAATCACATGTCTGTATGATGGAAAAGGAATCCAGAGACAACAAGAAATGAGGTGAAAGTGAACTGTTGACTGATGAAATAGCAGCAGTAAACTAACATAACACAAGCAAGGCATAGGGTTTGGAAACAGAAGAGCAGAAGATAGGTTTAACATTTGGAAGGTTCACAATAGATGTGGAAACACTTTTCATAGCTCTGACTCAAAAAACAGTTCTGCTTTGATTAGAGTTTGTAGCAAGAGTCTCAATTTTGCCAGGATGTGTAGGGCCAAGGGTAGGAATAGTATTGCATAATTGAAGGAGAGATAATTGTACTGAATGGGTTTTATGTGTAAAAGAAAACAAGGAGAGTCAAGGAAGGAAGTGTAGGCCCAAGGCAAAGTTTCTGATCAACAAGAAGTGGGTAGACTTGATGGAGGGCTCAGCTTCTATTTTTCACTATCATCCAGAAAAACTGTGAGGAAAAACAATCCAGTAGGTCTCCACTGTAACCTGGAGATATTAATCTAACTGAACTGGTTTTCAGGGAAGCACAATTGAGGTGTTAGGATTATGCAAGGGTGACATTTTTGTTATGCCAGTGTAATTTGAGAAATTTGAAGAATTTTGCATTCTGCTTAATACGTGAAATTCCCCAAATCATGCCATTACACCACTTTGCGTAATTATGTGCTATTCCTAGTAAAAATGTACAGCAAACGCATGGGAACAACAGAACGTGAGCTACTGTTGACCGTGGTGCTTTAGCTTTTTTCCACTTTTTGTTTAACTGGAAATATGTATATGTCACAAACTGACACAAGGACCTATTTTGCACTAAAACATAGTGCAAAAATATGGATTTGCATTTTGACAACATTTTACAAATTACAAACATTTTGCACATCCCTTGTTAGGATACATGTGGGTTGGCATAATGTTTTGGGATATAAAGATCAGAGGGAAGGTGTATATGGCTGAGCCAGACCCCCATATTGGAATAGGTTCATCAATATGACCTTCACATTATCATCGGTTCCAGGCCCAAGGATCAGGTTATTGTTGTAGGGGACATCAATGTAGCAGAAATAGTTAGAGAGGCCTATTAAGTGTTTGAGAGCAAACTGGGTGCCTTGAAGGTTTACATGCATAAAATTATACTGAAAGAGGGGCCTCTGCCTGTGATACATCAGCAAGTGTCCGTTAACTGTCACAAAGAAGTTAAGAAAATGCTGAACGATATGATTGAGAATGGATTGAAAGAGCCACTAGAGTCAGCTTAGTTGGTCTCACCAGTTGTGATTACCAAAAAAGCTGATGGCCAGTTAAGGCTATATGTGGACCCTGGCAACCTTACCAAAACATAATTCTTGACAGGTTTTTGATGCCCAACATAAGTGAAATTATGTTCATGTGGAAGGAAGGGAGATATTTTTCAAAACTGGGGCTTTGGTGCGCATATCATAAAATTAAAGTGCTCTCAGAAACAAAGACAAAGACACTTGTGGAGAAGTGTGGCTCACTGGTTAGAGGAGGCAGACCTGGAAGCAGAGGTCAGCCTGGGACCAGGGTTCAATTCCCGGCTCGGCGAGGTCTTGAGTCCTAAAAAATGTCCATGGACTCGACAATTCTCGCTCCGGTGCCTACTCGACTCATGGGTTCACACTCTGCGACTCTGGGCAATAGCTTGCTTAATCTCCACAACAGCCCCTCGCGGCGGGATGCCTGGCTTTCACCCTGCGGATACCCTGCTGGGGTTATCTCACGGGGGAATACCAGGATGGGTTCCCTAAGCAAGCGCTTAGAAACCAGTGGTGATTAGCGCTATATAAATTCCTGTACGTTTACATTTACATATGTCCATCATAAACCCTGAAGGGGTTTTCCAGTTTAATCCTCTGACATTTCGCCTGGCAACTGCGGTGAGTATTTTCCAACATATAATGTCTAACATTTTCAATGCTCATGGCAGGTTGTCTTTTTTCTGGATGGCATCCTTATTTTTGGACAAGCTGTTGAAGGACACAACTTGGTTTTAAAGCAAGTTTTAGATAGATTGGGCAGAGTGGACACAACATTATTTAAGGAGAAGTGCTAACTAGTTCAGGAAGAAGTTGAGTACTTAAGGTACATCATTTCGGCACAAGGTGTTGGGCCTTAAGATGACCTAGTGAAGGCTATAAATACCACAGAACCACGAAACAAAGATGAGTTGAGATCATTCATGGGTCTTGTGTAACAATACTCAAAATTTGTCAAAAACTTTGCAGACAAAACTGAGCCATTAGGAGTGTTTTGGGGGAAGGGGAAAACATGTGATTGGTGTGGTGAGCAGGTTAAAGCATTTGTGAGAGTAAAGGAAGAGACTGCAAATATGAAGATATTTACACTTTTTGATTTTAAGAAGAAAACAGTTGTTATTGTAGATGCCAGTTGCATGGGAATGAGTGCAGTATTGTCTCAGATTCAGACTGGTTCACAGAATGGTGTTACCTTTGCTTCCCGCTCTCAGATGGTGAGTGAGCAGAATTACACCATCACTGAGAGGGAGGGTTTAGCTGCTGCTTGGGCTTTGGATTATTTTAGAACTTATGTGTGGGTGTGAATGTAGTTGTGCTCATAGAAGCCATTGCTCCAATTGTTGCAACCTGGAATAGTGTGCAATGTATCTGCACATCTAGTTGGTTGCCTGCATGTCTTCAAATTTATAAATACAGGTTGGAATACAATCCAGGAGAGAGTAACAAGCAGGCGGACTGCCTATCTCACATGCCTCTATCTAGTGTAGGAACAGAAGATGCTATCTTGGGGAGGTGCGGAGATTGGGTTGTTTGAGAGAAAGTCCATTTGAAGAAGTCATCCAATGGGTGCATTCTTGCGATGTGTGTAAGGACGGGAGAAAAGATTGTAGATCAGAGGAGGAGAAGTTCAACAGGATCTAGGAGAGGCATGGGAGAAGATAAGTTTGGATTTTGTAGGTTGAATGTATTTTGGCATACAATTTGAGGTTTGCAATGATTATGGTGGATGTTCATGCTAGGTGGTTAGAAGTAGAATTCTTGGTGATGTAACTATGGCCAGTACCATCAAGACTCTTAGAAAGATGTTTGCAAGGGAGGGGGTGCTGTTGTACCTTGTTATTGGTAACAGTATGCAGCTAACTTCTGATGAAATGAGAAGTGTCTTGGCCAAATCAGGAGAGAAGGGAGGACAACTGTGTACAATCCAAATTTGAATGGTATCATGGAGAGGGAAAGCCATATGGTCAATGTGGTTATAGAAGTGGCTGTTTAAAGTAAATTGGATGGGGAAATAATTGTTTTGGAATTGGACTGGTCACCCATTCTTGTTTAAACAGAGCTATAGAACATACACCTTTTTACCAGATGAGAAGGCATTTGGGTCACACCAAAGTTGTGGCAACATGTTTGAAAGTGATCATTGAAAGGGATGGCATGTGTGGTGAAATGGAGGTAAGTAAAAATGACGGATTGGAGAAGGTGATGGGTCAAAGTCAAACCTGTCAGCACTTGAATGGGTCTTTCTAACTTTTGAGGACCATATAAAGTTGTTGCAGTAACGTAAAATATAATAAGTTTCAGGATGGCGGAGATGTCTGATGACCCTAGCTGAGAGTTTGGAAGCAGCTCAATGGCTTTCTAGGGGCACGTTCACTATTTCTAACTAAGATAATCTTCACTGTGAGACTCCTTTCCAATTTCTGTCACATTTATACCGTTTACCTAATATAGAAATCACAACTCACATGAGTAGCACTGCCAACTAAGTAGATTAGGGTACCGATAATTGGTCCTGATGAATTGCCATAAACTCTTTGTGAGCAGATTGAGGCAAGAAACATGTGGACCTTTCTTGAACCTGGGATTCATTGGTATCCTTCAAGATTCTGTGTGTTTTTAATTTTCTCAGCATGAATAAAGAATAATCAATTGATAACTGATAGCCACATTTTATCTAACCTATTCCCATCTACCACCTTAAAGTTTAACCCTCTTCCAAGCTAGGGATAGGGCACTACTCAACTGCTTTTCCAAGGCTGTCTTGTGTAAGAAAAAAATCTCCGGCAAAGAACTCCCTTGTTGTGGCCCACTGGGCATTTGCAGTTGCCGCTCAATGAGGAGCACGGCCCGATGATGAAGCATGCCACTTAGGTACTGGCCACGCGACTGACTCTTATGGATAAAATCATTCTTCCCGATCAGTCTGGGTTTTTCCCTGGTAGGGCTACTATTCACAATTTACGTACTTTATACTCTCTGATACAGACTGTGTCACCAGAATTTCCAGTCACTGCTGTTTTTTTAGACGCCTCCAAGGCATTTGATTCTGAAGAGTGGGGATATCTATTTAGTTTCCTGCAGAGGATGGAATTCCCTAAGCTATTTATCTCATGGGTGCAACTGTTGTATCATCAGCCCTTGACTAGGGTGTTGATCAACAGTC
Source organism: Lissotriton vulgaris (assembly GCF_964263255.1). NCBI lineage: Eukaryota > Metazoa > Chordata > Amphibia > Caudata > Salamandridae > Lissotriton > Lissotriton vulgaris. The sequence goes on along the minus strand of NC_141693.1, from coordinate 232,642,043 downwards.
ATCTGTCCTCAGCTCTATCCATATCGCGTGGTACCCGACAGGGGTGCCCGCTTTCCCCGCTACTTTTCGCCATTGCGATTTAGCCATTGGCCTCTATGCTGCATCAGCTCCATCGGGACAGGCCGTTCCAGTGTTTCCAGCTACAGGTCCTGATTTCCTTATAAGCGGATGACGTCACATTATACATTAGAGATTCGCAACAGAATGTTAACCCCCTACTGTGGGAGTTTCTAGTGTTCGGCCATCTGTCGGGTGTCAATATAAATTGGGGAAAATTGCAATGTTTTCCTTACGTCTGCGGTTACTAAATTTCTGTTACACTTTGCCCTTGAATGGTGTGACTCTGATCTCCGATAGTTGGAAATACAGGTGTCCAGGGATAGGGAAGAAATGATTCGGCTAAATTATGGCACAGCGATAGCAAGATTGACCAACAACGTCAGGCGTTGGATCTCTTTGCCCTTGTCGCTTGCAGGAAGAGCATCACTCATAGAAACGGTGGTTCTCCCTCAGTTCCTTTACTTATTTTTAAATATCCCTTATTATCCCGGGAAGTTCTACTTTAAAACTCTACGTGCCGAATTGACCCATCTGCTATGGGGAGGTAAACAGCCACAACTTAAATGGTTCATCCTCACACAACCCTATGATAGGGGCGGATTCGACATCCCAGACTTTGAAGTATACTATGTAAGTGCGCAGGCACATTATGCATATCATTGGATGCGACCCACTCCGTACATGCTACAATTAGCTTCTGAGGATTGGCTGGCACATCCTCTTCCAGTGAATGGTCTTATACATGGACCTGTGCGTGCCATAGAGACACCACTCACTACGGTCACTAGCACGGTAGATGCTTGGAGACGTATTGCGAATCTCTTAGGGTCCCAATTATTATAGTCTCCGCTGCTCCCATTAACATATCATCCAAGTATGGTTTTGCTGCAGGAAGTGGGTTTTCGGACTATGTGCAAGCGGCTTCATATTTGTACTTGGGGAGACCTGTTCCAGGATGGTTTGTTCCGCTCCTTGGAACAATTGTTCCGGGAGGTGCAATCCATGCCTTCAGATGTCTTTTTGTATGTCCGATTGAGGCAAGGGATGAAAGGGGTTATTCCAGACTTCCCCCGTGAACCTGAGATTTTTGGTCCGCTACATTACATGCTTAGCTCTCCGGATGGGAAGCATGATTGTATAGGTGCATACGCATGCATCAACAGGGTATAGAGGGTTCAGCCTGCATACACTGGAGTGAGGATTTGTGCGTGGAAGTGACGGATGAGCAATGGAGCTACTGCTGCAAGTTAACAGAACATATATCGGCTAGTTGTCGGTTTAAGGTAATACACTACAAATTCCAGCAGCGAGTATATTACAAGCCTGCCAAGAAGTTCAGGTTTCAGCTGTCGGATAGCGATAGATGTGATAGGTGTGGGAGACCGGGAGCAGGCTTCCTGCACTTAGCATGGGAGTGCTGAGGGTGTGGGACTATTGGACACAGGTGCACACAGCTCTTGAACACATGCTAGATACTGAACTGGCGAAAGGCCGGTTGGTTATGTTAATGGGATATGCAGCACAAATACCCAAGCAGTATAGAAAGTTCCTTGATCTTACCCTTCTTTTAGCCAAACGCAGGGTAGCCTGTCATTGGGGTAGGGGACGAGCCCCAAAGTTCAAGGAATGGCTGTGTGATGTTGTTTATTGCCAGGAACAAACATCTGTATATGCGGAAACACAGCCGGTAGCCTCTAGACCAAGGGATATATGGGGGCCACTTCATGCATACCTCGCTTGTGAGGGGGAAGAGGGATCCGATTCCTCTGTGGAGAGTGGCTCGTGACTCCTGGAAGGTGACTCTTGATCGTCAGCTGATTGGGACTTTGGAATATACATGTGGACTATTGTTGATTAATGATGAGCTTGTATGAGGGACACTGATATATAGGATTGATATGTTCCTGATATCCCCCTCTTCATGTATCAACATTTCTACCAATTTATGCACTCTGTTTGTAGATATACTGTTACCGCCTAGAACAATTATAGCTCGGCCAGGACATTATGATGCTCTAATGGAGACTGTCGAACAAAATTGTCATATTTTCTTACACGTGATTTTCCAGATGTCAAGCTGTATGGTTATGTATTATGGTATGTTTCTGAAAAACATCATAAATAAACTTTTTTTAAAAAAAGATCTATAATACCAAGGTTTTGGCTTCTATCCTTTATGGTGCAGAACTCTGGGGCTTCGAGAATATTTCATCATTCACTCTAGCCCAGAAAAAAATTGTGAGGAGTCTAACTGGAATATCCCAGAATACACCGCTTAAACCACTATACTATGATTTGGGATGTAACATGCTGGTAGAGGTGGTAAGATTTAGACATCTTGCTTTCTGGCGCAGACTATGGCCAACCCCAGAGCTGGCATATTACGCCAATGCGCTTAAAGATGTCAGAGATGCAGACACAACACATAAGATTAGTTGGCTGAAAAAGTTAAAGAGATCCTTGGTGAATATGGCGTGTCCCATGAACCGGGTGGTAATATCTTTCCCCCCAAAAAGTCTTTAAAGAAGCTTATTGGTCTATAGTTAAAGCAAACAATATGTGTGGTAATTCCACACTGACTAGCACCTTTCTTGAACATAAGATGGAACCCATGTTTGAAAACTTCTGGGATTTTCTTACGAAGCCTGGTGACAGAAACTTTTTTATCAATTCCGAGTAGGCACTTTACCAGTCAAATCTTTTACTGCCAAGTAGAATAAGATCCCTGATAGTAAATGTGTATTTTGTCAGGATCAGGATGAAACGATACCACACATACTATTTGTTTGTCCAGCCTATAAGTCGCCACGCAGCACATGGCTCAAACCAATCTGTTCCAACATGGGCACCAGGTCATGTGCAACTGCTTTAAGACTACTACTGAAGACCGGTACTCAGGAGCCCCTTGTGATTGCCCTAGCAACATTTTTTTGCTGAATGTGGAGAATACGGTCGAATTTTTTAAAAACAACTGCTGCTACAGTTCAGCTCTAACCCATTGTTGCTGCTATTTCTGTTGTCAGTATAGTACAGTTTGAAGTCTGACTTTTATAATGATTTGTGTGTCTTTTTTTTTTTACTTGCTCGCTTTTTAACTTTGTTATAATACCTTGGAGATTTTTAACTACTTTGATGCATTTTGCTGTATTTTTTTTAATGATTATTTTTAAATCGATGACTTTTTACTGTGGTATTGTATATTGCTCATGTCTTTTATGATCAGATTGATTGAAATAAAGACCAAATTGAATTGAATTCAGTCAATCAAACAGGTGAGAGTGATATGCTTCTAGGGCTGGACAACACAAGAATTGGGAAAAAAGCCATCAAATAAGGATTAGGGGCCTTATTTATGAAGGCCTTGCGCCACCGGTGCGTCACTTTTAAAATGAGAAAAAGTGACGCACTGGTGGCGCAAGGCCTTCATAAATGAGGCCCTAGGTATCTAAGGCACACTAGAAAACCATTGTGGGGCAGATACAGAGCCCACTCCAAGTCTTTATTGTATACAATAGTTCTGCTCTCGACGGCTAAAGCTGACTCTAGGCAAAACCTAAAAAGAAAGATGGTACGGTACTAGCCCGTTCATGAGAGGGTAGGGTAGATGAGATGAAGCTCTGTCATCGGGGACCATAAAAAATGGATGCACCTATCCTCTCGTGCGACCATCATGCGACGCACGCGGTGAACAACCTTTACAACAAAACTTTTACAACGCACTACCATTACAACGCAAACCATTACAACGCATTGCGCTGGGGGGCGCTCTAGGATTGTGAATACGTTTAATTCTCTATCCAACACCTTCCCTAGTGTCCACAGGGACTGGAGTTGGAATAGAAAATTAAACTTTTCACTATCCAGCACCCCAAAGCGCTATGCGTTGTAAAGGTTTGCGATGTAAAAACCGCGTTGTAAAGGCATGCGTGGTAAAAGTATGCGTTGTAACGTCATACATCCACGCACGCTTGCCATGTTATAGACAGACAATGTAGGCAAATATTACGATGGACTGGGGGTTGTGCCTTGTCGTCATCCCCATGTGGAGGGACCTGTTGTGGAACCAAGGCTACTGGGTGATGAGTAGGGGATGGACTGAGTATTAGTTGCTTTTATTTTTTAATTTAATTTCGCTTTTGTGCCCTAAGAAGGTGGTAGCCAACTTGGAGTTCAAAATGATAGTTTTGGGGAATAAGAATACCAGGAATGCAAATGTTGGACATGATGTGTTATTTTGACGATTGCAAAAATATCGTAAGGATTGCCTCTTATCATTGGTGTGCGATATGAAAGTGCCCAGGAAGGCATCTGGCGCTGCAATAGTATTTTGTGTGTAAACAAAAGCAGTGTCTGACTCCACAAAGAATGCAGGGGCCGTTTTTCAAGCCTCTTGCTCCACTTTTGCATCATTTTTAACATGGGAAAAGTGACGCAAGGGTGGCGCAAGGGGCTCATAAATCTGCCCTGCAGTGTTTTTACGTCCTGGTGTTTTCTTACTTAGATGCACTACACATGCACTCTTCAGTCTCTGTTGCTTCAAAGGAAAACTGCACAGTCTACAACGTTTGTTCCTAAATCGTACAGCATTTATGATAGCAGCAGTAACATCCAGCCTATACAAAATATAACAGCTGAAAGTGTCAGCCCTTCTCTCACAATTTTTTTTTATTTTCCTGACCTCGGAGATTACTAGAGATGAATCTCTCATTCAGGGCAGATATGCACAAAAACTACCTCCTGTATATTTTTTTACTGTTGTACAATGTATCGTCTCATTCAGAAGGAGTGGAGGCCACAGAGGGCACACCAGGGTAAGGCAGAAGAGAAAACAAAGTACATCTGTAGGAAAGGCTGTAAAAGATGAAGGGGCAGATTTACAAGCCCCTTGCGCTGCCAGTACGTCACTTTTGTGACGCACTGGCAGTGCATTACACTGCCCTTTATTTACAAGGACAGGAAAAGCCACCCTCCGTGGCTTTTCCCATCCTTTTAAATACGGCCCCTTTACACGCAGCATTTTGCGTGAAAGGGGTATTCCATGGGTGTTGCTGTGGGTGTTTCCACGCAACACCCATGGAACCAGACACATTTCCAGATTTACGAGGATTCCTAAACCTGGAAATGCGTCAGTATGCTACAACTCCCTAGGCAAGGCGCAACGAGGAGCAATGTTTTTTGTTTCTTTTCATATTTATCCTCTTTCAATGTGTACTGCATTCTACAGACGCACTGAAAGAGGAAAATGCCTGTAGTGATTGTTTTTGTGCAGGAAGGTGCCCCTTCCTGCACAAAAACAATATCCCCATGATGCAGGCATCCTTGCACCATGGTGCAAGGGAGCCTGCGCCGGCGCATGACAGCTGTTTGTGCGCCAGCACAGGGGAGATCAGAGGAATGTGCGGCGTTCCTGTGCTCTGAAAGTGCCGCAGCGTGGCCGAGCCAAAGTTCTTGCTGTGGCACGCTGCGGCACCTTCTTGTAAAAGGGCCATGTATTGTTCTGTGTGTGCATGTTTATGCATCTGTGTGCTTCTGCAGAACTCAAAAGCCAAACCTATTGGCTTTTTCAATACTTGCTGTTTTGCAATTCTTCACCGAACAGATACTTTTTTTTAAGTTCAAGTAAAGGTTTATTAAAGAATTAAAATTATAACATAAACAATACTTCGTACAAACAGTTATTTAACAATATCTGAAAGCATGAAAGAATACTTGAGAGTGTTGTTAATATGTAAAAAAAAAAAACTCCAAGGCATTAAAAGTGTAACGTAGAAGATAATATGAATACAATCATAAATTCAGAAACATTACATGTAGCTGCATATGTCCATATATACAGTTAAAGGGAATGTTATATGGATTGATAAAGTAGACAGAATTATATGCAAATAAACATTAGGAAGTAAGGGAGGCTTGGTAACTTCTTGTATTGAGGGCTCAGGAGAGGAAACATTTTTTGCTGCTGTGTTTAGAAAGTCTGTTAGGGGGGACCACAGGTGTAACCTCTTCATAGCTAGGGAGATAGGGTGGACTAGAGCTGTATCCAGGCGGTGATTATGACATACTGCATACCACCATTCTAAATAGGAGTTTAGAGGAGTCTTTCTAATGTTTTGAAATCTGTTGAAACGCTACAGCCAGTAACAGGTCAATGAGTCTAAGCTAGGACTGACTTTTCTCCCATTCCGGTGCTAAGCTACCTAGAAAAATGTTGGTGAGTGATAAGGGCACTGTGGTATGAAAAATAATGTTAATTTGTTGCCAAACTTTTTCCCAAATGTAAAGACATGCATGCATGTGAATAGCATGTGCTTAAGGTCTGCTTTATTTTGGGAGATACGATTTTCAAAGGCCTCATTCCCATCATCAGCATAGTCATTGTGGGCCAAATTACACCAGTTCAAATGGATTACTTGAGGGACTTCTTTACATCTGAAAAGTAAAGAGTAAATTCAATCAGCCAGCTATTGGTCCAATTCCATTCTGTATATATGCATTCTCAGGGGCGGCACCTCCGCTGTGGCGGAGGAAGTGCAGCAGAAAGAAGAAAAATAAAGTGAAAATAAAACTATTTCATTGTATTTTTATTTATACTTCCAGTCCTCCGACTCGGCGGACGGGGCCATGCTGCAGCATTTCACAGCAGGGAAACGGCCAGCCAAACCGACATGCCCAATTGGATATCTCAGGCTGGTCAGTGGAGATATCTTAGTGCTGAGGAACACAGGCTCCCAGTCCCTGCTAGAGTGCAAAACCGACCCGTTCCACCGAGCGCTTCTCTCATGCTGAAAGTAATAGCATGAGAAAAGCGGTGGGATTGCATGGAGCCTGGGAGCCTGTGCTCATGGGAACTGTTTGCCGGGACAGGAGCTGAGGAGCAGCGAGGCGGCCGGCAGGTGTGGTACGTTTATATTTTTATTATTCTTTTCATTCTGCCCCCCCCCCCACACACACACACAGTTAATCAACATTTATAAATGCCTGTGTTTATATGTGTAAGGACATTAAAGTGAGACCTACTGACTTTGTCAACACTTTTCAACGAAATGAGAAAGAGGCCATGAGTGTTAGACATGCCAGTTCTGTTCAAGCTGTTAAATGAATGAAAAAAGTTATGAATGATTGACGCTTAGTAGACAATTCAGAAAGAAACCCTACACCCACAGTCTGCATAATGTGGGAGTGATCTACCTAAGGTTTCTTCTGGAACACAGGTTTCCAATGATAGTGAAATTCATGTCACATTTTCAAGAAATCTGCATATGATGCTTTTGCATATATTTAATCTAAACGGAATCTCATTCACACAGTGGAGTCCTGAAAACGTGGCCTGGGTCTGACTATCTTGGACCAACATTGAACAGCCCTGTTCTATGAGGTATCATGAGCTGTATGTTTCCTCGCTCAGGTTTGAACACAGAGGCCCATTCTCCTTTGAGAGCATGCTGAGTTTACAGGTGAGAGCATTGTACTGGCAATTTTCTCACATTCCGGAATTTCTCTTCTGGAAGACAAAGGTGCTAGTACTTGAATTAAAATGAATATATATCCTACTGTATCCATGTTTAACAATGAAATTGTGCTTTCATTTACATTCACCTGCAATAGAAAAGGTCAGCCTTCCCCCAAGGAAAGCAGGCGTCCTGAGAGTAAAAAAAATCTTAGGTCTCTAACCTGCCAAAAAAAAACAGAAAAAGAAAGAGTACTCAAATCTCACAGGATAGCCTACGTCTTAAAGCTGCTAATTGGTGGTCATCTTCGTAGGGTGGACCGAGCCTACTTGTGTATGTAGCATGATGTTCTTCGGTTCTGTGTCTACTAATTGACCCTAACCCTCCGTCCTCTTTTCCTTCCCTTCCTTCCCTTCCTCCCCTCAGGAGATTATCTCACTGTCCACCCCCACTCATCCATTTATCTGGTTTAAGTTATTCTCTCAGGCATGGATCCTAACTCCCTTATAACACCTGACACAGAACTGGAGCCGGCTGGCTGCAATGCTTACAAAATCCAGTGCCCTCTGTATCTAACAAAAAAGGCATCCAAGAGCTTAAACGCAGATTTCTTAAATCTCACCCAGAAACTCTAATTTCTGGCCCCTACTTCTTCTCCAAAATAGGAGCTATAATAAGGGATCTTATCTTCGTCATGAAAAGAAGAGTGCATTGGAGGAATGCCTTGCATTTACTGCTCTTGATCACTACATCCATGAAAAGTCCACATTGTCTAAGACTCTCGGTAGTCCCCTTCCATCACTTGCAGAGGAGCAAATGCAACCATCACCATATATAATAATGGGATTGTCCTCATCCAATCTTCTGACAGCAACCTAGAAGTATTTGATGAAATTTGTTCTTACATCAAATACTCTGTGACTAATAATGCATTCGCCCCCTCCCAAGGATGTCCTGGCTCTTTAGACAACTCACATCAAGCACTCAATCTCTTTCCCACCCTAACCCCTCTACGACGAGCAGCATACACAATAACAAATCTCCACCTCCTCCTGGTGGGTCTGCGTCCCCCTCCAAGAACTGACAAACTAGACTGCGCCCATACCAACCCCCTACAGCAGCGGTCACTGAGACGCATAGCAACGGAAGTAACGCTGTCACCCTGACTCTACCCTCGACCTCTGACACTACTATCGTGCCTGTGCTACCCCCCCCCCCCCATGGCACATTATTCAAAGACACTCTCTCAAACTCGACCAGCAACATGACCCATATGACCCCAGCTCTCCTACTCAGCACGAAAGCTCTACACCTCCCCCCTTCCAGGCCCGCTGAGTCAAACCTTCAGCACCTGTTCCCATACCTTTCTAGAATCCAGACTTGACAAGATTATACTGGACCTACAACAATGTAAGGCACATAATTGGTGAACAATTGGAGGCCCAACAGAGCCCCTGAGAAGAATAGTCCCTACCGTGCCCATTCTACTAACTTCCACACAAGGCTGCCATCACCCCACGCCAGCTAATGTGACTTCAACAATTACGGCGTCCCTCCACTCGATGTGGAGAACTACACCCTACCCTGGCTTCTCCACTCAACCCATTAGACTGAAAGATCCACTATCCAACAGGGACATTCACTCCCTACTTCCTTCATATAATTCTACATAATATGGTAATGCCGACAATTTAAGTCAAATCCAAACTATTCTTGCATTCTAGTGTCAGGATTCCTCCAAGACCACGAGCACATGTCCCAGATTTCTATGTTAATCCTCTTAGCACATTGCTGATTGAGAGGTAGTGTGCATAACCTTCTGTGGCAAGTTACATGGCATCGGGGTTTTGCGGAGTCCAAGAACAAAATGCGGTCTAAAACGTTGTTTATAGCGGCTTGTTGTCATAAAACCATGCCAGCACAGTTTTTTTTAATGGGACAGTATGGTGATTTTTAAATAAACCTAATCTGCCTGAAGAGATGAGTCTCACAAGTATTAAGAAGGCTGGAATCTTGCGAGATTTGAACCTCCAAACAGTGGCCATCTTGCACAGAGCCTAACTATAAAAGGAGACTCTTCCCGGGACCAACTGGGGTAGCCTTTTTTGGATCTCCCCTTCCCTTCGTGTCAGGATACAGCTTTGTCAGAGCATAAACATGCATCTCCAGACTGCTTTCTCATCACTTGGTGAGTACTGGGAAAGAGGGAGAGAATGAGTGAACCCAAGCCTGACCAAATTCGAGTTTTAGAGCACGGCGGTGGAGATTACCGCAGGTTGGGTAGAGCCTGTGAAATAAGAGAAACCCAAACCTGAACATTTGTGATAAGATTAACACTGCTATTCGGAGATAGCCCATAGGACTTCAATATCCTGCAATAGCTACTTAGATGAAACCCTTGTTGTGAATTGGATACAATCAGGCCACTTATTTGGTCTGATCTAAGAGCCTGAATTTAGACAGTTTCTGGTTCTACATTTGCGCTTCAAGCAGGACAGAACCATATCATTGGCTGAACAATTTGGAGCATTGTGATATGAGAAGGGCCTAAGTATTTGTAATTGACAATCAGACTATGTTTTTCTACTACCAACAGTTTTGACGCTTATTAATTGTTGGTCATATTGTAATGATATTTATCTCTGCAGGTGATTGGCTCTTCTCACTCCCCAAACTCTACCTCACCCATTTCCACAGTCCTTCAGGAGACTTAAGCTCATCTAATCTGATGATTGCCTGCTAACTTTGGAATCGGGTAGGAGTACTTGTGTAAACTAAGCATTCTTTTAAGACCAGTAGGAGTAACCTTTTCTCCCCACTTACCAGATCTATTCCTTAAAGTCCCTTTCCTAATCCATCCCTTCTTTGTGGGATAGCGATTGACACCCTTGTGGCTACCGCACCAAGGTAAGAGTGGTGACAGATTCCATTCTGCTCCCACATAAGTATACACGTTTTCTGACATTGGCCAGGCTCTATTTTGGCTCACCAGTCTCACACGATGTAAAACCGAGCCTGACCCAGATATTTGGCTCAAGTCATGCTCGAGCCATGGCTGGCTTGGACACCTTGACATCATCTTTTCATGCACTACAGCCCCCAACATTCATACCCCCTAGGAACCTATGCTTTAGGATTGCCACGTGGCTCGTCGTTTGCCAACAGGGCTAGTCTTTGTTGAGTGAAAAATTGGAAACAATCAGCCAAAGCCAAAGAAAAAAACAGCAAACGGAAGTAAGAAAAAACAATGCTGTTGAGCTGCACAAACAGCTCTTGCATCAACATTATTTTATGTAATTGTTTTATTTATAAAGTTTTATATAGTGCAAACATGACCCTTGTGGATATCTGAGCGCTTTCCATTTTTTTTTTTACAGACTTTTATATAGCGCGAACTTGACCCGAATCGGGTATCAGAGCGCTTTACATAGATGGTCAGGAAAGGAGAAACAGGCAGAGTAAACATCAACATACTCGAGAACAGTACAGAATGTATTAACAGAGACAGAGGATTCCCTGAGCACAAAGTAAACGTATCTGTGAGTATTACAGATAATATCTATTCATAAATAATTGTCCATATCCGCGCATCCAAAGTATGAAAAATCCTTATTTTTATTTTCTTAGTCCATGGATGTTCATGAAGACTTGTGGATACAGCAGTACAGTCTTGGTACAGTACACAACAGCCAAACGCCAACACGTGTTTCGTCAAGGGACATTACCCAATGACTTCTTCAGGGCCTAAACTGTTCTTACTCTTAGTGTCATACAATCAGGCTCATATCAAGGATCTTTGTTATATAATTCTCCTTCAATTGGTTTTTCAACTATCCCAATAGTCACTGTCTTCCTTAATATAATTTCTTGGTAAGTAACACCAGGCAAAATCAGCCTTCGCTCTATGGAACCATCATTAGTATCTCGGGTTCTCCGAGCAAAGCATGTGTCCGATCCTACTTCCAATACGTGTACTTTGTGCTCAGGGAATCCTCTGTGTCTGTTCTATTGTGACAGCAATTACCTAGTAATTGTTGTCTTCTGACAGCGGTGGGTGGTAGCTGTTTTTGGTTCCCTTGATGCCACTTAAAAATAATTCTTTCTATACTTTATGCTGCATAGGCTATGCGCTGGTAATACCTCACCACCTGCTGTTTTAGACTGTTCAGAATGTATTAATTCTCCAGGTCAGAGAGGAGACCACCACAGGGCCAGGACGACAGATCTACCAACAAGAACATAAGTGAGTATAAACATAGGTGGGGACACTGCGCCGTGTCGTGATCCGATGAGTAGAGTTCGTGGGTTCTAGGTCAGAAATGTGTTAATCAGTAGCACTTTGACTTATTTTTTGAATGATGCAGTTGAGGGGTTCAGTCTGGTTTCAGGGGGCTGGAAGTTCCCCATTCTCTGTGCAATGCCCAAGAAGGCTCATTTGTACGTTTTCTTTTTAGAAAAATGCTGTGGTTTTAACAATAAGGTGCTGGTGCTTCTACAGGATCTGCAGGCACCAGGTAACTCCAGTTTTTGTGCAAGGTAATTCGGGTTTGAAGTGTAGGGCCTTATGGGTCATGCAGGCAATTTCTAACTGTATGCTTGCCTCATATGGGAGCCAGTTTGGAGATTTCAATTCATCTGGAGTGATTTGGTTGTTTCTTTTAGATACTGCGATGTGCCTTGCAGCACAATTAAGAGAGGCCTTTAGTGGAGCCAACTTATATCTAGGTAGGCCGCAAAGGGTTGCACTTCCATAGTCCAACCGGGAAATTACTAGGGCTTGAGCAGCTGACTTGAAGTCATCTAGGAGAGGAAGGGTTTTATTTTTCTTAAGGTATTCATTTGGAAGTTCGCTCCTTTGGTGGCGTGCTGATTTGCTCCAGCATGTTCAGGTTCTTGTCAAGCATTATTCTCAGTGATCTTGTTGAATCTATAATGTACGGTAAGCAGTTAAGAGCTGTTAGCTGCATTATACTGGTTGGGTAGGGTGATTAAGAGGAATTTCATTTTGAGAGTTTTTAGTTTGAGGTGGTTGCAGGTTGGCCAGTGTTTTTTTGTTGAGTTATGTTGAGATACCTGATATCTTCTTCAGGGGAAGAGATTTTCAAGTACAGTTGGGTGTCATCGGCATACATGTGATAGTGGATGTTGGATAGTTTCAGAATTTCGGTTAAGGTCTCCATAAACAGGTTAAAGAGAGTGGGTGAGAGAGCGAGGACCCCTGTGCGACCCTAGTAGGACCCAGATGGAGTTGTATAGGGACTGGTTAAACTGGATTTTTTTAGTTCTGTTGTGGAGAAATGAGGCGAACCAGTTTTTTAGGAGAGAACCTGATAGACCCATCCTGCCTTCCAGTAACTCTAGTAGGCTATCATGTTCGACCGTATCAAAAGCTGATGAGAGGTTAGATGTCAAGTTTTGTTTTGATCCAGTATTTGTAGAACATCTTCAACTATGTGACTAAGGACACTTATGGAAGCCGGATAGGAATTAGCCAGATTGGAATTGGTTAAATAGATTGAATTGTTCTATGTGGTTGCATAGTTGGACTTGGACACATTTCTCAAGGACCTTTGACCGAGTCAGAATGTTGGAGATTGGCTGGAAGTTGTTTTAGTCTGCATGATCAGCCGTGGCTCTTGTCAGAATAGGGGTTACCTGCCAGACTTTAAGCAGTCTGGAATAGTGCCTTGAAGAAGGGAGGCATTTACTATCTTGGTCCAAAGAGAGATTATAGCTGTTTTCAATGCAGTGAAGTTATTCACCGGCAGAGGATCTCTAAAGAGGTTTGAAGGTTTCAGTGCTGTTAGAATATTGAGAATGGCGGTTTCATCAAAGGTTTGGCATGAAGAGTTATTTTTAGGGTAGTGTCCTGGGAGGCATGGGGGCTCATCAACCTGGGGTTGAGAGATGATATTTGGTATGACCGGAAGTTGCTCAATTGCTGTCCATAAACCACTTTCACTTATGTCGCCTTTTCCAGGAACAAGGAGGAAAATACCTTGCAGTTTGGCTGTGGACAGGACTTAGTGGAGGTAGGGTTGGGTTGTCTTTTAGCTTGTATTTAGTTTAGTTCGAACAATTTTTAGGTTGGTTTCTGGCTTTATCTAGTTGGTTTCTAAAGAAGTTTTATTTTGAACTTCTAATCTGATTGTCATACATGTTCCTCAGCGATCTGAAGTGCTTAAGTGTTTGAGGGAAGGTGAGAATCTCCGCAATCATTGCGCTAGTCTCAGATGACGTTTTTAGGCTTGCACTGAACCATGGTTTGGAGTCTTTAGTGGACATTCTTTTTAGTTATAAGTATGCAATCGAGCTGTGAATGTTCATCATGCAATTGTTGTAGTGATCTGTGAGGTCATGGATATCTCACATTTACACAGGAGGAGGCAATATATTATTGCTGAGGGAAATCAGTTCCTTCAGATTTATGTTTCTTATATTCCTTTTCCAGTGTCTGGGTTTTTTCAGTTTAGTCTTTTTTGGAACTCCTGGATTCTGTGATGAGGAAGGTGTTGTAGTGGTGGCCTGTCCAGTCATAAGGGAGGATAGATTCACGTTGAATGGAATTGACCTTGGCAATAATTAGATCCAGGGTTGCACCCATGTTGTGGGTAGGACTGTCGAGATTTGGATCAGGTTGAGGACACCTAGGAATGTTTTGAAGCTATTAACTGCAGGGTAATTCCAGAGGAGGTTGAAATCTCTGAGAAAGATCTGGGTGGAGCGTTGCCCACCATTGGTTGAGATGATTTCCTTAATTTGTTCTATGAATGAGAGGTTGTCTCTTGGTGAATGGTAGATCGCATGCAGTTTGCATAGTGCCCTGGTGTTACTCATAATGTTGATGCATAGGAATTCAAAAGAGGATAGAGGAGCGGTTTGAGGTTGTTTCACTGAGAAACAGCTATGGTGTGGGCAGGCGATACCTCCGCCTGGTCTGCTAGATATATCTAATCTTATGATATTGTGGCTAGGTGGGAATAATATGCCAAGAATTTGTGTGGAGGAATCATTTAGCCATGTTTTAGTCAGGATTAAGAGGTCAAACTTGTGTGCAAGTATAAGGTCATCGATGTCTGCGGTGCATCTCATTGCCGATCTGCAATTGAGCAGCATACATTTAAGGTGTGGATTGGTGTCAGCTGAGGTAGTCTGTGTAATGGGAATTCTCTTCAGGTTGGACATATTAACAGCTCTGGAGTTCGGCCTGGGTTCTCTGCCAGGAACTGATCCTTTCCTTACTAATGCAGTATTTAAAAGACAAAGACAGTTACTTTTAATAAATGTCACTCAATGCAGTGATACAATTTTTATGTACTAAATTAAAACAGACTGATGAAGAAGAAATAACCTTTTTAAAAATCTTATCACATTTTTATATGACATTTGTTGCATGATTGCCAAATCTGTGAATGTTTCAGCTCACATTTTGGATGTGAGAACCAATTCTGTACTTACATTGGCTCGCTCTTTCAATTTTCTGGCTTGGCCCTCTATCAGGACGATATGCATGGTGGGACAGTTTTTTTGTAATTTGACATCATAGAAACCCACCAACCATCCAGGTAGCCTTCTGGGCCGGACATGGATGTATTTTATTGTATTGTAGTTGTATTGATATAGCTCTTACCACTTCGGACAAGATGCTGAAGTGCTTCACACCAAGCAGCATGCTCCTCCTGAACCAAAGGTCAGAGGTTACTCCAGTGGATATTGGTTATTGGAGTTAGTCTTGTGCTCTCAAGGAAACCAGTCCATGCATTTCCTCCAGTTTCTTTGAGGCAGGTTAAATGAATAGGGATTAGGTGGGATCATAAGAGGGGATTGCGTGAGTAGATGCAAATGATTGGTGGGATGACCATTTAGGCTAGAGATTAGGTGTTGTTAGATTGCAAGGGTTTCAAAGAGGAGAGGTTTTGATCTATGAAATGAGGTGTGGGCATTTTAGAGAAACACAATAATAGAAAATGAGGCAGACAGTTATGTGACTTAGGTAGGATGTGCTCAGAAAGGGGAGCGATGCAAATGATGGAGCATAAGGAAAAGGTCATTTCAAAGAAAAGAAAGAGATAAACTGACATTTAAGCCATGGTCATTGTTTGATGCAGAGGCTCAGGAATATGGAGGAGTCTTTTTATGATGCAATTTAATCTGAGGATGTAGAAAGAACATCATTTGCACTTGGGAGCGCGTGTTCGTCTGTTTCAAGTGCATATCAAGAGTACCCAATAAAACGCGCTCCCAAGTGCAAATGATGTTCTTTCTACATCCTCAGATTAAATTGCATCATAAAAAGACTCCTCTATATTCCTGAGCCTCTGTAATGGCTGCCCTTTTCTGGCTCCTTTAAGGGGAAGAATAATGGAGAGTGACTCCAGCCTATCACCCCCATAGCATAGGGATTAGGACTATAGACAGGGCCCCTGCCTTCCATATATTAGAGTATTTTCGTGTCACTTTCCTTAATGTAGGGCTTATGAATTTAAGTTAGGGGATAGATATATAGGTATTAGTCATGATCTGCTCATTTGCTAACATGTTAGGATATTTTCCATGGAGTTATGCATATTGTGGGCTCCGTAGGTCTTAAACGGGACAGACTCCATTTTGCGTTTTGCCCGGTAGCTCGAGAAGACTTTCTAGGTGAAGTGTAATGTTTTAGTTTCAAGCTGTTGTTCGCTTGGAGAGAACCGGCTCAGGCTGGCCCTTATCGAAGGAATGTATTTTTCTCCACACCGAAGACACAACTTCAGGCCGGCCGGCTGGGAACGTGTCCTTGGTACAGGGAGGTACAAGAATTTGGTGGGCGGCAGGTTACTGGCCGTAGCTTTCCATGAAGGAACGGGCTTTGATATTAGCGAAGGTGTTAGTCAGTTCGAGAGTTAGTCCGTAGGCGGCATCTAGCCGTTAGCATCTCTGCCATTAATTATCTCATGGCGGACAGTCGCCATCTTTGA
This sequence comes from Lissotriton vulgaris, assembly GCF_964263255.1. Taxonomy (NCBI): domain Eukaryota; kingdom Metazoa; phylum Chordata; class Amphibia; order Caudata; family Salamandridae; genus Lissotriton; species Lissotriton vulgaris. Next base: position 232,625,578 of record NC_141693.1, on the reverse strand, counting down.
AGTCCGAGAAAGATTTAAGACCGAAACTCTCTGAGAAAGACTGAAGGAGAATTAGCGCGGAGCGCACTGACACAGAGAGAGAGAGAGAGACGGTAGCTAATAACCAGCAAGGTTCCGGTGCCCTGGAGGGAAGCAGACGAGGTTGAGCCTAGCGGTGCAGACGTGTACTTGTGACGGCTGGGGTGTGACTGCAAGGCGAGCCAGGACACAGAGACGAGGAGGGAACCTAGATGACTGCCGAGTCCAGACTTCATATTAACCAGGTGACCTCCGTCCTTTTCCCATTTAGTGTGCACTCTAATCTTTACCTTTTCTTTGCAGAAATTATGTTGCATAGTAATGTAATATGTGTGTATTGCCAATAAATATCCTAATTCTTATAGAATTACAGTGTGCCTCATGTTCCTGTTCAATCTCGGTAAATGCATCTCCTAGTTGAGAGTTGTTTATGTGAGCGGATGTGAAATCCCGATCAGGTAAATGGAGATCGAACAAAGAGGGAGTGAGTGGACCTTTGATGCCAAGAATAGGAGGTACATTATATAATTTGGGGACCGTATCAAAAGTCATTATTATAGTTTTATCCCGAGTAGATAACTGAGACATTGTCCTGATGATTGTTCATAGGAATGTGGTCGTCGTTGATATGCGGCGTTAGTGAGAACGCTGGGTAGGAGACCAGCGTGTATACCCACAGGATTGTGGCTTGAATAAGTGAGAGCGTCAGGTGGGAGACTGGCGTGGAGATCTACAGGATTGTGGATCGTTTGGAAAAGGGAGCATTGGGTTCTGCAGGCCCATGTGTAGTCGCACCGGATTGTGCGCAATATCTGCCCTAGGGTAGACCGGTCTTGGTCGGGGTGGCCGCGAGACCAACTGATGTGAATAAGACATTGTAGAAAATCTATGCATGTGTATTGCTATTCCCCATCCTTAGGTGTGATTTGTATATATACCTGTATATCTATCCATTGTGAATACGTTCAAAGGAGGGAAGGTGAGTACGTTTTGGCTGGGTCATAAGGGGCCCCTGGGGGCTGATCCCATCGAAGCGGAAAATCCAGCCATAACATCTGGCGTCACAAACTGTTTACGAAGCCTGTGTGCATTGTGTTGTTTTAATCTTGTTGGTTTGCGCTCGGCTCGTGCGTATAAGATTTTGTTTGTAATTGTGTATATAACTTTTTTGTATCATTATGTTTGCGAAAAAATCAACATCGGTTTTTAAGTTACCGATTCAGATTCCCGGCTGGGAATGTACCCCTTACGAGGCCTTGGCCCGTGAGTGGGCTGACTCTACTGGTTTGAGTGAAAATTGGTCTTCATGCTTGGAGCAGGCGGAGCCTGCCGATGTGGTGTCATGCTTACAGAAAGCGCCAGTAGTGAAAGGTGATGAGCTTCCTATTTTAGGACACAGAGGTTGGATTGTTCTTAATGCATACAGAATATTGCATGAGAGGTTTGTTCACCTACAAAAGCAGTTTAAGGATATGGAAGGACAGTGTGTTGAGTTGCAAAATGCACATACTCTATTGCGTTGTCAAAATAAATTGCTTGCCGACAAACTTGAAACATATCAGACCATTGCCGAAAGAGCTGCGGTCCGTATTGCACGATATAAGTATAAACATCGTCGTGGTCGTGTGTCTGCACGTAAAGTGCGTATGGTTGTGGCAAAAGCTGGAATGGATTGGAACCCCGATGAGTGGGACGGTAATATCTGGGATTCTCATACTTCTGACTCCTCGGCAGAGGAGGGTGACAAGCGCGAGTCTTCTCGCTCCGGACGTGATTGTAAATCTGCTTCATGTACTGATATAGGTCCTCACAATGACCGTGCTCGTTCTTCCCGTTCGGATGACGTAACTTGTCTTGATTGTTCTACTAAATCTAAATCGCGGGCTTCCTCGGAAGCTCTTCCTGAAGTTTCTGCTCACCCTGTTTTTCGACGTAAATTACAACAAGCCCCTGGTAACCCAGCTGGTATAGCTTTAGATTGTATTGAAGATTTTACTCAGCAGGAGGTTAGTGACATTTTACAACGTTTTCGACAACGGCCTGGTGAGGCCTTGCTTACCTGGATGGTGCGTCTTTATGAACTTGGCGCTGCCGGTATTATGCTCGATGCTGTTGATTGTTTACGGTTTTGCTCTTTGAGTTCTGATTCTACGATTCAAGATCATTTTCGGAACTATAATGGTGCTGGTCAAATTACTTTGCTCCAGCTTGCGTCTGACGGCTGTAATCATAAATATCCAACTGAATCTGATTGGCCCACTGATGAGAAACCGTGGTACACTTTGCGCGATGCGTCGCAACGTTTAAAGGAGGAAGTCATGAAAACGGCTATCTTTCTTAGTACTGCTGATAGATTATTGGATGGTCTTTTAACATCTTCTGTGCGCAATCGCATTATCCGTTCTTCTCCCGTTGCTTACAAGCAGGTCATGATGACATTATTGATTAACCAAACTGGCAATCCTTTGTCTGCTGTGCTTGAGTCTGTTCGCCAGCTTGGTGAGCTGGGTGAATGGTTTAAACCTGAAAGACAATCTCGGCCTGAGGGTCGTACTGCTGGGGACTATAAGTTCTCTAGACGTGACATGTTTCTTGCTCTCATTGCTGATGGTGTCAAAAGGGAGGACATTGACGGTGAGCCTAATAATCGCTTATGGGATATGTTTCGTAAGCGTGGTTTAGATCGTAAGGAGGGTGCCCGTCGTGTGCGTAAGAATGAGTATGATCGTGGTTCGGATGACAGTGGTGATGAGAGGCGGCGTGTGGATTCTGATCGCCGTGATGATCGGCGTTATGAACGTGATGGTTCCCCTCATCGTAATGACGGGAAGGGGAGAGAGGATGATCGTGTGAAAGGGAGAGATGATCGTGTTTCCAACCGAGGTAGAGATGAAAGGAGTTATTCCCCTGATATGAGACAAAGAGTAGATCGTCACAAACTCTCTGACCGTAATTCGCAATTTTTTTAACATGACAATAATCCGTTTCGTACTGGAGTCGGATATGAACAAGACATTTTGATACCTAAGAAAACTGAGAGCATTTACCCTGATTTGTCTTGGTTGACGGAACGCGGGAAAAATGACTAGGAAATTGGTCAAGCTCCGGTACACAGGTGGGCTCACAGAGACAACAGACCCTATGTAGATATTGAGATTTTTTGGAAACATCGTAATATCCAAAGGGCCCGAGCATTAGTTGATACTGGGGCGGAGGCCACTTTAATTCATGGTAAATCAAAGAAATTTCGTGGACAGTCTTTCACAATTACTGGTTTGGGTGGTAAGGAAACACCCGCAGTTCAAACTGCGCTTGAAATTAAAATTGGTAGGATTCCTCGTAGAGAATACTCTGTGCTAGTCGTACCACTTTTGGAATATATTATTGGAATTGACATTTTGAAAGGCATGACTTTGTATTTGGATGATGGTTGTTATCAATTTGGATCTAGACAGTACATTTCGACCAGACCCGTTCGGGTTGGCCGCTTGCGAATGCCACCTATTAAAATCCCTTTAGCTACGAAAGTGATTTCTCAAAAGCAGTATCGTATTCCAGGTGGTCATGAAGAGATTACTGCTACAATTCAGGATTTGGTTGACGCGGGAGTCATAACTCCGGTCACATCTGCATGGAATAATCCCGTTTGGCCCGTGCGCAAAAGTGACAATTCTTGGCGCATGACTGTTGATTATCGAGAATTGAACAAGTACACACCTAAATAAACTGTTGCAGTGCCTGACATTGTCACGCTAATTCAGAGAATTCAAAAGCATCCAGGTACGTGGTATGCTTCTATTGATATTGCTAATGCTTTCTTTTCGATCCCGATTGACCCTGAATGTCAGGAACAGTTCAGTTTTACATGGAATGGACGTCAAATGACATTCCGGAGTCTTCCTCAAGGCTATGTGCACAGTCCTACGATCTGTCACCGGCTGGTGGCGGAGCATTTGTCTGAAGTGTCTACGAATCCGAGAGTTCAAGTCTGTCATTATATTGACGACATTTTGATTCAAGGTGAAACGCAAGACGAGGTACAGTCCCATTTAGATCAAATCCTTGACTGTTTGCGAGCGAAAGGTTGGGAAATTAACCCTGACAAATTACAATCTCCATCCCAGAATGTGAGATTTTTGAGAATTAATTGGCATGAAGGTCACAGAGAAGTGATCCCACAGGTAAAGCGAAAAATACTTGACTTTGCAGTTCCCAGAAATAGGAAAGAGACTCAATGCTTCATCGGCTTGTTTGGTTTTTGGCGCCAGCATATTCCCCATCTAAGTCAGATTTTGGCTCCATTGTATCGAGTCACTCGTAAAAAGAATGCGTTTGAATGGGGTGAGTCTCAACAGACTGCTTTTAATTTGGCTAAAGAAGCGATTCAGTATGCCTTGGATTTGTGGCCCGTGTGTGAAGGTGATGTGGATCTGAATGTGTCTGTGGAAGGCCTGTATGCCAATTGGAGCCTGTGGCAAAAGCAGGGCAGACAAAAAGTGCCATTAGGTTTTTGGACCAAAAAGCTACCTGAGGCTGGTGAGCGTTACTCACCCTTTGAGAAACAGTTACTTGCTTGTTATTGGGCTCTGGTGGATACCGAGCAACTGACCTTAGGCCATGCTGTGATTTTGAGGCCCGAGATTCCCATTATGCAGTGGGTTTTGAGTTCACCGAAGTCCCATCGAATTGGACATGCTCAGGAGGCTAGTGTGATTAAATGGAAATGGTACATTCAGGACAGGGCATGTGTGGGTCCGAAAGGTGTGGCGGTTTTACATGAGCGAGTGGCGCAGGCGCCCTCCAATGAGATTGAAAATGAGTGTTCGGTTCCCGTGGTGCAGGAGTCTCCCGTTAAGTGGGGTAAATCATTTGATGATCTGTCCGTGGAGGATAGAAAACATGTGTGGTTTACGGATGGTTCAGCGAAGTTCATTGGTGACAAAAGACATTGGAAAGCTGTTTCATATAACCTGATCACGCAGAAACTATTGAGTACAACTGGAGATGGTAAGAGTAGTCAGTATGCTGAACTCTATGCAGTTTACCAAGTTTTGAAACAGGAACTACCTGGCACATGTCATATTTTCACTGATTCCTGGTCCACTGCGAATGGACTGGCGGTATGGTTACCAACATGGCATTCTCATAATTGGGAATTGCATTCAAAAGAATTGTGGGGAAAGGAATTGTGGCAAGAAATTTGGGAGCTGCTCCCGCAGAGTATTGTAACGATCTTCCACGTGGATGCTCACACTCCAATTGACTCCCTTGATAAATTTTTCCATAACATTGCAGATGAAAAATCTAAAATTGCTGAGGCAGTGGTGGATATGCAAGATTCTGATTTGGCGGGATTGGCGAAGTGGGCCCACCAGAAAGCGGGACATTTTGGAGAGAAAGCCACTAGCAGGTGGGCTGCCGATAGAGGAATTCATATTCCTTTTTCTTTAATAAAAGATGTCATTCTACACTGTCCCATTTGTCAGCATTCTAGGAAAAAGGAGGTGCCTCACATTGTTCGAGGCCACTTGCATCGAGGTAAATTGCCCGCTCAAATTTGGCAGATTGATTATATCGGTCCGCTCCCTATGAGCAGAAATTGTCAATATATTTGTACAGTTGTTGACACTTATAGTGGCCTTTTGGTCACTTTCCCTTGTAAGAATGCTACCCAAGTGAATACCATTAAAACACTGGAGCTACTTATTCTGTACTATGGTGTCCCGTTCCAAATTCAATCAGATAACGCATCCCACTTTCGTGGAAGATTGGTGCAGGAATTCTGTGCGGAAAATAATATTGATTGGGTGTTCCACATTCCATATTACCCACAAGCTTCAGGACTGATTGAGAGAATGAATGGTTTGTTGAAAGAACAGTTGCACAAATTGACTGATGACCGATACAGCCAGTGGAGGGATGTCTTGTTTCAAGCTTTATTAATTTTAAATAATCGCCCTTTGTTACATGCTGAATCCCCTTTAATGCGTTTGTTTCCTCCAAATGTTGATGTGAAGCCTAATTCTTTATCAAACACTGTCATGTATTGGGAAATTACCCCCGGTGCTTTGGCTCCATGTAGAGCGACCCCAGGTTCCGCAGGCCTCGACCTGCATGCTTTAAATGATGCAAAATTTCCAGGAAAAGATCGAATCATCGTTGAAACTGGCATTGGTGTCTGTATTCCTGCCGGTAGTTTTGGATTAATTGCCCCTAGATCTGGCCTAGCCCTGAAAGGTGTACAAGTGCTCGGAGGAGTAATTGATAGTGATTATCAGGGAGAGATTAAGGTTCTCCTGCTTAATAGCAGTGAGACTGATTTGTTCATTAAAAAGTCTGACCGTGTTGCTCAATTACTGATTATGCCTGTCTTCAGTGGTGAGATCAAAAAAGGCTCTGCCCCAACATTGCTAACTGTGCGAGGACAAAAAGGCTTCGGATCGTCTGATCTTCCTGGAGCTAAGATATGGGTGCAATCGCCTAAAAATCCTCCTGAGCAGGCTGATATTATTGCGACCGGTCATGACAACACCGTTTTGGTGATGAAGCCAGGGAAAGATGGCTGGGAAGCTGTCCCAGCTGATAAATGTTACTTACGAGAATGATTAAGGCCTGTGTTTGTATTCTTTCAGATCATTCTCTGGACTGCTGCTGCAGGATGTGTCGGCGCTGGACTCCTTTTGGCCTGCTACGCCGGGAGAGGAGAGGATCCACCGACGCCGGTTGATGGGATACTGCGAGCTCCGCGGTCCGCGTGGGCCGCCTCGTCCAACTTCTGGATTACACTCGCAAAGCGGGTGACGAACTCTCCGCATTTCTGTCTTACCCCAATGAAATCTGTCACTGACATTTTAGCGACCTGTTTGGTTGCCGTCCCTGCATCTACTGAGACTTTGCGACATATTTTTAATATTTCGAATGCCCGACCTAATGTTATTCTGGGCGACTTTGCGGCCCACGAGTTTTGTCCTTCATGTACTGCTCTCCCAGACCTTGATATTCCTATTCACTCCCGAATTACTACTTTTAATATTACCCCTGGAGACCTATGTTTTATGATGACATGTGACCCTAAGGCTATCACCGAATGCTTAAAATTAAAGATTCAGGCCGCTACTTCTTTTTCAGCTCATCAACGGTTGCTGTGTTTAAAGAGACTTCCAAATTCGTGTCTTTCTGTAAGAAACAATATGACATGTCAACGTTTATTAGTTGCCCCTAGTTATTATCGTTCGATGTTATTGCCAGCTGGATGGCTGTTCTCCTGCGGGAATTCATCTTGGCCCTATATTCCTGCGAATATTTCTGGTGGCCCATGTGCCATCACTAGATTGAGCCTATTAATGTTTTCCTCACATCCTAATTCACATTCCCGTATTGTACGTGATTCAATATCATTGCGTGAGGATTGTGATTCCTCTGTTCACCTCTTTTCTAAATCTGAATACCTTGGTTTAGCTTTTTCTATTATTGGAGTGCCTGCATTGGCCGTTTATAATGCCAAGACAATCGGCAAAATGGCCTGTTGGATGGTTAAATCCATCAATCAGACATCTACTGTCTTATCTGACCTTTTATTAGATGCCCAAGGCGAACGTAGAACGATTTTACAGAACCGCGCTGCCATTGACTATCTTTTGTTGAAACATGGACATGAATGTTCTGATTTTGAAGGTCTATGCTGTTTTAATTTGTCTGACCATTCTAAATCTATCCAATCCCATATTGATAAACTTCACGACTTGACTGCAGAAATTAGACAACACATAGATCAGGGTTTCTTTGACTGGCTCTTTAATTGGCTGCCTGACTTACATTCTTTTCGACAGATTTTAGGGGGAGTTATTGTCGCTATTTGTGTCCTGATAGCTATTTGTTGCTTTATTCAGTGTATCCCTTCCCTACTCCAATTTTTTAGAATTGGTAAGAGACATAGATCAGTTAATTTTGTTTCCTACTATTCTTCTACTGATGTTAGTTCTATTTAGTTTGTGGTTAATAGACTGGAGTCAAGGGGTGTAATGTAATGGCTGCCCTTTTCTGGCTCCTTTAAGGGGAAGAATAATGGAGAGTGACTCCAGCCTATCACCCCCATAGCATAGGGATTAGGACTATAGACAGGGCCCCTGCCTTCCATATATTAGAGTATTTTCGTGTCACTTTCCTTAATGTAGGGCTTATGAATTTAAGTTAGGGGATAGATATATAGGTATTAGTCATGATCTGCTCATTTGCTAACATGTTAGGATATTTTCCATGGAGTTATGCATATTGTGGGCTCCGTAGGCCTTAAACGGGACAGACTCCATTTTGCTTTTTGCCCGGTAGCTCGAGAAGACTTTCTAGGTGAAGTGTAATGTTTTAGTTTCAAGCTGTTGTTCGCTTGGAGAGAACCGGCTCAGGCTGGCCCTTATCGAAGGAATGTATTTTTCTCCACACCGAAGACACAACTTCAGGCCGGCCGGCTGGGAACGTGTCCTTGGTACGGGGAGGTACAAGAATTTGGTGGGCGGCAGGTTACTGGCCGTAGCTTTCCATGAAGGAACGGGCTTTGATATTAGCGAAGGTGTTAGTCAGTTCGAGAGTTAGTCCGTAGGCGGCATCTAGCCGTTAGCATCTCTGCCATTAATTATCTCATGGCGGACAGTCGCTATCTTTGAAGTCCGAGAAAGATTTAAGACCGAAACTCTCTGAGAAAGACTGAAGGAGAATTAGCGCGGAGCGCACTGACACAGAGAGAGAGAGAGAGAGAGACGGTAGCTAATAACCAGCAAGGTTCCGGTGCCCTGGAGGGAAGCAGACGAGGTTGAGCCTAGCGGTGCAGACGTGTACTTGTGACGGCTGGGGTGTGACTGCAAGGCGAGCCAGGACACAGAGACGAGGAGGGAACCTAGATGACTGCCGAGTCCAGACTTCATATTAACCAGGTGACCTCCGTCCTTTTCCCATTTAGTGTGCACTCTAATCTTTACCTTTTCTTTGCAGAAATTATGTTGCATAGTAATGTAATATGTGTGTATTGCCAATAAATATCCTAATTCTTATAGAATTACAGTGTGCCTCATGTTCCTGTTCAATCTCGGTAAATGCATCTCCTAGTTGAGAGTTGTTTATGTGAGCGGATGTGAAATCCCGATCAGGTAAATGGTGATCGAACAAAGAGGGAGTGAGTGGACCTTTGATGTCAAGAATAGGAGGTACATTATATAATTTGGGGACCGTATCAAAAGTCATTATTATAGTTTTATCCCGAGTAGATAACTGAGACATTGTCCTGATGATTGTTCATAGGAATGTGGTCGTCGTTGATATGCGGCGTTAGTGAGAACGCTGGGTAGGAGACCAGCGTGTATACCCACAGGATTGTGGCTTGAATAAGTGAGAGCGTCAGGTGGGAGACTGGCGTGGAGATCTACAGGATTGTGGATCGTTTGGAAAAGGGAGCATTGGGTTCTGCAGGCCCATGTGTAGTCGCACCGGATTGTGCGCAATATCTGCCCTAGGGTAGACCGGTCTGGGTCGGGGGGCCGCGAGACCAACTGATGTGAATAAGACATTGTAGAAAATCTATGCATGTGTATTGCTATTCCCCATCCTTAGGTGTGATTTGTATATATACCTGTATATCTATCCATTGTGAATACGTTCAAAGGAGGGAAGGTGAGTACGTTTTGGCTGGGTCATAAGGGGCCCCTGGGGGCTGATCCCATCGAAGCGGAAAATCCAGCCATAACAGCCTCTGCATCAAACAATAACCATGGCTTAAATGTCAGTTTATCTCTTTCTTTTCTTTGAAATGACCTTTTCCTTATGCCCCATCATTGTCTTACTAATGTAGCACCTTGGGCAAAACCATATTGGCTAAACTAAAGTAACAGTTTGGATGCAGTAGAGACCTGGGCTAGCGGACTGTCAGGGAAAGGGTAATCTCTGAGACATGTTTCCTGGAACACAGAAACACACGGTTCAATGGGCAGCGCGTGAGTATTTATAAACTTAGATCAAATTGCTCTCTGGATACAAAACCCTTGGAGGTTTGAGATTTCTGATTTCCTAGAAATAAGCGTTTTCATTTTCCTAGCCCCAAGAATGGAGTCTAGTAAATCAATGAGAAGAGTCCTATTGAAATCCTGGGATTAAATGCCCCTGTTTCGTTGAAGCTCTGTCTCGCCGCACTATGATCAATTCATCAAGACGCTTAGGTCTGTAATTGTGCACTACACAAACCGAATGTCACCTTCACTTACTGGGAAGTTGATAATGGGCAGTGGGGCACATTATTAGCCATTAGAGAACTTTCTCCCCTACGTCAGCCATACACATCTTTATTTTTTTTAATCTTCTTTTTATTTAGCCATACACATCTTAAACTGAGAACTACAGTCAATTAATCTTCCAAATCTTCTAGGTCATTCATAGTACCATTTTTATACGTAGGGGATAATTACCAAAATGGTCTCCTTATGCTGCATAAAGTATTATCTTTATGTATAGGTGAGCATTGCCAACAGTCCTCCTTCTACTGCATGGACTAGCAGTGGCTCTTTATATTGCTTCTTTCTCCACTCAGCCTTAAGTTCAAGATCTTATCCCAAATGTGCTAAAAGACTGAACATTTCAAATACATGTAGTTTGATAGCTCCAACCTAAATTTTGAACCATTATCATGTGACTATATTCATTGTATAGCTGATGCAACAGTTTCTGTGGGATGTTTTCTAAACATTTTTATCACTCTCATATTTCCATTCTTCAAATGTCAGACTGTTTTTGGGTATATTCAGATACATTACTAAAGGAAGTTGCTTATGAATAACTGCAGAACTAAACAGAGGACAACAAGTTGTGAAACGACGAATAGTGCAAAATAACAGAAAACCTAAATAAAGGAAACACTGTTATAATTATCACCTTTGAGGAATTGCTTAACCTGCAATTGGGTTTTACTTCCTGAGGGTCAGACTTTGACCTTTGTACTTTTTTCAATGAAGGGCTAAGCTTCAGATCAGCTACACAATAACCCCCTGTTCAAGCACTCTATGTATGGACAATATACATAGACATGTCGGTTACTGGCCAGGGCGCAGGCTCATTAGCATGACTCTCGGCATAGAAGACGCAAGGATTAGGGATAAGAATTAAAATAGCTTTCAATCCACAAAACAAAAATATTTTTTATTGTATGATTGCCTAAAATCCTTTACAAATACAGTACATATTCCTTTCATAATTTAAAAAAATGGTTGGTTAAAATTGCATCTAAAAGAGTTATAACAAAGGTGATGGCTTTTACTTTATAAATCAGTGCAATGTTTTTAGTGCATCTAATAGGTAAGACATGATGCAAGATGATACAGTGATGATATTGCACGCCGACAGGAAGTGTGACTAGTGTGTTGTTGGGGGTTATTTCAATCCATCTTTGGGTGTTTTGGGTGTAAGGGCCCAGGCAACATACATGGCATCTTCGTTTCTAGCACATGCATCTGGGTAATATACATAGATATGATAATTGAGATGGGCACCAGCAATCTAAAGGCTTGAATATCGATGAAGAACCACTTGTACATTGGGAAAGAGGCATGAGAATATTGTCAGATGTCCTTGAACTGGATAAGGCTGTATGGCTCATGTGTGAGGGTTTTAATAAGTATTTTCTTTTTTAGATGGATTAAAGTATGGTAATTAAAGATAATTCATTTTGTAAAGATTGCGAGTACATAAAGGACTGAGTGAACTGTAATAAAGTTTAAGGATTTGAATTAAGGAACATTGAAGTAGAAGCCCACTTGGGCAGTAATAACACGATACTATGACAAGGCATTCAGAACATGATTCATTTGGTTGAACTGAAGTAGAATAATTGCCCACTTGGGCTAATACTATATTGTTCATGATTAATTAATTGATTATTTATTCCAATTTTAATTTAAGATTTTGGATCATGTCGGTTTGCGCATTTTATCAATTTATTAAGCTGATTCATTTCTTGATTGATTTTATGAAGTAATTTTCAAATATCACTTACTTCTTTTCATAGATATAATTTTGTTTATGTTGATAGCATGCAACACGCATGGTTACATGATGCTTTGTAATGGAAAATGACACCCGTACTTCTGTGAGCAAGGCTATGGATGTAGCCGAAATGCGTCAGTTCGCAGGTGATAAAGCATTTTTTCCAGGGGGAGTACCCCTTTGGAGTGTCGGAGCCATCTTTCTTATCTAGGAGAGGCATTTTGATATAAATAAATATGATGTCAGTCACTTATGAGTTGGCTGGCACACTGGCAGAGGTCTCTAAGAGTTACAGATAAGTATTAAAATAGCTTTCAACCCTGATTGGGCGTTTTGGGCGTAAGGGCCCAGGCAACATACATTTGTATTTGCAGAGACAATTGATACTGCAGAGGTGAACCCCTCAGTGTTCAGGTGTGGGCTGCCTCACTAATTGATGGAGATAGTCAGCCAATAGCTGGGCTGTTGGTGGTTACTAGACAGGGACATACTGGATGCGTCCCCTGCTAGTGGAATGTTATAATCCACAGATGTGAGAATGGCCTTAGGTTCTTGCAGAGCTACCGGGTCTTTCAAACAACACACCCACATGCATCTGGGTAATACATAGATATTTATGGCCTGATTTAGATCTCGGAGGACGGGTTACTCTGTCATAATGGTGGCAGATATCCCGTCCGCTGAAATAAACATCCCATTGTATCCTATGGGATTTATATTTCGGTGGACGGGATATCCGTCACTGTTGTGATGGAGTAACCCGTCAGCCAAGATCTAAATCAGGCTCTAAGGGCCAGATGTACGACCATTTTTGCGTGTGCAATTGGGTTTGCGAACCTGTTTGCACATGCAAAAAACAGCATGGGGAATGTACAAACCCTATTCTGCGAGTCACCATTTTTTGCGACTCCCTTCCTAATAGCGCAACCCTATGTAAGAATGTTTTGCGTCTGCAATTGTGGGCACAAAACACTTGCAAATGACCACCCTCTTCAAGAGGGTGGTAATGCACTCACAAAAGGGAAGGGTTCCCCAGGGGACCCCTTCCCCTTTGCAAATGCAGGGGTAAATATTTTTTTAGGGGCAGGCAGTGCCTGCCATTAAAAAATGAAATGAAAACGTTTCAATGTTTTCTTTTTAAATGCATCCCGTTTTCCTTTAAGGAAAATGGGCTACATTAAAAGAACTGCTTTATTTAAAAGCAGTCCCAGAAATGGTGGTGTGCTAAGCCCAGCAGGCCACCATACCTGGGAGGGCCTACCATTCCCAATGGGGTCTCAAATTGCGAGGGGCTCATTAATATTCATGAGGCTCTCAATTTGCGACCCCATTGGGAATGGCCAACAGTGTGAAATACACTGTTGTACATTGGAAATAGCGCCTCACAAATTACGAGTCGCAAAAAACTTGCAATTTGCAAGGAGCTATTTCCACGGTCGTACATCTGGCCCTAAGTCATTTACTAGTCAAGGAGCACTTCGAAGGGGGAGACATAAGGGTTAGAGCTAAGTATTATAAATGCTTTCAAAGCATTACTGGGTGTTTGGGGCATTAGAGCCCAGGCAGCATGCATTTGCTTTGCCAGATACTTTAATCATATATTCTCAGTGGATGCGATGTCAGAAAAGAAACAGACCGAAGAAAAGTGAGAGTGAAATCACTGGATGGGTAAGTTCATTGAAGAGGGTGGAAGCATTAGAGGGAGCGTTGGTGAGCAGCAGCCTTGGTCCAAGTGCAGGTAGGCACACCTGGATACTGACATGTCATGAGGAGAAGGAGGGAGCTGGTAGGCTGGAGTACAGGTTCATAATAGGCCCAGAAACTTGGAAAGGTGGAGTGGGACAAAAGTTGGGAAAAGGGGCTTGGGTGTCAGAGACGTTGATGGGTGGCTTCATTTTCTTAGGGGAAGGAGGGAGTTTCAGGGAATAAGATGCATTAGTTGCTGTTAGGGAAATAAAAGATGGCTCATGAGCCAAGCTTGCAAAACGGCAAGCTTCTTCCTGACTCAAGAAGCCACCTCCGGACAACTGGAAAGATGCGTCAGTGGACGTGCTGCCCTAATTCCAGGGCCCTAAGACTCGGGATCTTTATCAGTGGAAGAACTGATACGAATCTGTACTGTCCTCAAGAGTAGGGTGTCTTACGTAATGTGACGCACGGTGACGGCACGCATGGAGTCTTCCGGCAGGAAGAGACTAGAGCACAGCTGGCACGGATAGCACGCCTGCCTCCCTCGCGTGTGAACTCCGAGCGGGAACTCTAAACGGCTTTCCCCTCAAGGTTCTCAAGCAGACCATGAATTATTAATGAGCTGACGCTCACAGCAGACAAAGCACACTGTGCTGAACCAGAATTATTTTTATGAACTCACAGAACTTCAGCCATTAAATGCCCAGATGAGTGGTTTTGCTACGTAGACCGCTGCGTCAATGCCTATTGTGTCCAGGTGGCCACGAGGCATGTGTTGAAAGGAAGGCATGGAAACCCCCAAGCTGATGCACGCTGTTGTCAGGGGACATTACTGTCACCCTCTCCAACAACATCAACATTAGCTCAGTGGAAATAGGTGAACACACGCCGCTGCGGCACACACCTGCTTCCCTCTCTCTGAGCTCTTCTCCCAGGTATACAAGGCAGACAGCACTTCCCCTAGCCATTAATGCTCCATTAATGTTGACAACCAATGACCAGTGAGAGGGCAGGGGGCAAGGAGAATTCTTTACTAGATTTTCATTTCAGGGGAGTTCTGTGGGTGACGGAGCCAGCAGCGTAGCAAGGATGCCATGGGTCCTGGTGCATGCAAGGAAAATGCCCCCTTTGATTGATGTTCGTAAAATGCAGCATTGGCAGGTTCAATGGTGCCTGGTGCAACTGCACCTGCTGCATCAATAGTAGTTACGACCCCAGAGGGGGCTTCAGTAGTCGATACTGTAGGTGGTGCAGACTCATCATACATGTTGCCTTGGAAAGTGTCAACAGCTCACCAGTCTGTGATGAACCGGTGTAGATTCGTGCGATCCGGGCTAGGTGGACCAACACGATTCTCACCTCCCTTGGGAGAATCACTCTGTTGAGGCAGCTTCCGCAAACAACCGCAGTCAACTGTGTTTGTGCTGGCTTCCCCCGGAGCCAAGGGTCTCCTCTTATTTCATGGTGTTAAGCATCTCTTTCATCTGCACAGGCCACAGCAGCAGGGCGCACAGAGTGTTTCTTTCAGCCCTTTGGGGAGACAGCTACCTTCAAGGTCATGCCCTTGAAAAACGTGCTCTCTGCTAGTGCACCATGTCACCTCACAATTCAGACAAAATATAAATTCCCTGGCGCAAATGGCCGGTATTTAGTTTACTTTGTTAGACCCTGTCCTATCCCCATCCTGCACTCCTGTTCTAGCTCCACTGTCTAGAGAGTCCACAATTCTTTCAGCCCAGTCAGCTTTATTAAGAAAGGGAGTGAACAAAACCTGAAATCTGCCCAGCAGCCCCGGAAAGATGCATACATGGAGTTATCTTCTCATGACTGGGTTGGTCCTTGAATGCACATTGGAGTTCAGACTCCATCCAGCATCTGACCCTCTAATGTAGGATCAAGCTTGCATGGATGCAGACAGCCTGAATGAATGATGAGCCAGAGGATGGAAGCAGGGCTGGACTGGGAACCCAAAGCAGCCTATGCAATTTTCTAGCACCAGCCCCTGGGGTAGCACTGCCTGGCCCCGGGGGAGGCTGGACATGTTTGCTTGCTGCTTTTGTTACTGGGGGGCGATATTGCAGCACCTTTGCAAATCCGACCCCCATTAGCAAAACCGACTCCACCTGTGCAAAACCAGCCCCCACCCTTCCACCCTCCTGGGGAATTGCCTAATCCCGGGTATGGCCAGTCCAGCCCAGGATAGAGCAGCAAATTCTGTTATTAAGGACTGGCAGCATTCTGCCGGCCTTGCTAATATACTAGCCCAGCTACTTCTACCAGCCCATCTACCATGTACAGAGAATAGAAGGATCAGCCGTAGTCCAGTATACCTGGCAGTGTTCTTCTGGCCCAAGCATCATGCATAGAGAATAGACGCACAAGCCTTAGTCCAGTATACCTGGCAGTGTTCCTCTGGCCCAAGCATCATGAATAGAGAATAGACGCACAAGCCTTAGTCCAGTATACCTGGCAGTGTTCTTCTGGCCCAAGCATCATGCATAGAGAATAGACGCACAAGCCTTAGTCCAGTATACCTGCAGTGTTCTTCTGGCCCAAGCATCATGCATAGAGAATAGACGCACAAGCCTTAGTCCAGTATACCTGGCAGTGTTCTTCTGGCCCAAGCATCATGCATAGAGAATAGACGCACAAGCCTCAGTCCAGTATACCTGGCAGTGTTCTTCTGGCCCAAGCATCATGAATAGAGAATAGACGCACAAGCCTTAGTCCAGTATACCTGGCAGTGTTCTTCTCGCCCAAGTACCATGCATAGAGGATAGAAGCACAGCCGTAGTCCTGTATACCTGACAGTGTTCTTCTGGCCCAAGTACCATGCATAGAGGATAGAAGCACAGCCGTAGTCCCGTATACCTGACAGTGTTCTTATGGCCCAAGTACCATGCATAGAGGATAGAAGCATAGCCGTAGTCCTGTATACCTGACAGTGTTCTTCTGGCCCAAGTATCATGCATAGAGGATAGAAGCACAAGCCGTAGTCCAGTATATCTGACAGTGTTCTTCTGGCCCAAGTACCATGCTCAGAGGATAGAAGCACAGCCGTAGTCCCGTATACCTGACAGTGTTCTTCTGGTCCAAGTACCATGCATAGAGGATAGAAGCATAGCCGTAGTCCAGTATACCTGGCAGTGTACTTCTGGCCCAAGCATCATGCATAGAGAATAGACGCACAAGCCTTAGTCCAGTATACCTGGCAGTGTTCTTCTGGCCCAAGCATCATGCATAGAGAATAGACGCACAAGCCTTAGTCCAGCATTGCAGCAGTGTTCTGTGGGCCCAGCTACCATGAACCGAGGATAGAAGCAGCAACTTCAGTCCAATATGGCATGATGAGTGAGGTCAGTATTCAGCCACTGTAATTAAAATCCTATCACAGGCACAAGCTGCCTATTATGTGCAAGTATAAGGTCACTTAAGAAAACGGAATATCTGCAAAAGTGGTTCATTGCATTTAGTAATTTTCTTGGGCACTGGCATGCATGCAGCATTGCTATCTAAATATATCAAACTATGATTGGCTGAAAGGTGACTTGATCTGTTATGTCAGGATGTTCAAAGGGTAGATGTCTGAATGTTTGATATTACAGCTTGAAGGAATCGATCCTGATTACTAACTGGTAATCCACATTACAACAAGGCTGGCCTTACTAGTCAGAGTGCTTCAAATCTGCCCTACATTCGAAAGGTCTCCCTTTGTCTCTGCTTGTTGCCTATTTATGTCATTGAATTGAGACATTTATAAAGAGGAGCCCCATTCCAGCATTGTAGACCTACATGAAGTGATGCAAGTATTTGTAAAAAAAATATATTATTATTTGGGGTGGGTGACTACCCACCTCAAGGAGGAATCACAATCCTTGTCAGGGTGAACCCTGAAAGTTGCTAAATTAACCAGGGCTAAACCTCTTGGTAGCTATGGCACAGAGCAGGAAGGCTGAACTTAGGGCACTGTGTAAATTATTTATGCAGTACCAAAACAGTAGTAAACTCAAAATGCAAAACAATACAAATTCCATACTGGACTAGAAAATTGGAGTGAAATTTAATATACATAATGACACAAAATGATAAAAACTAAAGTAGGAGAATAAAAGATATGAACTTTTAAAGTTAAATGTATGAATAGAAACACAAAGTTACGATGATAAACAATGGTTGCAGTAGACTGTGACCTAGGCACACATTGATGCTTACCACACCGGAGTGTGGGTTTGGTACACCCACAAGTTTCATCCTAGTCAAAGATTGTACATTCTGATTTTAGTCTTTAAGTCCGATCTACCACAGGAGTAAACTTCTAAAGTCCCAATGACCTCAGGGGATGTCCTTGAGGTCCAGTCCAAGTCCATTTGCAACTGGTTAGCTGAGAAGTTGCAGGAAAAGGTCTCTTAAAGCTTGTTGAGTCATTTTAGCTTTAACAGGAGTGTCAGCCTTATGACCCTCGGACTCCACTTCTTTGGCCTGGGGACACAAGAGAGTAGTACCAGTCCTTCATGGCTCTTCTCAGGTCTCAAACAGCGGGTTCAGTCCTCTTTCGATCTTCATCAGGCCCAAGAGTGTTCTGAAGTGGGTGCCTGGAGGTGCCACACTTATGCCTGGCTAGTGGGTGGGAATGACTCATGGGCATGCCCTAGCCAATGAGGTAAAAGATCCAGAGGCCACTTTGGGCATTTTCAAGAAGGCAAAAGTCCTTGACCACACTAAATTTGGGCTCTGCCACTGAAGACAACCACACTATATCCTATATTCCACCTCGATTAGGAAGCCGAGCTGTTAACATCTTAACTCCTTCTACTCTGTCATTATCTGTACTATATTGGAACATAGCAGGTCTTTGTTCAAAGATCATACTTAAATCATGGTTGGACTTTGTATACACCCATCAGATAATATGTCTACAGGAGACCTGGGCAATAGACCCAATACATTTACAGGGTTATAAAACATACCAAACCCCAGCCAGCACTACCACCCATGGCAGATCTAAGGGAGGCCTAGCTGTGTACATCTCAAATAATTTGGCAGTAAAGAAAATCACTGTTCTCCATACCACTTTGAATTTTCAAAATATAATGGTTATTTTTAACAAATGTACGTCATACTGTTTTATTAATTTTTATAATAACCTATCCCTTGTAGACTGTGTGAAAACTGTATCTGATATTTCCCATCTCACAAACGAGCAACGATCCAGGCAACCATCACCTGCCTGTAATGTAATATGGGGGGGATTTTAACGCCCCACTGTGCATTAATTATAAGAAAGGCATCTGTGGGCTTCTAGATGAAGAGGATTGTCCATTGACCCATTTTTCGCACTCCCATTTAGGTGATTCCCTCAATGACAGTCTCATCTCATTAGAATTGATGTACGCGAATGATCTTGTAGACCCCCCTGTAGATTTCAGACCCACATTCCACGGTAGGGGCTTGTCAAGCACTATAGATTTTATTTTATGTTCTTATATTTTAAAGGGCAAACTCCATAAGTTCACTACAGGCTCAGACATATCAAGCGACCACTTTCCAAACAGTATTACCCTCTTGATTACCATGGATGACTTTCATCCTAATAGGATGAGTTTACTGACTCAGCAATCTTTGGCCATGGATAGAACCAATTGTTTTTCTGTGAAATGGTCTAAGATTGATCCCACAATAATTACCAGTAAGGTCATATCCAAGGCCCTTCCTTGGATAAATACTTGTTTGGCAGATGAATCCCACCTGAGTTGATTTTATCTAGTTTCCAGGAAATTCTAAAAGTTACGAAGGCCGAACTATTCCGTCACCACAAACCCGGCAAACAGATTTTTCCAAGATGGTTTAACTCGGCCTGCCGTAAAGCACTATCTGCCTTAAAAAAGGCATTACATAATCCAGTTAGAGACAAAATTGAAATAGCCAAACTTAGAATAGAGTATAAAAAGGCTCAAAATAATTATAAAAAGGATCAAAAGAAAAATCTATGGGCCCAACTACACGCGAGTTGCCGAAGTAAGGACAGCTCTCAGTTTTGGCGTGTAGTCAAATCTCCCTTCCTGGCTGATGTAAATTCACCCCAGCACCTGGACGTGGCTGTGACTGCAGACGAGTGGGTGACCCATTTTTCAAAGATCTTTGGTGGTTCCCCCGTGGGCAGCACAACACAGGCCAAGCTGACAGCCGACCTCTCTAAGATGCAGGTATACCCAATAGACCTTCACTTCAGCCTAAGCGAGGTCATACAAGCTCTATTGTCCTCAAAAACCGGAAAGCCCCCTTGCCCTGATGGAGTCCCTCTTGACATCTTCGTTACCAACATAGATCTGTGGTCCCCCATCGTCACCCAGGTGATGGCCGCGGTCTCAAAAGTTGGTCTATTAGACTCCTGGTCCTCTTCTATACTCCTCCCGATTTTTAAAAAGGGCGATCGAAACAACCCAGCCTGTTACAGGCCCATCTCCCTCCTGGACTCCATGGGGAAGGTCGCGGGACGTCTGATCCTGGAACGCCTCCAGGACTGGGCGTCGGAGAACAACGTCGTGACCGACCTCCAGTATGGTTTCCAGGAGGGGCTTGGTACTGTTGAACAGGCTTTAAATTTAACCCTCCTAATAGGCAAGTATGTGGGGGCAAAAGGGGGTAACCTGTACCTGGTATATGTCGACCTCAGTGCAGCGTTCGACTGCGTGATACATTCCAGGCTGTGGTCCATCCTAGAAGAATTGGGTGTTGATCCTTCACTCATCAAGTTTTTACATGAGCTCTACTCCGATGCCACGGCTTGTGTAAGATACGGGATAGGTGGCGAACTCTCGCCCTCCTTTCCAGTAACAAGAGGAGTTAGGCAGGGTTGCGTCCTGGCTCCCTTCCTGTTTAACTTATACACCAACGGGCTGGAAACAGCCATGTTAGCAAGGAACCAGGACCTACCAACTATTAATCACCGCCCCATCCCTGCACTACTCTACGCAGACGATTCCGTCATATTACCTAGAACGCTAGTCCAGCTACAAAAACAACTGGATAAATGCTGCCAGTTTATGCTCCCTCTGGGGTTAAAAGTGAACAAAAGCAAAACCTTTGTTATGTATACAGGGCCTAAGGTAAAGAATTCTAAACCTCTTTATATTGAGCAAGTTAGATTAGAACGAGCCAGGGAATACCCATACTTAGGTATTTTAATTGACGACCAATTATCTTGGAAAAGAGCTATGGCAAGCAGGAAGCTGCTTTATCAGAGAGCAACTTTGGCGCTTGTTTCTTTTTCCAAGAAATTGGGCAAACCTGCCCCATCTGAGTTGCTTAAAATTTACCATGCCAAATGCCATAGCATAGCAACTTATGGCGCAGGCGTCTGGGGCTATGTACCTACAGACGAGTTGCAAAAAGTCCAAAATGGCTTTTTAAAATACCTACTGGCACTTCCACAAAGTGCTCAAATTTATGGTTGCCATATCGAGCTTGGCATTGACTATCTATCAGATAACATCAAATGTCAGCCAATCCTCCTATGGCACCGTATCTGGAACAAGCCACAATGTCATTTAACACGCTCTTTGATTTCCGATTGTTTAACTATGGTGTGCTGGAAAAAAATTCCATGGTTAACGTATGTTTCTAACTTTTTAAAGGACCTGAACCGCACATCATACTTCACTGAGCCTTCCTCATTGGTTGATATCAGCAGAGGTGCTTTGAAAAACCTCTGCCTAAATCACCTAAGGGAACTACGTCTCTCTTGTGAAGTAACCAAGCAAACTAATGTGCAAGCACTGATGGTCCAAGTTTCCCCTGGTATCCAGCCTTACCTTACCCTTTACCTCTCCAATCACGAAAAATATTTACTAACTAGGTTTCGTTTTAATTTATTTTTTCGTCTTGTCACTTTCCCCACTGTGTCAAACTGGTCCCATGACTTGATTAAATGTCCGTGTGACAGAGTCTCTCCCCAATCGACCATCCATCTTATTTTGTTCTGTCGTTACTATGAGCAAGCGCGTAAGCGTTGGATTATTCCACTTTTACGCCAAATGGGGTTGAGGACCTGTCGACCAGCATTCTTTGCACTCCAGCTGTTAGATTCACAATTCGTAGCAAAAAATGTAGCTCTTTTTCTAAAATCATGTTTGACGACTCATAGCAAAATGGGACTACCGTCTCTTTGATCTTATGCTTAACTGAATCAACTTGTAAATAGATTTTATGTAAAGTCTTTTAAATGCCACTTTGTAATGTAATAATGTGTTTTTATGCAACTGTATTCAAATTGTATGATGTACTTTTTATGATTACCCAAGCGTTAATCGAATAAAAGTTTTGAACTTGAATGTTTGATATTACAGCTTGAAGGAATCGATCCTGATTACTAACTGGTAATCCACATTACAACAAGGCTGGCCTTACTAGTCAGAGTGCTTCAAATCTGCCCTACATTCGAAAGGTCTCCCTTTGTCTCTGCTTGTTGCCTATTTATGTCATTGAATTGAGACATTTATAAAGAGGAGCCCCATTCCAGCATTGTAGACCTACATGAAGTGATGCAAGTATTTGTAAAAAAAATATATTATTATTTGGGGTGGGTGACTACCCACCTCAAGGAGGAATCACAATCCTTGTCAGGGTGAACCCTGAAAGTTGCTAAATTAACCAGGCCTAAACCTCTTGGTAGCTATTGCACAGAGCAGCAAGGATTAACTTAGGGCAATATGTAAATTATTTATGCAGTACCAAAACAGTAGTAAACTCAAAATGCAAAACAATACAAATTCCATACTGAACTAGAAAATTGAGTGAAATTTAATATACATAATGACACACAATGATAAAAACTAAAGTAGGAGAATGAGAGATATGAACTTTTAAAGTTAAATGTATGAACAGAAACACAAAGTTACGATGATAAACAATGGTTGCAGTAGACTGTGACCTAGGCACACATTGATGCTTACCACACCGGAGTGTGGGTTTGGTACACCCACAAGTTTCATCCTAGTCAAACATTGTACATTCTGATTTTAGTCTTTAAGTCCGATCTACCACAGGAGTAAACTTCTAAAGTCCCAAGGACCTCAGGGGATGTCCCTGAGGTCCAGTCCAAGTCCATTTGCAACTGGTTAGCTGAGAAGTTGCAGGAAAAGGTCTCTTAAAGCTTGTTGAGTCATTTTAGCTTTAACAGGAGTGTCAGCCTTATGACCCTCGGACTCCACTTCTTTGGCCTGGGGACACAAGAGAGTAGGTCCAGTCCTTCATGGCTCTTCACAGGTCTCAAACAGCAGGTTCAGTCCTCTTCCGATCTTCATCAGGCCCAAGAGTGTTCTGAAGTGGGTGCCTGGAGGTGCCACACTTATGCCTGGCTAGTGGGTGGGGATGACTCATGGGCATGCCCTAGCCAATGATGTAAGAGATCCAGAGGCCACTTTGGGCATTTTCAAGAAGGCAAAAGTCCTTGACCACACTAAATTTGGGCTCTGAGGGCTGTGTGTGTGTGTGTGGGGGGGGGGGGGGGACCCCAGTTCTAACACTAAAAATCCAGTTTTAGACTGTCACTATACCCACAAATAAAACCCTGGGACAGGAGACTGGTAGGGCAAACGTAGGGTTTACCAACAAGCAAATAGTGGATACACAAGAACTGTTTTGGCATCTATTTTCCTTCCTTTGAAATGTGCCCCAGTATTATATGTAAAATTTAGAGACAGAATTCTAGTAGAACAAAAGTGTAGTTTTCAGCAGCCAAACAGTAGACACACAAGAATTGTTTTGGCATCTTGGCCCTCTTCATTTTAAGTGTGCCCCCAGTATTATACATAACTCCCAGTACACACGTGGAGCTGGATTTGACATTTAAGCAAGATCAGCCACTGTAATGTCAAAAAGGATACTCACAACCCCACCCTGAATATTCATCTCTGGCCATTTAGGTCAGCCTATTGTTTGGCCCTGAGAAGCACCTTTTTGACACCTATTCAAATATTAATTGCTGGTTGGCAGAAGTGAGAAAGCAAATTCAGCCTTCAAGAATGTCAGGCAGAGAAAGGTGATTTTGTAAACGTTATTTTCCATAATATTTATAAAAAATCTGATGTCACCATTGAATTGAATTTTTAATATCTATTCAAAATAGTTGTTTAATTATTTCCTACTTAGCCCCATTGCCATGATACAGTATTAGGGTTTTTAATCTGCACTCTGGTTTTCAACATAGGACAGTTAGGCCTACCGCAGTGAAAAAAAGGTTTTGGGTGCTAGTCAAGGACATGCTAATATTTAGGGCTTCATTTTCATCTCGGCAATCAAGCCGTTGATCTACCAGGGTGACAGAGAAAATACCTTCCTCTTCCTGGTGGAGGTCCCGACTGGCAAATTAATAAATGACCACCAAGCTGGTGAAAATTTATAAAATATTGACAAGAACCGCCAGCATGTCTGTTCCTGTCAATGCAATCCGCTGTTTGGTGCAGGGCACAATGCCACCCTACATCAAATAGTATTTATTTTTTTTCAAAAAGAAACTACCAAAACAAGATTTTCTTTTTGAAAAAAAAAAAGTAATGCCCCTTTGCCATGGGAGTTATCTGCCATGGCGGAAGGATAATTAGTTGGCTTTTACTGCCCATCACCACCAGCATTTGGCTGCAAGTGACAGACAGTATAAAAACTGGTTAGATGTCCGCCATCCTGATTGAGTGGGCGGATATATAGCCATTTCTTCAATGGCCCTTACTTCTTTGGGCCATCAGAGAGGTTTGGCAATGTGGTGACGGAGTAGTAATCGCTGTAGGCACACCGAAGTTACGCCTGCATTCATGTTGGTGGTACATATGCTCCATTGCTGTTGCGACGGAGTATACATACTGCCAATTTATAAATGAGGCCCTAAGTTTGTACATGTCCTACTTTAAAATACCATGAAATAAACCTTGTGGGCTAGAAAGCCTACATAGGGATGACTTATTAATATTTAAAAAGGAGGTTTTGGCCTTTCAAAATGTTTTGTTTTGACAAGTTGAATTGCAGTTTTTATACTGCTACATTCAGGCTACACTGGTAGACCTGAAGCCATGTTTTACATTGTCACTGAAGTGGATGGAACAATTTTTGCTGCAGTCTACTGTTGACATTGAACTTCCTGGCCCTGGGTACATTTTGTACTACATTCAAAGGACTGATAGGTAAATTAAAGATATCAATTAGGAAGATGCCAATTTGACCATGCTTAAAGGGGGCAAAGGCACTTACTATGGGACAGCAGGGGTAAAGTGCAGAGTTCTAAAACCAGCAAAAATGTAGGGCCGATTCACAAAAGTAATCAGACAAAATCCTAACTTTACGACTTTCGGTATTCACCAAAGGCATTTAGGAGTAGTAAAGTTAGGATTCCTAACTTTACTAATCTAAACTGAGACAAAATCCTAACTTTACTATTTTCTGTATTCATAAAAAGCATTTAGGGCCCGATTCACAAAAGTAATCTGAGACAAAATCCTAACTTTACGACTTTCGGTATTCACAAAAAGCATTTAGGAGTAGCAACATTTGGATTCCTAACGTTACTACTCCTAAACTGAGAAAAATCCTAACTTTACAACTTTCGGTGTTCACAAAAGGCATTTAGGAGTAGTAACGTTAGAAATACTAACTTTGCTACTCCTAAATGCCTTTTGTGAATACCGAAAGTCGTAATGTTAGGATTTTGTCTCAGATTACTTTTGTGAAGCGGGCCCATTGGGTCCAGCAAAAGGCGAAACATCCGGGGTGACTATGCAGAAATAATGGATTTCCTACGTGAGTGTGTTGGATTTGTTCTTTACCATATGCTGCTGGGTTATTTCTAAAACATTCTCATGGAAAATAGGTGTAGGTGCTACATCCATAATGCTGTGTTGCCTCTTTGCTTTCCAGCTGTTATTTTTGTGTTAGTGTGTGTATGTATGCATCTCAGTTGGGACCGGTGTCTGGTGTTTCCTACAGCCTTATGCTCATTGATGGCTGATTAGGATGCACATTGGTGGTACCTTCCCATTCTTTCATATGAGTTTTATTACCTTTGTCATTGTCATTGTTTTGGTTATCACAGTGTGTGTGTTGGCCCATAATCATGTCCTTCTCTGGTGTTGCTTACGTTGGTTGCATCTTGCAATCGGAGGGTGGCCTAGTGGAGTCAATTACACCAACACCCACACGCACTAACACACGAATCACATTCACACCCCAAAAAATACTGCCAGGTAACATGTAATTTGTGACAACCTCGTTTTACGTCACTCTCCAAGTGCTAATAGAAGCCACAATGACAATACTTCCCATGAAACTGTGAGAGCACACTCATTTACTCAAATTAATTAACAACTTGAAAAACCCCCAAAATGCCTGATTATGAACACTCCTTTATAATTTGAAACACTCCCTTCAACTAACCTGTTTTAATAAGAACACTGCACACAAACTCCCCTGAGCTCATCTTGCACGACCACAGGCTGATGGCTGTACAAAATGTACCAAGGCTGTTTCGCCCTGCAAGAGGAGCTAGTTGGAAATCAAACTACACCTGGCACCTTCCTTAATTTGAGAAACCAGAAGAGGGTATTAGCGATGGGAACTCAAGAAATACAAAACTTCATTGTCTGGGACTATATCCGGACATATCGTCCAGCAAAGGCGGCTTCAGGGACATATGCTGCACATGATCAGAAATAATTTTAAATCTAAAATAAGGCACAATAACTCCACTATGCATATCAGAGCAGATTTTTTTCCTTGCTCACCACCATTAAGTTGGCGAGCGCGAGCGAGGAAAATCTTACTCCAGACCACCTCCTGGCAACATTTCTCAAAGCTGGCAGTCGGGGATGACCTCTACTGCTCGCAGTGAGAAACATTCTGTTCGTGTTGAGGAAGCTGACCCTTGAGTAGAACATCCACTTGAGCGGCAGAAAGAAGCAACTGGTGACTTTTACGCTGATTTTCCAGCACGGGACAAACACCCGGCGCTAAAAATCAGCGTGAACAGCATGACCTAACGCACTCCTCCGCTTGCGGAACTCCGCCAAGTGCGGTGGAGTTTTTTGGTCACTATGTGGAACTCCGCAAACTCCGCCCAGGCCTAATTATATTGTCCCTAGATATGTGTGTGGGTGATGCAAAGCACTATGATACCTTACATTGGGATTAGTAGCGCTATAAAAGAATTAAGTAAAAAAGTAATTATCAAGTGCTGTTTAAATTGTTATTTGTGTAAGTACTCATACAGGCTGATATACCTGACATTCTTACAGTGCATGCTTATGTCTTATATACAAGGTGTTAGCAAAGTAAAAAAAACTGCTTCCAAATCATAATTTCTCTTTAGTACTTATGAAGTTATAGGAAGATGTGTGCCTTTGTTTCCATCCATGCCATTGTCATCGAGGTGTTAGGCTCCAGGCAAGCTCTCAGCCAGGACGATGCTGGAACAATAGGAGGCCTTTCTTTTGCACCCAGCTGGAAGTGAAATAAGAAAGTTCCTTTACCACATGCAAGTTGCTGCTCAGAACGGAAAGCAGACACCGTGCAGTGCTGTTGAATGTGTCCCGGTGCCTGCAAATTACACCAGGAGGAATTCAGCATATTTCACTGGGGCCAACCGGATCCAAGAACCATCTCAAAAAAGCAGCTCAATCTAGGATCTAGTTAGATCCCCCTTATGTCCTGCACTGCATGACAGCTGTCTGCTACGCAAAGTAACAAGAGAAGCTCTAAAGACCCCCCAGAAGGATAGATAGATAGCACTACCTCTCTCACCATTACATAACACTACTTCTTTGACTACTATCCCTTCTACAACCACCTCAACCGTATTATCTAATTGTCCTTTACCTGATCAGGTTATTTTTAATCGGTAAAATTACCATTACCTTAGTACTATCTGGACTGTCCATTTTGTACAGGACTTCAGTGCTGATACCAAACCTAACTGAATACTTTACCAGTAAACCATATTCAGTTGTTTTAAGGTTAAATAAATCAGTTTCAATAAGATTACATAAAATTAATTTGAATAATGTACCCAATGCTTGTTTGTGTTGCTAACCGTTAGTCTATCTGCCAGCTGTGATACACATATCAATATTTATATTTAAGTACATGCATTTTCTCCATTAAATTAAGCGCATGTTAGTTTTCTTTTACATAAGCCTTACAATATTTTAACAATAAAAAATAAATAATAAATTGACGTTAATTAAGTTAATTATTTGAAGTACTGTTACACTCCTCCAAATGCTTCTCTAAACATAACCTGCATTAAATATATAATTAAATGAATTACATTTGAGTTTTAAATTAAATATGGTATGTGCACTCTAATCGTGTAATGTTAATTCTAACACTAACCAAAATGTATTATTTATTGTGACAGCTAAAAATAGCATGAATTCGAAATCTAAACTTTTCTCAAAACAGTGTTCATTTTCTTTTATTGAATTATTTTCAAATTGCTTTGCATCATTTTTTGTAGCTTAAGGGACTGATGTTGCAAAGAGTCTGGTTTTTTATACACCACCTGTTTTGTGACTCCCACCTTCCTTTTAAAATGTCTCTGACACACCAATCAGTCACTGAGCAAAATAAAATGCCAATTTTTAGGGACCCTTAAAAAACTCCCGCCTCATTAAAATTCATGAGTCAGGAATTCTTTTATGACGCTCTACTAATCCCTGAAAATGCAGGGATGGAAACCCGCGAGAGATAGCCGCCATCCATATCTGCATTGGCATTCAATGCTGACATGCTTTTTAGAGGAGCCTCTGTATCTTAATACACAGGGATTGGACTGAAAAAACATAAAAATTGAGACGTCAGAGAATGGCAATGGTCGAAGCATACAGTGGTCTCCCTGACAACTGTCTGCCCCCCAAATTCCCAAATTCACAGTGTGGAAACCATCCCACGAGGACAGCTTCCCCTTTGTGAATGGACACCATCCCTTTTGGGAGATTGTATGTCATCTATTGTTTGCAACCACGTTTGTGGTCACAGCCATTGATACATTGCAGTGTGAAATGTGATGAATGAATGAATACATTAATGAATATGCCATTTATAAAAAGTGCACAGCTGTCAAAAGATGTCCCGGCGCTTATAGCAAAATGAAGAGGTGAGCAGCTGCAGGGCCGGCTCTAGGCATGTGCAAGCTGTGCACCTGCACAGGGCCACCAAACCCCAGGGGCCACCACGCAAAAATATATTATATCTGAGGATGGATACTTATTTGCGTGGTGGCCCCTGGCAGGGATTTGGCGGCCTCTGGCTCTGTTCCACTTCTAAACTCCCTGACCCCCTCCCCTCTTTACTGGCCTGCGCGCTCCGCCCCGCCCGGACCCCCTCTTCCGGGCCCCCTACCTATGCTCCCTGCCCAGGGCCACCATGAGCCTAAAGCCGGCCCTGGCAGCTGTCTACAAAGACTCATAGGACTGTAGTTACGCAAGTTTTAACCCTTTTCTTCAATTAGGGGTTGTCATTGGAGGCCTGGATAGATAATAGCAAAGCATTCCAAAGTTTGGAAGCTAGGTAAGAAATGGACCAGCCTCTCAGCCGGCCACGACCCACCATAGGAGCCACAAGCAACATTTGATCTTCAAGATCTGGGGTGAACATAATGCTGAATTCTATTACTAAGGTAGACAGGACCTTTGTGGTGAAAAGCACAAAAGGTAAGCAGCAAGCTCTTAAAAGAATTACGCTTGTGAACCGGAAGGCAGTGTAGAGATGTTAAATGATCAGAGATAAAGTAATGTCTAGGAAATTTACGAACCAGCCGGGCAGCAGCATTCTGAACCAGCTGAAGGCACTCGAGAAGGTGGTCTGGTAGGCCGAGATAAAGAATGTTCACATAATCAAGGTAGGAGGTAATCAAAGCATGCATGATAGTTTTCCTGGTACATTCTGGGACCAGATTCAGGAATTGATTTAGACTTCTTAAAATCAAAAAGCATGTGACAGAGACAGCCTTCACCTGGGCAAAAGAAAGATCTTTATCAAATCTGACCCCTATATTCCTGGCCTGCTCCACCAGGGAAGGAGAAGAACAAAGTTCCACAGGCCACCTAGCACCAGTCATGGTCGGCATGGCTCACAGGGCGGGGGCTGACGCGGGGGGGGGGGTTACAGGCGAGTGGTGGCATGGGGAGGGAGGTTGCGAGGGTATTTATAATACCATTTTATATTTCTGCTTCTCATACTGCAAGAAAGCAGTAGGGCAACGCTTCTCCTCCCACTTAGAGGAGCCGCCACTATCCCAAAGACAGGGGGAGCAGCGGAAAAGTTTAACCTCAGTTTTAGATGCATTCAGCCATAGACAGCTCTGCTTCATCCAGTCTGCCACTTGCACTATACAGGATGGAAAAACTGTTGTAAATTGTTATTTGACTCAGAAAAAGACAGCAGGAGCTGAGTATCATCTGCGCAGGACATCACTTTGAACGCAAGAGGCTGCATGATTTCAGCCAGTGGAGCCATATATTCATTACCAAGAGTGGGACTTAGGGCTGCCGCCTGAGAAACACCATAAGGGAGAATTTTTTTGTCACAACACATTTTATTAGATGTCCTGCCAGAATATGGCCCAGAGAGCAGAATACATATACAATTAGGCTTTCAAATATTGGCATGGCATTGTTCCCAGTGTTTGGACCACGCATACTTGCTAATAAAGAAAGAAAAATACAAGTCAGCAACATAACACAATGCGCTTTGCCCCACCGGTGCTCCCCGTGCCCACCCAGCCCGTGTCCTACAGTCCACCAAATTCATGAGTTATGAAGCATTATGTGTGTCCAGACCATATTGTCGAACTTCAGTATCTAAATGCCTGTCCACAGAGGCAATGGGTTGAAGAAACAAACCTCACTAGTCTGCCCACCGCTGCCAGATTTTGGAATGTTTCTGTGGGCATCCCCTCGCTTGAAATACAGGTAACTCTCATACAAAAAGCCATGCCCTTCTTCCAAACGCCTAGTAAGGGAGGAGATTCTACCTTCCATAGTCTGGCTATCTCACTTTTAGCGAGGGTAAGACCAAGAAATAGCGGGTGGCATTTATATATGTTACCCCAAATCCCATCAGTGCTATGTATTGGAAATAATTTTGGGGACATGGGAAGGTTCCAGGTCAAAACCTCAGCCAGGTACACCACAATCCCCCTCCAGAACCGAGGGAGTGTGCTTCAGGCCGACACTGTATGTAAAAAGGTACCATATTCATTGACACACAGCATGCAAATGGGGGAAGCAACAAGTGCAATTCTTCAAAGCCTGTGCCGAGTATAGTGGGCACAATGTAGATATTTAAATTGAATTAGTTGCAGACGAGATGAGATGAGATCGCAGCCCCGCGTGGGGACTCCAATGCCTCTGTCCAGTCATCATCACCGATATGTCCTAAATTACTCTGTCATGCTGTCCAGAGGGCATCTAAGGTGGTAGTACTATTAATGATTAAGGATTAATAGATCTATTATGATCACCACGTTCTCCCATAAGATGTTTACCCGGGTTAAACTCTGGAAGGGCCCTAAGACCATTGATGTAGGGGATTAAGGCGTGGTGAAGTTGTATGTACTTATAAAATTAGCTGCGAGGCATGGAGAATTTGGATTGTAGTTCTTGGAACAATTTAAGGATAAGGCTGCACATAACGTCTCCTAACGAGGAAATGCCAATATTGTCCCACCCCTGAAAACCCGGTACGTCTGCTACTTAGGAATAAGTCTGTTCTGTCACAACAGAGTCTCTCATTTAAGATGATTCCCTCACCCCATCCTACAAAGGGACTGCTTCCAAACCAGAATCCCTACTCTCGCAGCTGTAGGAACAGCTCGTACATCTGATCGGCCATAAAAATACGTGTGAAGGGATAGATCTCAAATTATCCAGCATTCGACTGCATATGCTGGGGCATCCCTTGGACTAAACCACTAACCACAACTTGTTAAGTGTGAGGCTGCATGGTAAAACTGGATATCTGCAGCTGCAATACCTCCACAGTAGTTTGATTGGAATCAAGTACACAGAGACCCTCAGGGAGAACCCCCCCCCCAAAAAAAACTTGTCTAGTGTCTCATTGATCTGTCAAAACCGCGTAGTGGGGATTGGGTAGGGGTGGTTCTGTAGTTGACCAAGGAGGCGGGGAAGAGATACCATCTTGAGAATGGCAGATTGGCCATAGAGGCACAGGGGCAAATGTGACTATGATCTAATCTCAGTCTTCACTCGCTCCGTCAAAGGGGCCAAATTGCAACCCCAAGAGATAGACTGGCTGCCAGAAAAGAAGACACCCAGATATGCACCGGGGCGAAGGGGTGCCGGGACGCCCCTTTGCTGGGGCATCTGTGCGCTATAGAAGTGTTATTAACATAGCATAACATAACATATTGCAGGTCATGTACTTCCACGGTCTGCCACCTGATAACCCCCGCAGTGGCCATAATATAGACTTGACGACATTCATATATATATGTAGTCCTGTTGTTTCCCCGAATACTTGCATTTTTTGAAGGAACCTGGGACCAGATTTATGTGGGTCTGTGAAGAAGAACAGAACATCATCTTCATATAGCACGATGCGGTCCGAGGCGTCAACTCTAACCCATGCTGCTAATGGTTGCATAGCCAAAGAAAATAAAAGAGGGGAGGGGGGCAGCCCTGTCTAGTGCCACGTCTGATGGGGAATGGGGAGGAGACCAAGCCTGCCACACACACCAAGGCCGTTAATTCGGTGTAAAGTAGATGAATTTTTTATTTTATTTTAGGTTTTTATAGAGCGCGTAGTCACCCTCGAGTATCCCAGCGCTGAAACCTCGGACTCCTAAAGGAAGGGGCAGGGAGAAGCTACAGATGCATCAGTGGAAAAGGAGGGTTTTGAGGGATTTCCTGAATCGTAGGAGGTTTGGTTCAGCTCTGAGACTCGGGGGGAGCGCATTCCATTTTTTGGCTGTGTTGACTGAGAAGCGGCGGCCGCCTATGCGGGCCTTCTTCACCCTAGGGACAATGATAAGGTTTCCCTGTTCTGATCGGAGCGCTCTCGTCGGTTTGTATGGAGTGATCCAATTTTTCAGAATAGGGGGGCCGGCGTTGTGCAGAACCTTGTGGGCTAGGCAAAGGGCCTTGAAAGCGACTCTTTCCCTCACGGGGAGCCAATGAAGTTTCTTCAGAGCTGGTTTGGCTGAAGTTCTTGCTGGGGTGTTCGTGAGTAGGCGAGCTGCGGCGTTCTGGGTCTTTTGCAGTATTTGGAAGGTGGCTTCCGGTGCTCCAAGGTATATGGCGTTGCTATAGTCTAGCCTGGATAGAACTAAGCCTTGGATCAGCAGCAGACGGGACTGGGGTGGTAGTAAATGTAATGAATGTAAGAGAGATAGTGAGGGCCCATGTTCAGGCATCACAGAAGTGCGAATAGATAGGTCCAGCTAACAGAATCAAATGCCTTATCTATATCCGCTAATAGTAGGGTGGCTGGACATCCCAAGCAATCCACGGCAGCTATTGCATTATGTGCCTGAAAGATGTTGTGGCACGTAGCACGACGAGGCATGAAGCCCTCCTGATCCGGAAGCACCAGGTCGGCCATATGAGGCATCAATCTATTGGCGAGGGCCACAGCCTCTATATTTACTAGTAAGATCAGGTGATATGAGGAGCAAAGTTGCGTGGGTGACCTGGCTTTAGAAACGCGACAATCTTGGCGTGTCGACAATCCAGGGACGTGCATGCCTCTTCCAGAGTGGCCTGGATCATCACTAGGTAATGCCTGATCAGTTGTGACAAATATGCTTTAAAAAGTTAGCTGGGAAACCCATTCGGACCCAGGTCTTTTCCTGGGTGCAGCTCTAATAGAGCTGTTGCTCATTTGTGAACCGTAAGGGGAGCATCTAGTGATGTTCTTGCCTTGGCCGAGAGAGTCTTTGGGCGTAAATCGTATATGAACTTGGCAACCTAGGCATCACACAAGGCATCTCTGTTGCGTAGAGTGCCCGATAGAAGCCGGCGAAGCTATTGGCTACCTCCGCTTGGTCCGTGAGCACCACATCGCCAGCACCACGAACCGTAGGGATCTGAACTAGCGTCAGAGCATGGTGACAAAGCCAGTGCAATAATTTCCTGGATCTGTCTCCTTATTGATAGATCCTGTTTTAGGAGGCTAACCACACACACCAGGCCTCCTCCAGCAGAACCCTATGGTACTGCTGATGTGCTAGACCCAGTTGTCGGCAGGCTCATCTCACTTCCTCCTCCCTCCCGTGTTTCTCTAGCTCCAAAATGCAAGCCTCCATCTGCAAAAGTTTATCTCTGTCATGTTTGTGCTCTGCTGCGCAGAAACTAATATCAACCCCCCGAATAATGGGCTTCATTGCCTCCCATGGGATGCAGGACGCAGTCTCCTCATTAAGGGAGAAATATTCAGTCAGAAAGTGGTGCATATGCGTTCTGTAGGTCTGGTCCTGCAAGTGTCAGGGGGAGAGTCACTAGCAAAACTAAAGGAGATGGGGGCCTACCAGGAGCCATAGTGCCACCAGAGAGTGATCAGAGAGCCCCCAGGTAGTATTGAGACCTTGGAGACTTTATGAATGTGCCCCACTGGGACTAAGATGTAGTTGAGCCGGGAGAATGATCCGTGTACTGAGGAGTAGAACGTATAGCCTGTCTCAGTAGGGTGATGAGCCCTCATGTATCTACCCATCCCACCACTTCAACTAGAGGTATCAGACGGGATTCTCGCATCCCTCTCATTGCCCCATTGGCCAGTCATCTATTGCCAGCAGGATCCATGACATCGTTCCAGTCCACCGATGACCGCCATTCCCTCCGACATGGATCCTCAAACCTCAACTAGTTGGTCTACAAAAGGTTGGCCAAGTGGTGGAGGGGCATATATACTGCCAGAGATTATTGGTTCCCTGTGTATGGTCCCCATCATAAAAACATACCTGCCCTGATCGTCTACCCAAGACTTTAGGAGCTGAAAGGTAACTCTTCAGTGAATTAGAATGACCATTCCCCAGGAGCCTCTTGTAAATCCTGAGTGGAAGGTGTGGGTATAACCGAAGCTAGGAGTTTTTGACCCCCGGAGATGTGTTTCTACTGGGGTCAAACACAGGTATGTCAACCCCTAAGCGCTTGGCCTGGCGATGCACTGCACCCTGCTTCACCTTGTCCAGGACCCCCCGAACATTCCAGCTGATGATATGAAGCCTCCCCAGTTTAACATTGGCATTCACATCAATCATCTGGTCACAAGATTAACACATGGCAGACTATCTGTATATATGGCTACTACATGGAGAGCATCTAAATTGTGCATAAAATACAAGAAACTAACCATAACAGTGCAGCCCCCATCCCCTACCCCAATACCTCAAAACCCTTGAAGCATCTGTCGTGGCGGGAACCCCACACCAACCCCAACTTGGGACAGATGCAGGGCCTGTCTAATGGATCCCCAAACACCCCATCAACATAAAGTCGCTCTGAAAGGTTCGGGTGAAACTCTACAGATGTGCTCTCTGTGTCAAATGCCATCATACTGAGTGTCCAGGAGTGGGTGAAGCAGCATCATGCCCCGCAAAGGGTACCAGTCCGACGTGGTATGTTGTGGGCTCCATCTCTACTCCTGGGGAATGTTCATTTGTTCCTCGTTTTGGGGCCTGGAGTACCATGATGAGTGGGATCTATGTTGATGTTTCTCTTTAAGCTTAGTCTGTTGTTGGCGTGGGTCTCTGGACGATGAATCCGAGTCACGATGCAGTGGTGCATGAGGTTTTACAAGGATCACTTTATCAGTTCAGGAGAAGACCTCCTTAGGGGTATCAAAGAATAGTGTGCTGAAGTTATAGATTATGCCTAGACAGGCTGGGAATAAAAGCATGTAGGATATTTTAAGGTCCTGGAGGCGGGCCATTGCCGCCATAAAGGATTGGCAATGCAGGTGGACCATTTTGGTGTAGTAAGGGAGGATCATAATGGGATTCAAAGAATGAGAGATTCCTGAGATCTTGCCAGTTTGAGAATGGTGTCTCGGTCATGGAAATTGAAACTTGGCGATGACAGGTTGTGGTTGGGTGCCGGGGGGGCTTCTTTGCCAGACCTCTGTGAGCACACTTAATTATGAAACAGGTGGAAAGAGCATTGCGTGAGATCTACTTAGTAATCCAATGGGCGAGGAATTTGCCCATGTCCTCCCTTTTGCAGCCCTCTGGAAAGCCCACAAAGCGGAGGTTATTTCTTTGGGCCCACCGTTCAGCATCTTCCACATGTGTGGCCAGGCCCTTGGTGAGTTTCTCAGCTTTTTTTCCAGGGTGTGGAGACGATATCAACTACGCTAGAAATCCATGTTTCAGCCTCAGTTATACGCCCTACTGGGTTGCGGAGATCTTGGCACAGCAGCATTACATCTGATCCCACTTTCCCGATCTTGGCATCCAACATGCCCCTGGACTGGGTAATTGCAGCCAGCAAAGCTGCATTGACTGGTGAAGCGCGTGTTGCTCCGCCGGAATCTGCGGATGTTTGTCCAGTCCCTTTAAAATGGTTCATCATGCTCTGCTTAGTGGTGGCCCCCAAAGGTTTGTCCTTTGTCATTGTGTGGGGGGGTTATTTTCGAGAATCATCAATATGGACAACTGTAACCCGGGTTCCCTCACCCCTCTGGACGTGTATGGCAAGTGTCGCTGGTCGAAATGTATATAGCGAATGGTGCGTAGACTCCACCGAGTTGGGAGCCACCCTGTTGCCCAGGTGATTTAGGGAGGGGGAAGGGGAGCACCAATGCTTCCAACTAAACATGGTGTGCGCTTGAGGGCTCCTTTGACCTCTAGCGGCACCGGTACATGGCCCGACCGCCACCGCGGATAGGAGTACGCCCCCACCCACCTAAAGGGTGCCTCACCTAAAGTCGTTTAAGGCGATCCAGCAGGGTAAACGACCTCCCAGCAGGCAAGCGTAGGCTGTGGAATTCTCCTGGATGGGGATTCCTGAGCGCGATCGGCCGCGACCAAAAGCTTTCAGGTCACTGCATCTGGGCTTGTCAGGGCCAACACTACACTACCAGCAGGCCAGCAAAGGTGCTGCAGGTCCACACAGGTTCCGGCCAGGCGAGTACGCCAACCCAGTGCCTGATAACGGCCATGCCCTGAACTTGGTGCGGGTCTGAGGCCCCCACCCGTCCCCATGACTGCAGGGCATGGCAAAGCTGCCCCAGGCAGAGCTGCAGGTCACTGCCATGCGAGAGAGCACTGGCCCAGAGCTCCTGATGCACCGTGACTGCAATAAGTCAAGCACAACCTCCGTGGC
Source organism: Lissotriton vulgaris (assembly GCF_964263255.1). NCBI lineage: Eukaryota > Metazoa > Chordata > Amphibia > Caudata > Salamandridae > Lissotriton > Lissotriton vulgaris. Next base: position 232,588,532 of record NC_141693.1, on the reverse strand, counting down.
CAAACATGGCCGCTGAAACCCACCAGGCCGCAGGGCACTTGATCCGATGGCTTCTGATCAGTACTCGGGTGTTGCCCTGTTGCGTCTTTCACTCCATGCACCACGTCAAACGGTGCTGTTGCGTTCCCTGGGCAGTGCAAGGCCGGGAAGGGGAAATGTATTTGTAATCCAACAGGATTATGGAGGATATGGTCGAAGGTTGCCTGAGCTCACTTAAAGCGCGTATACCGTGTTGTACCGCTAGGCCATGCCCCAGTATTAGAAGGAGGTTTTGATGAAGATTGGAAACGTGGAAGAAAAACTGATTGGGATCGGACCAACAGATAGGACTAAATCTATGATGGAGCTAGGCCACCAATGCCACAATCAGTTAAACGCTGAAGCAATATCTGGTGTGAAATCGTATCAAAAGAAGTGGACTGATACAGTAGGACCACTATAGCTGCGCCCCCCTGATCAAGACTCAATCTAACATATTCTGTGACTTCCAATAATGCAAATTCAGTGCTATAACAAGGTATAAAGCCAGACTGATAGTCATGCAAAAGATTATTAACTTCTAGAAACTAGTTAAACTGTCAAGTCTCAGATTTTTCTAGTATTTTGGAAGGATAGAGAAATAGGCCTAAAGTCAGAAAATACCTCCAGATGGCTTTTTAGGAGGGGTAATAAATGGGCATATTTTCAGTAGTTAGGGACCACTGCCTGGTAAAGGGAATTGTTCAGCGCTAATTAATGGATTGATGGGGGCGCTAGGGGGTGCGCGACCGATATGGCTGCATTAAGGTGAGGAAGGGAGACTGCCCAGGGAAGCCATTGCAGAGTACATAAGACAGCCTAGGTTCTCTAATTGCATAATGGAAGTACAAGATCCCGGGGGAACCACTCATAGGAATGCCACAGAAATAATGCAGACATTTATGGCATATTACTCCTCTCTGTACACTTCACAAAGGACACAAAAACTCAATCTCTCACAATACCTTGAGGACACAGTGCTATGTTGGCTCAGAGATTCCCAAAGAGAGTTCCTAGCTGCAGACCTTGAAAAAGACGAAATCACGGCAGCCATTATGCAAATGAAATCAGGGTGGGCCCCGGGGTCTGATGGACTACCTGTAGGGTTTTATAAAACATACAGCACACAACTAGTCCCCATTTGTAAAAAGGTGTTTGACGAGGAATGTGAAGAGAGAATACTCATACTGACAATGAGAAAGGCCATGATCACTTTGTTGATCAAACCAGGCAAATCGGCGGAGTACTGCGAGTCTTACAGACTGCTCTCGCTGATCAATTGCAACACCAAAATACTTGCCAAGATCCTCTCAAATAGACTGAACCTACTAATGAATAGGCTAGTATTGCTGGACCAGGTTGGGTTCATTTCAGGGTGGTTGACCACACACATCCTCTGCACCCTTTTTTTCTGTACTCCAAGATATAGACCCAGAAGCCGCTGCTATGGTAGTGTTTCTTGATGCCACCAAAGCATTCGATTCTGTGGAATGGGAATACCTTTTTGGAATACTCCGCCATATGGGTATGCCCCCTAGCTTCCTCAAATGGGTGAAACTTCTATACCACAAACCTCTGGCAACAGTTCTCCTTAATGGGTCTGGGTCCCCATTTACAATCACGAGAGGAACTAGACAGGGGTGCCTGTTATCCCCAATATTATTTGCCCTAGCAATAGAGCCGCTGGCGGCAAAACTAAGACAGCGTCATAAAGGGCGTGAACTAGCGTACCCCTCCGGGCACATCCTAATATACTTATATGCAGATGACATAACCGTATTTGTCAAAGACCCACAGAACAACTTAAGTCCATTATCAAGAGAAATAACTAAATTTGGGGTCTACTCAGGCATAAACATTAATTGGAGTAAGTCGAGCATATTTCCCACCCCAACAAGATCACACCATACGCTCTTGATTATCCCCTGGAGTGGAGCGAACCAGAAGTTAAATACCAGGGGATCATGGTTACAAGGGATAGGAGTGAACTGATATGCGCAAACTACAGCAAGAACCAATATACTCTCACAGACACCATAACTCGTTTGATAGCTATACCAATATCCATGGCAGGAAGGATATTGCTAATAAAAATGGTTGTTTTGCCCAAAATGCTTTATATATTCACAAACATTGCCTACAACTCGGGGAAAGTATACTTTAAAGCCCTGCAGACACAAATGATCCACCTAACAACCTAGACTCAAGTGGGAAACACTGACCCTTCCCTTTTCACAAGGGGGATTCGAAGTGCCTGACCTGGAACCCTACTATTGCTGCACACAAGCACACTATGCAACATATTTGTTCCACCCACACCCCTTCATGCCACATTTGACAGTCGAGATGGGATATATGGAACCTACCCCACCCCATCAGGATTCATCTCCACACAGGAAAAAAAGCGAGAAACAGACTCCTCCACTGTATCATGCACCAAAGCAGCTTACAGGAAAATAGCTGCCAGGCTAGATATACAGATGCTAACTCTCCCCACTCAAAGCAGCTTGGAGTAAAATAGCTGCTAGGCTAGATATACAGATGCTAACTCTCCCCGCTTACCCATAGAATACCACCCAGGCCTACTGGTAACATTTGAAGGTATGTGCAGACAAGTCCTGAACAAAGCCCAAATTAAGACATTGGGGGGGATCTCTATGCAGATGGAATTTTCTTAATGAAAGAACAGTTCCTCCAAGGTGAGAACCCCACCACGATGGAGCTTTTCCTGTTCATTAAACTAAGGCAATGCGTTCAGGCCAGCACCCCAGAGTACCCCCAAAAACCGCATACCCTCACGCCATTACATGACATATTACAATCTTACCCACCCCAACAAGTGACCTCACGGATATACCACAGTACACAAACAGCAACCACGCAATCTCAGTTATCTTACTTGGGAGTTGAACACACAAACAACAATGGGAGTATTGCTGCAAACAGGTTGGGTTAATCTCAGCCAATAGCAGACTGAGATTCATACACTTTAAATTTCCAGACCGCATGTATTGTACACCGTCCAGGTTTTAAGTGATAATGACAGATGTGTTAGCTGCAGGAAAGAAGGGGCAGGTTTCCTACACCTATTGTGGGAATGTCCTGTGGTCAATGACTATTGGCGACAAATGTCTGCAGCAATCACACAAATGGTGGGCTCCCCCACTCTAGATCACTCCTATTATGACCTTACTGGGTTACACTGCAGAAATTGATACTGCTTACAAGAAGTTTGCAGCACTAGGATTCCTGATAGCAAAGCGCAGGGTGGCCTGTAGGTGAGGAAGAGGCAGGGCCCCAAAATTCAAGGACTGGCTCCAAGACATGATAACGTGGCAAGACCAAACACTAATCTATCTATGCAGAACAACTGCCACCCACGTCAAGACCAAAAGATTTATGGGTCCCCTTGAAAGCTTATCTCCTGTCCACCCCAGACACAACGCCGGCCACTCCAGAGGAATGAGGCAATGCGGAATAAGGAGGAAAATCAGTAGTAGAGACAGTCATACTGATGTATAGTTAAGCTAATAGTGCAAAATATGCCTCAGACTGAACAAAAAGGCAACTAGAGGGAAGTAGGAAACTCAAGCCTGCAGATTTTTCACATATAACTGCCATTATATAATGCATTTGAATACATGTACCAAACAATGTACAGTATACCAGGACATGAAGCGTTTGTGATGCCTATTGATAATGTGTGACGTAATACCAAGATGTATATATGCACTGACGGCAATGTAAAAACAACACTGTGACTGATTTATTATTTCTTTTTTATTTTTATTTCTTTTTTTTTTTATCCTCATTTGCCGTCTTGCCGCCCATATCTTCTATCTAAACCGCCACTGGGCTGTTATTGTCTCTCAGGCTGGGTTAGAGTAATGGGGCGTAGACAACACATATTTTTGGGTCTGGCCTTTCTCTAAACTATCCTTCTTGACCACCTGACCCAGCATGTGTGTCCTCCACCATCTCTATTTATCGTTCTGGGATAGTCCATGTACCAGCGAAACAGGCACGGGCTTAATCATCGGACTTTAACATAAATATAATTTAACCAAAAATTTAGCAGGAAGGGTATCCAAAAACCTCTATTTCTTTTAGATCGGTCTAACATATCAAGCTTAGCCATGTACCTCATGGCTATAATCCAGTCCATTAAAGTGGGACTAAGTGGTGAGACCCATAGTTTACATATCTCTCGACGTGCCAGCAACATAGCATAGAAAATAAGTCTAACATTGTTATTCAAAAATGTGTTTTGTAAATCATATCTCCCAGTAATAATTAATTCAGGGCTTACCTCAATGGATTGGTTCAAAGATTTGGAGAGAGAGTTACTCACGTCAATCCAGAATTGCTTGATATTTGGGCAAGACACAAACATGTGTAGGTCATCAACATTTGGGGCTTTACATTTTGGACATCCGACAATCCCTCCATCTTTAAATTTAGAAAGTCTATACGGAGACCAGTATGCCCTGTGAATGGTAAATAAAAGGTTTCGCCTTAGGTTTGCAGGTTTAACAATTCTATATAGCATGCACATAGTTACTTGCCATTGGTCTTCTGTCGCGATCCTTGGCAAGCTATCCTTCCACAGGGTCTCTGGTAGGTCAAATGGTCCATCCTCCATATCCAGTATTTGCCAATACCAGAATGCTACTTCCTTCTTGAAAGCCACTGTCTCCAACTTTGACTCAAAATCATTTTCTATTCCGATCTCCGATTCCGAATGATTTGCCCAGCTTTGAATCTGTAAATATTTGTATTTTGAAAAAAATGGGCCCCACTTTTGCTGACAAAATCCCCAAGAAATTAAATTGCCATCTTGAAACAAGTCTTTCCACCTTTGCAAGTCAGGTTCCTTTTTCAAATTTAAAGCTAGCGCATCTCTTGTCCAGGAAGGGGCTCCAGGAGATTCCCATATTGGAGCCCTATAGCTAAAATACGGAAGCTTGAATAATTTCCTGATTTTATACCATATCTCAGCCAAGTCTCTCAGAGTCTTGAGTCTCTTTTCCAAAATAACGATACATAAAAAAGAAATAATAAGGTATGATTATTTCTTTTTTATGTATCGTTATTTTGGAAAAGAACAATAAAAAACTAATAATAATAAAATTTGAAAATTATGGATTGATAATTTGCCAGGACTGGGGACATGGATCCAAGGGGGAACCAGAACGGCAGTTCAGCATAGCTTGAGCTGAAACATCTAGAGAGCTAAATTCTAAGAGAGTAAATTTGGACACTAAAGAGCGGACCATATGAGTCCTCATCCTGAAACTCACCATAAATATTTTCATTTTATTCCTTAAAAAAGAATAAGATGTTTTCACATAACGCTTGCTGATAGGGAGATTGCCCAAGAACGGGCTTTAGGTGCAGGGATGATTGAACAGGAATGATTGAACAATGTTGAAAATCTTTTTGCGAGTATTCAAGGCTGCTGTGATTTGGTTAGCAAAACATTCTGATTGAGTTTACGAATAGCCACATGGTAATCTCTGAGAGGCTGTTATTGAAACACTTTCTCATTGGCTCCATAACCTTTTTTCCACAAATACTCCAATTTCTTACACCTAGGTTTAATGCAGGCAAGCGCAGGTGTAAAGCAAAGAGCAGAAGGATGTGATAGATTTGCTCAATGTGATCTTCCAGTTATTAAAGGAGTGTCATGCTCTGAATCACCACACAATTGCAGAACATGGCTGGAAAGGTTGGATACCAAGTTGGTCTCATTTACTTTCTGCCAAGGGTTGAAATTGAGGGGGCTTGGATCAGAATGTGCTGTGTTGTTCCTAGGATCCCCCAGGACCTGCCCGTTTTGTATGACCTAAACTGAGGGCTTGGTTTGCAGACAGACTCTGGACACCCCAACAGGATGAGTCAGCCATTAGACATGCTAGCTCGTCAGTGCCACTACCAGCCCTCTGTACTATACATTGTGGTAGGTAGTTTCTGGCAACCACTGAACAAGACAACCCTGATTCCTCAGGTATCGTGGAAACAATACGGTATCTTTCGCTCAGTCACTCGTGCTTGCTTTTCTCACAATACATAGAATGACAATTGGAACAGTTTAAATAATAATTTATTGGTCAAGCGTCATTCTAGTGTGAAACATGTTAGCTGCGACAATCAAAAGACAGGAGCAGATGAATATACTCGCTAGCACGAATATCGTAAAAAGTAGATACATTTCTACCATAGTGCTAATAAGATGAATAAAAGCATATTACATAAAACAATAGCATTGGCGTACTCCTAGGATGCGTATCCTACCTAACCGTGCCTAGCCTAGAGGTGTGGGTGAAGCATGTATGTGTAAGTGCTAGTATATGTCCTTATGGAGCCAAGAATTCCTCGGGGAAGTGCTAACCTCTCATATGAAGGTTCTGAATGAAGGACCCCATCTCTGCGACGAGGATGGCACCCCGCAAGGGATGTCAGATCTCTGCTTGTTAAAGGATCAGCTGGCAGAGCATCATCTCAGCTTGGAAGGAATTCTCCTCTGCCTGTCCAGGTCTTTTATACTAAAGTGGTCACTCCGGGGTTTTTCTAGAATCGATATGTTTTGAAATCATTTGCTAATCCTTTTCTAAACAAATATGATCATGCACAGATGGATGAAAAAAAGTGGTGAACCTTGAACAGAATAATTCTACTGTGCCTGGGGACATGTTTTTGTACTTCAGGTACAGGGATTAAGATATGGTACCAAGAGACTGATGTTGGAGAGACCGAAGTAAGCTGCTAGGTAAAAAGTCATCTGTGTAAGACTGTTATGTCGTGTGGATGGGAAACAATGTATGTAATTGGTATGTATATGATGGGAATATCCTAGAGGACAGGACACAAGAGAAACTTTAGTAGGGAGAGTAGGCTTCTAAGGGATAAGGTAATGAACAGACCATGTTAAAGGTCTTGGAATGCCGGTTTGAAGATCTTGAATATTGGTAAAAAGAAGGTCTAGCGTGTGTCTATTCAGGACCACAAACTTTCTGACAAACTAGACAAATGCATCCATAATCTGAGATTGACCGAGACTGAGCTCAACATTCACATAAATATTAAAGTCCTCTTAAACAGTCAGAATTGAAGACTGCTTAACACAGTTTCATACAAAAGCCTATTAACAAAAAAATCTTGGCTGGCTTAGGAGGGCAATATATTAAAGCTATAGAAAAGGAGAAATTGGCAGAGTGTTTTAAAGAAAAAATAGCACCTTCACAAAGGGGGAACTTCAAAGTATCTATATCTTAGCATACGTCCGGACTCTCGACTGGAGCCCATGATGTTGGCAGCATCATGCCATGATCCAGGGAAGAGTTTTCAGTATGTGGGGAAGTGTAGTGTAGGTAAGCTTCAAATACTAATTATGTGTTGAAGCTTTGTATCCATTATGTCTGTAGTTCGTAAAGCATGGTGCGTAGTCAGGGGTGCCTAGGGCAAGGAGATGATTCAGGTGCTATACAGGTCTCTCATGACTTGTGTGAATTACTATTTTTATTTTGTATAAAAATAAAAATGTGTGTGTCACATGGGGATAGTGGTGTAATGCAAAATGATGGGGTCCCTCTGCAGAATTTGATGAGGGGCCGGTGTCTCAATATCTCACAGATATTCATTAGACTTGGGCTTACTGGCGCCCCCTTGAAGTGATGGGGGCCCAAACCTCAAGGGGCCCCGCCTACACCGCAGGGGATGCAATAGCCTGTATAATGCCCCTTCATGGGGACATACCATTACCTCTCGAACATGCACTTTCATGACAAATATTTGGGCAATGCTGTTAACTCATTTGCCATTATATTGCCCACCATTATCTCGCCAAAGTATAAAGAGGTTAAAATAATTGCATATCAAACATTCATTGATTTTAATGGAAAGTAATTAAATGCAATTATACATCTTTCAAAATTATCTAATAAAAGTATTACTTATTAGGGTAAAAGTATAATTGTTTTAAATAATTTAGGGTTTGACGAACAGGACTATTTTGCAGTTACAAACCTCATGATTCGCAAAACCACAGGCTCTGTGACCACAAAACAAGGAGCCACAATGTATAAACAATATTGCAAATCAGATGTGTCTGTCTGACAATCTTTAAATGGGCAAGTACTGTCAAGGACTGAGTAACTGCCCTTCTTTAATTTGGAAAGGTGAGTACCAACACCTAAGAATTGACTGAGTACAGGTACTTTTAAGTACATAACAGGTTTCTCTGGGTAATAAGTGCCTGCGCATCAGTTTTTGCAGCTGTTATTTCCGTCATTGGTTTCAACATTACTATTACCTTTGAACTGGTTGGGGGGAAAAGTGCAGCATGCTCAAATGAGAGTGGTTCTCCTTCTGCCGTCAAGTCATAGCTCAACAAGTCTTAGCAAAGCCCACAGGTAGGGCTTTGGGATTGTCAGAAAGCAAAATTAATCTTTTGTTTCAAAAAGCACATATTCCCACTATAGTCCTTGGAATTGAACGGATCTACTTTGTGTGTGGATGTGCTCCTTGTGAAGGAGCAGAATGCAACCACTCACAATGATGCTACCCAATGGCTGATGTGGGCGGACCAGCTGCCCCATGCTGGATGCTGTATCAGGGGTTGGGGAGGTGGGGTGAATGACACAACAGTGGACCAATGAATGGAGAGGCGTGGCTGAATACCCCTATAATTAGGAATTTATAATTTAGTAAAAACAAAAGGTCTTTGCTAACGCCAGACCTGGGTAAATACGTTTAGTGAAATCGTAAGGTTCTGTCAAACGCCAGACTTAAAAATAGCCCAGCTAAACTAACCATGCCAAGGAAGTGCCTGTCTTTCTAACGAGAAGAACATGTTGTAGCCGTCTGCTGCCATGAGGCTGTTCTCTCTGAAACGGCGCATTAGACTTCAAGATTTTAATCTATGTGCATTTTTGTGTTCCGTAAATTTAAAGAGGAGACCAGAAAGAGATTCTTTCTACACTATATTTATGTAGAATGTAATGCAACGTTTTGACTTGGCTGGCATCGAGCAAGCAAACCTTCGGCATTTACATAAACCCGAAGACACACCAGCCGAGGAAGCTGACACGATGAATGAAACCGTCACTGGCGCATAAATATTTCAGCTGAGAAAGATAGAGCTCGCTTTTATGCCCATATGGAGACCGAACGGTTGCCTAGCAACACAGGCCTTCCAACTTGCCGGAATGACTATTTGACTCCTCCCTCGTCCTTTCCCAATTAGACACTGTGAACATTTCCAAGTATTTCACTCCCTGCAAGCCTCAAAGCCACTAATTAAATGCCGTCCTCCTCCGTCCTAGAGTGAAAAGGCCTCCCGCCAGCTCAGGCCTTCCATCCTCTCAGGCTTTCATTCTAAACATTTTGTGAACATGCCGCGACTTTTTTAACAATCGCCGAACCTCAGTTCCTGGAGGGAGGGCATGCGTGTGATGTCATGAGCGACCTCTACTGGCCAGGTGGAATACGGCATCTGCTGATGCTGGAACCATAGCGTCTCTTTATTTATTTATTTATTTATTTATTTATGCAATTTTATATAGCGCGGACTTTACCCGAAGGTGTCAGAGCGCTTCACAATAGGAACAGAAAAGATACAAACTGAGAACATTACACGAGCAACAGATTGCAGAGGCATACGTTACGTTACATACGGTAAAGTGATAATTGTGAGCAACCAAGAATACATGAGGTAGTAAAAATTGTGAGAAACCAAAAATACATGAGGTAGTAAAAAGTGCACAGGAGGAAAAAGTGACAAGTGTGCAGGCTACAAGAGAAAATAGAGTATAATTTGCGGTATAATACTGCAATATATGTTACACACTCTGTGTCTGTCATGACATCTGTGCGCAGGGCCGGCCTTTCCACAGACAGGGCCCTGGCGGAACTAAATTCGACACTAGCCCTGGTCACCCTCCTCAAATCACCACCATTGCCAAGCCTCTTTGTGCGAACGAAACGAGAAGAATACTTTTTACCCAATTCCTTGTTGTCCTAGGAAGGATGAAAAGCTGAGTGAAACCACCAGAAATCGAAACCTGATCGTCAGGTTACACAGATATCCCTGTTATGGAATCTTAGATATGTATTATCAACAAAAGTATGCCGTTCCTAAGGAGGGGAGGGGGTATTAGGTCGATATCAAAGGAACCGGTGGGGCACGGTTCCTTTAGGAACTGTGGCCCTTAAACACCCATGTGGGTGTCATGCTTCATCATAGGCCATCTCCTCATGGGGCCGGCGCTGCAGTGCCCTACGGGCACCCAGAACGGGGCTCTTTATCGGAGATCTTTTGTCCCAATGTCGTATGTGAAGTGTGGGAGTAGGGCCCGGGTGTAGATTGGTATAGTGAAGTGTGTGCCCATTTTAAAATAGAATAAGCAATTCTATAAGTCAAATTTTATTCAGTGAGGATGCTTGTCAGGTTAAAAAAGGTGCAATGTAGAGGAAATTATCTTTGGTATCCAAAAAGGTTAAAAGGTCAACATGTTTCTTGCAGTGAAAGACGTCAATGATGATCAAAAGGCAATTCGTCAGGACCAGTGAATTCTAATCTATACAGTGGTTGGAACGTAGGTTAGAATCAAGGATAATCTAAACACTAGATACCCTACATGTTCATGCAGCATTGGCTAAAAGACTGACCCGATTTTGGTTGTACCTTATCCTCCTTGAGTAATGCCCCGGTTACTTACTGATAATCTTCATTACTCCGAGTCCTTGTCTTCCTCGCCACAGTAAACACCATTGAGCCTCCGGCTCCCACAGAAACTCCAAGTCAAATTTTACATTCTAGTCTCCCTCTCCCAATATGTTCCCCGGAGGCAGCAGCCAATCCCATAAAGGGACACAGAAACAGACAAACGATCTGAAACCCAAGCCGCATACATGAAGCCACCAAGAGGGCCGGGAGGGAAGGGAAACTATACTGTGCAGAGGAAGACTAGGACTCGGAGTAATGAAGATTACCGGTAAGTAACCGGGGCATTACTTCCTCGTCCGTCTTCCTCGCCACAGTAAACGCCATTGACCCGATACCAAAGCATATCAGCTTCATGAAAGAAAAAACAGCCCACACCACGAAGGCAGTTAAACAACAAGGTAGATAAACAAAAGATATCCCCTCAAGGAACACCAGCAGTAGACCGATGAAAGAAGGAATCAACCTCCGGCACAAACGTAGGATGAGGGCGCAAGACCACACGATCCACCAAAACAACCAAAAAAGGAGCAGACCGTAGGAAAGCCCCCAACTCCCCAATACGCCTGGCAGAAGCAATAGCCACAAGAAAGACGACCTTAAGCGTCAAAAACTTCAAATCAACCGTCTCCAAAGGTTCGAAAGGAGCAGATTGCAACGAATGCAAGACCAAGTGAAGGTCCCAAGGAGGAGGACACAGGATAGGACGGGGCCGCTGGAAAGACAGAGACTTAAAAAGCTGCACCACCAAAGAAGCCACCGAAACCAAAGGAAGGACATGAAATGCTCGAATGGCGGCCCACTGAGCCCGAATTGTAGAAATGGCCAACCCCAACTCAAAACCCTCATTCAAAAAATCAAGAATGCGAGCCGGGTCCAAAGAAGCCACAGACAGATCGCGACGAATACACCAAGAAGCAAAGTTGTCCGAAATACTTAGCATAGGATTTCAATGTAGAATGTCTCCGGGACTGCTTAATAAACACCAGCAACAGCCATCGAACAACCACCACGGATCAGGGATTACCTCTCAAGAGCCAGACCCGCAGACCCAGGGATCGGAACACAGGCAGTGGAAGTAGAGGGCCCAACAGAGGCAAAGGCACGAATGGCAAAGCCCACCCCGGTGTCACAGCCAATTCCAATAACCGGGGATGCCAAGGGAGACAACACCACCCCGGAACGATCAGAAGCAGATTTTCTGCAAGACAGCTGGAATCAGGGGAACAGGGGGAAAGGCATACAAGAGGCCTCGCGGCCAACAGAACGACAGAGCATCCACTCTCCAAGCATTCTGGCAAGGCATAATTGTGCAAAAGCAGCGGACCTTGGCATTGCACTAAGACGCAAGGAGGTCTACAATCGGAGACCCAAACATCCGCTTCAACCTCCCGAACATCAAGTGCATCAGGGACAAAGAACCCATGGAGAGAAACACACGGCTCAGACAGTCCGCCACAGTGTTCTCCTGGCCAGGCAGGTAAATCGCAGACAGGGACGCCAGGTGCAACTCCGCCCAAGAACAAATCCAACGACTAAGGCGACTGAGGAATTAACCCTGCAACCTCCCTGATGGTTAATATACGACATCACCACCTGATTGTCCGTCCGGACCTGCACATGGTGACCCAACAGAAGATCCGAGAAGGCCAACAGGCCCAACTGAACCGTCTTCAGTTCCTCGTAGTTGGACGAACAGGACATCACAGATCGAGACCAAACCCCCTGCGTCACCAAATCCCCCAGAGTAGCACCCCAGCCCAGCAGGCTGGCAACTGTAGTGAGAATCCAAGACGGAAGAGTCAGAAAAGGTCGACCCAGAGACAGATGAACCTCGTCCAACCACCAGCCCAAGACTACCCGAATCTCGGATGACATAGGGATCAAAACAGTCATATCTAGGGAACAGGGGTCCCAATGCAATAAAATGTGGGACACCACCGGATACATGTGAAGGCGAACCCACGGCACCGTCAATAAAGATGCTAACATCAGACCCTGCACCTTCAACCACAGGCTCACAGGATGAGAAGGTCCCAACAACAGGGATCGAACAGCAGAGATCAGAGACAAAATCCGAGCAGGGGGCAGGAACACCATCCCCAACTGAGTCTTGAAAATCGCTCCAATGTAAGTCAATTCCTGTGCAGGAACCAGGGAGGACTTCGGAACATTCACCAGGAATCCTTGATTCTCCAGGACATGGCACACCCTGCGGACATGCAACTCTGCCTTAGAAAGAGAAGAAGCAGAAATCAAAATATCGTCCAGATAAGGAAAAACGCTAATGCCCTCCCCATGTAAATGGCCAATAAGAGGGGCCAGAACCTTAGTAAAAACCCTGGGCGAAGAGCAGAGCCCAAAAAGCAATACCTGGAACTGATAGTGCCGACCCATGACGCAGAACTACAGAAACTTCTGAGAGTCGGGGTGTACAGTGGAGATATGCATCCCTCAAGTCTATCGAGGCCAGAAAATACCCTTGAGAAACAAGAGGAAGGATCACCTGGAGAGAAACCATCTTGAATTTCTTATGAGGAACGAAAGTATTCACCCATTTCAAATCCATCACACGTCTGAGATCCCATGTGCGTTTGGACACCAGGAACAGAATGGAATAAACTCCCAACCCCAATTGATCCCCTGGCATGGGTATCACTGCTCTCTTTAGCACTAGGGATTCAATGCCTTCCAAAAGTGCCACCTTCTTCAGAGCGTCTCTGGGACAAGGAGTGGACCTGAAACAGTCTGGGGGAGTTTGGGTAAACCCAAGACGAAAACCCTCGGAAACCACCTGAAGGACCCACTGATCCGAAACAGTCTCGCTCCAAGAGTCCCGGCAGAAACTTAGACGACCCCCAACCGGACCCACTCCAGGAGCAACCCAGTCATGATTTTGAAGCTGGAGAGGAGGAGGCAGAAGCGCCAGAGAACCGGGATTTGTCAAAGGAAGGAGCACCCCGGCCAGGCCCCCTCCCACGAAAGGGCTGACTCGCATGGCCCCTCCTTGAAGGACCAAAAGCCCTTTGTGATCAAAAAGCACGGAAGCGACCAGCCCGTTTAGGAGCAAGCAGCTTACGGTCTTCCGCCGTCTACTTAACCATATCATCCAATGGGGAACCAAACAGCTTAACACAAGTAAAGGGGAACTTTATCAATAGACCCTTCTGTGTAGCATCAGCCTTCCAGGAGCAGAGCCACAACTGCCTCCTCGCAACGACAGAAGACCCTGCCGCAGAAGCAGCCGCCCCTAAGGAATTAAATGACACGTCAGAAAGCAGACGAACCTGGCACTCCATCTTCCCCCTGGTCCATCAATTCCGACAACGACTGAAAGTCTTTAAGTAAAGACTGGATGGTGTAAGAAGAATAGGCCGCCGCCCGAATGGAAAAATTAGCAGCAGCAAAAGTGCGCTTCACCGCACCAACAACCTTACGATCCACTGGGTCAGCAGGAGAGGAATCCTCAGAAACAACGGTCCCATGAGATGACATCCTAGCCATCAAGGAATCAACTTTAACTGAGGAAGGAAACTTCACGGAAAAGTCTTGCAGAGGATAACGCTTATTCAAAAAACATGGAAAAGAGCCCTTGTCCACATCCTTCCACTCCGTCTCCAAAATCTTCAAAACAGAAGAATGAAGGGGCAAAGATTCAGGCTCAGGACGCTGATATTGCGCAAATAAATCATCCTCCAAAGGCACAACAGAATCAGGAAAAACCAAATTCTTGCGAATGTGACCAAGCACCACCTTAAGGTCGGCACCCTGCACAAAACGTCCCTTGACGTCAACATCCTCCTCCGTCTCAGAGTCAAGAGCAGGATCATCATCAGCCTTTGACTTTTTAGCAGGAGGAACAGCCACCTTGTCCTGCAAAGCAGCAGCCACCGAGGAATCAATCATCCTTTGTAATATATCCAAAGAAATAATTGTCACGCCAGAACCAGAAGCCACATCCAAGGAGCCAGGAGCAGCCCCACTAGACCAACCACCTTCCATGACCAGCAAATCCAAATGAATCCAGACAGGCAGTATACGGCAATACGACCGGTAAAAAAAGGCCTCATGTTGCCAGGCAACCAACAAACCCTCCCACTGCATGCCCAAACCACAAGCATAAAAGCGGAGGAAGTCCGGCGCGCCTCCATAATGAAGCCGCCAGACCCATCGCAAGACTACCACATGCAGTGGAGGAAAACAAGGTGAGCACACGGAGAAGCTCAGCAACTCCGCATAGCTACGGGGGGAAACCAAAAGCAGAACCGTGCAATGTCCGTAATGCAGGACGCGCGTAGAGACATGTACTAGACTCCAAAACAGCAAAAACAGCAAAATGAGGCATAAAAGACCGCTAAAGCAGGTCAAAGACTCGACAGTCCCCCCAACGGAAGCCGGATCACCAAACAAATCAACCCCCTAAAAACTCCGATTCCGCTATAGCAGGACCAGGAGAAGCGGTAGATGAGGGGAACAAATAAATTAAACAGAAAATACTAACATTCCCCGACACCAAACCCTATAAGGACCCTGAGTCCAACTCACGCAGGACCCAGCCCCACTCACCTGCATCGCAGGCACACAGCACTCGGAGTAGTGCACAAACAAAAAAACAGATAGTTTGTCTGTTTCTGTGTCCCTTTATGGGATTGGCTGCTGCCACCGGGGGCAATATTGGGAGAGGGAGACTAGAATGTAAAATTTGACTTGGAGTTTCTGTGGGAGCCGGAGGCTCAATGGTGTTTACTCTGGCGAGGAAGACGGACGAGGAGGTAATGCTGAGGCCACTGATTTAGCGTGAGAGTTGCAGTGACATTGCACAGGATGACCTACCCTGTATCAGGTGCCTCGGGCGCTGCTTGATGAATCTCCATTACATTTACCCCAAAAATTTACCTGGTACTTCAGATGAAGTATGGAAAGTTTCCGGATGATCCGTCAAGTGGGAGCTGAGAAAAAAGGGGGGTCCCAAAACTCGTTTTGCCCATGTTAATTCCTGTAGAACCTGTGAACAAGCCTACAGCCTGAACCGGTGGACAGAATTACACTCAATTTGGCAGGAAGCTAGAGCTTGGTAATCAGATCGCGCCGTTTGTAATTTGGTGTAAATCCGTTCAGTAGTTTGGGAGATATTAGGTGGAAAACAAAATTTGTAAATCTGGGGAGGCAGATAATTAATAGATCTACCCCCAAATTATAAGCAAATCTGGAGGTGAAAGGAAGCCCCTGATTGGCTGGCTACAGCTTGAAAGAAAAGTTGCGGCCACCATTTGGTTTCCTCGAATTGGCTCGGTACAGTGAAAATACACGGACGGACGAGGAGGTAATGCTGAGGCCACTGATTTAGCGTGAGAGTTGCAGTGACATTGCACAGGATGACCTACCCTGTATCAGGTGCCTCGGGCGCTGCTTGATGAATCTCCATTACATTTACCCCAAAAATGTACCTGGTACTTCAGATGAAGTATGGAAAGTTTCCGGGTGATCCGTCAAGTGGGAGCTGAGAAAAAAGGGGGGTCCCAAAACTCGTCTTGCCCATGTTAATTCCTGTAGAACCTGTGAACAAACCTACAGCCTGAACCGGTGGACAGAATTACACCCAATTTGGCAGGAAGCTAGAGCTTGGTAATCAGATCGCGCCTTTTGTAATTTGGTGTAAATCCGTTCAGCAGTTTGGGAGATATTAGGTGGAAAACAAATTTGTAAATCTGGGAAGGCAGATAATTAATAGATCTACCCGCAAATTATAAGCAAATCTGGAGGTGAAAGGAAGCCCCTGATTGGCTGGCTACAGCTTGAAAGAAAAGTTGTGGCCACCATTTGGTTTCCTCGAATTGGCTTGGTACAGTGAAAATACACTTCAAAACAGATGGAAGAGGGCAGGATACAGGTATCCTGACACTAGAGGATGCATAGAGGGGGCCCCTTATGACCCTTATGACCCTAAAATTGAGTTAAAAAAAATAATTGCAATTTACTATCAGCTTATCCTCCGCGGACTTTGGCCCCTGCAGAAAAAAAACATTGAAATTCACGGATAAAACCAAAGATTACAGGGTCGTTATACTTATGCTGTCTTTTTACCCGTACAAAACCAAAGAAATTCAGCAGTTATAGTTATACTTATCTGAAGAAACTGTAACTCGTGCCATTAAGTAACTCAAGGCAACAAGTCATAGTTTCTTAACATGAACAAACTATAAGTATAACTATAACTGCAGAATTTCTATGGTTTTGCATGGGTAAAAGTCAGCATAACTACATTGACCATGTAACCTTTGGTTTTATCAGCGAATATATATATATATATATAAGTGTGTGTGTGAGCACATACAACCCCTCCCCATACACACACCCATCTTCAACATAAGTATGCACTTACCTGTCAATATTTTTGTTCCTCCATATTCTGCCCAAGACATTTCTGTATATTGATATTCTTGGGCTCGATATTTTGTAGTTTATCCTACCTGGACAAAACAACTTACTCTACGAAAGACCCTTATTGCCTTGATTAGTCTTTATATCCCCTCCCCAACAATTCAGTTTCCAAACCACAAAAAGACCACAACCAGCTGCTTGCCTTGTGTTTGGCATGAACAATGTGGCTGCATCACACTTACTCTGTCGTTTTACCACTGGTTCAAGGTAAAGACTAGCAACCCCCTCCATTTCTTCCAGAAAGCTTACACAACTGATTGCTGAACTACTTCACCTAATTGTTTGTGCCTTATCTTTCAGCTAGAAGATTAAGGTCTGACAAGCACAACCTACTGTCCATAAAGTGGATATGCTGCCAAAAATGTGGAGGAAGAAGGCACTAAGCACAAGTCTCCTCAATTTGGAACACTCAAGTACTGTATCTAAGGCTTACAACTCACTTTTAGAACTTGAAGAAGTTTTTAAACAACCATCTCAAGCAGTTTAATGGATTGCATGATCCCTCTTGAAGCCCTTCTTGTTTCCTTTTTGGCCTGTTGCTTGTGGGTCAGCTGCCTAAAACCAGATAGTATGTGTGAGTAAAGGTACCTTCAAGGGATTATGTTAATATAGTTTAGAACATTTAGTTATATACACTGATGTAAGACCCAGATGAATGTTGGTCTACTGTGCAGTTAAGCAACAATAGTTATTATTTGAATTTACAAATAGTCACACAATGATCTAAATATAAAGAGCGGAACAGGCGGGTGTATATATAAAAGAATTTGTATTTAATGCGGCTTTAAGAATCAAAAGAAAGGGTACAGAAAGTATATGTCAACAATGTTACAAGAAGCATATATTGTCAAAAATAAATAAAGACACTTCATTGAAACAATTGTATGCGCTTTTCTTCCTTAATGCAATTGATGTGGTGAGTTTGGTGAAGAAAAAGCGTAGGTCGACGTTTCGGTCTCTTATGAACTGATTATTGAGACCATCTTCAGGACAATAACAATATATCTGAAGGCCCCTACAAATGATATAGAGTTTCAATTATTGCATATTCTATATCATATCTAATAATAGAACAATATACATTATTTACACATATTTACATATATATAACACCCGAAATATACAAACCTTAAATAGGTTGTATATTATCAAATCTTGACAATTTTAAAATTTGTTACATAATAGTGGCCTGTCAGCACACTCTTAGTCATTCAGTAGAGTTCATAATCTGAAATAATAGATGATATTTGATACACACATTCAATTGTGCAGCATCTACTCTCACTATTGTTTCTAATCCTAGAAATCATAGTAGAAATACAGCTAAGAGACTCACATTATATTAATTGAAAGTTTATATCCATTGTTTAGAATAGAAGCAATCAGAGACAGAATGTGTTTCGTTGACAAAAATACTCAAATAACCAATAATAAATGGTCTCTGGACACACAAAGTTGTATAGTATTAAACATTGTTTTTAAGAAAAGGGTTGTATGATGAAAGTAATTCTATTCACAAAGATCCCTTGCATTAACGGATTCTGTGAGGCAAATGGAGATTCCAGAGTAAATCATTATTACAAGAACATGAGGTTATCTTTCTTGGAGAAACAATGTTAGCTTATCATTCTAGCTTGAGTGCCCAGTATTGATATTGGTACCTGATTGGCAAAGGGGCAATCAATCGCAAATAAATGTATTTAACAAATGATAAAAGTCACCTTAGTTAGTATTGGTCGGCTCGCCATAAAAGTTCTGGCGGTTGTCAAAAAAATTGGCACCTCGGGTGAAGAGGACACAAATGATATTCGATTTTCCTGAAAAATGTCCAAAGGTGAGATGCTTTTTAGCAATCATAGAGTTCAGGCATTGGTCTAATGCTAAGATTCGTTTTTACATTTATAAAATAGGGACAATCATTGTTCTTCTACTGCATTGTCCAATATATAAACAATTATACAACGGACAATTGAGGCTATTATGTCCACTCAACGGACTAATTGGGCTACTGCGCATAGATTTTGTAGTTCACAAGGATAGTCTTTTTTTATAAAAATTGAATACCTTAAATTCTGAAAAACGGTCCCCTGTGTAATTAGTTAGAAACAGCTCTTCGCAAAAGTCCTGGCTGTTCATATAGATGGATCACCTGATCAAAGAGAATATATATCGATGTTTAGAATAATATCCTAATACTTTGTAGGTCTCTGCATATATATATACGATAACGATACGAGCCTGGGATTTATGGAAAGTAAATCGTTTGAGCCTATATTTAATTATCATGAGTAGATAGTTATAGCCATTTTGAAATCAGTTATCTGGCTAAAATCATGTCACCACAAGTGGACCATCATGGCAATTACTTGTATTCAAAGAGCTGTACCTGAGTTAAGTGAGCTCAAAGTCGTCACCAGTATCGAGAGAGATCGTGGGTCTTGTCAAGATAGATGAAAATAGCTGTAAAGCTACTCTAGCAGAATGCAAAGGTCATAAAGAGCCACAGCATTCAAAGAAAGTTCTAAGGACCCCGTCGAAGCTTACCTTGTATAACGGAGATAGCGTGATCACTAACAATCATCGGCTCGTAGAATGGCAAGAGAAACTAGGAGCAGGCTCACTCGATTTGTACTTGCGTTTGGATCGCGAAAGAGGGCTAACCTAGTTATGGCAAATCTCGGCGGCCATATTGTAATGCGGTCAGAAGTAAATAGCATAAATATTTGTCGGCCATATTTTAGTGTGTTTTATAGGTTATATGGTGCTGTCCCTAGATGGGGAAACTAGGGTCGATATCTATTAACGTTAAATAAGGGATTTCTAAATCAAACAGAAAAAAGATAACAATTTAAATACCCTCATGCCATATGTTTGAGTATCCAGGTGTATAAATTAAAAAAAAAAATTAAAAATCCCATACAAAAAGAGCGGGATCTATGTGTTTTGTCAAATGTATACTTTCTGCTAATTTCATAAAGGGCATTTTTCGCAAATCATTATTTAATAGATCTTAAAGAATAAGTATTGCACGGAACTCCTAAAAGTTTCAAGAGTATGTAAAAAGCTCATCCATTGTTTCATACTATAACCAATTACCTCAGAATTCCATTTATCATTCTCTGCTTGTTGAAAAAGCTCACAGTGTGATGTCTGCATATGGCATCAATCATGTAAACCATATACGTTTCTTTCATTGCGAAAAATGGCACAGTCCGGGTACATACTCAGTCTCTTAAATAGAAATACATAATTTCACAAAACCAACATTTTTACAAAAATACAATAAATGTAAGTATACCATCGAAGATGGAATTACAGGTGGATTACATTAATCAATTGATAGTTGGTATACAATATGTGTTCAAAGAAAAAGTGTAAAAAGACATATCCATATTGAATAGAGAATGGCTCACTCTATTTAACAATACATACAATAATCTTTGCATTTATAAAAAGACCTAACAAATTGATATGAGCATACATCATAGGCAAATGCATTTAATGATGTTAATAATCCTAAGCATGATCTGAATAGGGGTAGATATCATCTAGAGACAGATCATAGGCAGGCTAAGGCATGCCATTCAGTTGCAGTATTAAGGCCTCTGTCTATGATCTGTCTCTAAATGTATTTGCCTATGATGTATACTCATATCTATTTGTTAGGTCTTTTTATAAATGCAAAGATTATTGTATGTATTGTTAAATAGAGTGAGCCATTCTCCATTCAATATGGATATGTCTTTTTACACTCTTTCTTTGAACACATATTGTATACCAACTATCAATTGATTAATGTAATCCACCTGTAATTCCATCTTCGATTATATACTTACATTTATTGTATTTTTGTAAAAATGTTGGTTTTGTGAAATTATGTATTTCTATTTAAGAGACTGAGGGCCATATGTACCAAAGTTCCGTTTTGCGAATTCTAAATAGCGATTTTTATGGAATCGCTATTTAGAAAAAAAGACTCTCCTTGTGAACTACAAAATCTATGCACAGTAGCCCGATTAGTCCGTTGAGTGGACATGATAGCCTCAATTGCCCGTTGTATAAGTGTTTATATATTGGACAATGCAGTAGAAGAAAAAAGATTGTCCATATTTTATAAATGTAAAAACGAATCTTACCATTAGACGAATGCCTGAACTCTATGATTGCTAAAAAGCATCTCACCTTTAGACATTTTGCAGGAAAATCGAATATCATTTGTGTCCTCTTCACCCGAGGTGCCAATTTTTTTGACAACAGCCAGAACTTTGTTGGCGAGCTGATCAATACTAACTAAGGTGACTTTTATCATTTGTCAAATACATTTATTTGAGATCGATTGCCCCTTTGCCAATCAGGTACCAATATCAATACTGGGCACTCAAGCTAGAATGATAAACTAACATTGTTTCTCCGAGAAAGATAACCTCATGTTCTTGTAATAGTGATTTACTCTAGAATCTCCACTTGCCCCACAGAATCTGTTAATGCAAGGGATCTTTGTGAATAGAATCATACAACCCTTTTCTTAAAAACAATGTTTAATACTATACAACTTTATATGTCCAGAGACCATTTATTATTGATTATTTGAGTATTTTTGTCAACGAAACACATTCTGTCTCTGATTGCTTCTATTCTAAAAAATGGATATAAACTTTCAATTAATATAATGTGAGTTTCTTAGCTGTATTTCTACTACGATTTCTAGGATTAGAAACAATAGTGAGAGTAGATGTTGCACAATTGAATGTGTGTATCAAATATCATCTATTATTTCAGATTATGAACTCTACTGAATGACTAAGAGTGTGCTGAACAGGCCACTATTATGTAACATATTTTGAAAATGGCAGGATTTGGTAATATACAACCAATTTAAGGTTTGTATATTTTCGGTGTTATATATATGTAAATATGTGTAAATACTGTATATTGTTCTAATATTAGATATGATATAGAATATGCAATAATTGAAACTCTATATCATTTGTAGGGGTCTTCAGATATATCGTTATTGTTCTGAAGATGGTCTCAATATTCAGTTCATAAGAGACCGAAAGGTCAATCTATGCTTTTTCTTCACCAAACTCACCACATCAATTGCATTAAGGAAGAAAAGTGCATACAATTTTTTCAATGAAGTGTCTTTATTTATTTTTGACAATATATGCTTCTTGTAACATTGTTGATATATACTTCTGTACCCTTTCTTTTGATTCTTAAAGCCGTATTAAATACAAATTCTTTTATATATACACCCGCCTGTTCCGCTCTTTATATTTAGATCATTGTGTGACTATTTGTAAATTCAACTAATAACTATCCTTGCTTAACTGCACAGTAGACCAACATTCATCTGGGTCTTAAATCATTGTTTATAACTAAATGTTCTAAACTATATTAACAAAATCCCTTGAAGGTACCTTTACCCACGCATACTTTTTGCCCAAATCCTCAAGGGTTTATTGGGTTGCTCGCTTCTTTTGTAGAAAACCAGATAGAGCCACATATTCATCTCTGATTCAGTTGAATTCCATCCAAGCTTTCAACATCTTTGTATCAGCATGCTTGGATCTTGTGTTCTGTTAGCAGACTGTCTATTAGCACTGTTGGATGTCTGCTGGTAATTGATCCAATACTCCAATCCAATGAACCACATCCATGTTTCTGTCCAAGAAGTACTCTGAGGCTACCACAGGGTAGTTTGCAGTGCTTTACTGTAGGAGAGTAGGGTCTGCAATCCTATGGTCACCCCCGATTTTTGCTTTTTGCTTCACTGGTTTACGACTTTCCCTGGCTGTGGGCCTGCTAATCAGACCCACAGCCTAGCTGTTCTCTCTCTAAATTGACAAGCATGTACCTTAGGTGCATTTACCAATTGGTACTGGGCCACCTTATCAGTTCCTGTACAGCATACCTTAGGTATCCAGGGCATAGGTGTACCCAGGGCCTACCAGGGGCTGAAGCATGTATTATGCCACCCCTGGCTGGCCATCTAAACAGACACAACTGGCTGCACGACAGCTGGGGCAAGGTGGTGTAATCACCCTTTGCTTTAGATATAGTATCCCTATATCTAACCCTAAAATGGACACATATATTCCTATCAGTCACTCCTATGGCAGGCCTTATCAATCCTGAAGGCAGAGTGCTTCGAATTATGTGAGATGGTGCTCTGGCATGAGCTGAGCCCGTTTGCAGCTTGCGGAACCAAGTCCTAATAGCTGTTCCATGATAAAGCTATACCATATACTCTTAAGTGCATTATGAACCTCGCGGTCAAATGCTAACTTTGGCATAGCATTATCAAAACATGTCGAGAAAGGTGTCATACAAATTGGAATACTACCCCCTCGCCAATTCTGGCAACGGGGGTAGCATTCCACCCTTCTAGAGGGACACGACATGTATGTAACTGTGAACCCCGGTTAAAGTTAACTCGAGCCTCAGCATCACAAAATGGATGCTGGCACCATAGACACAAGTCTGACCTCCTGCTGCTGGGAGTCCTTCCAGCGAGGCAGGCTCGGACAAAGGGTTTCCTGCCTTGGGAGGTGCTAGCACCACCCCAGACAGGATTTTGTGTATTAGGTAGGACA
The DNA here is from genome assembly GCF_964263255.1 of Lissotriton vulgaris. Lineage (NCBI taxonomy): Eukaryota > Metazoa > Chordata > Amphibia > Caudata > Salamandridae > Lissotriton > Lissotriton vulgaris. Next base: position 232,564,751 of record NC_141693.1, on the reverse strand, counting down.
GGGCTGAAAGGAATGAGACATGCCTGGGGCACACAAGGTGTCCCTGTGCATACACCGGTCAGAACCAGTTCCTGGGGCACTCCAGCCCCAGAGCTGGCGCAAGACCGGACAAAGGAAAGGGGGTGTAACCACCCACCTTCCTGGTCCCACCCAGAGGAGGGACCTAGTCGTAGTGCAGCCCCCTTTAGCTGAATAAAGGTAGGAGCTGGTCCCATTCCCCTTTAGATTAATCTTGACAACTTCCACGAAGAAACTCTTGACCTTCGACCTCCTGATTACCAGAAGACTGAAGAATCTCCCCTGTGGTCAGGGAGTGACCATCCTGCTTTGCAGGCACCATCAAGCTCCTGTGCGGTTTGCTGCAAGTCCTTCCATCCCGGAATTCGACAACTCAGATCCACAAGACCCGGACCTCCAGACTCCTCTGACCTCTACCCACATCCACAGCACAGCTGGGACCCATGGGTGCGTCGAGCAACGTGGAGACGGCCATCTTGAGAAACCTGCACATTGCTTCCAGCACGACCGCCGAGGGATCCTCGAGTGAGTGCTTTGGGGTCTGAGAAGCCCCACACTGACGCAGCTCCTGCACCAAAGACCAGCCCCCCAGCATCCACGAGATCTGCGTGGGGCCCTTTTGCCTGGTTGCTGCTTGTCCTGTTGTCTGGTCACTTGCTGGCTGGCTCGTGACCTCTGAGACGATGACCCGGAGAATCCAACACTGCTGGTCTGGTGCCCCAGACTGGCCCTTGCTTCCCTGTAAACGAGAAGCACCCCGGACCCTCCTGGTCCGCACCAGACGCCATCTTTGTTCCACCGCGTGGCTTGCATTAGCCAAGGCCTGCTGACCAGATCGACGATCCAACACCGCCAACAGCAGCAGACTATGTGGGACAGCTCGTGCCTCCAGCCTGGTCGTGAAGAGCAGCTCCTGGTTGGCGCAGCTACAGAGAGAAGCGACCCTTCCATCACCTGACTGCGGCGACAGCATCTGGTTCCCTCCTGGTTCCAGCACCGTCACTGGCTAGTGACCGAGACTCTGTCCCCTTCCCTTTCAGGACTTCTTCTTCTGAGTTCCATCCTTGGAACCACCGGACTCCTCCATCTGGCTGCCTGCCAGCAACTCCTTGTTTCAGGCATCACCGGGATCAACGCAGCAAACCCGACGCAACTTCAGCCCTATGCACCCGCAGCCTGTGGGTTAGGTAACTAAAGCTTCTAGGTGCTGAAGTCTGTGTTCACTCTCCTAGTGTATGTAAAGTAACGCACCCAGGCAGACAAACAAGTTACTGGCACACATTAAATGGCAAAAACAAACCACAAATAATAAGGGTTTACAACTGTTTTAACATATAAAGTACATTTTAAAACAGTTGTAAACCCTTATTATTTGTGGTTTGTTTTTGCCATTTAATGTGTGCCAGTAACTTGTTTGTCTGCCTGGGTGCGTTACTTTACATACATTATTTACCCTGACCCAGGAGTTCGATCCGTATCAGGGGGTCCTTGTTTACACATATTCACTCTCCTAGTGTCCAGGTCCACTGTTGTTTTCCCTCCATCCAGCCGGGTTCGTCCGGAATCCGTAACTTTCTAACACTGTAGTATCCATAGACGTTGGTACGCATCCCGTGTGAGAGTTCCCACTCTGCACGTGAGTCCCGTGGGCCTCCTGCTCCTTACTTACCTAGTTTGTGGCGTAGTCCCAGTGATCCTCCAGCCACTGGATCTCCTTACAGTATTTTCTTTCCTCGCATTCCATTGTTTTGAGAATATGGTTTGTCGTGCCCCTAAGGCGCACTTTGTAAATATTGTGCGACTCGTATTCCCTTTTTCGTATTGTCATGTGCTTAGCCCTCTGACCTCATAAAGAGTTCAGAGGTGTATGTTAGTTAATAAATATCTGTTTATTTTCATAACAACCTGTGTGGTGTCCTTTCATTTGGTATTCAAGGGGTTATATGTGGTAAAACAGCTGGCTTCACATGCCATTCATAGTTTAGCCTAAAGACTGCTTTTGTCCACGCTACTAGGATAGCTGGTCTATAAGGTTGACTTTACAACCAATCACCATAAGGGTTGTTTGGACTGATACATGGTGATCACTAGAACTAGTGAGCATCATATATCAGGCCAACTTCTCACATTTACGACCTCTCCCTCGAAGAAAATCATCCCACCTCTGTGTTAGGTAGGAGAAGTCAACTATAATTGGGGTGAAGTGGATCCCTCACACCTCTGCGTCTTGGCATAACTGTCCCTTCTGCATTAATGATAACTATGCCCTGCTAGAGGATCTGTGGTTTGGTAGCAGTGTCATGAGAACAGTAACTTTCCAGGTAAAAAATCTTTCCATACAAAATACACATGGGCGTAGAAGAGCTCTGCAAAAGTCCACAAATGTTCCATCAGTGTTAGTTCTTATGGTTGAAGAATGTTGGTCAAATGATTTATAAGCACACCTTTTCAGGTAAACTTATTCAAAGTCATCATAGTAACAATAGCCTTTATAGATTAAGGTGTGGTGAATAGTACTATGCATTGTATTTCTGACAAACACCTTGCCCCAAATATTCTAAAATTGCAGTTTGAATAGTAATATATGTAGACCCAGAACGTTGGGACCGGAATACCTAAATTGTGCGTAAATTATTTTATTTTCAACAATCAAAGGCACAAATACTGTACTCAGTATATTTTATATTAAAAGATTCCATCAGATATTTCCGTCCAAAGGTGTTTTGCCCCTTTACTTTTACTAAAACGCCTAATCTATTTCTTTCAAACATTCTAAATCAAACACTACACTAATCATATAGGTAAAGGAGTCCTTAAAAAGTCAACCCACCCATCCGATGCAGCACGCGCAACAAAATTAGTTTTCTTGATTTAATTGTCAACTTACCTGCATTCATCCATATTCTGGTGTTTAATACCCCCCTCCCTGCACCTACCCCCCACGTCACAGCCCGGAAGCACACCCACCAGCAGCCGCTACTGGTTGGAAGGGTTAAGGGAGCAAAAGAGTAACTTGCGGGGGGGGGGACAAAAATAGAAGAAAAATAGACGGAAAAATAGATAGACAGGAAGGGGTAGAGAAGCAACGATTGGGCTGGGGAAAAGGAGGGAGCATCACAGAGAGCCATGGCGTGGATATTTAAAGGGGAACAAAGCACTAAAACGAGAAAACATGAAAACACATGATCTCCCATGGAATGCTGACTGAAAAAAGTATGTAGCTCCCTGAATGTGAGCAGTGAGAGGATCAAGTCATCCAATCAAAAGGTTTGGTGGGGAAGAAAAGCCATAGAATAAAACGCAAGCAAATAAGGCTGAGAAGAAACCAAATCAATGGAAAACAATGGGCTGGCCCAACACTCTCCATAAGTATGGTATTGTCCACAATAGATCTTCAACAGGGAAGAGCTAAACCTGAGCTAAAACACTTTGGGTTAGGTCATGGTAAGATGTGGGTCTGGAATACTACTAAAGAAATATTGAGTGGTCATAATATTGCAATATCGAGAACCAAAATATCAACAGGTACACGTATAGATTTTCTCCACTTCTGTGCACTGCACCAGGATAATATATATCTCCAAGGTACATCTGAGCTTCATCAGCGCTTTAATTTTCAAAAAATATCAATGTACAGTTATAAAAGTCAAATGTAATGTAATTAAAATAGGTGATAATCTATTGTGACAAATACATCTATCATACCCATCCTAGAATAGATGGGAAGACAGACCTACAGAACCTAAAGAATACATGACAAAATCTAATTCATTTTAGTCAAAAGGATCATATATTACAATCAATGTGTAACTGACCTCACAACTGAAAAACATATTCCATCATTCTTAATAATATTTTAAAAACTTCCATAGTAAGTGGAAGGAAATAGCAATCACATAACAATTTATTGGTAAATTAAATAATATCAATAGGAAAATGTATGTTCATCACACTTTCTACCTTCTCTCTTTCCAAATCTTCTAATTACATCCTCAACATCACTCCCACTGTTAGGAAACTCAACTGGCTACCAATCGAGGCAAGAGGTATACTCAAAGTTGCCTGTATAACCCACAAAGTAATGTACGCTGAAAAACCGGGTTACATCACAGACAAACTATCAAAAGATGGCCAAAAGAGACCTCTTCAAAGCTTTAACAGTCTACTCCCGATTCCACCTAAATTCAAGAAAAAAAGAAAAATTGTGCACCTACTCAATCGCCAGGAATGCTCCCAGAATCTGGAACTCGCTGCTTTAGGATTTATGTGACATTCACTCTTTCCCTCCTTTCAAGAAGAAACAACCTTCTTCTTCTCAACAAATACCTAAACCCTCCCCCCTAATCAAACCGATTGGCCTGATGCTCCACACCCTCCATTTAAATTGTGAGTATTGCTACCCTGTGGAACATCAGTATCTTTACTTTCCCCCACCTTCACAACTCCCTACCCTAACTACCTCAGAACTATATTGTTTGCATATCCAACTGTCTTTTGTATACTTCATTAATATATGGTAACTATCTATTTATATTTACTCGTTGTGTATCCTGTGTAATTGCTGCTATACCACTCACTTATCCTACTGTCTACTGTATACTTTTTTAACAGTTATTATGTACTCTTATCTGTTCTTCATGTAAATCATGCAATTGCTGCTATGCTAACTCTGTAAAGCGCTCTGATGCCTTCAGGTCAAGTTTGTGCTAAACAAAACTCGATAAAAAAAAAAAAGAAACATCCCCAAATACTCAGAAATGACCGTAAATTCAATACTATTATGGTCATGATCTAAAGACCTTATGTGATTTAAGAAAAAACATTGAGAGGTTACTCTCTTTGGAAAGCCAAAGGCATGTCCTGAAATTGCACCATTAACATCACTTGAGTGAAAACACCATCTGGCCATATGAACTAAACTAGAATATATACATAATTTTAAATACCTCATATGATGTAAATGAAATACAAGGGGGCGACTACTCTATTTTGATAGCCAATGGATACATCAGTGTTGGCGCGATATTCATCTAATTAGTAGCTGCATACATCATTATATGTTGGCGCTGTGAGTACAGGAATACATGGGGGGGACATAAAACAAACTTAACATCAACCATATATGGAAAGTATAGATATTTCTATTTAATTGTGTAAACTAGGTCTAAACACACAAAGGTTAAATCAACCAAATAGTATTTTAAACAACTGTATCTTGAGATTCCTCTAAATCCATACATAGGCTTTATACCTAGCAAAACGTCCTCATAATTTTAAAGCTGATGCCATACTCACATTGAAACTGATGGAGTCATTTTAAACTGATGGTAAAATTTTTTATTTTTTATTTTTAATGTATGCAGTGTAATACTAAACTCTCTCTTAGAAAATGAAAAGATGAGAGCACTGTGTGCTTTTTAAAATACCCCTCACACACTAAAAAAATCCTTTAGTGTCATGCTTCATCATAGGGGTCTTCCTGTCCCTCTATGGGGCAGGGCGTGCTACGACCTACGAACTTCGCGGGAGCACTAGTTGTTGTGACAAAGGCTATGTGATGGTGCAGTGTAAGTGATATCAGTGAAGTGTAGGGACCTAACTAGTGAGTGTAATAAATGTTTGGGCTACAGGGCATGAGCTGGCCCTAATGAAAACGTGATTGATTTTCAAATGGTAGTCAAAAATATTGACCTATTGAGGTCTCTGTTAAGGAAAAATGGAAAAAGAGACAAAGCACATTGCATATATAGATTTTGGACGTTTAAGCACATATCAGCTCTAATATCCAGAATCCCACTGATCATGGGCGCTCTTTAGTTATTGAAGCACGCACTAAGGGCTTCATATGTGGAAAGGCGAGTTAAATGTAACCTCCCCTGACCGTTCGTTAGTAAATACTGACCTAACAAGTATCATTCACCTCATTAATGTGAGGGCTGACTCATCTCAAAATACACACACACGTAACTCAATACATACAACAGCACCCCAAGATGGGGAAGACTCCAAGGAGACCAAAAAACTCTCGATGAGAACAATGAAGGTCTAAACTTGTCAATGAACAGTGTCGCTACACCAAAATAAGGATGTAATACATACTATTTCGACAAATGTTGCATGCCCCATGAGCTGGCAGGCGAAGGGTGTTCCACTCGGTAAACTGTAAAAGAAAACCGCACCCTTACATGAATTACGAGTTCCTCCGTGATTCATTGTAGCCTCCTGGACCAAATTTGTTAAAGACTCATGGTCTGAGTCTATTACTTACATTTACCGCATGAGTACAATGCCTCGTTCCTACCCTTGTGCCGCTCCGTGGACTACTGGCGTCCCGCACTTGGAGGCTTAAAAAACAACTTGATTGCATTGTCATCCCTTCTGCCTAGTGCCGGTGAAACACTAGTCTGCTAACCCAAGATGGCCGCCGTCCGCGAGACAACTGGTGGGGAAAAAACGATAATTTCCGGCAGTCTTTCTACTAATCCAATTACCTGAGAAGTAAAATCAGTATCACAAAATTCCAGCAAATGTTTCTACATGTTCGTCACCTCGTTTCTTATTATAGAAAACGGGGTTTCCTATTGAATGTATATCAATTCAAAATATCTTGAAAGGTAATTGTTAAAATAATTGGCAGTCACGATGGAAAGTTTTGCACCTGCCAAATGCGTGCATTGCACTCATATATACTGAAAAAAATTTGTGATAGAATGAAAAAGAGGGATGGCTGATGCAGATGATGGGCTAATGTAGAGCCATAGTCTGATTAAGCCAACGATTGCTGCACAAGTGTTTAGCACAAGGAGGTCTTTGTTGGACTGGCATTTTAACGTCCCTTATGATTATCACATCAGAGTTAGGGGGGGCGGTGGTTACGGTCTTTTACAGCCACCCCAAGGTATTTCATCGTTCAGACCGTTTTTATTAGATTTGATTCGAAAGACCCACCGTTGTTCTTTCTCCAGAAGGTGGTTCTCGTTGTCAACCTGTTCTATGACAGTCCAAGAGATGTCCTCAGGTTTGTGGCCACTTTCTATGAAGTGGTTAGTCAGTTTTGTGCTTGTTTTTTGCATTTTATGGTACTTTTATGTTCCCCTATTCTGATCTTTATGGCCCTGCTCGTCATGCCAACATATTCAAGCTTGCACGGGCAGGTGATTAAGTACACGACATTCAAACTGTTGCAGTTACTAAAGCCTCTCTGTTCCCATCTTGTCCCATTATTGAAAGTGAGTGTCTTACTTTTCTTGGTTAGTCAACTTATCTCAGAGATACAAAAGACGTGCTGAACTTACTCGAAGAATTGACATTTGATCCTAACACCCAGCTTTTAAACCCTTGCGATAATTGAGGATGTACTCTTCGAAGATGACTAGGAGTATCAAACCCCACAGAATGTGGTTACCAAGTGCTGTTCTCTAGCATTGAAAGAGAACATTTTTTTAATATAATGGCACCCTCTACCTCCAAAAGCACGGGACCAGCATGGGGAGCACATTTGCTCCCAGTATAGCTGGTCTCTATGTGCACCATCTGGAGGTCACGAAGATACTAAACCCTAGAAACCCCTTCAGAACTAACATCAGGACCTGGAAAAGGTATATTGATGATATCCTTATCATCTGGGATGGAGATGAAAGGACTTCCAAACAGTTCCTAACCTGGCTGAACTTACAAGATGAGTTCCTTAAATTCACCAGCATCACCACGAACAGCAACCTGGTATTTCTAGATTTGAACATCTTCCCCAAAAATGGTAGATTGATGACGACAACTCACTTCAAGAGTACTTCCAAGAACTGTTTGCTTATGTACCAAAGTTTCAATCCAAAACACCTACGGGACAATTTACCTTATGGCCAGTTCCTACGCCTTCGTAGGAACTGTACAGAAATTGGCAACTTTAAACAACAGTCCAAAGATCTGAGAAAGAAATTGGAAACCCGGAGGTACCCGACCAGAATTATTGACCAAGCATATAAAAGAGCGAGAAACAGCTGCAGAGAAAGCCTTCTTGAAGACAAGGTACCAAAGGAGGAAGAGCAGAGACCCATCTGTGTTACCACTTATAACACAAGCTCAGATCAAGTGACCAAAATCATCACTAAGAATTGGAAAATTCTGAACAGTGGCGGTTTACAGATACCTAAACCAATCATCTCCCACAAAAAAGCACAAAGTGTAAAAGACATCTTGGTACATACTAGACCAAAAGTAGAGAAAGCTAACCCGCTAAGAAATCCAAACTTTATACAAGGACATTATCCATGTGGAGGGTGTAAGGTATGTTGTCTAACCAAGAAAAGTAAGACACTCACTTTCAATGATGGGACAAGATGGGAACAGAGAGGCTTTAGTAACTGCAACAGTTTGAATGTCGTGTATTTAATCACCTGCCCGTGCAAGCTTGAATATGTTGGCATGACGAGCAGGGCCATAAAGATCAGAATAGGAGAACATAAAAGTACCATAAAATGCAAAAAAACAAGCACAAAACTGACTAACCACTTCATAGAAAGTGGCTACAAACCTGAGGACATCTCTTGGACTGTCATAGAACAGGTTGACAACGAGAACCACCTTCTGGAGAAAGAACACTGGTGGGTCTTTCGAATCAAATCTAATAAAAACAGTCTGAACGATGAAATACCTTGGGGTCAGCTGTAAAAGACCGTAACCACCGCCCCCCTAACTCTGATGTGATAATCATAAGGGACGTTAAAATGCCAGTCCAACAAAGACCTCCTTGTGCTAAACACTTTTGCAGCAATCGTTGGCTTAATCAGACTATGGCTCTACATTAGCCCATTATCGGTATCAGCCATCCCTCTTTTTCATTCTATCAGAATTTTTTTTCAGTATATATAGTGCAATGCACGCATTTGGCAGGTGCAAAACTTTCCATCGTGACTGCCAATTATTTTAACAATTACCTTTCAAGATATTTTGAATCGATATACCTTCAATAGGAAACCCCGTTTTCTATAATAAGAAACAACGAGGTGACGAACATGTAGAAACATTTGCTGGAATTTTGCGATATTGATGTTACTTCTCAGATAATTGGATTAATAGAAAGACTGACGGAAATTATCGTTTTTTTCCCCACCAGTTGTCCCGCGGACGGCGGCCATCTTGGGTTAGCAGACTAGTGTTTCACCGGCACTAGGCAGAAGGGATGACAATGCAATCAAGTTGTTTTTTAAGCCGCCAAGTGCGGGACGCCAGTAGTCCACGGAGCGGCACAAGGGTAGGAACGAGGCATTGTACTCATGCGGTAAATGTAAGTAAAAGACTCTGACCATGAGTCTTTAACAAATTTGGTCCAGGAGGCTACAATGAATCACGGAGGAACTCGTAATTCATGTAAGGGTGCGGTTTTCTTTTACAGTTTACCGAGTGGAACACCCTTCGCCTGCCAGCTCATGGGGCATGCAACATTTGTCTAACTAGTATGTATTACATCCTTATTTTGGTGTAGCGACACTGTTCATTGACAAGTTTAGACCTTCATTGTTCTCATCGAGAGTTTTTTGGTCTCCTTGGAGTCTTCCCCATCTTGGGGTGCTGTTGTATGTATTGAGTTACGTGTGTGTGTATTTTGAGATGAGTCAGCCCTCACATTAATGAGGTGAATGATACTTGTTCGGTCAGTATTTACTAACGAACGGTCAGGGGAGGTTACATTTAACTCGCCTTTCCACATATGAAGCCCTTAGTGCGTGCTTCAATAACTAAAGAGCGCCCACGATCAGTGGGATTCTGGATATTAGAGCTGATATGTGCTTACACATCCAAAATCTGTATATATAATGTGCTTTGTCTCTTTTTCCATTTTTCCTTTACAGACACCGCAATAGGTCAATATTTTTGACTACCATTTGAAAATCAATCACGTTTTCATTAGGGCCAGCTCATGCCCTGTAGCCCAAACTAGCAGCCGATTTTTGCTGCCAGTTTGTAGGACTGTAGGCTTACCACTTTACAAACCGAGTACTCTGTAGTAGGGACCATTAGAAGGTCCTGATGAGTAAGCAGTAGGGGACTGCTTACGAAACAATTTGACCAGGTAGCAAGCTAATTGCTCTACCACAAAACCCCCTTCTTAATGGTCCCAGCCAGAGAAGAGAATAAAATGTATTTTTTCTACTAGCCAGGGAATTTTTCTTTTTTCTTTTTTATTACACTCACTAGTTAGGTCCCTACACTTCACTGATATCACTTACACTGCACCATCACATAGCCTTTGTCACAACAACTAGTGCTCCCGCGAAGTTCGTAGGTCGTAGCACGCCCCGCCCCGTAGAGGGACGGAAAGACCCCTATGATGAAACATGACACTAAAGGATTTTTTTAGTGTGTGAGGGGTATTTTAAAAAGCGCACAGTGCTCTCATCTTTTCATTTTCTAAGAGAGAGTTTAGTATTACACTGTATACATTAAAAATAAAAAATAAAAAATATCACCATCACACATTGATAGAATCTTTTTGTTTGTATAAATCTGTTAGGAGGGTGATTCTATCATTACCTCTACGCTTCCTCTATTGTTTTGGAATTACTGGCAGCGTGCAGCTGCGGAAGTTCATTAGAATTTGTTCCTCAAAGACCACTCCGTGATTCTGCATTTCACGGCATCCAACTCAGGGAAGAACAAAGGAGCCTTTATCTCTCTTTTAGAAATGGCCGATCTAGGTCTTGCCTTTACCGAAGATGAAATTTCCAACCTGATGTCCACCCTAGGGACATTCGAAGGGCTCAGTTCAGCGGGTCCATCCACAAGACATAATGACTGGGATGAATTGGAAGAACTGAGGAGAACCCAGATTAAAACCGCAATTCATGGGCTACTAATGTCAGAATATCTGAAGGTTAATACTGCTCCATCGGGCCTCATAGTTCGGAATGAACCATTTATATTTCTTGATGACAAAACCTTCAAGATAGATTGGTCACAAATCTCATGGCGATGTACACGAGACTGGATTGTACTTATAATCAAGACCGCGAGCAGACTGGCAACTGACCTCAAGGTGGAGATACAAACAATAGAAGTACGACTGAAGAACTATGAATCTCCGGCCAATCTGAAGAAGTATCTGGACGAACTGAATAAAACATTAAATGAATTTGAAATAACTCTCAAAGAAAACAAGTATGAGAAATTAAAGAAAGACACTAGCCGGTGGACCAAAGAAAGAATATACCCCTACATCAAAGATGACTACAAACCATCACGCGACAACCCCACAGATGATGAATCATCCAAAACTGGATCCAACAGCTCCAATTCAAGTAGAAACAAAAGCCCTAGATATCAAGGCATGCGAAGGAACTTCCGACGACCCAACTACCGTGGGACAAGGGGCTGGAACAACTATCCTCAGCCTTTGATGTATCCTCAACAACAATATGGCCCACCGCCCTTTCAACATCCACATGGACCGTTCCCACAATGGGGATACGAGCAGCAAGACTTCGGCTACTTCGATCAATCGGCGTCTTTTTTAGGTTCACGCCAGGGACGGAACAAGGGGAGAAACCGGAGGGGGTCCACTGTACATTGGAACACCGGAGAGGAAGAAACCCCGAGGGTGTCAACAAGGAGCATGACGGGCACATTGAGGAATCAGAAATGAGCCTAGTGGTCAATCTGACCAACATTGAATTGACTGAACCTCAAAAAAGAGTATTGGAGAAAGGCTTAGGGTACGTCCCTATAGCCAATATGGATAAATTCCACCTCTGCAAAGAGGTTCAAGAATTCATGAGACGATTAAAACTCCAGGTCTTCTTTAAAGACAAGAAGGACAATACCGAGCAAGGAGACACTGGACTAAAACCAAAATCTACCTTCACTCCGATGGACAACACTCTTCCCATCGAACATTTGACCTTCGAAATAGCGGTTATGAAGGATCTTGATGAACTCAACCCACTACACAAACGAGTCTTCCAAAATATCTCCAACGAAGAACGACAAGCATTGCGGGAATTGAGTAACAACAAAAATTTTGTAATAAAACCAGCGGATAAGGGGGGCGCAATTGTAATACAAAGTAAGGAACAGTATGACAAATGTGGAATTTGACTAAAAAACTCCCTTTTCCGCCTGGTGTCCGATCATGCACCCTATCCACCCTAACATCGACCAGGCAAGCCGATTCTCCTACTTCAAGCGGAAATCCTGTTATGCCCCCTCTTGCCTGCTCTTTTTCTCATAATACTGGCACATGCAAAGAAAAATGACCAGCCACCATGTATCCCATGGGTTTCCGTCCCGTTCGATATTTTCCTTTAGACCAGAACGGAGTCAGTCGGATGGTTGACTCGAAAACACCCCTCCCTACCTCTGTCACCGAACGAGCAGCTCTCGCTCGTCAATGATCTCCCAGTTTACGAGGACAGCCATGGGTTGGGTTAACAACCAAGGGAAAACCTAATCAAGCACACGAAACAGCCACGAAGATGAATAGTTTACCACAGCCCATTCTCTCTCTTCCCAGCTGCACACACATACCATTGTGAGACATCACCGCCCTTGTGTAAGAAGTAAAGAACGCACAATGCCTCGTCCTCTTTACCTTTCCGACAGAAATGACCCTGTAACAATGCCTCGATTCTCTGTCCTCAGATACTAGCAACTCTGTAACATGTCACCACAATCACCCCGATGCAATATGTTTGTCTATGTGTAAATGCTATTCAGGTTATTCTTTAAACGAGAACAAGCATGCTATGTCTTCCGTATGATTACATCATGAATGATTGAATCAAGTCCGGGGGAACTCCTTCTTTTTGATTGTACTCATATTGTATATAAGTGCTGTTATGTCCCAAGTAAAGCAGACTACTCCTGAACCCGCTTGGTGAAGGAGCTCTCCCTTAACTCGAGTTCTGGAATAAAACCCTTTCAACTCGAAGACCACGGACTCTGCTCCTCATTTTATGCATTACCATGTTCTTGGGTAATTATAGAAATTCCGAACGGCGTAAATAATTAGTTTTTTATTTACCACATTAATTGGCGCCTGAACAGGTACGCTCCCTCTTCCCTACGCGCCGGCGATGTAAGTCGGGTCCTTGTCCCTTACATACTTTCAACGGACTTCAAGTGCACAACAGCGGGGTGTTCCCGCTAACTCCCTCGAGACGAGGAGGAGGCAGACTGCGACTGATCATCCACACGAGGCGGTGAAGAAGATAGCGGAGCGTCCCAACCCAGAGCCCGACCAGTGAGAGTGCCGAGTCCGAGGTCTTTGGAGCCCCGAATTCCTGCGCAAGCGTCAAGAGTCCGATGACCAGGTCTTCAAGTTTTGCTTCTTGGTGAGTACCAGACGGGTTCCATTTTTGGAAAACGGTCTCATTCGTGAGACCCGGTAATGTTACACTATACTCTAGTGTAGAAAGTGTTTGTTTTTGTATATTCCAAATCTTTTACAACCGTAATTTGTTGAGTTTAAGAATGCCTCTGTTTTCCAAATTACGTACAATAGGCACCAAAAAGAATCTGTTAGAGAAACCAGTTAAAGTTCCGCCTAGAGATACGCCTGGATATTTCATGTATAACAAACATGGATTGAGTGCCATATTATTTTTAGAGCTTTGGGTAGACTATACAGAGAAATTAGAAATGGCGTATAGGTGGCCTGCCACAGGTACATGGGATATAGAATGCATTATGAGAGTGGAGGAAGAGTTATGGAAAAGAAAGGCGAGGCCCTCACAGACAGAAGCCATTGAGTTATGGGGTAAGGAAGCGCATAGGAGGGCCCAGAAAGAACTAGGGAAAGTCGAGAAAAGAGAATGTCGGAGCAGGCTAAAGAAAAGCAATTACAGGAAGAAGGCGAGAAAGTCCTAGCTGAACAGGTAGAGAGAGAGAGAAGCGCCCTTGTTACTGGCATTTATCCCGTTTTGTCTGAAGAAATTGTAGACGAACACCCCAAGTCCCCAGTGAAAGTAATTCCCACTGCTCCCGACAATTTCCTCCCTGCCTACCTGTCCGAACCACCCCCCGCTTATGTAAACATGCCTAGAACACGCCCGTCTACACGTGCTCCTGAACTAGTAGCCGGTGGTTCTACCTCTGATTTAGGAGTGTCCGGGAACAGGGCTGAGGATAAAGACGATGTCCCGCCTCTTGAGTGTCCTTACGACCCGAACCCGGTAGTGGCCCAATGACCACGATATCAGAGAGATTAAGACTAGCCCTGGGTCAACTCCAAAAGGTCCCTGATATAACGAAGCAATTGGATAGAGTTTACGAATTTATACGGACAGGTGAAGGTCCGGATACTCTGGTCCAGGTCATGAAAAACAGAAAAGTTCCCATCAGAGGACTGCTCCTGCGGTTCATCATAAATTGTCTAATCCGGGAACTAGACCCGGGTAATGGAAGCGTAGACTCTGAGTTAATAGACCTTAGTAATCAGATACACAGAGGATCACACGATCTGGGACATCAGATCGACAAAATAACTAAAAGACTGGTTAAGAAAATTGTCACTATTCACTCTGAGAAAGTCACACAGGAGGACGACTCAGAGGAAGATGAGGGTCCGACACTAGATAAAATGAATTTCCTGGGTGTAGCGCGACATTGTCCTGGCCCCAAGTGGCGAACCCCGCGAATGTCGCAGAAAATTAAAAGATTAGATCCTTCTTCGGAAGATCTTTTTCAGTTCACAGAAAGAGCCCTAGATGAATGGATGGACAATGAGCCTCCCCTTACCCAACAAGAAAAAGAATTGGCCCGGTCTGCCACCCATTGGATATCACAGCACCGGGTATACGGCCCAGATATAGTAGCGCAAATGTTTTTGGCTCTTCCCCGAGCAGAACAACGGCTAGCAGGTATTTATATGGTCCAACACCTGGCTACCTTATACGAGAATAACTCCCACCGACCAGACAAACTATACAAATTGCCACAAGAAGTAGTGGCGGATAGATGGAGGTCTCGGGGACCGGAATTGATCAACACCATTCTGGACCTGCGCCTCCGTTTCTTCCAACTTACCTTAGCCTCATCAGATCATGAACCTTACAGTATAGGCCAATATCCTTTACGAGAAGTCCACCCCATACCCCAGCCAGATGGTACGCTGCAACAAATACATGTGTATACTCCCCTAACCAAGTTAGAAATATTGGAAATGAAAAAGATGGTGCCCTCCCACGAAAAGGATCCCGGATGATTTCATAGGGAGTTGAAAGATATCCTCCAAATGGGTAGTTTTACATATCCAGATATAATAATACTCCTTAAAGTAATTCTACCTACAGGCATATTTGACAAATTGAAGGAAAAGGACTGGGAGGTGGGTGGTAAAAAGATTACGTGGTCTGCCCTAGAAAAAGAAGAGACAGACAGAAAACCAGGTGAAGGTCTAGGTGAATGCGTAGAAGAGCTGCCCAGTCTCCTCATACAGGTCTTGCCTCTATTATTGGCAACGAAAAAGGAAGATTGGGATGCCATTTCTGCCTGTAAACAAAAGCCAGACGAAGATACGGGTGATTACTACACCAGATTGGAGAAATGTTTCTCTATAAATAGTGGACTCGCACATAGTAGCAAGGCATATCCTCATCTTTTTTTGTCCAAATTGGTGGACAACGCCTTACCCCCCATCAGAAATAGAGTGTTGAAAATTGAGAGTACCTGGCAATTAAATAGTCCTTCACAAGGGAAGAACAGGAACAGGAAAAGAAAAGAGTAAAAGACACAAAAATAAAGGTACTGGTTGCACAGACGGCACCAGTAAATACGGGCCCCAAAGGTAATGCGGGGGCCAATAAAGGTACTTGCAACTACTGCAAGCAGCAGGGCCATTTTGTGAGGGAATGTCCAGTTCCGAAACACAACATAGCGACAGGAAAGACGAAAGAACGCCCTCACACTCCTAGACCAGGTAACACTCAGCAGCCTCAGACCATTACGCCGCTACAGGTTCAGACGCCTGCTGCTGCTGCCACACAGATGTACCAGTACGCACAGCCAGATTACCCCAAGTTTGAACCATATGCATGAGACAGCCTTGAGAGAGAAAGTGACTTGCCCCTTATCCCAGTTCCAGTGGATCAGAAATGTCCATATGTACAAGCTCACTTACTGGGACAAGACAGAAAATTCCTCATAGACACGGGGGCGAGTAGGACTACCATAAGTCATAAGGAAGTCCCAGAGGTTCCTCTCTCTGGCTCACATAATATATCTCTGGGCTTTTCAGGAAAACCGATCATAAACAAAGTATCTGAACAAGTCTCCTTAGGAGTGGGTCCTCTGACACGTACTACTGATCTGGTCCTTACAGAAACGTGCCCAGAGAATTTACTAGGAATCAAGACACTCAAAGAACTCGGAGCAGTAATGTGCTGTTCACCGGAAGGAGTAAAATTGTTCCTACGAGATTTCAAAGGACATTTCACAGTCAAAGAATTCGACCCCAGACTAAATGAAATCCCACAACATTTGTGGGCAAAAAGCTCGACTGATGTCGGATACATGGACATCCCCCCACATCAAGTCACGCTCAAGGAGGGTGTAGTCCTACCCCGTATACGACAATATAAGATTCCACCCGAGGCTGAACAAGCCTTGCTAAAAATAATCCAAGAACTCATAGAACATGGACTGGTGATAGAGACGGATTCAAATGTTTGTAATTCTCCAGTTCTTCCAGTCCTCAAAAGGACTGACCCTCAGGCACCCCCGGTCTACCGACTGGTGGTTGATCTCCGAGAACTGAACAAATGTGTGATCCCACAATATCCAGTGGTCCCAGATATTTCTTCACTATTGACTGCCATAGATCCCGAAGCTGCATTTTTCACAGTCATCGACTTGAAGAATGCGTTTTTCAGCATTCCTATACACCTCGACAGTCAATATCTTTTTGGATTCAGTTTAAAGGGACGAAGTTTCAGGTTTACTAGAGCTCCCCAAGGCTATACAGAAAGTCCAAGCATCTACAGCCAAGCACTAAAAAGACAACTTGACAGTATCAATATGCCCGCCAACACAGCATTGATACAGTATGTAGATGACATCCTCATCACAGCAAGGACAGAACCAGAATGTAAAAAAGCATCTCTCACAGTCCTACATTTCCTGACAGACAAAGGTCACAAGGTGTCTCCCTCAAAATTGCAGTTCTGCACACAGCAAGTGGCTTACTTAGGACATTTGCTGTCCAAAGAGGGTAGGCAACTGACACAAGAACGAATCCAACTGATTTCGACAATTTCACAGCCAAAGTCACAGAAAGAAGTTTGTGCATTCATTGGTCTCACTTCATATTGCAGACAATGGATCCCTCAGAATGCCCACATAGTCAAGCCACTCATACAGTTAACCACAGTGGAAGCAGCCACTCATACAACTCTCCCTTGGACATCAGAACACTCCCAAGCATTTGAAGCTCTGAAACTAGCTCTGTGTCAAGCACCAGTTTTGGCCACCCCAAACTACAGCAAGCATTTTACCCTGTTTGTGACAGAACGTGACGGAACAGCACTATCCGTCCTCACACAAGACCAAGCAGGAAGAAACAGACCCTGTGCTTATTTCTCTAGCACATTGGACCCCGTAGCACAAGCTTTGCCTGCATGCCTGAAATCTGTTGCGGCTACAGCCCTGGCCATAAGACAAAGTGATTCAATAGTGTTAGGACATCCCCTGATAGTACAAGTACCACATGCTGTGGAAGTCCTTCTGAACAGAACACAGACACAACACCTGACTGTAGCAAGACTGACAGGATACGAACTAACGCTCTTTCAGCCAAACATAGAGATCAGACGATGCAACGTATTGAATCCCGCTACCCTTTTGCCCTCAAGCTTAGATGACACGACACAACATGACTGTGTGGAGATGATCGATGTAGTGACAAAACCAAGACAAGACCTAACAGATGTTGCACTCCCAGATCTTGATGTAACACTCTATGTGGATGGATCATGCATGAGGACAAGTGCTGGAGAGTTAGTAGCAGCCTATGCAGTAACAACGGACTGTAAAGTTATAGAGACCCAAAGAATTGACATCGTGTCAGCCCAAGCAGCAGAGCTCATTGCTCTGACACAGGCCTGCATATGGGCAAAACAATTGAAAGTTAACATCTACACCGATTCTCAATACGCATTCGGTGTAGTTCACAATTTTGGAGTGTTATGGCGAGAAAGAGGTTTTCTTACCTCACAAGGGGACAAGATACAACATGGCCCCCTGATTCAAGCCCTACTAGATGCCATACACCTACCTACAGCCATAGCTATTCTGAAGTGCAAAGCACATACCAAAGCTACAGACACCATATCCAAAGGAAATGACTTAGCGGACCGGACTGCTAAACAGACAGCCCAGAGTCCAGCGAACACAACAGACTCTCAGGTACCAACACAGACTGTCACTATGATAGTGAGGGACCCCTTGAAAGATGTGCTAGACATACAGACACATGCCACCGCAGATGAAATAAAGAAATGGACTGAACAAGGAGGGGTCCAGACTGATCAGGGTTGGATGACCAAAGACCGAACAGTGTGGTTTCTCCCTGATTCCATGGTACAAGTCATAATTGACACGGTCCATAGCCCCGCTCACCTAGGCCAGAAAGGTATGCTGGATAGTTTACGGAATATCTGGTTTAACAAACATCTAGGAGCTGCAGCCAAACAAAAAGTAAAAACTTGCATGATATGTTGCCAATTTAATCCTGGTAAAGGAGTACCAGTAGAACAGGGTGGATTCCAGCCTCCTGATCATCCTTTCGAAGTCCTCCAAATGGATTATATCCAGATGGACAGGTGCAGAGGGTACA
Source organism: Lissotriton vulgaris (assembly GCF_964263255.1). NCBI lineage: Eukaryota > Metazoa > Chordata > Amphibia > Caudata > Salamandridae > Lissotriton > Lissotriton vulgaris. Next base: position 232,545,910 of record NC_141693.1, on the reverse strand, counting down.
AATATGTACTAGTGGTAGTGTGTACACTGACACGATGGACTGAAGCATACCCCGTCCCAGACTATGGTGCCCAGACAACCGCTAAGCAATTAGTGAGAGAATTCTTCCCCAGGTATGGGTTACCAAGGGTCGTCTATTCAGACAATGGACAGCCTTTCTCCTCCAAGTTAATGGAGGCTGTTTCTCTTTTATTGGGATATTCCTGGAAATTTCATTGTGTCCGACACCCACAAGCAGCCGGCCTGGTCGAGCGGCACAACCAGACTTTGAAAACAAAACTAGCCAAAGTATGTGCAGAAAAAGGGATAGACTGGGTCACTGCCCTCCCGGTCGCTCTCTTTTACATGCGGATGGTGGCACATTCCCGGACGGGACTGTCCCCTTTCGAAATAACATTCGGGAGACCTCCTAACATCTGGGGTGTCCCTTCTCCTAGAAAACTGACTGACATTGATTCTAATATGTTGACAGATTACCTGGCTTCCTTGATGTCTGCACTCCAATCTTGTCGTTCACAGGTTGCAGCAGCATTTCCAGACCACACCACGCCTGGAGAGCATACCATCAGGCCCGGCGATTGGATCCAAGTGCGGAACTTTGATCGTACCAGCCCCCTGGAGAAGAGGTGGACAGCTCCCAAACTAGTCCTCCTGACCACAAGGACGGCCGTCAAGGTAGAAGGACGCAAAGGATGGCTCCACGCTAGCCACTGTCGGAAATTGTTTGGACCTTCACCTACAGACACTGTGCCCTGTTCAACGGCTATAAACGCCCCGGATATAATTTCACCACTTCCAGAACTCACTCCTCAACAGGAATACCGATCGCGGCTGCAATCTCACCAAAAACAGACTAAAGACATTACACCTGATCGTAATGCACCGGTGGCTAATTAAGCCCAGGAACAAGCTCTTGGTGAAGCGGCTGCTGGGAGACGTTTTGATCTCATGTCCAGAGACATTTTGATATTAAATCCATAGACATTATGAGGAGAAATGACGCGATGCGCCAATGGAAAAAGACTAATTATATAAAATTACTGCACAGCAGGTTCTCGATCTTTCTATTTACAATGTTACTTGTTTGCTGTGTAGCAGCCTGTCTGGGATGGATCTTATGTACAGTTTTCCCTCCACATTCTTCCACACTTGTAAAGAATACCACTATGCATTCCCATGTTGATCTTCCCCCACACCTCGAGGACAGAAGAAAGGAATTTATAAATAATACATTCATTTCCACCCTCCATAAACACCAGCTCATAGTCAACAAGACAAACTGTTGGGTTTGTGGCTTGATGCCAAATTCCGTACATAAGGGAATGCCCTTTTTCTCCCTCCCGTTTGGTTATTCAGGGTCCGCCTATGCCTTAGCCATGATATTCTCTGCCTCAGTCAGAAACATTCCCACGACCAAATTGAAAAATGAGAGCAATTGGAACGAAGTAAAGACTAAAATAGTAAAGGCTGTTTCCAAAATGGTGGATCTCACTGTGACCTGGGGGAGGGCCGAAGATCACGAAAATATCAGTTACTCTCAGTTCCATGACATTGCTTCCTTCAGGGAAATGTTTTCGGTCGATCAAAGACGGACAGATCAAGGAGGTTGGGTAGTACCGCAAAACGGCCGATTTTGCATAAGGGGGAAAGGAAAAGGGGAAGTAATGGGGAACAGCGAGTGTGATAGGACATACACACTGCCCGCTCCCGATTTTCCGACCATAGTAACTGCCCCAAACACTTATTTCATTTGTGGACCCCATGCGCGCACCTGGTTGCCTCAAGGCTGGTCTGGAAAGTGCTGCATCGCATTCCTATTACCACCGACTTACACAGCCCCTGCCAATTACCACCTGATTGACCCTCTGACCCAAGCTAGAAGACAGCGAAGGGGGGTCATAGATGCAGAAGATACTGCAGGACAAGAAGCTGGAGACTTCTTTAAAGGTTTCCTCCCATTCTGGGGACCTATGGCAAATAGTCGCCACATCCGGCAACTGACCCGTGTAGTTCAGGCCGCCAAAGACGAAACAACTGGCGCCTTAAACAACATTACAGCTGAGGTAGCTGCAGACAGGCTCATGACACTGCAGCACCGTATACTTTTAGATGATCTGTTAGCCGACCGTGGTGGTGTGTGTAAGGTAATAGGGTCCAGTTTTTTGTATTTATTCCAGACAACGCCCCATCAGTTTATTCTGCTATCTCCCGCCTCCATGTTCTATCCGACAAATTGGATACGGACACCGGCACATGGTCCCTGACCGGCTGGTTGTGGGATCTCCTGTCCACCTGGGGGTGGAAGGCACTAACAGTCTTGGGCCTCGTTTTTGCCACTATCTTCACCTGCTGCCTTTGTGTCCAGTGTGGCCCCGCCCTTAGTGGACTGTGTGCCACTTCCTGTACTCCTCGTCTACGAAACAGAGGAAAGAAAAATGAAATGATCATGTTACAGGAACAAGTATACGACCTGATGAATATAGAAATTGATTAAGAATTTCTGTAATAGGGTTTCTATGGGACAAGGAGGGAATGTGGAATTTGACTAAAAAACTCCCTTTTCCGCCTGGTGTCCCATCATGCACCCTATCCACCCTAACATCGACCAGGCAAGCCGATTCTCCTACTTCAAGCGCAAATCCTGTTATACCCCCCTCTTGCCTGCTCTTTTTCTCATAATACTGGCACATGCAAAGAATAATGACCAGCCACCATGTATCCTACGGGTTTCCGTCCCGTTCGATATTTTCCTTTAGACCAGAACGGAGTCAGTCGGATGGTTGACTCGAAAACCCCCCCTCCCTAACTCTGTCACCGAACGAGCAGCTCTCGCTCGTCAATGATCTCCCAGTTTGCGAGGACAGCCATGGGTTGGGTTAACAACCAAGGGAAAACCTAATCAAGAACACAAAACAGCCACGAAGAAGAATAGTTTACCAAAGCCCATTCTTTCTCTTCCCAGCTGCACACACATACCATTGTGAGACATCACCGCCCTTGTGTAAGAAGTAAAGAACGCACAATGCCTCGTCCTCTTTACCTTTCCGACAGAAATGACCCTGTAACAATGCCTCGATTCTCTGTCCTCAGGTACTAGCAACTCTGTAACATGTCACCACAATCACCCCGATGCAATATGTTTGTCTATGTGTAAATGCTATTCAGGTTATTCTTTAAACGAGAACAAGCATGCTGTGTCTTCCGTATGATTACATCATGAATGATTGAATCAAGTCCGGGGGAACTCCTTCTTTTTGATTGTACTCATATTGTATATAAGTGCTGTTATGTCCCAAGTAAAGCAGACTACTCCTGAACCCGCTTGGTGAAGGAGCTCTCCCTTAACTCGAGTTCTGGAATAAAACCCTTTCAACTCGAAGACCACGGACTCTGCTCCTCATTTTATGCATTACCATTTTCTTGGGTAATTTTAGAAATTCCGAACGGCGTAAATAATTAGTTTTTTATTTACCACACAAGGAATGTACAAGACTATTACAAGACCAAGAAACTATGAGGTCCTTTGTGCTGACCCTACCGAAAAGATAACAATTAAGATCAAAACAATGGTGGAGGAGGCATTGACCCACAATTGGATCACCAAAAAAGGAGATTTCCTATGTCAGAAGAAGCCAAGAACCCCTTACCTGTATACCCTACCTAAGATCGATAAAGACCTGCAGAACCCCCCTGGACGACCCATCGTCTCAGGGATTGGGTCGGTTCTAGAACCGGTATCTAGGTTTGCAGTTGCTTTCCTAAGACCAATGGTCCAGAGGACATCAACCTATCTCAGAGATACAAAAGACGTGCTGAACTTACTTGAAGAACTGACATTTGATTCTAACACCCAGCTTTTAATCAGCTGTGACGTGGAGAGCCTTTACACCTGCTTGCCGCACGATGAAACCCTTGCGATAATTGAGGATGTACTCTTCGAAGATAACTGGGAGTATCAAACCCCACGGAATGTGGTTACCGAGTGCTGTTCTCTAGCATTGAAAGAGAACTTTTTTGAATATAATGGCACTCTCTACCTCCAAAAGCACGGGACCAGCATGGGGAGCACATTTGCTCCCAGTATAGCTGGTCTCTATGTGCACCATCTGGAGGTGACGAAGATACTAAACCCTAGAAACCCCTTCAGAACTAACATCAGGACCTGGAAAAGGTATATCGATGATATCCTTATCATCTGGGATGGAGATGAAAGGACTTCCAAACAGTTCCTAACCTGGCTGAACTTACAAGATGAGTTCCTTAAATTCACCAGCATCACCACGAACAGCAACCTGGTATTTCTAGATTTGAACATCTTTCCCAAAAATGGTAGATTGATGACGACAACTCACATCAAGAGTACTTCCAAGAACTGTTTGCTTATGTACCAAAGTTTCCATCCAAAACACCTACGGGACAATTTACCTTATGGTCAGTTCCTACGCCTTCGTAGGAACTGTACAGAAATTGGCAACTTTAAACAACAGTCCAAACATCTGTGAAAGAAATTGGAAACCCGGAGGTACCCGACCAGAATTATTGACCAAGCATATAAAAGGGAGAGAAACAGCTGTAGATAAAGCCTTCTTGAAGACAAGGTACCGAAGGAGGAAGAGCAGAGACCCATCTGTGTTACCACTTATAACACAAGCTCAGATCAAGTGACCAAAATCATCACTAAGAATTGGAAAATTCTGAACAGTGGCGGTTTACAGATACCTAAACCAATCGTCTCCCACAAAAAAGCACAAAGTGTAAAAGACATCTTGGTACATACTAGACCAAAAGTAGATAAAGCTAACCCGCTAAGAAATCCAAACTTTATACAAGGACATTATCCATGTGGAGGGTGTAAGGTATGTTGTCTAACCAAGAAAAGTAAGACACTCACTTTCAATAATGGGACAAGATGGGACAGAGAGGCTTTAGTAACTGCAACAGTTTGAATGTCGTGTACTTAATCACCTGCCCGTGCAAGCTTGAATATGTTGGCATGACGAGCAGGGCCATAAGGATCAGAATAGGGGAACATAAAAGTACCATAAAATGCAAAAAAACAAGCACAAAACTGACTAACCACTTCATAGAAAGTGGCCACCTGAGGACATCTCTTGGACTGTCATAGAACAGGTTGACAACGAGAACCACATTCTGGAGAAAGAACAACGGTGGGTCTTTCGAATCAAATCTAATAAAAACGGTCTGAACGATGAAATACCTTGGGGTCAGCTGTAAAAGACCAAAACCACCGCCCCCCCTAACTCTGATGTGATAATCACAAGGGACGTTAAAATGCCAGTCCAACAAAGACCTCCTTGTGCTAAACACTTGTGCAGCAATTGTTGGCTTAATCAGACTATGGCTCTACATTAGCTCATCATCTGCATCAGCCATCCCTCTTTTTCATTCTATCACAATTTTTTTTCAGTATATATGAGTGCAATGCACGCATTTGGCAGGTGCAAAACTTTCCATCGTGACTGCCAATTATTTTAACAATTACCTTTCAAGATATTTTGAATCGATATACATTCAATAGGAAACCCCGTTTTCTATAATAAGAAACAACGAGGTGACGAACATGTAGAAACATTTGCTGGAATTTTGCGATATTGATTTTACTTCTCAGGTAATTGGATTAATAGAAAGACTGCCGGAAATTATCATTTTTCCCCCACCAGTTGTCCCGCGGACGGCGGCCATCTTGGGTTAGCAGACTAGTGTTTCACCGGCACTAGGCAGAAGGGATGACAATGCAATCAAGTTCTTTTTTAAGCCGCCAAGTGCGGGACGCCAGTAGTCCACGGAGCGGCACAAGGGTAGGAACGAGGCATTGTACTCATGCGGTAAATGTAAGTAATAGACTCTGACCATGAGTCTTTAACAAATTTGGTCCAGGAGGCTACAATGAACCACGGAGGAACTTGTAATTCATGTAAGGGTGCAGTTTTCTTTTACAGTTTACCGAGTGGAACACCCTTCGCCTGCCAGCACATGGGGCATGCAACATTTGTCGAACTAGTATGTATTACATCCTTATTTTGGTCTAGCGACACTGTTCATTGACAAGTTTAGACCTTCATTGTTCTCATCGAGAGTTTTTTGGTCTCCTTGGAGTCTTCCCCATCTTGGGGTGCTGTTGTATGTGTTGAGTTACGTGTGTGTGTATTTTGAGATGAGTCAGCCCTCACATTAATGAGGTGAATGATACATGTTCGGTCAGTATTTACTAAAGAACGGTCAGGGGAGGTTACATTTAACTCGCCTTTCCACATATGAAGCCCTTAGTGCGTGCTTCAATAACTAAAGAGCGCCCACGATCAGTGGGATTCTGGATATTAGAGCTGATATGTGCTTAAACGTCAAAAATCTATATATTTAATGTGCTTTGTCTCTTTTTCCATTTTTCCTTTACAGAGACCGCAATAAGTCAATATTTTTGACTACCATTTGAAAATCAATCACGTTTTCATTAGGGCCAGCTCATGCCCTGTAGCCCAAACTAGCAGCCGATTTTTGCTGCCAGTTTGTAGGACTGTAGGCTTACCACTTTACAAACCGAGCACTCTGTAGTAGGGACCATTAGAAGGTCCTGATGAGTAAGCAGTAGGGGCTGCTTATGAAACATGTTGACCAGGTAGCAAGCTAATTGCTCTACCACAAAACCCCCTTCTTAATGTTCCCAGCCAGAGAAGTGAATAAAATGTATTTTTTCTACTAGCCAGGGAATTTTTCTTTTTTCTTTTTTATTACACTCACTAGTTAGGTCCCTACACTTCACTGATATCACTTACACTGCACCATCACATAGCCTTTGTCACAACAACTAGTGCTCCCGTGAAGTTCGTAGGTCGTAGCACGCTCTGCCCCGTAGAGGGACGGGAAGACCCCTATGATGAAGCATGACACTAAAGGAATTTTTTAGTGTGTGAGGGGTATTTTAAAAAGCACACAGTGCTCTCATCTTTTCATTTTCTAAGAGAGAGTTTAGTATTACACTGCATACATTAAAAATAAAAAATAAAAAATATCACCATCACACATTGACAGAATCTTTTTGTTTGTATAAATCTGTTAGGAGGGTGATTCTATCATTACCTCTATGCTTCCTCTATTGTTTTGGAGTCATTTTAAACTGGCCTTTAATTAATATCCAGTACCACAATTCACTCATAAAAACTCTATTCTGAGCTGCAATGACAAGTAATTCCAAAATCTAATCCCAACACACCAACAAACCAACACTGACAACGCATTCAACCCTTGTCTGCATTTTCATGTAATAACAAAACAGATTTTATTTAGAGAGCCAATTTGGAATAGTGCCTTTCCGCACATTTTAGTACAGTATTATTGAAATATTATTCCTGTTCAATCACTTACAGTGCAATGTTTATATAAGCCTAAATCACACAATAATGCTGTTGTTCTCAATACAATAATGATTTGCAATCCCTGTATTCATTGTTATAAAATGTACCAGCACATACCACCCTTGCACTACATTCAGTTTAGAAGTAATGTCACTATTAAGTAAATATGCCCCAGAGCTACCAAATGCATACATGCCCATGTTCGGCATTCTGCGGCTTCCAAGTCAACGAAATTGAGCCAGCTGAACAGGCTTCCAAGATCCCCGAACTATTTATAGACACATTCACCAACCATGTAACACATCAATCAAGACCATGGGTCCACGTGCCCTACTCCAAATTACGGGCCGCCATGTTGAAAGAATCAGCTAAATATATGTAAGGGAAAGGTCAAGTCAGAAATCAACCCTACTATTCAAAAATACAAGCAACTTGAAAGATTTGACCACCAGAAATGTGTTAGTTACACAAATGCTATATTATCTACAATTCATATCGCAGATAGCAAAAAAATAATATATTGTGAGCCATTGGTCAATTGCACATCATCTAGACCACCAATCTACAGGCTCTATTTGTTATCACAGCTGCCATGTTGAAGTAATGAATAGTATATCTATAAAAAGAAAATTAATATATGGATCAGTAATAAAGTAAAAAATGAAAACAGCAAAAAGCTTATTTACTAGGAAATAATACCCTAACTTAGATCTCTACGGCGGCAGTTATGGAGGACAAACAACTATTACATTGTGAGCCATTGCTCATCTGCATGCCATCTGGGCCCCCAATTTATGGTGCACAGACAAAATATCGACTCCAAAATATCGAATGGACAGAATATCGAGTTAAAAATATCGACAATAATAAAATATCGATAACAAAAATATCGTTGGTCAAAATATTGAATAAAATAATGATAAAAAAATATCGAGTACAAAAATATCGACTTAAAAAAATTGACAAGACAAAATATCAATAAATAGTCAAAGTAAAAAATATTGATAATATGTAGAAAAAAGGTTAAACAAAATATTTTATTAATAGTAATATAAATTGTAGTTAATGTTTAGGAGCGGGATGTTGGGTTAATAGGGGATAAGGGTGGGGAGTAATTTAATAATAATTAATTAATTAATATATGTTTGTAAATATTTTTAATTAATAATTAATTGGTAATTAATTAATATTAATTAGTTAATTAATTAATATAACTTTGTACATATTTTTAATTAGTAATTATTTGGTAATTAAATAATATTAATTAGTTAATTACATTAATTAGAGTAATTTATTTATATATATAATTTTTAGTTATTGTTAATTAATAATTAATTGGGAAAAAATAATATTAATTATTAAATTAAATTAATTACAGCTAATGTGCTAATATATTTACTTTATTGTTATTGTTAATTAATAATTAATTGGTAATTAAATAATATTAATTATTTTTGGGTAAAGGAGTATTTTTAGGGTTCAGGGTCAGTTTTCAGTTTTTGGGTAAAGGGGTATTTTTAGGGTTCAGGGTCAGTTTTCAGTTTTTGGGTAAAGGGGTATTTTTAGGGTTCAGGGTCAGTTTTCAGTTTTTGGGTAAAGGGGTATTTTTAGGGTTCAGGGTCAGTTTTCAGTTTTTGGGTAAAGGGGTATTTTTAGGGTTCAGGGTCAGTTTTTAGTTTTTGGGTAAAGGGGTTTTTTAGGGTTCAGGGTCAGTTTTCAGCTCTTGGGTAAAGGGGTATTTTTTGGGTTCAGGGTCAGTTTTCAGTTTTTGGGTAAAGGGGTATTTTTAGGGTTCAGGGTCAGTTTTGGGTTTTTGGGTAAAGGGGTATTTTTAGGGTTCAGGGTCAGTTTTCAGTTCTTGGGTAAAGGGGTATTTTTTGGGTTCAGGGTCAGTTTTCCCTACTGATGCACCCACTTGAGTGGGAATAGTAATTTTAACCCCTACGCTATCCAATGCTTTCCCTAAGCTTGCACTCTTTGGAGTGGGAATAGTATTTTTTACACTTCTGGTATCGTACGGTAATATAATAGTATCTTATTTAATTATAGTATGTTACTATATATATATGTTTTAACAAATAAGATTGTAAACAATTTTTTTTATTATTTTCATTTATTATTTAATTATTATAAGTTAATTTAAGTATTTTTAAGTATATTTTAGTAATTAAATTTGAATATTAATTTAATTTAACACTGTTTTTAATAAAGTCGATATTTTTTACAACTATATTATTGTAAACGATATTTTGTACTCGATATTTTTGTACTTACCTGTTTGTAGATACAAACTCGATATTTTGACTGTCGATATTTTGTCCACGATATTTTCGCAAGTCGATATTTTGTCCCTCGATATTATTTCAGTGATCCCCAATTTACACACTCTATTCGTTACCACAGCCGCCATCTTGAAGCAATGAATTGGATGCCTAAAAAAAGAAAATCAATATGTGGATCAGCACTATAGGATAAAATGTAAACAACAGCAGAGACATTTAACATTCAGAAATAATATCCTAACTCAGAGCTTTACAGCTTCTGTTATCGTATCTATACCTTGGGCAATTACAACCATCAGACCAAACAGACAAACATATTCTGAACTATCTCTAGGAATTGATATACTAAATAAGATATCTACAACCTCTGCTATTATGTTTGTATCATGGGTAATTAGAGCCAAACAGATAAACATATGAACTACCACTCAAGGACGCACCATGATGGAGCATGTTTGGAAAACTTCTTGGCAGGAGTCCACATATCGCAAGTCATCACTCCAGAAGCATTGAAACTCTTTATCTAAGTTAAGGCCTAATTACACTGCCCACAATCCACAAATCTATCTGGTCTCTGCCTGTCTTAGATGAAAGCACCTTTAGTTGGATGCGGTGAAGAGCCTTTAGCTGTCTGTAGCTATTGTTAATATTTCCAAGGTATGTAGATGTGTAGTTAATATCAGTAAATCTATACCTCCCTCTGTGGACTTACTGCCTCGATATTTTGGTTTTCAATAGGTCCTGAACACTGTGACAGTTCCCATTGCAGCTTTTCTATTTCCATCATTTGGTACTATCTGACTGCACTATTCCTATTATGTGCCAATGTTCAGACTCTTCTATCTCTTTCAAGGAAAGTATGAAGATTTCAAGATGCAGAAATGTTTTCATCATGTTTTCATGCAGTCTTAGATTACATGGTTTTGTTGCTTATAATGCTGGCTGCCTATATTCAATTTGATAATCTAGATGACACATTTGGTAATATGATTGTTTAGTCTTTTGATCCTTAAGTGTGTGCAAGCTTTATATTTGTTTCATAATGTAAGCTACATTTGTCAGTCAAATAATAAAAAAACTGAAGTATCTAACCATAGTCAAAGAGGGACTTCATGCTACGATGATCCCACCAGAGGTCACACAGGTGTGCAGCAACAACCAGGCACAGATAGAGGGGACATCCACGAGCAGGAGTGCTTTCATCCTGTCTCTGCTTCTATCCAGTTCCGAACATGCTTGGATAGAGAATGGCTGACATGCTATTTCATAACAAAAACAGAGATATGCTGTGCAATCTATCTTAATAAATTCAAACACAGGCTTGCTATTTACTAATTTGACTTGCATTAATTTTTCCATTCGTTGTGCTTACCAATCACGTTTTGATCATAAGGATTTTAAAATAAAAATTTTAAAATACATATCCTGTTCCTTAGTGCTAATTTTAGAGTGTTATTAATTTACGAAAGATGGTTTGGAATACCACCGTGTCGCTGAATCATCTTATGGGACTAATACATATCAGTAGAAATTTCCTGAGCATTTATGTTCAATGGGTTGTAGTCCAAATGGATTTCGAATTCATAATGGTGCATTGGCAAAGTCATTGCACCAGGGGGTTTAGAAATCTGACCCTTGTGGTTCTGTGGGAAAAGGGGGGTCAGATCGTATCAGAGATTTTGATCATGATATTGTGGCCACTCGATATTCCTTCTGTGATATTCCAGAATACAATCAAATGCTACATTGCCATCATTTAATATCGTTAATTGTGTAATGTAGAGGCAGGATGCATCTAATTCACTATTATTTTGTTACATGACTATCAGCTTCAAAAGTATTAGCTTGAAACCTTTATGTCCATATCCCAAAGCAATTAATAAAGCCCATCTATACAATATAAGTGCTTCCCACCGGAACCAAGCTGAAGTACTAACAACCCTAAGAGAGGCATACTTCCAAGCTACCTAGAAGGACATTAACTTGGGATCACAAATAAGAAGAATTCAGAGTCCATTGCAAGAGTTTTAAGATTTCAAAATCTGAATTTCTATGATGCGGGTTGACCTGTGAGGAGATTGGACTATGACCAGTGGAGTCCAAACCAACCAAAAGAAATCTTCCAGACAAATAAGAATATGGAACAACAAGCAGTGACTTCTGCTGCTGAAGGGTAATACAAGGCTACCAAACATGACAGTGGATTTCCAGTTCCTATGTGTGCAAATTAAGGAGGAAGGAGCAACATGGAGAGGCCCTGTGGAAACAACTCTTGAAAAGAAAACCATGACATTCCCTACCCTTTGCCCCTCGGGATGCATACAGCTGGGAAGAAGAAATAATGAGTAGTAAAAGCATTTGAAAACTAAAATGTGCATAGTAAATTCTCACTCTCACAGTCTGCCTTTCTCCTTTACTGATGTTTGAGTATACTGGTGATAATTAGCAAACTAACCTTATCTCTCCCACTGCCAAGTTGCAACAAATTACTTTTAGTTGCACAGAGAACCACGCCTTTTTGGAAAATGATATGGAAGGCCATTTAGATGAATCCATGTGTGTGGCGAGCCAATCTACCTAAAGATAATGATTTTAAACTCCTCTCAACTCTCTCTATCCACATACCATTCATAGTTCAGCTTCCCAGGCTTGCTTTTGGTCTGGGAGCCTGATCATATTCTGTGCATAAGAATATACTATTATAAGGTAGCATAAGGTATCCTGACTTTTATACCACTGCCGTCTGAAGATGGGGTAGCCTTCATTGTCACTGAATCCCATAAAAGGTACCAATGCCTGGAGTCTTTGGGAGCACCTAATTGACAAGACACTGCAATACTTATTACCCTAAACACAGGACATTACAATTCAATCACCATAACCTGGTGTTGGAAATGGGGTCTGTAGTTGGAAGTGGTTTGCACCCTGTCCGAATAGGGACTCTCACTCTAGTCAGGGTAATGGAATTACACAGCTAGCTGTAACCCCTGCTCACCCCTTGGCAGCTTGGCACGAGCAGTCAGGTGTATTTCAGAGGTAATATGTAAAGCATTTCTACATATACACACACAGTAACATAGTGACAACACTACAAAAGGACACCACACCAGTTTAGAAAAATAGTCAATATTTATCTGAATAAAACAAGGTCAACATAACAAAGATCCAACATAGACAAATCAAGATATCACTTCTCAAATTTTAAATAAGTTCACTCCATAGAAATCTATGGATTTATTTCTTTTAGCACAAAGTACTTTGGAAGCATTAAAGTTCAAAGACGAAAACAGGCGCAAGGAAGGTGAGGCATGGGAAAAGCAAAGCGATGCGTCTGTTCCTTACTCCCATGGGAGGTGATGCACCAGTTCCTTACTGCTAGACAGGGGAGGTGATGTGTTGGTTCCCTACTGTCAGAGGAGGTGATGCCTTGGTTCCTTACTAGAATGGGAGGTGATGCACTGATCTCTGAACATGCAACCTCGGTTCCTTCCTGCAGCCCAATGTGAATGGAGAGACGGCATTGAGAGATGATGCGCCAAGATCTCAGACGCACTGCGTTGATGTGATGGTGGTGATGCATGAATTCCACAGCGACGAAGCAGGTAATGCGTCCATTCTTCACTGCCGAAGCAGGGGCTTGTGGTAAATAAAATTATCGGGACTATTTTTCTATACATTAATACCAATAAAAATAGCTCATAAAATGAGAGGCAGAGTCCGTGGTATCTGAGTCATAAGGGCTTTAATTAGGATGACTCGAGTCATTGAGAATCGGGTTCCATCACCACTAAGGTTCAGGAAGGGATATCTAACGTTTTATTAACATCACACATTATATATAGTAAAACCACATAATTGCAATGAATACAGTAGGCGTAACACTCCAGGCGGAGCAAGTGAAAAGAGAGAGATAAGAACACATGGGCGTAAAAGAAGGCGTGTAAGGAGGCGTACACGTGGGTGTTCACTTGAGGAGTCATAGGAGTGTCATAGGTGGGTGGATGCATAGAGGAGGTCTGCAGGGTCAGCAGAAACCTTTACCCTGCATGTGCGCGCAACTGATCATGACGTGAAATTGACGTGTAACTGGGGAGAGCTGGGGGTTGACTTTAGCACTAGAAGAGGAGTCTGGAGTCTGGGATGTCAGAACGACCTGCACCTTTGGCATATCTAATATCTTGTGTTTGGAGGATGTATTGTCTGAAGTAAAGGTCTCTCGAGCAGAGGCCGTTCATCACTAAATGCTAGTTTGTGCATATATTTCTTCGTGCATTGCGTGGGGGCCATGGGCCTACTATGGCAACGGGTTCAGTAAATCACTTGCATGGAGACAGGAAGGCTGGGCCCTATGCTCTGCAGGCGGAAATATGTTTACCTATTTCACTAGACTGGAATGTGTTTTTGCGGAGGCTGAGCAGATAACTGTAGGCAAAATACCGTCTTGGCAGGCAGGCCAGGCCGTGCACCTCTCGGCCAGGCAGGGAGTAAGGTAGAGGTCAGGGATGCATACCTAAACTGCAGCTTTTCAGAGACAGAAGAGGCTCGGAGCCTGAATTCAGGGCCTGGCTCGGCTGAGCCACAAAAACGTGTGCTTCGCGATATTTAAACGTGTACCAAGTAAATGCATTGGCAACGTAGGCCTTGGTGCAGAATTAACGTTTCATTCATGGAAGGCCTAATAACTGACATGTTAAAATTGGACGGAAATGCAGGGGCATTATTATGGCAGGCACGGGAAGGGAATTACATGCTAACATGGACATACATGGGGCATAAGTACGTGGATAGGGTGCGAGTGGGGGACACACTGACCACATAAAATTTCTGTTTCCTCATTCCCTCCTTGTCCCCTACTGCGCCCTTTAGGATATATCTATTTTCATGAGACCATCTATTTGTTCATATAACATCATTTGCTCGTCTTTTTTTAATTCGAGCACGGGAACGTGAATGTGGACGGGGAATGCAAGCAGTGGCACACAAGCCGCAAATCGCTGGGCCACATTGCAGACAGAGACAGCAACTGAATAGTATGAGCAGTATCATTCCTAGGAATGACAACACTTTCCAACCCCAGGCGGATATCACATTTCAAAGCCAACCGGACCAAGTCCAGGTGCCAGGATTCTGGTGTATCTGGTGAGCTATCTTATGGAGCCTTGTTATTGCTGCATACACTGATGGTGCGTTATTAGGTATGAAAACACAACAACTGGAGCCGATCACTCTACAAGCTCCGCCCCTATCGGGCAGGATGACGTCAAGAACAAGGCGGTTCTGAAGAACAACAAGTCTCATAGCAGACTGCTCTTCGATTAAATAACCTAAGGCAGAAGTAGTTTCGTTCACTACTGCTTCCAAAGTTCTGGTTAATTTGCGTATTAATTTACTGTTTTGGACGGGACCTATAAAGAAAAAGAATCCTTTATTGAAATCTGTATATTGCTCCCACGTTGTCTCAGTCTGATCGACAATTGGGGACTCGATCTCCCTCTTGTGTCTAACATGTATAAGCCGGGAATCTCGATGATAATCGGATGGGGCTAGAAAAACTGGTGGCAGTAGGAATGCAATATAACACGTTCCATCCCAGTCTAAGGGCAGACGTACATAAGCTGTCTGACCACAAATAAAATAGAAATGGCGGGAAGCTTTGAAAGTAGACTTTCCTTTATCACTGAATTCGACCACAGTATTACAATCACTGTGTCCTAGGTGCACTGAACCATTTTTCCTAACGCATAATTCACCTTTCACTGGTAAGACTGTTATAAACAGTGAACCTGTATTGGTCTCGGACTGGATGTTCAGAACCATGAGGTTGAGGGAAACATTCCCTAATTCGTACACTTCATTTTCTAGATCGGTCCCTGTCCTTTGGGGAAGACCGTCCTTGTCTGGGAAACATGCTTTATTCATAACTATATTCAGGTCTCCCCATATCCAATCTCCCTGGAAACTGTGGACTTACTGTCTAGTGATGACATTAAAGCAAACCATGCTCCGCACGAACCATTGTGCGAAAACGGATAAGGAAAGAGGGGCAGAGCTCCCTTCATTTTCTGATAGGGTGGGAGTCGGCCACATACCCAGCAATTCGTTACATTGCTGGTCTGGTGAGAATGGTGTAACATACGGATGAAGGTGTTGTTGCACAGTGCTAGTCGATAGGATAGTTCGTGAGGTGGCAGGTCACTGAATGTGTGCTCTACAGTGTCATTGAAAAAAGAATGTACATGTGAACCAAGAGGAGGAAAGAAAACATGTAGCGTCAAGCTTATACATATAATCGAAATACTTAAAAAAAACATAATGATCAAAGTTACTATGCATCGACTGCGTAGGTTTTTGCAGTATTTTTCTTTCATTTTTCTCTGTCTATCTCTCTCACTATTTGGGTCTACAGTCTTATACATGTCAGGAACCTGTCTAACCGCTTCACCCGAGGGGGACTTAAACAATTAAACGCTGTCTGACTTACTAGACCGTAACTTCTTTCTATATTCCTGTTGCGGAGTCTTTTCTAGCAAAGGGAGTTTAGTGTCAGTGTCGGAACAGTTCTCAGAAACCTTCGCGAAACAGTCCTTAGAATCCTTTACCAAGTCCATGAAATCGCTTGACGTGATGGGCGTGGAGCCAGCCCTTGCGGCCCTCGACCTTGACGGTGGTCCTCGTGGTTAATAACACTAACTTCGGCTCACGCCAACGGGGCTCCAGAGGGCTTGAGCGGTCAAAGTTGCGAACGCAAACCAGGTCTCCTGGAACGATTTCGTGGCTTTTCACCTGGGTGTTGTCTGGGAAGGCGGCTGCAACCTGTGAACGACAAGAAAGTAGTGCAGACATCAAGGAAGCCAGGTAATCTGTCAGCATATTACTGTCAACATCAGTGATTCTGCGTGGCATAGGCGTACCCCACATATTCGGCGGTCTACCAAAAACCACCTCGTACGGGGATAGTCCGGATCTGGAATGAGCTACCATACGCATGCAAAAGAGGGCAACCGGCAAGGCTACCATCCAATCCACGCCTTTTTCCTTACAGACCTTCGCTAGTCGTGTTTTTAGAGTCTGATTGTGTCTCTCTACGAGACCAGCTGCCTCTAGGTGTCGTACGCAATGGAATTTCCACTGGTACCCTAACAGGAGAGATACTTGTTTCATCAATTCAGAAGAGAATGGCTGTCCATTATCTGAGTACACGACACGGGGCAAGCCGTATCGCGGGAAGAATTCACGGACCAACTGCTTGGCAGTGGTCACAGCAGTGTAATCTGGGACTGGGTACGCTTCTGTCCATCTAGATAAGGCACATACAACTACGAGGACATACTTGAATCCTCGACATCTGTCCATCTAATTATAATCCATCTGGAGGACTTCAAAAGGGTGGTCAGGAGGATGAAATCCACCTTGTTCCACGGGAATGCCTTTGCCTGGATTGAACTGACAACAGATCATGCAGGTACGCACTTTCTGTTTTACTGCTGCACGTAAATGCTTGTTGAACCAGATGTTCTGTATACTGTCTAACATGGCTTTTTCTCCTAAGTGTGCTGGACTATGTGCTGTATTTATGATAACTTGAACCATGGAGTCGGGAAGAAACCATGTGGCTTTGCCTTTCGTCATCCATCCCTGATCTGTCTGGACCCCTCCTTGTTCAGTCCATTTCTTGATTTCGTCTGGAGTGGCATGTGTCTGTATGTCGAGTACATCTTGTAAGGGATCCCTGACTGTCATGCACTTCGTCGGTGATGGTACTTCAGTCTTTGTCGTGTCAGCTGGAATGTCTGTTTGAGTCTGTGCTGTAAGTTTAGCTGTTCGATCTGCCAGGTCGTTACCCTGGGAAATAGTGTCAGTGACTTTCGTATGTGCTCTGCACTTCATGATGGCTATTGCTGTAGGCAAGTGTATTGCATCTAACAGAGCTTGAATGAGGGGACCATGCTGTATTTTGGCTCCATGGGAGGTCAGAAAACCTCTCTCTTGCCAGAGGACACCGAAGTCGTGAACGACTCCGAATGCATACTGTGAATCTGTGTATATGTTTACTCTCAGGTTCTTGGCTCGTATACAGGCTTGGGTCAGAGCAACGAGCTCTGCTGCTTGGGCAGACAAGGTGTCAATTCGTTGTGTTTCTATGACTTCAGTTTCGGTGGTTACGGCATATGCGGCCACTAACTCTCCTGTGCTTGTTCTCATACATGAACCATCCACATAAAGTGTCAGGTCTGGGTCGGGCAATGCAATATCTGTCAAGTCTTGTCTTGGCTTCGTCACTGTGTTAATTACGTCCACACAGTCATGGGGTGCAGGGTCTGCTGTGCTTGAGGGCAAAAGTGTAGCAGGATTTAGTGTATTGCAGCGTCTGATCTCTATGTGTGGCTGGAACAGTGTCAATTCATATCCTGTCAGTCTTGCTATGGTCAAGTGTTGTGTCTGTGTCCTGTTTAAGAGAACTTCCACTGAATGTGGAACCTGTACTGTCAGGGGGTGTCCTAACACTATGGAATCGCTTTGTCTAATTGCTAGAGCTGTGGCTGCAACTGATTTTAGGCACGCAGGCAGAGCCTGGGCCACTGGATCCAATGTACTAGAAAAGTAAGCACAAGGCTTGTGTTTTCCTGCTTGATCTTGTGTGAGAACAGATAATGCTGTGCCATCGCGTTCAGTGACAAAAAGTGTAAAAGGTTTGCTGTAACATGGTGTCGCTAAAACAGGTGCTTGACATAGGGCTTTCTTCAGTTCATCAAAAGCAAGTGTATGTTCCTGAGTCCATGGGAGGACAGTCGAAGTCGCTGCCTCCTGTGATGTCAACTGTACGAGTGGTTTGGCTAGATATGCATACTGGGGAATCCATTGTCTGCAGTAAGAAGTGAGGCCAATGAAGGCCCGTACTTCCTTTTGTGTCTTGGGCTGTGGAAGATGTACAATTAACTGAATTCGGTCAGGTGTCAACTGTCTACCCCTCTTGGACAGCAAGTGTCCAAGGTATACCACTTGCTGGGCACAGAATTGTAGCTTTGAAGGGGACACTTTGTGCCCCTTTTCTGCCAGGAAATATAAGACTGTCAGTGATGCACGTTCGCAGTCTCGTTCTGTCCGTGCTGTGATCAATAGATCATCAACGTATTGGAGCAGTGCAGTGTCAGTAGGCATGTGAATACTGTCTAGTTGTCGTTTTAGTGCTTGACTGTAAATGCTAGGGCTTTCTGTGAACCCTTGAGGAGCTCTCGCAAATTTGAAGCTTCGGCCATTTAAACAGAATCCGAAAAGGTACTGGCTTTCCGGATGGATTGGGACACTAAAGAAGACGTTCTTGAGATCTATGACAGTAAAGAACGCTGCTTCGGAATCAATTGCAGTCAATAGTGAAGAAATGTCTGGGACCACTGGGTACTGGGGTATTATGCATTTGTTCAATTCTCGGAGGTCAATCACTAGTCTGTAAACCGGTGGTGCATTTGGGTCAGTTCGTTTAAGAATCGGAATGATAGGAGAATTACATACATTGGAGTCAGTTTCTACAACCACTCCTTGTGCAATGAGTTCGTCAACAATTTTCAGTAAGGCCACTACAGCCTCGGGTGGTAACTTGTATTGTCGGATTCGTGGCAGTACAACTCCTTGCTTGAGTGTGACACGGTATGGTGTAATGTGCATGTAACCTACATCAGTCGGACCTTGCGCCCATAAATGCTGTGGTACATTCTGAAGTCTGGGATCAAAATCTCTCAATACATAATGGCCTTTAAAATCACGTAAAAACAATCTCACTCTTTCCGGAGAACAACAAATCACTGCTCCTAGTTCTTTCAATGTTTTTATACCAAGCAAGTTTTCTGGACATGATTTCGTAAGCAACAAGTCTGTAGTACGGGACAATGGACCAACTTCTAGGGGAACTGGCTTTGACACTTCGTTAACAATAGGTTTTCCTGAGAATCCCAGAGAAATATTCCGTGAGCCTGAGAGGGGTGCCCCTGGGACCTCGTCATGACTGATGGTAGTTCTGCTCGCCCCTGTGTCAATCAGAAATTTTCTGTCTTTCCCCAATACATGACTATGCACATAGGGACCCTCTTGATCTACAGGAACCTCGATAAGGGGCAAGCCAACCTCCCTCTCTAGGCTGTTTCATGAGTACTGTTGATAATCTGGGTAATCTGACTGTGCATACTGGTACATTTGTTGCGTGACATGTTGTGTGGCAGCAATGGGTTGGGGTACAGCTACTGTCTGTTGCGCGTTCTGTGGAGGTTGCGTGTTCTGCGGGATGTGTTCCTGTCTAGGAGGACGCGGTCTTTCTTTCGTCTTGCCTGTAGCTATATTGTGTTTCAAGACAGCACATTCATTTATATAGTGACCTGGCTGTTTGCAATAGTTGCAGTTCCCTTTGACAGGTGCCGCGCCCTTTCTCTGGCCATCGGCGGCTGGAACTGATTGAGCAACTAGTACTTTCATTTTCGTGTCTTTCATGCGTCTCTTTTCATGTTCCTGTTCTTCTCTAATACGGTTCTGGTAGTACTGTAACATTTGTAACATTTGGGAAGAGCTATTAGCTTGCCAGGTACTCTCAACCTTCAGGACTCTATTTTTGATCTGCGGTAAGGAATTCTCTACTAATTTGGTCACAAAAAGATGTGGGTACGATTCACTACTCGTCTTTAGGCCGCTATTAATAATAAAACATTTTTCAAATCTAGAATAAAAATCACTAGTGTCTTCATCTTGTTTCTGTTTGCAGGCTGAAATAGCATCCCAATCTTCCTTTTTGGTAGTCAATAATCTCGGCAAAACCTGTATCAATAGCTCGGGTAATTCTATAGCTTTATCCCCCAGACCAGTACCAGGGGTTCGTGTATTATCTTCGTCTTCTAATTCTGCCCAGTTAATCTTTTTCTCTCCCACCTCCCACTCTTTTTCTTTGAGTTTTTCGTAAATGCCTGCTGGTAACAGGACTTTCAACATTTTAATCGTATCAGCATATGTATACTCCCCCATGCGGAGCATGTCTTTTAATTCACGGTGGAACCCTGCTGGGTCTTTATCATGACAGGGCAGTAATTTTTTCATTTCCAATAATTCCATTTTTGTTAAAGGTGTGTAAACGTATACTCGTTGAAGCACACCCGCTTCAGTTCTAACGAGATGGACCTCTCGTAGGGGATTCTGTCTGTCTATGTAAAAGGTCTTCCTTTCTCGATGTGGAACAGGAATCATGTGTGGGGTCAGGAAAGTCATGTATTTATGTTGTTGATCTAGAATGACGTTAATTAATTCGGTGCCTAGACCCCTCTATCTTGCTAGGAGTAAATCGTCCAATAATTTATACAGGGGACCTGGATCAGAATGCTGACTCTCGTACAGTGTGATGAGATGTTGTATCATGTAAATACCAGCTAAACGCTGTTCTTCCGGAGGAAGACTCAAAAATGTTTGCGCTACTATGTCATCCTTATATATGTCAGAATTGCCAGCCCATTGAACTGCTGACCGGGCTAGTTCCTGTTCATGCATAGTACTAAGTTCGCTACTCCCTACTCGTTTTTTCAGTGCTTGGTCAGTGGCTTGGAATATGTGTTCAAGGGAATATTGTTCTGGTATGGGAGAGAGAGAACGTTTCTTGTATTCTAGGCGTATGGGTCTATCAAACGGTCTTGCCCTACCTACGTAATGTATTTTACTTGTGTCCTCAGTTACTGAATCATCGTCCTCTGAGACTTCGTCATCCTCTTTCTCGGCTTCTTTCTCGGCCTGCTCTTTCTTGTGTATCTCAAGGATTTCTTTACGAATTTTCCTGTACATTGCTTCTACACAACTCTGTTTATCGTGTTTACCAGCAGCTATGTTGTCACTCCAATTTATCATACCTTTAGTTACTTCTTTATTTGGCTGATCTTGTTCCCTGATCAAACAATTAACCAAAAACTGTAAGAGCATACGTTGCAGCTCCACTTTTCTATTTGCCATGGCCTCTTGTATACTTTCAGGTCCCTCCCCCGTTCTAATGAAGTGGTATATTTTGTCTAAATGGTCCCTCATGCCTAGTAGAATAAGCAAATAGTCTGCAACGCGTCTTAATCGTACTGAGTATATAATCATTGGATCCTCCCCTGGTACTGGATCATATATACAATCAGTAAGGAACTGTCTAAGGGATTGGTATGTAGCTGGTTTTGGCGTGTGCTGTAGTGCTAAATCTTGTAGTGATGATCGTTTTAATGGTGGTGGGGTGTGCGGCATATCTCGAGAGGGCCCCCCTCCTGATGCTCCTAGACTGGAATCGCCTAGGCTTGAATCGGCTTTTACTGGCAGCGCTGTCGCTGTCAGCGTTGTCGCTGGTAATGCGGGTTGATCTTGTACTACGGGTGTTATGTGAAAAGGATTGGTAGGGACGGTGGCAGGAGGAACAGTGGGGGGATTAGTATTATTGATAGGGTTGGGAGGAGGATTAGTAGGAGGTACGTTTACATTTACATACTCTGGAGCAGCGTCGTCTAAATAGGAGGAAAGAAAAATGTCCGCTCCTGTCTGTTTATGACTACGGAGTTTAGTCGGGATCAGTGGTGGCGGCAAGTTACTGGGTACTTCCGGGGTCACTTTAGGTAGGCCCTCGGCGAGGAGGGGATACATGCCTTTAATAAGGGCATTTCTTTGTCTGTCTAATTGTTCAACTCTAACCCGTTCACCTTCTTCTAGTAGTTCTTTTTCTTTGGCTTTTTCTGATGCTTCTCTACTTCTCTCTGCTTTCTTAATTTCTTTCTCTGTTCTTCTATGTGCTTCTTTACGCCACAATTCTATGGCATCTTTCTGGGATTGTCTGGCTTTCTTTTTCCACAGTGCTTCCTCTACTCTCATGATGCAATCAGCATCCCATGTCCCTGAGACAGGCCATCTATATTTCTCTTCCAGATCTTTCGTGTAATCTACCCATAAATCTAAGTACAGTATGGCATCTAAGCCATGCTTATGATACATAAAATGTCCGGGAGTGTCTCTAGGCGGGACGGGAACTGCTTCTTAGAGTATCCCTTTCCTGGTTCCTATCTGACGTAATTTTGAAAACAGCTGCATGTTTAAACTAGCTTGAACGAAAACACATTAAGCACAATAATAGACTGCAAACAATCATTCATACCACGATATTAAAACATTGAGAACAGATACTACCTAGTACATAGAATAACACAAGTCTAAAAATCTCGAAATACAATACTGGAATACTGGATGCACTGCTAGAACAGTACAGTCATACCGGTCTCATAAAGAGACACGTCTTACCGCATCCACCTAAATGGACACGTCTGTACCGGATCTGTGTACCCAGACCCGTCTTGACAGGGCTCAAGTAAATGAACCCGTCTATATGCGTTCCCAACAACGGTACTCACCGGGAAGCAAAACTGAAGGCCTCGGAAACTCGATACTGGACTAGACTGCTACGGCTTCATGCTGCGCATGCGCCTCGGAACAGGTGGGATCCGGATACCTCGGACCTTGCTCTCTCGGCTTGGGCTCTGGTCGGGACAGTCCGCAATCCTCACCGCCTCGTGTGGATGCCTGGTCGCAGTCTCCGTCTCCTCCGTGGGCCTGAGGGAGTTAGCAGGAAAACCCGCGGATGTGCACAGAATGGGTCCGTCACGGCTGTAGAAGGGGTCAGGGGGCTGCGCTTACATCGCCGGCACGTGGGGAAGGGGACTCGTCCCTATTCGGGCGCCAGAATTATGTGGTGAATAAAATTACCGGGACTATTTTTCTATACATTAATACCAATAAAAATAGCTCATAAAATGAGAGGCAGAGTCCGTGGTATCTGAGTCATAAGGGCTTTAATTAGGATGACTCGAGTCATTGAGAATCGGGTTCCATCACCACTAAGGTTCAGGAAGGGATATCTAACGTTTTATTAACATCACGCATTATATATAGTAAAACCACATAATTGCAATGAATACAGTAGGCGTAACACTCCAGGCGGAGCAAGTGAAAAGAGAGAGATAAGAACACATGGGCGTAAAAGAAGGCGTGTAAGGAGGCGTACACGTGGGTGTTCACTTGAGGAGTCATAGGAGTGTCATAGGTGGGTGGATGCATAGAGGAGGTCTGCAGGGTCAGCAGAAAACTTTACCCTGCATGTGCGCGCAACTGATCATGACGTGAAATTGACGTGTAACTGGGGAGAGCTGGGGGTTGACTTTAGCACTAGAAGAGGAGTCTGGAGTCTGGGATGTCAGAACGACCTGCACCTTTGGCATATCTAATATCTTGTGTTTGGAGGATGTATTGTCTGAAGTAAAGGTCTCTCGAGCAGAGGCCGTTCATCACTAAATGCTAGTTTGTGCATATATTTCTTCGTGCATCGCGTGGGGGCCATGGGCCTACTATGGCAACGGGTTCAGTAAATCACTTGCATGGAGACAGGAAGGCTGGGCCCTATGCTCTGCAGGCGGAAATATGTTTACCTATTTCACTAGACTGGAATGTGTTTTTGCGGAGGCTGAGCAGATAACTGTAGGCAAAATACCGTCTTGGCAGGCAGGCCAGGCCGGGCACCTCTCGGCCGGGCAGGGAGTAAGGTAGAGGTCAGGGATGCATACCGAAACTGCAGCTTTTCAGAGACAGAAGAGGCTCGGAGCCTGAATTCAGGGCCTGGCTCGGCTGAGCCACAAAAACGTGTGCTTCGCGATATTTAAACGTGTACCATGTAAATGCATTGGCAACGTAGGCCTTGGTGCAGAATTAACGTTTCATTCATGGAAGGCCTAATAACTGACATGTTAACATTGGACGGAAATGCAGGGGCATTATGATGGCAGGCACGGGAAGGGAATTACATGCTAACATGGACATACATGGGGCATAAGTACGTGGATAGGGTGCGAGTGGGGGGACACACTGGCCACATAAAATTTCTGTTTCCTCAGGCTACATCGGAGTCGGAGCTGCTACCATGGCTTCGGTGACACATTTCTCTGGAATCAGACTGTGGTGATTTTTCAGCCACAAAGTAGGAACTGCCTCGATTCTTTTAGCCGCACGGAGGTGTTGCATAGAGAAAACAGACGCTTGGAGTTGATGGTGAATTTTCCAGTGGCGGCTCTTCCACTAAGGTGGAGGAGCATCGCCCCACTGCCCCAAAGGAAAAATACAAGGATAATAACGATCGTCCGTGTATTTTTCCTATGGAAGTCAGTGGCACACAGGGCTGGGCAGCGCATGGTAAGGAGTGGTTTGTACTCCCTAAGTGCGCATGACTGCTTGGCTGGCCCTCTTAGGCTGGCCTAGCAGTCCTGCACCCTCTGCATATTCCCCACCAGGCTGCATTACACAACCTGGTGAGAAACATGCAAAGCCTCCCTGTACCCCTATGAGCGCTGAACCACGGCGCTCACACATATCACAACACTGCATTGCTGTGTTGTGATTGGCTCAGGAAAGCCTACTGCCTGCGTGCTTCCTACTGCAGCTGCCAGCCGGGACTGTCATTGGATGATGAAGAGGTTGGAAGAGAGGCAGCCATCAGTCTGTTTCAGGTAAGTCAGTTTTATTTTTTTTCCATTGCCCCCCGCCTCACCTCCCCTGTCCGGTAGCATCCACTACTGACATATTCTCACCAGAGAACTAGATGTATCACCACTTGGCAAGTCCGGATTCTCCCACCACTCTAGCTCTGGAAGGCCCATCAGCCTGGTGACAGCCCATCAGGCTATGCAAGGCACACCTCAGTTCCCTTTCTGTGACTGACTAGAGTGAATGCACAAGAGCCCAACTGTCATCCTATCCAAGACATGGATTCCACAGACAAGTATAGGCACAGAATGGTTAAGCAAAAAAGTGTCCACTTTCTAAAAGTGACATTTTCAAACAACCCATTTAAAACACAACTTTACCAAAAGATGTATTTTTAAATTGTGAGTTCAGGGACCCCAAACTACAAATCTCCATCTGTTCCCAATGGGACATTACACTTAAAAGATATTTAAAGGCAATGCCCATGTTACCCTACGGGAGAGATAGTCTTTCCAATAGTGAAAAACGAAAGTAGCAGTATTTCATTATTAGGACATGTAAAACATAACAGTACATGTACTACCTTTTGAATACATTGCACTCTGCCCAAGGGGCTGCATTGGGCCTGCCATAGAGCTGACTTACATGTAGTAAAAGGGAAGGTCTGGTCCTTTCAAGTGGGTGCACTTGCCAGGTCAAGATGGTAGTCTAAAACTGCACACACAGACACTGCAGTGGAAGGGCCGAAACATGTTTGCAGGGCTACTATTGTGGGTGGCACAATCAGTGCTGTAGGTACACTAGTAGCAAATGATTCACTCACCCTGGGAACACCTGGTGCAATTTGCTAGAGACTTACTAGTGAATAAAATATATCAGTCATGGATAAGCCAATCACAAATACAATTTGGACAGAAAGCATAGACACTTTAGCATTGGTTGGCAGTGGTAACATGCCTAGAGTCCTAAAGCCAGCAAAAACAGGTCTGCAAAAATATAAGAAAGAGGGGAATAACCTGGAAAGACACAGCTCCAGCCTGCCCTCATGCCAGGAAGGCTTTGGTTATGTACATTTGGAAAGGCATTGCCTGTGGTGACCCCAAGAAACTCAAACATCACTCCAATGATCCCAAGAGCTGGGTCCTCTGGGAATCCTGCTTCCTGGAAGGGCAGCCTCCTGGGCTGAAATGAATATGCATAAAATTAGCAACAGTCGTTTAAATATACAGATCCCTGCCTCCTTTATGGCATTCATGTTTGAGCTAGTGTTGAGTACTTGGCTCACTCCTTGACAACCTCTCTGTGCTACATTTTGAGTATTTCACTCGTATTCTGTCTGCATTATCTTCTACAAGAATGTTTAGCCTCCAGATTTACTGCATGGGTTGGGTCATCTAAAAGGATTTCCTTTTCAGTCTTGGCATGCACTTAATGTGTTTACTGAAAATTGTAAACAATATATTGTGAACAAAATAAAAAGTAACAATAATCGTTGGCAAGTAAACCCAAAAAAAGCAATTATGTTGCTACAAGAAAGAAAACGCTGAAGGACCCCTGCTGCACCATAATATGGAGACTAGAATTACCCTCTAGAAATCAAACACTCATTTACCTGCGATTTGTTAAGAGCCTTAGCAAAATTATAGCACTTTGACAATTAAGCAGGAGAAAGCCACAGACAACCAGCAGGCCCTGTGAGTGTTTTCAGTGTGGTTGCAACTGCAAGGCAGGGAGCCAGCATCTCACAGTGCAGTCGAAGTAATTACATTAATGCACACATAAAAGCCTCAAAACACTGTCAAATATTTTACATAATGCAATACAAATCCTTTTATGGATGCCTGCCATAGCAAAGTAGCAATTAAAAGAAAGTAGAGAACAATGAAAAGTACAAAGTACATCTCTTATATTTCTCCAGGTATATTAATCTGCATTCCTGGTCCGTTCCTTTTCTCTTAAATTCCACAAAAGCAAAGCAATATAGAGTCATTCTGTCAAAATATTTGGCTTTCTATTGCACGCTATATATTAGAATATAAAGCTATGTCCAGAGACATTATTAGGTAAGAGAGTATATTTCAAAAGAATAGATAATACCCGCTATTAGTTTCTTGCAATAATAATTGTGGTCACTTGTAAGCTGGGAGTCAAATATTTTTTTGGGCCCTTAGTTGCATGTGCTGTTGCTAAATTCTTCGGGCCCTCTTTATGAGGTCTTGCAACACTTTTACGCTGCCAGTGCGTCACTTTTTGTGACGCACCGGCTGCGTAATAAATGCACCATGTTACACCCAATTTACAAAGTGAAGCGTCGAGACAAATGTGTCACTTTGTAAACCCCTGTGCCACATTATACCTGTGCCAGGTTTAATGTATGCAGGGTGGGCATTCCCCCGCAAATAGCCTCGTAGAATTGGCGCATTGAAATCTATGAGATTTCAGTGCACCGCTTCTAGGACGCCATTGAATCAATATCTTACGCTTGCCTCACAGCAGGTGTAAGACTGACGCAGTGCTATAATCATAGCCCTGCCCCTGCATTGCCGGGGTTGCGTCACGCTTCCGACACAACTCCAGCAATGCGTCAGTTTTGCACCGACAGATACGTCAGTAATACTGACGTATTTGTCATTCCTT
Organism: Lissotriton vulgaris; assembly: GCF_964263255.1. Classification (NCBI taxonomy): domain Eukaryota; kingdom Metazoa; phylum Chordata; class Amphibia; order Caudata; family Salamandridae; genus Lissotriton; species Lissotriton vulgaris. The sequence continues at coordinate 232,518,106 of NC_141693.1, read as the reverse complement.
GCAGCATTATGTGTCATACAGTAAATATAACGCATCCATCATGTCACAAGGAGGGCGCAGTGAAAACTGTCTCATCACCGTTTTCATCAAGCGATGCAGCAGTTTTCATAAATAAGGCCTTCAGAGCATATGCGGAGCATTAGGAGGAAGTGCCAAATGCCTTAATCTGTTATTCTCTTCCAGACAGCTGTATGAATTTACAAGTTATATTCCCTAGTTGTTACTTGCACAAATTCCCCCCGGCCCGAAAAGGTACGTCAGAACTGTTTTTATGTGTTCCACAGTACACCGCATCTTATTGTGAAGTGACAATTTTTCGATGATTCTGTTGCTCTATTATGGAGCTACTTGTATATTACTCCTTGTCGATAAATTGATATTTTTTGTAATACAGTATAGGTTTTAATTATTTATTTTTTATTTTACTGCTTGGCCAGTGATGATGTGGGAACTTTATGATATGTTTGACGAAATAAAATTTTATTGATTGACTAAAATATAACTTAGATTTTGGTTGCCGATTATTTAGATTTCTACTTTTTAGAACCTAGGAGTCATAATCTGATTCAGACCAGGTCTCAAAATTATACAAAGGTTATATTTCTTTAAAAAGTTTGACTGTTGTTAGTATCAGGCCTTCTGTACAAATGTATAGTTCAATCTCCACAGTAGATGTGAAGCAACCACATTTTGATACAATACTCAATTGCATAGTGTAAAAAATGAGTTTATTACTTAAGAGGTGTGGAAGCCACACTCAAATAATAAACACAATCCTTATCAGGGTGATCCACAAAGGTCACTAAATTAACATATGCTTAAGTATCTGGCAGCTTGGCTCAAAAGCAGTCAGGCTTAATTTAGAGGTAATGTCTAAAGTATTTATGCAACTCTTTAAACAGTAATAAAGTGAAAATGCAACACAGGAAAAATCCCAGACCCAGTTAGCAAAATCGAGAGTTAATTTTAGTAAATAAATTAACACCAAAATGACCAACGTACAATCAGTAGAACTGGAGCTATGAATTGTTAAAGGCTGAGGTTAAAATAGCACCAAAAAGCACAAAGTTCCACTCGCGGTTCTGATCAGCATTGTAGTGGAAGTTGGACCGCCCGACAAGGAGTTGGAGGTCCCACTTCAAAGATTCTGCTCTGACTACTGTGTTGGCAGGTGGGTCCTGTATTTTTTCCATTGTGGTATGTGCTGCTGCTCACTGCCCAAGCTGCAATGGAAAAAATGCAGAGTTTAAACATCCCTGCACTGTGTGGCAGGCACCATCTGCCTCCAGGCCCCATAGAAGAGGGCCAGGGGGGAAGAGGGCACTGCTAGGGGCCCCCAAAGTCAATTTCTGCCTGCCTTTTCATTGTGGGCGGACCACCTTGAAAGGGCAGGCGCAAAGCAAAATTGTAATTCCAACAGCAGAGCTGAGGCTGGCTCCATTTCCGTTTGTGGATTACATTTTCGACCACTGCCCTGACGAGCTCTGTGAACTCATAGGAAATGGAGCGGTATATCCCTGCGTGTTTCCTTCTGACCGCCAGTATTGTAATTCGGTGGTCGGACGGAAACCACTGATGTCGTGCAGAAAGCCTCCGACGAGCTGTTGGCTGGCTTTCCACTCAACATCATAATCAGGCCCTTAGTATTAAACTTATATGTGTGAGGACTTCCCCATGGAAAAAGTGGAAGAGGTGAAGGTGGAGATTTACACTCTAGTAGTCTTGTGAATTGCATACCTAAGTAGTACCCTGTAGTACTACTTACGTACTACAAAATGCAGTTTGTCAATTTGGCCGATTGTAGGTAGAGCCATACTCTCTGCAGAGTTATATGGGGTTGAAATATTAGCTCTTCCACAAAGATTTTCTATGTACTAATACCCTGTAAATGAAATACGGCCAAGAGAGCACTGTGTATTGTTCAATAAAGCAGTTTAGAGTTCTCTATTCATTTTGCAAATATTTTTTCAGAGGTTCCTGTGCCATAGACAGCAGGAGTCTGTCTAATATTAGAATGTAAAACTATATAGTATTTTGTTTTACAGTCTATAATTTTGTTCTGTTGATGTTTTTTTCTTGAGATTTGGCCTAGAGACCGCTATAACTTTCTCGCCAGCCTTGTGTAATCAAACAAGAATCATAAATTAAAATACTTATCTGCATGCATCAATAGTGGGGCTTTCAGTCAGCCTGCTTCATCCATTGGTCAGTTCAACTGTCATTCATTCATTTCAATCTTTATTTCGACCATCCGGTCATAAAAGATACACATTACAAATAAAATCACGTAAAACTCAGTCATAAATGGATAAAACATCAGTACATAAGCAAGACATGAGAGCAATTTAAGAGAAGTGAAGCATTTCTAGGTTCTGCCCAGCATTTTTTAAAAAGCGATTACGCGTGTACCAAACATTAGTAAAGAATTTGGAAAGAGCAAAAACAGTTGGGCCGGAAACATCGGATTTTAAAATCCTATACATAGGAGCGTATTCCCTGCCACCCAAATTCTTAATCAAAGGAAGGAGCCAGTATTTTCTGGCCGCCTTGTAGGCTGGGCAGAAAAAGATCACATGCAAGTCATTTTCCTCTTTATCATCACAGAGAGGACAGTGCTTTGTAGAGGGGGCCGGTGCCCATGAACTTGTGAAGGACCGAAAGGGCAATGTACCGTATCTCCATTGGAGGAATAACTTCCTAGCGAGTGTGGGATATATGGGGTCCAATGCCTTCTCAAATCTATAGAGATCCTTGCTTTGCAGGAACACAGATGATAGGGACCCCTCTGTCTGGGTAGCTTGTACCCTTGCTCTTTTGTGTTCATGATACAAGTTCGCCAGGGATCTCTTGGAGATACTTAATGCCACGTTTGCCGGCTCAGTCCACAATTCAGGGAGCCCCAGCTCCGTGCAAATAGCTTGGATGTTTTGGACCCAGGGAATGCTAAGCGCCTTGGGGTGATTTAGTATTTCGACCAATTCCGCCCTATAGTCGGCGAGATCGTTGCTGCTCCATAGCCTACGCCAAAAGGCAATGGGTCTCAAGCTTATCTCATCAGCAAGTGGCCGTAACCCTAGGTCGAGCCTCAAGGGAAGGAGTGGAGTGCTGGGGGGAAGTGCGGCTATCTGTCTAATGAACTTATTTTCTGTTAGTGACAGGTTCCGGCATGGCATGTGGCCCCACAGTTCAGCCCCGTACATGATCGCCCCCCTGGCCTGAGCCTTATATATCTGGATTAAAGGCCCCAATGGACGGTAGGACGAGCCGGTCATCATCCGGGAAATACCCCCGGTAGTTTGTCAGTTTGTCAGTTCAACTGTCATTCACATTTTGGTTCTGCCCACAATGGCATAGCATATGGGGCAATAAGTCAGTTCAGTTAAGCCACAGTCTCTGTTTTACTGAGAATTATCCCAAATTTATCATCAAACAGTGCATCTCAATGCTAGTGCAATACTTTACTGTCACTGTGTTTTTTATCTTACATTTATTATTCCGTTTTAATTTTTGTGTCACTCTTGTGTATTTAAACTTCAGGATAAATTGATTCGAAAGCAATAGTATTTTTTCTCTGGGCAAAAACAATCAAATGTTCCTGTGTATGAGCCTTCCAACTGAAAATCTTCACATTGCCTGCACTAAGTACACCTGCTACCTTAGACGTACTGTTTAGGTGGCAGTGTTTTCTTTTGTTTTACTTTTTTGTGGCATACACTTGCAATTATTTTCTTTTCAAAATGTTGCCATTGCTCAAGTTTTCTGAAACCAGACCTATTGGCTTTGGCAGTGCTTGTTATGTATTCATTTCTTCTTGAAGCAGTTTCCTGTGGCAATGTTTTGAGTATTAAAAGTATTAATGACAAAGATAGAGATACAGCAATGGCCAGTGAATTGGAAGTAGGGGTTTATCTGCTGTGACCACTCTTAGGGCCTTTTTATGACTTTGGCGGTGGGAGAGTGGGACCACCCCTCTCCCACACCGCCAAACCCATGTTTTAACCACCCACCAGATTAGGAATTTTCTCCTGCCCGGCAGGCTGTTCCTTGGCGTGCTTGTATATTTGACTGTGAAATAGGCATTGCAATGGGAACCTCAAAATCAGTACCTGCGTGGCATGGACTGCTGCAGTCCATGCAGTGCAGGTACTGGGTGCATACACACAGGGAGGCACAACATGTGCCTCTCTGCATGCACCCCATGGTGCACTGGCACAAGTGCACCCTTTAGGACTGACTTTGTTTCCTCACCACCACACTTTTCATAGCGGTCGCACCGCCATGAAAAGTGTGGCAGTGAGGAAACTTGTAATATGCTTGGCGAGGCCACGCATATTGCGGCCTTAAGACTGCTACGCCACGACCAGGGTCTCTGAAACATGGCGGCTTCAGTGATCGCAGGGCAACCCAACTGCCCTGGTTGTAATAGGGTGGTTGTAAGACCACCACTGCCATGCCCCCACTAGTCTGGCAGTCTGTGGACCACCAGGCTCGTAATAAGGCCCTTAGTTACGTAGAGGAAGGTTGACTCCTCAAGGTAAGACAATCACTGATTTACAGCCAAGCTAGGCTCACCAGCCGGGGTGTACTCACAACCAATGACAGGGGAAACAACCTTTACTACGCAACTTTTACATCGCACTTCCATTACAACGCAGTTTTTACATCGCAACATCCTTTACATTGCATGTCATTACAATGCAGACATTATATTGCATGTCACTACAACGCATACCATTGCAACGCATGTCACTACAATGCAGGAATTACATCGCAAGACATTACAACGCATACCATTACAACGCATAGTACCCTTACACTATCCAACACTTGCCCTACTGTTGCACTCACTGGAGTTAGAATAGTAATTATTACCCCTACACTATCCAAAACTTACCCTACTGTTGCACTCACTGGAGTTAGAATAGTAATTATTACCCCTACACTATCCAACACTTACCCTATAGTTGCACTCACTGGAGTTAGATTAGTAATTTTTACCCCTACGCTATCCAACACTACCCTACTGTTGCACTCACTGGAGTTAGAATAGTAAATATTATCCCTACACTATCCAACACTTACCTTAAATGCGATGTAATGGTATGCGTTGTACTGGTATGCGTTGTAAATGTACAATGCGATGTAATGGAATGCGTTGTAAAGGTAGTTTCTAAAAATGCATTGTAGTAACATGTGATGTAAAATCATGCGATGTAAAGGAATCTGCGATGTAAAAACTGCGCTGTAAAGGCATGCATTGTAAAAGTATGCGTTGTAATGTCATACAACCAATGACAGAGCACTACACTAAAAAGTCAACCTACCCATTAACACTCATACAAAGAGCTCAGCAGCTACTTCTTGTATCTCTGCAACCTGAAAGTGCATGACTTTGACACATCTGAGACATATAATCATTTAACTACTAATCCTTTAGGAATTACTACCCTGAGTCATTGCAGACTCATGAATTTTATCAACTAACCTGCTTCCAGCTGAGCACAGAATAGCGTATTCATTTTAGGCCTTTTAGCTTTTAGCTGTCTATTGTCAAACGTTCTCTTGCTAACTATACCAAAATGTTACTGTTGGCTTTGTGCAAGCCCATTGCTTTCCATTGGTTGACTTTATTGTCCCTCTCATTTATTTGATTCCTATTCCATGCATTTCCTTCCTCTTCTCGTGTTTGTAGTTACCCTGGAGTATACCTTCTTCGCCCATGCTATTGATTGTATGGCTTGTGTCCTTCCACTACTCACATTCAGGGAACTACTATTTTCTTTTTACATTCAGCACTGCAATAGAATGCATGTACTTTTGCTCACTCCCCATGTGTTGCTTCCCCCAAATACCTGCCTCCATTCTATCAGTGTCCCTCCACACCCTCCAACTTCTCTGTAAAAGCAGGGTAATCTGATACTTTTTCCAGGGTATGACATAAAAGCAGATTGTGTTTAATCTCCTGCAGTGGCGTCACTAGGGGGGTGCGGGGGGTGCGGACCGCACCGGGTGTCACCCCATCTTGGGGTGACACCAATCTGGTTAGTAACGCTCTGCAGTGCACTGTGAGCCTCAGCCTCGCCCTCACCTCTCTGCTGCTGCCAGTGCTTTTTTTATTTAAAGTACATTGTGCAAGCCTAGGCTCCGCCCGCAACGCAAGCGCACTGTCGCACGCCACGGTACGCAGAGAGTTGCCTGCTCTGCAGTTATAAATTACGTGCAGCGTAGTTGTTAAAAAGAGCGGAAAAAGAGTTTTAAATCATCAGGCCTGGCAGGAAAAAGGAGGAGCAATGAAAGTAAAGCGCGCCACGATGCCCTTGAGATGCAATGCTGATTGCGGAGGTGGGTCGTCGGTGCCCAGTGAGTCCACACAAGTCCTGCCGGTGGTAGGTGTTTTGAGACATTCTCCGTCCTATCTCCTTGCTTAGTTGCGAGTTTTTAGAATATCACGGGTGGAGCTGAACTAACTGCCACTGCGGTCGTTAACACAGGGACTAACTCTTGCGTGTATGTGGCGGCAATACCCCCCCTCACCCCCTGTCAGACGAAGCCCATTATTGATTAAATGAACGGTATTATAAGACAGGCATGGGCTCAGGGCTTTAAGTGGGCCGGGTCTCAAGGGGCCTGCGTGCGGTGAGGCTGTGCTGTTCTTCACATCTGTACCGCTCCGTGCTCAAATAAAACGGGCCTTTGTAAATATGGCATATGAGGCTGTGTCTGGGTAAAGAGCACTTTACTCCCTACTAAAGCTTCCAATGTACCTCCGAGTTACTGCACTTCGTTGCATGCCCTACGATGCATATGCCATAAATGCTGCCTACTAGAAACCACTTTCAAATGTTAAGTAGAATTTTCTGGAAGCTTTACAATCACTAGTCACGAAAATAGAGCTCTGTAGAAATTAATTTGGATATAAAAGCATGTTCAAATTGGAGTGCCTGGAAGGAGTGAAGACATGGGTGGCGAGGCATAGAGGGTGACGTTTACACATTAACCTCTAGGACAGTAAATATACACTGGGTTGGAGGTACACTGTGAAAGACATACGAACATTGGCATACTGAGACAAAACAACATAGACAGATCCCTTACACATAGGGCAGATAGTAAATCACACCGTTTGCAGAAACATAAATTGACAGGGGAGTTTCAGCGTTAAAAACAAAGTAGCATTTAGCCTGTTGGAGTGCTCCTCATATACCATAAATAGACTTTTATGGGTGACCTTTTGTAGTAATTTGGTATTACCAGTAGGTGGGGAGGTCACGCAAGTCGCTGTTTCACCTTCTGGAAGTACTCACTGTGATTGGCTAGTCCAGGGTTGGCTAGTCCAGGGTTGGACTAGGACAGAAAATAGGCCTCCATTAGTAAATTAGAAAGGTAAAAAAGTTACATGTGTTTGCAAAGTGCATCAGTTTTGAGCTTGTAAAGTCATACTGTGTGTTTTGAAAGGAAAGGGAGACGGCGTGGATTTGAGCTTGCCGTAGGCATTTTTAATGTTCATAGCAGGGAAATCAACGGTAAAAGCTAACCAAGCAGGCCATAAGACAGGCCCGCAAACAGCCAAAAAACGACACACATGCTGACATGTTAGACCAGCTGGTCAGGATTGCCAAAGTGCCCTATAAGAGGGACCACTGAAACCATGCCGTAGGAAGGGCTAAATTATGCAGCAGAGGTGAGAAAATTATGCGGCAAGAAAAAGGCCAATTATGTGGTGTAATGTTTCACATTTTATGCTAGTTTTACTTCATTATTGTGTCTTTTTTTTTAACAGTTATTGAAAATGTTTGTGATTGGTTGCACCTCATTAGTACCAGTTTAACAGATCAAATCTAGCAATGAGTAACAGAAAGGTAGCCAGGCAAGCTTTACAAAGGGCCTTCCGCAGCGCCTTTATTTTTGTTAAAATATATAGAGTATGCTGCAGATGATGGATCATTTGGCAAATGCGGCAAATCTATAATAATGCGTACAAACGGGGGCGGCTGGCACGGCTCACGGGTGGGCGCGGGCGGAGAGGATGTGGGAGGCTCGCGGGATGCTCTCAAAGAAAAAATAATAATTAATAAAAACTTACCCTGAGTCTTCTCTCCTGCTGACTGTGTCCAACCCCAGGTCAGAACAGGAAGCAGGCAGTCAGGCTCCCACTCCTAAGCCAATCACAACACTAGGAGCATTGTGATTGGACTGAGCACTGTGACATGACGCTCAGCTAGGGGCTGTACAGATGGGCATGTTCCCCATGCAGGCTACATCAGCCTGCATGGAGACACGGGAGTGCGCATGACGGGCCGCCCAAACAGTCATTGCGCACAGGAGTGTCTACCACTCCTCCCCTGCAGCTTCGCTCACGCACTGCCGCAGCAGGAGGAAAAAAGAAAGTGATAATAACATTTTGTTATCATTTTATTTTTGTCTCTAGTAAAAGGGGTGCCGTTTATGGATTGCCTACTTTGATGAGCCCACAAACCACTTATGTTTGTTAGATACAACTTGTCCTGAAGGTTGAGTGAGGCAGGCTAGATTTTAACCGCAAACAGTATATATTTTTGTCACATTGCTGTGCATTCTTAAAAGCACTTATTTAACTTGCATTATGCGCAATGAAAGGAGATCAGTTTTAATGAAAAACATGAAAATTGTGCACAATTTGAATTATTTTCATGTTAGGCACCTACCTTCAAACATATCCGTCTTTTTAGTGAAATATAAATATATCCACATTTGTAAGACAAATCCACACTCGATGCACATCAGATTCCTCAGACCTAATTCGTGCTTACCCACCAACAACCCGGTCTCCTCAATGGAGAATAACAAATGGTGTCAGATGGAATATCAAGAGTCCAGCCTTCATGAAAAACAAATATGGAAGCCAATATTCACACTGGCCAGAGGGGTTTCTTTTCAGTTTCTGAAAAGAATGGACTACCTACACTGCTGGTTCAAAGTTCAGTGCCATAAAAAATGACCCGTGCCATGCAAGAGCCAGCATTCACTTCCCAGCAAGTGAAACTGTATATACAGCAGGGAATATATAACAGCAGTGAAAATCCGTTTCTCTGAAGAGGTGCAGAGCAAGGGAAGTGTCTTATGTCACAGCTTGAGGAGTATCTTTCGTTTTAAACTCGAAAATATCGGTCATGCTAAATTATGTGCATTCATATTAGAAGAGATGCTTACTTTTCCCTACATGAACGGGATTTTGATTAATCAGAAATGTTGTTTTTCTCTAATGAGACAACACTAATGAATGACGAATTCACAAACGGGATAGATAACTTCTGTGAGGACTCTTGCCAAATGTTAATTTATGTTGATTTTGTATAGCGCACTAATCATCCGAGAGGGTATTTAGCCACGTGGTCAAGTTGTATAAGTGTGCCGTTAAAACACAAGAAACACCAATTGTCAAACCTGCAGTTAACAGTTATACACAATTCATAATATTAGGACAAGCACTTAAAAAAACAGTTACAAAACGAATGGGAGCAGTTCAATACGCCTATCCCGAGCCCTGGAGTGGGCAAGCAGAGGGGTGACACCATGAGTTACGGGCACCGGGTGACACCAACCCTAGTGACGCCACTGATCTCCTGCACTCTGCATATTCCATGAAAGCACAGACCTTAGTTAATAAGGGATTTTAGGGTGCTGGGGGGGTCCTTCTTTGCTTGCTGTAATTTTCAGAATGATATGGACTTCACTAAGCATTCCTCAACTCCTCGTGGCAATCTGCAGCAATGTCATTTTCCTAACAGTAAGGCCCTCATTTCGATGGCAATTAGTCAGACGACAACGAGTCGGCGATCTCACTCGGCCTGTTATGACCAGGACGACATGCAGGGGGAAAATGGGCCGCAGCACAAGCAGCAGTAGAAAAAGGCACTTTCTGCACATCCTTGCACAGTGTTCCAGGCACCACACAGTGCATGGATGTGTGTGTGTGGGGGGGCACTACATGTGCGCCCAGGGCCACTTAGCAGTGACCCACGGGGTTGGGGGCCCTGCTTGGGGTCTCCAAAGTTTGTTTCCATGTGCCTTTTCATGGTGGGCAGACTGCCATGAAAAGTCAGTCGAAAAGAGACATAGGGATAGATGTAGGTAAATAGGTTTTACCGATTCTTAAATACCGAATTTTACCGATTCGGTATTTAAGAATCGGTAAAACCTATGTAGGTAAAAAAATCGGTAAAAAATACCGATTCGGTAAGATTCGGTATTTACAGATTCGGTAAATACCGAATCAGTATTTGCTATTGAATCCTATGGGCCTTGAAGCCCATAGGATTCAATAGCAAATACCGATTCGGTATTTACCGAATCAGTAAAAATACCGAATGGCCAAGGGGGACAGGGTGTCACTTTGACACCCTGTTGCAACCCTTGTTTCTGGCTTGTGTGCCATGTGGCACACATACATGCCCTAAGGGCATGTCTGTGTGCCACATGGCACAGGTGTACTTGCACAAATGTGCATGTACACAAGAATTCGTTATTTACCATGCAATTGTATTGATGGTAAATACCGAATCCTGAAGGCTCTGTAGCAGTGTTAAAAGTGCTACCTACATTGGAAACTTACAGAATCGGTAATTTTTCCGATCGGTATATTTACCGAATCGGTAAAATTTACCGAATTGGTAATTTTACCGATTCGGTAATATTACCGAATCGGTTAAATTACCGATTCTGTATGTTTTCAAGGGCCCTACATCTCCATAGCCCAATACCGGTCGGATGCGGCCGAAAATCGGTATTTTCGGCTGTTTCCGACCGGTATTGGGCTACCTACATCTGGCCCATAATCCCTACGACGGTGCCTGCGCAGGCACTGCCTCCATTGCAGGGATAGGAGACTGATGCCCTGGATGTCGGGAGGATCAACGGCCTGTCAGTGGCGGTCCCCCCACCATCATAATTAGGGCCTATTTGTGGATTGCACGTGCCACGTTGTTCACATCCATTAGGATGCTTAAATGTTTTACTGTACATGGTGTAGATTCATAAATCAATCAATAAATGTAGAATAACGGTGCTACTGTTTTTTAAAACGTGGAAAAACAATCTACTCATTCCATGCATTCCAACCACACTAGTAAACTTTGCCAGTTCACAAGTCCACAATAAGTCGTGGACGCCCCTCCAGAGCAAACAAAATGCTGTTTCCCAATAAAGGAGTGTGTCAACATCAAAAACTACCCAACCAATGAGCCCGGGGTCTGGCTTTTGGCAAATGGCCTCCTCTCACCCTTAGGTTTGTGGCACATTATTATTATTATTAAATCATTGTCCGGTGACTTGCCGTTTTCTTCCCAACATCTCTAGGAGACATGAAGTGCAAGTGGGTAACTGGGGATCCGGATGTGGTTGGGAGGGGACAGTTGCGGGGTTAGTGACAAACCTTAAGCATGGTACTGCGCATAATACATAGATGCTGGAGAATCGAATTGCACTGCATGTTATACCCAGTGGCGTCACTAGGGTTGGTGTCACCCGGTGCCCGTAACTCATGGTGTCACCCCTCTGCTTGCCCACTCCAGGGCTCGGGATAGGCGTATTGAACTGCTCCCATTCGTTTTTTAACTGTTTTTTTAAGTGCTTGTCCTAATATTATGAATTGTGTATAACTGTTAACTGCAGGTTTGACAATTGGTGTTTCTTGTGTTTTAACGGCACACTTATACAACTTGACCACGTGGCTAAATACCCTCTCGGATGATTAGTGCGCTATACAAAATCAACATAAATTAACATTTGGCAAGAGTCCTCACAGAAGTTATCTATCCCGTTTGTGAATTCGTCATTCATTAGTGTTGTCTCATTAGAGAAAAACAACATTTCTGATTAATCAAAATCCCGTTCATGTAGGGAAAAGTAAGCATCTCTTCTAATATGAATGCACATAATTTAGCATGACCGATATTTTCGAGTTTAAAACGAAAGATACTCCTCAAGCTGTGACATAAGACACTTCCCTTGCTCTGCACCTCTTCAGAGAAACGGATTTTCACTGCTGTTATATATTCCCTGCTGTATATACAGTTTCACTTGCTGGGAAGTGAATGCTGGCTCTTGCATGGCACGGGTCATTTTTTATGGCACTGAACTTTGAACCAGCAGTGTAGGTAGTCCATTCTTTTCAGAAACTGAAAAGAAACCCCTCTGGCCAGTGTGAATATTGGCTTCCATATTTGTTTTTCATGAAGGCTGGACTCTTGATATTCCATCTGACACCATTTGTTATTCTCCATTGAGGAGACCGGGTTGTTGGTGGGTAAGCACGAATTAGGTCTGAGGAATCTGATGTGCATCGAGTGTGGATTTGTCTTACAAATGTGGATATATTTATATTTCACTAAAAAGACGGATATGTTTGAAGGTAGGTGCCTAACATGAAAATAATTCAAATTGTGCACAATTTTCATGTTTTTCATTAAAACTGATCTCCTTTCATTGCGCATAATGCAAGTTAAATAAGTGCTTTTAAGAATGCACAGCAATGTGACAAAAATATATACTGTTTGCGGTTAAAATCTAGCCTGCCTCACTCAACCTTCAGGACAAGTTGTATCTAACAAACATAAGTGGTTTGTGGGCTCATCAAAGTAGGCAATCCATAAACGGCACCCCTTTTACTAGAGACAAAAATAAAATGATAACAAAATGTTATTATCACTTTCTTTTTTCCTCCTGCTGCGGCAGTGCGCGAGCGAAGCTGCAGGGGAGGAGTGGTAGACACTCCTGTGCGCAATGACTGTTTGGGCGGCCCGTCATGCGCACTCCCGTGTCTCCATGCAGGCTGATGTAGCCTGCATGGGGAACATGCCCATCTGTACAGCCCCTAGCTGAGCGTCATGTCACAGTGCTCAGTCCAATCACAATGCTCCTAGTGTTGTGATTGGCTTAGGAGTGGGAGCCTGACTGCCTGCTTCCTGTTCTGACCTGGGGTTGGACACAGTCAGCAGGAGAGAAGACTCAGGGTAAGTTTTTATTAATTATTATTTTTTCTTTGAGAGCATCCCGCGAGCCTCCCACATCCTCTCCGCCCGCGCCCACCCGTGAGCCGTGCCAGCCGCCCCCGTTTGTACGCATTATTATAGATTTGCCGCATTTGCCAAATGATCCATCATCTGCAGCATACTCTATATATTTTAACAAAAATAAAGGCGCTGCGGAAGGCCCTTTGTAAAGCTTGCCTGGCTACCTTTCTGTTACTCATTGCTAGATTTGATCTGTTAAACTGGTACTAATGAGGTGCAACCAATCACAAACATTTTCAATAACTGTTAAAAAAAAAGACACAATAATGAAGTAAAACTAGCATAAAATGTGAAACATTACACCACATAATTGGCCTTTTTCTTGCCGCATAATTTTCTCACCTCTGCTGCATAATTTAGCCCTTCCTACGGCATGGTTTCAGTGGTCCCTCTTATAGGGCACTTTGGCAATCCTGACCAGCTGGTCTAACATGTCAGCATGTGTGTCGTTTTTTGGCTGTTTGCGGGCCTGTCTTATGGCCTGCTTGGTTAGCTTTTACCGTTGATTTCCCTGCTATGAACATTAAAAATGCCTATGGCAAGCTCAAATCCACGCCGTCTCCCTTTCCTTTCAAAACACACAGTATGACTTTACAAGCTCAAAACTGATGCACTTTGCAAACACATGTAACTTTTTTACCTTTCTAATTTACTAATGGAGGCCTATTTTCTGTCCTAGTCCAACCCTGGACTAGCCAACCCTGGACTAGCCAATCACAGTGAGTACTTCCAGAAGGTGAAACAGCGACTTGCGTGACCTCCCCACCTACTGGTAATACCAAATTACTACAAAAGGTCACCCATAAAAGTCTATTTATGGTATATGAGGAGCACTCCAACAGGCTAAATGCTACTTTGTTTTTAACGCTGAAACTCCCCTGTCAATTTATGTTTCTGCAAACGGTGTGATTTACTATCTGCCCTATGTGTAAGGGATCTGTCTATGTTGTTTTGTCTCAGTATGCCAATGTTCGTATGTCTTTCACAGTGTACCTCCAACCCAGTGTATATTTACTGTCCTAGAGGTTAATGTGTAAACGTCACCCTCTATGCCTCGCCACCCATGTCTTCACTCCTTCCAGGCACTCCAATTTGAACATGCTTTTATATCCAAATTAATTTCTACAGAGCTCTATTTTCGTGACTAGTGATTGTAAAGCTTCCAGAAAATTCTACTTAACATTTGAAAGTGGTTTCTAGTAGGCAGCATTTATGGCATATGCATCGTAGGGCATGCAACGAAGTGCAGTAACTCGGAGGTACATTGGAAGCTTTAGTAGGGAGTAAAGTGCTCTTTACCCAGACACAGCCTCATATGCCATATTTACAAAGGCCCGTTTTATTTGAGCACGGAGCGGTACAGATGTGAAGAACAGCACAGCCTCACCGCACGCAGGCCCCTTGAGACCCGGCCCACTTAAAGCCCTGAGCCCATGCCTGTCTTATAATACCGTTCATTTAATCAATAATGGGCTTCGTCTGACAGGGGGTGAGGGGGGGTATTGCCGCCACATACACGCAAGAGTTAGTCCCTGTGTTAACGACCGCAGTGGCAGTTAGTTCAGCTCCACCCGTGATATTCTAAAAACTCGCAACTAAGCAAGGAGATAGGACGGAGAATGTCTCAAAACACCTACCACCGGCAGGACTTGTGTGGACTCACTGGGCACCGACGACCCACCTCCGCAATCAGCATTGCATCTCAAGGGCATCGTGGCGCGCTTTACTTTCATTGCTCCTCCTTTTTCCTGCCAGGCCTGATGATTTAAAACTCTTTTTCCGCTCTTTTTAACAACTACGCTGCACGTAATTTATAACTGCAGAGCAGGCAACTCTCTGCGTACCGTGGCGTGCGACAGTGCGCTTGCGTTGCGGGCGGAGCCTAGGCTTGCACAATGTACTTTAAATAAAAAAAGCACTGGCAGCAGCAGAGAGGTGAGGGCGAGGCTGAGGCTCACAGTGCACTGCAGAGCGTTACTAACCAGATTGGTGTCACCCCAAGATGGGGTGACACCCGGTGCGGTCCGCACCCCCCGCACCCCCCTAGTGACGCCACTGGTTATACCTACATCTACAAGTGTACAGAGTTTGCATTACACATGCAAGCCAGCACGATGGCTCAGTGAGTTAATCCCTCATTGGCGGAATCTGCTGTGATTTGCAGGTCACGAATTAGAGCCCCAAGAAGACCCTCTCAGCCTTTTATAGTTCTAAAGATGGGAAATTTAGCATCATCAACTGGATAATTGTTACGAGTCACTTGTAGGGCTTAGAAATGATAGAAGTACGACTGAAGCCCTATATAATAGCAAGTTATTACATGGATGGTGGGCCACAAGAGGGGATTCCCCATTAACACTGAAATCCAAGTCAAGCACGGCCCCCGCGTGGACTCTGCAGAGACACAGACTTTCCTCGGTCCAGAGACCTTGGATTCAGGGGCCGTGTGGCTCGTGAGCGGTCTGCTTGTCCTGTGTGCACTTAACTGTTCTGAGGATTTCCGCCGGATTCTTCACGGGATGTCAATCACCCAACAGTGAAATTCCACATCGTCGCCCCTTGTTGGAGCTTCTCCCTTTTGGCGCCTTCCCAGGTTCATTCTCTGAGGAGGGTAAACAGTTTTTCGTTCCCCGGCATTCTTTAAGTTTCACTGTTTCTTTGGTGATCATTTTACTTGGAAACAACCCAGTGCTACGAAGTCTTCATAATCCCTCTTCTGCTGATGCTCTTATCATTCGCCTCGTGCAAAAAAGCACAAGATGGCGGCCATGAATCACAGCAGGCCCCTATGGTCACTGCTCAGGAAGCTGTGCCCGGCCTCCCGTTCCCCTGCTCTGTTCCCCTCACCGCATACCCTGACCTTTCGCCCCTTCTCCGCTGTTACTCTGGAGAACCTGGCCTCTCCTCTCCCCTTACAAACTGACTGCAGAGCTCAACCCCACACCACCTCTTTCCTTAGGACTGACTGCAGGGTCTGGCCTCTTTGTTCCTCTTCCATATTACCCTGACTACAGAGCCCGACCTCTCGCCTCTTCCTGTCCTTTACCCTGATTGCATTACCTGGCCTCTCCTCACTTCTCCACTGTTACTCTGACTTCAGAGCTTGGCCTCTAGCCTCCTCTTGCCTTTTAAACTGACGACTGCAGAGCCTGCCTCTCTGTTCCTCTCCCAAGTTACAATGACTGCAGAGCATGGCCTCTGTGTTCCTTTTCTGTGGTTCACTTAGCATAGCCTGACCTCTCGCTCCCTCTTCCCATGTTTGCAGGGCCAACTCTCTCACCTCCTCTTGCTTTAGAACTAACAACATAATGTTAGAAGTTGATTATTGGTTGACTGGGGTGTGAACTCTGGTCAGGCAGCAGCAGCAACCCTTTGTCAGGGTGAGGCACAAACCAACCCTAAATTAAGCTGTGCTCAACCTTCTAGGAGCTTGGCACAGAACAGTCAGGCTTAATTCAGGGGCAATGCGTAAAGTATTTATGCAACACTTCAAACAGTAATAAAGTGAAAACACCACCCAAAAAGAATCCCATATCAAGTTAAAAGGGAGTAATTTTTAATAAATAAAACAAGATCAAAAGAACATGAGGCCAATCAGTACAACTGGAGATATGCAATTTTAAAGATTTTGGTGAAAAAAGCGCCAAAAAGCACAAACTGCCAATTGTGGATATCTGGTCGTGCCAGACTGGGACACATCACAAGTTCAGGTTCACCATAATGGAGCATAGGCCACTGTTAAGGACCAAGTCAGGTTCACTGAGCAAAGTACCTTAAATCTTAGTTTGCGGAGCGTTTTGAGGATCCGCATTGAAAATGTGTCACACAGCATCAGTTCCGAGGAGCAGCATGGCTGTGATGCGAGGTCCTGTGTCATCACTGAGGATGCCTTCCACAAGGGCTCACGATGACAAGTCCAGCACTGAGTGTGCATCGCACAGTCGGGTGATATGCCAGTTCAAAGGAGCTGCGAGGCTACGATGCGTAGCCCTGTGTTGTCATGGAAGCTGCCATTGATGAAGGAGGGGAGGGCCTGCACTGAGGATGTATCGCGCAGCAGCAGTTCTGAAGAAACTGCGGATACGATGCAGGTCTTTATGGTAGGTCCATTCCATGCAGCGGCAGTGATGCTCCAGTTCTGCTCATGGTTGCGCAGCAGTGTAAATGCATCGGTTCAGCTGGATCCATTGAGGCTGGCAGAGCACCACTTGACAGAGTAGATTCATAGATGGCAGAGTGCAGGTGCTGGGATCAAGGTTTTAGATGTCTTCAGTCCCCGAAGCTCAAGCCAGGCCGCCAGCCAACTAGCTCTTGGAATCACTCTGGTGGTCCTGAGCTCAACAGATGCGGGTCCAGTCCTTCTCACCCAGGCAAGAGGGCAGCAGGCAGCAGATCAGCACAGCAGGGCAGCAGTCCTTAAGAGCAGCAGTCCAGCAGAGTGTCAGTCCTTTCAGCATCACAGCAGTCCAGCAGAGTGGCAGTCCTTTCAGCATCACAGCAGTCCTTCTTCCTGGCAGAGTATTCACAGGCCCAGAAGTGTACTGGAGAATTTGTGTCTGGGGTCCAGTATTTACACCCAGTTGCGCCTTTGAAATGGGGAGAAGCTTCTGGAGGCATGCACCCAGCTTCCCCTGCTCTGGCTCCAGACTAACTACAGGGGCTATGTAGCCCTTTGTGTGGAGGCAGGACACAGCCTTTTCAAGTGTAAATGGGGCTGGGCTCAGCTCCTCCCTCCCATCCTGCCAGTGATGGGCCATCCAGGCACAACTAAGTTCCTTATTGTGTGTGGCTGTCTAGGAGGAATACACAAAGCCAGTCATGTGACCCAGAGACAGGCTGTAAGAACCAAATAGCTATGGGAGGAAAATGCCAACTTTCTAAAATTGGCATT
The DNA here is from genome assembly GCF_964263255.1 of Lissotriton vulgaris. NCBI lineage: Eukaryota > Metazoa > Chordata > Amphibia > Caudata > Salamandridae > Lissotriton > Lissotriton vulgaris. The sequence goes on along the minus strand of NC_141693.1, from coordinate 232,500,166 downwards.
TCAGAATTGTGATTAAAAATCCAACTTTCTCATTAAAGGGGGCTTTTAATTATAATTCTTTAGAAACCAAACTCAAACGTTCTATCTAGTCTCAATTGGAAGTTACAGGTTAATAAATGTAAGATAATGCTACCTATGGGAGTGGCAGGCCTAGCAGTAGTGAAAAACAAATTTAAGAGATTTTCGCTATCAGGACATGTAAGAGTTACAAGTACATGTCAAACGTTTTAAATACACTGCACCCTGCCCTGTGGGCGGTTAAGGGCCTACATTAGGGATGAATTATATGTATTAGAAAGGAAAGTTTGGACCTGGCATTATTTCCAGGTCGAAATGGCAGTTTAAAACTGCACACACAAGCTGCAATGGCAGACCTGAGACATGTTTAAAGTGCTACTTAAGCGGATGGCACAATCAGTGTTGCAGGCCCCTAGTAGTACTTAATGTACATGCCCTGGGTACAGGCAGTGGCAACTTACTAGGTATTTACAAGTAAATTAAATATGTTAATTGGGTGCAAACCAATTCTACTATTTTTCAAGGAGAGAGCACAAGCACTTTAGCACTGGTAATGTGCACGGAGTCCTAAAAGCCAACAAAAATGTGTTCAACAAACAGGAGGGTGAAGGCAAAAACCTTGGCCATGACCCTGACGAAAGGATCAAGTACAGGACATAGCTTGACCTCTCATCTCACTATCCTGTTATACTGACTGCATAGGCTGACCTCTTACCACTTTCACCTTATACACTGACTGCATAGGCTCAACCCTCACCTCCTCTTCATTGTTGCACTGACTGCAGAGCCTCGACTCTCAGTGCCTACCCCCTGTTTACACTGATTGCAGAGTCTGTTCTCTGTTCCTGTCCCCTGTTACCCCCTCCTCAGAGTGTGCCCTCTCACCTCCTCTCTCCTTTTACATTGACCACAGAGCCTGACCCCTCACCTCGTCTTTCCTTTTACATTGTCTTGCCTCCTCTCTACTATTATACTGACTGCAGAACTTGGCCTCTCTGCTCTTCTCCCCTATTATACTCAGTGCTTAATTTGAGCTGGTGGTTTTCGGTGCTCAGCACTGGCACTTATTTGTCAACACTGGCACTTATGACGGCTGCCACATGGTGGCGGTATTTGTGTAAAATAGAGATGAGCACAACAACAGTTGTTTGTTAATCAAATCAACATTAAACAACTAGTACCTGCCACCCAAACAATTCTTATAGCTTTGGGAGGCCTCAAACAGTCTGAATTGTCCCACCTGTAGCAGAGGGATGGTTAGCAGCTCTGTATGTACTGTCATTAGCTCCTCTGGCAGTGGCAATGGGTGGTGCAAGCTGAGGTGACCTCCTCACGAGGGTCCTGGCACTTAATATTTTACAAATTAAGCACTGATTATGCTGACTGCAGAAGCTAGCCTCTCCTCTCCCCTTACAAACTGACTGCAGAGCCCATCTTCTCACCTCCTCTTATCTTAGCACTGACTACAGAGCCCAACTTCTCCCCGCCCTTTTAAACTGACTGTGGAGCTAGGCCTCTCTGTTCCTCTCCCATGACTATATAGCTCATCCGCTCACCTGTTTTTATTGTAACACTGACTAGAGCCCAATCTTTCATAGCCTGACCACTCGCCTCCTTTCATCTGTTACGCAGACTGCATAGCCTGACCACTCGCCTCCTTTCATCTGTTACGCTGACCGGATAGCCTGACCACTTGCCTCCTCTCATCTGTTCCGAAGACTGCATAGCCTGACCACTCGCCTCCTTTCATCTTTTACACAAACTGCAGAACCTGACTACTTGCCTCCTTTCATCTGTTACGCAGACTGCATAGCCTGACCACTCGCCTCCTTTCATCTGTTACACAGACTGCATAGCCTGACCACTCGCCTCCTTTTATCTGTTACGCAGACTGCATAGCCTCACCACTCTCCTCCTTTCATCTGTTACGCTGACCGGATAGCCTGACCACTTGCCTCCTCTCATCTGTTCCGAAGACTGCATAGCCTGACCACTCGCCTCCTTTCATCTTTTACACAAACTGCAGAACCTGACTACTTGCCTCCTTTCATCTCTTACGCAGATTGCATAGCCTGACCACTTGCCTCCTTTCATCTGTTACAAAGACTGCATAGCCTGACCGCTCGCCTCCATTCATCTGTTTCCTCTCCACGTTTTTATTGACTGTCAGGCCTGGTCTCTCTGTTCCTTTCTTCTGTTACACTCCCTGCAGCGTCTGGTCTGTCACCCCCTGTTCCCTTTTACATTGACCATAGAGCCTGACATCTTGCCTCAGCCATTTTTACACTGTTTCAGATGCTGACCTCTCTGTCCCTTCTCCCTTGTTACACTAACTGCACCTCCTCTTCCCTTCTACGCTGATTGCAGAGCCCGACCTCCTACCTCATCCCCACTGTTAAACGGACTGCAGAGGCTGGGCTCTCGCCTCTTTGCCACTGTTACACTGACTGCAGAGGCTGGGGTCTCGCCTCAGTTGCACTGACTGCAGAGGCTGGGATCTGTCCTCTTTGCCACTGTTACACTCACTGCAGAGGCTGGGCTCTCCCCTCTTTGCCACTGTTACACTGACTTCAGCGGCTGGGCGCTCGCCTCTTTTCCACTGTTACACTAACTGCAGAGGCTGGGCCCTCGCCACTTTTCCACTGTTACACTGACTGCAGAAGCTGGTCACTCGTCTTTTCCACTGTTACACTGACTGCAGAAGCTGGCTCTAGCCTCAGTAACACTGACTGCAGAGGCCGGGCTCTCGCCTCAATGACACTGACTGCAGAGGCTGGGCTCTCGCCTCAGTTACACTGACTGCAGAGGCTGGGCTCTCGCCTCTTTTCCACTGTTACACTGACTGCAGAGGCTGGGCTTTTGCCTCGGTTACACTGACTCTAGAGGCTGGGCTCTCGCCTCAGTTACACTGACTTCAGAGGCTGGGCTCTCGCCTCAGTTACACTAACTGCAGAGGCTGGACTCTCGCCTCTTTTCTACTGTTACACTGACTGCAGAGGCTGGGCTTTTGCCTCGGTTACACTGACTTCAGAGGGTGGGTTCTCGCCTCTTTTCCACTGTTACACTGACTGCAGAGGTGGGGCTTTTGCCTCGGTTACACTGACTCTAGAGGCTGGGCTCTCGCCTCAGTTACACTGACTTCAGAGGGTGGGCTCTCGCCTCTTTTCCACTGTTACACTGACTGCAGAGGTGGGGCTTTTGCCCCGGTTACACTGACTACAGAGGTTGGGCTCTCGCCTCAGTTACACTGACTTCAGAGGGTGGGCTCTCGCCTCTTTTCCACTGTTACACTGACTGCAGAGGTGGGGCTTTTGCCTCGGTTACACTGACTGCAGAGGCTGGGCTCTCGCCTCGGTTACACTGACTGCAGAGGCTGGGCTCTCGCCTCGGTTACACTGACTGCAGAAACTGGGCTCTTGCCTCTTTTCCACTGTGACACTGACTGCAGAGGCTGGGCTCTTGCCTCGTTTCCACTGTGACACTGACTGCAGAGGCTGGGCTCTCACCTCGGTTACACTGACTTCAGAGGTTGGGCTCTCGCCTCAGTTACAATGACTGCAGAGGCCGGGCTCTCGCCTCTTTTCCACTGTTACACTGACTCCAGAGGCTGGGCTTTTGCCTCGGTTACACTGACTCTAGAGGCTGGGCTCTCGCCTCAGTTACACTGACTTTAGAGGCTGGGCTCTCGCCTCAGTTACACTAACTGCAGAGGCTGGACTCTCGCCTCTTTTCTACTGTTACACTGACTGCAGAGGCTGGGCTTTTGCCTCGGTTACACTGACTCTAGAGGCTGGGCTCTCGCCTCAGTTACACTGACTTCAGAGGGTGGGCTCTCGCCTCTTTTCCACTGTTACACTGACTGCAGAGGTGGGGCTTTTGCCTCGGTTACACTGACTACAGAGGTTGGGCTCTCGCCTCAGTTACACTGACTTCAGAGGGTGGGCTCTCGCCTCTTTTCCACTGTTACACTGACTGCAGAGGTGGGGCTTTTGCCTCGGTTACACTGACTACAGAGGTTGGGCTCTCGCCTCTTTTCTACTGTTACACTGACTGCAGAGGCTGGGCTTTCGCCTCGGTTACACTGACTCTAGAGGCTGGGCTCTCGCCTCAGTTACACTGACTTCAGAGGGTGGGCTCTCGCCTCTTTTCCACTGTTACACTGACTGCAGAGGTGGGGCTTTTGCCTCGGTTACACTGACTACAGAGGTTGGGCTCTCGCCTCGGTTACACTGACTGCAGAGGCTGGGCTCTCCCCTCGGTTACACTGACTGCAGAGGCTGGGCTCTCACCTCAGTTATACTGACTGCAGAGGCTGGGCTCTCGCCTCAGTTATGCTAACTGCAGAGGTCGGGCTCTCTCCACTGTTACACTGACTGCAGAGGCTGGGCTCTTGCCTCTTTACCACTATTACACTGACTGCAGAGGCTGGGCTCTCGCCTCTTTGCCTCTGTTACACTGACTGCAGAGGCTGGGCTCTCCCCTCGGTTACACTGACTGCATGAATCGGGCTCTCGCCTCAGTTACACTGACTGCAGAGGTTGGTCTCTCGCCTCGGTTACACTGACTGCAGAGGCTGGGCTCTCGCCTCTTTGCCTCTGTTACACTGACTGCAGAGGTTGGTTTCTCGCCTCGGTTACACTGACTGCATAGGTTGGGCTCTCGCCTTGGTTACACTGACTGCAGAGGTTGGTCTCTCGCCTCGGTTAGACTGACTGCAGAGGCTGGGCTCTCACCTCTTTTCCACTGTTTTACTGACTGCAGAGGCTGGGCTCTCGCCTCAGTTACACCTACTGCAGAGGCTGGGCTCTCGCCTCAGTTACACTGACTGCATAGGTTGGGCTCTCGCCTCGGTTATGCTAACTGCAGAGGTCGGGCTCTCTCCACTGTTACACTGACTGCAGAGGCTGGGCTCTTGCCTCTTTTCCACTATTACACTAACTGCAGAGGCTGGGCTCTCGCCTCTTTGCCTCTGTTACACTGACTGCAGAGGTTGGTTTCTCGCCTCGGTTACACTGACTGCAGGAATCGGGCTCTCGCCTCAGTTACACTGACTGCAGAGGTTGGTCTCTCGCCTCGGTTACACTGACTGCAGAGGCTGGGCTCTCGCCTCTTTTCCACTGTTTTACTGACTGCAGAGGCTGGGCTCTCGCCTCAGTTACACCTACTGCAGAGGCTGGGCTCTCGCCTTGGTTACACTGACTGCAGAGGCTGGGCTCTCGCCTCTTTGCCTCTGTTACACTGACTGCAGAGGCTGGGCTCTCCCCTCGGTTACACTGACTGCATGAATCGGGCTCTCGCCTCAGTTACACTGACTGCAGAGGTTGGTCTCTCGCCTCGGTTACACTGACTGCAGAGGCTGGGCTCTCGCCTCTTTGCCTCTGTTACACTGACTGCAGAGGTTGGTTTCTCGCCTCGGTTACACTGACTGCATAGGTTGGGCTCTCGCCTTGGTTACACTGACTGCAGAGGTTGGTCTCTCACCTCGGTTAGACTGACTGCAGAGGCTGGGCTCTCACCTCTTTTCCACTGTTTTACTGACTGCAGAGGCTGGGCTCTCGCCTCAGTTACACCTACTGCAGAGGCTGGGCTCTCGCCTCAGTTACACTGACTGCATAGGTTGGGCTCTCGCCTCGGTTATGCTAACTGCAGAGGTCGGGCTCTCTCCACTGTTACACTGACTGCAGAGGCTGGGCTCTTGCCTCTTTTCCACTATTACACTGACTGCAGAGGCTGGGCTCTCGCCTCTTTGCCTCTGTTACACTGACTGCAGAGGTTGGTTTCTCGCCTCGGTTACACTGACTGCAGGAATCGGGCTCTCGCCTCAGTTACACTGACTGCAGAGGTTGGTTTCTCGCCTCGGTTACACTGACTGCATAGGTTGGGCTCTCGCCTTGGTTACACTGACTGCAGAGGTTGGTCTCTCGCCTCGGTTAGACTGACTGCAGAGGCTGGGCTCTCACCTCTTTTCCACTGTTTTACTGACTGCAGAGGCTGGGCTCTCGCCTCAGTTACACTGACTGCAGAGGCTGGGCTCTCGCCTCAGTTACACTGACTGCAGAGGCTGGGCTCTCTCCTCTTTTCCTCTTTTCCACTGTTACACTGACTTCAGAGGCCGGGCTCGTGCCTCTTTTCCACTGTTACACCGACTGTAGAGGCTGGGCTCTCGCCTCAGTTACACTGACTGCATAGGTTGGGCTCTCGCCTCGGTTACACTGACTACAGAGGCTGGGCTCTCGCCTCGGTTAGACTGACTGCAGAGGCTGGGCTCTCACCTCTTTTCCACTGTTACACTGACTGCAGAGGCTGGGCTCTCGCCTCAGTTACACTGACTGCAGAGGCTGGACTCTCGCCTCTTTTCCACTGTTACACTGACTTCAGAGGCCGGGCTCGTGCCTCTTTTCCACTGTTACACCGACTGTAGAGGCTGGGCTCTCGCCTCAGTTACACTGACTGCAGAGGATGGACTCTCCCCTCGGTTACTTTGACTGCAGAGACCGGGCTCTCGCCTCAGTTACACTGACTGCAGAGGCTGAGTTCTCACCTCTTTGCCACTGTTACACTGACCGCAGAGGCTGGTCTCTCACCTCTTTTCCACTGTTACACTGACTGCAGCGGCTGGGCTCTCGCCTTTTTGCCACTGTTACACTGACCTCGGAGCCTGACTTCTCTGTTCCTCCACGTCAGAACGCACCACATGGACTCATTTCTCTTCTCCCTTGTCACTATGAATGCAGCGCTTAGCTCCCCTAGAATGCCCCTCTCAAGCTACCTGGGACTTGCTACAATCCCACTGGCTCTAGGTCCACTCTAGTCCTCTTCGCTTTAATTCGGACAGCACCTTCAGTTATGCCCTCTTCAGAGAAGAATTGCATAAATTACAGTGTGATTAAAATATGACTTCCGTGTTTGGAATGTCACTGTGCTTCCCTTTGATATCCACCCTCCATTCTCTTTTGTTCAGGGTGGGTCTGAAAGATGTCTTTAGATGATAGGCTTTCTGTTGTGAAGGGTGAGAGAAATCCTTACTTTAAGCCACTTCCTCTGAAAATGTAACTATCTGCCAGGCACTTAATTGTGGCTCACTTTCATATGAAAGACAACACACTAGTATGAAGATAGAAATCCATTTAATATTATGATGGAATATTAAATCAAATATGAGGGAATGAGGCCATTTATTGATAATAAACAATTTCTGGAGGAGCACGGCCATGACCTGCCATGACAATTTATTCTATAGGTGGAGGGGAGTGACAGAGACAAATCACACTTGTGCAGGCACGGGTGTAAGTTGTGGTTGGGCAGCAGGTCAGAGAGAAGGCGGCTCAGCTCTCCGCCTACATAACAGCCCCCTGGAGATTAGTGGGGGTTATATAGCCGGCACCCAGTAGGTGCATTTTATTGTCAGTATGGAAAACCATATTGCAAAAGGATTGTGTTGGTGCCCTAAATTAACTTTCATTTTTTATACAAAAAAAGTGATTTTATCCCTCATTGCTCGCTTGGAGGTATTTAGATTTTAAAAAGTGAAATAGCTTCCGAAATGCTTCGCATCAAATGTTATGACTTCCTCTGCCACAGAGTTTTCTCAAGCTCTGACTTCAGTTTTCTTTGCGGGCTTCTCTTCAGTTGAACTGGAGCGAGGGCCGACTTCCGGCCTCTTTCTAATGTACCCGTTGCTCAAGAGGTGGTGTACACCCACTGCCTTAATCTTCAGATGAAGAAGGCAGCAGGGGAACTAAATACTTGCAAATGCTTCCTGTGGTGTGCCTCAGACACAGGAAGTGTGACCCTTCCGACCGTTGACATCAACAGTGGTCGGAAACGCTGCATGAACCATAAACTGAAATAATTAGAATGCAGTAGAAAAATAGTGTTAACCTAAAACTGTTCTAAAAAAAACAAAATTGTGTTTCTGCTTAACAACATCTCTGCACCAGCAGAATATTCAGCCTAAAATCGCCTGTGGCTATACAAGAAATTAAAAAAATTATCTAAAATTGCAAAAATCAACACTAGTTTGTTCTATTCAGACATACAGATGGTGCCTGAAGTACCAATCCACCATTTTGCAAAAAAAGGTCATGTTGTGTGAACCATCAAAAGTGGCCAACAACTGCATTCTTCATGTTTTCGGTGCTGCCTGCAAAGCCATTGTGTAAAAGGAGTTCCTGCTCACTTGCCTTACGGGAGGTGGCTGACCTTGGATTGTTGGAGGGGACCTGAGTCAAGAAGTGGAAAACAAGAGTGGTGAGAAGTTTGTGCATGGATAACCGTGCTGCTGTTGAGTGCGCCTGACCTCGGACTCTGACTTTCTGTGGCTGCAGTAGGTTGGCTTATGGGTCTTGCAGGGCACCTGAAACAAAATATCTGAGAGCCTTACGGGCACTACACTATATCAAAACAATACTTTACCTGTAGATACACAAACCATACACTAGGAACAAACACTGTTATTCTGGCCCCTTTGGAGAAAAGGCAATGTGTGTCCCATTACATTAATTGGCATTCTAGTGATAATCTTCATATCGGCAACATGTTTCGGTTGAATTGGCTATTACCTCAATACGCCACAACCCTAAATGGGTTCTGGCATCAAGATTGTTAGGACTGGAGTCTCAATACTTATGGGCACAGTTAAAGTCATCTCAGGTTTTGGCAATGGCCATATTGAGTTAACGTTTTTGTCACTGTGAAGGTATTTCTCTGTAAAAAGTGTCACAGTAATGGTAGCGAATTAAGACAATGGTTATTGCAAGAAGACAAACAATTACTATAAACACAATCACCGTGGGGCTTACATGGGCATACTCCTGCTGCAGTCCAGAAACCTGATGGTTCCGAAAAATGAATGGGGTTGACAACTACTTCTTCATCCTGTCAGCTGGGAAGAGAGGAGTCCGCCTGTTTCCTGCACCCACTGTGGGGCTTCCTCCCAGACTCACCTAGTCTCAGCAACAACGCCATTAAATCTCTGAAGTCTCTTTTACTCACATGGTGGAACCTATGATTCGATAACTAATCACCTTTTACCTTCAAGAGCACTACTCCAATCTATCATTACAGCTGAAACTCGCAAATTCAATTTCAGTTTGCTTTCCTACCACTACTTCCATAGGCCGAAATGATCAAGCCCAGCGAAAAATATATGGCACCATACATTTTACATTTTTTTTCAGATTACCAGAGACACTAACTACTTTCTAATAGAAAATTAAGGGGCAGATGTATAAAAAAAAAACAATTTGCGATTCCCAAATAGCAATATTTACTGAATCGCTATTTGAGAATCGGAAAACGCGATGCTGGAAAAAAAATTGCAAAAATATAGCGATTCAGTAAAAATTGCAATCGCAGTTACAGATTAGCAAATAGCGATTCTGTATTTGCAAATTCGCAAATAGGCTAATCTGCTATTCTGGTGCAGTTTGATGGCATCACAAGCAGGAAGTGTGACTGTCCATGCTGTTTCAGAGTGCCTGAGGCTGTGTGAGAGGCTGAGAGCAGGAGCACACCACTCAGGTGCCCCTCAGGAGTGCCAGGACAGGCACAAAGACACAACATGGCCACATTGGAGAAGGCAAAGGAGCCTGCATGACACAAAGGAAAACAGAAATTCAGTGAGAAAGAATTGGAGGTCCTCATTGAGAAAATGGTGAAGAGCCATGAACAACTCTTCGGCAAAAAATCACTGCATATACCAGAGTCAGAGAAGAGGAAGATCTGTCTGGGAACACAGGCAAAAGTAAATGCTATTGGGGTCACACAGCGCTCCATTGAAGACTTACGCAAGCGCTGGTATCTGGGCTCAAGGGCAAAAGAGAAGGTGGCAAGCAGGCTTGCGGACGCAAAGAAAACTGGTGGAGGACCATTAACACAGCCAGCCTCCACACCCCTGGAGGACTTAGTGGAGTCCGTCCTACAGCCAGAATCCATCAGTGGCATAGCAGACATTGACAGCTCAGCCATTGACAACAACAGACAAGGTAAAATACATGTTAAATTACCACTAAGCCATCACTCACCAAACACCCTACTTAGAAATGACCCAATGATCAAGTAAGAGTGCCACTCCTGTCCACAATTATGTTACCACCCAGCAATGCATCATGGGAGATGCAGTCCCAAACATAAGATAGTGAAGCAGTGACACAGAGAATCATATCCACAGTTCACTCACACCAGTCAATGACCAAGTTAAGCACAGCATCTTGGTATACCAACTCAAGTAAATTTAATTTGAACATAACATAAAGCAGGACACTCAGTAAATAGTACTCTTGTATTCACAGGAGAGCCTGCGCTACAGGGTGAAGACACACACATTGATGAGGCACCTGAGCAACAGGAACAGGCAGGGGAAGAAGAGTCAGTGACAACAAGATAAACAACACCTGCATCAAGACTACACAGACGCACTGTGGCTACACTACAGGAGTTGGAGGGAGGAGTGAAAGACATCCAGGATGATTCACAGTCACAGCCTGAGAAGCAAGCACGGCGTCAAATTCATCAGTCTCTCGCGCAGCGTAGCAACAGCAGTAGCTTCAGACGCAGAGCAAGGTCACACATTCTCGTTGACAAAGGAGAGGAATCCACTGTCTTCTCTGGGCCGGAGGGCACTATGGTGAAGGTGCAGCTGCTGCAATTAAAAAGCATGCGATCAATGCAAAGGCAGCTGGTGTCACTAAATCATAACACGGCTGACATCAAGGATGGCATCAGGGAGCTTAACAACAGTGTTGCAGAGGGTCATAGGGCTAATGCAGACAGTATTAAGGACATGACTGTAGCAATCAAAGAGCTATGCACCACCATGCAGATGGACCATGACTCTAGGCGCCGTGAAAGGCAATGCCTATTTAGCCATATGGAAGGGTACACAAAGGCAGTCAACCGTCTGTGCAATGCCACAGCTGTCCTGTCCATACGCACTGTGTCCATGCAGGTGGGAATGGGCCACTACAGCCAGGATGTTGCCAGGGGATTGGTGCAGGTCACCACTGCTGTTGAGCAGCTAGAGACAGCCAACATAGCTAGCACTGGTATTCTGGGTGCAGGGGAGAGTGAGGAGGACTCCAGCCTCAGCTGTCCTGTCCATACGCACTGTGTCCATGCAGGTGGGAATGGCCCACTACAGCCAGGATGTTGCCAGGGGATTGGTGCAGGTCACCACTGCTGTTGAGCAGCTAGAGACAGTCAACATGGCTAGCACTGGTATTCTGGGTGCAGGGGATAGTGAGGAGGACTCCAGCCTTAGCAGCATCACTCCACCGGTGACTGAGCACAGACGGCGGAGTGTAAGGCAAGGAACAGCATCTGAAGCCTCCTCAAGGGAGGGCAGTGTGCACATTGACCATTCTAGTGCTGTGCATGGGGGCAAGAATTAGTTAGAGCTGTTGCCGAGGCATGCAAATGGGTGAGGTAACTCATAGCATAGGATTAAAAGTGTTGCAATTTGTGCACGGACTGTATATATGCCATGATGAGCAACACAAGGCACGCACCAGTGAGGAGCTGGAGGCTATGTGCACACATATTACCTGATGTTAAGGTCAATAAAGCGCATTTGTTCAACAGTCATGATTTGCTTTGTCTCATTACTTACCTAGAAATTGGTGCATGTGATCTCATCACGTCTTTGTCTGCTATCTGCGGCGCCTACACACCTGCTGCTCTGAGAGGTGGCCGCAGTTCATCCTCCTTATAAGAGTCCGAGTCTGTGGTGTCCAATGGGATGCCTCTGGTTGTTGCCAGGTTGTGTAGCATGACACAGGTGGCAACGATTTTACAACATATCTCTGGCCTGTACTGTCGTGCACTTCCACTTTCGTGTGGGCAGCAGAACCTACTCTTCAGAAGTCCGAATGTCTGCTCCATGTCATTGTGCATCGACTTATGTGCAGCATTGTATCTCCCTTCACTCAGAGTTACTGGATTGAGACATGGCGTGAGCAGAAAGGAACGCACTGCATATGCACTGTCACCTACAGGATGAAAGGCAAAACATAAATAACTGTCAGATTGCAGCAGATCCAAGGAGTGTATCAGAGTGAGTTACATGCATTTACCTAGTAGGTATCCTTTTCCAACTTCACCCCCAGTGAGACGTGCGCGTATTCCACTTTGCCTAAAGATGTAAGAGTTGTGCCACAATGTCCGTGATAATGTGTGAGGCATTACATATGACCTGGACATTGATTGAATAAAAGAATTTCCTGTTCCTATACACATACTCATTAGCTGAGGGGGACAGATTGTGACATGTGTCCCATCAATGCACCCAATTACATGTGGGAATTGTGCCATCTGGAAGAAATCCGTTTTTGTCTTCTGCACTTGCTGTTGCGTAGTGGGAAATCTTATGTAACAGTGCATTCTCTGAACCATTGCATCCAGTAAAGCATTGAAAAAGCTTGACAGGCAACTTTGTGACACCCCTCCAGCTACAGCTATCACCCCCTGGTAGCTCCCTGATGCCAGTAGGTTCAGTGAACACAGGACCTGCACATGTGTTGGAATGGCTTCGGTCCTGCAGGTCTGATGCTCCAGTATGGGATGTAGGTCATCTATCAGGTCTAGTATTGTAGCTGAGTCTAGCCTTCTCATGTGTTTCTTCTTCTGTCTGCTGAAACAAGGTAATGCGCACTCTGTAAATGCATTCCTGTCTACTCCTCCTTCTCTGTGCTGCTGCTTGAATCCGCATCCTCCTCGCAATGACATACAGGGCCGTCATTGTGGAAGAGTCTGAGGCACTCTGGGCCTGTTTAAACAGTGTGCATCTGGTTACCACATGCCTTGAGTTAGTGGTAATTTGTAATTTGTAATTTCTTAATTGCGGATTTTAGCTCATTCGCAATTTGCGAATTTTCATACATTTGTCTGCGATTTCGGAATTGCGAATTCACAAATAACCATTCACTTTTTTCATATTCCCTAATCAGAAATCGCAATTTATGACTTCGCAAAGTTGGGAATTTCTAACTTGGATTTTGCTAACTTTGGATTCGCTAACTTAGAAATTGAAAATTTTGGATTCAGTATTTTTGCGATTTCTAATTTTGCAGTTGCGTTAGCTTTCATACATTGCAAACAGCCATTCTGCGATCGCAAACGGCCGAATTCTGCGATGCGCACCGTTTGTGATCGCTGAATAGCTTGCTACATCAAGGATGAAACCATAGGCAAGACAAAATGGGATGCATTCAATGTAATAATTTGACTTATGCTTTCTTAATAAAAAAGGGAATAAAGAAGCAAATCAGAATGAATGAGTATGGCTCAGTCTTGAAAGAAACCAACCTACAGCATATAGGATCGGGAGAAATTAAGTCCTATAGACCAATAAATGTTTACGCAAAAGAGCAGACACAGAAGCAATAGGCAAACATCTTGACTGAGTATAAGAAGGCTAGTAAAATGCTTGTAAAACACCTTAAAACGTAAAACAAGATGCTCTAAATATCTTTAAATCAATCTCCGTGGTCATTCTCAAAATATTCTCTTTGAAATTAAGACAAGAGTTATACAGTACTGCTAGGTTCTTTTTTGAAAAGCTACCTAAATTCTCAGTCAAAAAAAAAAAAAAGACGTATCTTTTAAAAGCCAAACATTTTTAACATGTATATTGCTCATAAATTCATGGCACCAAGAAACATTCACTGAACAAGCTGATATAAATTATATCAGTCCCAGGATGCTTCCACCTTATCAATTCCAAAGTTAATCAATTTCAGCCATATTTATTCCTTAATCTTCATTTTATTTCACGTTTTGTTGAATTGACAGTTCCATAGTTGATACGAATAACTTGACCCAATGCATTTCGAGCGTGTCGCTCTTCGTCAGGGGTAACTACAGTGCCAGAAAAAACAATGTATCAGAAACGATTTTCAATGACCCACTACACAATAACCTGTATATCATTTTTAAATGTTAACTCATTATCCCCGTGCTAATTTAGTTTATCCCCCCTAAAAAAACTAGTTTTGCTAAAACATACTAATAACAAATGAAATCCATGAAATTACCAAAAACGTATCTGTAAAGGTGTATAAACATAGGTCATGCTAACGGATGCATTATGTTTGGTAATTTCATTGTGCTCGAAATGCATTGGGTCAAGTTATTTGTATCAATTATTTTGACATGTTGTATTAAAGGCTACTGAGCATTATACACGCACTTGAAAATTGGAATCAACATGTTTTACAATTCAACAAAACGTGAAATGAAAGGAAGAATGAGGATTAAATATGGCTGAAATTGATTAACTTTGGAATTGATAAGGTGGAAGCATCCTGGGACTGATATAATTTATATCAGCTTGTTCAGTAAAAACCAGGGGCCTCATTTGTGAAAAGTGACGCATCGCTGCGTGAAAACAATGATGTGTCACTTTTCATTGCATTTCTTTAAACAAGGTCAAGGTGCACCACTTCAGAATTTGCAAAAACTGATAACTTTGATGAGGTTAACAGTAATAATCACATTAGTTTGTTACTTGTGTTCTTTAAGAGTTCTTTTATTGAGTTCAGTTGAGAGTGAAAAAACACACACAGGAGCTACAGCCGACGCGTTTCGTCCTCTTGGGACTTCTTCAGGGCTGTTTACAAAAAAATGACAATATACAAAAACATACAGTTAAAATTTACATTAAAAACAAAAGCAATTATGCTCATATAGAAAATGCCAGGCTTCATAAACAATTCATTACAGGATTAAAAACTAGTGCAAGGAGTATATACAAATTGCCAACAATAGTTAGAAATAGATGTCTTGATTAATTGAAAGAGAGCATTTTGAAATTTTTGAAATTTTTCTCAAATGAGGTCAGGATGTTCTGGGTTGTTGCATATTGTTCTCCATATAGGTCTATCCCTCTTGTGTCTGTAACCCTCCTCTAAGAATTATAGAACATTCTATATATCTATAAGGAAGTGGAAACCCCAGCATCCAGAAGTTAACAGTAAGGAGTAAACAACAGCTCTTCAACAGGAATAAGTAGCGCTTAAATGAAGAACATACCACAATAAAGGATAAGATAGTGTCCTTATATCTTCTCCCGCAGTTATTAGGGTTCGTGGATTTATCTGTAACGTTTAACTGTGCTCAAATGGGCATCTAGAAATGAATGATGAAAAAACATTAATGAGCGGTCAAGTGACAGCCATCTTGACCAAAGAACACTCTAAGAAAATCGGGAGCTTCCAATAGCTATGAATGGTTGCGAGTAAAGCCTATGACCTACCCTGTTAAACAAATAGTTCTCTGTGGAGGAATCTGGTCTGTCCGAGCCGTTCTTGTTATTAGGCGATATGTATCTATTTGTAGTCACGTTCTGCAAAAGCTCTCTTAGAAAGGTATTTCAATATTGTACATATAATTCTCCTATAGGACAAACAAAGTGTTTTAGAAATTCTCCTCAATAACAGCTCCACAGAAGTAATGCGTTTGCAATTTATAAGGAGGAAAGGCTGGTCGGTGAACTAAGGGCAACGGACATAAATACTTCCATGATACCTTTCTCATACTGTTCATAATCAACCATTGGGGTAGGCTAACCAGTTCTTTATATATAAGCAATGAACAAAAAGCACATCACTTACATCAAATTATGGATGATGGTCCAAATAGAGCTGGAACCAGGGTAATAGGCATGGGATGTAGGTTCTGTCTGACTATCTAAAACAAGACAAAGAGGGAGGATAGGGATGAGAATTATTAGAAACTAAGCGTACAGAGCAATGACCTAGGATTCCTTCCCCTGGCTATTCCTATCTATAGTGTCATTGTTAAGCAAAGCATTTTTTTATATATAACTGCTCATTACTATCTATGGTGCCATTATAGGCAGAACCTTTTACAATATAAGTCCACCAAACATCAAAAAATGTGCTTGGTAGTTTATCTTACCTATTGTTGTTAACTTGTTGTAGAGGAAATGTTTATTAATCCTCCTGCTTGGGCACTCTAAATAGATTGTAGAAAAAGAGGAGGAAGAATGATAGGGTTCCAATTAGAAAAGTGACCCCAAAAGAACTTCATTTTTAAAAGTCCAATCTCTCTGTATATTGAAACCTTTATGTTAAGTCTGCTTAATTTAAGTGAGCAAAAAGTAAATTAGGTTAAAGGTCCCCATTAGCTAAAATTGATGAACTAGCATAATTATTTGCCCAGGATTCTCTTTTAAAAGACCAAAAATTCTAATAAACCCCTGTTTTATCTATTTGATAGTCCCTCTTACCTTAATAAAGTGAGCTAAAGCATCCCCTGGTTCCTAGATCAGCATGCAATACAACGTCCTTCTCCGTCAGGTAGCAGCAGACTGCTGATACATTTTAGCTCTGTTTATATATTGGCTTAAATTAGTCCTAATGGGAAACACCTGGTTTAATTTACTAAATGAATTGACAATTGCCATGGCGGCCATGTCATGTAAGTAACCGATTGCCATTTTGCAGTGTAGTGTGAAGCTTAACGGTCGCCATCTTGTGTTTGTGCCGAGTCCCGTTTTATCCCAGTGATACTTGGTGGTGTTTTAAAAAGAAATGAAAAGGATTAAATTCACCTATACGCATATACAGCCTACCACCTCGAGGTTTGCAGCGCCTACCTTGAACAAACCAATTTAAATATATCGGCGATTGACATGGGGGCCATGTTGCATAAGTGCCCGAATTCTGTTTGTGGCCGCGACGTGAAGCCTAACAGCCGCCATCTTGGATAAGAACGGGCTCCCGTCTATGTCTGAGAGACATTGCTTGTCTTTATTATGCAAGCATTCGGGGCTATTATGGCGAGAATCGAAACCTAATGAATTTTCGCGCTATCACAAACACGTGTGAGAGGCGTTAATGAATTTTAGAATCCATTCGGGCTGCAATCGCGGTGGTGTGATAAAAGAAGGGGAGGGCCCAAGTAAGCTATTATTAAGATATTAAAAGAGCGCATTGGCAGGAATTACATCCAGGGACATAGGGAGAGGCAGTTGATGCCTCTCTCAATAATATACACGGAACGATGAGAATATGGCGGCCATTTTGGTTTGGGCATGAACGCGAAAAGCATTAAAACAGCAATAATTGTCCAAACTATGATAAAAGGCATGCATAAACACCCGTATTCATTTCTATAGGTTATTTTGTATGGATATATCTATATCCTTAAGCATTTTAACTATGTACCCTGTTGTCCAAGTATCAGTGTGCACTACTGCTAAACTGAAGTAACCCTTGTTTGTTTGAGATATTGATGAAGTGTTCTGTCCATAACCAGTACATCTTTCAAGCGACATAGCATGGCAATCAAGTGATATTAGATCTAAGTTCAGAAATCGGTTATGTGTGGTATGTTCTTTATGCTACACAACGTATAGTCTGCAACAATCAGTAAAGGGATGGTGTTTAGATATAGGTTTCCCTGAAGGAAAGCAAGACCTTGTGTATTTTAAAAAGGTCTGTTTTCCAGAGCTATTGGCACTGACCCATATAGGAACAATATGCTATAGGTAAGATTTAACTTGTCATTCACAAAAAAACTTTTTTGTCAGAGACAAAGTACAGATAAATAACACAGGATGTCATTCATTAACATACAATCATTTTATATTCCATTTCATAAACCTTTGCAAAAAACATTCTGAGCACATTAGATGTTAATGGTGGTAGATAAAATGAAGGATACAGGACATGATGGTATCAAGCTCTTAAATGTACGGAGGAACTAGAATGGAGGTAAGCACAACATTCGACCTATGAAAGTCAAGTGTAACTGACTTCTCAGGTTACTCATAGGTGTCTACGTGCAATTTATGAGATGAGGTAATGCATTTCATCATCATAATTATGTCCCAATTCCACACTCCGCAGTCTACATATCCATTCTGCTTCACATTTTCTTAAGGCTAGGGTTCGGTCCCCTCCTCGAGGGTTCACAGGGACATGATCTATTCCCATAAACCATAGTGTGTCGTCTGATTTGTGCTTGTCCTGCATATGGAAGGTCATCGCATATTTGTGATCATTATTGCGATAGGCCCGAACATGTTCCTGAATCCTTTGTTTCAAAGGTCGTTTCGTGCTGCCGACATAGATTATGTCACATGGGCAGCCTACGATATATACTACAAAGGTAGTATTGCAGTTTATGAAATGTTTGATTTTATGTGTTTTGTTTGTGTTAAAATAAAAAATGTTGGTCTTATCCTTTCCTAAGTTGCACACATTACAGTTTCTGCACGTAAAAAAACCCATGGTTTTAGGCGGAAGCCAACAGTGTTTCTGTTCCACAGCGGTCACCAAACTGGGACAAAGCATATTCCTCAAATTGTGACCACGTCTGTAGACAATTTTGGGTTTGGATGGGAGGTCATTTTTGATGCTGGGGATCTCTGTCAAGAGGTGCCAGTGTTTTCTTAACGTGTTAAAAACTCTACTGTTCTCATCAGTGAATTTCGTAGAGAAAGCAAGGGGAAATTTATTGTTCTGTTTTGGGACCCTATTTTCCAATGTGCTTTCCCTAGTTATTTTGGCGACTCTCTCCTTTGCTTTGTTGAGTACTTTTCGAGGGTAACCTCTTTGGAGGAAGCGTTCCTCGGTTTCTCTAATGTTTGTTTGGAAACTCTCATCAGTACTACAATTTCTTCGCATTCGCAACATTTCGCCAAATGGTATATTATTAACCACATGGCGGGGATGCGCGCTTTTGAAGTGCAACGTGCTGTTGCATGCAGTACTTTTTCTGTGTGTCTTACTTTGAATCATATTGTTCTCAATAAAAAAGGTTACATCCAAGAAATCAATTTGCTGTCCACTATATTCCATGGTGAGCTTCACATTGTACGGGTTGTCATTCAAAAATTCAAAATATGACATTAAGTCAGGGGCAGGCCCATTCCATAACATAATCACGTCATCAATGTACCTGCCCCAGAAAATAATGTGATCCGACCACCTTGCCGAGTGACGGCCCCAGGCATGCTCCCGCTCAAACCAGCCCATAAAAACGCCAGCGTAAGCGGGAGCGAACCTGGAACCCATCGCCGTGCCCTGCACCTGCTGAAACCACACTTAATTGTGGAGGAAAAAGTTTTTAGACAGTATGATCTCAGTCATTTCCATGAGTACCTCATTGTGTAACCTGTGGTCTGCAGTCCGTTGTCCCAGAAAAAAGGCCAAAGCTCTCATTCCAAATTCTTTTTTAATGCAAGTGTATAAACTTGACACATCCATAGTCACAAAAAGCATGTTTTCAGACCATGTCAAATTTTGAAACTTCGATAGGATGTCTTTGGAGTCCCTAATGTAGGCTGGTAAATTCTGAACGAAAGTTTGAATATATGTGTCGACATATTCCGACAGTCTCTCTGTTGGGGAATTAATGCCTGCAATAATGGGGCGGCCCGGTGGAAAGGGACCGCCTTTATGAATTTTCGGAAGAATGTATAAACAGGGCGAGGTCGGTGAAGTTACAGCCAAATACCTATATTCTTCTTCACTGATTAGCCCTGTTTCTCGCCAATCTGACAGTCTCAAGTTAATGTGGGTGGTAAGATTGCCCACTGGGTTTGTTGTCAATTTTTTGTAGCAGTCAGTGTCCGATAATTGACGTTCAATTTCATTCATATAGTCAGTTTTTCTCATGAGGACAATATTGCCCCCTTTGTCCGCCTCGCGGATGACTATAGAGTTATCAGCCTTTAGGTTTTTTAATGCAGTAAATTCTTGGGGGGTGAGATTTTGGTTCCTGTCACTGCGATTAATTGGAGAATCTATAAGTTTGTAAAATCCTGCCGTTACTCTTTTTTTGAATAAATCTATATTGGGATGGGTGCCCACAGGTACAAAGTTTGATCTTGGTTTTAAACCACTTGATTTAGATGTATTCTCACACACATCCAACTCATTGCAAATATCCTCTGTATCAATAGAAGTCTCAAGTTCAATAGTTATCAGTGATTGTAACAAATTTATTTCATTCATGGTATACTGAGTCACAGTGTTTACATCATTACAAACATCATTTGCTTTAACAGGATTTCTAGCAAAATGGTCTTTTAATTTCAGTGTGCGAACAAATTTACATAAATCCACCAATATTCCAGTGTCGTCCCCTGTTTGATTTGGACAAAAACCTAATCCCATTTCAAGTACAGACTTTTCATCCTGAGAGAGACATTTATCCGAGAGATTCACAATGATTGATTCATTCAAAACTTTCTTTCCCTCTCCCAATTTTGGTGTTATCATCAATTAATTCTTGTTGGACCTTGTCCTCTTTGCAACCGTTTCTGCATTTGAGTTCTTGCCTCTGCTTGGATCTCTTCCAACTGCGCCCCCCCCCTCCTTGTTTTGGGTCTTTGGGTCTTGTTCCTAGCCTCACCCTCTCCATTTCCACTAAAAAAGGATTCTGGCCTGGTCTTGTCTCTCCTGTTACTGTGGGTGCCGGCACCTCACTCGAGATTGAGCTTGCAGTGGACGAGAGGGAAGTCAAACTACTCGCTGATGTTAAATCGTGGGTGTCCACTCTCTGTCTTTTGCCATCCCCAGGTACTCTGATGTTATCAAATTTGTGTGAGAAGGTGTATATTCGTCCCTCCTTGTAGTCTTTATCATCTCTTTTGATTTTCTTCATTTTTTTTATCACGAAGATATAACTGGTGATTCTCAAGGATACCATCTAGTATATCATAATTCTTCTTGATAGTATCTTTCAAAGGGGATGTTTCTATATCCTTTTCTAAATCTTCTATCTCTTTTTTGAGTTTTTCACCCTTGATTTCAGAGTTTCTTATCAGTATCTTCATCATATTAAAGGAGGCATTCTTTAGATTACTTTCCCAGTCCTCTAGCTGTTCAGGGCTAAGGTCCTCAAACGTGGGAAATATTAAGATTCTTAGACCCCTGGGAATTTTTTCATTTTCTATGTATTTGCCTAGAGTGGTCCCATCCCACCAACGGGACATTTCACTCTTTTTAAGTTTTTCTAGTTTCTGAAATTTTATTTTTAGTCCCTCAGTAGAGGGAGTGGTCCTGTTGTTCACATTAGGATTGTTGGCAAATAGATCTTGAGCTAATTCCTGTCTCCTATCTTTAAAGCCTGGCATGGTGATCCGCTATTGGATAAATAGACGGAATCTTTAATTAATGTTATGGCAATAAGTCAAATGCAGAGCTGGCCAGTGCTACTGGGAATTGTGACAATTAGTTTACGAAAAAGGACAACGGTGGAGGATTCCCAACAGAACAGCACCTGGTCAAATATTCTCCCAAGATTGGTTTAGACCCAGGTGCTGTTCTGTTGGGAATCCTCCACCGTTGTCCTTTTTCGTAAACTAATTGTCACAATTCCCAGTAGCACTGGCCAACTCTGCATTTGACTTATTGCCATAACATTAATTAAAGATTCCGTCTATTTATCCAATAGCGGATCACCATGCCAGGCTTTAAAGATAGGAGACAGGAATTAGCTCAAGATCTATTTGCCAACAATCCTAATGTGAACAACAGGACCACTCCCTCTACTGAGGGACTAAAAATAAAATTTCAGAAACTAGAAAAACTTAAAAAGAGTGAAATGTCCTGTTGGTGGGATGGGACCACTCTAGGCAAATATATAGAAAATGAAAAAATTCCCAGGGGTCTAAGAATCTTAATATTTCCCACGTTTGAGGACCTTAGCCCTGAACAGCTAGAGGACTGGGAAAGTAATCTAAAGAATGCCTCCTTTAATATGATGAAGATACTGATAAGAAACTCTGAAATCAAGGGTGAAAAACTCAAAAAAGAGATAGAAGATTTAGAAAAGGATATAGAAACATCCCCTTTGAAAGATACTATCAAGAAGAATTATGATATACTAGATGGTATCCTTGAGAATCACCAGTTATATCTTCGTGATAAAAAAATGAAGAAAATCAAAAGAGATGATAAAGACTACAAGGAGGGACAAATATACACCTTCTCACACAAATTTGATAACATCAGAGTACCTGGGGATGGCAAAAGACAGAGAGAGGACACCCCCGATTTAACATCAGCGAGTAGTTTGACTTCCCTCTCGTCCACTGCAAGCTCAATCTCGAGTGAGGTGCCGGCACCCACAGTAACAGGAGAGACAAGACCAGGCCAGAATCCTTTTTTAGTGGAAATGGAGAGGGTGAGGCTAGGAACAAGACCCAAAGACCCAAAACAAGGAGGGGGGGGCGCAGTTGGAAGAGATCCAAGCAGAGGCAAGAACTCAAATGCAGAAATGGTTGCAAAGAGGACAAGGTCCAACAAGAATTAATTGATGATAACACCAAAATTGGGAGAGGGAAAGAAAGTACGAATGAATCAATCATTGTGAATCTCTCGGATAAATGTCTCTCTCAGGATGAAAAGTCTGTACTTGAAATGGGATTAGGTTTTTGTCCAAATCAAACAGGGGACGACACTGGAATATTGGTGGATTTATGTAAATTTGTTCGCACACTGAAATTAAAAGACCATTTTGCTAGAAATCCTGTTAAAGCAAATGATGTTTGTAATGATGTAAACACTGTGACTCAGTATACCATGAATGAAATAAATTTGTTACAATCACTGATAACTATTGAACTTGAGACTTCTATTGATACAGAGGATATTTGCAATGAGTTGGATGTGTGTGAGAATACATCTAAATCAAGTGGTTTAAAACCAAGATCAAACTTTGTACCTGTGGGCACCCATCCCAATATAGATTTATTCAAAAAAAGAGTAACGGCAGGATTTTACAAACTTATAGATTCTCCAATTAATCGCAGTGACAGGAACCAAAATCTCACCCCCCAAGAATTTACTGCATTAAAAAACCTAAAGGCTGATAACTCTATAGTCATCCGCGAGGCGGACAAAGGGGGCAATATTGTCCTCATGAGAAAAACTGACTATATGAATGAAATTGAACGTCAATTATCGGACACTGACTGCTACAAAAAAATGACAACAAACCCAGTGGGCAATCTTACCACCCACATTAACTTGAGACTGTCAGATTGGCGAGAAACAGGGCTAATCAGTGAAGAAGATTATAGGTATTTGGCTGTAACTTCACCGACCTCGCCCTGTTTATACATTCTTCCGAAAATTCATAAAGGCGGTCCCTTTCCACCGGGCCGCCCCATTATTGCAGGCATTAATTCCCCAACAGAGAGACTGTCGGAATATGTCGACACATATATTCAACCTTTCGTTCAGAATTTACCAGCCTACATTAGGGACTCCAAAGACATCCTATCGAAGTTTCAAAATTTGACATGGTCTGAAAACATGCTTTTTGTGACTATGGATGTGTCAAGTTTATACACTTGCATTAAAAAAGAATTTGGAATGAGAGCTTTGGCCTTTTTTCTGGGACAACGGACTGCAGACCACAGGTTACACAATGAGGTACTCATGGAAATGACTGAGATCATACTGTCTAAAAACTTTTTTCTCCACAATTCAGTGTGGTTTCAGCAGGTGCAGGGCACGGCGATGGGTTCCAGGTTCGTTCCCGCTTACTCTGGCCTTTTTATGGGCTGGTTTGAGCGGGAGCATGCCTGGGGCCGTCACTCGGCAAGGTGGTCGGATCACATTATTTTCTGGGGCAGGTACATTGATGACGTGATTATGTTATGGAATGGGCCTGCCCCGGACTTATTGTCATATTTTGAATTTTTGAATGACAACCCGTACAATGTGAAGCTCACCATGGAATATAGTGGACAGCAAATTGATTTCTTGGATGTAACCTTTTGTATTGAGAACAATATGATTCAAAGTAGACACACAGAAAAAGTACTGCATGCAACAGCACGTTGCACTTCAAAAGCGCGCATCCCCGCCATGTGGTTAATAATATACCATTTGGCGAAATGTTGCGAATGCGAAGAAATTGTAGTACTGATGAGAGTTTCCAAACAAACATTAGAGAAACCGAGGAACGCTTCCTCCAAAGAGGTTACCCTCGAAAAGTACTCAACAAAGCAAAGGAGAGAGTCGCCGAAATAACTAGGGAAAGCACATTGGAAAATAGGGTCCCAAAAGAGAACAATAAATTTCCCCTTGATTTCTCTACGAAATTCACTGATGAGAACAGTAGAGTTTTTAACACGTTAAGAAAACACTGGCACCTCTTGACAGAGATCCCCAGCATCAAAAATGACCTCCCATCCAAACCCAAAATTGTCTACAGACGTGGTCACAATTTGAGGAATATGCTTTGTCCCAGTTTGGTGACCGCTGTGGAACAGAAACACTGTTGGCTTCCGCCTAAAACCATGGGTTTTTTTACGTGCAGAAACTGTAATGTGTGCAATTTAGGAAAGGATAAGACCAAAAATTTTTGTTTTAACACAAACAAAACACATAAAATCAAACATTTCATAAACTGCAATACTACCTTTGTAGTATATATCGTAGGCTGCCCATGTGACATAATCTATGTCGGCAGCACGAAACGACCTTTGAAACAAAGGATTCAGGAACATGTTCGGGCCTATCGCAATAATGATCACAAATATGCGATGACCTTCCATATGCAGGACAAGCACAAATCAGACGACACACTATGGTTTATGGGAATAGATCATGTCCCTGTGAACCCTCGAGGAGGGGACCGAACCCTAGCCTTAAGAAAATGTGAAGCAGAATGGATATGTAGACTGCGGAGTGTGGAATTGGGACATAATTATGATGATGAAATGCATTACCTCATCTCATAAATTGCACGTAGACACCTATGAGTAACCTGAGAAGTCAGTTACACTTGACTTTCATAGGTCGAATGTTGTGCTTACCTCCATTCTAGTTCCTCCGTACATTTAAGAGCTTGATACCATCATGTCCTGTATCCTTCATTTTATCTACCACCATTAAGATCTAATGTGCTCAGAATGTTTTTTGCAAAGGTTTATGAAATGGAATATAAAATGATTGTATGTTAATGAATGACATCCTGTGTTATTTATCTGTACTTTGTCTCTGACAAAAAAGTTTTTTTGTGAATGACAAGTTAAATCTTACCTATAGCATATTGTTCCTATATGGGTCAGTGCCAATAGCTCTGGAAAACAGACCTTTTCAAAATACACAAGGTCTTGCTTTCCTTCAGGGAAACCTATATCTAAACACCATCCCTTTACTGAGTGTTGCAGACTATACGTTGTGTAGCATAAAGAACATACCACACATAACCGATTTCTGAACTTAGATCTAATATCACTTGATTGCCATGCTATGTCGCTTGAAAGATGTACTGGTTATGGACAGAACACTTCATCAATATCTCAAACAAACAAGGGTTACTTCAGTTTAGCAGTAGTGCACACTGATACTTGGACAACAGGGTACATAGTTAAAATGCTTAAGGATATAGATATATCCATACAAAATAACCTATAGAAATGAATACGGGTGTTTATGCATGCCTTTTATGATAGTTTGGACAATTATTGCTGTTTTAATGCTTTTCGCGTTCATGCCCAAACCAAAATGGCCGCCATATTCTCATTGTTCCGTGTATATTATTGAGAGAGGCATAAACTGCCTCTCCCTATGTCCCTGGATGTAATTCCTGCCAATGCGCTCTTTTAATATCTTAATAATAGCTTACTTGGGCCCTCCCCTTCTTTTATCACACCACCGCGATTGCAGCCCGAATGGATTCTAAAATTCATTAACGCGCCTCACACGTGTTTGTGATAGCACGAAAATTCATTAGGTTTCGATTCTCGCCATAATAGCCCCGAATGCTTGCATAATAAAGACAAGCAATGTCTCTCGGACATAGACGGGAGCCCGTTCTTATCCAAGATGGCGGCTGTTAGGCTTCACATCGCGGCCACAAACAGAATTCGGGCACTTATGCAACATGGCCCCCATGTCAATCGCCGATATATTTAAATTGGTTTGTTCAAGGTAGGCGCTGCAAACCTCGAGGTGGTAGGCTGTATATGCGTATAGGTGAATTTAATCCTTTTCATTTCTTTTTAAAACACCACCAAGTATCACTGGGATAAAACGGGACTCAGCACAATCACAAGATGGCGACCGTTAAGCTTCACACTACAGAGCAAAATGGCAATCGGTTACTTACATGACATGGCCGCCATGGCAATTGTCAATTCATTTAGTAAATTAAACCAGGTGTTTCCCATTAGGACCAATTTAAGCCAATATATAAACAGAGCTAAAATGTATCAGCAGTCTGCTGCTACCTGACGGAGGAGGACGTTGTATTGCATGCTGATCTAGGAACCAGGGGATGCTTTAGCTCACTTTATTAAGGTAAGAGGGACTATCAAATAGATAAAACAGGGGTTTATTAGAATTTTGGGTCTTTTAAAAGAGAATCCTGGGCAAATAATTATGCTAGTTCATCAATTTTAGCTAATGGGGACCTTTAACTTAATTTACTTTTTGCTCACTTAAATTAAGCAGACTTAACATAAAGGTTTCAATATACAGAGAGATTGGACTTTTAAAAATGAAGTTCTTTTGGGGTCACTTTTCTAATTGGAACTCTATCATTCTTCCTCCTCTTTTTCTACAATCTATTTAGAGTGCCCAAGCAGGAGGATTAATAAACATTTCCTCTACAACAAGTTAACAACAATAGGTAAGATAAACTACCAAGCACATTTTTTGATGTTTGGTGGACTTATATTGTAAAAGGTTCTGCCTATAATGGCACCATAGATAGTAATGAGCAGTTATATATAAAAAAATGCTTTGCTTAACAATGACACTATAGATAGGAATAGCCAGGGGAAGGAATCCTAGGTCATTGCTCTGTACGCTTAGTTTCTAATAATTCTCATCCCTATCCTCCCTCTTTGTCTTGTTTTAGATAGTCAGACAGAACCTACATCCCATGCCTATTACCCTGGTTCCAGCTCTATTTGGACCATCATCCATAATTTGATGTAAGTGATGTGCTTTTTGTTCATTGCTTATATATAAAGAACTGGTTAGCCTACCCCAATGGTTGATTATGAACAGTATGAGAAAGGTATCATGGAAGTATTTATGTCCGTTGCCCTTAGTTCACCGACCAGCCTTTCCTCCTTATAAATTGCAAACGCATTACTTCTGTGGAGCTGTTATTGAGGAGAATTTCTAAAACACTTTGTTTGTCCTATAGGAGAATTATATGTACAATATTGAAATACCTTTCTAAGAGAGCTTTTGCAGAACGTGACTACAAATAGATACATATCGCCTAATAACAAGAACGGCTCGGACAGACCAGATTCCTCCACAGAGAACTATTTGTTTAACAGGGTAGGTCATAGGCTTTACTCGCAACCATTCATAGCTATTGGAAGCTCCCGATTTTCTTAGAGTGTTCTTTGGTCAAGATGGCTGTCACTTGACCGCTCATTAATGTTTTTTCATCAATCATTTCTAGATGCCCATTTGAGCACAGTTAAACGTTACAGATAAATCCACGAACCCTAATAACTGCGGGAGAAGATATAAGGACACTATCTTATCCTTTATTGTGGTATGTTCTTCATTTAAGCGCTACTTATTCCTGTTGAAGAGCTGTTGTTTACTCCTTTCTGTTAACTTCTGGATGCTGGGGTTTCCACTTCCTTATAGATATATACAATGTTCTATAATTCTTAGAGGAGGGTTACAGACACAAGAGGGATAGACCTATATGGAGAACAATATGCAACAACCCAGAACATCCTGACCTCATTTGAGAAAAATTTCAAAAATTTCAAAATGCTCTCTTTCAATTAATCAAGACATCTATTTCTAACTATTGTTGGCAATTTGTATATACTCCTTGCACTAGTTTTTAATCCTGTAATGAACTGTTTATGAAGCCTGGCATTTTCTATATGAGCATAATTGCTTTTGTTTTTAATGTAAATTTTAACTGTATGTTTTTGTATATTGTCATTTTTTTGTAAACAGCCCTGAAGAAGTCCCAAGAGGACGAAACGCGTCGGCTGTAGCTCCTGTGTGTGTTTTTTCACTCTCAACTGAACTCAATAAAAGAACTCTTACAGAACACAAGTAACAAACTAATGTGATTATTGCTGTTAACCTCATCAAAGTTATCAGTTTTTGCAAATTCTGAAGTGGTGCACCTTGACCTTGTTTAAAGTATTTCATAGTTCATGTTTTGAACCAACATTGTAACTGTGGGTGTCTTTGAAGTGTGCACACATATTGTCCCATGTATTACAGTGTGGGTCTAAACCAATCTTGGGAGAATATTTGACCAGGTGCTGTTCTGTTGGGAATCTTCCACCGTTGTCCTTTTTCGTAAAAAAATCACTTTTCATTGCACCCTACTTGCGACACCAATGATGCATCATATTTACAGTATGACGCATCATTGCGCAAGGAGTTACAGATACGTCAGTATTTCTGACGTGTCTGTATGGCGCAAAAGTGATGCATTGCTGGAGTGTGTCACCAAAGTGACGCAACTCCGGCAAAGTGTCCTTTCACATGGGGCAAGCCCCATGTGAAAGGGCCTGCGTTAGTCTTGCGCCTGCGTTGAGGCAGGCGTAAGATATTGACGCATTTGCATCCTAGTAGTGGCGCAGTGAAATCTTATAGATTTCAATGCGTCACTTCTACGACCCTTTCTTGCGTCAATACGCCCCCCTTGCATACATTATACCTGGCGCAGGTATATTGTGACGCAGGGGTTTACAAAGTGACGCATCTACCTAGATGCGTCACTTTGTAAATATGGCGCAACAAGGCGCATGTTTTACGCCACTGGTGCGTCACAAAAAGTGACGCACCGACAGCGTAAAAGTGACGCACAGCCTCATAAATGAGGCCCCAGGAGATTAGACATCTGATTTGTTTTGTTGCTGGAACATTGCCACCTACCTCTGAATCAGGCACGTAGACTTGTATTTAGCACATGAAAACCTGTGATGTAAGTGAATTAATGATAAACGAAAACTGAGAAACCACACTGGAGGAAAACAAATCATGGAAAACCAATTTTAAGGAAAGACAGTTTTAAGGAACTTCAAAACATTGAAAATTAAAGGAAACATTTTAAAGGAAAGGCAATTTCAAGAAAAAGTCCAAAGTTAACTTACAAGTTGGTGGAGTTTAGGATTACTGTGGGGTTTTGGGGTTCATGGGTGGGTTATGTGTAGGGTGAAGAGGGGATTTTAGAGGTCAGGAATAATTGTAGTTCATGCGCTCAAAGGGTTTTTTAGGGTTCACAAAGGGGAGGAGTGTAATGGTGGTGAGGGTTTTTTAGGGTTCATGGATTAGTGTGTTTAGATATGCGAGGTGATTTTACATTGCAGGGATAACTAGACTGTAAGGGTATTGAGGGGTTTTAGGGTTCATGGGAGGGTGGAATTTAAGGTTATGGGGGGGTTTTAAGATTCAATTATGAACAGTGGCTGGTGTGGTGAAGAGTATCTAGTGTTCAGGATGAGATGGAGTTTTCGGTGGTGAGGGGTTTTAAGGATTCAGGGATGACTGGAGCTTAGATATAGATAGAAATGTTTAAGGTTAAGGGATGAGTAGTTTAGGGGATGAGACATTCTTATGGGTCATGGATAGCAGGTGTTTTAGGCTGGTGATGGGATGGGTGGAGTTTGGCTGTGCTGAGGTGTTTTAAGGGGTATCAGATGAGTGGGGATTTGCCGCAGAAAGGAGTTGTTAGGGTTCAGGAATGGGTCGAGCTAGGGGTAGTGAGTGATTTTATGGTTCAGGGATGCCGGACTTTTGGGGTAAAAATGGCTTTTAGGATTCCCGGATGAGTGTAGTTTAGGTTTGGTGGGGTTTGTAGGGGTCAGGGATTGATGGTGTTTAGGGGTTGTGGAGAGTCATCTTTGGGTGATGTTAATCAGTGGTGACGGGTGGGCGAATTAAAAGCATCAAAGTAATTGTTTGACAATGTAAAAGATATAAATATGAAATAATGTCCCCAGAAATAAAGCACTGTAACAAATCTCCGACAAACCTGTTTCTGAAAGTAAGACGTACAGCCATTGCGTTTACAAAAGAAAATGTGCATTCAAAAGCCAATTTTGACCAAAAGACATTCTATGAATTGGTTTCTACAAAAAGGTAAATGCCATTCATTCTGAAAATGTCAATTAAATAGGTTAGTTAAAATGGTTTCTTAGTAACTGTATTCCGTGACACCATTTTCAATGAAAACAAATACAATCGATGGAACTGTGGCAGGGACACCCAGAGCCAGAATGGGGAACCAAAAGCAGCCATGGCAAAAATGCTCAAACCAGCCACAATCCTTCAGCATCCTCGTGCAATCTCTCTCATTCCATCCATACATTCTTTCTCTCCACTTCCTCTTCTCTCTCTCCCAGGACTCCAGCCTGCCAGGGAAATGCCTGGTGAAATAAAAGGCCTGTCCGCTCCTGGGGATACCACTCACTAGACTACTTTATCCCTGTCTCCTCCCTGACCACAGGCCTGTAAAGGTACTGCCATGTAGGATCTGTGTGGCAGTGCTCACTTCCCAGTTTTCAAATCACCTGTCCCTTACTTCCAATGGCCTGTTCCCTACTTAACCACCTGTCCACTACTTCTACAGCAGCATATGTAATTGTATTGAGCCTGCCTGTGCTTTGCTACCCTCCTAGTATTTTGGTCTCACCTGCTGCAAATTTTTCTTCTCCAGTCTGATAACATGAGCCTTAGAAAAACACGGGAATTGAGAGCCCATTTTTTTAGTTGCATAATTTATTAGACAGTGTTAGAGACAGGCAGGCCTACTTTCTAGGCCCTGTACTTTCATCAGACACTCTAATGCCAGCGGGTGAGAGACCCGCTTTGCTTGTGTTTCATAAGGCGGAAGCATGTTGCTGGGCCAGCGGTGGGCAGTAATCAGTAAACTCCCCGTTTTCTGTTTCTACTGACTTTTACAGATACAGACAGAGAACAATGTTTTCTGTCTGAATTAATTTTTAAAAACTGAAAAATACAGTAAATGGTGCTTCTTTAAGTGACTTTCCATGCTGGCTTTTATGAATTCCAAGCGCACAGCAGAAGAGAGAGACAACATGGGGAGTTAAAAAACACTGGATGGAATTTCCTTAAATAATTGCATATGTCAAACTACATTTGTAGTAGCAAGCTAACAAGTGTATTTTTTGTTATATTTGGCTGTTTATTTGCTAAAACACGATAAGCAGCATAATATGAGTGCACGTTTATCAGTTAAATAAATGTGAAAAATTACCATTTCACCACTTCATTTATTCCACATAATAAATATGGATAAATATCAATAGGATGGCCAAAAAATAAATATGGATAGAGAAGAAAATATTTAAAAAACAAACACCATATTACCAAGAGCCATAATGATAACGCAGTGAATGTTTTAGAGAGGACACTGCAGTCAGTGCTCAACCCACAGAGCTATTTTACCAGACCGCGGTAGCTGGCCCCGGAAGAATAACCCCACTATATTAGTCACACTGCCCCCGCCTCGCCAAGCACCAACACCCCCAGAGGTTTTCAATAAGGGTCACAGCGTCTTAATTTCGCCTTTTCAATCGCTGCCTAAAAAGGCTGTAGATTAAGATTTTGCGCTGTGAATGCCATGACCGTGGGGCACCTTGCAGGCCCATGCCAAGGTTCCCTGTCCCTCGAGGAGCGCGAGCCCGCCCCAGGACAACCTTGTCTCGAGACACTCACTGCAGTAGGCCCAACGCGGAGGAAAACGAGACACTTGGCAGACAGACAGGGAGCCGGCAGACTTTCATCTAAAAATAGTGCTCCAATTAAAACGAGGCCCTTGAAATGTTGCCTTTCGCTCGGCTTGGGGGCAGCTCTAAATGGACCAGGAAGTAACTCCTTACTCTAAGCCGATGTTTGCTCAGCGCTGTGCTGGGTACATCTGTGCCCAGCACGTGCCGCTGGCTGCCCACGCCACCCCGCAGTAATCCGCACCGCTGGCAGAGCGCCAGCCTCTGAGAGGCGCTAGTGTTTTCAGTAAAACAGACGACAGGCGATGATCCCACACAAAATATGCATTATTATTTCTCCGACTGCACGAGGATCGGTACATGACCGAGCGATTACGGCATCTGTTCCTGGACAGATTCAGAGGCCCACGTAAAATACTTGTTTATTAAGGGCTGCAGGGGAAGGCTGTCGGCGGAAGACAGCAGCATGCATAAATATGTATTGTATTGCAATTGCATTTATATAGCGCTTACTACCCCTGACGAGGCGTCAAAGCGCTTTTTCGGCGAGTAGTACGCTACTCCGGAACCCATTAAGGATTAGAGGTGAATTAGTAAAGTGAAGTATGGAAGTAATATGAGTCAGTCAGTTATTTGGATTCAGAAGGGTAGTGGAGGGATAGAAGAGGGAAGAGGTTTGCATTTATATAGCGCGTGCTGCCCCTGATGGGGTGTAGAAGCGTTTTTTCGGCGAGTAGCATGCTACTCCGGAACCAATAAAGGATTAGTGTGTGCACACTCATGTATATAATACACATCTCAGCTATAAATAGGGCACATCAAATATAAAGTGCTTTTTGAGCAATAGGTGCTATATAGGAACACATATGTGAGGGCTCCAGCGCTTCATTTATGCTGGTGGTTATAACTGTTGGGCAGCAGCTATCAGAAATTGACTCTGAGCACGAGAGAGCAAGCATTGGCAAACCCCTTAGATCTGGCTTTGGCAAGCTGATGAGGCAGTTAAAACAAATTGAAAGCATATACCACAAAAATAAAATAATAAAACATACCTTTACCTAAACTTGGCAGCAAAATACTTGTAATAAAAAATCGGATCCTCATAGTCACAAACAAAAGGCAGTATTGGTTTTGAATAACTGTAACTTGAAGACATAGCTTAAACACACAAAGTTGACTAATACATAAACAACAAAAAAGACGGTAAAAAAACAGTGCCAAAGTAAAGTGTTTTTCCTACCAACGTTGGCAACGAAGTGTATTCTTTGTAGGCAGTTCACATGTGATCAAGAAAAAATGCCACCACTCACAGTGCAAGAGAGTAAATGCCTGAAGTGGGCTGATCCATTTCTCCATGCTGTATCCAATAATACTCAAAGTACGTCCCGGGGGCCGCATGTGGCCCTCCTGACCTTTAGATGTGGCCCCCTGGTCAGCAGCACTGGGCTGCTGTTTAATCAGCGGGTAAGCATTTATTTATAGCTTAACTTAAGTTAAAAAAGGAAGTAACTAAGTGTCCTCCAACACATAACTTAAGGAACACCTTCGTTTTTGAAGACCTCTTGCAAAAACGTGTTAAAATATGATAATGTCTCTACAAAATTAAAAAGCTATATTTCATTAACATGCAGAAGCGTTTCACGTTAGTACACCAGATGACACGAGTGCATTGATAAGTTATTTTTTTTAAACTGATAGTTTGCACCATGAAACATTCATAATTCCCTCCCATCGTGGCAACAATGCAAATAGTGAACTAAGAGGCAAGTCAGTTGTTAAGTTCATCCTCTAAGTGGCCTGGGCTGCTGTTATACATTGACAACATTATAGTTTATCAAATTAAACACAAGAGATGGTTTTGTACAGCACACACCCAGAAGTCATGTATTTCCAGGTCCTCTTATATGTGATAATGAAGAAAAAGGAGGCAAAGTGAAATAAAACATATGCCTAGGATCACACAATTTGGTCAAGTGGGAAAGTTATGATTAATCCCAAGTTTTCTGATTTCACAATGTGTAATTCATCCTTTATATGTAGATGCTTCTCTTACCCTAAGCTCACCTTACATTACCACTCCCACCCCCCACCTGACACCCTGCTGGCATCAATGCAGCTTTCCGTCACACAACAGGTCAAACTCTTTTTTACCCATGCTGTAGTGGGCAGAAGCTAAATATAAATGACAGGTGAACAAACCAACTGATGAAGATGGCTGACTCAGAACTATGAATGTTTGCATATTTTTTATTTAGATTTATTTTTTACTTGATGGGACTAGTGAAACAAGGCCCATCAAGGTCAGACCTAAGGAAACAGAAAAGGAAACAGAAAAGAGAAAAAGAAGAAGGAATGGAAAGACAGAAAATAAGTAAGAAAGGGAGATCTCAGGAGAGGAAAAAGAATGGGCAATTGTGGGATAAAGTGTTGGGCGATGCAACTGACAGGCACGAAGTGAAATTAAAACTAGACACCCTTGATGGTCTGAACGAGATGGAATCAAAACTAGACACCCTTGATGGTCTGAACGAGGTGGAATCAAAACTAGACACCGTTGATAGTCTGAACGAAGTGGAATCAAAACTAGACACCGTTGATAGTCTGCACCGAGGTGGAATCAAAACTAGACACCCTTGATGGTCTGAACGAGGTGGAATCAAAACTAGACACCCTTGATGGTCTGAACGAGGTGGAATCAAAACTAGACACCCTTGATAGTCTGCAGTGAGGTGGAATCAAAACTAGACACCCTTGATAGTCTGAACGAGGTGGAATCAAAACTAGACACCCTTGATGGTCTGAACGAAGTGGAATCAAAACTAGACACCGTTGATAGTCTGAACGAGGTGGAATCAAAACTAGACACCCTTGATGGTCTGAACGAGGTGGAATTAAAACTAGACACCGTTGATAGTCTGCACCGAGGTGGAATCAAAACTAGACACCCTTGATGGTCTGAACGAGGTGGAATCAAAACTAGACACCCTTGATGGTCTGAACGAGGTGGAATCAAAATAGACACCCTTGATAGTCTGCAGTGAGGTGGAATCAAAACTAGACACCCTTGATAGTCTGAACGAGGTGAAATCAAAACTAGACACCCCTGATGATCTGAACGAGGTGGAATCAAAACTAGACACCGTTGATAGTCTGTAGTGAGGTGGAATTAAAACTAGACATCGTTGATAGTCTGCACCGAGGTGGAATCAAAACTAGACACCCTTGATGGTCTGAACGAGGTGGAATCAAAACTAGACACCCTTGATAGTCTGCAGTGAGGTGGAATCAAAACTAGACACCCTTGATGGTCTGAACGAGGTGGAATCAAAACTAGACACCGTTGATAGTCTGCACCGAGGTGGAATCAAAACTAGACACCCTTGATGGTCTGAACGAGGTGGAATCAAAACTAGACACCCTTGATGGTCTGAACGAGGTGGAATCAAAACTAGACACCCTTGATAGTCGGCGACTCAAGCGTCAAGCTTCTATGAAAATTGTATGGCCCCTGTGCTTATTGTTAAACAAATTAGGAGCTGGTGATTGCATAAACAAACTGGTGAGAGCACCTTTAATTGAAGGATAACACCAACAGATCAAAGGCCATTGTTAATTTTTCTTTCATGTTCAGGGGATATGATTGTTCAACCATTAGCTACCTGGGGCCGTATTATGTATGCAGCACATTTTCCTGGTTAGCGAATCTTTCAAAAGATGCGCCCAGTGCTAACCAGCAAAATGTGCAGCACAATGGTGAATGCGCTGCCCCCAGGGCAGCTGCAAAGCGCTTTCAGATGAAAAACAGAGCAGCTGCTTTGACACACTGCAGGTGGCAACCGGCCTGCACTTTTGAAAGGGATTAGAGATCCCCTTGCAGGTGGGTGCAGTGAGTGACTGCACTCACCTGCAAGGGGATGTCTGGGAGTCCCATGGGACCCCCTTGCCCCCCGCCAGAGGGCTGCAACCAGGGGTCCACTGACAGTATGGAACCTTTTAGGTGGTGCACTGCCAGTGCGCCTCCTGAGAACTTCTTTGCCTCTGGACCCCATCTGTAATCCGGTGCGGGCGCAGAGGCAAATGGATTCCCTCATTCGCATGGGGCCATGCCCCCAAGTGAATGAGGGAACACCCTCTTGAGGAAGCGCTGGTGCTGTATGTGCGCCAGGGCTTTCGATATTACAGAAGGGGACGCACAGGCATCTGCAGCCCCTTCTAAAATACCAAAGTGCTCTTGGGACGCAAACGGCCGTTGCACCCCCAGGGCACTTCTATAATATGGCCCCTGGATGTTGTACCATTGTACAAGTTTCCTTCTAAATCTCTTATTCGCCTCTGTGGAACTTGGACACTTGTTTTCTGTTATGTGTCACCTGTGGACATCCCCATGGGTTACAAGTGAAGTGGGAAGACTAGGTAAGGGGACAGGTTGGAAGGATTGTTTGAACAGGCGAACTGTGTGGAATTGAGTTAAGAAGAGGGTAACAGTTAGTGGGTGATTTTATTGATCTGTGGGAGACAGGGGTTTTACCACAACCTGTTGCTTGTAGAGAGCACCTAGAAGCTTCAAAACGGATTCTACTTGTTTCTAGAACAAAACAGCAAAAACAAGAAATAGGTATCTAAAACAATGGTACATTTGAAAAACTTGTTGTTTGAAAAGACAGGTTTTAAGTTATTTCCTTAACTTTACGGGGCAGATTTATGTTAACTGGCGCATCCCCAGGGATGCGCCAGTTAACATGCGCCACAGTGCGCCACAGCTCCGCCAGCCATGGTGCGCCGCATTTATAATGCGGCGCACCATGGTGCAAAAACGGCACAGATGCGTGACGCATCTGTGCCGGAAATGTGGCGCATTGCTGGAGCTGCG
Organism: Lissotriton vulgaris; assembly: GCF_964263255.1. Classification (NCBI taxonomy): domain Eukaryota; kingdom Metazoa; phylum Chordata; class Amphibia; order Caudata; family Salamandridae; genus Lissotriton; species Lissotriton vulgaris. The sequence continues at coordinate 232,463,594 of NC_141693.1, read as the reverse complement.
TCGCAAGCGCGACGCAGCTCCAGCAAGGCTCGGGGGTGCCCCATTTTAACAATGCTGCGTCAAGACCTACGCCTGCTTCAAGCAGGCGCAGGCTTTTGACGCAGCATTGGCTTAAAAGTGACTGAGTGAAATCTCATAGATTTCACTCAGCCACTTTTGCGAGGCGCACCTGCCCCGGAACGCCCACCCTGCGCCAGAACGCCCACAAGCGGCGCAGGGCTTTACAACGTGACGCATCTGCCTAGATGCGTCACATTGTAAATCGTTTGTAGGGATGCGCTACGTTTACGCCGCCTTGCGTGACGCAACAGCGGCGTAAACGTGGCGCAAAGGCCTCATAAATCTGCCCCTTTAAGTTTATTTCAGCGCATAAACTGAGATGGAGGGAATTCCAGTATCTGGCCGCAGTAGTGGGGAAAGCTCTGTCGCTAAAGGTTACTGCTCTAGTTTAAGGCACATGGAAACACACTTGACTGGTTGAACACTAGTTTGACCGTCTCAATGTAGGGCAACTACATTTGATGGGGAGAAAGTCAGGAGATTGTTTTGTTCACATTTGTCATGGCTTTAAAGAACATTTCGCTATGAATAAGCTCTGAGTAAAGAGCATGTGGGTCGATTTGAGAACTGTAGAGCTATATGTGCCCCTACAGAGATCCAAGTTATTATATGGCAGCCGCTTTTTGTACCAGCAGCAGAGACTGCAGAATCTTTACTGTTGTGGCTAAACGTGTATCACAGGTATACAAAGCTAGGTCAATAAATTAGAGGACCTCCATCAAAGATTCTAGACGCAGAGCACACACATGAGCGACTTTGGCCATATATATATCTTGTGAAAGACTAGAATCAATATACAAGCCCAGCTTGGACCTTTTTGGCTGCTGGAGGAGGAGGACCCATTACTTGTGACCAGACAGTGCTGTTTTCAGCAGGTAGAATCTGGGTTGGTGAGCAGAAGATCTTACAGCCTGATTCATGTAGCTAAATTGCACTCGCAAAGGGCCAGATTCTCAGAATCTGGCCCTTTGCGAGCGCAATTTTTGCATTTGGTATTCATGATACCAAATGCAAAAATCGCTATTTAAGAATTCGCATATTTGCGTGGAATGGCATTTAAGGAATCTCTAATAGAGATTCCTTAAATGCTATTCATGACACACAACAAAATAGCGATATTGGACATTTGGGGCCGCTATTTACCGACAGGTCAGACCTGTCGGTAAATAGCAAAAACTCAGAAAAATGCTTTTAAAAGCATTTTTCAAAGTTGCATGTAGCACACACACATGTCCTTTGGACATGTGTGTGCGCAACACCTGTCCAAAAGTGCATTTTAGGGGTGCTACAGGGCGTCCTTTGGACACCCCTGTCACCCTTAAAATCGCTATCTCAGTTGCGAGTAGCAAATTGCTACTCGCAAATCCCCATTCATTCCAATGGGCCTCTTGGCCCATAGGAATGAATGGGGAGTATTTGCGAGTAGCAAATTGCTACTCGCAAATAAAGAACATGTAGGAATCGCTATTTAAGTAGCAATTCCTACATGAATGCCGTTTTGCGTGTCCTCAATAGCGAATCGCTATGATTCGCTATTAGGGACACGCAAAACAGCCCGTACATGAATCAGGCTGATAGTTGGTGGGATTGAATATAAGGAAGTTCTTTAGAACCTACCAACAGGTGATGGGCAAACAATTTATTTCGAGATTTCTAGCGCCCGGCCTATAATCTTTTCCTTACGTCAGAGCTCAAGCAGATGATGCAACAAAGATTGATGAGAAAATAAAGCAGTGGAGATAGAGAGCAACTGATATTCTGCGGTCATAGCCACTAAAAGTACACATTTTTATTTCAATGAGTCTGAACAGTTCCTTTTTCAGGAATCTCCTGAAGCACATGTGGTTAGGTTTGGATCTGAAAGATGGGTTGTGGGCAACCTTGCATCCCTAGGGATCTTCCCTCTGTCTTTCATCTATTTCAACAAGCAATAATAGAGCAAGTTGACAACTGATGAGCCGAGGTTCCTAGCTGTGGCGTATGGTGGGGGGAGTTTCTACAGGACCTTTTTTCCAGAAGGACCTGTGGATACGGAACCTTTATTTGATCCTGGCATCAACTGTTAGCCAGTCAAGAGCTTCCAGAGCAGGCTTGATATGGTCCTGATAGCAAAAGGGTAGCACAATCTGACTGCTTAGTTTTGTACCCTTAGTCACCTGAGGCCATATTATCAAGATATGGCGATACATTTTTGGCGCTTTTATCGGCAGGACACTGCCGCTAAAGCGGCGATAATAGGCTTGATAATATGCCCTTGTGAATTCCCATAGAAGCCCAGGTTCTGGTGTTAACCTGGGCTTCTATGGGAATTCACAAGGGCATATTATCAAGCCTGTTATCGACGCTTTAGCAGCAGTTTCCTGCCGATAAAAGCGGCAATAATTTATCTCCCTTTCTTGATAATATGGCCCGAGGTGATAAGTGTTTTGGAGAGGCCTGTGTAGATGATGTTGCAATAGCACAGCGAGGCATAATGAGGGCTTTTGCTGGTTACACCTAGCAGTCAGTTTGCACTTGGTGGTCAGTAAGGAGTGGCGTCAAGATTTTACAAAGATGGGAGTACTGGAGGTTGATTCCTTTAAGAATTAGCCAGCAGCAGAATTCTAGGTCCGGCTTCTCTGATAGATTGTGGACGTGTCAGAACAAATCTGTTGTGTGCTGTCCCGGATACAAGGAAGTGTGCAAAATGTATGTATGCAAAGTTGGAACACTGCCTGGTGGAGTTATTTTGCTTGTGGGCCACATGTACAGACTAAAAGAGAGATGGACAAATTCAAATGGCCCGGAAGCACAATTCAGTTAACATGTAACATACTCCATTCATAATATTTATAGTATATATAAATGTAGGCTACATTTGAAGTAAATAAGAGAATTCTTAAAAAAGAATAAAAGAAGAATATGAATAAAGAAGTCTCTTCTAAACAAACTCGAAAGAGTCTGTGCATTATGTATAACAACTATGCTGAAATATTATGAATGGAGTCTGTTACATGCTAACTGAATTGTGGTGCTGGGCTACTTGAATTTGTAAATGTTCAAGGATTCTTCCTGATTGGAAGTTGAGGGGGGCTGATCTTCTGGATAAGTGCACCACTTTGATTAATTGCTAATTTAACCAACTAAGGTGTTAGGTGCAATAGTGTATTGCCTCAGCCTCTTTCTATAAAATTTTCCTCTAAAAGAGAGATGGACTAATATTGATCCTAGAGGGAAACAACGGCTAAGCTCTTTTGCCATGGAAGTGAACAGGTTTTGCATATCTGCTAAAAAAGGATTACGCTAATTGAGAACCACCACAGAGAAGCCTTTGTTGGCCAAGCTGGTTATCACAATATTTTGGTAAATGGTGTAAAAATTCATCAATAGGTCTAAAAAATCAACACCCAGGCACCACCAACATCAACCAGCCTAAGCAGGTCACCCAGCACCAATAGCAACATAAGTTTGGTAATACTGCCCAGGCGGCAACCCACCTGGAAAGTCCAGAAATCTGTTTTGTTGTGCAGATTGGTGAAGCAGCACAAACGCAAACTTCTCATGCATTTTGTGTTGATATAGCAGCAGGGAGATGGGACGCAAGTTGTTGGATCATCGGTGCTCAGGGCGATCGTTTTGAGCAACATTGTTTGTAAAGACTGACTTCCAAGTTTAAGGTACAATTCCAGCATCTAAGGATCTATTGGATAGCAATAGTTGTGCCAAGGATCATTTGGAGAGCCTAAAGGGTGGCTTCTTGAAACAACATCTATAATGTAGTGTTCTATTATCTCTTCAAACTGATCATAGCAGCTTTTAGGCATACGTATATCTATTAAGGCAGTTTTGTACCTTGCGGGACAGGACTCTAGCACCTTGCTGTCAGGCATTGGGTACCAAAAACTGGCTCATATCTCTGTTTTTACAACATAAGTGTTTTTTGGGTTTTCTAGCTCCCTGGAGTCCTCAATTCTCTAGTACTCAGCAGGTAGATTTAGGGGCAACATTATGTACTGTAGACCCGAGGAGTACAGAATGAGCATGCCTGTCAAGCAGGGTCACTTGCCAGGCCTGTTCATATGTGCCTGTAGTGATCTTGGTCAGTCTAGGTTATTTTGCATTGTGACTTGCTATGGTAGTTCTTGGTACAGCTCAAGTGCTTCAAGGTGGCAGGAAGGCCGGTTCTAGCATTCTACTGATTTCTTCCTTTCCATGGGAGATGCTTCCAGCACACGGGCAACCCTTTCAAGGAGACATGCACTGTGGGTCAGAGACTAGCTTATATCTGTGCAACAGCAGAGTGTAAGTGGCATAGTGTTCATTATTTATTAGTCAGAAGCAGTCATGAAGCATAGGTTAAATGAAAACAGTCCCGCCACTTCTCCCAAATCCTTTGAGGGTTCGGAGGACACCACCTTGCTTTATAAATAGATTGCTTGAGGGCCACACATTTATTCATATACCAATTCCACCAAAAAGTGAATGTATGGTCACAAAAGTTGGCAAGCACCTCTGCCCAGATTTTGACTTCAATGAAATGGGTCTGGGTGACGTGCATTAGTCAGATGGTTCACGATGTTTAGCAGAACAGTTATGATGGCTTTCTGTAAATGTTGGGGCTGTTTGTTGTCTTTCGATGCATGTCCAAAAGACATGGCACTAATTTACAGGACCCAGAAAAAATGTATGATATGGCATCCACCATTGTGCCTATTTTGATTTAGCTATCAAATTCCTTTCTCCATCATCAGTCCAAGGCAATCTCAATATCAGAGCCTCTCCAGAGAAAGTAAGAATGTCGAATCGAATAGAATCAAATCGAATCTTGATCTTTATTCGTATAAATAATATCCATAAAAGTACATACATTTCACAATGCCCCTCGTTAATAAGAAAGGTTGCAACTAAACATTGACTATATTACAAGCGTATCATTTGGCATATTCATTATCAGTTGCATAAACCTTCATCAATAACATTTTAAAACAGTTGTCAATAAAATATTACAAGGATATCACACATAGCCAATTGCAACTTCGATACTAAAGTGCAAAAGTGCAATGTGCAAATATGCAGAGGGCTAACAAATTATTGGATCATTTAGCCAATTGGAAACTTCAATACTAAAGTGCCAAAAATTACAATGTGCAAATAAGCAAAGAGAACACAAATTAATAGATCACATAGTCATTAGCAGCTTCAACTCTAAAGTGCCAGAGTGCAATGTGCATAAGTACAAAAACACATAGGGGCTTATTTACAAGGCCCTTGCGCCACTTTCGCGTCATTTTTAACATGGGAAAAGTAACGCAAAAGTGGTGCAAGGAGCTTGTAAATCTGCCCCATAGTCAATTGCAATTTCAATACTGATGTGCAAAAGTGCAATGTACAAATGTGCAAGAAATTGGCAAGTTAATAGAATAAAATAGGGAATTGTAAACACTCAACTCTGTGCACCCTTATATAGTTGGAATTTGGACAGGATTATAATTATCAATGATGTCATCACCTTGAAATGAGGAAGCATATATTTGTGAAAAGTGTGCTACCCACACTTCGCTTGTAATATTACAGCTTAATGGGGTAGAAACAGTGGGAAACGCTCTAAGTGATTTAGTGGCTGACCAGAAACCGTTTGTATTATTAAGCTTGGCAGCACAAGCCAGGTTACTCCAATGCTCTTTTAAAACTGCCTATGCTTTACTTCACTTTTATAGGTATACCTTAATACTCTGATTAGGTCAGGATCTCTTCGGGAAGTTGACAAGGCAGCTCTAAGTTCCCTATTGGCCCGGGAACAAGTACTATCAAACCACCTAGGGTCAGATTTGGATATGGCTATGGGTCTAGAAATTAGTTCTTTGATGCCTGCACATAGTAAAGTAAAAGCAGATACTACCCCAGGGTTGGGGTCTGCAAATGTCAGACAAGTCTCACAAAGTGATGGGTAAGTTTTTACAATCTGTTGAAACACCTTCGTGCAGTCAATACCCTGCCATTCAACTCTCAAATTGTCAGTAGAGATTACAAAGTTACCGGACCCTAGCTCCTTTCTAATTTTGGGTCTAGGGGCTACCCTAACAGAAACCAAAATAGGATTGTGATCCCCAAAAGTTGAAGTCCTGACCTCTACTGATACTAAATGATCTTCCAACTGAGTAGATATAAAAACATAATCTATATTTGACGCTCGTCCAGAGCCTCTATAAGTTGGTACTAAATTATTCTCAATATTTATGTCTGCGATATCCATGACATTTAAAAAACGACTATTTGATAAATAAGATAATAATTCATAACCTCTCTTGCAAGGTTTAACTGGGATGCGTTTGGTGGGCTTACAGTATTTCCAACTGCTATTTTGGTGTTAAAGTCACCACCCAGACATATCCCTACCGGGTTATATTTTTCCAGTAAATTATCCAATCCTGAAATAAAATTAAAAAGATTAACAAAATTGACATTAGGTGAAGTTAAAAAATCATTATTATAAAAATTAATAAAACAGATAGAGATGCCCTGTGTATAAATCAATGCTTGGAAGTTAGCATTGTTAGTGGGGATTACTTTCACTCTGCCACCTGAACCCAAATCGATAAACTGCCCGATGGTCTGCCATGCTTAGGGTATGGGCATATAATATTAAAACACTCATAACGTTTAATATATAACTCATTAGTTGCCCAAGTCTCCTGGAGAATAAGAATATCAAATTGATTAACCATATTGACCCATTCTTCAATATCTAATTTAGAGGCCATGCCGGCCACATTCCAGCTCAGCATCCCTAATAAGGATGGATCAAAGTGATCGTCTAGTGTGATAATTTCCATCCCATTGTCAATATTAGTTATAGGGATCTCCGTAGGGTCAGTAGGAACAGAGTCAATTGGTTGGGAAAAAAGTCAATCAATGGTATCTAAGTCGGAAATGGCAATAAACCTGTTTGTCAGCTGGAATGGTGGACTACTGAATGAGCATTGAATACGCGGTGGTCTATAAAAGTACCCAAGGGGTAATACACAAATATTTGTGGATAAAGGGCAATTAGACTCTCTGGTGTTCAATATGGATCTAACAGTACCGACGCGACGAAAATTGATGACAAGACAATCGCCCCTTATGGTTTTTTCTGCTGTTTTCACCCATCCCACCCTTTGTGCCATTATAATTTCCTCTATATCTGATCTCCTGTACCCATTATGTTTCGTCAACCAATCGGTACATTTGGTCCGTAATTGGTCCCAGGATTCTGAGTTGTTTTTCTTTAATGGGGATATCCCTGCAAGAATTAAAACATATGGGCAATAATGTAAGTTTAAAACATCCTTATTAGGCTCTGTATCCCCACTAATACAAGTGTCATCTGTATTCGTGCGGGCTGTCAGGCCTGCCTGTACGTCATAAGGGGCTATATCTTGGGTATAGGCGGACCCACTGCGATTTTTAGGGATTGTAGAGATATTAGTTTTACTATTAAATAGCGTTTTTTCAGCTTGAGACACTGATTGCCCACACGGGACTATGTTTTCCTTGGAACCAATCTCTTGAAATATTTGTTTAGGTTCCATACCCAGTGGCTTTACCTTAGCGATTAATGATTCCAAGCGATGTAAACGCTTCCCTAATCTTACATAACGTTCATCTACAAGGCCCTTAACACGTTCAAACAATGTATCAATAATTATGTCCACGGAAATGTTCCCAAGTGTAAAATTAGAAAAGGCAGTCTCTATAGGTTCAGTCTGGGTGTATACAGAGTTACTTGAAATGTCCACAGAGACCAGGTTAGTAGCATCATTACTGTCGGTTGGATCTGCTGCAGCCTTTGAGCCCCATACCCAGTTGTTTAATGTTGAATTCTGGCGTGATGGTTGTTTCCTTTTTGAATAGACTGGCTTCACTGCCTTACTTTTCTTTTTGGCCCCACTTTCTTCTGGGTGGGGGGATGTGGCTGGAGTAGCCAGAGCTGGTACAATGTTAGGACTACTTACAAGTACAAGTGCTGGCTCTGGATCTACTATTGTTTCTATATGACCAGGCCCTCCCACATTTAGTATATTGTCTCTGGTTAATCTGGTTAATCTCTGTGGTCATCTTCACCAGATACCTGTGTTTCAGCATCACCAATCTCAGTTTGTAATGAAATGTAGGGTTTTATGGGGCCTAGAGACAAACGTCTTTCAGTCAGCTCAATTTCAGTACTGACCAAGTCCATAGCCCTCTCCAACATTGTATCTATGGACGTAGTATTGCGGGTTACAGTACTTATATTTCATTTAACCATTTTGTTGTTTAACCCCAAACGATCAATAAATCTAAAAAGTATCCCCACTCACCAGCTTTTTACAGGGTGGTGATGTCGAAAGGGGGTGGCCCGGCCCGGCCTCGAACGGTCCCGGAAGGGTACAGACGGGTCCGCCCTTGACCCGGGCTTCTCCCGCGCTGAATGTCACTGAGAGGCCCAGAGGGATCACAACTATTCAGTTGTGTATAATATGAGGCAAATGTAGTAATCAATGGTTTCTTTCCAGTCAGTATCCCCCATGTTAGACTAATGTTCTGATGTGTTGCCTTTGCCTCAAATTGTAAAGCGCTCTGATATCCTTCGGGATCAAGTTTGCGCTATATAAAACTTGATAAATAAATCAAGCCTGATTCAGTACTGATTTAATAAAATGTCTGTAGAGATGTTCCCACTAATTGAGCCGGTATAACAGTTTCCTGTCTATATTTCGTGCTCATACATTCAGCATTGTGATGCAAACCTAGTATTCTTGGCTTTTTTGGTAAAATAATTTGTGGACCCTCGACTCCTTGGTGAGTGATTAGGGGTGTGCACGCCTTGCATAGTGCCATCTAGCGTGATTTTGCAAAATGAATGTAAAATTATGCTGAATTAAGCACAGAACATAATCCAGTATTTAGCGCTATTTTCGTCATGTCCAAAACGGATCAAGGATGTATTTTGCACTAAGAAAATAGCCCTAAATACAAAAGAACATGGACAGCTGTCGTCAGTTTTGATGGCTGTCCCCCAAACTTTAAAAAACTTTTTGTTTTTCAAAAATAAACTCCTAGAGTGGGAATTTGTTATTGAAAATTAAAAAACAAATTTGCTCTACATCAAGAGAGCTTTTTTCCTGTGTGGTGCCCATTATGTGTTTGTTCTATCCCTCACCACCAGAGGGGTAAAGGAGATAACACCATCTACTCTAACTAGGGCGGGCAGTGTCATTCATGCCCTTCCTTCAACGGCCCTACTCTGTCAGGCTGTTAGCAGTAACTTTCCACCGACAGAACCAACGGGGTCTCAGTTGATGGAAAGATGGTAATTCTCCAGACCCTAAATAAGGTCTGTAGACCATAAGTTTGGCGGCAAGGTAATCCATTGTGTTTGTGACAGAGTACTCTATCCACCAAACTATAAATCAGCCCCTAATACTCCATTGAAGTCTGCAGGGTGTGACTTGTTAGTGTTTTAATCAGATCATTTTTACACCCATGACGTAAGGGGATAGGAGGAATGTTGTAAATCAAAGTGCCTCTAATTTTTGTCCGATCTAAAACTTTTTATGTCCAAGTAGAATCATAGAAAGAGAAGCCACTTAGACAACTTCAAGAACATCTTGAGCAGAACATAATTTTGAAAGATCACCAGTCTAGATTCAGACCTTCTCAAGACCCAGAATCTGCAATAGCAATCAGCGAATAACTCCTCATTTTCCTTGATGAAGGCCAGCAAGCAGCTCAGACGGCTGCCGCTCAAGTAGAAAATCTATTCAAGTAACAAAAAAATCAACTAGAGTAGCAGTGTCTTCTGGTGCATCACATTGTGACGTTTGCTCTGATTTTTTAGAGCGGAAAGCGCTACTAGTGATAATTAACAGCGCAAGCAGCACAAAGTGCCGATTTCCACCTGATGGCGGAGCTCTGCCGAATCTCGCAGAGATTCTGTGTAACTCTAAAGACTCAAACTCCAGGGGGCAGATTTACAAGCCCCTTGCGTAATTTTAACGCCGCTGTTGCATCACATTTTGTGACGTAGCGGCCAGTGTAAAAATGTGGCCCATTTATAACTTGACGCATCTAGGGAGATGCGTCATGTTGTAAAGCCCTGCATCACATTATACCTGCGTCAGGTATAATGTATACAGGGTGGGCGTTCCAATGCAAAAAAGCCTCATAGAAGTGACACAGTGAAATCTACAAGATTTCACTGTGCCACTTCTAGGATGTCACTGCGTAAAATTTTTACGCCTGCTTGAAGCAGGCATAAGGAGTGACGCAGCACAATGAGGATAGGCATTGATATGCATTGCTGGTGTTGCATCGTGCTTGCGACACGACTCCAGCAATGCGTGACTTTTGCGTCAACAGATGCGCCAGAATTTCTGGCGCATCAGTCAATCCTTGAGCATGGTGCATCCATAGTGGCGCAAGGGTTTCTCAGGGTGGGGCAGGGAAAGTGACGCATCTTTACAGACGTGTCACTTTCCTGTAAATCTGCCCCTTAGAGTTTTGCCCACCTCTTAAGCATAACGCTGTGCCCTGAACATATTTACTTTTAGATAAGGGGAAATGTCCTCTTTTTGAACAGAATAAAGCCTAAAATACCAAAAATAAGAGTAAAGTAAGATGAGATAAGAGTTTATCCCATTTAAGTGGCCTGTTATTTTGGACACTCTTCCCCCACACTGATCAGAGGGTCAGAAATCTGGGGATCATATTCTGCTCGAATTGGAACTTTTCCCCACAAATCGATGCAATCATAAAAGTAAACATCTTTCAACTCTATGCAGCTTTCAAATCTACCTGCTCCTTTCAAGTAACCACCAAATAGAAATAATCTGTGCTCTCATCAACGGCTTGTTTGCATTAAGGCAATGGAGATTATACCGGCCCTCCCAATAGACACATCACCATGTGATAAAGAGTGCAAAATCGAGCAGCAAACATGTGCCTACAATTTACCAAATGTGGCCATTTTAAGCCAACAATGGCTCCCAGAGGAACTTAGGATCACGTTTACAACTTTGTGTGTGATGTGGAGAGGATACTGTGGCAAAGGTCCTGACTACCTACAGATATTATGCCAATACACCCCAGCCAGGGATCTCCATGCCTGGTCCGCTCCAACAATGCTTCTGCAGGACCTAGAGTCCGGTAAAAGATTCTGGGGGCCCACCATACACAAATATGGAACGCCCTTAGTAGCCCTCTACTCCGACTAGAATCTTAAATTCATGAACCCCATGAAAAGGGAACTTCCCAAGTAAACTTTTCACTAATTACAGCTTCAGTGCAGTAACGGCTGAAGAATGCCCGCGCTAGGTCCACCCTAGCCGAGGGCTCTGGGCCCCCCTGCATTCTAAAGTTCTTTGTTCTTGTGTGTTCTTCTGTTTTCTCCACGTGGCACTGGGTGGCGGCTATATCTATATAAAAGAATGAACTAAATGAGTAAATACGCGAGTCTGACGCACTTGTGTGCGGGGTGGAGATGGGGGGCTGTGGAAGAGGGAACAGTTGGCACAAAGAACAAAACTGCTCAGGCCAAAGTTACTGACAGCAGGTTAGTTCAGAGAGAAAGACTTTTCTCAGTGTGGCTGTGATATTTACACACCTTCTGTCAAGCTAAAGTCCTGTTTGCTAAAGGTTTGGAATTCCTTGTAAAATGATGCCTTCAAATGAATGCTCAGTTTCCCACAGAAAACGCACAACCTCGCAAAATGGCGCGCATACCTCACTGCCACACAATTCCTTGAACACTATTAATGAGCCTGCTCAGGCGACATCAACACACTGTACAATTCCACGCACTGTGACGCTCCAGAATGTACTCCTGCTGGTTTGTGGCTAATGTTTTTAGAAATGTATGTATGTATGTATGTGTGTTCTTATATAGCGCTCGACTTACCCTTGGGCATCTCGGCGCTTGCATTGGGAACCCGTCCTGGCTTTTCCCTGTGAGATAACCTGTACTGGGCATCCCCAAGGTGAAAGCCAGGCATCCCGCAATAGCAGTATACGAAGCCACGCGCTGGTTTTCGTTGTACTAAATCAAAGAATTGCATCACGTGGTCTTTGGCCCCATATAATATCACGGGATGCACTATGCAGGATCAACACACTTTCTGAAATTCCTTGTTTATCCAAATCAAAACATTGCAGCATACTAACACGCAAATGTATGCAAAAAAGCTAACATACCATGAAGCAGGGGCGTATTGCAGGCCCCTGCACACTCTGCAATGCAGGGGGAGCCAACACATCAGAGAACCCCCATCAGTGGAGGTGGTGCACGGCAAGAACCATCGAGACCTCATACACCAGTGATTGAAAGGACTATTTAATGAGAGAGGTGCATATCCCATCACCACCCATGGATAGTCACACAACTAACATTAAGGCCTCACTGATGCACTAGTTCAACCAGTCAAATATGACCCTGCACTCAACATTACTAACTCCTCTGCACTTGCGTCCTTCCAAGACGCTCTGTGAAACACAAAGGAGCAAACGCGACCAATCTGTCAAAACTATGATTGGGTCTTTACGTATGCCATTACCATATGTTGGGGACCCTGATGTCCCAAAGGGCACACTTACGAGTCGGGTGGTCCGAAGACCCCTAGACTCGCTGAGGGGCGGCAGTGGTGGTCAAGCTACCGCTGCACCGGCGGTCCGACTGCCCCATTACAAGTTGGCCCTAAGTGTCTCAGACATAGGGCCTGATTATGAGTTTGGTGGTGCGCCGGCGGGACCGCCCCGCTGCTGCACCGCCAAACTTGTGTGCGCATTGTCCGCCATATTATGACTTTTTAAGTCGCTGGCAAGTAGTTCTTTGGTGTTCCCGGTGCCTCTGAAAAAAGCACCGCTATGGGAACGTCAAAGAGAGTACCTGCATGACATGGACTTATGAAGTCCATGCCGTGCAGGTACTGGGGTGCATGCACACAGGGAGAAACAACATGTCCGCCCCCCCCCCCCCCCCCCTCCCCCGCAACCAACCCATGGCTCAGAGGCAACACTTTCCTCTCTGCCACGGTTTTCATGGAGGAGGAACCATCATGAAAAACCATGGCGGAGAGGAAACTAGTAATATGCTTGGTGAGAACGCGGCGGTCTGGCCAAGCATATTACAGTCTCAAGACCTCGGTGCCAGCGCCAGGGACCTCTAATCCCTGGCAGTTGTGGCAGTGCAATGGCGGTCTGACTGCCCTACTTGTAATAGGGGGGTCAGAAGACCGCAATCACTGCGCCCCCAAGAGTCTGGTGGTCCGTGGACTGCCAGACGCGTGATCAACCCCATAGTGTCTATCATTTTAAAGGATTAAGAGGTTGAGCTGGTGGTAGGAAAACCTGCAGGCGCTCTGTAGCAAGCCCTTTGTTTGACCTCGGAAGTTTTTTTTGCCCGAATGTCATACAAATCATCCCCAAGGAACCCTTTAAAAGTAAATGCCCATGCGGGCTTGGAGCCACACCTCAACCAGGTGGAGCGGGTGAAGCAGCTCTGCCCCCCAGACATCTGATGACCTGCCCTTCAGGATACACTGCTTAACGAGGCGCTCCTAGCGGAACAATGTCTCTGCAGTGATCACTTAAAGAAATCCATTGGTCTTTGCTTGTTTAACCAGGGTGTGTCTTTGAAGGCTTAGGCGGCTTAGCTTTTTTGATTGCTTAGTTTGTTGGTGCAGAGCGCAAAGAAACACCAAGAGTAATTTTGAGATTAGAGGGCAAGGATGCTTTTAGTCCTGTAGCAACATTCTTAGGGCTGTTTGTAAACACGGACGCATTTAACTATATATTAAAGCAGGGAAGGTGTCTCATTTTAAAATGTGTTCCTTACTTAATTGCAGTCTGTTCAAAGTGGATCAGATGGGGGAGGGAATGTAATTTTATATTAGGGCTTATGTGTGGCACAGTTATTTTTCACCAGCTAAATTTTGCCCTAAAGTTCCTGATTTTCTCCTTCGCAATGTTTTGCTCCTCCCAGAGAAAAGATTTTCTCCACATGGTGACATTATTTTCACTCTAACTGAACCGTGCTGTAAAATATACTGGGAATTTCTCACTGAGTTTTCCTTTCCTGAAGCTGTTCTACGCACAATGGCATTTCTTGGTGAAGAGCACTCAGGGTTACATTGGAAGGGCCAATTGCTATGCCCGGTAACTCCACCCCTATCAGTGGCTGACACCCGGGGTATTTGTAACTCCAAGGCAGAGATACCTGGGATTACTAGTCGGACCACGAGGGCACCCTCAGCAATTAGGAATTATCAGAGAAGTTGTCTTGTGGGCCTCTTTGGTGGTCATAGGCGCTATCATGTCCCCCGTGCTTCACTGACTGGTGGTATCGTCCTACGATGAAGTACATCAATGTGCTCCATCCCTTATTGCAGAGGCAGAGACGAAATATCGAACTGTTACTACCAGGCAATGGGAAAGCGCTACAATAACTTCGGGTCTAGCTAGCGCTATATAAAACTGCATAAATAAATAAATAAATAAATAAATTAATTAATTAAATAAAAAAAACAGTGCAGCATCAGCTTCACAATCCCTGACTCTTAGTACAGGCGGTACAAAAGGGGGTGGTGATGGACGGAGCATCTGAATCAATCAAACACTCACCCCCAGTCAAAAGATCTGGGTTTAATCCATCACCGTTCTTTAGCCCACTCTGCCACCCCAGTTCTTAGTACAGCCAGCAATTCTGGATGGGATTTCCCTGGTATTTCTCATTTTCCCCTGGAGTTTCACCTGGAGATTTCAGCTGCTCTAGATTGTTAGGGGCTTATTTACAAGGCCCTTGCGCCACTTTTGCGTCATTTTTAACATGGTAAAAATGACGCAAAAGTGTCGCAAGGGGCTTGTAAATCTGCCCCTTAATATTTTGGGGCATCTCATAATGTTTGTTTCTGGCTCCATCGAATGACAGTCGGACTGTTAAAGAAGCTCAACGAGCTTTCTACTCGGCATATCGTAGGCACGCTCACTTTGCTAGCATTAGATGAGGCTATATTAATGCCGTATTGCTTGTCACAAAGTCATTTTTTTTCACGAGGATGAGGTAAGAGAAAAATGTTGTAAACTTTGCCTAGGTTTTCCTTATAGCTTTTCTGAGGTTGCAGAAAAGAAACGAAAGTTGCAACATTTCACCCTCCTAGTGCTCCATGAGAATTATTATGAAGTTCGGGTCCTGTAGGAAATGGTGTAAGAGTGTTTTGTATGTTTTCTGTTGCTTTTTTTATTGGGTTTTCCCTGCAAGAACCGTTTGGACTGGACTGGACAGGATTATTAATTGAGTACATGATGGGCAGGCTCCTTAACCGACATGAGCGATCCTCTGGCTTCTGACATTTGAAAGCAATGCAGAGGGATTAGGAACAGTTGTATATGGATCTTTTCTTCACTTTGAGATTCAGAAAGTGACAGCAGAATACACCTGTCCAATCAGTGGGGCCATTCTCACATGACCAGCAGCACCGCATCTGCAGACCTTCAAGAGCTGTCCGAAGACTCACTGCTGCTTCTGAGTCCAGGGGCTATTTTCAGTCTGAGAATCTCTGCTGCCCACAAACTTTACATGTTCTGCATTACTATGGTATACACCTAGATCTCAAGGTCTGCTCCAATTCTCAGCAGCCCTGGCCCCACTTACTGACTGTCAGCTCCTCCAAGCTTTTCCCAAGAGCTGTTCCTGTTCATCATTTCTGCCGGGGTTTGGTTCTCCATGGCCGTGATCCTTTCACTGACATCAGAGTAGGCCTCCCATCATTGAACATGCTGGACCAGGCTTACTCCAAGATGCCAAACCAAAGGCTCTTCACAATCTCTACTGGTTGCACTATAAACCCCCAAACTTCATGATCCCCAAAAACCTCAGAGCTGTCTTAGGTAATGTGCTGACTCCAACTTCATGTGTTCCTCGCGGCCACACTCTTGTTCCATAAATGTGCATTCACCTAAATGCCAGAGAGGGAGGGACCCCATACAGCCTTTGACCCCAAGGACTTTCCAGGGGTAACTCATGCCACGGCTAGGCCCCATCAAGAGACTTCTGTGTACTATTGAGTGGTCAGAGAAGTGCAAGGAGCAAACACTACTCGTTGTCAAAAGGGATTCCAGACCCATGTTTGCTTTCTGTCCCTCCCTATATAACCCCTAGTATCAGGGGTAGCAAGGGCAGTGCCAGGAGTACCACAAGAGACGCCAGGGTAGCACCTATTCACATGCTCAGTCTGATTGATGGCCTTGCCTCCTTCTGTGCTCTGCCACAGTCCACTCTGGACAGGGAGTGTCATTTCAAGCGAGGGCAGGGGGGGGGGGGGGCTGACACATAGGACGTTTCTGGTGCTCTCAAAAGAACTTGAGTGCATTGTGAAGCTGGCAGTCCTTCGGGGACCCTAAGCAGTGCTCACATGCCTGCACCAAGAGACAAACATTGTGAAGCGGAAGCCGCACTGTTTCATCAGAGCACCTTGTGAAACTCACTCAGGATGTCCGCTGTTCTGCTGCCTGGCGGAAGGAGTGTGGCCCTTCCTCTCTGTCTTGCAGTAAAAGATTGCACACCCCGTCGTTCCTTTATGGAGCAGGGTATCGCAAGAGAGCAATGCATAGGAACTCCTGGTAGCCCCTTCCAAAGAGGCCATCAAGATACATATCTCCCAGTAACCCACAGAACCCTCAGGGCTTCATTCGTCCATCACGCAGGGCAGCTCCTTCCTTCCTCATACCCCTTTCTCTTGCATGAGCCTATCTGACACTATCCTTAACAGGTTCCCTTTTCTCAGTAAAGCAGATTTCAATATATTCAATTCTCGCCCCGGTTTCTAGATGCTCTTCAAACCCAGAGTCTAACGGGACCCCAGGCCTATGTCCCTGCTTCTCTTTCAGTATACAAAGCCCCTCAGGGTCCTGCGGGCTTGGCAGAGGATCACAGTCTGTGTATGTCAGAATATCGAGGAGAAAAGCATGATCCTGCCCGAAAATCGTGATAGTAAGCGATACAGGCGATACAGGTCAGATTTACCCTTCTTAACTCCACATCTACTCACCACATAGTTGATTAGTTACAAAGGGTATATATATATATATATATATATATATATATATATATATATATATATATATCTTCACTGAGAATCTGAGAATCTGCTTGAGACCGTTCCATCCTGAATAGAGCAGAATACTTAGAAATGAACCCTGCTAACCCCGTGTTCATCATTGTCAGTGGGGGTGCACTGCAATGCTAGCTTGAGATGTAGCTCCACTCCAGTCTGTTTGTTGGATTCTCAACTTCTCGTACCACGAGAGCTAAATCCTGAGAGATTCCAGACTTGCCGTCCAGGAAGAGGTACAAAAAATCCAAGCAGTCCAGGCCGGGCTCTTGTGCAAGATCAGATCTGTCCCCCCTGCACACATCATCACCCAAACATGCAAGTCCCTGTCCTCGCTCTGAACTCTGCTCACATACCTTTCTAATAGCACCCTCAAAAAACCCTAAACTGCCCCCCACCTCGCCCCACCCCTGGGTAATGTGCAACACAAATATGATGACAGTAACCCTGACCTTCCGAGACCTTCACTGGCTCTCCCTCCAAGCCCACGTCCAATCCAAGTGTTTGTCGGTCAAATAAAAAACTTTACACAGCAAAACACCTGAGTATCTAGAAGATTCACTCTAGCAAGGCGTGATTGCACACAGTTAGAACAAACTAATTCGTTTTTGAAATCCTGAAAACAGAGTAGAAGAAGAGCAGAAAACAAGCTTTGTCTTTTGATGCACATTTTCTGAGAAATTAATTGCCGTCAGTGCTTTATTTGTAAGAAAAAAGAATTCATGAAGTGCCTCATTTGCTCTTTGGGAGTCCACAAACAGGGCTACCAAATGCTGGAGCTACCAACTTCCAAGGCGGTTTAGCCTTATTCCATCTCTTGCTTCATTACCAGCGCCTGGTGCTATCCTTGGTAACCTGCCTCACTGAGTTACAGGTACCGGGGGCATTTGTAGTTCCAGGGTGGAGACACCCGCGATTACTAGTGGGACCATGTCAGAGGGTACCCTAAGAAATGAGGAATAATTTGGGGGTCTGCGCTTGCTTCGGTAGCTAGGGGAGCAACCGGGCCCCCTTACACTTCCTGTGTCTTTTTCTCACTCTTGTTGGTTCTGTTTCATACTTCCTTTTGACATTTGCAATTGGTTTCCTTGCATTTTCTTCCTCCTTCCTCCTTCATTCTTTTTTTTTTTTGCTGTTCACTTTTTCGCTCTGCATCGAAATCTGATGATGAAGATTAACTTCTGGTCCCCATAAAGTGTGCCGGGTTCCACCACCAGCAACCATTGGCATTAATGGAGAAATTTAATTTTACACAATTTATTGTGTAATCTCCCATTCTGATCTTCCTAAATGTTGGCATGTATGCTATTTCCATTCACCTTCCTTTCTCGTGAGCTCTTCCATCCTTTTCACTAACTTCCGCTCAAAATACAGTGGGGAAGATTTACAAGAAACTGACGCATTTGTATAGATGGTCAGTTTCCCCGCGCCTGAGTGAAAAACTCTTACGCCACCATAGATGCGCCGTATTTACAATACGGCGCACTATGGTGCAAGGATAAACAGATGCGTCAGGAATTCTGACGCATCTGTTGGTGGAAAAGTCACGCATTGCTGGAGTTGTGTCACAAGCACGACGCAACTTCAGAAATGCGTGTTTTGTCACAAAAGTGATGCAACAGCAGCGTAAAAGTGACGCAAGGGGCTTGTAAATCTGCCCCATTGTCCCGGTGAGGTGGCTGGGAAGGGGTGGAATATCCCCCTCTCCAGACGTCTGTGACCAGCACCCATGGTCGGATTAGCCTATTGGGCAATCCAGCAGTGCCTGAAGAGCTGGTCTGACAGGTCAGTGTGTGGCCCGGTTTTTGGTTGTTTGTGGGCCTGTTTTATTGACTCCTGGGCCATTTCTTTTGTTGATTTCCTTGATATTAAATCAAACATTGCCTGAAGCAAGCGCAAACCCATGCAGTCCTCCATACCCAGCGAAACACTTATAAAGCGCGTCTTTACAAGTTCAAAACTGCCCCGATTTGCAAACCTGGCCACTTTTGAAACTATCAGATTCACTAATCAAAGCCGCTTTTATTTTGTGCCTGGGCTTATTTTCTGTCCTAGCCCAACCCTGCCAGTATGGGTCAATCAAAATTCTTGCCCTTTGTAAAGAATTCTTTTGCGCTATATAAATACCTCAATGAAATAAAAACTTGTTAAGACTTTTCATGTACTGACAGCCGACAGATTTCTTTTCTAGATACCATTTCTGTTATTATGTTGTTTGCCTGTTTTCCATCAGCTAATATAGCCCATGCGCCCGCATGAAAGAAAGCTCTGTGGGTTGAGTACCTGCTGCAGATGAGTGTGCACATTCTGAAATCCCAGTAAGTTGAACAGTTTTTCTTTCTTGTAAGACAATGAAAAGGTCCCTCTCAGGGGAGTACACCTGTTATCAAAGCACTACAATGTTCAAGACTGGCGAAATAAGCGATATATTTCATTATGTTGTACTGGTATTCATGTAGCACTTTCCTATCGCTTTCGAGGACCAAAGATCTGCAATATTATTGTATAAAATAATATGTTATTGTTATGGACAGGGCATTGTTTGAAGGAACTGCGCATTGACCGGAGTTTGCACGTATTACGTGTTTCACGCTGAGTTGCGTGCCACGTCCTGCAGTTGTTTATTTACCCAGTAACTTCTGGCCTGGTTCCTGGCTGCAGCAGGGTTCCTGAGATGTTTCACATTTTAACAAGCATACTTGTCCACGCCGCTCTTTCATCAGGCCTGGCACTGGGAGGAGGGCTCTGAAACGTGCTCACTCCCACGGCTGGACCGGCTCGCCCGGCTTCTCAGGTATTTCCTAATTACTCTCAACCCCAAGTCCTACATAAATCGTAAAAAACACAACGCAACGCTGTTTCCTGCTTGTCTAGCAAACCGTGGTAGGCTTTAACCGGTTTCTGTTCGTCTTGTGAAACACAGCTGCTTGAACCTCCCACTTTCCAGAAGGAAAGACCGATGGCCCAATCCTTTTCAGGCAATGTGGTCACTTCCGCCTCAGCTCCGACCACCTCCTCCTCCCAGGCCTTCAAAACTGACCTCAAAGTTCTCCTCCTTCAAAGACACTTCCAAATTTAATTTATGCCCTCTCTATTATCTGAAGGAAGTCATTTTATTATAGAAAATGTCTATTCTCCATGACTATAGAAGCCTTCCCAGTGTGTTCTTGTGGTTTGAGAGTCTGACATTTATTGCAGTTTGTATTACCCTTTTACCTGTGTTTGGTACTCTTTTGTAACATGCACACGTCACTTTTCTCTTGTAACACACTGTTTGCTACCTCTTACATTTTGTTTGCTTTCGATACTTGCACAAGTGCCACCATTGCCTACGTAACGTTTATTCTTGTGTTTGAGTGTCTGCCATGTAATGCCGTATTTTACCTCTACTTGTACTTTGTATGCTTTTGTAACCTGCACACGTGCCACTTTTTCCTCCTGTAATGCACCGTTTGCTACCTCTTGTATTTGATTGCTCACGATTGTCACTTTTGCCTCATGTAACAGCGTTTGCTTTTGTAATTAATTTTGCTTGTAATGTTCTCATGTATCAGTTCTGTTCCTATTGTGAAGCGCTCTGACACCTTCGGGTAAAGTCTGCGCTATATAAAAACGCATAAATAAATAAATAAATAAATACTAATTTTACATCTGCTACGTGCCAAGAAGATACATCTATTTGATGTTTTAGGAATTAAACCCCGTTGGTGTCTCCACAGGTTTTAAAAACAAATGTTTCAATCATCACGGTCAGTAGATCTTGTGTTATCAACCGTGGAAGGAGGAAACTCTGTATTGCCCTCACCAACATTCAAATCTATGACCTACACAGCTTTCACGTAGATGTTGCAGCAGGCACGTGATCCATCAAGCTATCATGTCAGCTGCCAAATTTATCAACCTTAACCTTAATATGTGGACAGCAAGGAAGGCAGTCCGTCCCTTGTTGGCCCATTCCTCTTCCTTTTCGCTGTTCCCTTCCTGTGCCCCCATCTCTTGTAAATACGGTAGATCTAGGACCACAGGTCCTCTAAAGGCGGCTTTGCATCATGCCTCCCAAGTAGGATGGGCGGTGAAAAGCCGCCCATGACGCAGCACAAGCTCCATACAGCTCAGAATAAGAAAGCTTACAAGATCGTCCGGCCCTCAGCATGAATGCATGGGTCTCTGCCCCCTTTTCACCCATTTTCTTTTTTATTGAGACTGCCATACGTTTTCTAGCACAAATTAGCAAATATATTAGTTGAAAAAACATAGGGTCATTGCTTTAACATAATTCTCTCATTCACGGGCAGCAAGTTTAGAGGGACATACCCTCCCCGCAGCAAAAGCAACTCTATCATCAGAGTAATGAAGGGGCCTGTGTCTGTTGACATGGGTGACCCTGTGCAGTTGCTCCATGGTCTTCAGTTCAATGAGGTAGTTTACATCACTGATCTTCCCAGCACTGTGCAAGGTCCAGTTCACGTGTTCTGCAGGCCCCTACTTGGCCAGGTCATCAAGGTAAGGATACCAGACCACAGCAGGAGGGCTGGCGCGGACTTGCGGCTTCCAAGATGGTGGAGGCCTCACCCCCTCCATCCCCGCTGGACGCTTCCTATTGTGAGTTAACCACTGCACTGGAGATTAATTTTGACAAAGGTTCTTCATGGAAGTGGCAGGAGCATTTTTAACAGGCATGAATGATGGCCAGGCTGCTGTGTTGTTGAGGTCTGTTTGCCAATTTTTGAGAGGTTTGTTTCTGAAAAATAAAAAAAGCAATGGTCCTGATTGGTGGAGATTTTCCTACCTGCTCAAAGGTGCCATTTTGATTTTCCCTGCAAGGGAGACCTTATCAATGCATCAAAGGTGGAGGCCCTGTGGCAGAGGACGGCCACCACACACTGACGTCCAGCAGAGCCTTGGAGATCGATCGTCAATCAGCAGTTCCACCATCTCTAAAAGGGGCAAGGGAGCCACAAGGTTTGGTCAGCGGAAGCCAAGATTTATGGCTGGACCCAGCTCCATCACACACTAACTAACCCCTAAATTCCTTGTGCAAATTCCTCTGTCGTGGAACATCTTGAACTTAGACGAGGAGAAAATTTTGGAGTATTCGCTCCTTAACCCATATGAATCGATCTGTTCTTTGATAGCCCTCTTCCATTTGTGTGTGGAGTATAGTTTGAGAGAACTGAATTGTAGGTGAAGCCTACCTCCCTCCCCTGGTGTGTAAAGACCATTTTAGACTTCACACATAGCCCACATTGTAATTCGAGGGCTTGCACGGATCTTTTCACCTTTTTTCAAAGGAATCAGTGGCCCTGCTACAGAAAAAGAAGAAAGATGCTCAAGCCCTCCACACCTTTCCGTGTGCCTCTGTGCAGGCAAACAAAAGGCAAAGTACTTTGGGGCCTATGTACAAGCCCCTTGCGCCTAAGGTATGTCACTTTTTATCATATTAAAAGTGATTCAATATCGGCGCAAGGGGCTTGTAAATAAGCCTCCATGAGTCCCAATTTCCACGCACAGACCTACTCCAGATACCTAGAATGCTTTTCGGGATCTTGTGAAATTTCTACATAATCCCCGTGGTCTGTAATGAAAAGTAGTTTAGGACTCCACAATCTGTATGAGGACATTCAGATGTGTGTGCTTTACAGTCATCTTTCTGGTTGGGTCTTAGGTGGACTGCAACTCAGGTGGCTGACTCCGCCTCCCTGGATCAGAAGTAAGAACCTCCGGCTCCAGGTCAGGTTCTTCCTTGTAGAGACAGGGGCTCATGTCAACTGGACTGAGATTGTCCAGTGTTGACATATTGTGCCTTCTTCTCCTCCTTACAGTCACCCTGGTCACATTTTCAGGCTTAGAGCCCTCTTCCTTTCTCTGACTCCCAGATTGGGGCCGAAAAATCACCACTGACTGAGGGGCAGATTTACTAATAAGCCACTCAATGCAGCCAGACTACTATTAAGATATGGCGCATTCCTGCTCTCTCCCTGTGCTGGCGCACTGAGTGCTGTATAGCGATAGTGCTCTATGCTTAATGGTACAAGGGTGTAAATGTAAATGTATTGGCATTTATATAGCGCACTACTTACCCGTAGGGTCCCAAGGCGCTTCGACCGCTGCGAAACCCTTCCTGGCTTCCCTGAGAGATGGTCCCTTAATGGGTATCTCCAGGGTGAGACCAGGCATCCCCAGCGGCCTGTTGGGGCCGTTAGTGAAGATGAGGCAAGCTAATGCCCAGAGTTGCCGAGTGTGATCGCTGATCAGAGTGGGCACCGAGGCGAGAGAATTATCGAGTCCGCTGACCCTGGTCCAGAAACCTACCGCGCCGGGATTCGAACCCTGGTCCCGGGCCGTCCTCTGCTCTCGGGTCTGCCGCCTCTAACCAGTGAGCCACACTACCTGCGTTACAGTCAGGATTGCTCTTGTGCAGTAAGGGATACCTTCCTACACACAAACAATCCTCTGAGGTTCTTCCCTCTTTCTACATGTGCGGCAGAATGCACCCCATGCAGAAGGAGGTAAAAATGAGGAGAAATCAACTTATTGGGGAAGGCGTAGCATTCTAGCGCATTCCTAGGTTCAGTAAATCTGGGAATTCACCCAAATCCATGGGTGGATGTGTGGGAGCACTCAGACTCCATCACCGGAAAGACTTATCAGGGCAGAATCATGCAAGGCAGCGACTTGTGCTGCCTTGTGTTACTCCACGCCACGCAGACCACACAAGATAGCTGTGCGTGGCTTAGTAAACCTCACTGAAGCCCCGTGTTGCCTAGCCCTGCCTTGCGTGAGGCAATGGGAATGCAAGAGCTTCATACATCTGGGCCTTAGTGTCAGGGAAGGCTTTGCCTACAATCGACTCTACTGCTAGAACAGAACTCACTGCAACGTATTTTCTCTGATGCTGCTTCTCCTCACTGCAAGCACCCTCTTTTAAAAGCCCCGGACACAGGAGTAATTTGTAAGTTACAGTGTTTTATTCACACCCAGCCTGTTTGGTGACTTAAATAAGAGCCTGGACTATGCCTAGGGAGAATTTTTGAGGTACTGGTGCCAAAGGTCAGAACCTTATGCAGTGGTAGGAATGACTAATGAGGGAGGACTACCAGTACGCTGTTGCAATAACCTTACTTGCTCTGGACAAGTGCTGACAGCAGTGTTTAGCATGTGATAGGGATTTGGGGGATTGCAACTGGTGAGCTCTGGCTGCCCAAGTCAGCACTGGCTGAGACAGTAACGAAGACGTCCATGCTCATAGTGTGGCTGAAGTTTACACGAAGGCTTCTGTCTGATGGTGATGGAATGAGAGTGTCTGAGAGAACAGGAGAGGAATCGGAAGATGAGTGGGTGTCAAGTTTGCCTAAAAGTATATTAGTTCAATCTTCAGTGAGCTGAGCGTGAGGGAATGAACTGCCATCCAGTGGTGAGTCTCTGCCAGATGGGTAAAGATTTGAACTGTAGTTCAAGGGTGAAGGTTGGAAGGGAGAAGGTGTATTAGCAAGGATGAGAGTGTGTGGTGAGCTGAGGTGATGAAGGTGCTCCATGTCAGAACGTCAGAGTGATGTTTACGGAGTGTAGAGTAAGAAAACTAGACTGAAAGGGGTTCCTTAGATTGTGGGTGGTGAGGAATGCAGAGGGGTGCCTAAATAAGACTTATTCCAAGGGGATTGCCAGACTGAACTTTGGTTGGCGGGATTAACCTCCCCTGCTCTTGGTTTTCTTCAGAAAAGGTTACAGATTCCAGGATGAGAAAGTGATTGTAAAGTGATATCAGGCAGGCTATGCGATAGAGTGCAGGGAGGTTATTTGTTTGAGGGTACAAAGGTTCATATGAAGGGTTTGCTTTTTTAAGCATTGGGGTAAATTCCATGAATCCTTTACAGAGCGGGTGCCATGTTTCATGCATCCGGTCAACAAGGTTTATTTGTTAAACATCTAAAGTGGAAGTTTGTCTTTAGTAAAAAAAAAACAATTCCCCTGATATGCAGGGGCTATCTTCCCCCGCGTGTAGTCCACTGAAGTATAAATTCTTTATTGTATAGTTAGTTAAAACCATTACAATATACCAGTGTAGTCCACTGTGCGTTTTCAATATCTGGGGCCGCTCTTCGTAACATGGTATTCCGGGGTATGGTAAACAAGAGTGAGACGCACCTGGCGGCCCAGTGCCAAACAGGTAGCAAAGTCAAGGGTGTACCTCAGCAGAGGCTTAAACCTGTGTAAATCCAGCACGTCTCAGACTCTAAACAGAGCAGGAGAAATGTGAACTTGGCAGGGTAGGAGCACTGCCAGACTCAGTAGCGGCTCGGGAAACATCGTTTACAACGCGGGATTACATAGCGATGCAATATAGTGGTTTTTACAACGCAAGTCGTTATAACGACTTGCGCTGGATGGCGCCCTAGGACAAGGAAAGTATAATTTACTATCCAACACCTTCACTACTGTACGTAGACTGGAGTTGGAATAGTAAATTATACTGCTCCTAAGTCCAGCGCCTCCAACGCAAATCATTGTAACGACTTGTGTTGAAAAAACCGCGATGTAATATACCGCGATGTTAATGTATGCGTTGTAACTTCATACATCCAGCAGCTCTGCCGCTAAGGCGATGGAGGGTCCCCCCACTGCTTTTAAGCAGTGTAACAAAGGAAAAATAAAATGATAATAACTAGATGTCATTATCATTTTATTTGTTCCTGCGGCTGGGGCGGGCGGGGCTGTTCCGATGAAAGAGCAGGACAGAGGAGGACTGGTTTGCCCACTAATCAGTGCATATGACTGTTGGGTCAGCCTTCTCGGGCCAGCCAAACAGTCATGCACACTTTCCCTGTTCCCCACACAGGATGCATTGCAGGTTTGGGGCTCCACAGTACTTTATAAAAGTGTTACTGGAGACGTTATTATCGGCTTGTAAACTTTGGTACCAAATCAGAAGAACCTTAAAAATACTATACTATAGGGACCACGCCTCAATGTGGGCATCCCCAGGAACCCCAGAATGCCTGAAAGACAAGCTCTCAATTCCCTTGATAGAGGAGGGCATCAAAAATGGGGTCAGCTTATTGTAGAGAACACCTTAGTAGGTTGGGAACATTTGTCAACAATCACCAATGGTAATCTACTCAAATTTAAATACTACCAATTGGCAAGCTGGGCTAAGGTCTTGGGGATGGACGGGTCAGGAAATAAGAACTCGAGGGAAAATTACAAGGAAGCCTAGTACAACAGAAGGACGTTTTGAGATGTTATTGGATTTTGACTGTTGCCGGGGAGGAGAATTTCACTTTGCCTACAGAGGTCTCGGGGGAAGGCCCTGCCGATGCTGAATGTACAAGATCTATGGAAAGTATTAGTGTCTGATTTGTGGTATACTAATAAATCAGCACCTCTCAGAATTTTTTTTTTTATTCACAGTACACAGAGCATACTCTATGCCGCAAAAGCTGACGAAGATAAGTAATCAAGAGGTGAGGAGTTGCCCCAAATGTGGAGAAGAAAAGGCAAATGATATCCATGTATTTCGGCAGTGTCCCCAACTCCTGACATACTGGCAAGACGTTAGTAAGGTCCTCATGGAAGTGTTGGGTCTAGCGATCGAGGTAATCATAGAACTAGTCATGTTTGGGGTTGTAAGCAATGATGAAATAAGGGCTAATTTAAGTAATAAACTAAGAAATCTGCTATTTATAATAATACTGCTGACTAGACGAGAGATCTGCAATAAATGATAACCCATAGCTCTCCAATGCAATGGGAGTGGCTAGTTTCCATCCAAAAGGTTAATAAACTGGATCGTAGTAGAGTAAAAAGCAGGAGGTCTGGATTCTGGGTATGTGTGGGAACAGAAATACAACTCTGGGGTCCAAATGATTATACGGGTTTATGAAGTCCAATGATTATGCATCACAGTGGTAACCCTTAAGCAGGGAAACAGATCTGGTGGCTCCAGAGGTTGATTCCTCCTTGAACTATTGGGACAGGTAGATAGGGGATCCACTAGATTGATAAATCTCCCTTGTCCCCCGGGTCACGGAGGAAATCCAAGTTGGTACAGAGAGAACATTGGACCCCTCAAGTCTTCTAAGTCATTCTTTGCACAAATTAGGACCAAAAAAAGAAAAAAGACAGAGAATGGCAGAAAAGAGAAAAAGAACAAGCCTGGATCAAGAAGAACCTGGAAAAGTGAGATGAAGAGGCTGAGAGGTTGGAAGGATGAGGCATGAGCAGACTCAAGAGTGGGGATCTTTAGTATTCAGCAAGTCCTCAGCAACTCCGGCTGCAGGTTACTAAAGAAAACATTTGGACGTTGTACTTTTCTGATGTATTGACTGCAGCATTCACCTTTAGGCGGGCAATTAAAATTTTCCTGTTTCCCGCCTCTGATTAGCCGTCCCTTTTCTTTTACTGTGTGTTATGTTATAGTGCCTGTCTAAGCGCCAGGACGCCCCTTTGCTGGGGCAGCTGTGCACTATAAAAATATAAATAACATAACATAACATAACATTGTATAACCTCATTAAAAACTATAATTTGGAAATGCACATATATTGGTAAAAATTCACTGGTGGTGATATCATTGCCCGGGGTTCCGAGACCAACTTTATGACTTTTAGTATTATGGTTGGCAAGAACAGGCAGCAGTTCACAGTTCATGGGAGAAACCAACCTTTCTTGCCAGTCATTGTCAAACGGTATATCTACGTGGTTTGATGATTCATTTTACTGCTATTAGCCCCCTAACAACCCTTTCTAGATTTGTTCCTCCTCTATCACTCCTTTATTCTAATAAACCCAACCTACAGACTCTTTGACTAATCCCAAACCCCATTTTACTACTAGGATCTACCAAATAACACTTTCCTGCCTCTTCCAGCCTCTATACCTGCTTTATTCTAATAAACCCAATTAACAGACTCACATGTACAATGCTCAAATTAACAACCAATATTTCCCTATACTATTGTCACCACTAACCCATTTAGGGTTGTGGAGTAGCGTGCTACTCGCTGAAAAGTGCTTTAATGCCTCTTCAGGGGTAGTAAGTCCTGTATAAATACAATTACAATCATTAGCAACATTTATACTATGCTTCCTTTCTTTTTCTTTATCATTTTTATTCGACAATATTGTCATAAAAGAAATTTCAATACATATAAATCAATTCATTGCCATAAAAACTACCATCAGAGGAAATTAATTTGCGCTATAAAAAACACAGTGCAATAAAAACATTAAAAAAAAAGAGAATTAAAACATGTTCATCATGGGACCCTGCACTTATATGATTTGCAATCAGACTCCCCAAAACTATGTACATGCGTCTACCCACTGCCACTAGGCTGAGCATTCAGATAGTTCCGCCTTATGCACCACATTGCTGCTAAAAATTTAGATACAGCAAATACAATTGGGGGGAGAGATCAGTCTTTAGTATTCGAAAGGCTTCATGACACTGTCTAATCCCCAAGTTTTTACAGATCGGAACTATCCACTTTTTTCTTGGGATCTGATAACCAGAGCAGAAAAACACAACATGCAATTAATTTTCTAACTCCGCCGAGCATCCCAGACACTTTTTTGGGGTAGGGGGAGACCATTTACTTGTGAGGGTTCTGATTGGCAGAGAGCCATGTCTCCATTGGAGATGAAATTTCCTAAGACCTGGGAGACTAATGTCATTCAGAACAGGCTCTAGTTTATAATAGTCCTTGTTCATTAAAAAGGTGTTGGTCAAGGTTCCTAATTTAGGATTAGACAGGCGGGCAGATGGATTGTGTTCAAAATACTGGTTAGCCAGCTGCTTGCGTGAAATGTTAGTGCAAGCTTGCTCAGGGTTACTCCACATAAGAGGGAGGCTCAGTCTTTCAAATTCCTGTCTTATGTACTTTAAACAGGGGAGTTTTCCTGCATTAGGCAGTTTTAAAATCTCAGTAAGCTCTTGCCGGTAGTTATTAAGCTCTGGAGTTACCCAGAGTCGCCTCCAGAAAGTCAGCGGTTTAAGGCCCAATTCCTCATTAAGAGGTCTGAGGCCCAGGTCAAGCCTTAGAGGTAGCAGTGGAGTACTAGCTGGAAGTGAGACCAGCTGTCTAAGGAATTTGGTTTCGGTGGCGACTATCGCGGGAGAGCAGTTATAGCCCCACAATTCGCCACCGTAAACTACCACCCCTCGTGCCTGCAATTTATAAATTTCCAACGGTGGTCCAACTGGCTTAACTGTAGCCCTACTCAAAAGTTTAAGAATGCCCCCCACCTTTTGAGTGAGCTTTAATTGCGATTTAATTTGATGTTGAGCCCAAGTCATACTCTCGTTGAGAGTTAGACCCAGATACTCAAATGTCTGGACTCTTTCCAGCCTAGCTTCTCCAATCACAGGGCTAGGGCGTGTTATTCTCAGGGGGTTAAAAATCATACATTTTGTTTTGGAGGCGTTTATTTCCAACCCTCGTTCGTGACAAAAATTTACAAAAGCGTCCAGAACTCGCTGTATACCCATGGGAGTCTTCGAGAGTAGTAGGGTGTCATCCGCGAACATAATCGCGGAGACCCCGACCCCTGCTAGCCTTGGTGCGTCTCTATTAGAGACCGCGTTCAGGTGGGCGATTACCCCGTTGACAAAGAGGCAGAACAGGGTGGGCACCAAGACGCACCCCTGCCTCACCCCTCTGCCAACGGGGAAGCTAGATGACAGTTTGCCTTCTCTCCCACACCTGACCTTCGCGAAGTTCTCTGTGTGGAATCGTATTATAATATTCAGTAGAGGGGCAGGAATGTCCATGTCTGAAAGCACGCTCCACAGTTTCCGACATGGGACCAGGTCGAAGGCCGACCGGAGGTCCACGAATACCGTGTACAGTGAGCAGTGATTAATTTTCACAGTTTTCCAGAAGAGCATAGTTAAGCGAAAAATCAGGTCCGTGGTCGAGACATTCTTTCTAAAGCCCGCCTGATATGGACTTAATATGTCAAACTCCTCCAACCAACACTCGAGGCGATCCAAAATCAGCCTCGCAAAAACTTTTTGTGAGACAATGAGACATCTATTAGGCTGATCAGCCTATAGTTGGCTGGGAGCAGAGATGACCCCTTCTTGAAGATAGGGACTATCTCAGCTCCCAACCAAGTGCTTGGGACAGCCATGCCCCCAAGGATTCTATTAAAAATAAACGCTAGATATGGAGCCCATATCCCGGGCTCATGCTTGAAAAGGTCTCCAGAGACCTTATCCAACCCCGGGGCTTTCCCAACGGGGAGTCTAGTGATAGCAACCCTGACTTCCCCTTCAGTGAACTCACACTCAGAAATGGTTGAATCCGGGGTGAAGTCTGAACCTACACTGTGTGAATTCCCAATAGGGATCTCCCCCTGGTATAAGGTGTGGAAGTGATGTTCCCATACCTCTGCGGCAATACTATGCACAAAGTAAGGAAAACTAAGAGGGAAGAGAATTTAACATTATGTTTGTTAACAGCAGTACTGCTACTAGACGACTTAGAGAGCTCTTTACTGGTAACAATCCAGCAGCTTTCTGGAAAATCGTCAAAGATTCACCTCTGTATGAAAAAAATAAAGTAACACTGGGATCCTGTACTGCAGCAGAAACATTCTTCTATTTACAATGAGAAGGGTGCTCTTGCAAAGCAGACCGTGAATATCGGTGATGATAAGATCTTTGTACTTTCAAGACAGTGGGACAGGCTGCCCTGCATTTAAGGCTCTCTGGCCAGGCATTTGCGTTTGATGGGGACCTTATGCACCTTGTTAAATTTAATTAAAATTTGTGTGGGCTTCAGTCTTTGAAAATGTCTTGAATGCAGCAGGTAGTCATGCTACCCTGTGTTCTTGGTCACAGTTGATCATAGAGCTGATTTTTTAAAAGGAAAACAAGTGGGATCCTAAATTCTAATTACTAGTTTATCGAATTAATTCTGTTATTAAGGGGGGTAGAAGTATTCTAATGGAGCCAGTGTTGGCTCATGCAGTGGGTGTTATAGTACTATCTCAATCTGGTTTCCAGCAGCGCTTAATTTGAGCTGGTGGTTTCTGGTGCTCGGCACTGGCACTTATTTGTCAACACCGGCACTTGTGGCAGTCTGCCATAAGGTGGTGCTGTCTGAGATGATCACAAACATAGTCAATTATTAATTCAATATACATTAAAACTGACTTTTACTAGCCCCCCAAGCCATCCTTTTAGCTTTGGGGGCCTGGAATAATCTGAATTGGCACACTTGTAGGAATGTGATGGTTAGTAGTTGTGTTGTTTCTATAATTGGCAGCATGGCAGAGGCAATGTGTGGTGCAAGCTACAGTGGCCTTCTGTACTGACGAGAGCCCTTCAATTTATGTTTTTTTTTTTACAAATTAAGCACTGGTTTCCAGGTAGGATTTGGAACTTTGGAGCAGTGTCTCGACCTTCACTTACTGATCAATAAATACAGATCTAATAGATCTCTTAATTACCGTTCATGGATCTCAGTATGACATTTTATTATATCAGTAGGATCGAATCATGGTTGATTCTTGAAGCGATCAGCCCAGATGTTTCTATAACAATTCTTCTAAGTGTATAGATCAAAATTGAACTGAGAGGGGAGAAATGGACCAACGGCAAATGAGCTACAATAATGGCCTTAGACAGTGGAGTACAGCATGGTTGTGTCCTAGGTCCATTACTCTTCACACTTTATTTAAAGAGTATTTAGGAGTGATTAATAACAATGGACCAGGACATCCTAAGGACAGGGAGGAAATTTATCCCACTACTTCTGTTAATGGAGGACGAGATTGAATAGCTCAAACTCCTTATGTTCTCAATAAGTTCATTTATTTCTATTTCGTGTTCATGGATAGCTTGGACGTTCATAGCTAGTTCACTAGACCATTTATATTTATTGTAAGAAACTGAGTTGTTATTTGAGAGGGGTGAAGGCTCCACTCAAATGATAAACACAATCCTTGTCAGGGTGAACCACAAAGGTCAATAAATTATCCTGTGCTCAAAAACAGTCAGGCTTAACTTAAAGGCAATATGTAAAGTATTTATGAAGCACTCAAACAGTAATAAAGGGAAAACACAATACAACAAAAATCCCAAACCAATTCAGAAAAAAAGAGCAAATTCAAAAAATAAAATTACAGCAAAACATCACAAATCTATTCAGTAGAACCAGAAATATTTGTTTTCAATGTTTTTAATGAAAATAGTGCCATACAGCACAAATGCCACCCTCGTTATCAAGTCATGCTAGACCTGAGAAAAGTCACACGTTCATGCGAATCTCTATGAAGTATTAGTTCAGTACAGGGACCAGGTTAGTCCTGCTGAGGAGTTACCTTTTCAAGTCCAACACGAAGGATGTCGCTAGCATTGGTAGGGGCTGTGAGAAGGAGGCTGACAGTGTGGCGAGGAGGTCGAGCATCACAGACGTCTGAAGAGCAAAGAGCCGGTTGTACTTCACGGACGGCCATTGCTGTAGCACCAAGAGTCAGTCATTGCTGGAGCTTCATGTTGGCAATCGTTGCAGCTTTCATTGTTGGTGCAAAGTGCAGGTTTTTTATTGGTGGCCATCGCAGGTGGTTGCTTTCGGCACAAAAAGCTGGTCCCGCTGGAGCTTCGCATTGGCAGTTTTTTATTTTGAGATTCCTGGCATGGGTTCTGGGTGTGGGTGTGGGACTGAGTTCAGCCACCCGCCAATTAGAGTCCCATGGTGAGTTGGTCTTGCTAAAAATGACTACTTCTGACTTATCAGTGAATAGATTGATACAGTTGACTTTCATCCAGTTAGTGACTTTGGTCATGTAGGCAGTGATCTTGTTTCTTGTGTTGGGGCATTGTCTGAGAGGGAGAGTATGAGTTGTGTGTCATTGGCATAGGTGAGGATTTTGTTGTTGTGTGCACCAATGACATTGGCCAGAGAGATTATGTATGCATTGAAAAGGATGGGGCTGCCAATTAATTTTGAGGAACTCTGCAGATGAATTTGTGGGCTTCGGAGGAGTAAGGTGACAGGCTGACAGCTTCTGTTCCATTCGTTAAAAAGGAGCGGATCCAGTGGAAAGTGGGCCCTTGGATGCCAATCTTGTACAGGTGCCTTTTGAGGACATGTGAGACTGTGTCATATGCTGCAGAGAGGTCCACGAGAATGAGGGCTGCCATGTCTCCCCTGTCAAGGATCAAACATGTGTCGTCTGTGGCTGTGGTGAGTGCTGTTTCAGTACTGTGGTTACTGAAGTCGTTGATGAGCCTTTTGTTGATTAGTTTCTCTAAGACCTTTGCTGGGATGGTAGGAGGGAGATGGCGCTTTAGTTGGAAAGCGTGGCTGGGTTAGAGGATGATATCTTGAGCTGGGGCATGACAGTGGCCTGTTGTTCTGGTGTCTGGGAATATGCTTGAGTCGATGGAGCCATTGAGGATGGATGTTAGTGCTTTGCTGATTGATTGTAGCCATCTGGTGAAGGCAATGTGGGGGCAAGGGTCAGATGGAGACTCGAGTTGATGGTCTCCTTGGTGGAAATTCAATGATGGTGATGGCAGGCCACAAATTAATGGTTTGCTCGTCTGTTATGGGTAGTGGAATTGCGATGGTGATGGGGTCCGGCGGAGGGTCACAGTTGCTGTTTATGGAGGTGATTTTGTTACAAAAAAATTCCAAGAGCTTGTTGCTAAATTCTTGTGATGGGTTGATGTTGCTGAGGGTGACAGCAGTCAAAGTGATATCTTTGATAATGGTGAAGATTTTCTTGCTACTGTTAGTTCTGGCGTCTATGTGATCTGCAAGAGCTGCGCGCTTGGTTTTCCGCATCTTCTGTTGGTAGTGTCTTAGTGCTGATTTGAAGATTTCTTTATCTGCGGTGCCTTGACTTCCTGTCCATTTGTGCTTCAGCTTCTTACAGTGGCGTTTCATCAGCCTGAGTTCCTCTATGTACCAGCTGGACTGTGGGTGGGACCTTGCCATTGGGTTGTGCTTGAGGGGAGCCAGAGTGTTGGCACATGTGGTGATCTAGCTGTTGAGGGTCTTGCTAGCTTTTAGCAATCGCTGGTGTGCTCAGGCCAGTGCTTAGAGGTGGCCAAAGCCTGTTTCTCTTCTGAGATGCTTTCCCAACTGCTATGGGCATATCTGGTCGTGGTATGTATGTGATGGTGCTGGATGGGTATGCTGAAATTGACAAGGGCATAGTCTGTCCAGGTCAAAGTTGCTGGCTTATCGACTGTGATGCTGCTGATTGAGGAGAAAATCGGGTCCAATAATTGTTCGCCAGTGTGGTTGGTTCAGTAATGTGCTGGGTGAGGCCCAAGGTTTCTAAAGATTTATAGAAGGACTGTAGGGTTTGGGTCAGTATGGTCTTCTAGGTGAAACGTAGGATTTCCGAGGAGGATGAATGTGCTGGTGTTGATGATGAGCAGTGCGACAAAGTTCATGATATCACTGGCGAAACTGTTGCGGGGTCCTGGTAGTCTGTATATGAGAGTTTTGCCCAGGAAGAACTTGGCTCTGATGCTTATCTTGAATGTGAGGTATTCCACGTATCTGGTTGGGGTGTCCATGTAGGTAATGTAGTTGAGGTATCTTTCAGCTGAGGTACCTTTGAATATGATGGCAGCTCCATATCGAGTCTTCTTCTGAAGGTCTTGTCTTGCGATTTTGTAGTCAGTGGGGATAGCTGTGGCGCTGTGCGGTGTCACAGTTAGGTTTCACCATGTTTCTGTGAAAAACAGCAGGTCCGGAGTGGGGCGTGCAGTATGTACCATATCTCGTTGGCATTTTTGGTGAGCGAGCGAGTGTTGAGGAGCATTCATGTAAGTGTGGAGTGTTGTTTGGGTGGTGTTTGGTCTCCGTGAGCATGAGCGAGTGGCTGTTTTTTGTGAGTGAGAATGAGTGGGGTGTTGGGCGCTGTTAGTGCAGTGGTGATGGGTGGAGTTTGCGGGAGTGTGCATGAGAACTTACAAGAGGCACATGTAAATGCTCCTTCTTTGTTGTGGGGTGCAGTGTGGGAGCAACCTGGCAATTGGCTGCTAGATTTCAGGATGAAGGATAGCAGCAGGATGGTGGTGTGAAGTCGATGAGCCAGGGTTCCTGGGACTAGGTGGGGTCAGTTCAGGCACGGACGGGCACAGACAGGCTTGCCATTGGTACCCGTGATGCGCCCACTGTGCGTGTCCGCACTGCAACAACCATGAAATAGGTCCTGGGAAGAGTGAGGAGTATAAGGTACCGTGAGCTGGAAACCACTGATGTCACTTCTTGTGCAGATGGATGATGGGCAATTCAGTGATATCACTTCCTGTGCAGATTGATGACAGGAAATGCAGTAAAGTCATTTCCTGCACAGACAGGAAATGGGAAATGAGGTACTCCTGCTTGTTTTTTTTTTTAATGGTTTTGGCTGGAAACCAGTTAGGTCAAATCAGGTGCACTAGGGAGATTTATGTGTGCAGTTGTACAAAATACAAAATAAGTATATTTTTAATACTGATTTTTCTTTCTATATATTGTCATGTAAGACTTTAGAATATTTTGCTTACATTTTGTGCATATAAAAGGTTATTTTGTATTATTGTCTTGTTTTTATGGTAACTTTTAACCACAAAAATATATGTTTAATTGATTGAGTGATTTGATACACCTACTGGACTCCAGCTGTAATATGACTTTTGCCTTCATGGTAAAACTGCGCGTTTGTTGGACACCATAAATGCCAGGATTGTACCAGACTGATTCCATGCACACCCTCAGGGTATGTTGGCCTATAGTCAGGCTAGCTCACTGTGCACCATCTGCACCCCTAATCCTACAGGGTAACAAATGTGTGTGCAACCTCAGAACATGACAACCCTGATCCTTCAAGGAAATCATGGTAACAGATCTAGAACCCTTTCGGTTGGTTACTCATGCATATCAAAAGAAATATAAAAGGAATACTCAGCAAGGCATTTCAATATTTATTGAAGCATTGTGATTCTTGAACAAAATATGTGCACTGCAATAATCAGTAGAATGAAACAAAGTAATGTCAATAGCATTATGAGAATAGTAAAAAAGAATATCAATTCACCATTGCGCTAAGACAGTGAATATATGCTGGCATGTGAATATTGTGTATAGCGTACTCCTACCTAGTGCTCCCCAACCCAGTCTTGCCTAGGGTGGGCGATCTGCCATATCCCTGCCGGGTGGTCTAATTCCCCAATATCTGCAGGTAAGTTTTATCAGACTGTTTGTCTAGGTGTAGCACTGGACATCCCTTGTGTTGGTAAACAGAATCACCTACGCTGAAATTCCAGCATACAATGACTTTGCAGTGTCAGCTGAGTTCTCCTCTGCCTTAAACAAGGAAGTGGCTCTATTTACATAATAAACTGCACCTATGTGGCCATGGCCAAACCCCAGTCAGGCCGCAATTTTTTATTCTAGGTTGATAGCTTTGTTGACCTCCGGACAATAACAGCAATGACATTTGCGCAGTAAACTTTATCCTTTGTACTGAATGTTCAAGGTGTCGTGATGGTGTGCTGACAAAGTGGAAATGTAGCCAATGCTGATTCAGAGAATAGTATCCTGCATTGTCATGCATACAAATGAAAGTCAAAAGTCATTGTGTGTAACAGAGAAGGCAACTTAACAAACATGAGCATGTAAAATGGTGGTGCTCCTAACCATGTGACACAGCTCCTTGCCTTACTGGAGGGACCATTTTTAGTCTTCATCAGTAGGTCCTCTAATGAATTGTATATCTGAGTGACACTTCAATTATTCAAGGAAAGGAGGTTGTAGGTAGAAGTAGGTTTATTAGATACAGAAGGTCCCATCCACTCTCATCCACTGCCGCTCAGCATCAGCTTCACATGTCCTGTTTCCCCAGATTCCAAATGTCTTTATTACATTCCACAGGGGATGCAATGCTTGCTCACACTGGGATGGGACAGTCTTAAGCAGAGAGGTACTGGATACTACAGTGCCTCAATACCCTGTCCTTTTAAAAGTAAAAGAAAATGAGGGCTGCGGCTACCGCAATCTATGTATACAGCTAGGCATAAGTGAGGGGGATAAATATAGGGGGGTGCAATTATACTTCTCCTGGTTAGGTTTTGTAACAGAAACAAGCTGTGAAACTTCTTAAAGTGAGCACTACAGAAAGACCAAGATAGGACCAAATATCCTGAAGAGATTTCCCCTATATAATACTAATCAGACGGCTAGCTCTATGACGATGATGCAGACGATCAGTAAAAAGAACTGAGTATTAGATTCCATCTGATGATTTTCCTTAATAAACATGAGGCCGCTATCTTTCCCTACACTTTTGTAAGAGGGCAACCCTAACTAAGAAGCATTCAATGAGGGTGAAATCAGAAAGGTGTCAGCTGTCGGAGTCTTCAGTAGAAGGCACTCCAACCACGGGTCAAATAGCATGAAGCCACTCAAGCAGAAGCATAGGTCTGGTCCCTGTGAAAACCTAAGATAACTCTCCTGCCCCTCACTTTGTTCACCATAAAATATGAGTTGCAGTTAAAGTAGACAATCCCACATAATCGTTGCCGGTGAATTTCCATAGCTCTGGTACAACTGGACACTTTCACCACCTTTCCCATATCGATAAGTTGCAACTTCGCTCATCCTTCGTCATTCCTCGCCTCTCTCATGAGAACTCACTTCCTTGCTCGTTTCCGTGCTTCTTCTTGCCAACTTCATCTTCTCATACCTTGCTATCAAGAGTAAACAAAATCCTCCTATGCTAACTAATGAGACTTTCTCTCTCCATACCTGCTGTGGAAACAAAATACAAATACACATATTCTACACTGAAGGTTATATATGAATTACCTGTAAAACTCTAAACATGAGCATGGACCAAACTATTTCTCAAGGCCCACTCTCTGCAATTTTAGTAGTGCACAGGTTTACAGAATGTGTGCACATTTCTACACGCACAGTAAATGCAACTCCTTAATACATATATAAATTGTAAAGAATTATGAAGATATCATTCTAAATGCACCTGCATGAAATAGATTCTTGTTACAGGTATAAGTGTTTAAACATTAGTTTGTACATATTCAATTTAAATAACCTCACAATGGCACACATTTATGATAACGCATCGTGTCACATTAATAGGTAAGTGTCATATAAACCTTTATTAATCATGTTCTATACATGAGTATGTCATGTGGAATACTTTAAATATGCAATGGTCCACTCCCTTTAGTAACGTTAATTATACAGAATATATTTTAGTGCTGACTACGCATGAACATGATGTTCTCCTACTATGTCAGATGTGATCAAGATTACACTTCTCCAATCTCCCCTCTGATGGTGAACCAAGACATCACAGTATCTCTTTTTTGAATATAGCATGTTACTACGTATGCTATTACATCGCATTCTATTACAATATGGTTGTTACAACAACAGCGTTGTTAGAACGCAATACCTTTACATCGCAAGTCATTAGATCGACATGCTGTAGGGGGCACGCTGGACTTAGGAATAGTATAATTTACTATTCCAACTCCAGTGTGTGCAACAGTAGGGAAGGTGTTGGAATAGTAAATTATACGATTCCTTAGTTTAGAGCGCCCCCTACAGCAAGTCAATCTAACGACTTGCGATGTAAAGGTATTGCGTACTCACAACGCAGTCATTGTAGAAGTACTGCGATGTAATGGCAGCGTTGTAAACGCTGTTTCCCCTCTTATCTTATTTCTTGATTTGATCAGATTAACCAAGTTAAACCTTTGTTGTGGTATTTGCGTTCTCTTGAACTCCTTCAAAAGCTTCATCTTCTCAAAATATTCATTCTGCTACCTTTCTAACTTCAAGTCCTCTCTTTTTTGTGATATTACTTTCTGCTCCTTGTACACCTTCACATCCACAATCAGAATTACTGCACAAGTGCAATAATCAACGAAAGTCTCAAAATAGAACCCACTATACAATTTTCCAAATCTGCAAACCATCTACCTACAGCACTAAATCCATGTCCAACCGAGTCCCAAACATCTTCTACTGCCAATCCACTCACTTTCTTGTGTAAATCAGTAATATTCTTTGTGAACTTCTGTAAGTCTTTACTTTTGTCTGGGATATAAGTGCATGAACAACAGGGGGAAGTGAGGGTCCAAGGGAATGTTTAACGACCGCACTGCTACCACCCCCAATCTTACGCAGTTCAACAACACAATGTAGCAGAGGGTCACAAAAATGACTAACTAGGTGTCTGTGGAAGGAGAAAGAACCAAGATTAGTGGTTAATAATAATCAACTAATTACGTGACTAAATAATAAAACACTAATCACAACAGAACAAAACGGATACTCTTTCCATGTGAAAAAATACCCATCAGTTGTCGATTGATACCGCCCTGTTCATCATCTGGGTTCCTTCACACCAGAAGGTAAGATTTTGTACCTGCTGCAGATGAGAAAGATGTATACAACTCATCTAACTAGTGAGGCCCAGTGCTTACTATAATGTATAAGGTGTGGAATGACAACTGTAGAGTAGTGCATTTAAAGTGAAAAAATGATAAATGTGAGAAAAATATGAATGGGTGTCTAAAATTGGATAGTGAAGAGACTAAGGAACTTTAATAAACACCTTCCCACTCCTGACATCCTTCTCACTCCTGACGTCCTTCTGGGCTGTCTCCCCGAGACAGCCCAGAAGGACGTCAGGAGTACCGACTGGAAGAGCGGTGCTGCAATTACCTGCGCTGTGCCCAGGTGAGGTGGAGTTTTTCTCTACTGCCATGTTGCCAGGAGAATGTCATCCGATCTAATACCTAGGTGACAAATCTTTTTCTTTTTCACCTAAAGTGAGTAGTAGCGATAACGGTCCTGATGAAAGCAGCAGGATACCCCTTGGGCTCCGATTAGTCTGCAGAAACATGTTGACCACATACATGAAGTAGGAGCTATCTATTGAAACTACTAGTGTTGCACTCTTTTTATTGATTTGGAAGTGGGAAGGTGTTTATTAAAGTTCCTTAGACTCTTCACTATCCAATTTTAGACACGGCGATAGTGGGCTTGATAATAGGCCCTTTTGAATTCCCATAAAGCCGACTGCGCCCGTCCGCGCCCCGGCAGCGCACAGGGCCAGAGGCGCTGCCCGTTTAGGGCTCCATCAGTCAAACTCCCCTATCACATATAGTAGAGATCTACTTCTCTCCCTTAATAAAAACTTGTGCGGCTATTGCACGGCATGGGAGGTACAACACTCCTTTGATAGGGTTTGCCCTGCATGTCAGTTCCAACTCAGAACATCTTACCCCACCCCTTCCTCTCTGGTTAACGGTGATGCTGACTCCAGAATCCGCACTGCTCTCATTAATGCACGCTCCCTAGTCAAACATACGGAGGAGGTTCGCGAGTTGATAATCGATAACTCGCTTGACCTCTTATTCGTCACAGAGACATGGCTACATACCTACTGTGCCCCTACAATTGAGCTGGCTATACCCAGGGGTTTCAAGATAACAAGGTTAGATCATAGTTCGGGCAGAGGAGGAGGATTAGCAGTAATTTACAGGGACAAATGGTCTCTGATAAGGGAATGCTCAGGTGCCATGGAGGACGGTGAAGCACTGGAATTTTCGATTGCTCTCTCTCCGCAGTTCACCTTGGGCGGGCTGCTGATCTATCGCCCTCCAGGCCCTCTGGGCTCCTTTATCAAATCTCTGGAGGAGCTGGTAGCCCAGAGAGCGTTGAGGTTCTCCAGGTTCCTGCTCCTGGGGGATTTCAACATACATATGGATGTTCCCACAGCCCAGAGGGTCAGGGACCTGGATGAATTATGCGCCCTAGCGCATCTTAGAACACAGGGTCAGGATACTACCCACCTTGGAGGACACTGCCTTGATCTTGTCTATACCAATTTTAGTATCACATTTGATACCCCTTGCCCAGTCACATGGTCAGACCATTTCTTGGTAGGCTTCTCCTGGGAGACTGATAGGGCTCGCGCCTTAGTTAATGTGCAGCTGGTCCCCTTTCCCCAGATGATTAGTATTCCAGCTTTAGCAGCATCCCTAACCCATACTCTTCCGGACAAGTCGGGAAATCTAGAAGAAGCGGTTGAGAATTTCTCGACATGGATCAGATCCTCGGTTAGCCTGTTACCACAGACCAAAGCTACAAAACGGCCTAGAGCCACTCCTTCCTCCCCTTGGTACACGGAACATCTTAAAACCTTAAAAATAGGCTGTAAGGAGCAGGAAATAATATGGAGGCGAGAGTACTGCCCACTAGCCAAGGCGGAACTCCGAGCAGTGCAAAAAGACTACTACGCTGCAATCAAGAAGGCTAAGGGAGACTATTACACAGGCAGGATTCAAAAGGCTAAAAACAACAGTAGAGAAATTTTCTCTATTGTAAAAAGTTTTACGTCCCCAGTGGTAGAAACTCAGGCGGCCCCTTTATCTGAGGGTTGGTGTGAGAAACTGTCCACTTACTTTATAGAAAAAAAAAAAATCCAAGAGAGCCTTAAGCCTATCGACTCTGATCATTCGACATCAGTTCAGGGGGCCCGAGAACAAGACGACTCTCTTCAACTTTTTATTCCAACCAACGGCATAAAGCCGAAAGACGCAATGTGCTCTTTTATAAAAGTCGAAGAGAAGGACGTTTTGGCCATCCTTAAAGCGCTGAAATCTGGGTCCCCTGCCGATCCCTGCCCTGCTAGAGTTCTGAGCGGTGTGGCAGAGGTTATTTCCCCTACAGTAACAGATTTGGTTAATGAGTCTTTACTAACCGGTATTGTACCGTCCCAGTGGAAACAAGCAAAACTCCTCCCACTGATCAAAAAACCTTCAGCGGACCCTCTGATTACCTCTAACTATAGGCCCATCTCCCTACTCCCGGCCCTAGCCAAGGTCTGTGAAAAGACTGCTTTTCGACAGCTGGAGAAGTTTGTGGAATCTACGGGGGCTTTACATCCTGCCCAATCCGGGTTCTGCTCTTCCTTCAGCACTGAGACCGCGCTAGTGGAAGTCACCGAGGCCATTAGGGAATGTCTGGACGGGGGCGGCAGAGCGGCTCTAATCTTATTGGACCTCTCTGCCGCGTTTGACACGGTTCCCCATGTCCAGCTTCTCTCTAGGCTGGAGGACATTGGCATCGCGGGCGCGGCTCTCAAATGGGTCAAATCCTTTCTCACAGACCGGTTCCAACAAATTTGGCTCCCCCCCTACCATTCTTCGAACAGCAGGGTAGATACAGGAGTTCCTCAAGGGTCGACTTTGAGTCTCTACTTTTTAATGTTTATTTGACCCCTCTTGTCTATCTTGCTGAGAGCCTGGGTGTGAAAATAATGGCTTACGCCGACAACACCCAATTTCTCTTCACGTGGGACAAGAATAATCTCTGTACAGAGGGAGTCCAGCAGTGCTTGTCATCAGTATTTGCCTGGCTTGCCCGGGCCTGTCTCAAATGCAATGAGGACAAGTCAGAGATTCTCCTGTACGGACACTTTCCAGCGGCCTTTAAAGAATCCATTTGGCCCAGGGGACTGCCTTGCCCCACTGGGAACTGCGGGTCGCAAAGAACCTAGGGATCTGGTTCGGAGCTGGCCTATGCTTCCGAGATCAAATCATGCGATTGGCGGGAACCTGCTATGGGACCCTAACCACCCTCTGGAAGTTCTTTCCCCTTCTCTCCCAAGAGGCAAAAGAAACAGTGGCCAGAGCACTGATCCTTTCGCGTCTGGATTACGCCAACGCCCTCTATGTTGGCGCACCTGACTTCCTGCTCCACAAACTACAAGTGGTCTAGAACGCGACAGTAAGGCTCCTGTTTAACACTCCCAGGAGTCTTAGTGTATGTAAGCAACTCTCAGAGCTTCATTGGCTTCCAGTAACTCTCAGAGTACGCTTTAAGATCCTGACACTGGCTTTTAAAGCCTTACATGGCCCATGTCCATCCTACCTAAGAGATAGGTTTGCATTCTACCATCCTCCACGTCAACTGAGATCTGCCATCCTGAGATATTTGGTCACCCCCAGATTCAAGAGAGCTCGTCTTGGGGGAAAATCCCTGGTGGTCAGAGCCGCCCAGCTGTGGAACAATCTCCCCGACCACCTCAGACACACGACAAACCTCACATATTTCAAAAAACACCTAAAAACCTACCTATTTAGGCAAACCCTGTAGACCATCTGCTTTTATTCTAGCTGATATTTGAATCGTCTCCCGCGCCAGGACAGTCTTGACTAACAGTGCGCGCTACAAGCAAACATATAACATAACATAACATAACATAACATAACATGTTCGGGTGTGAACATGGACTTCTATAGGAATTCTCTACTGCGTATTATCAAGCCCATTATCGCCGCTTTAACTGCAGTTTTCTGCCGCTAAAGCGGCGATAATGTTAACGTTGTGCTTAATAAGATGCCGCCCAATTCTTTAGTCAGCTTTCTTCCACCACCACTTGTGATCCCACAGCACTATCTCCTTCCTTGTGGTCAGAATCTGTTTTTTTTACCAGCACAACATCAAGGGCTTCAAGTTCGGATAGAGCATCAGATTAGTTAAGATCCCCATCAGAACGTTCCAGTGCAGCCTCAGACTCTGTCTGGTCCCCTACAGCTTGGCGGACCTCTTCCCGTGGCCTTTCGACCACTGCTGGCATCTTTTCTGGGAGAGGTGCTGTTTCTTGTTCAAGGGGACACAGGA
Organism: Lissotriton vulgaris; assembly: GCF_964263255.1. Classification (NCBI taxonomy): domain Eukaryota; kingdom Metazoa; phylum Chordata; class Amphibia; order Caudata; family Salamandridae; genus Lissotriton; species Lissotriton vulgaris. The sequence continues at coordinate 232,419,757 of NC_141693.1, read as the reverse complement.
CTCTACAAGTGTGGGATGCTTGCACCCAATTTGGAAGACCACTACACTTCACAGAAGTCGTAGTCACCAAGATCACCTGGAATAGACCACGCCAACAATGCTCAAGACAGTTCTTCCGCACATGCTTTTTTCACTACGACCCAGTCATCAGGGAGTAAGGTCGTGGCACTGCTCATGATGTGCCGATGTTGTTGCTGCTTCAACCTGGTGAGACACACAGTGAACCACGTCAGCCAATTCTTTACAGAAACAGAGCACCAAATTGTCTGTGATGTTTACAGGCATAATTGCAGACTCAGCCGGCAATCACATAGCCCTCTCCATGATTATCTAATGAGGCAACAGTAATGTTCTTCAATCTAGGACACTGCCAAGACTCATCAGCACCAGAAGCAAAGCATCAGGCCATTTTAGAGTTGTTGAAGCACACACTTTAGCAAGTCCAGATTTCACAGTGTTGTTTGCCTGTTTCACGATACCTGAAGCTGATGGCTGATAACCGCAATGTAATCTCTGTTCCACTTGTACTGCTGCACATAACATTCTTAGGACCTCATAATTGAAATGAGTTCCTCGGACTGACTCGAAAGAGGTTGGAAATCTGAATCTTGGAATGAGTTCCCTCAATAACAGCTTAGCTACCATGAGGCTATCACATCTTCTAGTCGGGTAGGCTTCTACCCAACGTGAAGGGATGCACGCCACTACTAGAATGTACCTCAACCCGTTACATACTGGCATCTCAATGAAATCCAGTTGCATTCTGTTGAAAGGAACTCTAGATCTCCCTAAGTGACTCAGTGTAACATCAGTTCACTTTCCCACATTCATTTGCTGACAAAGCATACATCGATAACACAATGCCTCTGCCATCACTCAAAACTTTGGGTAAACCATGTCTGCCTAAACAACCTCACCATGGCATCTCTTCCTACATGCATTGATCCATAATAGCACCTCATCATCAGTGGCAACAAACTATTAGGCAGTACTGGCCTTCCATTTCCTGAAACCCAGATGTCATCATCTCGTTTTATACATACTGCTATGATCCAACCTTCCTGTTCTTCCTTAGTAACTTTCTCTTGCAGCCTCTTATCTTCCTCCCATGTGTCAGCAATTATCATCAAAAGGCTGAAATTGTTTCTATCTGATCCCTCATTTGTGTAGAAATCATTGAAAGTACAAACGTTTAGTGCACAGTAATTGTTTCCTTTGCAATGGGCAGAGCACTTGTGCTCGTATCTGCAGGGCTTCTAACAGTTTTCTCCAATGCGAATCGGGGAACCCGATGAAGTCATAAATCCCTTCTGAGACCATAACTGTCCACAGTCCTGAGCCACACCAAACCCATACTGGCTATCTGTGAATATTGTCACTTTTAGCTGGTCTGAAATACTGCATGCTCTGGTAAGGGCAATCAGCTCTGCCACCTGTGCAGAATATGCTCCTTGGAGCCAGGCAGCTTCCACCACTCTCATAACAATACAGACAGCATAAACTTTCACGCAGCGGTGCGTCATTTCTCATAAATGAGGCCCATGGAATCTGGAACAACATCACAGATGAATTTGGCACCATGGAACAACAAGGGACCACTATGTTATTTATCTTGCGATTATCCTGCCCAATGAGGTACTTACTGCTTGGCTTCTGCAAGCCCATAATAGGTGAGTTACATGGACTCCCCAGGACCTCTTAACCTGGATACGCACCCGCTCAACTCCTCGGATAAGTACAATGTGCTTTCCAGAAAAATCCAAAACTAGATCTCTCACTGTGTCACTGAGATCCAATGGTAAGTCTTCCACTGTCAACACTGGGAACAGTGAGATGCATATGTTCTGACTTGCTAGTTTAAAGGCATTGTCCTCATCATTTGTCTGAAGCTCAATACTCTTTGGTGTGCAAAAGATGGTGAAATTTAACTTGCACAGCAAGTCAGTTCCTAACAGGCACACAGGACTAGAAGCACACACCACAAATTGATGCTTATCCTTAAATGTCCCTATCTTCACAGGCACTTCTTTATTAAGGGGGTTTGACAATTGTTTATTTGCGACTCCTCCAACTTGGATTGTTTTTCCCAAGAGATGTATGTTTGGATTCTCTGCTGTTCTCACAGTAGAGCGGGTAGCACCAGTGTCAATCAGGAAAGTGACATTGTGGCCATCTACATCAACACCAACATATGGTTCAATGTGGTCTACCTCTAAGACTGTGCCAAGCTTAAAGTCTCCCTCGCACTCAGGCACCGTCACCGTCATAAGTACTGAATTGAACCATACTCATTTGATGTATCAAACACTGGAAACTGTTGATATGGACCATTATAAGGGGGCATGTTCTGATTCCCATTCATGTCTGCGTTTCGATTAAATTGGGCACTAATCATAGCTTGCTGTGTCATTGGATGCTGTGGCACTTGCATCATAGGACCTTGAGAACCTGTCAAATTTGGGAATCTCCATCTGGGCTTGCATATCATAACCCTGAGGATGACTTAATCCATTACTCCATTCTGTTCTTGATTTGCAGAAAGAAAGGACCATTCATGCCTCCAATGCCCCAACTTATTGCAATAGTAACATGTGTTTGACTTCTTTAATGTGGCAACATCAACTCCAGTCTTAGGATCCATAGGAACACCTCTACCACCCCCCCCGTCCATAAAATCCTGCACCTTGTTGCATCTGAGTCCCAGACTGGTAGATTTCTTGCTTAGGGGTAGTATTCCCTACACAAGCCTGTCCCTGACCCCTTTAGCAGCTTTCATCTGGGCTACCATAAATTTCTCATTCAGCTTTTTGTGCTTCATTTCAATTTCATCACAACAATACTTCTGCGTAACACAGAATTTCGTTGACAGACTTATTCTGCCAACAGATCAAATGCTTCTGTGTCCTCATACTAATTTCAGTGTTCAACCCAGCCACAAATCGGGATGCAAAATGTCCCATATCCTTGGGATCTAGAATGTCCATCCTGCTATATGGCTTCAAAGCCTGCAACAACCTTTCATAGAACGCATGAATCGTCTCTTTACATTCTTGGGTTGTCTTGTCAATCTTCACCCAATCAATATCCTATAGGGGCACTTTTGCTTTCAACCAAGTAATCACCTGCTGGTATTTCTTCATCACTACAGGTGACGGACAATGTGCCACAGGCTCTTGCTCAGGCACTCTTCAGGCCTTTCTATAGCTCTCTTACATGCTGACCATAAATCACTAGGGGCCACAATTTCAACAACGCATTCAGATTGACCCACAACACCTTTGAAAGTTTCACAAATCAATCAACCTGTTGTACCACTCTACAGGCTTTTCTCTCAGATGCACAAAATCATTAGAAAAAGCCACAAGATCACCTCTATTCCATAGTACATGCACATATCCTCCACTCTGTACTTCCCGCAAAGGGAAAGCCTTGACACTCATTACCGTTTACCCCAAAGGAGGAGGTTCTCCTGTTGTTCTTTTAGAACCCTTTCTTTTTCCCATCGTTCTTCCCATTTGTCTAAAGTGCTCCAAATCTGAAAGTTTAAAATAAATTCTTGAATTTGGTTCCTCAATCCTGGTAATCTCAGATTTGTTAAATCCTGATCGCTCAATGCAAGTATATGATTGTTTTGTAAAGCCTTTGTTCATTCTATATCAACATCATATCTCTGAGCCAATTCAGATCATTTCTCATGGGCCTGTCTCGCTCTCCTAGTGACATATTTACTCATGAACAACAATCCATTCTGTTGGCAGGTATCTATTCGATTAAGCTCCAAACTCTTGAGGTATTATTTCATCCAAATCTGTTTTCATATTTTAACCACATCTATTAAATATACCTTCACAGCTGATTTAATCGTTCCCTAACAAATGTCTGCACTCCGATTTCCATTTGAATCATTATTATTCTTCTCCTTCAACCATAGCTCTAAATCCTGGACATCAAATAGATGTTGGACATCAGAAGTTCTTTTTTGAGTTGTGCTGTCTTGGGGCATACAATTTCATACATTTGGGAGAGTTTCCCATACAGTGGAATCCGTACCTGACAGTCCTGGAAAAGACCTTATAGGTCTGAATCCATTCTGTATTACAGAAGGATCCAATCTCACTTCACAAGGTGAGCTCACATTCATTGGAACCAGCACAAATAATTTTATTCTCTGGTTATCTGCTCCTCCTTCTGGTACCTTCGCTTCTGTAGAAGCAGGTGCTCTCTGACTCTCATTCACTGCAGGACTAGGATCGCACATAGGACTTTAGTTCCAATAGGAGACGATACTGTAAGAGCATCTGGGCGTTTCAAAGCCAGGTTAGTGCTATAATTTCCCAAATAACCTGGGACACAAACTCCCATATTCCCTCCTGCTGTAGTGTGTGCCTTGTTGATATAACCCCTACAACACCAGGACTGGAAGCAATCGGTGCTGAAGCACTTCCAGAACTACCAGTGACACTATTATTTCTCCCACTTCCCATGTACGTTTAACTATATGGGGGTGGACGTTCAGATAGCAGTAAATCCAAAAGGCTATCACTTGCATCCTGTCACTGTCCGCATTTCCCTCTCCCTCTCCCTCTCCCTCCTTTTTCTTTTCTTTTCTTCTCTCAGCAGGATTTCCCTCACTTGTTATGGCAGGGTTTAATCTTGCTCCCTCAATCATGTCTACTCTCCACCTCTTCTGTTAGTCATCCCATCTCGCTTCTGCAAATGCACGCATTGCTTTCTTCATCCTCCCTTTATATATGTCTCTCTGTTTTACATGCACTGCATGTTCCATGCAATAAGCTCTTCAAACTGTAGGTCTAGGTAAAGGTTTCATTACAAACAATATCCCTCTCAAATTGAAAGTACTGTAGCATGGGAACATTTTAATGCACCTTCTTTCTCTGTGATGCTGTGCCAATTCTTAAGACATATAATATTATGGTGCCCTACTTTGGTCATCATATAATGTGCTGGTGTGTCTTCCGATGGCTCTTCCTTGCCAATTCTGGGAGGCACACCTACATCTCCTCATATCATATTTCTTATTGCTCTAAAACATCTCATTTTTCAACCTTTTATTTCAACAATTTCAATTCAATCCAAACTAGGCAATTGTCAAGTTCTGTGGCAATACAATCACCAATAACAGCTTAGTATCCAAGAGACAATTTCAACTAATTGCAGGGCTACGTTACACCAACCGAACTATGCCAGCACGGCACACTCTGACGTCACTCTCACTCCTCACAGCAGTTCACCCTTCTTCAATCTTTCCAAAATTCTCGCTCTTGTGGACTTCTATTTATACTAAAACATTAACTAACAAATGTCTACTCAGCCAAAAGAATTGATAGAATCACTCGCCCAAAGAACACACGTTCACAAATGAAACCTCAAACAGAGGGTAATCCCTTAAATCAGTATAGTTTCCCTTCTGCGCAAAAGTTGCCCATACTAATTTCAGCTCTGTCTTGCATCTGAAAGTTCCCAATCTCAATCTGGCCATCAACGACGTCTCACGACAAAATCTACAAAGCTTTAACAGACAATTACAACACAATGTCTTCTGCACCTAATATATATACCGGGTTCTTAGGTCACGTCTGACCCAATAACAATTTCAACAACTTCTTCAACTTCAACAACTGAACACCTCATTCACACTTCTCTCAAAACATCTCCTCCAGACATCACATAATCAGTATTGTGCAGCATGCTAAGCATAATTTTCATACACACATCCCTACTGATACTCACTCCTCCGTCGTCGCTGTTTAAATGCATGCAACTGTAACTCCATCTATTCTCCACAACTCAATCCTGGATTCTGGACTATGGCCACTGGGGTTGTGGTCTAGATTATTCTAGGTTAGATTCTAACTCCCTTTACTTTGAGAGCTATCCATCCAATAATGCTACCTGCTGTTGGAGCTTGGGCCTAGTCAAACATTTATCTCCAGACGGGCGACCTTTCTAGCAGCATGAGAGGTAAAGGGAGAAAACTATCACTTGTTAACATCTAATTTTAATGCAACCAATGAGGCTACACAATAATCCACTCGACAACTTAATCTGAGTTTAGTAGGGTTAAATTATAAATTTAGAAATGACTCAATGTAGACCAATTTCAACATGATCATATGAAAGTATAGAAAGACCAGGATAAGACCAAATCTCCTGAAGAGATTTACCCTATATTATACAAAGCAGAGGACTAACTCTATGACGATGATTATGATGATCAGGAAAATTAATTAAGTATTACATTTCAGCTGATGATTCTCCTTAATAAGCAAGTGCCAGATATCGTTCCCAAAATTTTCTTAAGAGGGCAACCCTAAACTAAGAAGCATTCAGTGAGGGTGAAATCAGAAAGGTGTCAGCTGTCGTAGTCTTCAGTAGAAGGCACTCCAAACATGGGTCAAGTATCATTAAGCCACACAAGCAGAAGCATGCTCCCTGTGAAAAGATGACTCTTATGTCCCTCACTTAGTTCAGCATAAATATTCAATTGCTGTCAGAGTAAACAATCCCTCATGATCTTTGCCGGTGAATTTCCATAGCTCTGGTACAACTGGATACTTTCACTAATTTCCTACATTGATAAGTTGCAACTTTGCTCATCCTTGGTCATTTCTCTCCTTTCCCATGAGAACTCGCCTCCTTGCTTGTCACATCACTTCTCCTTTCCAACTTCGTGCCTCATTTATATGTTTTTGACTGTAGGGCAGCGCAGCAGACCTTCCTGCAGCGCTGCCCTACGGCAAAAGAAAAGGGTTGGAATGCTCCGTATCTATTAGATACGGTGCATTCCTGTCCTTTTCCACTGCTTTGGCGCACAATGGGCTGCTGTGCGCCAATGCAGGCACCTTTGCACCATGGTGCAAGGGTGCTTGCATTGCGGGGATTGTTCTTTTTGTGCAGGGAGGGAAACCTTCCTGCACAAAAACAATCACAAGAGGCTTTTTCCTGTTTCTATGTGTGCTGCAGAACGCAGCACACATAGAAAGAGGAAAAACGAGGAGAAATAAAGATATTTCTCCTTGTTGTGCCTCCCCTGCAGTCATTACATCGCACTACATTTACAACCCAGTCATTACATCGCAACATCCTTTACAACACATGTCACTACAATGCACGCATTACATTGCATGTCACCACAACGCATGTCATTACAACGCATGTAATTACAACAAAACATTACATTGCATGTCATTACAACATATTCCATTACAACGCAAAGTACCCCTACACTATCCAACACCTACCCTACTTGCACCCACTTGAGTTAGAATAGTCATTTTTACCCCTACACTATCCAACACATCAGTCAGGAATCAGGATGAGGCCGGTACATGATCATGGTTGGCTGGCACCCTGAACACAACCCGACTCTTAGGTTGATAGCCCAACAGGGAGGACCGCTACGAAACAATTCCTCTTAAAATCTGTTCATGGAACATCAACGGCCTAACAAGCAAACTTGAGGACAACGCCACAGTTTTCTATTTTCGGGGTTTTGATATACTGTTATTCAGGAGACATGGCTCACTGCACCGCAGCACCTAGAAGGCTTCAATATTCATCAGATTCCAGCTCACAAACTGAATCGTCCAGGAAGAGGGAGCGGCGGCCTTGCAGTCTACATATCAACAAAAAATGCAGTCACCTCCTGGGACCTTTCGGGCTCATAACACTGTCTCCAGTGTGTGGGAATTTCTCACACTTCGAGTAAAGGCCAAAGTTCGAGGCTAATCTTAATGAACGCTTACGTCCGTCCAAATACAGCATCAAGGAAATCCTTTGTAGAAGAAGCCACAGCGTCAGTAGTGAGAGTGCAAACAGGTCCTCAAAATCCAGAAATTTTACTTCCTGGCGACTTTAACATGTGGTTAATGTCAGACCTTCAAAAAAAATGAGGTCACCAAATCACACGACAGCATCTGGGTGATTCCACCGCAGGACCGGCCTGGATGGCACAAGGACGACCCACATGGAAGTTCTCCACAAGGCAACCTTGAAAATCTGGGCCTTAGAGCCTTAAACAGGCGTTTTTCCTCAGACAAGCCTCCTCGTTTTTCCTATTTATCGAAAAAAGGCACTTCATTAATTGACTACACCTTTGTCAGCCTTTCATTGCTCCATCAAATAGCAGGTTATTGTCTTGGAAATAGAACAGAAAGTGACCACTGTCCCCTGTCCACTGTCCCCAAGAAATTATGCTGAGGACCTGTCTCACGCAACATGAAGAAGAAAGGGCTTTGCCATCTGAGTGCTTTACAATCAACCTCAAACGAATTAAATGCTCCTTCAAGAATCTTCAACAAGTATCAACAGAGGCAAAACAAATATTCGAGCGCCAAAGTAGGAGCCCGGATAACACAATCCCCAACTGGTCAACATTTGCAACTGAACTCATTGACAGATACGCGGAACCAATAAAGTATACAATCCAAACTGGTCAAAAGTACACGCCCCGCTCGAATCCAGAGATACAATCAGCAACAAGATCCATGAATCGGTCATGGCGGGCTTTAAAACTGATCCAATGGATCCCATAAAAATAATAAAATTGAGAGAGGCCCGCAGCCATCTTAATAAAGCTAAACGTGTGCTACGCATAAGCCAATGGAACTCGTTCTGGGCCAAACTGCAGCATGACATTAAAACAAACAACTCTGCCAGGTTTTGGCGTACAATCAATAGCGTATCCGGGCGCGCATCTAAAGTTGCCTCCTCGAGCATACTGGAGACAGAGTGGGTCGATGTCCTCCATTCTCACTTCAACGATCGGGAAGCGTATATTACCCACCTAAGTCTCCCTTCCGCGGACAAAGTGGCAAAAAAAGAGAGTGACCGGGCATTTGTTTTGAACACTGCAAACTCTCTAACGAAGGAATGGCCCTATGTTGATCACAAAACGGCACTAACTAAAGAGTGTCTTTCGACTCAAAGTAGCGATAATCCTACAACAGTCTAGAAGGCTGAAATAGAAAAATTATAAAAAAGGGACGGAAGGATGAGGCTCCTGGTCCAGGTGGAATTCCTCAAGCTCTGTTCAAGGAGGACCTTTTGGGTTGCGAAATTAAGCACCCTATTTAATTCAAGCCTGCAAAACAACACCATACCGCCCTCCTGGCGTGGATCAATCCTCTGATCGACCGATCTTCAAAGGAGGGGATAAAAAATCCCTAAGGGAATTATCGCCTCATCGCACTCATCGACAATGAAGCAAAGTATTTTGCGGGAGTGTTGCTCAACTCACTTAGGGCATGGGCGGATGACAACTCTATAATTCCTCTGAATCAAACAGGCTTTACAATAAACACCGGCACCTCAGTCAATCCTATGACCCTCTCCTACCTGATTGACCAAGCGAAGTTCTGTTCTTGCCCACTCTACATGGGATTCATTGACTTCCAAGCGGCCTTCGACAACGTTAACAGAGGTAAGCTCTGGCAGAAGTTGTCCAGACTCAATATTCCTGCAGACCTCCTAAGAGCCATACAACTTCTACACCAGGACACATGGGTCAGGATTAAGATCGGGGACGGCTCAAGATTGTCCTGCCCTATTCCGACGAAAAAAAGCCTTAAACAGGGTGGTGTCTTGGCCCCGACACTCTTTAATCTATTTTCTAGCCGACCTTCCTGAAGCCCTCAATAAGGTCAATTCCCACGCTCTTAAACTATCCGGTATGTCGTTGACAAACCTACTATATGCTGATGATGTGGTTCTGCTAAGCAAAACAAAGATCGGAATGCAAAGGCTCCTGGACGCTAACTCTGAATACTCAAATAATTACGAGCTTCGCATTAACAACAGGAAGACGAAAATCCTAGCAGTTCATCCACGGAAAGCTAAGAAACTGTCTTGGACCTTGAATAAAGAAAGCATCGTCGAATCAAATTGCCAGAGGTACCTTGGAGTTATTTTTAACAATAATGACAAATATAAATCCCACCTAGAAGAACAAAAAAGGAAGGGTGCAGCACTTCCTTTTGCAATTGGATTAATTTAAAAGAAACTACAAGGCCCAACTCTCGCACCTACAATACAGGTCGCTCAGGCAAAAATCATTCCTACCCTAACCTATGGTAGTGAAGCTCTAAAAGGATTGGACAGCGGCCAACTGGACACAATCATTACCAAGATCTACAGATAAGTTTCAAATTACCAACCCATACATCACCGGCACAAATTAGGTTGGAACTAGGCATCTGCAATCAGCCACTGGCGAGAGCCATGTATTTTCTTGTGTGCTGTCACAAACTGAGGTTATCAAAGGAGGGAAGTCTAGGGCACCATCTGTGGGCCAGTATTGACAATAATTCATGGCGAGCAGGACACGACTACTGGTCAAAAGGACTAACAACCCTATGCCTAAATGACCTCTGGAACTTGCACGCTAGTCAGAAGGAATTCAAAAGGCTAGCAAAAATAAGTACCAAACAACTATCAATAGTGGAAGATAAAGCTACCCTTGCAAAAAGAAGTCATGGGTGGTTGACCCTTCAATCCTACGCCTTGTTAATCCCACAGCCGTACCTTACCATATCTTTCAGTGCACGAATGAAACTACGTTTTTTTAAATTGAGACTGGGAGTTATCAACCTGTTGGTTCATTGGCCAAAATGGAAAAGAGAGCACAGATGAGATCTATGCCGACTTTGTGGGAATCACAAAGAAGACATTATACACATCATCTGTCTGTGCCCAAAACTGCTGACAGAGAGACGGGGCCTACTCAAGCATCATTGGAATATAAAAATGATCAGAAGCTGTAGAGCAGCAGTTCTGGCCTGCTTTGATCCTAGGAACATTAAACTAAACTGTGCACTAGTAAGATTTATGGAGCGCGCTGCAAAAAAACTCTGTGAGGTGCCCATAGTTTGCGATTCTCCATCGGCATAACGTTTTGTCAAGCTTCACCTGTTATTGCTACCCCTACTGGTTTTTATGTACATGACATTTTAAATGTAGTTTTGAAATCTTTTTTTTAAAAGTTTTGCATTTGCAATGGTTTTTTTAAATCACGCAATAAATAAATAAAATTAAAGAAAAAAACTAAAAAAAAAACCTATCCAACACTTACCCTACTGTTGCACTCACTGGAGTTGGAATAATAACTTTACCCCTACACTAACCAACAAAATGCAATGTAATGGTATGCATTGTAATGGTATGCATTGTAATGGTATGCATTGTAATGGTATAATGTGATTTAATGGAATGCGTTGTAAATGTAGTTTAAAAAAATTAGTTGTAATGGCAGGCGATGTAAAATGATGCGTTGTAAAGGATGTTGAGTTGTAAAAACTGCGTTGTAAAGGCATGCATTGTAAATGTGTGCATTGTAATGTCATACATTCATCATGTCACATTAATATGTAAGTGTCACATAAACCTTTATTAATCATGTTCTATACACGAGTATGTCATGTGGAATACTTTAAATATGCAATACTCCACTCCCTTTAGGAGTAGTAACGTTAATTACACAGAATATATTAGTGTACTGACTATGCATGTACATGATTCACTCCTACGATCTCTCAGATGGGATCAAGATTACACTTCTCCACCAAGAAGGAAAACATCAGCTTCTCATCCTGTTCACAGGAGGGGAAATGTGAGATCAATTTTATTTGATTTGGTTGAAATCTAAGAACCACCTCGGGATGGGAACCTTGGATTCTGCCGAATGGTTTAGCGCAGCAGAAAGGGGAATTTTTCATGCTAGATGCTCATTAAGGTTAAATCGATTTCCTAGAAAGCAGTATCCTGAGAATATCTTGGCAGGTCGGCAGAACCTGGTGGAGGTGAACCGTAGCAGAACAAGACAGGCCTGGGGGAAACTGATAATATTTCCTGATAAAGTGTCGACTCCGACGAGCCTTTGGTGCTGTGACGAGTCAGCCATGAACAGTGGTGAAGCAAGGGAGCCCCTGGCATAAGCGCCAACATTTTAGAAGAGGGAAGTGGGAGATTTTAGAAAAATAGCAGGGAGAATTTATTTTTCTCCATTATCTTCTATTGAGTCCTGAATCTGCTCTGTTGGCATGAATGGGACTTGCAAGTGTGCTGCGGCAGGATCGAATAACTGAAATGCAAACATAAGCATTTTCCCTACCTGTCAGGAGTACAAAGAGCGCGATATGGCAAGCAGAGAGCGCGTGACAAACACGTTATGCAGTGGACTGCAGGAGCAGGTTAATGGCAGTGCATACTCCGAATCACACCAGTCTCTGTTGGCTGAAGCCCGCAGAAGAACTGGGGTTTTACATGCAGGAATCAAGAGGTGGCAGACTAGCCTTGAAATCAGTAGTCTCCCGTCTGAACCGGGAGGATTGACATGTATGCATTGGTAAAACTAAACTTGGTAGAGGTGTTTCCCAAACTGAGAAAAGAACCACACTATCACTTATTGATTTATTTGGAAAAAGTCAAATGTGCTTCTAATATGCTCTTGATACCTTTAATTGAGGCGGAGTGCTACATAGACCACTGTCACCCACTGCCAAGAGTGACTATTACCAATCCAATAGGTTGGTATGTCAAAAACGTATACAATGGGGTCAAGGAGAGCACAATCCTAGGCATTGGCACTAACAATGCAATCATTGAAAATTGCCCCGCAGCCCCCAAGTACGAGGACACAGTCACAAACTGGGTCTAGTGGGCCCCTCGGGCCTATGAGTCCTGGTGGAACTGCATTGATAGCTAAACCCGTGGCCACACGTCAGGTGTGCACCCAAAATTCTGCCCCCAGGGAAGCCCTACCGATCACTTCAGAGGGGCAGTGGAAATGTGGCTGCCTGCCAGGTGTAGTTCTGGCCACTATGCCACAGTAAACAGTGTGACCACCACCGATGGTTTGTGGGTGCCACAGACAGGGCGTGTCAACCTCCACACCCCCTCCAAAATAAAGCACATTTCCTTTCCCCCACCCTTTGCGCCCTTGATGCACATTCTGTTTGCAGTGTTGTCTGAATTTTGATACACTATTTGAGTGTTTTATTTGTTTCAATAAACATAACTAACAAATATGTGAATGGATGCGTCATGAATAGGGAACAACGGTGCGGCGCGGAAGTGGGTGCTTTTCAATTTCAGAACGCATTTACTGAAAAGGTGTAAAACGTCTGGCTGGTAAAAAGCGGAATATTTCTAACGGTTTCGGGCTAAAAATACACGTTTCCTTTTTATGGGTGGATCACAAAGGTAGGGCGTGAAACCGCCCAAGTCTGGGATAATTAGGAGCAGGTTTTGCCGCTCAGCCACTGGCATGGAATAATAGTCCTTCGTGTACGGCAGGAGGGGACATGTTCCTGTGAATGCCGGTGACTCAGCCCGGCTTTCACTGCCTTCTCAAAAGGCCCTTTCTGTGGAGAGCGTCTGCTTCCAATTTGATCAGACACCCTGGTAAGCGCGCGGGGCTCGAGCGGCAGCAGATGTTTGCATGACGTCATCAAAGCCGCATTACATAAGACCATTTCTCCTGCCTTTGATAGGGCTGAGATTTTGATCAATACCTTATCACTATCGATCTAAAACCCCGATCTGGTCGACTGAATCTTTATTGCCTGTCATTGAGAAATAAAGTGCATCTTTACCAAGTTAGTTCCCCCAGTAAAGGACTCTGCTTCAAAGGATCACAAACAACTTCTAGCTTTCAAAGGTTTATTATAAGTTGTAAGTACAAGCATCTCAAGATGAGATTCACCAAATACACGGGCCCAACTACATACACGTGTTCTCTGAAAGCCCTCAGACGAACAACGGAAACTATCAATACCAGTTCTAAAAACAATAGTGCCGTTAGCATAGACACGTATTGAAATCTATCGCTCATTACAGGCGGAAAGAAATTACAGGTTAGGCTTTCCCTACCCTGCACTAGATGGTATCCCTACTTAACCAAGTCCCAACCTATCAAAGGTGTCAGCAGTGAATGACTCCCAAAGGAAGCCACCCACTCTCGAACTCTTGATGAAAACCTATAGTTCTCCAGTCATGACCCCTCTCTGCCTACCCATCCGCTCTCTAAAGGGTCCTCAGGCGTCTGCTCTAACTCCACCCAGGGGTGCTGTCCCTAATACAAAATCACAACAACATTTAGGACGCCCCTCGTGAGACGCCCCTCACGTGGTGTAGCTTCTGGCTGTTTCCATGATGAGGCCTTGCGGTTAGAGTCGACCTTGCTTTTCAGACGCTTCTCCGGCCCGCTGATACCCCCTAAACATTCCGGAACCCTCCTACATGTCTGGTCCATTTCAAGAACAGGCTTCTATTCACATTTAATAATTGAATACCCCCTTTTCTCTTCCAGACAGACATTTGGAGCCAAGTCCCAAATCTTATGGTTTTCCACCTGCGTCACAACATTCCCCTTTCCAGACTAATACGTGTAAATCAACATTTAAAGCTTTCCAGCCCTACAACAGTTTTATAATATTCGACTTCTTCTTTAATTGTTAGCATGTTAATACTCTTATTCTACTGATTAAGTAAACACATCTGTAAATCAAAAACCTACTCATTAATTCTAAACATTAGTGCAATCCACATTGTATATTTCAGTCGCCTTCCCCCTCCCGCCTTGCTCAGGCCCTGAGGCCTACCACGTTCTACGTTTCCGTATGCCATCTTGCATTTGACAACTGCACAACATAGATTCAAGAATATTCACGTTGAATAAAATCACATAGTATCACATTTTGTGAATTAATAAAAGAACTCACATCTATATAATATAGTCCTTCTGAATAATATAATGTAATCATAACATGAGTGCGGTCCAAGAAATGAAAGGTATACCAGTCTGATTCCTTCTGTCATGGCCATGCATGAGGCCTGTCTCTTTCTGTGCTCACAGCACGCCATCTTCCTATTAGCAGCTACATTTAACATGGACCATGATTAATCACATCTAATAAAGTTATACATTGCACTCATGTCTTCATTAGTTCCACTTCTATATGCATTCTCTAAGTTAACTACATAATTTCAGAATATAGATGTAGTTACTATCAGCACTCATGGCATTTCTCTTCATGGTTTGTGCTTACTACGTGTAAGTGTGATGCATTTCTACATTTTGGTTAGTTTGCGCTCTCTCAGTTCCCCCCTTTGATGACCTCTCGGGGTCATCATCAACATTTAAACTGCAGTGATTGCTAGCATAACTCGTTTCTGAGTTTCCAACGCCCTCAGACTTCGGTACTGACTATCTTGTATGGCAGCCAATCTCTGCAGCTGTTTACTCCGAGCTCTCTCTGACCTTCTTGATCTGTACCATTTGAATACCCTCACCAATCCCCACAACACAATCCCACAGATCAATATTATGATGATAGGTTTCAGTATTTTCCACACAAAGCTTTTGCCTAAGGTGGTGAGCCAACCTCCTGCGTCACTTATCCCCTGGCCCACCTTTTCCCAGACATTTTCTCTGCTCAAGTCTTCGATCTCCTTGTGAATATCAGTTATGTTCCTAATAACCTTTTCAAGGGGCTTTGAATTGTCTGGAATGTAGGTGCAACATTCCTGGACCTTCAAAGCCTTACAGACTCCGCCCTCCTTTGCTAATAGGACATCTAAGGCAAGACGGTTCTGAAGAACCATAGCCCTTATCGATTGCATCTCTCCTTCTACCAGCATTAAGGACTGAGCAGTACTGGCAGACAACCTGTCTACGACTGTTGCGAGCCGTCTAATTTTAACATCATTAAGAGCTAATCCCAGCAGTGGGAACACAGCTCCAAAGACATCTCCAACCATTTCTGCACTCACATCTCTCCTACCTCTCGATGATGTCTTGCCCTCAATGATCTCTAAGTCTTGGGCATGATATATTTTAGGGAAGATAATTGCCAAGTAACATGAGCCATACCAATTATCAGGTAGCTTCACGTAGGCATTTCTTCCACATACGAAATATACATTTGGAATCGCTTGCATTCCCTTCAGGAAGTCCTTGGTGTAGTACTCCAAATTGAAAGCATGTTCACAGCTAACTTCTCCCACGTATACATTTTCATAATACGTTTTGGCTCTATGGAGACATAACTTTCCTCTCTTCGTTCTATCTAAAGCTATTGGACCACTACTACCCTTTCTTTTGTGTGCCTTTTCTTCTTCGGTCCAATCCGTTTTCCATTGTCCTGATTTTTTCAAAATCTTTTGTCTCCTATTCCGATCATCCACCTGCCCTATGAACTTCTTCTCGACCTCTGACACCTTACATGTCAGGTTATTTCTGCGGGCATGTGAAGTGTCTAATGTAATCCAAGGAATGAAGAACTTGGCCAATCTGTCTTCACTCTTCCAGTAGTCCCATTTGTTCATTTGCTTATAATTTGGGACTTCTGGTAACACTGAGTCATAATTGGAGAAATAGTATTCAAAACTATCTCTCCCATAAAATATACTAAGCAATAAGCTACATGTAATGCCATATGTCAGCGGGAGGTGATGATAACGAATGCCTTCATCCACAGATGCCGGCAACTGCATGCAGACATAGCAGTCCTTGACCTCCATGGCATCTACATATTCATACAGTAATTTTGCATAAGCATTTGACCTAAAGTCACCTTGGGACTCATCTACATGTAACCTGCGGGCTTCTGCAGCTAATAACGCTTTCTTGTGTGTGTTTTCCCCTTTCTCACCAGCGATGGTGGGTGTAAGCGCTTCTGCAGATGCCACATCAGTTACCTTTGCCTCCTCCTCACGTCCCTTTACATAAGAGACTGTTACCACTAAAGCTATTAGTATTATCACTCCTACTATTAGTGTACCTATTATACATTTCGCTCTGCGGTTCTGGGTACCGGCCTCCATTTTGTCAGATAGTGTGGTTCTCTCTCAACTCTTCACAAAGTTCCTTTCCTTTTTTTCCTTTACAGTCCTTTTTTTTTTTCTCCTTTTGTCCTTAGAACCACACAACTGGAAGCTGACAACCTTCTCCGCAAAGTTCTTTACAGTTTAATATAGACAACCCTAGCCCTTCTCCACCAACTCAGGGAAAGTCCCTTTGATTCTCTGCTTCCTGGGCGCTAGGTAATCTTCTTTTCTTCTCGTTTATTTACAAAGTCTTTTAAGCATCCACTATCAGGCGCTCGCCTGCAGCTTCGACAGCAAAGTTCAATATTTCCAGACGAAGGTTGTGCTCTTCTGCAGCTGATATCTTTGAACCAAAATCAGGGAATTGTAATTCTGTGAGAAACATGTCCTTTATCTTGCTGAGGCGGGGAGGACGGGGGAGCATAAATGTCAGTGACCCTTCTTGTTCTACACCGGGCACTAACAATCTTATCTCCACTGTCACGATGGGCTCAGAACTGGACACCACCACCGCTCTGATCCTCCCTGTCACTGGTTTCGAAGCCATCTGTCGCCAGATATGTCCACTCAGGGGTGGAGTATCTCCTGTTAGGCACACGCACTCTTCTTGACCTCCTCAACTCCGGTGCTTCAGCGCCCTGAGCACCTTCTTCGGGGTCTGAGTCTTCTGATATCGGAGGAAGGGTTCTCTCCGGAGTTGACCTTAGGCTAGAGCTCCTTCTTTGCGGCCAATCAGCTTCTCCACGTACCCTTCTACTCCGTCTTCTTCTTATTCTTTCACGCTCCCTGCCAGACCTGTCAGCGTCTGACTCGTACTCCCAGCTACCTTCTCCTTCAGTAGCGTCGTCTGTCTCGCTGTTGTACTGACCGTCCTCTGCTTGGTCAGATTCGTTCCCTGCTTCCGCTGGCACCTCTACAGCTTGGCTAGCCCCCTCTGTGGCTTCTCGGTCCGCGGCTGGACGTCTATCCGAGAGAGGAGCTGTTTCTTCCAGAGGTGCTGGAACTCTCCGTGTGTGCGACGCGTGGATCCAGTTGGGCAGGCCTCCCACTTTCACGGCTGTGTTTGTGGTCAGGATGATCTGGAAGGGCCCACGCCAACGAACATCCAAGCAGCTGCTTCTCACGTGTTTCTTCACCAGGACCCAGTCCCCAGGGAGCAAGTCATGACAAGGGTCCTGGCACGATGGTACCTCGGCAGCCTGCACCTGAAGGGACACAGAATGAATGGCGTCAGACAGCCCCTTACAATAGTCCAGGATCATATCATCTGTGATGCTAATCAATGCAGCAGTTGGGACAGAAGGTAACCTCATTGCTCTTCCCATCAGTACCTCATGAGGAGACAAACCAGTTCTCCTATCCGGGGTACTACGGAGGCTCATAAGGACCAATGGCAACGCATCAGGCCAACTCAAGGATGTTGATGAACACACCTTCGCAATCCTGGCCTTGATGGTGCCATTTATTTGTTCCACAATTCCTGAAGCCTCTGGTCGATAACTGCAATGCAGCTTTTGATCGATATTTAAAGCTGCGCAAATCATTTTCACAAGCGAGCTGTTGAAATGCGTTCCCCTATCCGATTCCAAAGAGGCCGGCACCCCGAAGCGCGGGATAAGCTCCCTGAGCAATATCTTAGCTACTGTGAGGGTGTCGCACCTGCGTGTAGGATATGCCTCAACCCATCTAGAGAAAACGCAAACAACCACCAGGATATAACGGAGGCGGCTGCACCTTGGCATTTCGATGAAATCTATCTGCATTCGATTAAATGGACCTCCTGACCTCCCTATGTGGCTCAGTGCGACCGGTGTCTTTTTCCCTACATTCAACTGCTGGCACGTCACACAGCGCTGGCACACTGCTTCGGCTGCTACTCTAAACTTGGGGTTGTACCAGGTCTGTCTAAACACTCTCAGCATAGCATCTCTTCCTAAGTGGACAGGACCATGTAATTGTCGGGCCATTGGGCTCACCATCTCATTGGGCAACACTGCTCTGCCATCTGCTGAAACCCAGAAATGGGCCTCACCCACCACACATCCTGCCTTATGCCATGTTTCTTTTTCACAGTCAGGAGCATTTTCTTGCATTTCCTTCAGTTCGTCCCAAGTATCAACAGTTTCCAATATCATAGCTAATTCAGTCCTTACATTTATTCCACCCACCTCCACCTCTGTGAAAGAGTATCCTGTCTCCGCGCAATACCGTGCGACTTCGTCGGCATATCTATTGCCCTGTGACACGAAGTCCATATTTCTGGTATGCGCGGTGCATTTCACAACTGCGATACCTGCTGGACATTGCAATGCCTCTAACAACAGGCGCACAAACTCTCCATTGCGAATGGGAGAGCCTGAAGAAGTCATGAAACCTCTTTGAGACCACAACTGCCCGTAATCATGAACTACCCCGTAACCATATTGACTGTCAGTGTATATGGTGACTCGGATTTGATTGCTTGCCAGGCAAGCACGCGTCAGGGCAATAATCTCGGCCACCTGAGCGGAGTGTACTCCTTCCAGGCATCCAGCTTCCACTACTCCAGTAATTGTACAAACAGCATAAGCTGCTCTTAACTGCCCAACTTCGTCTCTTACACATGAGCCATCGACAAAGAAAATTTCATCTGGGTCGGTCAGTGGCTCATCTACGATGTCGGGTCTTGGTTTGGTGCATAGTTCAGTCACATCGAGGCAGTCATGGTCTGTACATTCTTCATCATCTTCGATATCATTTGGAAGTGGCATTAAAGTAGCAGGATTTAAAACAGAGCATCTCCTGAGGGTCACATTCTCTGCAGCCAGAATGACTTGTTCATAGCGCGTGAGCCTGCTATTCGTCAGATGCTGAGTTTTAGTCCTGGTCATCAACAATTCCACAGAATGGGGCACATGTACCTCTAACGGGTGCCCCATCACTATATTTTCACATCTCTCAATGCTGACACCTGTTGCGGCAACGGATTTGAGACATCCGGGCAACGCTGCGGCTACTGGGTCTAAAGTAGCCGAGAAGTAAGCGACTGGTCTACGGGCATTCCCATGGATTTGGACTAACACGGACAACGCGCATCCCTCTCTCTCACAGCAGTAGAGCAAGAATGGTTTATCGTAATCCGGCATTCCCAGAGCCGGAGCACGACACAAGTCCTCTCTCAGCTGCAGGAACGCCATCAAACAGTCTTTGTCCCATGGTACCGGATCACTCACCTCCTTGTGCGTCAGTTTTTGTAAGGGCTTTGCTTTCAGTGAAAAGTTTGCGATCCACTGTCGACAATATCCCACCATTCCTAGAAACATCCTGACTTCTCTCTGCGTTTTAGGTGCACTCATCTTCATGATGGCCTCTATCCTGTCTGGTGACACCTTCCGTTTCCCTTTCTCAATTCTGTGTCCCAAGTACTGCACCTCTGTCAGGCAGTACTGCAATTTTCCCGGGGACACCTTATGCCCATTTTCGGCTAGATGGTTTAACAAAGCAATAGAGTCCACCCTGCAAGCTTCCTCCGTTTCTGACGCCACAAGGAGGTCGTCTATGTACTGGACCAGAACTGACCTCTGGGGCAGTACTAGACTTTCAAGATTTCTCTTCAGGAGCTGGTTGAAGATCGATGGGCTCTCTGTATACCCCTGAGGAATACGACACCATGTTAGGACGCGACCCTCTAATTTAAATGCGAAAAGAAAATGGCTTTCTTCGTCCAAAGGGATCGAAAAGAAAGCCTGGCAAAGATCAATTACAGTGAACCATTCCGCTTGGAACGGTATCTGGAACAGTATCACTGATGGATTCGGTACCACTGGACAACACGAAACGACTATGTTATTAATCTTTCTAAGGTCCTGCACTATCCGAAATTTCCCATTAGGTTTCTGCAGACCCATAATCGGGGAGTTACATGGACTACCCACGATTTCCTTCAGTATTCCCTGCTTAATCATGGACTCAATCACGGGTTGTATACCTGCGATCGTTTCTGGTGTCAATTTATACTGAGGTGTTCTTGGGAACTCAGCATGAGGTTTCACTACAATTTTCACTGGGTCTACTCCTTTCACCAACCCAATCTCTTCCCCAGTGAAATCCCAGACTTCCGGAGCAACGGTCTCTCTCAGATCCCAGGGTAGCTCGTCTATTGTCAAAGTGGGGTATAGTTCCACACATATTCTGGAATTGGCGACTTTAAAGTCGGCATCATCATCATTAGTCAATACTTCCACGCCCTGTGGTGTGCAATATATGGTGCAATTTAACTTGCACAAAAGGTCTCTTCCTAGCAGACATACAGGACTAGAATCGCAAACCACAAACTGGTGCTCCTCACTGTACTTCCCTATTTTCACCTGTACGGGCTCAGTCAAAGGACTGGTCATCCTTTTATTAGCGACCCCCACCACTTGTATGGTCTCCCCAGACATGGGCAGGCCTGGAACTGCGGCTGACCTGATCGTGGATCGAGTGGCCCCTGTGTCCACTAGAAATGTCGTGGGGAACCCTGCCACCTCGGCCTCAACATAGGGTCCTCTTTGGTCTACCTCCAGAGCTGCCCCGAGGATGCAGTCATCTCTTTCCACTCTCTGTCCAGTTAGTGGGTCCACATAATAGCATTCCTCTCCTCCTACAAACAGAGGCATCTGTCTGTATGTCTTACCCATAGTCCCTACTCTGGGTGCTTGCGGGAACTGGGCTCGGGGAGGAGGCCCCCCTTTGAGCACCTTCCCCTGGTATTGCGTTATCCCTCTTGTAGGCGCACTCTGGGTCTCTTCCTCTTCTACCTCTTGGTCTCCTATCTCAACATTATAGGGACACTCACGTTTCCAATGTCCCACCTCGTTACACTGGTGGCACCTAGTTGTTTTCTTTAAGGTAGTTATATCTATCCTTGGTCTAAAGGTGGAGTTCTCCTCATTGGCCTTGTTCTGGCTGTACTGTTTCTTTCCTCCAGTACCTGTTCCCGGTTGCTGTTGCTGCTGTCCCCCCTTCCCTGCTGCCTGCATCTGTACCACCATCAGTTTCTCCTTTAACTTCTTAGCCTTGGAGTCTATTTCATCACAGCAGTACCTAGCATACCTCAGTATTTCGTCTAGGGGTTTGTTTTGCCAACAAATCAGGTGTTGCTGGATCATTAAACTGATATCCGGTCTCAGGCCTAGGACAAATTTGGACACGAACTGCCCTATGTCCCTCGGGTCCATTACATCCAGACCGCTATACTGTTTAAACGCCTTCAGCAATCTCTCATAGTATTCATGTACTGTCTCTTTGGGTTCCTGTCTGGTTCGGTCAATTTTTACCCAATCTATGTCTTGCATTGGCACTTTCTCTTTCAGCCACGTCATTACTCTTTCGAATTTTGCCATCACACTTTCGGCCGGCCCATTAGTCCTAGCGTCTCTGTCTGGCTCTATGATGGGCCACTCAGCACTAACTTTGCATGCGGTCCACAAATCTCCTGGTACTACTATGTCAAACAGCGTGTTTAAATCTATCCATAGGACCTTTGAGATTTTCACAAATCTCTCAACTTGCTTGTACCACTCCACTGGGTTCTCCCTCAATTTGGGGAAAGAGGTGGTAAAAGCAGCTAAATCCCCCCTACTCCAAGGGACGTGGACGTAGGTCCCATTTGCGACTTCCCTCAAAGGGTATGTCTCTACTCCCTGCTGTCCTCCTGGTGTCATCATAAGTGTGCTTCTCCTGACGGTCCCTCTCTTGGACCACCTCTCTTCCCACTTATCTAGGGCCCTCCATGTCCTTATTCCAGTGATCAGTTCCCTTATGTGTGTTTTCAATCCGATGGTTCGCCTCTCATCTAGGTCTCGGTCTGTGTAATGTAGCCTGTGGTTGCCTTGTAAGGCTTTGGTTCTTGACAGGTCTACCATGTACTTGCCTGCTAGTTCCACTAATTTCTCATGGGTTGCTCTCGCCTTTCGAGTTACGTCCTTTGCTATGAACAGAATTTCATCCTGCTCATACATGTCTATTCTTTCTAAGGGCAGGGTACCATCTACCATGTCATCCAGATCTGACTTTAAGCTGGAGACATCGAGTCTTTTGGCTTTTATTTCTGCTCGCAATAATTCCTTCGAGGGAGGTTGACAGGTGTCTCTCCCATCCCAACTCCGGGCCCTACGTTTGGGTTCTGGAGAGTTGGGGAGTGCTCTCTCTTGTTCCCATCTCTCCAGATCCCATGCTCGGCCATCCGACCTTGGAAGGTGATGGAACACGGGCCTGTTACCCCCCTTCTCACCTTGCCCATTCTCTCCTCTCTTCTCACCGTAAGTTTCTCTACTACTCTCCCTTCGGTCCCCATTCTCCTCCGGCCTCGTATCACTCAGTATCTGATAAGATCCTTCCTGGTTTCCCGTATTCCCTGGGCTGCGCTCATGTCCATCTTCACAAGGACTATGGTGTGGTCCCACGCAACCCCCACTCTGTTCTCTCCTGCCGGGCACACAGTGGATACACTTAAAGCTGTCCCTGTACTCCCGAGCCCTCCTGCCTTCTTCATTATGTATCGGGCGAGACACCCCCCCGTTCTCTGGGCCCCTATTTTCCAGGTCGGCTCCACTCCGGACCCAATGGGTGAATCCCCTACTGTCCTTCTCCCTCCCGTCCCACTCCGGACTGCTCTCTTCAGCCCCGCAGTGAGTCCGGGCCCTGCTGTCCTGACTTTCCCTTTCAGCTTCTGCCGCTATGATGTTCTTTTGAGCCTCGACTGCCTCATCCCATTTCTTCATGTACTCGTTGAACTCTTGAAAAGATTTCCGTCCTGGCCCCCTCATATCCTCTGGCCATCTAGTATCCCCCAGGTCTCCTGTTGTATGTACTGGGGTGCTCCAATCTCTTGGTATCGGCAACTGACTTGGGGAGTTGATCGTATGTTTCCTTCTTACCATCTCTGCTCTTTCTCTGTCCCTTCGTACCCGTTCTTCCCCTCTAACCCTGTCTGGGTCATATACCGACACTATAGGACCTATGGTAACAGGTACCTGTAGTGCATCAGGTAATGCGTAGGATGTGGCACACGCTGTTTCCGGCGCTCTTTGCACCACAAACCTCCCGACCACCTGTTGCACTTGGCTAGGCTGGGACAGTTCTTTCTTTGCAGCGGGATCCCAATCGGAACCGGGAAGCGGCCCATGCTCTCCTGCCTTGCCCCCCCCTTTCTCGGCATCTCCTTCTGCTCTGTTATACGGAGGCGGCCTGTCTGTCAATAATCTGTTTATCAGGCTATCCTCTGTCTCGCTCTCGTCATCCTCCTCTAGGGGGCTTTTATTTCCGGGCATCTCTAACACTGGATACAATTTGTTTACTTCCATGTTATGCGCCCTCCATCTTTTAGCATCCTCATCCCACTTAGCATCCTGTACTGCTCTTACCGAGCGTTTCACTCTTTCCTGTCGTCTGTTCATGTTCTTTTCATGCGCTGCCCTAATCCATGCATTAAGGGCTTCAAACTGTGTTGGTCTAGGCAAGGGTCTCGTAGCGGTCATAACTGCTTTTAGTCTGTGTAGCACCTCTAATCTATACGTCCCGTACTTCGGGAACGTGAGTTCCTCATTTCCATCTGTCATCTTACTCCACTCTGAAATCCACAGAATCGTGTGCAGCCCAACATTTACCCCCATGTAATGAGCTGGCGTACCCTCCGGCGGGGCTTCTTCCCCCTCGTACGATCCCCTACGTTCTCTTTTAAACAGCGCTTTTAACCATTTAAAACACTTCATAATTATGCGCAAGATTTCCAGCTTGAATACTCTGTTTACTTCCTGATGACAATTCACCAATCCTAGCGCGACTTCGCTAGCTGGCCTATCGCAGCGCGGTCTTTCACCGGCCGACCAATCCCAGCGCGGCACCTTCTGACGTCACTAGTCTCCGCTTCGCAGCAGCACCCCTCCTTTCTCAGCTCTCCTCGCGGTCATGCATGCGTCCCATTCATACACCGAAAAATGACTACTTCCGACCAAGCGGTCACTTCCCTCGACTGTACGTCCACAGTCTATCTGTAATTATTAACACAACTGACGAGATGTCTGTCGTCTCTCTGATAGGTTCTTTACGCACACAGTAACCTCCGACCAGCGTCTGTTACTCGCGCACTCACTCCCCCTATCTGGTCCTTCGAGTGGTCACTGGTACCTCATGACCCCCTTCACCCTGGTTAACAATTACTTCTGGGTGTCCGATACACCCGAACCACTTAAGCTCTCCTTGAGCCTAAGATTTCCACCGGTTGCGCGCGCTCACAACCTGTTCCACAGTCTCTCTACAGTCATTCAACTCCGCCAAACATTACAACATAGATACAAATACAAAACACCGCAATCTTAACACGCATGACCCTTTATACTCACTCTCGACCGATACTGCTGCTTCTCTGCTTCACGTCATCCGGTCCTTCTTCCACGGGCGGTTCTTCCGATCATCGGTCTCTAGGGGGCTTGGGGTAATCTAACCTGGCCTAGATCACCTTCCTCAAGAAGGCAACCATTCTCTATAGCTACCAACTGATAGGGCTGAGATTTTGATCAATACCTTATCACTATCGATCTAAAACCCCGATCTGGTCGACTGAATCTTTATTGCCTGTCATTGAGAAATAAAGTGCATCTTTACCAAGTTAGTTCCCCCAGTAAAGGACTCTGCTTCAAAGGATCACAAACAACTTCTAGCTTTCAAAGGTTTATTATAAGTTGTAAGTACAAGCATCTCAAGATGAGATTCACCAAATACACGGGCCCAACTACATACACGTGTTCTCTGAAAGCCCTCAGACGAACAACGGAAACTATCAATACCAGTTCTAAAAACAATAGTGCCGTTAGCATAGACACGTATTGAAATCTATCGCTCATTACAGGCGGAAAGAAATTACAGGTTAGGCTTTCCCTACCCTGCACTAGATGGTATCCCTACTTAACCAAGTCCCAACCTATCAAAGGTGTCAGCAGTGAATGACTCCCAAAGGAAGCCACCCACTCTCGAACTCTTGATGAAAACCTATAGTTCTCCAGTCATGACCCCTCTCTGCCTACCCATCCGCTCTCTAAAGGGTCCTCAGGCGTCTGCTCTAACTCCACCCAGGGGTGCTGTCCCTAATACAAAATCACAACAACATTTAGGACGCCCCTCGTGAGACGCCCCTCACGTGGTGTAGCTTCTGGCTGTTTCCATGATGAGGCCTTGCGGTTAGAGTCGACCTTGCTTTTCAGACGCTTCTCCGGCCCGCTGATACCCCCTAAACATTCCGGAACCCTCCTACATGTCTGGTCCATTTCAAGAACAGGCTTCTATTCACATTTAATAATTGAATACCCCCTTTTCTCTTCCAGACAGACATTTGGAGCCAAGTCCCAAATCTTATGGTTTTCCACCTGCGTCACAACATTCCCCTTTCCAGACTAATACGTGTAAATCAACATTTAAAGCTTTCCAGCCCTACAACAGTTTTATAATATTCGACTTCTTCTTTAATTGTTAGCATGTTAATACTCTTATTCTACTGATTAAGTAAACACATCTGTAAATCAAAAACCTACTCATTAATTCTAAACATTAGTGCAATCCACATTGTATATTTCAGTCGCCTTCCCCCTCCCGCCTTGCTCAGGCCCTGAGGCCTACCACGTTCTACGTTTCCGTATGCCATCTTGCATTTGACAACTGCACAACATAGATTCAAGAATATTCACGTTGAATAAAATCACATAGTATCACATTTTGTGAATTAATAAAAGAACTCACATCTATATAATATAGTCCTTCTGAATAATATAATGTAATCATAACATGAGTGCGGTCCAAGAAATGAAAGGTATACCAGTCTGATTCCTTCTGTCATGGCCATGCATGAGGCCTGTCTCTTTCTGTGCTCACAGCACGCCATCTTCCTATTAGCAGCTACATTTAACATGGACCATGATTAATCACATCTAATAAAGTTATACATTGCACTCATGTCTTCATTAGTTCCACTTCTATATGCATTCTCTAAGTTAACTACATAATTTCAGAATATAGATGTAGTTACTATCAGCACTCATGGCATTTCTCTTCATGGTTTGTGCTTACTACGTGTAAGTGTGATGCATTTCTACATTTTGGTTAGTTTGCGCTCTCTCACCTTTCATCATCTCACGTGGCCTCCGACGGCAGCGAGGACACGTTTTAAACACTTTAAGACCTGGGGGGTCACCAGGGTATGAGGGGATGGTCCCTGCCAAGCCGATTGTCGTGCTCCCCGGAAATATACTGCCAGCTAGATGCTAAAGCAGAGGGTGTGGCTTTACGGCCAGAGCTGCCGAATTTGGAACTATGGAACCAGGTTCATGTCTCAGTGTCGGCTCAACATCTTGTGATTCTGGTCATATCACTTGATCTCGCAGGGCCTAAACAATATGAACGTGCATTTCTGTAAAGTAACTGGGGCATATTATCAAGAACGGCGTTAAAATTATCGCCGGTTTAGCGGCAGAAAGCAGCAATAATGGGCTTGATAATATGCCGTGGAGAATTCCAATAGAAGCCCATGTTCACACCAGAACATGGACTTCTATTGGAATTCTCAACGGCATATTATCAAGCACATTATCGCCGCTTTATCTGCAGTTTTCTGCCGCTAAACCGGTGATAATTTTTAACACCGTTCTAGGCACATTGAGATAGGGACACATGGTTAGGTGCACTGAGGTAGGGACACATGGTTAGGTGCACTGAGATAGGGACACATGGTTAGGCGCCCTGAGATAGGGACACATAGTTAGGCAGTTAGGCACACTGAGATAGGGACACATGGTTAGGTGCACTGAGATAGAAAAACGTGGTTAGGTGCCCTGAGATAGGGACACATGGTCAGGTGCACTGAGATAGGGACACATGGTTAGGTGCACTGAGATAGAAAAACGTGGTTAGGCGCCCTGAGATAGGGACACATGGTCAGGCACACTGAGATAGGGACACATCGCTAGGCACACTGAGATAGGGACACATGGTTAGGTGCACTGAGATAGAAAAACGTGGTTAGGCGCCCTGAGATAGGGACTCATAGTTAGGCAGTTAGGCACACTGAGATAGGGACACATGGTTAGGTGCACTGAGATAGGGACACATGGTTAG
This sequence comes from Lissotriton vulgaris, assembly GCF_964263255.1. Classification (NCBI taxonomy): domain Eukaryota; kingdom Metazoa; phylum Chordata; class Amphibia; order Caudata; family Salamandridae; genus Lissotriton; species Lissotriton vulgaris. Next base: position 232,391,788 of record NC_141693.1, on the reverse strand, counting down.
GTGCACTGAGATAGGGACACATGGTTAGGTGCACTGAGATAGAAAAACGTGGTTAGGCGCCCTGAGATAGGGACACATGGTCAGGCACACTGAGATAGGGACACATGGTCAGGTGCACTGAGATAGGGACACATGGTTAGGTGCACTGAGATAGAAAAACGTGGTTAGGCGCCCTGAGATAGGGACACATAGTTAGGCAGTTAGGCACACTGAGATAGGGACACATGGTTAGGTGCACTGAGATAGGGACACATGGTTAGGTGCACTGAGATAGGGACACATGGTTAGGCACACTGAGATAGGGACACATGGTTAGGCGCTGGGAGTTGGACACACATTAGGCTCACTGTGATAGGGACCCATGGTCAGGTGCACTGAGATAGGGACACATGGTTAGGCGCTGGGAGTTGGACACACATTAGGCTCACTGAGATAGGGACCCATGGTCAGGCGCACTGGGAAAGGGAGTCCTAAGAGCCACCCTGAGACAGGGAGACACAGTTAAACACACTGGGATGGGAAGACATCGATATACACACTGGGATACTGAGACATATATAGGCACACTGGGACAGCAAGATGTAGATAGGCACACTGGGACAACGAGGCATGGGTCGGCGCACTGGCAGAGGGACACAAATAGGCACATTGGGGCAGAGAGGCACAGACCGGCACACTGGGAGAGGGAGACACAGTTAGGCATAGTGCTGCAGCGAGACATGGATAGGCACACAGGGGTCTGGGGACATGGAAGGCACCCTGGAACAGGGAGTTGTAGATATGTGTGGGCAGGAAGACACCAATAAAAGGGAATTGAAATGTGGTGATTTATGGACAGTGGGACACAGCTAGGCACACTGGGACGTGAAGGCTCAAAGAGACTCTGGGGCGTGGAGAAACGATCAGCACAGTTGGACAAGGAGACATGGATAGGCACACTGAGACAAAAAGACAAGGGTGTAGAGACATGGACAGAAGGATTGTGGGAGAGTGGTTCATTCAAAACCAATCTTTGACATCAAGTAACTGCAGATATAAACTTTTTCTTGTACAGAACATATATCTGCACTTTGTTCAAGGATGACCTTAATACGAAAACACAGCAGCCTGCCTTCAGGGCCTCAGCACCTTAGCCATGGGACACTGGGACAGAGATACTCGCCAGGCTGGCCATTTGGGTACTCTTGCATTTCCCGGGTGGGCTACAGCCCTGCGGGCTCCTTTTGGTCCCTGATCCAGATCTCAAAACGCCCATTGCCCCATTCCATCTGGCCTACATGCTACCATGACTCAAAGAAGCAGTCTTTTACAGGGGTTGTATGTTATTACAACTAATTCCGTTGCAACGCATGCCTTTACCACGCATGCGTTACAACGGAATGCTATTTCAACGTAGAACCTTTTCCTCTCTTTGTTCGTGGTGACGTCGTACGTCGTTAAGAGGAAGCGGAAGTTTCTTTCCGTTTCCTCTTAAACGACGCTGAGTGACTTTAGGTGAGTTTCTTTTTTTTTGGGGGGGAGACCCCCCCAAGCCCCCTTTTTATTGTTAGCCTTTACTACACATGCCGTTACTACGTACTTCGTAGTAAAGGCATGCGTGGTAAAGGCTTTCGTGGTAACCACGCATGCGTTGTAATGCATGCGTGGTTAAGGTTTTCGTGAAAACGGCTTCGTTGTAGAGGCTGTTTCCCTTTTACAGGTAGCTTATGCTCCCAGAAGAACACAACCTTTAAAAGCTTTAAAAGGGTGCTGTAGCACATGTGCAAGCAGGTGCATGTAGAAGGCTTCCTCTGAGGGTGACCAGAGAATGCGAAGAAGGCCTGCTTCACTTCCTGGAGGAGTAACATTGAAAGGACTGGATTGACAGAAGGGAGCACTGGTGTGTCTGCTGCAGCAATATACTGACCCGCATCACTTTTGCCAGATGTGGGTAGATATCTCCTGCAGCTCCAAGTACATGCATTCCCAGGCTGGCAGACGTGTTTACATTACAGCCTAGGCTCCTGTGGGTAGGTGAATGATGGGGCTGGGAGATGATTATCATATTGCAAATGATGCTTGAATCAAATTGGAGCTTTGCATACTGGTATAATTTAGTTTACAAAATGTAGCCTGAAAACTGTGCTCTACACATCAGTGCAATGTGAATTTTGGCATGCGTTGGTGTGATACGAGGTCAGGAAGAGTGGATTTCGACATGCTAATTCTGCTTTATATACTGGGGAAAAGTGCATTCCGGAAACAGCAGTTGTCTTTTACAATAAAATAATAAAGACATTTGTAGAGCGCATGGAAAAATACGCCATCTCGGCGTGTCCCCGCGCTAAAAAAGAGAGGCATAAACTCATAAGGGGGGGAGTGGACAGAGCGAGGCAAAAAGGGCAGTGGTGGGCTATAAAGAAAAAAGAAAAGTTTTGAGTTTTCGTCAGAAAATATTTTCTGAAGGCTCTAGGCGGAGATGGATTGGAAGTTTGTTCCATGCTGTGGCTGCCGTCACTCTGAAGGACCGGCCTCCCATTTGTTTCTCTCCTGTAGCGGTGGGTCACAAGGGTGCCCGTATTGCTAGATCTTAGTGATCTGCGTGGTTCGTATCTGGTAACCAGACCTGACAGATATCCGGGGGCTTTGTTCCAGATAATCTGATGGCATATGAGGAGAGCTTTGTATTTTATTCTTTTTTTCACTGGGAGCCAGTGGAGGGCATCCAGGGTGGCTTTAGAGTTAGCCCTTCGTGGGAGTCTAAGCACTAGGCGACCTGCAGCATTTTGCAGTACCTGCAGTCGTCCTATGCTTTTACTAGAAGCTCCCAAGAGCAGGACAGTCCCATAATCGAGGCGTGAAGTGATTAGTGCCTGGGTCATAGTGCGCCTGGCCTCTAAAGGAAGGAGATCTAAGGTTTTATTGAGAGTTTTTAGGACTCCAAAACACTTGCCTACTAGACGGTTGATGTGTGTCTCATAGGAGAGTGTGGGATCCATCCATATCCCTAAGTTTTTTGCTTCAGTGCATGGTGTTGGCATGTCGCCTAGGCAGTTTGGCCACCAATCGCATGTCCAGTGTCTTTGATCACCGCCTACCACCAAGACTTCCGTCTTGGATCCGTTCAATTTAAGGCAGTGCGTATCCATCCAAGTGGCCAGTGCTTGCATACAGGCTCTGAAATTGTTAGCCTCAGCAGCCGGAGTTTGAGTGAGGGTGAGTAGGAGCTGAGTATCGTCGGCGTAGGATACGATCTCTACGCCGAACGATTGAACCAACTCCGCCAGGGGTGCCATGTATAGATTAAAAAGGGTAGGACTTAGAGCAGAGCCCTGTGGTACTCCCTGTTCCAATACCCACTCCTCAGACTGAAATGAGCCCCGTTGAACCTGAAAGCTTCTGCCTGTTAGAAACGATTTCAGCCAACCGAGTGCTCTATCGGTCACACCTCCTTTGTTCAGACACTGTAGCAAGGTGATGTGCGCTACAGTGTCGAACGCTGCGCTTAGATCTCGCATGACCAGTGCCATGGTTAGTCCAGCGTCCGCTCCTTGACGGAGAGTTTCGGTGTCTCTTAATAGGGCCGTCTCAGTAGAGAAGCCTTTCCGGAAGCCCGATTGGGAGGGGTGTAAGAGATTATTCTGCTCCGCAAATGTCATCAGTTGCACATTTGCAATTTTCTCAGCAATTTTGGCGGTATAGGGTAGCAGAGAGATTGGTCGTAGGTTCTCTAGGACATCATGGTTTACATTAGGTTTTTTCCTAATGGGTAGTACAATTGCATTTTTCCATTTCCTAGGCAGGGTCTGAGATTCGAAGGATGTAGTAAGGACATGGCGGATGTATGGTTCTAAAGTGGCTATACTTGCGGCCAGAACCCTTGGAGGAGCGGGTTCAAGAGGGGAACCTGATTTTATGCTAGAGCATATGGTAACCAGTTCTTTACTTTGCGGGACAGTAACGCATTCTAGCTTCGGTTTTAACATTGTCATCGCTGGTTCCTTCATTTCTATGAAGGTTTCTCCAGCCTCAGGATGAGTGGAAAAGGAGCTGTATATCTTCTTGACTTTGTTGGCAAAATATGCTGCCACCTTGTTACATTCCATCACGGAATCAGTTTCTGGAGAGTTGGAAAGCGAGACAGCTGAGATTTCTTTGTAAATTTTAAAGAGTTCCCTGGATGTGCATTCTGCATCACTAATTCTTTTTCCGTAGAAGGCTGCTTTAGTAGTTCTGACCTGTTTTTGATATCTTCTCTGGGCTGTTTTGTATTGAAGCTTAGTTAGATCATTCCTGTCCTTGCGCCAGAGTCTTTCAAGCTTTTTGCACTCAGATCTGATCGATTGCAGATTATTATTGTACCAAGGGGCCGTTTTCCTGACTCTATTACCTTTTTTTGCCGTGGATAGAGGAGCTACCCTATTCAAGGCATCAAGAATTCGGGTATCTAAATTTTGGTTGGCGCTTTCACTATCTGTGCCTCCCGGCATCCCACCTAGACTTAGCATCTCGTTAAAGATGGGTTGTGAGAATTTTTTCCATCTGCGAATAGGGTAGCTATTATTGCCACTCAGAAGGGGGGCAGACTTATATGCTATGTTAATCACAAAAGGGACTAAAAAATGGTCAGTCCAGGGTAGTGGGTTAGGAGTGCTAGTAGTAATGCCTTCCCAGTTGGCGAACACCGGATCCAGTAGATGGCCATGGATATGAGTGGGTGTTAGGTTTTTTAGAGCCATGTTCGTATTTGATAATTCCTGCTTGAGGTCAGTGACCTCCTTTAGCTGGGTCTTCTCGAAATGGATATTTAGATCCCCCATGAGGAGAACTTTCCTATGTCTCAGTGCTAAGTGGGTGAGGTGTTCTAGTAAACTTGGTCTAAAATTTCCCAGGGTCCCAGGGGGTCTATAGAGGAGGACACCCAAGATGTAGTCCTGAGGACCAAGTTTCAGTGCAAATTTGCCGGCTTCGCAGATATCTATTCCAAGAGGTTCAAGAGAACACACCAGGGGGGCTTTGCTGATCACAGCGATACCACCTCCTCGGCCTACCGGTCGATCTACCCTGGTTATACTATATTCGGGTGGAAGAGATTCAATGATTTCAGGGTCGGAATCTGCCCCTAGCCATGTCTCTGTCAAAAAGAGTATGTCAAGGCCCTCTTCAAGGAGCATATTCCAAATTTGCAAGGCGTGTTTTGGGAGGGATCGACAGTTTAGCAGACCTCCTCTGAGGCTCTTAGTCTGTTTTTTGTCGTCTATCTGTATGCACGTTTGAAATGGGCAGTGTCGGCATTTACTAGAGGAGATGACCTCCATATTGTGCAAGCAGCATTAATTTATTGTCGGGCATAGGTTCCATAGGGCCTGTGTACTGTAAGTTATGGGGTCATTGGGGGAATGGACAGGGGTTCTGGCCCTGGACCGCGCCCGGCCGCGGACGGGCGCAGACGGGCTTGCCTTGGGCGCGCCTTCGGCGCGCAAACGGCGTGCCCGCTGCGCGACCGAAAAATGCACATGATTTATAGTTACCGGCTGAGGATGTAGGGGGCGTGGCCTAAAAGGGGTGTGGCCTCCGCTCGTGGCGGGAGTGCGCGAGGGGGGAGGTTCTGCCCAGCGTGCAGCGTCAGCGCTGGCTCCGCTGCGTGCAGCAACTGGGTCACAGGAGTTCTAAGGTAGGCGTTCCTAAGTAAACAAGCAATCTGTTTTTCTTTTTAAAATACAAGTCAAATTCAGTGACACCACACAAAAGTTAAAATCACACTTAATCTGTGACTTTCAGTTAATCAAGCTAGTACCTCGCTCCCGGCTTCCGCCTCAGGAGCTTACCTTTCAGTTTTGCTGAAATGAAGGTCCGCGTTTGCTATAGGCTCGTGAGTAGGGGGCGTGGCCTAAAAGGGGGCGTGGCCTCCGCTCGTGACGGGAGTGCGCGAGGGGGGAGGTTCTGACCAGCGTGCAGCGTCAGCGCTGGCTCCGCTGCGTGCAGCAACTGGGTCACAGGAGTTCTAAGGTAGGCGTTCCTAAGTAAACAAGCAATCTGTTTTTCTTTTTAAAATACAAGTCAAATTCAGTGACACCACACAAAAGTTAAAATCACACTTAATCTGTGACTTCCAGTTAATCAAGCTAGTACCTCGCTCCCGGCTTCCGCCTCAGGAGCTTACCTTTCAGTTTTGCTGAAATGAAGGTCCGCGTTTGCTATATGCTCGTGAGTAGGGGGCGTGGCCTAAAAGGGGCGTGGCCTCCGCTCGTGGCGGGAGGGCGCGAGGGGGGAGGTTCTGCCCAGCGTGCAGCATCAGCGCTGGCTCCGCTGCGTGCAGCAACTGGGTCACAGGAGCTCTAAGGTAGGCGTTCCTAAGTAAACAAGCAATCTGTTTTTCTTTTTAAAATACAAGTCAAATTCAGTGACACCACACAAAAGTTAAAATCACACTTAATCTGTGACTTTCAGTTAATCAAGCTAGTACCTCGCTCCCGGCTTCCGCCTCAGGAGCTTACCTTTCAGTTTTACCTCCGGGGTAAATTGTAACAACAGTGGGCGTTGGCTTTGTGGGGCACTGTGGAAAGGGGCATCATGACGCTACCTGTAAACTAATGGATAACTCTACTATCTGCGCCCGGGGCCCCAGACGTTAATTACCTGTACTAGTCTACCACTCTGCGCACATCCCTGGCACACTTGCACAGATTTCTGACACAGTGAGAGCTCCTCTGTGACATGAGCAGATCTCGCCTGTTTGACTATCACTACTGTCGTCTTGTCATTTTGAACAACATCCTTGAGTGCACGGGTGCCTGCGTTGTGGGGAATGATTGTTTATGTGCAGGAAGGGACACCTTCCTGCACATAAACAATCTTAAATGGCGATTTGTAACTTCTATGTGTGCTGCTTTGTGCAGCAAACATAGAAGTTACAACTCGTCATTTTTAAAACGGTTGCTTATGTGCAAGAAGGGACAACTTCCTGCACATAAACAATCATGCATGGCGCATTGCTGTTTTCATGTGTGCTGCACAATGCGACCCTTAAAAACAGTAAAAACAAGGAGAAATAAAGCATTTATCCTCATTGCGCACTTTTAAGACCAGGTTTTCCGTGGTCTTAATTTTTGTGCTGCCCCATATTTACACAACTCTTGTAAATATGGGGCAGCTTCAAAATCAACGGGTGTTACAGTAGAACCCCCATCACAACACCCATTGCTCACCCCTTTCACGCTAAGTGTAGTGTGAAAGGGTGCCTTATTCACAAGTGGCGTTTAACACTGCTTTTGTAAATAAGATAAAGCCCTATCGCCACCACAACAACAATAAAAATGACGTTCTGGTGGTGATAGGGACTTGTAAATATGCCCCATAGTATCTTATTATAAGAAGCATAAAGAAACTCTTAACCGGCACAGGGACACTGATGGGAATAATGTTTTGACACAGAACTAAACCCTGGTGCTTTTTATCCCTGCCTGGGATTTCTTCTGTGTATTTATTCACTAGATGACACTACGTGAGATAGGTACTTTGGCGCACACAGGTGCCTTTTCTGCATCCCATTTTTTGCACCTGGCACGTTATTTATAGGATCAATCACACACTTCTCAAAGTTTTCTCTTTTGGGGGAGGGGCGAGGGCTGTTTTTCAGATACAGGATGCTGCCTCCCAGTAGGTTATACGACCTATGATAGGTATCCTTCTTCTAACACATAGCCTTCCGGGTCTCCCTTCTGGAGTCATGAGATCATCCGGCCGTGACCCGGCTTTCAGGATTCTAGGATGCCTATAGTCACATTATTTGTAGGCACATACATGCTTTTTGGCTATGGAGTGGACTGGACTCCTATGGTAGACCCTGAAGAAACTGAATGGAGTAGGCAGACGTCAGTTTGGCATACAAGCATGCTTGTGGCGGAGTACCCTGTCCAGCGAACATTAAATGATTCCTTTAATTATAACAGATATCAATGCACTGATATAATGAAAGAAATAAAGTGAAAAATGCGTTTTACTTGACAGCTGCTGTATTACTTACATGCCAAACATGTTGATGGTTCAGCTCATACTTCGGCTCTAAGAGACTCCCCAATGAATTATGTGTTGACTGGCAAAAGCATGTTTTGGGACTCTATGACATTTCCAGGAAATGTGCCTTTATTCCTATAATTGATGGTAGCACAGCATGCCGCGTCACGTGCTTCGCTGTGCCTGCAGCTTCCCCGAATGCAATCTGTCAGGCAGCTGTACGCAGAGGACGTGCGCGCAGCAGCCCCTCTGCTTGCCGGCGTCGCCGCAGGTGCCAGACTTCCCAGAAGGGCCTTTGTTAGCGACAGGGCCGAGCTGCAGCGCGTGAGCCCCGACGCACGCGAGCACCGGCCGCGCGTGCATATTTCATTCCACCTTTTGTCTCACCAAGGTTAGCCCCGCGACTCTCTGCCTATCTAAAGGGTCATGGTAGGACATGGCAGGTGACTGCGTAAATAGCATCACGCCCTACATAGAGACTCCGCTGCATAATCAGAAATTAGGAGGTGAGGGGGCAAGATTAGGTTGTCGCAAAAGATAATTTTGCTTCATTTTTGTTGCCTTATTCTTTTTGTGTGTGAATCGGTTATTCCGAATTTGGGAGTTTATTTCCGCTGGTATGAAGGATCAAGCACACCCCGCCCAAAAATAAATGGGCATAGGGTATTTTTTGTGCCCAATATGGATATGAGCTCAAAACACGTATGTTTTGGAATCGTTAATCCTCCATGTGTGATATTTTACATGGGTAGGCCCTACCAGTTCAACTTTTTGCACCATATTTTCTACAACCATATCCGGAATAAATCAAACAGCGTTTGCACAGTTGTAAACCGACAAAAACGGATTTCACGATATGTTTGCTGTTGTATGTAGATACATGATAAAGAAATGAAGAAAACACAATTTTCCACTTTTCAAGTGTGAAAAATGGAGCTTGGCAGTGGAGGGGAATTACAATTTTTAAGCTCCTAAATGTTATGTTATATTATGTTTAGGTCTCCCGGTTTTATGGTATATATTTATTTGACATTTGCGTCTATATTTATCCATATTTAATTTTTGTCAACTTTATCTGTATTTATCCACATTTATTATGGGTTTTGTGAAAAAAATAAAGCTGAAACTGGTATATTTCCACATTAATTTAACCAATAAATATGCAGTCATGCTTGAATACCTTCCAAGTTTCAGTGATACGCGGAAGATGTTAATCAATGCCCTAATAGGAAAATATGCACATTTCAGTGTCAGCCTTGTGCATATCTACTGCTGTTTAAGTCTCTACTAAAATTCCTTTCTTTTTTGACACCCTTACCTATCAATCCAGACAGTTATTGGCCTGACAGTCATGGCAAAGTGTATTTAGAATCATTAAAAAAGCACCCAATTTCTGTTTTTATCCACATTTAAAAAATAAATGCGGACAAGAAAATAAATGCTTTTCTGTCTATATCTCTAAAAATAAGTAAGAACGGAAAACAGGGTGCCTTAATTATGTTATATGATTTGTAAACACATGGCTGCCTTAGCAACGGGGCGTCCCAGCGCTAGTTTAGTCAAAAAGCCACAACTGTGAAAGAAAGTCCCAGGGTAAAAACGATCAGGCCCAGCAGAATACTTAGATGGGGAACAACCAGGTCTTCAGAGGTTTTCTAAAGGACAAGTGGTTCTGAATTCGCCTCAAAGGAAGAGGAAGTGCATTCCAGAGGGCGGGGAGTTTAGTGCGAAAAGACCGCGGGCCCCCTTTGCTCTTCTGACACGTGGCACACAGGCTAAATTATGATCAGCAGAGTGCAAGGACCATGAAGGGAGGTACAGCATCAGCAAATTATATAAGATGGGGGCACCCTGGGAAAAAAGATCTTATGAGCTGTGCACAGAGCCTTAAACTGAATACGCTTATCCACCTGGAGCCAATGTAATTTGTAAATAGCTTCTGCAGCTGAGCATTACTTAGGAAGGTAAAACAGCAGCCTTGTCACTGCATTTTGAGCCAACTATAGCTTTCTAATCACAGGCTTGTTTACTCCTAGGTAAAAGATGTTACAGTAATCCAGCCAGGAGAGGATAACAACCTGAACGATGACTTGATAAATGTGGGGATAAAAAAAACCCAAAATGGCTTTGAGCCTACGTAGCTGCTCGAAACAGGTGCCTGCCACCGCTTTCGCCTGTGCCTCAAAGGTAAGGGCATTATCAACCCAGACGCTTAGATTCTTACCACTAGCTTGGGGCAGGGGGGAGTCCAAAGAGAAGAGGGCCACAATCAGTCTCCCCAGGCGTCGACATCCCTGCCTACGAATAGAATTTCTGACTTGCTAGTATTCAGCCGCAAACAGTTAGCCGCCATCCATTCTGCAACAGCCTTCATACCTTTTTGGAAACTGACCAGATCCGATGAAGGAGTGCCGGTAAAAGAAAACACAAGCTGGGTGTCATCAGCATAAGACACTAACACGAACCCCAGAGCTTTCACAACCTGAGCCAATGGATGAATGTAGATAATAAACAGCGTGGGGCTGAGGGAGGAGCCCTGGGGCACACCGTGGTGTAGAATGTGCCAGTTAGAGCTCAAAGGCGGGAACACCATCTGAAAAGACCAGTCAGCAAGGAAGGAGGGGAACCAGGTAAGAGCAGAGCCACCAACCCCAATCTCTCCCAGGCCCTGGAGCAAGCTGTTTTGACAGTGTCAAAAGCGGCACTTAGGTTGAGTAGAATCAGTACAGAGGCCGTGGGGTTGCCCAGTGACCTCAAGAATAGACGATTCAGTACTGTGCTAAAACCTAAAACCATTCTGGGATATGTCCAGTATCTGATTTCTTCAAAGAATTTGGTTAGAATGGCATTAACATGGATCTCTGTTACTTTTGCGAGGAATGGCAGAAGAGAAATAGAACGGAAATGTTTTGGTTTGGAAGCGTCCAAAGCTGGTTTATTCAGGAGTGGAATAACTTTGGCATGCTTCTAGGAACAGGGTACAGATGCTGATGCTGATGCCAGTGAAAGATTAATCTATTAAAGAGAGGGTGGAGAGAGGCTGTCCTGACGTTTTAGGAGCAGGTCTGGCCTGAGAGGGTCGGCAGGTGAGTCCAATTTGACTTTCATACATAAAATGTGCAGCTCTGACAGGGCCATAGGGGATAGAGAATGAAGCAGTGGTAAGATAGTGCAAGTCAAACCAACTGGACAGGAGCCAATAAAATTGGGGACGAAGCTAGAGTAGATATTTTCTACTTTATTGATAAAATATCTTGCCAACTTCTCACAATGGTCATTGGAGAATTTCATGTGCTCCACAGCAAGTACAGGTTTAGTTAGACTGTTAAGCAGAGAAAAGTTTACTTGTGGGATTATTGCTAATCTTTATTTTGTTTTCAAAGTATTCAGCTTTGGGTCTCTTAATCACCTCATGGTATGACTTAATGGCAACTCTATAACCCTGACTATTTGGAGGTAATCGTCCTAGAGTGAGGAATAATGTACAGATCCAGTTGTAAGTGAACACAACTGCATGGGGATCCATATTACTGGATAAAGAACAGGCCCATTTCCATTCCCATTTACCACCTGCTATGAGCTACAGGCTGGTCCTAGAGAGGATGTCTACCTGCACTCGATCTTACCAGGCGCGTTTCTGACCCTTAAAATCAGGCCAAGCGTTCCTGCACCTGGTTGAGGGTGGGGAAAACCTCTTAAATCCACTATCGATTGTGCTAGCTGCATTTCTGCCTGCTAAAATCTGGCCCAGTTGCCCTGCACCTGGCTGGAGGTGGGGTGGATGCCCACTATCCGAACCTAATTAAACAACAAGGGGTGGTGATGGACAGAGTTTCTGAATTAAGCAGAATACTCTCACCCAGTCAAGAGATCAGGGCTAGATCCAACACCGTTATTTATCTCACTGCACCATCCCAGCTCAGAACCTGGCTATATGCAAATTAGTCTAATCCTGTCCCAGTGCATGATGGGAACAGGGCAAACCAAACTACAAAGCCAATTCTTTCACTGGGAAGGAAACAAGCTTCCGGGGATCGGTTTCTGGCATTACAGCCGTCTTCGGCCCGGCTTGCTTGAATCCTGATGGTGCAATGAGCAAGGGACTCACATCTGAGTATACCCTTCCACGCTTATGGTGGACAAAATAATTAAACAACAAGGGGTGGTGATGGACAGAGTTTCTGAATTAAGCAGAATACTCTCACCCAGTCAAGAGATCAGGGCTAGATCCAACACCGTTTTTTAGCTCGCTGCACCATCCCAGCTCAGAACCTGGCTATATGCAAATTAGTCTAATCCTGTCCCAGTGCATGATGGGAACAGGGCAAACCAAACTACAAAGCCAATTCTTTCACTGGGAAGGAAACAAGCTTCCGGGGACCGGTTTCTGGCATTACAGCCGTCTTCGGCCCGGCTTGCTTGAATCCTGATGGTGCAATGAGCAAGGGACTCATATCTGAGTATACCCTTCCACGCTTATGGTGGACAAAATAATTAAACAACAAGGGGTGGTGATGGACAGAGTTTCTGAATTAAGCAGAATACTCTCACCCAGTCAAGAGATCAGGGCTAGATCCAACACCGTTTTTTAGCTCACTGCACCATCCCAGCTCAGAACCTGGCTATATGCAAATTAGTCTAATCCTGTCCCAGTGCATGATGGGAACAGGGCAAACCAAACTACAAAGCCAATTCTTTCACTGGGAAGGAAACAAGCTTCCGGGGACCGGTTTCTGGCAGTACAGCCGTCTTCGGCCCGGCTTGCTTGAATCCTGATGGTGCAATGAGCAAGGTACTCACATCTGAGTATACCCTTCCACGCTTATGGTGGACAAAATAATTAAACAACAAGGGGTGGTGATGGAAAGAGTTTCTGAATTAAGCAGAATACTCTCACCCAGTCAAGAGATCAGGGCTAGATCCAACACCGAAGCTAGAGTAGATATTTTCTACTTTATTGATAAAATATCTTGCCAACTTCTCACAATGGTCATTGGAGAATTTCATGTGCTCCACAGCAAGTACAGGTTTAGTTAGACTGTTAAGCAGAGAAAAGTTTACTTGTGGGATTATTGCTAATCTTTATTTTGTTTTCAAAGTATTCAGCTTTGGGTCTCTTAATCACCTCATGGTATGACTTAATGGCAGCTCTATAAACCTGACTATTTGGAGGTAATCGTCCTAGAGTGAGGAATAATGTACAGATCCAGTTGTAAGTGAACACAACTGCATGGGGATCCATATTACTGGATAAAGAACAGGCCCATTTCCATTCCCATTTACCACCTGCTATGAGCTACAGGCTGGTCCTAGAGAGGATGTCTACCTGCACTCGATCTTACCAGGCGCGTTTCTGACCCTTAAAATCAGGCCCAGCGTTCCTGCACCTGGTTGAGGGTGGGGAAAACCTCTTAAATCCACTATCGATTGTGCTAGCTGCATTTCTGCCTGCTAAAATCTGGCCCAGTTGCCCTGCACCTGGCTGGAGGTGGGGTGGATGCCCACTATCCGAACCTGCCCTCTATTTTTACCAAGTGCCTTCATGACTGCCAAAACTAGGCCTAGTGTTCCTGCACCCGGCAATCCCAGGTGCAGGAAGACTGGGCTACACCTGAGCAGGTGGAGCAGTGTCCACCTGGTTGCTCTGTCCAACTTGTAATGTGTACCAACATGTGTTATATATGTTTAGTGTTTGTTTCTGGTCGATCTACCCATTTTTGCCTTGGTGCAAAAAATGTTCTGTAAAATTGACACAGGAAAACCTATTGCTCTTTTCTGTATTACACAAGTTGCAAATTTGTGTTGAATGCATTTGCCCTTTTTTTGCAGGAGTGCAATGTTTATGTAAAACGATTCTTGGTGGTATGTGTCTGGGTTGAAGGAGGAGCGAACGTCATTTGGGCTCACTCCAAATGTGTGCTAGTGGTAAGCAGTTGAAAACAGCATTTCAGCTGAATTTACTACCAGTCCTTGGGTCCATAACGTTCTGAGCAGACGTTCCATAAATGTAGCATATTTCATATTGGCCTCTTCTCTACAACATGGCAGTAGTGGGGGCTGGTGGTAACAGTAAAAAGGTTTAGTAAATCAATCGTAGTCAGTATTCAATTTTGCAAAAGTATAAGTGAAGAAGCTCAAAGTTCTTAGGAGCCGTCACTGGTGCTAAGGGATGCCAGAGTTGCTGAATACCAAGGCCACATAGTTTTACATTCACCTCATTCCCCTTTCTTCCGCCACACTTCAATTCCTGTCTCTTTAGCACAATCTTTCATGCATTCCTGTCATTCTTCTTCCTCCATTTTAGGGCTCGGCCTACGTCACCACTGCGTCAGCAGTGGGGCGGAGCTCCGAGCCATATTGTTAAGGGGCTCAGAATAGTGTAGCAAAAATTCCTCAGTGCGCAAGATTTTCCGTAGTTATTTTTGCCATCTGCATGGTAATTGGCCCTCGCGGTGCCGTATTTGTAGTAGCCTTAACGCAATAGGCCATATATATTTTATTGAGAGTGCAGAGTGCAGATTCAGAGTGCAGATTCAGAGTGCAGATGCAGATTGTGGGTGCAGAGTGCAGATTGTGAGTGCAGAGTGCAGATTGAGAGTGCAGAGTGCAGATTCAGAGTGCAGAGTGCAGATTCAGAGTGCAGTTTCAGAGTGCAGAGTGCAGATTCAGAGTGCAGTTTCAGAGTGCAGAGTGCAGATTCAGAGTGCAGATTCAGAGTGCAGATTCAGAGTGCATTGTGCAGATTCAGAGTGCAGATTCAGAGTGCATTGTGCAGATTCAGACTGCAGAGTGCAGATTCAGAGTGCATTGGGCAGATTGTGAGTGCAGAGTGCAGAGTCAGAGTGCAGAGTGCAGATTCAGAGTGCAGAGTGCAGATTCAGAGTGCTGAGTGCAGATTGGTAGTGCAGATTGTGAGTGCAGAGTGCAGATTGTGAGTGCAGATTGTGAGTGCAGAGTGCAGATTGTGAGTGCAGAGTGCAGATTGAGAGTGCAGATTGAGAGTGCAGAGTGCATATTGAGAGTGCAGAGTGCAGATTGAGAGTGCAGAGTGCAGATTGAGAATGCAGAGTGCAGATTCAGAGTGCAGATTCAGAGTGCAGATTCAGAGTGCAGAGTGCAGATTGAGAGTGCAGAGTGCATATTGAGAGTGCAGAGTGCAGATTGAGAGTGCAGAGTGCAGATTGAGAATGCAGAGTGCAGATTCAGAGTGCAGATTCAGAGTGCAGAGTGCATATTGAGAGTGCAGAGTGCATATTGAGAGTGCAGAGTGCAGATTGATAATGCAGAGTGCAGATTCAGAGTGCAGATTCAGAGTGCGGAGTGCAGATTGTGAGTGCAAATTGTGAGTGTGGAGTGCAGATTGAGAGTGCAGAGTGCAGATTGAGAGTGCAGAGTGCAGATTGAGAGTGCAGAGTGCAGATTCAGAGTGCAGATTCAGAGTGCAGATTGAGAGTGCAGAGTGCAAATTCAGAGTGCAGATTCAGAGTGCAGAGTGCAGATTCAGAGTGCAGATGCAGATTGTGAGTGCAGAGTGCAGATTGGTAGTGCAGAGTGCAGATTGTGAGTGCAGAGTGCAGATTCAGAGTGCAGAGTGCAGATTGAGAGTGCAGAGTGCAGATTCAGAGTGCAGTTTCAGAGTGCAGAGTGCAGATTCAGAGTGCAGTTTCAGGGTGCAGAGTGCAGATTCAGAGTGCAGATTCAGAGTGCATTGTGCAGATTCAGAGTGCAGAGTGCAGATTCAGAGTGCATTGTGCAGATTCAGAGTGCAGAGTGCAGATTCAGAGTGCATTGGGCAGATTGTGAGTGCAAAGTGCAGATTCAGAGTGCAGAGTGCAGATTCAGAGTGCAGAGTGCAGATTCAGAGTGCTGAGTGCAGATTGGTAGTGCAGATTGTGAGTGCAGAGTGCAGATTGTGAGTGCAGATTGTGAGTGCAGAGTCCTGATTGTGAGTGCAGAGTGCAGATTGTGAGTGCAGAGTGCATATTGAGAGTGCAGAGTGCAGATTGAGAGTGCAGAGTGCATATTGAGAGTGCAGAGTGCAGATTGAGAGTGCAGTGTGCATATTGAGAGTGCAGAGTGGAGATTGAGAGTGCAGAGTGCAGATTGCGAATGCAGAGTGCAGATTCAGAGTGCAGAGTGCATATTGAGAGTGCAGAGTGCAGATTGAGTGTGCAGAGTGCAGATTGAGAATGCAGAGTGCAGATTCAGAGTGCAGATTCAGAGTGCAGAGTGCAGATTCAGAGTGCAGAGTGTGAGTGAAGAGTGCATTTGTGAATGCAGAGTGCTGATTCAGAGTGCAGATTGTGAGTGCAGAGTTCAGAGTGCAGGGTGCAGATTCAGAGTGACTGAGTGCAGATTCAGAGTGCAGATTCAGAGTGACTGAGTGCAGAGTGAGTGTATAGTGACAGTGAGCGCAGAGTGACTGCAGAGACAGTGTGTAAGGGTGCAGGGTGCAC
The DNA here is from genome assembly GCF_964263255.1 of Lissotriton vulgaris. Lineage (NCBI taxonomy): Eukaryota > Metazoa > Chordata > Amphibia > Caudata > Salamandridae > Lissotriton > Lissotriton vulgaris. The sequence goes on along the minus strand of NC_141693.1, from coordinate 232,375,337 downwards.
ATTGTGTTAGTGTGCAGAATGAGTGTGCAGGATAAACAGTGTGTGACTATGCAGGGTAGTGTGCGGGTGAGCAGTGTGTGAATGTGTAGGGGCAGTGTGTGAGTGTGCAGAAAACACCACATACACCACACACACATACCACACACACACCATACACACACCACACACACATACACCACACACACAAACCACACACCTCACTCTCTCAACACCACACACTCGTCACCACTCACCACAACACACTCACCCCCCCAGGCTCACCCCCACAGACTCACCACCACACACTCACCACTACACACTCACCACTACACAGAAAACAACACACACAACAACACACCCCAAGCCGTCAATGAATGCTTTCACCAGGCACAAACACCAACAACCATCAATGTACACTTTCACCAAAAACAAACACGACCATGCATCAGTGCCGCTAAACACTCGCGCACACAACAAACAATGTCAGTGCAACTTTCACTAAACACACACAAACACCAACAGCTGACAGTGCACCAGCCGCTCTTTCAATTGGCACAATCATCAACAGCTGTCAGTGCACCCTTTCACCAACCACACACATTACCATCTAGCTCTGTACACTTGGCAGCCACACTCACTAACAGCTCTTACTGCATGCTACCACCAGTCATACACACCTCAAGCCACCACTACACGCTTCCACCAAACACACACACCAACAGCCATCACTGCACAATTCCTACAGGCACACACATTACCACACACCAATGCACACACCAATTGATAACGCATCCACCAATTAATATTGTACCTATCGCACTATGCTGCACTTTACCTTTTAAAGATATTGCGTTAAAGTGCGGCATGCCACCATTGATAACATTCCAATCCAACACACATATCTCCAACACACACCACATGTTTCCACTCCAAAACACATGCCTAAAACACATTGCCATTTACAATGCCATCATCTCTAACTCAAACAAACCAGAGCCTAATGCATTCCTAATGCTTGTTCTATCTTCCTTCCTCTTGAATTAAGTCAAGTCTCATGATGAAAAATAAGTCCTGGTCCCTACAAATTAGTGTGGGTGCTCAGCACCTACAACCAATAACATAAAAATACCCTGGTCTCAAGCTTCAAGCTTTCTATCTGAAGTGAATCGCTATAGAGTTGGAAGCACTCAGGGGCATATCAGCAACAACCGGCGATAATTATCGCTAAGTGCACTTAGCGCTAGGATAATTATCGCCAGCTATCGCTTGTTTTTATTGCAGAGATAGCGCACTGTCAGCGACGTTTATCTCCAAAGCCATAAAGACAACCGAGTTAGCTTCCAAATGTGCAATTATCTCTGGTATTCCAGCGATAATCGCACATGTTTGGCGCTACTTTGCTGATAGGGAAGGGCATTCTTAACCATGATATCCACCTTCGATTGGATATCATGGCTAAGTCAAACTAAAAGCAGGCATAAGGAAAGTAGCGATAATCACGGTTAGTGCTACTTTTCTTATCGCTAGGCTCGTTAGCGTGCCCATTGATAATTGGAGAAATGGAGGCAAGATGGCGGCGGCACACTAGACCGCTGTGAGACACTCTCCCGTGCCTGAGCTAGCTGAACGGACTAGTGGAGGGGACTAGAACTCGCACTACCCATGAAGGCATCAAGATAAGTGTGTTAATAGCGGGCACTGCAAGGACGAAGCTTCAGAAATTTTTTTTTAGCCACGCAATGGTTTAGAAAGATGTATAATGAGCCGCGCCTGCTCTAAAGCATTCAGAGACTCTTCACCCTTACCTGAGCAGCCACGCTCACGGCTTCAGTACATCGCGCTAGCAATTGGCCTCGCGGTGCTAAGGCGCTCCGTTCGGATTCACCAACAATCCTGTGCTCCTGGTGTGGACTCTCCCCCCGTGAAGGCACCGATGGCACCGATGGCTCCAAAGATTGCTGCGGCGGTGACAACCGCCTCAAAAACCCGTGCAGCCAAGCAAGCGCTTCGAGATCAAAAACTTGCTGCTAGGCGCGCAGGGTCGTTAACTGATGAAACTGCCGGGTCTGATGGGGGGCAAGCCCAGCTCCAACTTCGCCCAAAGCAACCAAGAGCTACGAGAAACCCTGGCACTCCAGGGCCGGGACCCTCTGTGGTGGACCTTCTTCGCGGAACGCCGGCCGGAGCCGCAGCCGCTCCCTCCCATTCCAAATCACACGCAACAAGCGGAGCGCTGATTGCAGCTCCGCTAGTAACTCCTGCGGTGCTTCCCGGCGCGGATTCGCCAGCAGCGGAGGCTGGGTCTGAAGCACTGGCGGCTCTGAGTCCCTCAATAAGCTCCACGCAGTCAGACACTGCTGCAACCTTACCTGACTCGTTACTATCGCCATTACCATTGCAGTGTTCATTGATAACTGCAGAAGTGCCAGAAGTGCTTGGGGGCCTCACCGAGGTGTCGGCGGCAGCAGCAAATCCTACAATAACCACCGCACAGCCACAACAGCAAACGCCAGAAGAAATATGTGCTATAGCTGAGCCTACAGCTTTTTCTGCTAATACAGTGGCATCTACTAATGGTTTAAACAACGCAAGTGTTGCAACAAACATATCCACAGATCCCCAGCCTGAAAGTCACCTGTCATTGTTAAATCCGGTCAGTGACGAGGGTAAACTAACATCACCCTCTATAACGCAAACTCCTGCTCAATCTCAAGGCATCTCTGCACCAACTGGCGAAGGAAATGTTGAAGAACCAACACTGCTTGGGCTGGATTACGCAGGTGGAGCTGGAATCGCGTCTGACACAGACCTGGAGCCTCTTGAATTCTACACTATCTCCGAGGGCCGTGAGGACCCAGGCTGGCATCATGATTTAGACTCTGACTTAGATTCCCTTTCCGATTTGCATACTGGCTCTAGCACCAGCACCCAAGATAGCGATGCGGATGAGCTATTGGGTGAAGCCACAGCTGGAAGACACACAGTGATCAAAAAAAAGAGAAGCCACCATAACCCAGCAGGCCCTTATCGGGATGGCATTCCCGCATCAGCTTCTAGCTCTCATGGACCCTCTTCTTCTTCAAAGGAACAAGACACTACCTTAACTTCGGTAATGGATACGTTGCTGCTGGCAATCGCATCTCACAGAGAACAAACGTCTAAGGATGGTCGGAAAGCCCAACAAGCTCTACAAAAGGTACAAGGAGTGGTACGTAAACTTTCAAAAACAGTAGCAGCATCTAATGCCAGAATGTCGGATATGGAAGATCGAATTGTGGGTATTGAGGCTGAAGCAACTGTGGTGAAAGAGCAGGTTGATGCTCACGACGCTGAGATGACTGATGTAAGATGGAAGCTTGAGCAAATGGAAAATCGTATGCGCCGCAACAATCTCCGAGTCCTGGGAATACCCGAAAAAAGTGAAGGGGGCGACATACGTGGCTTTGTGATTCAACTTTTTAAAGATACCTTCCCGGAGTTATCTTCATGGAACTGGGAACTGGAAGTCCAACGTGTTCATAGAACCCCTGCTACACTTCGTTCTGCCAACTCGCAGAGCAAATATCCTAGGGCAATCCTGGTCTATTTCGGTAACTTTTTGCTACGACAAACTATTGCGGAGAAAGCGAGACCTGAGGCCCATCGGATTCGTGGTGATATTTCATATTTTGTCAGGCCGGACTTCTGTCATACAACTGTGGAGCGGAGATGGCGTCTTCGGCAGCTAATTAAACCTTTTTTGGACAAAAAAGCTAAGGTTTATTTGAATAACCCAGCCACACTTAAAGTGATGTATAATGGTCAGGTAAAATTTTTTTCTTCCGAGATCAAAGCGAAGGCTTTTTTAGATAGCCTGAACTAATTTTTGAGACATTATGTCTTTCTTTAATGAATACTTTATGCAACGTTGATTAACAACTCAGAAAATTACACGCATATTTCAACTTTAATTTTTTTTCTTTTTTCTTCTCTCTCTTTTTCTGGTTATTTCGCTTTGAATACGACTTGAATATGCTGTATGCTCTATAATCTGGCATAATAATCTGTTATTGTTATTATGAATTCTTTTTTCTTCCAGCATTTATGGGCTCTACGTATGAGCCACTGGGTACCGTGTAGTTCTAGGGGGTACTGTGTAGTTCTAGGATGATTATTCTTTTATAATTTTGAATATTTCCTTTATTTTCTTTACATACCCGTCCATTAGTCTACACACGAGTAATTTGAAGTCTTTAGAACTAAAGCCCAGGCACGGGCACAGGGTGTCTCCCCATCACCTTAGACTCTAGTGAGAGTCTACATGCCTCAAAGGGTGGAGTGTGGGGGGAGGGGGAGGGGGGAAGGCCTGGGGGAAGGCCTGGGGGAGGGGGCTGAGGAGGTGGGGAGGGAAGGGGGGGAACCAAAAAAGAAAAATTGGCAAAATCAGTCATAATCTATGCTATATAGGGAGCAAAAACTGCAGAAAAGTTAAAACAAAGCAAAACTGTACTATGCATCTAAAAGAAAACCGCGGCTCTAAGCATTTTGGGTTAGTTTTTCAAGCTAATACATGGGGAGAGTAAGTCTATCTACCTGGAATGTGGCAGGCCTCAACCATAAAGACAAAAGGGCTCAACTATTTCAATTAACCCAACAAAACCCTGTTGATATTTTATGTCTCCAAGAGACACACATTGCATATTCTGATAGGAACTTACTTAAACTACCTGGTTACAATTTAATGGCAGCTACATCCCAAACATCTAAAACTAGAGGGGTAGCCATCTTCGCTAAACCTATAATAGGTCCTCCAATTCGTAAATTAGTTGATAAACAGGGTAGATGGGTCATCATTCAGCTTCAATTGGGTATTACTATTTGTGTAATCTATGGCTCAAATTTAGACGACCCTGCTATTTTTCACGAGCTCGAAGTTGAATTGGCCTCTTGGACTGGTCCTTTGGTTTTTTGTGGAGACTTCAACATTGACATAGGGTTATCTTCTGGGAACTATTTATCTCAAAATTATAAAGGACGTAAACCAAAGGTATACAGCGCATTGGATCAGATGATGAAAAGCCATAACTTAGCTGACGTCTGGGGTCTACTTCGGGGGCCTAATGTTGATGGTTATACATATTTTTCTTTCCCCCACAACAAATATGTTAGAATTGACTATATTATGTCAAGCATAAATCCGAAGGATATCATTGAAATAATTAAATCTCCGAAAATCTTATCTGACCACAATGCACTGACCTTTACCTTTGCTACGGATAATTTAACTAAACCAATTACACAATGGACTTTTGATAGGAGATTATTGGTTAATCCTGAATACATAGCTCATATTAAATCATGGACCCAGTCTTTTTTTGAATGTAACCAGTTTAGTGCACCCCGTATTATAGTATGGGACTGTTTTAAAGCGGCACTGAGAGGAGAAACCATTTCATTTGTTCCTAATAAACGTAAGCTCGAAAAACAATCCAATATAGAAATGACGTTGCAATTATCTGATCTTGAGGCCCTTCATGCCTCCCAGTTAAATCTATCTCATAGAGGACAAGTCCATCCTACTTTAGATCCCGGGAAAACCCTAAATAAAATAATGGTCTTAAAAAATGAGATTAATAGCACGCTTATTCAAAAAGCTGCGGAAACCTATCAGGCCAATAAAGATAGTCTGTACGAATCAGGGGAAAATGTGGGGAAGCAGTTAGCACTACGTACCCGACAAAAGCAATCACGTAGTAATATTAAAAAGGTAGAATTTGAAGGAAATGAGTATACTACCCCCAAAGATATTATTAAAGTATTTCAAAAGTACTATCAAAAACTTTATAGTAGCGATATCTCACACCCTGTTAATGAAATTACATCATTTCTAAATAACTGGCTCCCAGACCACACTTATCATAAAACTATCGACGAAGCAAGTCAGCTTTATCTGGATAGAGAGATCACTATCACTGAGGTGGAGATTGCATTAGCCGAGATGACTAATGGTAAGGCGGCCGGACCAGATAAAATTCCATTGGACCTGTATAAGATTCTTGGGCATCAGATAATTCCTTTTCTATTCGATTTGTTTCTTGGAGTTCATTACCACACAATTCCCCCTGAGTCTTGGAAACAAACAAATTTAATAATTTTTCATAAGAAGGGTAAACCACCTCACCTACCTTCTTCATATAGGCCCATATCTTTGATTAATTCCGATTCAAAGTTATACGCTAAAATTTTTGCAAATCGTCTGAGTGGGGTCATCGAACGGCTCGTATCCCCGTGGCAACACGGTTTCATACCCGGCAAAGGTACTACAGATCACACCCGTAGAGCTATAACCCTATTTGACATCATGGGCGCCACGGGGGGCGAAATGTCGATGATCTTCCTTGATGCCGAAAAGGCATTCGACCGAGTATCATGGCAGTTTCTCTGGAACATCTTGGAAAGCAAAAACATCGGCAATAATTTTATCAATGCCATTAAAGCCATTTATACTAATCCCACGGCAAAAATTTGTGTAGCAGGTAACGAGTCGGAAGTTATCACGATCCAGAGAGGTACAAGGCAGGGCTGCCCGTGCTCCCCGGTCCTATTTGCACTCTATATAGATCCCCTTATTCAAAAATTATTAATGTCAACATCCATACTACCAGTATTCACAGGGCCCTTTTCCACCAAAGTTATGGCATATGCGGACGACATTACCGTAATAACCACTAAACCATCTGAAGCAGTTCAGGAGATCGAGTTAGTTACTCGAGATTTTGGCAAATATTCAGGGTACTCTTTGAATAGGGATAAGACTATGGTATTGTCCACTAGTAATACCCAATATGAAAGCACACTTAGGGTTAAGCAGGCCACTTATCTAGGTGTGGCGCTCTCGGCAGATATAAGTAAGATTAGCGACATTAATTATCTCCCCCTTATTGATAAAATCAAAAGCGATTTAAGAAGGGTAGATAGTTTACACCTCTCTATCATAGGTAGGTCCAATTATGTTAAAATGAATATATTCCCTCGTGTTTTGTATCTTTTCAGAGCAATCCCTCTTTTACCCGGGGAGCACTTTATGAAGACCATAGATTCTCTCATTGCAAAATTTATGTGGAGCTATGGAGAAATAAGGCGGGCCCTCCCCCTGCTAGCACTTCCTCAAAGTAGAGGCGGCTTAGCCCTACCAAATTTAAGATTATATTTTTGGGCATCATTATTACAACACATGGATCCTCTTTTGACCGCAAAACCTGGTCGCCCAACCTTTATAACTCCATATATACCATCGATATACGAGCTCAGTTTAGGTATAAAACATAAGGGACTTTTTTTAAGACAGGTTGAAGCATCCTATTATAAAAAAATTAAATTAAAAACTGTTTTAGATGCTCGCTCAGTCTGGAAAGCTATTGGTAAACACCTACGCCTTCCCATATATACGAAATATACACCGTTATGGCAGTGCAAAATTTTTCCTAGTATCCTCATTGACAGCAGATTCAAGAGCTGGGAGCTCCTTGGCATTAAAACAATTGGAGACTTTTGTGTTAATAATCTCCCTCTTTCTTTTGAGCTCTTTCAAGAGAGATATAATGTCCCCTCAAGGGATTTCTTAAAATTTTATCAAATATCTGTTAGTATCCACAATTCCAACCCTAAAATCCTACTAGATAATATCCCAATTTTTGATATTATAGGTAAAAAATCTACTAGAATTGGGGTTCTATATCAGCTACTCTTAGCCAACACTCCCGATGATTTAGAGCGCACGGAACAATCCTGGGCTTTAAAATTATCTAACCCAAATGTAGATCTAGATCTCTCTTTAGCCCTCTCAACTAGATATTTTATAGCCTCTAATTTAAAGGCTCAATATTATAGAATCATCTTTAATTTGTATTACACTCCGGCCAAATTGTTTGCATGGGGGCTCAGAACTGATGATAAATGTCCAAGATGTAAACAACCACTCGCAAATCTCCTACATATGTTTGCTGAATGCCCTACACTCGTTACTATTAAAACTATGATGCTGGAATTCTGGACCCAAATTTTTGGACATCGCATTAAGGATTCTGTAACATTGCTCCTATTGGGTCATGATGACTCTTTGAAACACAATAGTGAAGAACAGGCAGTTTTGTTTCTGGGATATGCCGTGCTACGGATAATTCTTGCAGCTAGATGGAAAGATACAGAGCCTCCTACTTTTAATATGTGGCTTAGTCGTTTTATTGCTATCTATAAACAAGGAATCTTAATATACACCACAAGAGGTAGGAAAATGAGAGCAATAGGAAAACAGATATGGGAACCTATTACCAGGTGGTATAATGAAGTAAGGGGTAATTAGTTATAGGGTCTTTTGATTGATTGTTTCTAGTCTTGATGTTATTTTGTATCTCTTTTCATTTTCTGTTTCGGTGTTCTCTCTTTTCGTATTATTATTCATTTGTATCTCAGTGTTTCTTTTCCTAATCGTCATATTTTTCCCAGAGGTAGAATTTTTGATTATTCATATTTGAGTATGTACCTTGTAATCCTCGCATACCGTATCACTCCATATTGTTTATTCTGTACTGTCATGTTTTTGTGTTCTGAATTTGCCAATAAAAAAAAAAAAAAAAAAAAGATAATTGGAGAAATGTAGCTTAGTGATATTTTTCCAGTTATCTCGGGGAAGGAACGCCCACTTTGCATCTCATTAGAGATTCAAAGGGAGGCGTAGGGAAACAGGGTGTTAACATGTGATTATGCATGTTAGCACCCTCTTGGTGAAAGGGCAAAAACATTATTTCTGCTTTTCTGTCTTTTAAAGCCAAAAAAGCGGAGATAAGGCCCTCAATAATATGCCCCTCAATTATTAACCGAATGAATATTATTTTGCTCAAATATACCAAAGTACTGGGCCAGTCTTTCCAGGCTTGTCTCACTTCCTGGTTGAAGGTGAAGGTTCCTCTCCTCTAGAGTGCCGCTGTGTGTGTCACTGTGATGTTGACTCTGAGCACAACTTTGGGAGCAGCCAGCTGTGCTTTTGCCCTCTGGTTCTCGTGGTTCTTGTGGCTGCCACTGCTGTGGACGGAGGCTCCTCCTACCAAAACCACTGCAGATCCAGATTTCAGGTCAGGTTTCCCTGGTTTTCATACCCTTCTCACTAGGGTGTCAGCACAGCACATCAGCCATATGGGGGACCAAGGTGCACCTGGACTTGTGCCAGGGTTTGGCAGAATAAGCGTGCATGATTGGTTCATATTGCCTGAGGACTGTAGTCCAAGAATGAAGGCGGTGCCTTTGATGCTTGCAGGCTGAGTTAGAGTGGCAGTTGTTTTTACAATTGCACCCACTGTTTTAAAAAATGGAGAGTATACAGAAAGGTCTTGTCCAACACTGGTCCCTATTAGTCTGACCTGGATGGCCCATAAGAATAAAGTTGGCGTTTAATTTGCACTTTTCCTGAAAAAAGTAGACCAACTTTGAAGATTCTCTTCCTCTGAGACTTTTGGAATTATTTGGAGATTTTTAAAATGCATATTTAATTGGAGAAAGCTGCTAAAAGCTGGTGTGATCTAAGTAAGATAAAGATGCTACTCTAAGTGGGCTTATACAGCGACTCGACAGAGCTTGAGTTGACAAACTGTTATATCATGGAGGAATGTCTGAGTGGCACCTGGTCAATACTTGCTAGTTGTTGATGGTTGTCACTGTCTCTCAGAGTTTAATGTTTTGAGATTAACTGGTGAATAATATTTGTCCGTATGGTAGGGATCTGGCAGTAGAAATGAAACAATCCCTGGGATACCATTGGTATTGGAAATATGTGTAGTCAGTATTGCAAATGGGTTCCGCTCATATAGTCCACCAGGACTTTTCACTTTTGACTACCTGATTTTTGGACGTTTACTGTCGGTAAATCTCACTATCTTAGTCTCACTCACATTAATCTCACAGTATGTGGCCTGAGTGTGTGTACTGCCAATGCCTTTTAAGATAAGACCACTGTGGCACAGTTAGGGTAAGGTACAGTGGTCAGGTTACACATGAACATGTGTGCACACACGTATGTACACATGTGCAGGCTGCACGTGAAAGACTACCATTGTATGCAACCCAGGAAAAGTGCACAGATTGCCTCTTACAGAAGGGACTCTGCCAGACAGGTGCTGTCTTGGGGTAGGCTTTATAATATTAAAGGACATTCATAGATAGGTCAGTAGGGGTTACTGGAAACTCTGTAATGCTTTCACTGCATTATACACATAGGTGAAATCTGTCTTATAGTGTTCTTTGCTCCACTTAGGCCTACACAGTACAGCAAGGTGTCAAACTGTGGTAAAACATGCACACCAAGTTTGGATATGTAAGTCCCAGTAACAGATATATACCTCGGAGGAGCTCTTCGCAGAGAAAACATAATGGCATCATATTGGATTGCCCTAATATGCTGTGCAGGCAAGTTTACACAAGGGTGGAGGGATGATGTGGCATCCTAGGATTGGCCAGGGGGCCTGCATATCCTCACACAAGGGAGAGACAAAGATGAAAACCCTGGATATGGGAGACAATGGCAGTGGAGGAATGGTTACATGGAAAGAGAAGCCACCCACTGTCCTGCCAAGATGGGCTAATGTCCCATGAGAACCATTAGAGCTGGACTACGCTGCCATCTGAGGTGCTCAACAAAACAATCAGGAGGCTATTGAACCTGAGAATGGAGGTAGGAGGGTGCTCAGCTGGCTGGTATTGGAGGGGCCACACAAAATGTCCACTAGACAAGCACTAGGAACCAGGCAGGAGAGAAGACGGCACAGGGAGCCAGTAAATACAGTTACATGCAAAGTGCACCCATTCATAAGCTAGCAGGTCTGTTGAAAATGCTCCTGGTGGCTAGATCTTGAAAATCAATCCAATCGGGCCTGTGTTCTAGCCCTTTAAAGATCTGACCTCCGACCCTCAGTTAGAAACAGTAATGCTATTTCTCTTAAAGACCCCTGAGGTGGGCTAGGGCTTAGGGGGTTGGCGAAACAGCATTTTATTTTGATTAGGTGCTGAGGGATGTGCATGGGATCCCCTTCCAATGCCACTAGTTGCCCCACCCGACAAGGCCATGGATCAGTATCCTTGGGTTACCCATCCCTCTGGACTCAGAAGAAAACCAAAATGCCTCTTGGAGCATCAATGCATTTTTAATATACAGCTCCCAGGGTGGTATGAGCCCCAGGGAGTGATGCAGATCTCCTCCTGCGTCCCCTGTGCTCATGTCTAGGGAGGCGCACCAGAGTTTTTCCCATCCATGGTACACACAGGTGGGTGAAATAAGGGTGTCTGGCTTGCGCCGCAGGAGTTAGCCAGATGTGAGAAAGCCAGAGTTGCGAGGGCCTTGGGGCTCGCTAGCAGTCCCACCCTTGACTAAGGCATCTGGATGCCCTGAGTAAGACACGGCAGGAGCAACCTCCAATTATCCATATTCCGGTGTTTACTACCCCCCACCCTGCCCCTCACCCGCCCCGCCTTTCCGCCCCACGGAACTCCCTCCATGGGCCACTCCTGTGACACAGACACCCACAACCAAAAGGACAAAAGCTAAAGAAACAAGCGGTGAGAGCGCAGATGGAACCAAAGTATAGCTGGTAAAGCCCCTCACAAAATATTCAATAGTTCCAACAGCGCCCCATAATGCCCCATGAGGGCTTATCCCCATATATGTTTGTTGCTTGTGGTGGACCCAGCTCAGCAGGGTCATCACCAACGTTATTTACTAGTCTTGTGGGCGCTGCTCTGAGTGCAGCAGCCCACTTTCAACGTGTTTTTAAACACTTCTTCTAAAATTATGGAAACCTCTCCTGGCAAACATTGCGTTGTTCATGCATTTGAGATTGATTCTTGATTTTATTGGGCTTTAATGATGGATCATAACATGTTATTACTGTTTTTAGTAATGTGGTGATCCTCTGACAAAGCCAATAGGTTTGCCTTATATATTTATGTGATGACCCCTTGACAAAGCCAATAGGCCTTGCATAATTAAAAAATGACACCCTCTTATATTGTGATGTTGCATCTAGTATACGTGGGGGGTAAGGTATATTGTGACCATGGGGTTTAGGACCCTCTAGGGCATGGGTACTCACAAACCTTCTCTCGCGGGCCAAATTTACAGTGTGGTTTGTGGCTGAGGGCCTCACCAGTGGAGGTGGGGTCAGTGGGGGAGGGCTACGGGGCTAGAGCAAAAAAAAACTGTGACTGTGAGGTTGAACGCAGGTCCATGCAGCGGTCGCCTTCGTCCACTGAACCACCAGACCCGGCATACACACATCTCTCTCTCTCTGTCTCTCTCTGTCTCTCTCTCTCTCCCCCTCCCTCTCTCTAGGTCTCCCTCCCTCTGTCTCCCTCCTTCCCTCTCTTTCTCTCTGTCTCCCTCCCTCCCTCTTTCTATCTCTCTCTCCCTCCCTCCATCCCTCTCTGTCTCACTCACTCTGTCTGTCTCCCCCTCTCTCTCTCTTTCTCCCTCCCTCTCTCTCTGTCTTCCTCCCTCTCTGTCTCCCTCCCACTCTCCCTCTGTCTCCTTCCCTCTCTCTCCCAATGTCTCGCTCAGTCTGTCTCCCTCTGTCTCCCTCGATCTGTCGCCCTCTGTCTCCCTCTGTCTCCGTTCCTCTGTCTCCGTCCTCTGTCTCCCTCTCTCTGTCTCCCTCTCGCTCTCTCTCTCCCTCTGTCTGTCTCCCTCTGTCTGTCTCCCTCCCTCCCTCTGTCTCCCTCTCTTTCTGCCTCCCTCTCTCTCTGTCTCCCTCTGTTTCCCTATATCTGGCTCTGTCTCCCTCCCTCTGTCTCCCCCCCTCTGTCTCCCTCCCTCTATCTCCCTCTGTCCGTCTCCCTCTGTCTTTCTCCCTCAGTCTGTCTCCCTCTTTTTGTCTCCCTCTCCATCCCTCTGTCTCCCCCTGACTCCCTCCCTCTGTCTCCCTCTCCCTGTCTCCCTCTCTCTCTGTCTCCCTCTCTCTGTCTCCCTCTTTCTCCCTCTCTCTCTGTCTCCACCCCTCTTCCTCCCTCTGTCACCCTTTGTCTCCCTCCCTCTGTCTCCCTCCGCCTCCCTCTCCCTCTCTCTGTCTCTCTGCCCCTCTGTCTCTGTCTCTGTCTGTCTCTGCCTCTATCTGTCTATCCCTGTCTCAGCCTCTATCTGTCTCTATCAGTCTCTGCCTGTCCATGTCTCCCCCCCTCTGTCTCCCTCTCCGTCTCTCTGTTTCTGTCTGTCTCTGCCTCTATCTGTCTGCCCCTGTGCCTGTCTCTACCTCTATCTGTCTCTGTCTGTCCCTGTCTCTGTCTCTATCTTTGTCTGTCTCTATCTCTGTCTGTCTCTGCCTCTTTCTATCTCTGTCTGTCTCTGCCTCTTTCTATATCTGCCTCTATCTGTCCCTTCCTCAATCTCTGTCTCTATCTCTGTCTCCCCCTCGCTGTCTCTCTCTCTCTGTCTCTCTCTCTCTGTCTCTATCGCTGTCTGTCTCTACCTCTATCTGTCTCTGCCTCTGTCAGTCTGTCCCTGTCTCTGCCCCTTTCTAGCTCTGTATGCCCCTGTCTCTGCCTCTATCTGTCTCTGTCCCTATATGTCTCTATCTGTGTCTGTATCTATCTGTCTCTGCCTCTATCTGTCTCTGCCTCTATCTGTCTCTGTCTCTGTCTGTCAGTCTGTCCCTGTCTCTGTCTGTCTCTGTCTCCATCTCTATCAGTCTCTGTCTGATTCTGTCTCTGTGCCCCGGGCAGTACACATGTACTGTTTATACACGTCCCCGTCACCAGCCCAGAGACAGCCCCCCCCCCCCACTCCCCCATCTCCCTGTGTAATGTAAAAGCCAGCTCTTTTTCTCTTTGAATTTGCTGCTACGCGGGATTTGTCTTTCAACACTGGGCCTGGGGTCACAAATGTCACTGGCTTTATTTCTGACTCTCACCCCCAAGCTGTCAGATCAAAGCACCCCTTTGGTGCCAGTCACCCCTCTATGTAGGTATGAATGCATTAATTATATATAGCGCCAACCTGGTGGCAAGCATTTGTGCGCTGTGCTGCTAGAGCGGAGACCAGGCCTGAGCTCCCTGCCTTGGCTCAACCCTCTGACAACAGGCTGGTGGGAAACATCACATCACAGGCTCTTAACACACACCTCACCCGGCTCTCACTCCCTGCTGCCCTCCGTCACCTCACCCAGCTCTCAATCCCTGCTGTCCTCTGTCACCTCACCCCATGTGTGTGGCAGACCAGGCTGAGACAGCTTCCCGGGCACACACACAGCCGCACCTGAGTACTTCACAGGTCTTTAAAAGGCCATTTACTTGTTAATGAGGCTTTGTTGTATTTCACCTCTTCTTAGTGCCCCTGCATCCCCACTCTGACTATCGCTGGAATCGCCCTGCCCCCATAGAGCAGAGTCTTTCTGAGTCTGCGCTGCTGCAACTGACGGTGTTTGCTAACACTCTTTAAAAAAAACACAGGTACGATCTCTGCAAGGTCCGCGTGACGCAAAGGAAGGCTTTACGGGCCACTGGCGGCCCGCGGGCCGGACTATGAGTACTCGTGCTCTTGGGGTTAGATGTGAAATGGATGTCACCAAATGTTTTTTTTCTACCTGATGCATATATTTGTAATGCAATGTATTGTATTCAGTAGTGGGTGTAGTTAACGTTTTTTACTTTTTAATAAAAAAAAAACTGACTGGACAATAATTTATTGATGATTGTTGTGGTGTGCCAGCAAGAGTAGATTCCTCACCCAAACGACCACCTCTGTTTATGCCTTGGACTACTTTGGTTCGTTACCCCGATAGAGTCAAGTGCTAAAATAGGGTGCTTGGTTTCCAGTAAGGAGACAATTGTGGATGTTTGACTTGTGAAAACGTACATCCACCACAGCTAATAACCCAATTTCTTACAGGCAGTGTAACCAGAAAAAAGGAGGAGGTGTGGAGGAGAGGCTTTTCTGGTGAGTAGCAAGTGCTTTTCCTCCATTTGGTTCCACTTAAAAATGACAGGAGCCCAAAGTCCTGTGTATTGGTCACTGTGTACATCTTGCTGTAGGGCAGGTGATAGTATTGAACTGGAGCATTAATATTCTCTAGTCTGTTTGGTGATTGTGTGCCAGGTTTTATTGCAACATTAACTAACAGAATTATTAACTTTATTGATTTTCAGATGTTTTAAAACGTTTGATTTACTATTGATAACATTTTGTCATGCTCTTTGACATATTCTCAGTCAGACATACACTAGGTCTAATTCCTACTAGGAACAGGGGATATGAGGGTGCAAAGAGGAGCATCAAGGAATCTAAACTGGGGAGTTCTGATGTTTACTATGTGTTTATAGAGTTTTCAATACCCCTTGGTGCTTGTTGTTCCATTATATGTAATGTTAGAAATTGGGTTTCTGGTTGGCAGAGGTATTCACCCTGTCCAAGCAGGAACCACAATCCTTGTCAGAGTAGGTTACAACACAGCCTAAATTATACTGTGCTCACCCTCTAGTAGCTTGGCACAGGGCAGTTAGGCTTTACTAAATAGGTAATGTGTAAAGTATTTGTGCAACACTTCATATACCAACACAGTGAAACACCACAAAAAGACTCCATATCAGGCTAGAAAAGTAGATTATGATTTTATAAATAAAATAAGACTAATATGTGCCTAAAGAGGTAGTTGGTTGCGCTGGACCAGGAAAAACTTCAGAATCCAGGCTGATCATGATGGAGCGCGGGCCGTATACAGAATCCACGCAAGCCCCGGAACTAAAGTACCTTGATCCTGGGCGTAATCACAAGATGCATCAGTGATCTCTACGCGGGTGAGTTGTTATGCTGAATTTCTCCACGCAACTGTGGTAATGCATCGTGCCTGTGAGCGAAGCATCGGTTCTGAAGCGCGGCGGTTCCGAAGACAATGCACTGGGTTTCACCACACTGTAGAGGTGATGAGTTGATCTTCTCCTTACAGTGGTGGCAATGTGTTGGCCCTGGATTGGTGGTCCCAAGTGCGATTCGACTGTTCCAAGTGTGATGTGCTGGTCCGGTACCCGCAACAGCATCGGTGCATCAATCCTGCTCTCACAGCTGAGGATGCATCAGTTCCACTGGAGCAAACACCTAGGCCCACTTTCAAGGGTCCACGACTGGGATAGCACCACTTGGCAGGGCAGATTCACAAGCAGATGAGCCCAAGGGTTGGAACAGGAGGGTTCTAAATCTTTTGTGTCCCTGAAACTTAGGTAAAAGGAGGCAACCGGCAAGCCCTAGGAGTTATTCTGGATTCAAGTGATGCGGGCCCAGTCCTTCTCACCCAGGCACTGGAACAGCAGGCAGCAGGGCAGTTCAACACGCCAAGAGTGCAGCTAAGCAGAGTCCAGCAAAGCAGCAGTCCAGCAGAGTGGCAGTCCTTTCAGCAACCCAGCAGTTTGTCTTCCTGACAGAGTAATCACAGGTCCAGAAGTGCACTGATTTAGTAGTGCCAGAGGTCCAGTACTTATTCCCAGTGGTGCCTTTGAAGAGGGAGAGACTTCAAAGAAAGCTTTGAAGTGCAAAGAGGCTCTCCCTTCCTTCCCTGGCTCCAGTCACACTACAGGGGTTAATTAATCATTAGTGGGGACAGGGCCCAGTCCTTTTAGGTGTAAATGTCAGCGTCTCCCTCCCATCCTGCTCAGGATGGGCCGACTGTATGCAGAGGAGCACTCACGCACCCTACCCTTCCTATGTGTGTGACTGTCTAGAGGGAGTGCAGGAAGCCAGCTGTCACCCACCCCAGACATGTATTCCAGAGAAAGGCAGAAGGCACCAAATGGAAAGGGGCGACCGAATCGGTC
This sequence comes from Lissotriton vulgaris, assembly GCF_964263255.1. NCBI lineage: Eukaryota > Metazoa > Chordata > Amphibia > Caudata > Salamandridae > Lissotriton > Lissotriton vulgaris. The sequence continues at coordinate 232,358,540 of NC_141693.1, read as the reverse complement.
CCCCCGAACTTATGGCCGAGTGCCTCGATCCCCCCGGGAAGCCATTTTGGGCGGGAGGCGCGTCTCAGCTGGTATGCCCGAAGCGGCGTAGCTGGGGCGCGCTCGTTCCCGCCCTAGAGTGGGCTGGCCTAGACACCGACGCAGCCAGCCACGCCCTCAGGGGCAGGCAGGGGCGGGTATACGCCCGCCCTGAAGACGGATGAAAAGGGACGCAAGACCAGAAGACATCCTCTTGTTCTTGTGCTCTGAAGCTGCACCTCCTCGCTGCACGTGAGCTCGGGACAGAACGAAGAGCCAATTTTGAGCGTTTTAATCTCTCTCTTTGTCTTTTAGATACTTCGTCGAAAGGATGCCCAAGAAAGGAGCAAAGAGAATGTCGACTGACCAGTTGGTTCGGGCACTCATGAAGGACATGTCCGAAATTAAGAAGCGGTTGGCGGAGCGAGGGGGCCGGTCGGGGGAGACGTCCCGGTTCCCTGTTCTCCGCTCGAAGCGCCAGCCCCGGTACCGGCCCCGGTACCGGATGAGGGGAATCCGATTCCCGTGATAGTCACCCCGACGTCTGCCGGAGATATGCCTCCCGAGTTGGCGGCACAGTTAGCAGCATGGTTGGGGGACAGTAATGGGGGCGCCATGGCTACCGAAGCGCAAGCTCTCATAAAGCAGTTGCGCGAGAAACGTGATACAGCCAAGGTGCCCGCGCCGGATGCGGCGATAGACAAGCCACGAGGGACGGAAGTAGCGTCCGGTGCAGGTAAGCGGCCATTGCCGATTGCAAGGGATGAGTCAACACCCTCTCGTAGAGAAAGATTGGGGCAACATGTTCCTTTGCCAATAAAGGAAAAGATTTGGGCGGGGGAATACGTTAACATTTTCTCCCTGCTCGTTGATCACTATGAGGTCGAAACTGTTAAAGGTCAAAAGGATCTGATGCATCCGAGTGTTTGGCGCGCAAAAATGGCCGCCTTTAAAGTGAATGAAAATATTGGTAACTGGGGTAATGCTTGGGGAATTTTCACGGCAATTTTGGGGGAACGTAGGCCTGATTTGCTCCCTGAATTTCCAGTATATCAGTCACGAATTATGGGGTACTCGACATCACACCAAGGTAACCAATGGTTCTGTTATGACAACCTTTTTAGGAAAGCGATGGAGCATAACAAAAGTTTAACCTGGGACTGTTACGATTCTTTAACATGGAATAAGATGAAAGAGTCGGGAATGTTGAAAGTGCCATTGGTGGGGAGTGCTGTTAGTGAGTCCTCCCGCCACAATGGGGGGACGCCCTTTCGGTCGGGTACGGGTACAGACGATTACCCGAGACCCGCCGGCAATACAGGGAAGAGGGGGTTCTGTTACAATTTCAACAGAAGCAAATGTACTAGGCCCCCGGGATCTTGTAAGTTCAAACACGAATGTAGTGGTTGTGGGGCACCCCATCCTGAGTCCTCGTGCAGAGCCAAATCGGGTGAGAATGGGGGTAGAGGAGGCGCCAAACAGGTCTAACATAGTCCGAGGGGCGCCTTTACCAACCCCGATTGATACCCTGGCGATGATTCCCTGGCTCAGCGAATACCCAGATCGTACTTCTGCTGGGGTGCTACGAAACGGTTTTTCATATGGTTTCCGCATCCCGGTGGGTAGCTTTCAGGGTGTCGGGACGTGCAAAAATCAACTTTCCGTCTTGCAGCATACTACTGTAGTACAGGATAAGATCCGGAAAGAGGTTAGCCGAGGTCGGGTTGCCGGCCCGTTTCCTGTCCCCCCGGTACCGAACTTTGTTTGTTCTCCTTTAGGGGTGGTCCCCAAGAAGGACCCGGGTGAGTTTCGATTGATTCACAATTTATCAGCCCCTCATGGCCTTTCTGTAAACGATGCAATTAATCCAGAAATGTGTTCGGTGCGGTACGCATCCTTCGATGAGGCCGTAGCCCTCTTGAATCGCCTGGGGCCCGGGACGCTGATGGCGAAATCAGATATCGAGTCAGCGTTCCGTTTGCTCCCGGTATACCCAGATGACCAACGTTTGTTGGGATTCATGTTTCAAGGTTTATATTACATGGACAGGTGTATGCCAATGGGGTGCTCGATATCTTGTGCTTATTTCGAGAAATTCAGTAGTTTTCTGCAATGGGTTTACACGAAGAAAACAGGTTTTCGGAATGTGATGCATTACCTCGATGACTTTCTGTTCCTTGGGGCCGCTGGGGATGATGAATGTGCCCGGGCCTTGACTGAATTTTGTATTTTAATGAGTCAATTTGGCGTGCCGTTGGCACCAGGTAAAACTGTGGGTCCCACGACTTGTCTCGAGTTCCTCGGGATCGAGTTGGACTCTAGTGAGGGTTGTTTTCGTTTACCAGCTTCCAAAGTATCGAAATTCAAGACAGCCCTGCAAATGTGTATCACTGCATCTAAAGTTACGCTGCATCAATTGCAGCAATTGGTGGGGAAGTTGAATTTTGCCTTGAGGGTGATCCCGATGGCCCGCCCCTTCTCCCGTTCGATTGCACAGGCGATGGTCGGCCTAAAGGAGGGTCACCATCGCACGAGGTTATCGGCCGAGGTCCGCCAAGACATGCGTATTTGGTTAGCATTTTTGGCGGATTTCAATGGTCGAGTCGTCTGGAACAAACCGGCCTTGTCCTCTGAAGAGCTGGGTCTATGGACGGATTCAGCGGGAAGCATGGGTTTCGGCGCCATCTTCGGCACAAAATGGTCGGCACAAAAGTGGCCAACATGGTGGCACGATGAGGGGCTGACGAGTAATATTGCTTTCCTTGAGCTGTTTCCTATTTTGGTGGCCCTCAGATCCTGGCCCGATGGTTTCAAAAATCATTCTGTCATATTTTGGTCTGACAATATGACCGTTGTAGAATGCATTAATAGTCAGGCAGCACGTTGTAAAATGATTTTGAGGCTGCTTAAAGAAATTGTCTTACTGTGTATGCAACTGAACGTGGTATTCAGAGCAAAACATGTCCCGGGGGTGATGAATCAGGCTGCTGATGCACTGTCTCGTTTTCAAATGCAGGCTTTCTCGGGTTTCCTTCCCTCAGCGGACCCCGAGCCAGCACCCTTTCCCGAAGCTCTCTGGTCTCTCGGTGCCCCGAACTTCGTTACCTCGTGGGAGAGAGTCTAGCACCAAGGACGAGGAAGGCATACGAAGGGGCGTTTCGGGCTTATTTGGCCTTTTTGGGGACTGAGAGAGGGGGACTTTGGGGGCACGAGGATTGGGTAGTACATTTTCTGATGTCCTTGCGTAAGGCTGGGAAGTCGGTGGCTACAGCCCAGAGGCATCGTGCTGCCATCTCCTTTGTTGCCAGGGCTCATAATATCCAGGACCCGACAGCGTCTTTTGCTGTACAGAAAGCGCTGCGTGGGTGGCAACGCCTTGAGGGTCGCAGAGTAGATGAGAGGCGCCCGATAGGTCTGGATAGGTTGTCCCAGTTGCTGGCCACACTCCCCGACACATGCTCGTCTCAGTTCGAGGCCTGTTTGTTCCGAGCCGCTTTTACGCTTGCATTTCACGGGGCTATGAGGATAAGTGAGCTGGTGGCGAGGAGCAAGCGGGATGTGGCGGGGGGTTTGTGCCGGGAACACGTTCAGATCAGGGGTGAGACTATGACGGTATCCTTTGTCAAGTCAAAAACCGATCAAAGTGGGGTGGGAGACTGCATAGTCATTCGCAGGATTCCAGGGTCCTCCATGTGTCCGGTGAGGTGTTTAGAGGATTACCTAGCACAAAGGGTGGCATCATGGGGGGGGACAATGTTGAGACACGCGGACGCCACCCCACTGACAAGGTTTCAGTTTCAGCGGGTGCTCGCAATGTCAATTACCGCAGCGGGCTTGGACCCGGGTGAGTTTGGGACCCATTCCTTTCGGATAGGGGCTGCCACGGAAGCTGCAGCCAGGGGTCTTAATGTGGAACAAGTAAAACGAGTGGGGCGTTGGTCCTCCAATTGTTATAAGAGGTATGTGCGGTTGCACATGTTGTGAAGCTGTAACAATGTACTCACGCTTCTTGTCTTTTGTTTGGTTTTCAGTTACGCAAGCCTTCGAGGCGGGGCGGACTATGCAGTCGACCCAACACCGGGCCAGCGGTCAGACATCACCGGCTGTGAGAAAGGAGGTGTGGGTCGTGGGCCACTCATACGTGAGGCGTGCCGCAGACGTATTCAAAGCAGGTGACATGATTCACGTAGCTGGGGAATACGGGTACAGGATGTCCTTCTACGGAAGGGGCGGTCTCTGTATTGACCAGTTTCAAGCTTACTTTGAGGGTTTGTTAGGGCGGATGAGGTCACCGCCGTCTATAATCATAGTACATTTAGGGGGCAATGATTTGGTCACCACCGGTAGACGACTTCTCCTGGAGGCAATGCTTTCCACCGTAAGTTGGTTGGCGAGGAAAGTTCCGGGGTGTATAATTGCGTGGTCTCATATGATCCCACGAAAAGTGTGGCGGGGGGCTATTTCGATCCCTGCTTTGAACCATTCTGTGAGGAAACTTAATAACAAAATGAGTAGGTTGTTCCGTTCCAGGACATTGCATTCTATCTCGCACGGTTGTATTAATGATGACAGCATGTATATGGGGGATGGTGTGCATTTGTCTCGGGTGGGAAATGAGTTACTCATAGGAGACTTCTTAGCATGGTTAAAAACGTTGGAACATGACCTTTAGCTAGGAGTTTTGGTGGGGGGCCCGGATAGCCGGTCAACTATCCGGGCCTGTGGCGGTAAGGTCATGATCGGTGAGCACTAATTAGTAGATCCCTATGAGTGGGCGTCACCCAACACGGATGGGAGCGCTCGGGAGAGGTGGCCATTGGCCCCTCAATGGGGAGGCGGTCCCTTCTAAGGATGGGTCGCCGGAAGTAAAGGAAAGGCGGTCAAGGCCCCTTCCTTTGTAGGAGGGGTTACAGCCCCCTCCTGGGGAATTTCCCGGGGCCAGTGACATCTGCGACGGCAGATGCGGTAAGTTGTGTGGGGTTGGGATAAGGGCCACGATACCTTCTAGATACCTCACACGAGTATTCGAACGACCTTTAACTGGCGTCGAGTTTTAGGTGCCCCCGTCAAGTCAAGGGAAATTGGTAGTAGTTGCACTTGAGGTACGCCTCCGTGCTGTCGCCCATCCCAAGTGGGAGGGGTAAGTCCGGTTAGGGATCTTGACACCGGTTATGACCTTGCCGTTGGCCCTTAAACGTTAGGTTGTACAATTTCAATATGTCAAGAAATGTTTTGTAGGTTGCTAGTTCGGCTAGGAGAACCTCTGTATTAGAGAATCTGTTAAGGTTAGCCAAACATCGCAATATGGTAATGAAATTGTACATAACATGAAACGTTTAATGTTTTAATTTTGTTTTAATAAATACGGCCGGGATGGTCACTCCATCCCACTTCCAAAAACTTCAAGAACTGTTTCCGGTTTCACTCCTTTTGGGGATTGTGTTGAGAGGGGGTGGCGGGTATCTCGGCTATATGGAAAGGGGCGACCGAATCGGTCCCCCCGAACTTATGGCCGAGTGCCTCGATCCCCCCGGGAAGCCATTTTGGGCGGGAGGCGCGTCTCAGCTGGTATGCCCGAAGCGGCGTAGCTGGGGCGCGCTCGTTCCCGCCCTAGAGTGGGCTGGCCTAGACACCGACGCAGCCAGCCACGCCCTCAGGGGCAGGCAGGGGCGGGTATACGCCCGCCCTGAAGACGGATGAAAAGGGACGCAAGACCAGAAGACATCCTCTTGTTCTTGTGCTCTGAAGCTGCACCTCCTCGCTGCACGTGAGCTCGGGACAGAACGAAGAGCCAATTTTGACCCACCCACCAGCCCCTGAAGACGGCCAGTTGTGTATAATAAAGTTGATTAATTTTGTTTTTGTTTTCGTTTCCAGGTTGTAGTGCCATGTTGATTTTGAGTTAATAAAGAATGTTCGTTTTGAGTATGTTTGCCATTAAAGATATTCAGTTAGTGTCGAATTTTGATCTATGCTCTTTCGGTCATAAGCGGCCAATGTATTCTTAGGTTAATTTGCACTGTCGTATTTATTTTGGTAGGCGGTAAGGTCATGATCGGTGAGCACTAATTAGTAGATCCCTATGAGTGGGCGTCACCCAACACGGATGGGAGCGCTCGGGAGAGGTGGCCATTGGCCCCTCAATGGGGAGGCGGTCCCTTCTAAGGATGGGTCGCCGGAAGTAAAGGAAAGGCGGTCAAGGCCCCTTCCTTTGTAGGAGGGGTTACAGCCCCCTCCTGGGGAATTTCCCGGGGCCAGTGACATCTGCGACGGCAGATGCGGTAAGTTGTGTGGGGTTGGGATAAGGGCCACGATACCTTCTAGATACCTCACACGAGTATTCGAACGACCTTTAACTGGCGTCGAGTTTTAGGTGCCCCCGTCAAGTCAAGGGAAATTGGTAGTAGTTGCACTTGAGGTACGCCTCCGTGCTGTCGCCCATCCCAAGTGGGAGGGGTAAGTCCGGTTAGGGATCTTGACACCGGTTATGACCTTGCCGTTGGCCCTTAAACGTTAGGTTGTACAATTTCAATATGTCAAGAAATGTTTTGTAGGTTGCTAGTTCGGCTAGGAGAACCTCTGTATTAGAGAATCTGTTAAGGTTAGCCAAACATCGCAATATGGTAATGAAATTGTACATAACATGAAACGTTTAATGTTTTAATTTTGTTTTAATAAATACGGCCGGGATGGTCACTCCATCCCACTTCCAAAAACTTCAAGAACTGTTTCCGGTTTCACTCCTTTTGGGGATTGTGTTGAGAGGGGGTGGCGGGTATCTCGGCTATATGGGTAAAGTCAATGATTGAGCATGTTTTCTGCGTAACCCTGGTATATGCTGGGAGGCTCTCTGATGTTACTCATCCATTTAACATGCCCAATGATAGTTCTTCCAGCAGGGATGCACATCTATCTTGTGTCACATTGTTTGCTAGGTTGAATATGGCCCATTGGACTTTCTTTCCTGCCATTTAGTAAGTTCATGTTAAAATCTCCTCATAGAATGATATTAGCGTGTGGGTGACCAAGTTTAAGAGTAGCCAATGTTGCTACTAGGGTATCGATATTTGATCTCTTTTGTTTGGATGATGGATGGATGTAGATATTCTGTATTAGTAAGCTGAAGAGGTTAGAGGCCGTTAGTTTGATACATAACATCCATGTGGAGTCTAGATCTACTTCTGAGGCCTGACATGAGATGTAGGTCGAGACGTACATTGAAAGGCCTCCTTTAGCTCTTCCGTATTTCGAGTCTTTCTTGGCCAGATTAAGGTATTCTTTGTAGTAAGTTAATGCCAACTTTCTAAAAGTAGCATTTGCTAAACTGGAATTTAAAATCAAACTTCACCATAAGTTGGGATTTTATATTGTGAGTTCAGTGACACTAAACTTGAAAAGTCTATCTCTTCACCATTGAGAGTTACACTTAATCGATGTAATAAAATAATCCCAATGTCTATGGGAGAGATAGGCCTTGCAGTAATGAAAAACGAAATTGGGAGTTTTTCACTACCAAGGCGTATAAAACGAAAGTACATGTCCTACTTTTTAAATACATTGCACCCTGCCCTCTGGGACTAATATGTATTAAAAAGGAAATTTTAGGCCTGAAAGAGTTTTCACTTGCCAGGTCGACATTGGCAGTTTAAACTGCAAATAAAGGCGCTGCAGTGGCAGACCTGAGACATGATTAAGGGGCTACTTATGTGGCTGGTAGAATCAGTGCTGCAGGCCTACTAGTAGCATTTAATTTACAGGCCCTGTGCACATATAGTGCACTTTACTGGGGCTTATAAGTAAATGAAATATGCCAATTGGGTATGAGCCATTGTTGCCATGTTTAGAGGAGAGATCATATGCACTTAACACTGGTGGTTAGCACTAGTGAAGTGCTTAGAGTTCTAATGTCATTTCTACAGGAACTAGCGTAACTAGTGGTTCCTTAAAAGAAGGCATATAAAGTAATACTGCACAGAAATACAATGATCTCTATGTTTTGTGTTTACAATGGAATGTATTCATTTATTGAAACAAATAAAATAAGAGAAACATAGAAGTGGGACAATATATAACAAAAGAAGAAGCAATTTAGACTATCTGAACTCAGGCATTGGAAGCATGTGGCTAAAGTACAAACAATGAGTACGCCACAATAACATAGTACCGTTGCTCATATTAATAATAAAGAGTGAACAAGTCAAGTTAAGGTACTCACGTTGATGATGTTTCCATTCCTAAGAAGATAGAGGCATCATCATCAGTACACAACAAGTTATGCCTGAGAAAACGCCTAAATATGAGTATACATGAATCCCTTAAGAATTGCGGAATAATAATTTGAAGAGCACAGGGAGTGACAGGAACAAGTCCCGGGCCCAGATAAGAAATTTGTGCTGAGAATCTGAAGGGCCGAAATGGCCCACGGCACGTTCCCGCCAACTGCAGGAGTAACAACTGGCCGAGATCGGCCCGTAATTAAATTGAATCACCTAAAGTGCACCGCGTGGAATCGAGGTACAAGGGACCTGAAAATGGTCCTTGATAAGCAACTGCCAAGTGCACGAGTGGCAAGTGGCAGAGCCAAAATCATCCAATGTGCTCAGGTACTGCTTCTATGTTTCTCTTATATTTTTTGATTCAATAAATTAATACATTCCATTGTGAATTCAAAACATAGAGATGATTTTATGTCTGAGCAGTATTACTTTATATGCCTTCTGGTAAGGGAGCACTGTTCCTGTAAAAATTACCTGTACCCTAGTTCCCTTCTGAATTCCAGGGTTTGAAATTACTCTCAACATGTAGACTGCCTAAGGAGGCAGGTGTTTGATCCATTTAAAGTTAATGAAGATTGATAATTTTTGACAGCAAAATGCAGGTTTGCTGAAAGGGCAGTCCCTTATGGTGGCCTTGAATTTTTCAGAGGGTGAAGGTAACTGTAGGAAATTTTTGGATGAAAGTAGCATCGCGCTGTGCCCCACACAAATCATAATTTCTAAAATCAAAAACACGAGGCATGTTGGATTACCAGACCAGATGTGGTCAAGCATGATTTGTCACCGTTCAGTAATACATATAATTTGGTTACCGCAAACAAAGCTGCCTGAGCTATGGCTATATCAATCCAGCAACCAGCACTAATATTGTAGTGAAATGAACATTATTGAAACGTAGGAAGGTTTCAAGAAGGAAAGAACCTATAATATCAGGCTTATATCTTCAATTCAACCAATGGAAAAAAAGCTATTTTTGAATGTTGTTACTTTTTTGCTTTACATAAAATCTCAAAGCACAAATGCATAATACTGTATAATACCAACTCAAAATACACAATTAGAGCACATTCTGCTATTGGCATGACCTTGTGGTGCATTTGACAGTACAGTGACTTTCCAACTGTTTATTCGACAGATTGGTACAGCCACTAGGAATTGTTGGTTGAAGTTCCACTAGCTGCATAGCTTTGTGTTCTGCACTATAGTAAGGTAGTGATCGGGGCAGTGATTACATCTAAATTGAATATGGGAATGACCATTGTTGCCTCCTCCCTGAAGCATAGCAGAGTATGTCCATCCACTGGCAGACAGTAAGGGCTGCAGTGAGCTTTAAAATCTTGACTTCTGTGTTTTATTGTCTGAGTGGGAAAGGGTCATCCTATTTAGCACATAAACCAGGGGTGCCCAAGTATGTCAAGGAAGGCCAGATCAATGTTAGATCTTCATGTTTGTTTTTGTTAAAAAAAAAGCATAAAAGCATGGATCACAGAATGACTAGCAATAGATTGAGGCGAGGTAGCAGCTCTGCTAGTTACGAAATCCTGACACAGTCAGGTCATTTACAAATGATTTAGCATCAGTTGCACCACGAACATGCGGAATATCACTTAATTCCCAATTGTTGGGTTTAGTGTCAATTTAGCCCACCCCCGTTAAGTTTCCTTTTTGTAAAATTTTTACCCAAATGAGAATGGCTCAAGCAATAACCATCTGACAGGAACTCTGAAACTGATATGTGCCTTGACCTCAAGTCATTTTCTCCTTAATCAGTGTCCAGCCGGTATCTCACATATTGTTTGTACATGAGGTATCCCACTGTGTATCGTTTTGTAGCTAATTAAATGTATTGTGTACAAATTGCGTAATTTTCGTGATCAACAAGCAAAAAATGGTGACATTTTAGCTACCCCTACCTGGAATGACTGCGCATATCACGCCTATGGAACTTTACATGTTGGATCTTCAGATGGTTCTATTTATGGCTAAGTCAAAGAAAGACCCGCAAATGTGTGTTTTGAGTCATTAAAGGTGTTCCAGTACTTTGTGACGTGGGTCTACTGCTGAAGCTCTACGACTATTCTGTAGAAGTTATTGCCACTACAGGAACGGGAGACCCAGTCTGTCAGTCGGAATGGGTGCCAAGAGCCATATTTGTTTTAGATACCTCCAATTCTGTGATTTCACCAGAGTGAAGAAGGGTGTTTTGATGAGTTTGGATTCAAAATAGGTGGGAATGCCTATTAGAGCAAGTGGATCTTCCTCAATTAACATGGCCCACTACTAACAAATGTATTTATGATATTTTTATGTTTGTGTATACTTCCTTGGATAAAGCACAGATAAGTATGACTAAGGTGTTTGGCATTCATGTTTATGGAGAGGGCAGGAAAGAGACAGACTCTTGGCCCAGTCAAAATGTTCACACCGATCTGGTATTTCAATGAGGTGAGGTAAGTCGTTAATTACCACAGAAGGCCTATGAAGGATGCTTTTAAAGTGAATGTTGAGCGCTCCAGCAGCCACATGCAGTTTCGACTGGAACATTGAAATGCTCACCCTCCTTTCATGGACCTGGAACTACAGAGACTTCAAGAAACAGAGGCTTTCCATTCAGCTACCTTTCTGTGATAGATCCCAGAGCATCTGTAATGTCAGACACTACAAAAAGTACTGTAGAGAGATAAATTGTCTTCCTCTTTTATCAGCCTTCGCTGCTGCAAAAGATAGACCACAGAGCAGCCCTATTTTCCCTTCACTGGTTTGGTTCAACAAAAGCTCTGTGGGTGCAACAGCTAGTGAAAGGATTTCAAATAGAGCTGCTAATTTATCCCTCCTAGTCTTCTTTCCCTGAAAAGATAACATTTACTTCAAAGGAACAAGGATCAGTGCCAGCAGAAATGCATTTTGAAGGAGCAATTGTTCCCATTGTAATGGGGAGTGGGGATGATATGATAAGTTTCCGAGGTTTGCAAATAATGTTTTTCTAGCAAACAGAAATTAGAGGGACTGAGTTTTCTGACTTCACGGTTTTCAATATCTGGCATTTTACACGTATTTCAAGATGGAGGGCATTCATTTTCTTTAGACACCCTTGAACCCGGGATTGACCTGTTTAGACTTCAAAGAAGCCTATCTGTCTGGAAATTTAAATATTAGAAAGCTGGTCTCACTAGATGATGGTTGCATTTAGGTTCACCAGAAGTTATACTGAGGTGCGAAGTTCCTTTCTTTTTGTCATGCACCAAAGAAGCTGGTAGAAGAACACCAGTATTTATTAGGGAGGATGGAGGTGATTGACAGGCCAGTTGCCAGGGTATTCCATCTTTTTGTAGTAAAATGTGTGGAATTACCAAATATATGCATGCACTTCTGTGATACAATTCAGAATTTCTGTCACACTTAAGCAGACAAATAGGATTAAATAGCAAATTAAAAACAGAATTTAATGTTATTTACCCTTTGAGAATTCATAGATGGTTTGCAAACTAAAACCCCTCAGCAAATATATTGGTCTAAGGCTACTTTTTGTCTTGTTATAATAATTTCAACAATCTTAACAAGTTAAGAAGTAATGTTATTATTAATCTACTCAATATTTTTTCTTTTACAAATGAGTAATGAAATACTAGGAAACCTCTGCCTGAATTTTAATTTGTACCTTGCCGGCTCCAAAAGCAGGTCCATTAAACCACCTGGATTAAGTTTTGTGGTGTTATAAAGATTTTCCAAGTTTTGATGGAAAGTTCAAATTGTATTAAAGACATGGAGGAGTGTATTATGCATTTCTTCCTTGCTTTATTAAGAATGATCCAGTACGTATAATGTGGTTGCCCTGTGTCCCTCCGAACCTGGGTATATAATAATAAACTACAAGTTGTTCTGTAACGTGGCACAATTCCGGCAAGAATTGTAAGAAATGCTATTTAATAAACATGAATAATAAGGGTCAAATGATGATCCCTATCAGGCAGAGTATGGAAGCTTCTATTCGTAATGCATTACATGCCTCTGCAAAATTACATTATAATCCCCCACAAACCACGAAACAACAAATATTTCATCAACTAGTTACATGCATTGTTGAGCTGTCCATAACTCACAGAATACATATAATACAATAGATTCAACTGACATACATTAAGTTAAAAATCAAAGGTTCACAGTGCTCACATATACAAACATGAAAACATAAAGGACACTGTTGGACTTGGCCCTTTCCCCCAGAATTTTTTGCTTTTTGCCCCCCTTGTCTAGGATGTCTCCCCAATGGTAACAATTATTGTATAGGCCATGAGAGGTAAGAGTTGCCCTGTTTTAAAATGTAATGTCACGAAATGGTGTGTAGGAAATATCCCCCCATTTTAGAAATGTACCTGACTGAAATGTTCTGTATTTAAAATGGATGCCATGGCCATGGGTTTTGCCACCTGACTGCCGTAGGTCAGCGGTCTAGATATTATTACCCAGCCACCCCTAGCTTTTGGAGGGAAGCCTGGCACCCAGGGTGCTCAACCCCTCCCCTTGAGCCAGTTTAGACCAGTTTGCCCCTAACATTCTAGAAGGTTCTGGCACTGACTGGGAGGAGGGTACAAGTAAGGAGGATGTGCCACCAGAGAGGCAGACAGAGCTGGGACAAGAACGTGAGGGGACCTGCTGTGAGGTGTTACCACCACTTGGGCCTGTGAGCTGGGCCCTGCATTCATCCAACCCCCCCCTCTACCGTCCCTGGGGCCCCTGATGAAGGAGGGCCCCCCCCTAGGTCCCTGATGCTGTTGGGACCTTAAACCACGCCAGCGCCGCGCTGAAGGAGCGCCGAGAAGGAAAGGAACCGATTGGATCCCCCCCCCCAGGAGGTGAGGAGTGTGCCCCTGGGGCCTATTGTGGGACTGTCCGCCCCCCTTGTGAAGCTGTGGCCCTTTGGAAGCGCTGGGATGTGAGGAGCTGCCTGCGAAGCGCTGTATGGGGAGGATTGTGCCCCCGAGGAACTGGTACTTGTGGGAGCGCTGGGCCTGTGTGGCCTGAGGGAACTGTGCCACTGGGAACTGCTGCTGGCTCAAGCGCTGTGAAGCCCTAAGCGCTATAATCGCCTCTACAAGCGCTGCATGTCCCGGACTCACCTGTGTTACTGTGGGGCCAGGAAGATTTGTTGTGCCTACAGAGCACCGTGTTGTTGGAAGTGCTACCCCTTTCAAGCGCTATCCCCCACGACCCCAAAAGAGGTGAGGAGCTTGCCGCCAGGGAGAGCCACGTGTGCGCTGCCTCGGGAACTGCCAGGAATCACCACCGCAGCCCGGGAGCGAGGAGGAGGTGAGGCCGCACTGCGGCATGAATAATTATTCAGTGGGTGCCTACCCCGCATCGCAAAGTTGCCACGGATCACCGCTGCGGCCTGGGTGGAGCCGGAGTCCCCCGCGGGCTTCCCCATGACGTAATGGGATTGGTCCTGGCCGGAGCGCCCCCCGGAAGTCCCGCCCCGCCGCAGATGAAGCGGAAAAGATGCTGACCCCAAGCCCCGGGTCCCCTGAGAGAGGAGGGCCCCGGGTGAAGCAGGAAGCCGGCCGGAGGTGTCGAGTGGCTGCGGGGCTCCCGTGGTGAAGAGGGAGCCCCGATTGTGCTGCCGGGGGCCGAGTGAGGCCTTGCAGGCCCCGTGTGACCCGCCCCTATCAAAGGAGCTGCCCAGGGGCTCTCATGCTTTGAGAGAGCCCCCGCATGCTCCCATGCCGTTGCAGGGCCCCGTGCGCAGAGAGAGCCCTGACGTCGAGAGGACCGGCCGAGTGCTGCAGAGGGCGGGGCCCTCCGACGCTAAGGAGAGCCCAGCGAGTCTAGGGCAGCAATTCTAGAAGCCCCGGGTCCCCGTGAGAGAGGAGGGGCCCGGGTGAAGCAGGAAGAGTGCCTTGTGCTCGAGGAGACATCCCAAGAACCCCGGTGAGTGGCAACTCGGCCGCATAATGGGTTGGGGGCATGTCGGGGCAGTTGATCGATACCCGCCCCCCCTGGAGACTGGAGCGAGGGCCGTTGGCCCAGATTAGCCTGCGGAGAGCCTGCAACTTCGTCCAGAAGGGACCGAAAGTCCCCCCCCACCCCCCGAAGTGGGCCCGGACCTAAATTAGGCCCACAGTGTCTGTGGGTTGGGGCCTGGAGTCGGGGCACAGGGTCGGTGCCCGCCCCCCTATGGCTGGCAATCTTGGAGACCTCCAGCTAGGACACCATGTTTTAGGGGCCCCCATTTATGCCTGTATAGGTGGTAGTTAGGCCCTGGACTGGTAAGCCGCCTGAAAAGAGAACTGACGTCGATGCCCATTGGTACCCGGTTACCTTTTGTGCCCAGGGTACCAGTCAGGTTATGAAACTAATTTTCAGATGTTTCCTGCCCATGATACCTGCGTAGGCCTGACCTCCAATCTGCATGCCTATGCCCCGAGGAGGGGTTGTCCTATGTTGAGGTTCTTAGGCCTAGAGTCAGGCCCATGTTAAATGCATTTAGGCTATGGTATCTGTCCCCAGGCTCAATGTGATTTAGGCCTGGTGTATTTTAGGTGTTCCATCCAGGGCTAAAACTGCTGATGCCACTGAGATGTGCCGCAGACCCTGCCTTATGATTGAGGCCTATACCTTATGTTGATGCCCTCATGCGCATGCTCATAGTTTAATGCCTAACGTCACACCATAATGTGTATGCCTAATGTTTAACTTCACGCGGAGGGTTGGCTGTTGTATACACCCTGATGGTTTATGCTTATGGTGACGCCAATTTACTGTCTGATGTATTTGCTGCAGGTTGGAGGCTAAGGAGTTACGCTCTCCAGTTCTTTTCCCTAAGGCTACAGCACTGGTGTTCTGCATAACCTGTTGCTCTGGTGAAGGAGGCCTAAGGGCCCTATGGTTACACCTGCCAGTTATCATATGCTTTGATGCCATGATGTTTTTCCCTTACAGGGGTTGTGTTGACGTTATAATGCATGATGTGTGTTTACTCGTCATGTTGTGTTTTGCAATTGCAGCCTACTACCAAGGATGAAGGCCTGAGTTTGCCCTGCGAGATCGCCCTTGGGCATCATTAATAATTCTTTCTTTCCCTCATGTAGTCTACTAAGGGCTCGTGCTTATGACCACACATTCTTTTTATTTCAGCCACGGACTCACGGACTGGACCATTTTTCCCAATGTGCCCTTGTAAATAATCCCCCTGATATACTTGGCCCTGGTGCCAGTTGGCGCCCTGTTGTGATTACCACTGTTTTGCATTTTTGACTTGCAGGTTGGAGATACTACTAAACTACTTCTTTTTTCCAACCAGAGGCGGTGTGGTATCTCTTTTCTGGTGTGCCTGGAGGGTCGTCTGTGGGTACTGCGTGAGTGCTTTACACTTGTCCTTCGAAGTTTGGCCTGCCCGCTCTGCACCATGCTACCCCCCTGGAGATTTGGTAACCCCATTTCTTACAGACACATATAGTTAAATGTCCACACTTATGAAGTTCAAGGTATCCTTATATTGTTCCTTTTTGTATTTGTGGGATAGCTGACGTAGGACATAAGATATTCATGTTGATTTCGACACTCTGATAAAGTGTACATGGTTATATATCTTAGCGGGTCTTCCTCAGGACTGTAAAACCAGAGGGACAGCCTCCAGTGGAAGAATCCAGGAACACAGACTTTGCATCCTGTTGAATATCATCAAGGTATATTCCATGTCATCATGGTCCGAAGCCAGGGTACACTAGGTATGTGAATTGGGGTAAGTATCACCGAATACTCCTTTTCCTTGGATCCACAAAACCCTTTCAAATGATTTCTTGGTTTCTGTTTCAAGAAGCTAATCAGAAACAGCAATACTTAGCTTGCTGCATGGCCTTGTATTCTTTTACAAGGAGGCCTTGCAGCAAGCTGACAGAATTATTCATATTATGCTACTTTAAAGCATATTAAAAATAGGTAAGGAAGTACACACAATGGGTTTGCAATACGTTTCAGAAATAGAAGCAGAAGACAAATCAACCACTCTAGGAATGTCTCCAAATATTCACCTTCCCAGAAATCGTTTGAAGGAATGGCTCCCCTAATTAAATCAGTGCAGACTATAAAATATCAGTCCCAGCCTGTGCATTTTCCAGCTTACCCATCTTAAAAGAGCGGCAGTTAAACAAGGTTTTGAATAATATGTGGAGCTGGGTGGCAAACGTTCCGAGAGACAACTTATCAATCCTCACATACTTTGAGGTAGTGAACTACAAAATGCTTTGGATGGAGAGGAAAGGAACGAGAATCTTCAGAAGACATCAGAGACTCTTTTACACTAACTCAAACACACTAATATTGTTCGTTTTACAGAAAGAACTTACAGACTGGGAGACTTATCAGAGAATGCACATCCTAATTCCCTTCAGGAATCTGTGAATGACAAGATGTTCACCAACGGATCTCTATGACTTAGAGTGTTCACCATTCTGTATGACTTACCTAAAGAAATCAGCTGACTCAAGGGGTTCACCATGAATAAGGCATATGGCGTAATGTAATTGATCCGACAAAATATGGAGAACAGTTGCGCCCCATTGGCAGTCGCACAGCAAAATCCAGGAGTGCTCAATTGACTCCAGTCTTGATTTGATGATCCATTTTATTCAATTTCACTCCATGTTTTGTCAAATGTTTTTTCTCTACTTTCTCCATCCACAGCACAGCATCATCAGCATCCTTGAGCATCTTAAGCATCCTGTATCCATTGAATTAGGTCCCTCCATAGAAGTCGATCCCACGAAGCCAATGACGCAAGAACTGTATTGAATACTGGTTTCTTCGAGGAGATAAATATTTTTCTGGACCTTTGCTGATCCCCTTGACTGGCTCCCTGTAAGAGTTGGTCACCCAAAGTAACTCTAAGTACCCGCATTCCACTCAGTTTTTCTTGAAAAAGTTACAGCGGGCCTGATTACAAGTTGGTTGATTTATTCTGACTTGTGTGCAAACCCCTGTTTACACACAGGTTGAAATTTCAAGTTTGAAGGTGTTTAACCCGTCCGATAGCTATTGGATGCATTAAATAACTCAACCTAGGTTACATTTAGGCAGGCCAAACTTGCCCAAATTTAACAGGGGAAAAGCATACAGTTTATACCGTATTATGAGGATTGAGAGGCATATTATCAAGAACAGACAATAAAATTATCGCCGCAGGTTCCAGGTTAACACCAGAACCTGGGCTGCTCTTGGAATTCACCACGACATATTATCAAGCCCATTATCGCCGCTTTAGCGGCCGTTTCCTGCCGATAAAGCGGCGATAATTTTATCGCCTGTTCTTGATAATATGCCCCTGAGTGCGT
Source organism: Lissotriton vulgaris (assembly GCF_964263255.1). Taxonomy (NCBI): domain Eukaryota; kingdom Metazoa; phylum Chordata; class Amphibia; order Caudata; family Salamandridae; genus Lissotriton; species Lissotriton vulgaris. The sequence continues at coordinate 232,340,920 of NC_141693.1, read as the reverse complement.
TAAACACATAATCCTTATGTTATTCCCCACAAACACTTAATAGGTGCCATTTATCGCACCCTATTATTAAAGTACCCCCTGGCATCGTTATTTATTAGGTGCGATAAATAGCACCTTTACTCGTAATCAGGTCCTAAGTGTCAAATTCAGTGAATTCGCCAACGCTTGTTCACAGCAAAGTAAAATGTCTTGATTTATTGTTTCTTATAAATTCTATATCGACTGAACCTTCTGGTGGATCCTTTTCATTTTGGTGTCCATAAATTCATAAGAATATAATCTATTTATATACATTGTTGTTGAATTTCATGAGTGTTGAGTTTATTTCTTCTTTAATTGATTTGGTGCAGTTTAAATGCTTTGCATTTTTTCTCCTTGTGTAAGCCTGACTGCCCAGAGCCACAGCTATGCAGACTTGAGGTACATTTTAACAAATTAAACCCGACTGATTGTATAGGGGGTGGAAGTGTATCACATGGTGAGATCACACAATCACCCCTTATACACCCATTTCTTAACGATGGGCTAAAGAAACCAACTTTTCCTACACATCTGGAGGAATTCTCCTATCACTTCTGCATAGTTCTACTTCATTAATACAGACCTCATCTCTTACATCAAACCGCCTTTCCTTGGCATTCAAATCTTCATCATTATGCCATCCTTTAATCACATATTCTTTAACCGTAAGTCACATTTTCCACTTTAGTTTCATTCCACTCCTCATAATTGATTGCATCACGATTCACCCACAATACTTGCAACTCTTCAAAACAGGCACCTTCCACTGGTAGTCCTGAGATACAATCTGCCACACAGTGTTTTCCTTTCACATCTTGAACATCAAAGTTAAACTCACTAACTCCTTCCATCCACCTCCTTATCCTAGGTGTGTCCTGCATACTACCTTTTCAAAAAAATACATTCACCAACAGCTTGTGATCAGTCTTTACATCAACAGGTATTCCCAACAAATATAACTAAAATGTTGCGTAGTCCATGTACCCACAAGATCCTCTCTTTCAATTACTGAGTTGTCTGAACCGTCTTCTTAAAAACATCAAAAAGTCTGAATGTAGGCAGGCTACACAACTGGTTGTTTACCATTTTAAATGCTCCAGAACATTCTTCAGTCCAATTAAAATCCACTTCTTGCTTTAGTAATTGTCTCATTGGATGAATCACTGAAACAAAATTCATCACAATATTAGACTAGTATTTCATCACCCAGGAATGACCATAGGTGTTCTTTATTTTCAGGTATATGTGTCTTATTGATAGATTCCAACAATTCAGTATTGGGATTAATCCTGTGTCCTGATATAATGAATCGAAATTTGCCTAGCGTAGTAACGGTAAGTTTCAATTCTATTAAGGACACGGAGGTGAGGATTATGCTTTTCTCTCTTCGCTGTCCACACAGCAGTCAGAAAAGCATCAAACTTGAAAAAATGTGTTGTATTCCAAACACAGGAATATCAGAAAACATCATAATAACATTTTTATAACTACAAGTCCCATGAGATCAACATTAGGCAGTCCTTTCTTAGTGTCCATAAATTCCAATATAAGGCGTCCATCCTGTGAACTCCTCCTCTTTCTTCGTCGCGAGTCGGGCCAAAGTCTCAAGCATCTCGTTTCGCACCATCATTTCCTGGCGGAAAAAAGAACAACGTGAGCTAAGCAATACCCGCTGGGTTCGAAGGCAAGATAACAAGACATTGCTACAAGTCCATTACATGCACTCCAGAAACAATAATCCACATTGAAATCCGGAAAGAGATTACTTACACCAGTACGGGCGGGATCTCCGCAGGAGGTATGGGTGGGATAATCCTCGCCTCCGTGTCCTTAATAGAATTGAAACTTACCGTTACTACGCTAGGCAAATTTCGATTCTATGTCAGGACCGGAGGCTTCGGATTATGCTTGTTCAAAGCTTGTCCACCACCAAACTAGCAATATCCACCACCGGCTTAAAATAGAACCTTTTGAAGGTGGAATCCAAAGACCAATCCGCAGCGCGCATGAGGTCTTCTAAACGTGCCCCAAGGGCAAACGCTTTGGAGGCCATGGCCCCTCTTGCGGAGTGAGCTCCGAACTGCTTTGTATCAATACCAGCTTCCTGCATTACCCAACTCACCCACCGGGCTATAGTGGGGGAAGAGACAGCCTTGTGAGGTTTGCGCAGTGCAATGAGTAATTGCCGCCCGCCCGGAGGGCGAAGTTCCGTCGTGACCTCCTCATAGGTTTTCAAACACTGTACCACACACAACTTAGGGACATCTGCAAATGCCGGATAAGAAATAGACCTCGTCGCCGATTTCGTGCGGCGGCCCACGGTAAAGGTCACCCCATCCGGGGAAAACGCTCTCGCCGTGACATCTAGGGCACGCACGTCAGACACTCTGCGACATGACACTAAACAGAGGAGCATCGCCAGTTTAGCTGATAGTTCCTTTAAGGAGAGATACTTGTTATGCTGCCAGGAAAGAAAAAGGTTCAACACCACGTTAACATCCCACAGGACGGAATATCGTGGCTCCGGCGGTAAAGCCAGACGCACTCCTCTGAGGAGCCGACACACAAGGGGATGTTCCCCGACCGCCACTCCATCCAACTGCACATGAGCTGCTGATATGGCAGAACGTATCGTGTTAATAGTCCGGTATGCTAAACCGGCAGTAGAAAGTTCCTCCAGAAAATTCAGGATGGGAACGAGGCCTGCGACCATGGGATCCAAATCCCGTCGAAGACACCAACGAACCCACCTGGTCCAAGCCGATCTATACCTCTTGGCAGTGCTACCTGCCCAGGCCTTGGACAAAAAGTGCTGAGCTGAGTTCGAAAGGCCAGGGAGCGACCAGCGTCGCCTGAAAGCCTCCATGTCATGAGGCGGAGAGAACCCTGGAGGAAATGGTGAGGGACCCCGTCTGGATTGAGGAGAAGACGAGGAAGCCGGGGGAGTAGGATTGGAGAATCCCAGGAAAGTTCCAGAAGAACTGGAAACCACACTTGCGACCTCCACAGGGGCGTCACCATCACCACGTCCGCCATTTGACGGCGAATCTGGGCCGCGGGCCGCACTATCATGGAGAAAGGCGGGAAGGCATACGGTCGTTCCTGGCTCCAGTCCTGGAGGAACGCATCCGTCGCCTCCGCCAAGGGATCCGGTCTCCAGCTGAAGAACCTCGGTAGCTGGAAGTCCAGACGGGATGCAAACAGGTCTATGGAAAAAGGACCCCAGCATGCTGCCAGCCAGTGGAACACTTGAACATCCAGCTTCCACAGGCTGGAGTCTCGAAGGTATCTCGAGTGCCAATCTGCCACTTGATTGGCCCGTCCCGGCAGGAATTCTGCCGTTACCGAGACCTGATGGGCGAGACAATAATCCCAAAAGTCTTTCGCCAGATCCGCTAGTGCTCGCGATCGCGGACCCCCTAAATGGTTCACATACCGAACCGCCGAAACATTGTCCATCCGCAGAAGGACACATGACTTCACCCAGTCCCTCGTCCAGCAACGGACGGCGAATGAACCTGCTAGAAGTTCCAAGCAGTTGATGTGAAGTCGCTGTTCGTCGGACGACCAAGCGCCGCCTGTGGAGAAATCCCCGCAGCGGGCGCCCCAGCCGGACCTGCTGGCGTCGGACTCGATCACCAAGTCCGGAACGGACCCGAAAATCGCTCGGCCGTTCCACGCCTCCATGTGGGCGAGCCACCAGGACATTTCCTCCTTTACCTCCACCGACAGTGGAATCAAGCGGTCGTAAGAGAGCCCCCTGCGCAAATGATGCGCTTTCAGGCGCTGTAGGGCCCGATAATGAAGAGGGCCTGGAAATATTGCCTGAATTGACGACGAGAGAAGGCCTACTACTCTGGCAACCTGCCGGAGGGAGGTGTGCGATTTGGAAATAGTCTGCCGCAGCACATGTTTGATTTTGGCCATCTTCCTGGACGGCAGACTGAGAGTCGAGTTCAACGAATCCACCACGAAGCCCAAGAACACCATTTGCTGGGCGGGCGTGAAAACCGACTTCTCCTTGTTGACGATAAAGCCCAGGCCTTGCAACAGGGAGACTGTCTGGGACAGATGAGCGGCCAACCTGCTCGGGTCCTGGCCCAGCAGCAAAATGTCGTCGAGATAGATGATCAACCGAATCCCCTGACTCCGCAGGGTTTCTATGGCCGGGTGCAGAATTTTGGTAAAGCACCAAGGGGCCGAGGAAAGACCGAACGGAAGGGCCTTGAACTCGAAAACCATGCCTTTCCAGCAAAACTGGAGGAAACGGCGATGCGGGGGGGTAAATGGGAACCACCAAATACGCATCTTTGAGGTCCAGGCGGACCATCCAATCGTTCGGGAGCAAAACGTCTCTCAACAGATGGATGCCCTCCATCTTGAAGTGGTTGTACACTACCCAGCCATTGAACTCCTTGAGGTTGATGACTGGCCGTCTGCCCCGTCCACCTTTTCCACAAGAAAAATATTGCTCAGGAAACCCCCGGGGTGACGCGTTGTTCGACAAATAGCCCCTTTGCGCAGCAGCGCCGAGACTTCTTCGTCGATCAACAGCACGTCTGGCGTCACCCCGGGGGTTTCCTGAGCAATATTTTTCTTGTGGAAAAGGTGGACGGGGGCAGACGGCCAGTCATCAACCTCAAGGAGTTCAATGGCTGGGTAGTGTACAACCACTTCAAGATGAGAAAAAGTTATGGGCCGAGGAGGCTGTAACTGGCGCGGTTGGTCGTAAAACTCTATGCGGAACCCCCGCACGGACTGAAGGACCCATGCGTCCGTCTTAATATCCGCCCATGCCTGTGGGAAACATGCCAACCTCCCCCCAATAACAACTTGATCCGCAGGGATCACACTCACCGTGTGAATTGTTGCCGCCGGAGTCATTCCGGAAGTTTCCGCGTCCTCGGAAACGCTGACCTCTTGTTGGGTAAAAGTTGATGTAGTTCGCAGAGAAGTTGTAGTTTCCTCTGCCGGAGCCATGCCCTTTATTGGGTTGTTGCTGACCACCACGGCCGGTTGTGAGGCCCCTGCCACGACCAGCCCCGCGGGAAAAACGCTGGTGCAAGACCCGCTTGATGGTTGACTGGGCCTTGTCCAGGGAAGTGAAGGTGGAGACAAACTTTCCCAGCTCCTTTATGAACGGCTCCCAAAGAGACCTCCTTGAGCCACAGCGCCAGCCTCCAAGGAGGCCAAATCACCCAACTTGGGGTCCAGTTAGATCAACAGCGACCGACGCCGTTCGGTCGAGAGGGCGCAGTTAGCGTTCCCCAGGAATATAACGGCCCGCTGCGCCCAATTGGACAACACCTCCGGGCATATGGCGCTGCCCGACACCTTGGCTTCCTCGGCCATATCCAGGATCTTGGTGAGGGGGCCAATGGTGTCCAATAGCTTGTCCTGACAGGAGCGCCAAGAACGGTCGATCCCCTTACGGGGGTCCTTCACAAACTTCGCCATGAAGGTGGCCATCTTTCCATCTAGTTCCGGCGTCATAGCCACCTTTCCATCCAAAGTCGGGCGGGGGCATTCGCCCCTCAAACAACTGCGCGCCTCCTTCTCCAAGGGCTTGCGGAGGCGGCCCATCACAAATTGCGCTACCTTGTCCCCAGGCGCCCAAGCAGCCGACCGTGGGTGCATGATTTCATCCGGGTTGAGCATGCCCGAAGTGTCCTTGGGCAACTCTGTCGAGTTAGATGCCGGACGCCACGACCGCACGGAGTCTTCGTCGTCGTCTTCGTCCGTATCCGCGGGGGAAACACCCCCCGGGGAGGCCGGGACAGCATCCGCCGCGCAGGCAGACCCGGACGCCTTAGCCAGGAAAGCGTCTCGTAGGCGCTCGAAAGCGTCCTTGTCCACGCCTTGCGCACCACTGGGACCCGCGTCCCCACGTGGCTTCTTGGCCGCCGGTGGCTGGCTAGGATCGTTGGTGGGCATCCCCGCGAGGCCCGGCACCAACTTGGCGCACTCTTCAACAATGCGGGCCGATAGCCTGTCCTCCATAGGCCCTACGATCTCCTGCACGCAACGGTAAATCGACTGATCCACAGCCGCATAGAATTCGTCGTCTTGGAGGTATTGGTGTGACTCCTCCTCCTCGACGTAGTACCCCTCAGCCATGGCGTCCACAACGCGGCAAAGAAAAAACAGGTATCTGAGGGTTCCGATGGCGTAGACAAACTGCCACGTGTGGGCCAACCGGAGGTTAGCAAGGTTTTGTAGGCCGGCGGAACCAGGCAGTCCCGAAGGCAGCACCAGCCTTCACAGCGCGCCGACCCTCTCTCCAGAGACCGGGTCGCACCGCCTCCCAGCGCGCTTGAGCGGGTAACACCCCAGCGGAAGCCGATGCAGGAAAGGTGCTTAAGATCGCCCGCGGGCGTCAACGTGGTCACAACCACCAGTACGGACCCCAACGGGGCGTTCAATCACAGGACAGTACAACCCAAGAGGGCGTCAGGGTTAGGCGGCAGCAGGGCTCCGGCGACGTCGACTCCCCAGCGCGGCTCCAATCAGCGAGACGGAAGCCGCGCGCGGGCAGGCGAGACGCTACGGCGCCCTCTAGCGGCAAAATCAACACCGCGGAACACACGGAGACATCGCGTAAGGGGCGAAGGCGTCCCCACGATGGAAGGGGCTCTGGAAGGGAAAAACCCCACAGACCCCCAAAGCAATAGCAAGAATCTATGCAAATAGAATATCAAACATGCAAGAAAAAACAAAACCTCAGCAGACACAAAATTGTGAAAGAGAGGGAGAATAGCACTTAACTGGCTGTGAAGCAGCGAAGAAAGAGGAGGAGTTCACAGGATGGACGCCTTATATTGGGATTTATGGACACTAAGAAAGGACTGCCTAATGTTGATCTCATGGGACTTGTAGTTATAAAAATTTTATTATGATGTTTTCTGATATTCCTGTGTTTGGAATACAAAATTTTTTTTCAAGTTTGATGCTTTTCTGGCTGCTGTGTGGTGCTATGTGAATAAACAGCGAAGAGAGAAAAGCATAATCTGAAGCCTCCGGTCCTGACATAGAATCCTAAATGCATTCACTACTCCAACCCCTAACATACATTTCTCTCTCTTGACTGTGAGTCCACTCTTTTGTCCTCTATTCAAAACTTCAATGAGGATTTTGTTATGATCAACCCTAATGTTACATAATTCAGGATATCATCATGGAAAAACAAAATGCATTTCACACCCTCCAACACTCTCCTCATTTCCACCTGGAAAACTACTACAGCCAAAGCTAATCGAAAGGGCATACAAACAAATCTAAAAATCACCTACTGGTGTAATAAAACATTGCGAATGTTTAGATTTCTCACACAACAGGACCTGGTGATATGCGGACGGCAGGTCCATTACACCAAAAATCTGAGCACTACCTAACATGGACAGCTCTTCTGATTTCTTTGGTAAAGGCTACCTATCTACCCAGATTATTTTGTTTAAATCTCGCAGGTCTACACAAATGTGAATATTCTTGCCATTATTTTTGGGGGCCAAATCAACAGGGGCTAACCATTCAGAGGACACAATTTCCCCAATCACACCTAAACCTTTCTATTTTTCTCACTTCACTAGCAATGGTTCCGTCATAAAATATGGTACATTACGGACTTTGTGGACGTGCAGCGGATGCACAGCAGGCACGCCGCTGGCGCACCAAAGGCGCACCTAAGGCAAGCTCGTCAGCACCCGTCCGTGCCTGACCGGGCCCAGGGGCCAGAAACGCTGCCCCCCCATTCCTCAGAAAGATCACCCCCTCTTACATCCTCACTGGATAAACTTCTGAAACTGGCAGACAAACAAAAACTAAGTACCTGCCGCATAAAGACTTCCCCCGCGAAGGTTGAAGGTTCTTTTACTTGCCTCAACTGTAAATGGGGTAGTCAGGAGGTTCACACCCTGCCTATAGAGCAAGCTATTAACCCCAAGTATAGCAATTCAACCCTAAACTGTATCTATTTTAACTCTAGATCACTCCCCAAACATAGCACCGAGATTTGAGATACACTAAACGACTTGAGCCCAGATTTGGCTTTTATTACTGAAACTTGGCTCGACGATAATAATTCCCCCGACATTGTCTCCACCCTACCACCCGGATATAAAATACTAAAACAGGATAGGAAAGGCAAGAAAGTTGGCGGTATAGCGATTCTTTTTAAAGAACATCTCTCCTGCACTCCGAACATAGTTACCCAAGTAGGCTCCCATGAGATCCTAGCCTTTTCAGTCTCGAATGAGGATTACTAGGAGGGGCAGTCATTTACAACCCTACCGGTCATCATCCAGGCTTAAGCACAACCTACTCACTCAACTGTTCCCCTCTGCCTAAAACAGAATCAGTTCCTAGTTATAGGTGATTTTAACCTCCATTATGAAAATGCCACTAACCCAAGTGTGAAATACCTGGAAAATGATATGGACATAATGCAACTAACTCAAATGATCTTAGAACCAACCCGTGTGGCTGGACGCACCTTAGATTTAATGTTCTCCAAAATAACGACTATTTACATTCATGCGATTAAACCCCTTTCCTGGACAGACCATTTCCTAATCTCCTTCTCCCTAGCCTTACCAAACAAATCATCTAAAGTTGAAACTACATTTCAACGGACACAGAAAGGTAGGAGGAGGGCCTGAGGGATTTTAAAGACCAAGACACATTCCCTAGCTACATGTAGAAAAACAAAAGAGTGTCAGAGGGTCTAGCTAATCTATGTGTGGGTCATTAAACTAACAGAAAGGTGTCAAATCATCAAACCAAAACAGAAAAAAGAATTGTTGGATACCAGTGATCACTTACAGGCTATCCATCAGTCACCACACGGAACCGCCCTTCATCATTTGGCATTCCTGTTGTTCACAATCATTGGTACGTCACTGGCTCAGGCAAGGGGAGGTCAGTTGGTATAACCTCCTGAGAGCCAAGTGGCGGCCAAATAGTGGTAGAGTGTCACAAACTACCCATCAATTCGTTTGGTGGGTGACTGATTTGCAGTGCTGTGAAAAGGGGTGTGTGGATAGGGTGAGTGAAGATGTATAAAATTGGGTGAGTGAGCAATAATAAGAAAACTTTATTAGGTCATATGCTCGCTCCGCCAACATTAAAAAGCAGCATAGGTAGTTTTAACAAATATCTACCCTGATATTAAATTGGTCGACATGTTTCAGCAAACTTCTGGGGACTAACGAGTCCATTGCTTTCATCAGGACCGAAAAACGTATAAATGCTACTGCAAAAAGTGAAGTGAAGTGTACAGATCGTGATACTGATGGTATACGCGATAGCCTTTCATTGATTTCACACAAAAAGATTCCTCTTGACTAGCTTTCAATAACACGGAATGCTTACGCATAGATCATGAGGCATTCATTCTATTTTGTTGCTTAGCAGCAATATCTACAAAATGCTGGTCCGAGAATGGACTATCAACACTGAACATGTGGTGACCAATCCGCCTATCGGCATGGCGGTTTTTCCACACACTCTGCCACCTCATCCTAATTGTGCTCGGAGTGACCGCAAGCGTCTATTTGACGCCCACCAAACGAATTGATGGGTAGTTTGTGACACTCTACCACTATTTGGCCGCCACTTGGCTCTCAGGAGGTTATACCAACTGACCTCCCCTTGCCTGAAACTACATTTCTAACCAAGGAAAAGAGCTTGGAATTTAATCACTCAGGAAACATTCACTACGCATTTCACCCATACTGACCTAGACACACCCTATTCTTCTTCAGTTAGCACATCAGCTGCCCACTTACAGAAAAAGATCGAGAATTCACTTGAAAAATGTGACCCTGAACTTAATAGCAAACTTGCTCCTAAATCCCGATCCGAAAGATGGTACACTCCTCAACTAAAATGAAAAAAAAGGAAATGTCCAAACTTGGAGCACAATTGGAGAAAGAAATTACTTAGTCGAATTGAAAAACTACCACCATTCCATAAAGATTGCTAAAACTAAATACTATACTAGAAGGATTGAGGATAATGGTAGCTCATTCAAGGAACTGTACAAAGTTATTCGCGAACTTTGTAATCCCACAAGCTTATCACAAACCATGGCTCCCACAACAGAGAACTGTGAGCTAATTAACAATTTCTTCACCGACAAAGTGTTAAAAATCTTAGCGTCTTTTCATAATCCACAGGAAGATGCTCAAACTAACTGGGAAAACCTGGCATCTCACCCCACTGCATAATTTCACCTTTACACCCTGATCCCTTTTTCAGAGGAAGAGGTGGCCAAAGCCATGGCTGAGGTCAAGGCAGCACCCCCACTTGATCCCTGCCTGCATTTCATTTTTACTAGATTAATGTCAGTCTTAAGCCCCCACGACACCAAACTCCTCAACTGAACAGTGTTTTTCCCACTTTTAAGGAAAGCAGGACTTGCTATATATGACCCAGCTAACTATTGCCCAATTTCTCAATTGCCTTACTTGTCCAAGGTTTTGGAGCGCTTCATTAACAAACAACTCACCACCTTCCTAGAATCCAACAACGTATTTGATCCTTCACCGACCGGCTTTAGGGCCAATAACAGCACTGAGGCCACCCTACTAGCTGTTTCTGACAATATTAGGCCACAAGTTGATCAAGGCAGAGCCGTAGCATTTATTCTACTAGACCTCACTGCGGATTTTGATACTGTATCACACACTAAATTACATCAAATTTTACACAAAAAGAGATTTGCTCAAAAGCCCTGTCATGGTTTGCTTCTTTTTTGAAAGAGCGAACCCAAACAATTCAAATGGGGTCTTGCAGATCAAATTCAAAAAGCATTGAGTATGGAGTCCCGCAAGTAGCCACCTTGAGCCCTACCCTTTTCAATGCATATGTATCATTTTTGGCAAATATCAGTAAAAAATGAGGTTTGACGTCTGTTCATACGCCCATGACACTCAATTAGTGATTCCCTTGTTAAACAGACTGACCAATACAGAGGCTAAGAACAACCTAATAAACTGTCTCACTGAACTCACAGGCTGGATGTCCGAGCACTGTTTAAAACTAAACGCCGGGATGTCTGAAATCCTGCTCTTCTGGGGTGGCCAGGCGATTTGGGACAATACTTGGTGGCCCCAGGCACTTGGTCTTGCTCCAGAATCAAAACAGGCGGAAAAAAATCTGGGAATCATTTTTGATGACACCCTATCTATGCAGAACCAAGAACGCACATTGTGCGGAAAAGCCTTTTCCACACTGAAACTGTTCAGACTACTCTTTCCTTGGATCCCATCAAACTGCAGACAAACAGTAACACAAGCTCAGGTCCTAAGCAGACTGGACTACGGCAACGCCCTCTATGTTGGCATGGCCGTCTACCTTTTTTCTAGACTCCAGGTGGTCCAGAACGCTGCCGCTAAATTAATATGTAAAAAAAAAATACAGCTCGGCTTCATACTGCTTGAAGGAACTACATTGGCTACCAGTCCGCCAGAGAGCCAGAAGCTCCTTTGTTTTGCACATAAACATTTCATAAAAAAGGGCCACACATCTTGCAAGATAAGTTACAATTCCATGTCCCTTCTTGCAATCTGAGGTCATGTCATCTGGCTGTCGCCTCAGTCAAACGTACTTCCAAAGTCAGGATTGGCTATCAGTCCTTTTCCAAATCAGCTGCGGTCTATTGGAATAACCTACCCTTTGATCTTCACCTAACAGATGGTTACCTTCGGTTCAGGAAAAAATTTAAAACCTCCCTGTTTCCTAGATGCTGATCCTATTCAACTGACCAACTTGCACTGCACTAAAACCCGTTCTCAGCGCTGTGATGTCCCTCGGGATGATTGATGCGCTCTATAAATACCAATGAAATACAAATACCACTGGTTTGGCCCCATTTTTTCAGTATAATCTTACATTCAAAATTGCTCATTATTACAAGCTCGTCAACAAAAATACTAGGAAAATGATCAACAATGATTGTTTTGTGCAGGAAGCTGTCCCTTCCTGCACAACAACAATCATTCCTGCAATGGAGGCACCCTTGCACGCTAGGCTTCTTTTTGTGTGCCGGCGTAGGGGTGCGTACATGAATGCGCCGTATTGTTAATACGGCGCAATCCCGCACTTAGAACATTATACCGCTCTGCGCAGCAAAATTGCTTATTGCTTGCGGCACAGCACTGTGCCATTTTCTTTTAAGTAAGCCCCTCGGTGCCTGGGGTAAGAAGGTAGGTCTAGTGAACAGGTAAACATACTGACACCTGCAGTTGCTAACAAACTGGGACCTGGTTTCCAATGCAAAATGGCCAGAACACCCTCCTCATTGTAGTTTGACAAATACTCTACACAAATATAATTGCACTTTAATAATAGATGGAACTGCATTTGTAAATTTCAGCATTTATTTTATGAGACAGTCACCAAATAGGAGACCTTGGACAGCCGGACCTGCTTCGGTTTAAGCTAACTCGGTGAGTTTAGGGTCAATCTCAAAAGGAATCCTATGCACCATTCATGAGACATGGCAGCATTTGCGTTGCCTATAAAACAAGTTACACATTAAATGCAGCAAGAACGTTTTAAAGGATCAATTGAGAGTGTCCCTTTGTTTGTCTGTTATACCATTTCAGAAATTTTGCAACCGGTTCCATAACATATATTAATGTATCCTGACAAGAGCACCATGCCCAGTCTCTGCCTTTTTCCCAGCCCTTTCCATACTTAAAGGAAAAAGACAAAGGTTTGTGATGAATGACACAAGTTGGTCAAACCTTATCAGAAATTGTAGGCCTAGGGCATTCAGATCTAAGTTTGTTCTAACAGGTTTACCTAAAGGACTTCTTATTCTGAGTCTAATTCACTCATCCACATGGGGTAATGTGGTCCAATCAGAGGACAGTTGGTGTAAAAGCTGGATCAAAAACAACAAAGATTTTAGTTGATTCAAAGGGCTTCATTTCTCAATTAATGTTTTCATAATATCCTATTCACAATTGAAATGAACGCAAGGAGGAAATGCATAATATGAGTCTCTGGTCTTGACATGAAATTGGATCATATGCGATGGGAGTGTAACTGGGTCAAAAAACTAGGGGCCTCATTTACAATATTTTGAAGCACAGCAAAGCAGCAAGCCTTCCTGCAGTGCTGGCATGTGTCAAAAGAAAAGGGTAGGAATGCCCTGTGTGTACAAGAAATGGCACATTCCTGTCCTTTTCCCATGCACTGGCACACAATGGGCAGCTATGCGGCAACGCAGGTTCCCTTGCGCCATGGTGCAAGAGTGTCTGCATTGTAGTGGTGATTGTTTTTGTGCAGAAAGGAACGCCTTCCTGCACAAAAACAGTCACAAGAGGTGTTTTCCACTTTTTATGTGTACTGCAGAATGCAGAACACATAGGCAAAAGAAGAATGATAAGAAATAAAGGTATTCCTCCTCGTTGCGCCACCCTTACTCCTCCCCTGGGGCAGGCGAAGGAGTCTGATGCATTCCAAGGTTTCTGAAAACGTATAAATCTGTGAATGCGTCAGATTACATGGATGTTGCGTGGGAACACCGGGTCCGATTCACAGAATGAACTTAAGACTCAATCCTAAACTTACTACTGTTTTGGTATTCACAGATTGCACTTACTACTTTTGGCATTCACAGAATGAACGTACTCATTTCGATATTCACAGAAGTTAGGACTCCTAACTTTAGGACTCCTAAATGCCTTCTGTGAATACCGAAAGTACAGAAGGCATTTAGGAGTCCTAAAGTTAGGAGTCCTAACTTCTGTGAATACCGAAATGAGTACGTTCATTCTGTGAATACCAAAAGTAGTAAGTTCATTCTGTGAATACCAAAAGTAGTAAGTGCAATCTGTGAATACCAAAACAGTAGTAAGTTTAGGATTGAGTCTTAAATTAATTCTGTGAATCGGCCCTGTCAAAGCAACACCCATGGAATACCCCTTTCACACAGAGTAATGCGTGAAAGGGGGCCATATTCACAAGGCCATGAAAAGCCACGCAGGGTGGCTTTACATGGTATTGTAAATATGGGCAGGCACACTGCACTGCCGGTGAGTTGAAAAAAGTGATGCATCAGCTGCGCAATGGGCTTGTGTAAATAAGACCCCTAGGGCTGCACAAAAAAATCACCCCTACAACACAGAAACCCTTGCACCATGGTGCACAGGTGCCTGCTTTGGGGAATGGCATCCCATTGTGCGCCAGCGCTGGGGAAATTGACAGAAATGCCCCATATCTTGTAGATACTGCACATTCCTGCCCTTTTCTTTTGACGTACGGAAGCGCAGCAGGAAGGCTTGCAGCCCTAGTGATTTTTCACACGAAGGGGCCAATTCATAACTATGCAATCACACGCAATCATGAGTGGAAAGAGCACAATCCAGAGTCACGACTGCATTCCTTATGCAAGCAAGTGGCTATCCCCAAAAGGGAAGGAGCAGTATATTTCAATTTATGAAACCTAAATCTTCCTTGTGCCCCTTGAGCCACGTGAGCAGGGGGATAGTGATCGGCTGATGACTGCAGGTCCTCAAACCCACCACCTACAAGGGTCATCAGGCACATTTTCCAAGAGAATTAGTGAATAGCCGTTTCAGTGAAATTCAAAAGGGGAATTCTAGTTCTGAGTACTGCAGCCAAGTCGATCATTTTTGTCCCAGACCCTGCCCCCATTCCTTCATTCTGTCCTCCTCTCCTGGATTCCTGCTACATCTAAGGTGCTACTTTGGTGCAGCGCACGTGCTGCTGTGCACATCTGTGTGTCAAGTTTCTGAATAAGAATTGTAAAGAGTTCTGGGGCATATTACCAACAACTAGCGATAATTATCGCTATGTTGGTTTAGCGGCGATATTTTTAACGCCGAGCTGCGGCGATTTTTATTGCTTAGGAACCTTTCGATTATCAAGGTATATCTCCTAAGCGATAAAAATCGGCCAAAATGCATGAATATCGCTGAAAAGTCAGCGATATTCATGCATTACCGAGCTAATGCTCTTAGCCATGTTATCCACCTACCATTGGATAACATGGCTAAGAACTGCTCAGGGGCAGTGTTAGAACCGGCTGTCTCTAGTTGGCAGAGGTATGCACTTCTGACAAATAGGGACACACCTTTTCTAGTCAGGGCAAGGGGATCACACCCTTCGATAACCCCTGCTCACCCCCTTGGTAGCTTGGCAGAGCAGAACAGGCTTATCTCAGAGGCTGTGTGTTAAGCAATTATGACCACATACAGTAACCAAGTGAATACACTACAAATGGACACGACACAGTAGTATTATAAAAATAAGTATTTTTATATAAGGCTTAGCACAAGACCAAATAACGACAAAACTGTACACAATCGGAATAAATACGTTCGGGAAGGAAAAAAAGGATAGTTCCAAGGTAGTTTCTTCTTTAGCACAAAAGTCTTTAGTATCAAGCAAATCTTCTTCTTGGAAACACAGTTCTTAGCAACAGGGTAACTCACACGGGAGCTACACGACGTCGAGGCAAAGTTAATCCACAGGTTCGGCGGCGACCGCGAGGAGCGCTACGTCGAGCCTGGAGTCACACGGACCCCCAACAACACAGTACCTTTAGGAAAATGAAGCACACGATGATCAGCGGCGTCGGGCAATCCGGCGTCGCGTCTTCGGTGTCGATCAGGCCTCAGCCGGCATCGTCGATGATGCGGTTGCGCAGAGTGAGCAGCGCTCACGGCGTCGAAGGGCACACGGTTGATGCGATCAGCAGCGGTGCAGACACGAGGTCCTCTGGAGCTAGAGCCGTACTCCCACTCACTGGCGTTGCTGCTGGCGTCGGTCGGGCCGGCGGCCGGTCGTCGAGGTTGCGGGACACTGGGGCCGTTGCCCACTACGTCGAGCTGGATTCGGCGACGTCCGTCGGCGTCGAGATTGCTGGCTCTTTCAGAGGTGCTGGATTCACAGGTTCCAGCAAATAGCACTTTAAGCAGATGAAGTCCTTTAGCCCTGTGACTTCAGCAGGAGACTGGCACTCTTCCAGTCCTTGGAGATTTTCTTAGCAAGCGTGAGAGTAAACACACAGTTCCTCTCTCCTGGTTCCTTGGCAAAAATAAAGAAGCACTGCAGGATTCCCCCAACAACAACACACTAACAGAAGGGGTAGGCAAGTCCTCAGATCAGCAGGCCTCTTGTCCTTGGTTACAGGGTTCCTTGTCAGAAGTGATCTGATTTCTTAGTTCAGGGGTCCTCCTCTTATACCCCTTTCCGGCTTTGATCCCTTTGTCCATGCCGGGGATTTCCCAACATCCTGGGTCTGTTGTGGGTGGAGCCAGGCAGAAGCACCTGGCTTATTCACTGAGCAGGGCTGGGTCCTCAGACGCCCAGCAGGAGGTGGAGCCAGCATTGACACTGGCAGGAGCAGAGCTATCGGCCTCCTGGCAGGAGGTGGGGCTAGGATCGTCCATGGCAGGCACAGAGCCATCAGCCGCTTGGCAGGAGGTGGAGCCGGCATTGTATCAGGCAAGGCAGGCTATCAACAACTACTCTCCCCCTACTCTCAGCGTAAATGTCCCACTCATCCCACACTGACTCATCCAGACCTGTGGAGCCACCCAGCTCCTGTCACACACACGCAAGACCAGCAGAAACCAGATATGGTTGGACAAGAAAATAGACACTTTCTAAAAGTGCTATTTTCAAACCCCGAGTCCAAAAACCATCCACACCAACGGATGCGTAATTAAACCCAGAGCTCAGGGATACCAAACTCGACATTGCACCGTGCTCCCCGAGCCAGCTGGGATCATAGCATTAATAATCCCGGCCGCCCATTCTAATCAATGGAGAGCAGGCTACCTCGCAATAGTGAAGAACGAAGATGGCGGTTGTTCACTATCAGGACATGCCAACTTGGTCAGGCGTGTCCTACCTTACACTTACAATGCACCCTGCCTGTGGGCCTACCATAGGGGTGACTAACATGAAGTCAAGGGAAGGTTTGAGGGACTGGCAAGTAGGTATACTTGCGCAGCCTGCGTGACAGTACAAGACTGCACGTGGGTCTCGCAATGACCGACCCGTAGACATTCTTTTACGAGGCCGCTCCTGTGGGTGGCACAACACGGGCTGCAAGCCCACGAGCGGCATTTGTATTTACAAGCCCCGGCACTCCGGGTGCACTAGACTAGGGACTGACAGTAAACCAAATAAGCCAAACATGGATACAATAGATACATCAATTTAACAAAGGGAGCACTTGCGCTATGGCACTGATCAGCAGTGGCACGGCGCCCAAAGCATATACCAGCAAAACATCGAAAAACAGTGGAGGCAAACAGAAAAAATGGAGGAGGGACTCAAGCCAATGATGTCAGGTCTAACAGGCAGGTGTTAGCTTTTGGAGATATTCGCGCTTAGCGCGAATATCTCCAAAAGTTGGTAATAGGAGATAGCAATGTTAGCGACTGTTTCCAGTCGCTAACATCTTGGCACGCCCACTTTGCATGTCATTAGTGATAAATATCACTGAGATGCAAAGCGGGCCCAAGATGGCCGCTATCTCCTACTAGCTGTCGCTAACTGGTGTTAGCGACAGCTAGGTAATAGGGAGATAATTATATCTCCGCTTTCTTGGCTTTTAAAGCCAAAAAGCGGAGATAAACCCCCTTGATAATATGCCCCTCTGTGCCTGTGATGCTACAGGCATACATTTTGCATAGTTGTCAAACGGGTGTGCACAGAACAATCTTTGTCCATGCATCACCTTTCATGCATTCACAGACTTTTTTTCCGGTCTGCAGCCTCACAGATTCCCCCATTTTACAAGTTATTACCCTTGGAGCACTGGTTTGTTTTGGTACTTACCAACAATTAGCAGTTGGTGATATTTGCCGGTGCAAACACAAGAGTAAGTGCAATTTTCAATCATCTCCTAATAGGGGCTAGTTAAAAAATACAGACATTAGTACCGTTTACATCTTCTTTGTATGCCAGAGTCAGCGTTTAAATGACCCTTTACATGTGGAAAACAAGTTATTGAAGGAAGTTGCCATGAGCATGAATATTTTTAAACACACAACATCCAGTCGATGAACCTGTGTGTTTTATGACTATAAGCAGTTGCAGTTTGTAAATTGAAATTCCATACTTGCCTGATGTTGGCTGCTGTGATTCTCCATGTAATCTGAAGACTTAGAAAGAGACGAATCCTTACATTTTATGTTATTTTATAAAGTATATTGTTCATCTAATAAAGACAAGATGGCCCTAATACGACCTTGTTTTACAGAGAAGCATCTTTAGAGTAACTCAGTAGAATAGGAGGATTATAAATGCATTTCTATGATGGGAAGTCCAGGATACAGCCCTGTTTGAAAGCAGTCTCTTTCGTTGCTCTTGTGATGAGTCTCCTCGATGTTTGTGAACGTGTATCAATTCGACACTGTGGATCACACTCCTTGTGCATACTTCATCTGTAAGGTTTCTGGACACGACATTTCTAGAGGACTTGCCACCCATCTTAGATGGTCCTGTTGGAGGTGAACAACCAGATTTTCTGAACTGATTGAGGTATGCTTAGAATTGTGCGTTGTTTTGGTGTTTAGCAGTTAGAGAGGAGGGTGCCCCATTTTTTAGGTTTCGCCTAGCGGAAGCTGCGCTCTGCGCAGCTTTTCCGCGCAGGCGAAATCCTGTTGATAACTGTAGTGTGGCTTTTGTTCGGCCCTCGTCCTTGATTGGCTGGCTCCGTAAACGGAGCCTTGCCATTGGACGAGGGGCCTGTCCGTCAATGCCGGACCAGACACGGGGGCGTTCCCGACATTCTTTGGCTTTTGCCGACGTCACAGGACGCCGGGAACGCCCCCGTGTCTGGTCCGGCATTGCCGGCACCTCCCTTGCTGCTCGGGACGGGTGAGTGACCTTCCCTCCCTTTCTCCCCCTCCCTCCCTCCCTCCCTCCCGTTCTGCTCGATCCCCGCCCGGGGGTTTCTTCAGCCGGCCGGCCAATCCTAGCGCGGCCGGCCGGAAGTGCCCGCCCCCCCGCCGCCCGGGGGAAGAAGGAAGACGGCGGCCCACAAGCAGTATGGCGGGCTCCTCCAGCAGCATTGGCGGCGGCTCGAGGTTTCATTTTCGCCAGCTCGCCGCTGCTTCCTTGTTCCTGAGCTCTGGGATCCTCGGCGGTGAGTTGGTTGAAACTTACATTATGACAAGCTTAGTGCCGTTGTGTCTGGTATCAAGGTGTTATATTACAACTAGCTCCTAGATGAGTATAACATATAGTTTACTGACTGACGATGAAGTGAGCCATGTTATAGGCAGAGGTGCACACTGAAAATTCCAATATCTCACATACATTCAGATGCACACGAGCCAAAGGGGCGCCGCAGATGTTACGGTGCCCATAGGTTGCTGGTCTGTGGCCAAAGCACGCTAAGAACACGCGAGTCTTAAACGAGTCCGGGACACACTCAACACGTTGTACTTGGGCCGTTTCGGATCTGGCTGGATTCTTCACGCAGATGTTTTCCCTCGTACTAGAACAAAATACGGCAAACAAAGATCTCGACTTTGTCAGTTATGCTCTACACACTCGACCTCCATATTAACACAAAGTGTACGAGAGTAGGCGTGGTTTTACACTGACGGAAAGGGAAGTCTTCTTGACCATTAAAGAAAAGCTTTTCTTCTCTTTATCGACCGGTACCCCTTTCACCATTTCTAAGTACCCCCGGGTCCTCCGCTTGTATGAGTCCCCCCAGGGTGCTGCAAAGAGTTCCGTACATTTGCTTAGTTCGTAGTCAGTTTAGCTCTGCCGGGAGTGTTGTGTAGCCTTCTCAGCCAAAAATCACTGTGGGTGTTTTTTTTTTAACATTGGTGTGTTATTTTCTTTTTTTCTCCCAAAAAAAAAAACGAATCCAAAGTAGGAGTGCAGTAGTGGAAACAACGTAACGGCAGCTGACAGTCAGCGGTTATGTTTATGATGCTGCATTGTTTGTGCCAGGTTGGAAGTTACCGGCTTCCGGGTGTGGGGCAGGACGTTCCAGAGAAGTACGATTCAGGTGAGGTACTTGCAAACAGACATCTCGTTTATGCATCTATTTCTGGGAGACCGGGCAGATTCGATTATTTGTAAAACACGATAGTAGCAGGGTTATACTTTTATAATACAACAAAAAGGCAATTGTTCGCAGCTTCGAAGCACTAAGCTTAAACTATCCTCTTGAGAAACAATTATTGTCTCGCCTTTGTGGCAGGTTTTCCGGTGATTATAGTGCTGTTCATTGAGTTGTTCGGTATTTTTAGTATAGTTGAAATCATCAAGCAGCGGTCAGTATTTCCATTGTATACGTTGACAGATGCATTTTGGTGATTACATTTTATCTTCACATATATCGAGAAGTGCATATCATCTGGACTTTAAATTGCTTCTCACATCTCTGTAATTTTGGTCAAGAAAGTCGCTTGGCAGCTTCCTGAAACCGAAATCTCCGTCTGACCAATATAGTGTAAAATGTGTGTTCCTTCGTGGCCTCTAGATTACAGGCAGCCTACCCTGGTGGTACGTATATGCATTTTTCCTGTTTTGAAAGCAGGACAAAGTGTTGTAAAATCTGAATTTAGCAGCCCACCATATCGCAGCTGATAAGGGTCAACGTTTTAAATATATGTGTTATATTAACTGCTTTGAGTAGGATGACAATGGTGAGTGGTCTCTAAGGGGGACGTGGCAAGAGTTAAGGCACCTTTATAAAAGGTGGGGCAAATACCTGTGAAATAGAATACTACGCCTCACAAATTCATAAACGGGGCTTCTGATCATAACAATAACCGGGATCAGTAAGCTCCACACTATGTAGCAGTTTGTATGGCAACTTTACCCTGGGCCATAAGCAATAATGCTGGTGACTGTAGCCTGATATTTCTGGCTTCTATTCTTCCACTGCTTACTTTTCAACCATTACTTTTTTAGGTTTCGGCTGCAAAAAAGCTGCGCAAGCAGCTTTTGCGCAGGAGAAATCTATTGAGTTACAGTATCGTGCTCGGCTGGGGACGCAGGGCACCGGACCGCCCCCTGCAGTGAGTATTGGAGGCACGGGAGGGGCGGGAAGCCCGGGTGTCGGGGATATTCATTGAGCATGGGTTTAGGGAACACGTCCGAAAAATGAGGGTGACCGATCGGTACTCTTTCTTACCACGTGACTGTATAGTGGGCCTTACTTTGCCGCCACCTCTTTGATTCCCTCACTATAATTCAATTGCTCCATTTTATTTATGCCAGTAGCGCATTCACCTGGAGCTTGCCAGTACTTATTTCTAGTAGTCACCGTAACCTACGCGATTTGTTTACTTTTTCCATGTCTATATTTCGCTGGTTTATTACACATGATTTGGGATTTAGGAGGGTGCACTTTAACTTCCAATGTGTGCCCTTGAGCAGAATTTTTTCTTAATAGTTTTATGTTCCTCTCCGGTTCCATTTGTCACGTAAGTCTTGACTAGCCATCATCGCTTTATTTTCGTCAGACTCCTGTATTTTTAAGTGTGTAGGTTTTGTCCCTTAGGCCTCGTTGTCTGGGGTTCTGCTGGCCCCATGTGTCTAGTTGCACGTTGCCAATGGGCATTCCCAATAGGAATAGATCGACCCAGATATGTACATACAATACCATATTGGACGGGTATATCCTAACTTTGTATCAAATGATTCCCCGTTGACTGCAAGTCAAAGGGACACAGCTTTGTAAGTTCTGGGATTTCCTTCATACAATCATTAGTTTCAGACGTGTTGGTCGAATTGAAGTGAATCAGGACTACACATCCCAGAATGCACACGTTTCTAGCTTCTGACTGCCCTCTACAACCAGCAGCGTGTTGCTTTGCCAGAGCCACTCACCTCCTCCTGACTCACCACCTGCAGCATGTTCAGCCGATTCTTGCCCATTTTTGTAGCATGAGCCACTTCTGCCCACCAGAGACATGCCACAAAGGGCGCTAAGATTCGAGCCGACGTCTGGGCTTCGAGTTCTCCTGTGCCTCAGTGAGAGGGTGCACGTGGATCGGTGTTACTCGTGTACACTCTGCGGTGGAGAGTTCCTTGCCTCGATTTACGCTATACATTCAGGGTCCAGTGTGAGAGCTGTGTGTGCTGTGAGAGCTGTGTGTGCTGTGAGAGCTGTGTGTGCTGTGAGAGCTGTGTGTGCTGTGAGAGCTGTGTGGGCTGTGAGTTGTGTGTGCTGTGAGAGCTGTGTGGACTGTGAGAGCTGTGTGGACTGTGAGAGCTGTGTGGACTGTGAGAGCTGTTGGCAATGTAAATAACAATGCCATTTATTTATAAGGAAAAAAAAAAAAGAAGAAATGTCATGAGCAATGCCAATAGCTCTAACTTTTCCAAAGGCGAAACCATTGCATTGTAAATGCTTGTTTTACCCCTCTAGACTAGTCTTTAAAAGTAGTCAAGATCAGAAGTACCCGCTGCCACTAGCACCAAAAGACCAACTTCATGAATGATGAGACAGAAGTCTGTAAACGTAGTCGCCCCCAAAATTCACAGATGTAGTGAACAATGTCTGCCCTACCTCCGACCTCCAAATAGAGGACTGTAACTCCAGTGTTTCTGATGGCCCTTCCTGTCTCAATCTGACATAATCTTTGTCCGCATATCATATACAAATTCAATACCTTATTCATAATCAACAGGGCAGACATTTAATGTATGAAGGGACTTGTGGAATCTTGCTGGCATCTGGAGGGAACAGATACAGGCTCCGCCTACCCGCTTAACTAACCAGAGAGGCCTGCAAAGGCCATGGAGATCTGCCACACATTGTTGTCGCCTGAGGACTCCAGCTTAGTACACTCTACAGGTCACGACTAGATATACATACTCTGAGAACCAACATCCTATACTTTCAATGATAAAAATGAATGTAATGGAGCTATCAGGGTAGAACTCTCTATTTAAAGCCTCATAGTGGCAATTGTATAAAGGAGTACTGTATGACAGTCTATCTGGGCAGATGTCTGATTCCCCTCACTCTTCCTGTACACCGTTACCTACTACAGATTCACAAGATCTCACAGTGGACCACCTTAGGAAATCGGATTGCTAACATATTAATAAAAATACTAACACAATAAAAGCAGCTGCAGAACTGATAAAAACAGCCAGCATACCACAAACTGTAAAAATGCATGTCTGTTTCTCACATTTCCTCATCCATCAAGCTGAAAGTGCTGCGTCCCATCACAAAATACCTGCTCCCCGGTGGTCCTTGCGCATGACACACTGCTCACGTACACTCAGAGCAAAGACAACACCCTTTCAACACGCTCCATATGGTGTAGCTTGTCCTCCACGTAGATCAGTGCTCATTTCCCCACCTAAGGAAGTAAGTACTCTACAAATGCTACAGTACAAATGGATGCATAATATCACCTCTTCCACATGAGCTTCTAAATTCTAAGTACAATGCACAGGGAACCCTTAGCTGATGTAACCTTTTGGGGCTGTATGGCTAAGGAATCTTTTAAGAAATTGTGGAAGTTATGCTAGTGATCCACACATAGAGCCCATTGTCCACCAGCGCAGGGGAAGAGGACACGAATGCGCTGTATCTTGTAGTTATGAACATTCCTGCCGTTTTCTTTTACGTGTGACAGTGCAGCAGGAAGGCTTTCTGTGCTGCCGTGCATCAAAATATTGTAAATGAGGCCTACAGTTTGGTTTTCAGAAGCTTAGGGGCATATTTACAAGCCCCTATCGCCACCATAACGTTGTGGTCAGGGCCGGACTGGCTGTAGCAGGCACCGGGCATTTCTCCAGTGGGCTTTCAGGGTGGGGCCGCGTTTTTGTTACCAGGCCGGCAATAGCAGCCCTTGTAACAGAATCAGCCATTACCGGCGCTAGCAAACAGCTCGGCGGCAAACCCTCCTCCCAGGGGGGGTGGGCAAGCAGTTTGGCAAGGCCAGTTTTGGTTCCCAGTCCAGCCCTGGTGGTGATGGCGATAGGGTCCTCGCCTTATTTACAAGGCAGTATTAAGCCACTTAACGTGGCTCACCGCTGCCTTGTGAATAAGGCACCTTTTCATGCTGTATTTAGCGTGAAAGGGGAGGACAATGGGTGTTGCTGTGGGCGTTCCACAGCAACACCCATTGATTTTGATGCTGCCCCCTATTTACAAGGGCAGCGTAAATAGGAGACAGAGCCAAAATTAAGACCAAGAAAAACCTGGTCTTAACTAGGCAAATGGAGGAGAAACGCTTCATTTCTCCTCATTGTTGCTGTTTCCATGAGTGCTGCCTTGTGCAGCACACAGAAACAGCAAATAGCCTTTGATTGTTTATGTGCAGGAAGGTTCTCCTTTCTGCACATAAACAATCATTTTTGAAAAAAGCAGTTTTGCAAATTCTATGTGTGCTGCATTAAGTAGCACATATAGAAGTTACAAAACTGCATTTAAAGCTTGTTTATATGTAGGAACGGGGACCTTCCTGCACATAAACAATCATTTTCCCCATCGCAGACACCCTTGAATTATGTTGCAAGGGAGCCTGTGTTGGTATTAGGCAGATGAACTCAGCGCCTGCGCTAGGGGAATTGCAGGAGTGCGCCGCATTCTTGTGAATACGGCACATCCCTGCGTTTTCCGAATGGGGAAGCGTGGCGTTGGCATCGTTTGCTTAACCACGCGCTTGCCCATTCTGCTGTAAATATGCCCCTTTGTGGCTTCCATGTTGTGTACCGGTATGGTATGTTAGGGAAGCGTGGTAAAAAAATGTTTTCTCCATACTGAATCTAAAGTGATTGACTTTGCCAATGTTGAGTTTTTTTAAACAGAGAACTGCATTCTTTTTATAAAGCTGCTCCCAGTTGCTATTTTTAGAGAGCGGCCTCCTGCTATTTTCAGTCAGTGAACCGCACCCACTGCTATTTTTAGACTGTGGGTTTCAGCCCCTTGCTCTTTCACTCAGGCGTCTGAATCTCCTTTGATGGGGAGACCACCTCCCCCACCACCAGAGGCAGTCAGGTGTAAGCGCCCCCTTAACCACCGGCAGGACTGAGTAAGTATAACGAGGGCTAGTGAGATCTTGACAAAGACCGACCTACAGTCTCTTTTAAGAGTGTATTTGAAGCAAATGCATTAAGGGACAAATATGGGGCCATATTATCAAGAAAGGGCGATACATTATCGCCGCTTTTATCGGCCAGAAACTGCCGCTAAAGCGGCGATAATGGGCTTGATAATATGCCCTTGAGAATTCCCATAGAAGCCCAGGTTCTGGTGTTAACCTGGGCTTCTATGAGAATTCACAAGGGCATATTATCAAGTCCATTATCGCCTCTTTAGAGGCAGTTTCCTGCCGATAAAAGCGACGATAATGTATCGCCCTTTCTTAATAATATGGCCCATGGGGTGGGAACTATGGGCCTGATTTTTTAAAATGTGGTTGCATACTGACTTATAGCAACCAGTCTTTTATTTTGCAGAGCAGTCGCTGTGCTATCTGGTCACATCACAAAATCTACATTCACAGGGGTCACAGACCCACCTGCCTAGGGAATATTAATTAGGCAGGTCACTTTGTGAGACTACCTGTGATTGGTTGCAAATACCACAATGATAACCTTCAAAGAACAATAGACCACTTTCCCACTGCATGCAGTCCCGGGCAGCTGGTTCTGCTTAAAAAAACCGAATTGGGAATACTTTAACGACAGCAAGCAGTGGTCTCCTCGACTGCTGACCACTTCGCTCCCCGAGTAACCTCTTCCACCCCCGCCCCCAAGGTTGCCCAACATGAATCCCAAACGGGAAGGTAGGCAATTCATCACAGTTCTTTATAGGAGCGTTACATTTGGCTGCCGCCCGCCTCTCTCACTTGTCTTTAGCGCCTGGAAATGCTTGCCTTCAGCACTAATAACAATACCTTCTGCTTAGGTCCTCTACTGGCCCGTGGCTCCTTGATTTGCATAATGATCCCTAAGCCAATTCACCCCATCATCCCAGCCACAGGTTGTCATTGTTCTGCATGGTCTGTATAACATACAGGTATCTAACATGTTGCAGGCCTCCCCCACGGTTATACCAACAGCCTTTCACCAGCTGCTTGCTTTCCTTTTAAAAATCACTACTTTATATTTTCTTGGCAAACAGAGCATCACCACATCACCTCTTCACACACTGGGGCCTTCCCTCAAACACACAGTGAGTGAGGTAGCACTACACTTTACTGTAGGCTCCAGTAAAATGCGCTGAATCTAAGTTGTAAGTAGCTGTGAGAGATGCGCTCTAGCGGCTGAGCTCACTTTAGCCTCCGCGGGGCCCGAGTTCTAATCCCTGCTCCGGCGATTGACTGACTTGGGGTGATTCTAAGCAAATAAATTAATCTCCCAAGTTTAGGCATTTGACTGACATGCTGTGGTTTTTGACAAATTACTTAATCTCCCTATGACTAAAACTGTAAACTGCATCATTGTAAAATGTATGAATTTTAATTCTACTATAGGCATCCAAACTCGATGTGCACAATTGTAATGCAATCTCTTATACACAAGAAAGATTTTCTGCTATTTAACTATAACAACAACACGCTGACTACTTAATCTTGACGGATAGACAGTCGTTTCCCGTGGATGCCATTCCGCAGACGAGCCGTCATAAATGGATTAATTCATGGGAGGCAAGGTGAGGCCGGGGCACTGGGAGGGGCCATGCGGATGACATCATCGGGAGCGAGGCTGAGGCTGAGCTTGCACGGGCCTGAGTAGACTCGAGCTAGGCGGACAGCCCATGGAGGCTGGGACAGCCGCCCGAGATGCGAATATACAAGAGTCCCTGCCCCCAAATATAAGTGCTGGCGGTGCCTACTGGCAGTAAGTACTGGGTGGGGTCTTTGTTCCGTTAGGAGAGTTGGTTTTGCCACCTACCATCACCTTCTGCTGTCTAAGGACCAGAGCTGTTGATCTTGAACTTGGGGCGGCAGGCTCGAGTCTCTGCGTTGGCTCAACAGACTGTGATTCTGAGCAAAGCACTTAATCTTCTTGTGCGTTAAATATGAAAAGAAGAATCTGACCGTATTGTGTAATCTAATCTGGAGCTCATGAAATCCAATATTTATAAAGTGCGAACAAGTACCCTAGGGTGTCAAGGCGCTGGGGGCCGTCTGCAGTAGTGGTCGGTGGTGGGAGTTCTGCCGCGCGGTGACGTGGGGGTGGGAGGGGCAGCGTTGGGGGGTAGTAAACTACGGAATACGGCTAAATACAGGAAAGTAAACATAAATATAAATAAAACAAATTTCGTTGCACGCACTGCCAAATGCGATGCAGTACGCGCAACAAAATTTGTTTTATTTAAGCGAGACATTGCCCAGAGTCACATGGTGCTGGGCTAACCTGCCACCGGCGCCAGGGATCAAAAAGTGAGCCCCTATGTTCCGGAGTAGGCCACCCTGGCCCGCTGTGCCACACCGCTTCCCTTCTCATGTAAAGCGCTCTAATGCCCTTGGGTCAATTTCGCACTATGGGGCATATTTACGAAATTGTCATGCAGTGCATCAAGTTGCCTTGCTGCACTGCACGGCGGAGACAGCACAAATGCACTGTATTTAAGTAAATACAGCTCATTCCTGGCTTTTCCCCTGTGGTGGTGCACTTATGGCAGCCTAGCCCCAATGCAGGCACCTTTGCACTAGAGTGCCTCTGTTGCATACAGGATTGTTTTGGTACAGGAAGGGCATCTCCATGCACCATAACATATGGCATATTCCTCTTTCTTTGTGTGCTGCAGAAAGAGAAAGTAACAGGGAGAAATAAAGATATTTCTCCTTGTTACGTCTCCCTTGGGAAGGCGTATCTTTTTGGCTCATTGCCAGATTTGCCTATTCTGGTAAATTTGGGAATGCGTTAAAATCCATGGGAGTTGTGTGGGAACACCCATGCAAGGCCCAAGGAGCCCCTTCCCAGGGGTCAGATTTATGGTCAGATTTATGGAGCCACTCACGGCCGCGGAAAGTGGCCTTGTGTGACTTCATAAATTTCACATAAGGTTTACATTCCTCATGTATCACGTTGCATGGTGCAACTGTAACGTAAACAGGGTCATATATATGTAATCCAGTATATATTTATTTTAAAA
The DNA here is from genome assembly GCF_964263255.1 of Lissotriton vulgaris. Lineage (NCBI taxonomy): Eukaryota > Metazoa > Chordata > Amphibia > Caudata > Salamandridae > Lissotriton > Lissotriton vulgaris. The sequence goes on along the minus strand of NC_141693.1, from coordinate 232,312,812 downwards.
TGCAAACCCATATTTTCTAGAATGGTGATGTGGATCTACTGTCTCAAACTGCAGAAATAGTTTGGGGAGGTACTCTTTTCAAGTGTCCTCCTGAGCCTGGTCTCTATATTCAGCCGTTGTGAAGCGTGATGCGCTGGGCTTGTCACCAAACTGGAGCACACACAACACATGCACAATGAAGTATCAGGTTTCTCCACCTGGCTGTCATCAGCAGAAGCAGTAAGCAGGGGTGGACAAATGGCCAGGACTGCCCTAGAACCATCCTTGCCTTGTACAATAGAAACCGCATTCCAACCACTCACAGTACCATCAACCAAATGGCCATGCTCAGGAAGAACTAATCAGCAGCTCCTTGCTAATAAAAGACAAATGAAACTTCTAAGGGTAGCTCTGTCTTAATTCTCCTCACTTTACTGTCTGGATCGCAACTTTCAGGCACAGCAATGTGGGCAGTATTCTTCCACTGTCAGGGAAAGCTGTCCTCAACTTGCTTCTTGTGCTAAGCCAGGCTAGGAGTATCCACAATGAATCCCACTTACCTCAGTACTTAGGCTCACGCACATAGTCCTATCACTGTACATGTGCTACACATGCTACACACACACACACACACACATGTACTCAACACAAAGAGGATTCTTGCCCTAGGTTATGGGACTACACACAACATAACTTAACACAAGCAGACTGGTGGGGATTGTGACTCTTCATTGCCACCAACCACTTGAGTTGTTTGCGATCTGTCTGGACCAAAATCTTCGTACCAAACAGGTAAGGATGGAACCTCCTCCCACTAACTTACAAGTAAGTGTGGACTACCAGGCCCCCAATGAGATTATCAAGATTGATGCACAGCTGTTTCCCAGAGCTAATGAACTTGTTGACCCGCTTCCTAGGCAGCTGGATCTCAGCGGTGGTCATTGACACATTGTAGGGATGCCTAATGTCAAGAAGAAAACAACATCCTCACTAACCAAGGGCTTGTACCAGTTTAGGAATATGTCGTCTGGACTTTAGAAAGCTCATGCCACTTTTCAGCACTTGGTGAACTATCTTCTATCAGGAGTTGAAGAGTTTTGTGTGGCCTAGCTTGACAACATTGCCATCCAGGGCACAAGTCCTAAAAAAAGAAGTGGGGGGACGCTGACGTCACGAAAGGTGGCTTGCACCATCAGACTCATTGCCTCCCCTCGCTCGCCCCTTAGATGCGATTGCATCAGAGAAGCCAGCGCGTGAGCAGTGTTCTGAATGAGCTACGATCTCTCCCCAGGGAGGCCAAAGAGTGAATGTGTGGCTCCATTTGCTCCAGTAATCAAGCTCCTGGTTAAATAAGTGGGGGGACGCCGTCCACCCGAGTGGTACCCCGACTCGAGCACTGCTGCCATCTTTAGCCATTCATCAGGGGACCACCTGAGGCACCTAGAACAGGTGCTCTAAAGGATATAGGGGATAACACTGATCATCATGGCAACTAAGTGTCTGGTGAGGCAGCCCTCTGCAGCCTACCCTAGGTGTATAGTAATTAAATTGAAGATGCACCTGTTGGATGCTAAGATTCAGTCTGTGTTAGAGTAGGAAGAACCCACTACCAGACCCAGGAGAGAACCCTTCTAGGTGAGGGATCAGAGGTCCAAAACTAAAAATAAGAGAGGAAGATTTATTTTTTCAAAAGAATATGTTAGAGCATTGGCGACATATAGTGGGGCAAGTTAAAGGAAGGTCAGGTGGTGGCTGGGGCTGAGAAGGAGAGACTGGGTGACCAGGCAGAGATGAAGAATTAGTCAGTGTTGCTCTCCCAGCCCACAGATTAGAACGGGCGCTTCCAGGTGACTTTAGGTAGGGGCAGCGGGAATTAGTTAGTGGAACATAACTTGCTTTGTTGTAAGGTTCCTTCTCTGCTCAGTTTTTTTTCCATTAGTGAATCTGCTCAATGGTTGTTTTTGCCCTTCCCCTTCATGTTTCCTATCTTCATGTTTGGTGTTGTGTCTGATGTCCATTACATCTGGCGTTCACGTCTTGCATTCTTCCCTGCTGACTCCTGTTCTCCCGAACTCGAAGAGGGTTTCCTGATGCTGTCGGGTTTGTTAACTGCCCTTGGCTTGGAGCCTGGTGTGCGTGTGCTACTGTTTGAGAGTCTTTTGTGATGTCTGCCCTAACATCAACAACTGAAGTGTGGTCTATTAGTTCTAGATTTCACACTACTACCGGATTAACCCGTACAGTTCCGTTTTTTTCACCACCTGTCCTGGCAGTTATCTGCAAGTTAAGCTGACGTCCCTGCTTTCAGAGAAGGTCAATTGACAACAGAGGGGGGCATTTTTTTTTTATTTATTGCAAGATGCAACTAGTTAGCAGCTCGTCAGAAAACAATTAAATCAACAGGTATGATACTGAGTGCAAAAGTTACATTTAATTTTTTTCCTTACTTGTCTGTGTTTTAAGTCGATGTCTGTGTTTCTATGTTGATGAGTGGTGTAGTCCTTCTTCTATTTTTATGAAATGTCATAGTGTTTGGTTTTCAAAATATGGCTACCTTATACAACTGCGAACTGTACTACAATCCACTGGCAAAAATTTACCAGAATGCTCAAATTTACCAGAATGCAGTAGATGAGGGGCTGCATCAGTGATGTTTCACCTCTCTCTTCTTCCTTGCACCCTTTTCCCCTGACAAGATCCTGTTAGTGAGGCTTCCTCATTGACGTTCACTGACCTGTCCTCCCAGGGACACATTTGGTGGAATCTCATCAGAAGTCTGCCGCAAACTATCTGCCTTAAGCCAAGTATCGATGCTACGTGACCGTAGTTGCTCCCTAGTATCCAAGACCTTCGAGGACACAAAGGCAGCACCATGCAATGTTCCCTTGTTGAAAGCTAGCTGTCATTCTAAAGACTGACACTTCATACAAAGGGGTTGGAGTGGTACGGACTCTACTCGAAGAGAAGGGCAGAGAGCACCTATTGGCATTCAGTGGTTCCAGGTCATCATTTAAAAGGAATGCTTGGCGAAAGTGTGGGCTCAGAGGAGGTTCTTCCCTAACTTTTGTGGTATTAGGTTTGTGGGTCAAACACTTCATATACCACTCAAGTGGTTGATGGCATGGAAGAGTGAACATCCCAGGTTTTCATGATGGGCTATCCTATTACAAATGCAAAGAGAACAATTGTTGGACGGAATGCTGAACAATGTCAACCACTCCCCACAGTACAGAGATCTGGGCCTAAATCCACTGTTTTTTGCTCACCACACCACTCCAGTTTGTACCCAGCCATATGCAAATAAGTCTTGAACCTGCTCCCCATGGGAACAGTCCAATCAGAACTGCCAGGCCCGGTCTTCCCTGGACTGGAATCCTAGGACCACTTCCGCGGTATCACCTCTCATCAGCTAGGATTGCCTTTCATGGCGAGCACGGGACCCATGTTTGGGCATCACTGTCTTACTTGGGGTGACAAATGCAAAAAGAACTATTGCCAGGATAGCCTGAATACAGTGGCATGACAATCACGGGACCCACATCTCGGCATCGCCGTCCCACTTTGGGTGACGAATGCAAAAAGAACAATTGATGGACAAAATGCTGAACAATGTCAAATACTTACCACCAATACAGAGAACTGGATCTAAATCCATTGTTTTTTTGCTCACCACTCCACCTCAGTTTGGACCAGCCTGTATGCTGAACAATGTCAAACACTCACACCCAGTACAGAGATCTGGGCCTAAATCCATCGTTTTCTGCTCACCACGCCACCTCAGTTTGGACCCAGCCATATGCAAATCAGTTTTGACCCTACTCTTCATGGGAACAGTCTAGCCCAAACTGCCAGGCCGGGTCTTCCCTGGACCGGAAACAAGCACCCTAAGATCAGTTTCGGGTTGTCACCCCTCATCAGCCAGGATACCCTGAATCCAGTAGGATGGCAGCATGAGACTTCCATCTGGGCATCCCCATCTTGTTTGGGTGACAAATGCAAAAAAGAATAATTGATGTTTTGCTCATAACTCTACCCCATTTGGACCCAGCCATATGCAAATTAGTCTTGACCCTGCTCCCCATCAGGGCAGTCCAGCCCGATCTGCCATGCCAGGTCCTCCCTAGACTGGAAAAAAGAATCCTAGGACTGTTTTGAGGTATCACCCCTCATCTGCGAGGACAGCCTGAATCCAGTGGCATGGGAAGCACGGGACACATCTCATTACAAGGCATAGATTTCACTCTGCAATATAACGCCAGAATGAAAAATGGGTGTGCAGATGGACCTTCCTGCCAGTTTTGCTGTTCCAAACACCGAACTTCTCCAATGGCGGAATAAAGTTCTGGTTAGTCTGAACTTTTAGGAACATCTGTTGGGACAGGACTGTCTCCAGCATGGCATACTGGTGTGTACTCTTGACCTGGGTCCCAAACAGCATATGAAAAACTAGTATCCTAACTTGTACTGCACTGGACCAGTGTAACACACTCATCTAGTGTGTGTGTGTGTGTGCTGAAGCCCAGGTTACAACTAGGCCTGGGTGAAATTTTATTTACGTCAGAGTAATCAGAGTAATTTTAGTAATTTTGCATTACTCTTGTGATGCAAAAGGACTGAAATCAATCGATTACGCCAGCTGGAGAAATGAAGATTAATTTGAGGCACAATTCCTACTGCAGGAGCATAGGAACAATGAACTAAGAGAGAGCGAGCGGCTGCTGGCTACTGCTGTTCGTGTCCTGTAGCATGTAGTGTTATATTCTTAGATCAAATTGCATCCTCTGGCCCATTTTGGATGTGGAGTGCATTTTGCACTAAGAAAACAGTGATACATTTTGGATAACAATTTTCATATCTTTATACATAATTATAAGTAATTTTGTGCTAATTACGAGGAATTACGCTGGAGAGAAATATGGCAATTATGCCCACCCCTAGATACAACATGGAGCAGCACAAAAAGCATGCCCACTGTCCATGTCCTGGGTTGCTGACATGAAGTGGTCGTGGCAGTTTACCCATTTTTGTGAATTAATAGACCTGGCAAGACCTTTTTTCCGTGTCAGAGATGAAAGTGGCTTACCAGCCTCACTAGGGTAGACGTTCTGCTTCAGTGAGGCACCTACACCCCTGCGCTGACATCCCGTTTACACATTGAGCGCAAGTGTAAATTGTGTATTTGTGGCACTTACAAGTGAGTAAAATACTAATGTGGAACATTGTGGTACTAACCACTAAAGTAAGAGACCCCCAGTGGCTAACTTTTATAGATGAATTTTCTTTAATCTGCCTTCAAGAAACCTGGGTAACTGGAGAACATCATATAAATGGCTTTCAAACTTTTAATACACCAGCCAGTATTAGTAAGCAGGGGCAAAATAAAGGGGGCTTATGTACTTATGACTCCAATGTGGCAGGTCTCACTAACGTGAAACATGTAAACATGTCTGATTATTATCAGATACTAACTATGGGCATAGGGGGAGAAAGGGGTGTAATGTTAATACATTTTTATAACAATATTCCCAAAACACAGAAACGTCTTCGCGGACTTTTACCAAACATTAAAAAATATAGACGAAAAAACGCATGAGGATATATTTATCTTATGGGTTGGTGATTTTAACTGCTTCTTATGCCAACATAGCCAACAGGGGATCTGTGGCCTAGGCGACTATAAGGAAGAATTATTGACACACTTCTCACATACAGTTGCAGGGGACCTGGTAAATGATATAATTTTTTTATTAGACTTGGGATATGCAAACAAACTATGTCGACCATTTGTACATTTTGAGCCTACTTTCAATGGGAGAGGATGCAACTCTATAATTGACTTTGATATAATGCCAAAAAGATACTTGTGTATTGTTTCTTCCTGTGAAATCCTTGATATTCTAATGAGTGACCATTACCCGATTCGACTAGATCTTAGTTTGAAAGGCTTAGCAACAAGCATGAGTAATGATACCCATTACAATTATAATATTAATCTAGCTAGCACAAATGGGTACACTTTGAATTGGGCAAAAGGGGATTCTGTGGCCTTTCTTAAACAATTAATCAAAAGGTCACTGTTAGAAATGTGGGTCTCTAGTTGGCAATGGCTGGCCACTGTCCAAGTAGGGACCCTTCTTCCTAAGTCAGAGTAAGGGGGCCACACCATTTGATAACCCCTGCTCAACCCTTTGGTAACGTAGCACGAGCAGCTAGGCTTATCTCAGAGGCAGTGGGTGAAGCATTTATGACCATACACAGTAACACAGTGAAGAACAGTACAAAGGGACACCACACAAATAGTTATAAAAAAACAAGTATCTTCCTATATAGACTTAACACAAGACCAATAACGGTAAAAAGCCACAATACCGTAAAATAGGATTATTCTTGAAATGCTGCAAAAATAGTTCAAGGTGCGTAAAAAGGAGTTGAGTTCAAAGCAGTGGTCTCTGCGACCCTCTTTCTTACAAAGTACCTGGATTCTGGAGCAAAACAAACAAAATGTCGCAATGAAGCTGTAGCGATGATTTTCTGCACGCGAGGCCGGTGATGCAATGAATCCTTGCTGCGTGGGAGGAGGCGATGCGCCAATCTGCTGATGCGTGCGGAAACGAGGCGACAGACTTCTTCACGTTAGGCAGTGGATGCGATGAATCTTTGCCGCGAGGGAGGAGATGAGGCGACGATCCTGTTGCGTGTGCGAGTGGGTTGTGATGCGAAGAAATGGCGTTCCGCTCGGGAGCGACGATCCGGGTGCGATGCGATGACAAGGGCGGCCGCTATGCGTCCGCACTGCGATTTCGAGATGCGCCGATCGCTGGGATATGACGCGCTTGATGCGATGGAACTGATGTTGCGGACACTCAGAGGCAGCAGCGCGATGGTTCTTGGTGGCGCTCTCAGCTGCTGCGGCCCAGAAATGTGTGTTAGCGATAATCTCAGCACTCTCTTCTCTGCAGTAGAACTAGAGGCCCTGGAACTTACAGGAGCCTCACCTGCAGATAGAAATCCATCGCTAGGAAGAATCAGGAAGCTGTTGATGAAGTCTGATGTGCCTGAGACTTCAGCAGGAGGCTAGCTCGCTTCTAGCCCTTGGGTGATTGCTTTGCAAGATCTGTGAAAGTTTTCTCCAAAGTCCTTTCCCCTCTTCTTCCAAGTCCACTGGTAACCACTGCAGGCCAACCCAAGAAACAGCACACAAGCAAAAGGGCAGTCCAACTCCTGTAGATTCCTTAGTTACATGGTCAGAGGTTTGTCTTGACATCCAGGAGCATTACAAATTGTAGGGGTTTGGGCACAGGTGTTTATACCCCAATAGTCTTTGTTCTAAAGAGTCACAAGTCCCTGAACCCAGCCAGAACCAGTTCTGCTCAATCCTGGAACACTTTGTTTACCAGGCTGCATCCTTCCTTTCAGAAAGAAGGGGTCTGCCATCAGACACACAGTAGGAAGTGTAGCCAGCATTCACCTTGCCAGGCACAGCCCTATTCAGGTCAAGGAGCTACCCCTCCCCAAACTCCAAATACAGACCTCGCTATTCAACCCAGGTCTGACTCAGCCTGCACTGTCCCTCCAAAACCAGACAGCCAATACGCATAACAGCAGAGCACACTGGAAGGCTTAGGCAAGAAAATACATACTTTCTAAAAGTGGTATTTTCAAACACAGAATAGAAAAATAAACTTTACTAAAAGATGTATTTTAATATTCTGAGCTCAGGCATACTAAATTTGTTTTTTCCATCATGTTGCCTGGGTCAGTTAGGATTATAGAATGTAATAATCAAACTGCCCATTATGGCCTATGGAGAACAGTTAGTCTTATAGTAGTGAAACACGAAATTGAGTGTAATTCACTACCAGGACATGCTACACACACCAAGGCATGTCCTACCTTACACATACAATGCACCCTACCATAGTGGTGACTTACATGATGCCAAGGGAAGGTGCAGTGGCTGGGAAGTGTGTGCACTTCACAGCCAAGATGGCAGTTCTGGACTGCACCCAGACTCTGAAATAGCAGGCCTGAGACACGCTTTCCAGCTGCTTCTGTGGGTGGCGCAAAACAGCACTGCAGGCCCACAAGCAGTATTTGGTTTACCAGCCCTGGGCACACACAGGCCACACTACTAGGGACTAACGGGCAAACCAAAAGAGACAATCATGGACATACCAATTCGCATAAACATATTTACATAGGGAGCATTCGTGTTGTGGGCCTGAATGGAAGTGGCCCAGCGCCCAGGGCATCTAACACCAGCAAAACAGAGGAGACAAAAGCAAAAAATGGAAGGGAGACCCACGCCAATAATGCCAGATCTAACAGTCACTAGATGAGGTATGACGTAGAAATTTTTGATGCCTTCCTTAAGATAACTGACGAGGCTCAGGATTTATTAACCCCTTCCATGCTCATGACGAGCTCAGCTCGTCATGAGGCACAGTGGAGCTGTGCTGATGACGAGCTGAGCTCGTCATGAACAATGGAGTTCACCATGGGTCAGCACAGGAGGGGAAAATGCACAGCAGCAATGTGGTTAAAGAAGGAGCAGCGACAAGGAGTGTATAAACCACAGAGTTGGTTTGACAGAGATTGCAGCAAGGCCTACTCCCATTTGAAAAATGTCCTTCATAGTAAAACTAGATGTAAGAAGAAGTAAGACAGGCAAGAACTTCATATTGATTAGCCCCAAAAAACACAGAAGACACAATTAAACAAGCATTTACAATACAATGGTTTCGCCTTTGGAAAAGTTAGAGCTATTGGCATTGCTCATGACATTTCTTTTTTTTTTTTTTACTTATAAATAAATGGCATTGTTATTTACATTGCCAACAGCTCTGAGAGAGAAACATTGAACATAGGGGGGCGGAAATTTTGTGGGGATCACACTGGGGACAGAAGAAAAGAGCTGATAAACCTATGCACTCTCACAGAGTACAATCCGAGACAAAAAAAGTCATTGAATAAGAAGCAAATAAATGAGATTGACAATAAACACAACCACTGGTAAGCATTGGACAGGTTGTAGGCACACAGTAGGCCTTTTGCAATCAGACAAGTTAAACTACGTGGGCTGGACCACAAAAAGTAATGTGTTCACGCTGCGTCAAAATGTCAGGAAGTTAAGAAACAAGCATGGCCAGTACAAATAAGTATGACCTTAATGGGCTGCACTATCAAAGACACACTCATCACTCTGAACTCACACTAGCACTGTTCATCCCCTGCACTTGTAATTGTGGTTTGGCTGTATGTATGTAGTAGTGTATGGATGGATGGATGGATGGAGTTTATGGGATGGATGGATGGATAGTATGGATGTCTGGATGTAGTGTTACATGTTTGGAATGTAATGTATGGATGGAGTGGCTAAAGGATGTATGCTTTGGGATGTATTGTTGGATGTAGTGGGATGGACGGATGGATGTATGGTGTGTTGTTATGAATGAATGTAGTGTGGTGATGGATATACGGATGGATTAGGGGATGGCTGGCAGAATGGAGTGGATGTTTTGTATGGATGGAATGGAGGGAGGCTATGGATGGATGGAGTGGTGGATGTAAATGGGATTTAGTGGGATGGATTGTGATGGATGGAGTGTGATGGTTGGATGCAGTGGGGGGATGTATGGATGGAGTGGTGGGATGGATGGATGGAGTGGGATGGATGTATGTCTGTTGTGGGGGTATGAATGAATGTAGTGGACTTTGAAGCTGCGGATCCAGGTTCGAGTCTGGTTAGAGGCTCAACATCAGTGTGATTCTGGGCAAACCACTTAATCTACCTGTGCCTAAAAAACACATGAATGTGTCTTTGCATAATGCAACTGGCGCTCATGTAAAGCGCTCCGATATCTTGGGGTCGAGTTCAAGCAGTATAAAAACTGAAACAACAAAAAAAGATAATAAGTGGCTGAGGTGGGATTCGAACCCATGCAGCTAGAGTAAAAAGGTCACTGGCGTGCAAAAATACAAGGGCTGAATATACGGTGCTCAACTACTAGGAGTGGCCCGGCTATGCCTCAAGAGGGTGTGGCTTAACGGCCAGATCGGCCGACTTTGAAGCTGCGGATCCAGGTTAGAGGCTCAACATCAGTGTGATTCTGGGCAAACCACTTAATCTACCCGTGCCTAAAAAACACATGAATGTGTCTTTCCATAATGCAACTGGCGCTCATGTAAAGCGCTCCGATATCTTGGGGTCGAGTTCAAGCAGTATAAAAACTGCAACAACAAAAAAAGATAATAAGTGGCTGAGGTGGGATTCAAACCCATACAGCTAGAGTAAAAAGGTCACTGGCGTGCAAAAATACAAGGGCTGAATATACGGTGCTCAACTACTAGGAGTGGCCCGGCTATGCCTCAAGGGGGTGTGGCTTAACGGCCAGATCAGCCGACTTTGAAGCTGCGGATCCAGGTTCGAGTCTGGCTAGAGGCTCAACATTAGTGTGATTCTGGGCAAACCACTTATTCTACCCGTGCCTAAAAAACACATGAATGTGTCCCTCCATAATGCAACTGGCGCTCATGTAAAGCGCTCCGATATCTTGGGGTCGAGTTCAAGCAGTATAAAAACTGCAACAACAAAAAAAGATAATAAGTGGCTGAGGTGGGATTCGAACCCATGCAGCTAGAGTAAAAAGGTCACTGGTGTGCAAAAATACAAGGGCTGAATATACGGTGCTCAACTACTAGGAGTGGCCCGGCTATGCCTCAAGAGGGTGTGGCTTAATGGCCAGCTCGGCCGACTTTGAAGCTGCGGATCAGGTTTGAGTCTGGCTAGAGGCTCAACATCAGTGTGATTCTGGGCAAACCACTTATTCTACCCGTGCCTAAAAAACACATGAATGTGTCCCTCCATAATGCAACTGGCGCTCATGTAAAGCGCTCCGATATCTTGGGGTCGAGTTCAAGCAGTATAACAAGTCAGGTCCTGGGCCGGCAGCCAATCACAGCGCGGCCCAGGACAAAGGGGCGGGACTTAAAAAAAGACAGAGAAACGCCCCTGAATCGCGTTTTCACGGGGAAAGCGCGATTGACAGCCAATCTCTTCCAATGGCTAGCCTCCATTTATGGAGCTAGCCAATGGAAGAAGGGGCGGTTTCAAGTCCCCACTATTGAGATAACATTAGATTTCGCCCTGGGCGGAGCAACTGCTACGCTGTTGCTACGGCCAGGGCGAAACCTAAAAAGGAAGCATGGCAGGCTTTGCATCAAGCATGTGTAAAGAAAGATACCATCGGTTTCTGGAAAGCGGTCAATGCTCTCTTCTTTATGAATAGGGAGAACGATATCATAGATATAGCAATTACTGAGCAGAAATGGGTTGGAATTCTTCGCAGGTCTCTATAATGATGAGACAACTTATCTTAATAAGATAGCTCCAGCCATAATGGGGACTGAACAAAATGTGCAGCCCAGAATATTCCCTCTAGATATTGATATTTCCCTAGAGGAGGTTAGTTGGGCTATAACTGAGAGTGCTTCGGGGAAAACACTGGGGCCGGACAGCGTCCCAGTGGACGTCTATAAAACTGATATACTGCTATGGGCCCCGCTCTTAACAAATGTTTTAAATAGTTGCAATCGCCACAGGTTCATCCCGACCTGGACAGATGCAGTTGTGATCCCCATTTTTAAAAAAGGAGACAGAAATGATCCAAGCTACTACCACCCAATCTCTTTATTGGATGCTTTTATGAAAGTTGCAGGGAGGGTCATTTTAAATAAAGGTATTTTATCAATTTACCAATATAGATTTCGCACAGGTTTCGGTGCGATTGAGCAGAGACTAAATTTATCATTAATCATTTCTAAATATACATTAGCAAAGGAGGGCAAACTTTTTTTATTGTTTGTTGATTCAAGTTCAGCATTTCTTGCATCAAACTTGACAAGTTGTGGAGCATCCTCAAAGATATGGACATAGATCTACCCCTGCTATTGTTTATCAAGGAATTGTATAGGGGAGCAGGGGCGAGGGTTCGATTTGGGAGTCAGGGGGAGTGTTCAACTAAGTTTTGTATTAATAAAGGGGTGAGACAAGGGTGTATACTTGCCCCTTTTCTCGTTTCTCTATACATCAATAGCTTAGGCCAAACTCTGATTGAACAAAGACAAGACTATCCAATTATTCAGAATACCCCTGTCCCCATCTTATTGTATGCGGACGACGCAGTTATTATGGCGCGGACGCGGATAGGCTAACAAAGAACTGTGACCAACTTTGTTACATATATTAAAGACAGGGGCTTAAAAGTTAATAAAGACCTATACAATGAGCTGTGGAACCAAGAGGAGTAAAACATGTGACAATTTTTATTGATAATAAAAAAATTGAAAGTACGGACAGATTTTCTTACCTGGGAATTAACTTTGACAGGAAGGGGTCATGGAAACCTGCTATCCAAGCAAGGAAACTTACTTTTTCAAGAGCAATGGAGCGGTTATGAATTTCTCAAAGAAATTAGGCTGTGGACCTGTCCCTGAGTTATTGGATATCTATAAATCTAAATGTATTTCAACTGCAACATATGGGGCAGGCATCTCAGAGTCATAAGATATCCAACTTGATGAAAACACTTTTATCCGCTATGTGTTGGCGGTCCCCAGTTCCACTGCTACATATAACTGCCATAGGGAACTTGGTCTTACTTATATTCCTGATATAATGACAATTAATCCCCTCTTATTGTGGGATAAGATGTTGGCGCCCATGGAAACAGGGTTTAACAAGATGTCATTTTAGATTGCATTAAACTGGATAAGGTGGCTAGTATTCCATGTATTAGCTATATAAAAAGAATGTTGTATGAGATTGGCCATCCAGAATACTTTGACTCCCCAATTTGTATGGAAACGATACCCAGAAAATTGATAAAAACGAGCTACCTGAACCATTTAGCGGATAAACGATGGTGTATAGAAAGAGAGAAACAAACAGTCATGTAGAACCATCTGATGACAACATGTCTAGGAGTACAACCTTATCTGGTACAGGTTCAGAGCAGTTTCTGTAGTGTGCTTTTAACTCGTTTCCGTTGTGGTTCTTTTTTTAGGCTGATTACTTTCCCCGAAACGAATAATGGTCGAGAAATTTGTCTCTATGCCCGTGTGATGATATTTCAACACAATCAACTATGCATTGAACATTGTTTTGTAAATACTATGTTTTACTGTGAAAAACGTGTTTAATATCAATTCTAAGAAGCTGGGGCCTAAGACAATGTGGAACAGCTTTTCTAGGGCTACAACTCTTAGAAAATGAACAATCTTTTATGGCCATTTCATCCTTTTATAAGAGCTGTGATTAGATACAGGAATACAATGTAAAGTCCGCTTTCAGAGTAATGTTATATTCATGGCTGTATGAATATATATGCACTGTTTCTTAACATCTTGTATTGTGGAGCAAAACGCGTTTAGTCCTTGCTATTTTATTGTGCTTTTATGATTTTACTGTATAAAAAATCGAATAAAGCGTATTTTGATTTGATTTGATTTGACAAGTGAGACTATGTACAATATGAGCATGTTTGCTGGGATCAGCATGATCTATTTTGCATGGCATGAGCCTTTACATAGTGGAAGACGAAGGAGGAATACAGCTTCCCCAGATAGTGGACAAGTATTGTTTCCATTCCTGAAGTGAGGGAGGATAGAGACATAATTACCCCTTGAAATTCTATGAGGACCTTTTTGTAAGATTTTCCTGAGCACTGCCATTTGGTGGATCGTAGGTAAGAGGTGGTTAGTCAATAGATTCTGTTTTTTAAAGGTGGTGAAGTTTCTATTGTGGGTACCTGATTGCTCCTTCTGGAAGGCTAGTGGAACAGGGTGGTAAGTCTTCCCACTGCATTGTGTCCATACTGCGTATACTGCTGTTTGGAATCAGCATCATTATTACCTGGTATGAGAGCCACCCCCTTACACGAACGCTGTGTCTCCACCACAAGCATAAAGTGACATTTGAGTGGGAGCCACACCAAGCTAGTCCAGAACCTTAGACAGTGGATCAACATCCCCTGTCTGAAAAATCAGTATAAAAGTGGGAACAAAACCTCCAAACTTTGCTACAATTCCAAGTTATCTTTGAATAAGGAAGAAATGCTCTGCAGAGAACTCTAAGATCTGATATCAATCAGCAACTAGTCTCCCAGAGGTGAGGTGACATCAACTCAAGTCTGCATATCTTGCTGGTGAAGCTGTGTGTCTGTCTAGTGCCTAGAAGCCTACCTGCCTGCCTGCTCAGAGATGGAGGGAGAGTACCTGACCCTGCAGGAAGAACACCTGTCCAGGGAGAGAAGCTAAGATGATCCCCAGTGTGTGGAACTGTCAGAAAGACGTTTACTGCTGAGTAGGAGTATTTCTGGGACAGAGCTGAGTCAATAAGGGTCTTCCAGACCCCATAGCATGGTTCTTGTGGTGAACTAATTGAAGAATCCTTGAGCCAAGCAACAACGTGCGATCTGGTGCCCATGCAGTCCAAAGGCCTGCTGCTGCTGGAGGTGCAACCTCAGAGGACCTGTTGCTGCCAAAGTGAGAGATCTTCCACGACCCAGAGGCCATTTCTGCCAAAGAAGGGCACTAGCCAGGCTGGCCCAGAGGCTGAAACTGCTGAAGACGAGCATACGCCAGTCCGGCCTACAGCACTGATACTTGCATGTGCTATGGCCTCCTACACATTGTGACATAATATGCATATACACACATTTGCATGTGAAGACTACATCTTTTATATATTCACATCCACTCTGCTTATCTGTTATTATACATCAAACTACTGTTGTTTATGTCTGTATCGATGCTACTGGAGAGGGTGACTAGTCATGGGAATGAAGAAGTTCTAAGAAACCAGTGATGTCTCTTTGGTATTAATCATGGTCGCTTTTTGCAATCATGACACATTTCATCATATCTTCCATTATAAGTCATTATTGTGAAACATGCGATGACAAAACATTTGAAATAGCATCAGCCAAGAAAAAGATGAGAGAAAAGTGCAGCAGGCCTGAAGCTGCAGTGAAGCCATTCATCACAGATCATATCATAGAAAACAGACGTGCACAATAGAGACACATTGAAGATATTGTAACTTGACACAGCTAACAAAAGGTGCTGTGCTGCATTGCACTAAGGCGACAGAGCAGGATAGAGCCATGTTCACTAAATATAACCTGAAGCTCTCTTCCCCTGCCATGGCACTTTGTAATGCTGCCTAGCGCCACACATAAACCTTTGTACTACAGTACAAAGGTGAGTGTATGTGTGTGTTGTCTAGCACAGGTTTTGTCCAGGAGGGACATCCTTCCAGTACAACATCCGATGTTTACTCATCTTTTTCTAACAATTCCCACATTGGATGTGTTCTATACAGTGCAGCACACATTCAATGTTTGAAATGTTAGGAGAAATGAATGCTTTCCTCAAGGAGGCATCATTTGTTGACACAAAGACTGGCACAATTTGTGTCAAAAGAATGGACAGGGGCGTTGGACTCCCAAGCACCACTCATGGAAGGACCCCATGACAGAATGTAGCACAAAGCAGCACAAAGCGCTATTTGTATTACAAAAAGGGCACCTTTCCAGCACTTAAACATTTTTTGCACCGGAAAGTAAATACCGTATCAAGACTTTGTGTTACTTTGCGTGACTTTGCGGTGGCACAAAGTCTCGCTATATCTACCCCAGTGTGTTTTGGTGGTAGCTTTTCCTATCCAGCCTTCTCCATCATTGTGATTGAAGTGTAAATGACATTTTGCTGCACCTGCAGTCTCACTAGTCTTACAATCACCTGCTAACTGGACGGCAGCTGAATAACAGCACTTTACCCTGATATGCTTTTTTGTTGCAGTTTTATATAGCGCCAACTCGACCCGGATGTACTGGAGTGTTTTATATGAGCACCAGTTCCATTACACAAGGACACATTAATTTCTGGTAGGCACTGGGAGATTAAGGGACAGATTTACAAGAAAGTGACGCATCTGTAGAGATGGGTCACTTTCCCTGCGCCACCATGCAAAACCCTTGAATCACTATGGATGCGCCATATTTACAATACGGTGCACCATGGCACAAGGATTGACAGATGCGTCAGAAATTCTTACGCATCTGTTGACGGAAAAGTCACGCATCGCTGGATTCGTATTGCAAGCACGACGCAACTCCAGCAATGCGTGTTGCAGCATATTCCCAATACACTGTGTCACTCCTTACGCCTGCTTCAAGCAGGTGTCAGGTTTTGACGCAGTGGCGTCGTAAAAGTCACGCAGTGAAATCTTGTAGATTTCACTGTGTTACTTTTACGAGGATTTTCTGTGTGGGAACGCCTACCCTGCATACATTTTACCTGGCGTAGGTATAAAGTCACGCAGGGCTTTACAACATGACGCATCTCCCTAGATGCGTCACGTTGTAAATGGGCTGCAACTTTAACGCCGCTGCTGCGTAACAAAATTGACGCACCGGCGGCGCAAAAGTGACGCAGGGGGCTTGTAAATCCGCCCCTAAGTAATTTGCCCAGAACCACAGGATGTTAAGCCGACGCCACACTCGCACTTGGTTCCCCAGCTCCAAGTCAGCAGTGCTCCACTCATGGGCAAAGAGGGCACGCAGGCAATGGTACGACTTTGGTGCAGTTTTCAACATCATTTAGGTACAAGCTGTCCATTGTATTGTATTCTGTTAAAGCATATGGATAAATCTCATTCCCCTAACTGGATCTCCTCTAGATCATCAGCCCTGGCTTCATGAACGTCCATGGCAGGTGGCAAAGTGACATATCTTCACACAGTAATGTTGGATTGTATATAACACAGCACCACAATCTGGAAAATCTTGCTGGGGGAATACATCAGGGCACCGCCAACCTTGTCTAGGCACCCGTATCTGGTCTCCAGCAGCCTAAATGCTTGCTCAATCAGATTCATAGTTAAAATGCAGGTCTAGTATTTTTGTTCCTAGCTGTCGGGGGTTGCTCACAGGAGTTCTAGAACATATAATTACCTGCAATATAGGCAAAATGTAAGTGTCATGCTGTATTTAATGCAAATTATCCACTGACTGGCATATTCAACAAGTAAATGCTCACAAACCTCCGTGGTCCAAGGTCTACTAAAATCTGGTTAATGCTGCAATTCATCGATACCATCGCATCATATGTTGAGCCAGGGAAGTTTGAGCATTTCTTGGTGAAGCACAGAGTGGCAAAGTGTTTTCTGTTGCAGGTCAACCATGTTTTCGGCCTGGAAACGTAGTCGCAGAGGTGCAATCAGTAACTCCAACTCATGCGGTATGCTGATCAACTGACAAAAGTCAGCCTTCGTCTTGTTGGTAGGTGCATCACTTAGTAAGGTTGTACTGAGTTCTACTTAGTTCATATAGGTATCCAGGGGGCGAAAGAGAATGCACAGGAAAGATGAAGAAGAAATTCCACTTGCTAGACCTACAGTCACCTATAATGAGCCTGCAGCATGGAAATGCATGAAATGCGGCATTGGAAGTCCCACCACCAACGATAATATTGCTGTCATGTTGTTTGTACTGGTTTTCAGTTCTGCTTGCAAACTGCTTTGAATTTCAAAGATGATTGGATGGTCATGATTGCTAAAGTTACAATACATTTTCATCTGGGTGAGACAATCGCAGTGTCTGGCTCTGCGGCCAAGTCTCATTTGTGTTGTTGTCTAGATCTTTTCTTGCTCTTGTTTTAGCAACAACACAGAAATTATAGTAGTCAAATAAAACATATACTTCTAGTTTTGAGAAAGGGTGTGCTAGCCATCATCCCAAAAACTGCCATTTGAGAGTCCGTATATTAGCACCAACACCATACACACTTCCATCACTTCAGTGACATCTTTGTAAAGCACTCTGATATCCTTCGGGATCTTGTTCGTGCTATATAAAACTTTATAAATAAATAAATCAATTCCACGGTGCCATGGCTGACACGCACGGAGAATGATCCACCATGGAATCTATCCAGTACGTGGAGGAAGTGCATGGCAGATGAGCAAACATAGATGCAGCCTATGCTTGCACACATCCCTTGAACCTACATGATCGTCCATTGAGTTTGTTTGCACTATTCCCGAAAGTACAGTTCTTGAGCATGCCCAGAGGAACCATCTGGCACCATTGGTCACCTCCGTTACAACATAGGTTCACATATACCTTTGTCTCTAGCTCAACTTTTAGAGTCAAGATCATCATTCTATATATTTTCTCTGGGCCATGTCCATGACTATAGCACGGTACTGGCTCCAATACCCCAATATTTTATAATACTTCTGACAGCAGCCTCTAGACTTAAAAACTAGGATGTCAAGGGTCATGCAGTGATCTACGCTATGCTTCCATGTTTTTAAAGTAGGGGGTTCTATGTTCCATTGGTTGTTCGCTATCAGCCTGATTTAGAATCGGTGGCAGAGAACATTACCTCCGCTATTCTGACGAACTACCGTCTACCAAATTTAGAGGTGACTGACAACCCGGAAGTAATTAATGCAAAACCAAAGGGGATGATGGACGAAGTGTTGAACATTGCAAGCACTCACCCCCAGTCAAATGATCTAAGTTTAATCCATCATCATTCTTTAACTCACTCCGCCACCCCAGTTCAGACATGGCGATATGCAAATCAGTCTGACCCTGTGCCTCATTGGAATAGTCCAGCCCGATCTGCCAAGCCATGTCTTCCCTGGACCGGAAACAAGCATCCTGGGACCCAAGATGCCATAGTTTCACTTAACATGGTGCATGTCCTATCAAAAATATATTCACTCTACAGAACTAACTCACATCACACACTTCCTTATCAGCTATTAAATTGTCATCATACTTCTGATAAGAATCTCCAACCTAAGAGAAACTGTTGCTACACCACTCACTAGTCCACCCCCACTCTCTTATACCGCCACTATTTCCCAACCTCCCACTTATATACTCTTGCATGTAAATGTAAATGTGGGTGTACTTGTAAAGCGCACTGCGACTCCATGGAGTACCCTGGAACTGAAGACCACTGGGGAACCCGTCCTGGTTTTCCCTGGGTATCTCCAAGGTGAAACCAGGCATCCCCGGCAGGCCGTTGTAGAGATGAGGCAAGCTTAATGCCCAGAGTTGCCAAGTGTGTTCCCTGGTTAGAGTAGGCACCGAGGCGAGAATTATCAAGTCCGTTTTTTACCTTGGTCCACGACCCTGCGGCATCGGGAATTGAACCCTGGTCCCAGGCCGTTCTCTGCTTACTTGTCTGCCACCTCTAACCAGTGAGCCACACCACTCCACTATGTCATCACACCTCCTGCCACCAAACCATTCCTATAATCACATCTGCCAATCCACCCTATGCACCATCTGGTCCTTTCAGCTTACAAAGAAATGAAGTTCTTGCTCCTCCCTCCAATGGCCTTCTCGGTCTAACCTTCTATTGAAGTGCTTCCTCACACCTCACACCTGACACCCACTAACTACACTTCAATCTACAGTGACTAACTATTTTAAACAAGCCCACAGACGCCCCTTCCTCCTCTTCCAACTAACGACCAATATCTGAACTCTCCTTTGTTTCCAAAATACTGTCAAGATTTCTTGCCTTCAACCCTTCCACACTCTACATATTCTTTAACAATCTGTTTGATACTTTACAGTTGGGTTTCATGCTCGTCACTCTGCAGAAACTCCTTTCTCACAAAAAGCCAACTTTATCATGAATGCTCACCCTTCTCGCGTTTTCTTATGTATAGTTGCCAAATATCCAGCTCTACTGTTCTCTCAGTATGTGCAGGAAACTATGAAAGGCATGGGTTTTACATTGTTTTTCTCAGGCTGCTCTTCTGTGGTCACTTCAGACCTCAACCTATTGAAGCCAAATTCATTTCCAGTATGTTGGAACTGGGGTCACCAGTCCCCGAGGGTAGCATGGCACGAGCGGGTAGGCATCCGACAGCTTATGTGTAAAGCGACCATACAGCACACGCAACCACTGAGTCAGAAACATGAGCACGCAATTAGGGACGCCACTCCAGTGAGCTTGTGTAAAAACTCAAGTTAACTTTATTAAGATAGAGCAGGATCAGGGTATTTGGAATTCATCATAAAATTAGCTTCACTTTTTAGATACCTGTGTGTCAACACTTGGCAATAAATACTGGATGAATAAATAATAAATATTAAATATTAAATAACCACAGGCCTGACCTTGGCCTGGTTCCTCATCATCACCTGTAAGAAATACATTTTTAGTAAAACCCAGGCCTGACCTATGCCTTGCTCCTGGTCAGCACCTGCATCAAATATATTAAGGAGTTATAACAGGAAGCATTTCAATAAATATGACACTAAAGAGGCAAAAACATTTCATTATAAATAAATAACCCCTTGTGTAGGTTTAACCATCTCCCTATTTAGGAATAAAACACCTCACTGGGGAAAACCAGCATTTCATTTAGGCATTTCAACATAGTATACATAAAACGTTCCCTTAAAGGCAGAGCATTTCTCTATGTGACACTCTTTGTTAGAAGTTAGGCCCTTCCACCTTACATGAGTGATAACCAGCTGCTCAATAAGGAATCAGGAATGATCTTCTGGTTTACCCCCTTGGAGGTAAGTAATCAACTTTTACTTGCAAAACACACTCCTGCAGGAATAACGTTTTCTTAGATAACTGAAAGGCATCGCACTAGGCAGAGTTAGACATTTAACTACCCAGTGCCAAATATTCCTATAGGGCTTTCCATCCTAATATGCAACAGTGCATTTCATCACTCCTCTAAACAGGAATACACATTTCCTTACCCAGGAATCAACATTCTGTTACCTACTCTAAGCAGGCATAAACATTTCAGCCCCCAAGGGTAACCCTCATAGTAGGTAGAAGTTAGAACACTGGGGCAGGAGTATAAAACATTCTTACATTGACTAGGGAACGTCTCATCCGGCGAAGCCAACCTGCCATCGGGCCGGAATAACAATTCTTAAGGCTTAGAGTACAACATCTCAATAGGCAAGCATAGGCCCTTCATTAAGCTACAAAAGATATTTCTTTTAACTAGGAAGAACATTTCATCATCATCTCCCTATATAAGGATAAACATTTCCTTCAAGGCGATCACATTTACAGTAATCCTTCCCCTAGTCAGGGGTTTACTCAGAACCCACTGTCCCTAATGGGCTTTCATAATGTAACTGAACCCTGGCCCAAATCCAGTACTGGTGGGTGGCCAGGAGGGCTCAGCAATCGGTTCTCCCAAGAGGAGGGGCGGCACCGGGACCTCCTCGTTATTTATGCCCTCCTCCCCTATGGTTAGATAATCAGGGCCACGGGACCAACTTAGTTTTCCCCGTGGGGGAGGGGCCGGATCCTAGGCCTCCCTCCTCCCACCAAGGGTTACCTTCACTCTTCTGCTCTGGAGGAGCCCTTGCGCCGATTCTGCTAAAGGGAGGGCCCAGGCTTCTTCCGGGGCCCTCCAGTGATGTTCACCGGCTGTACTTGAGCCCCCTTCAGAGTGTGTGAGGGACGGTCAGAGGAGGCCTGCGCTACTCCGGCGCTCTCCCCGAGGCCTCCTCACAGCTTCAATGAGGCTCCGGTCTTCTACTGGCATTCTGCAGCCAATGGAAGCGTGACGGGGCGGGATCACTGACGCGCCCCCTGTCACATGATGCGGACGATGGCTTCTAGGCCTAGCGCGGCCTTCCTGGGGATCTGGTGGCCCTCTCCTACATCGGGGGCCACCGAGGAATGCTCGCAATTGGACCCGCGCCCACAGGAACCCAGGCTGCAGCGGCGATGGGGCCTAGCGCGGCCCTCCTCAAGTTCCGGTGGCCCTCTCCTCACGCCGGGGCCGCCGCAGGATTTCCACAGAGCTTCGAGCCCCTCAATGGGCCGGGCTGCGGCGGTGAGTTAGCAGCGCGCTCGGGCTTCCCAGCGCTGCGAGGGCAATTTCCATCAGCGCATGGTCGGGGCATGCAGCGCGCTTCAGGGCAGGCTAGCTCTGGACACCTGTGGCGCCTGAGTCGACATATAGCGCTTCTAAGGCACGTTAGGCCCAAGTGCGCTTCGCAGCTCAGGAAATCAGGTCAGATAGTTCAGGGTGCTCTTCACAGGCACAAGTCGGCAGGACCGTGCTTCTCAAAGGGGCAATCTTAGCTCACAGCTACTATAGAGGCATCAGTCCTTTAGAATCTCAGCGCTTCCCAACTTCACAGCGCTTCGCCTAGGGCAACCACATAGAGCAGTCCAGCACTTGGGGCACTTCACAGAGCTTTACAGGGGGGGCAACTTCCACAGCCCTGTAGGCAATTCACAGCGCTCCCACAGGACACAGCAATTCTTCACCAGTCAAGCGCTTGGAGGGCAATGTAGCGCTTAGGCAGTTTCTAGGTTGGCACTTCATCAGCAGTTGCTTTAAAATAGAGGCAGCTCACAGGACATGCCAAACAGCAGCGGTAGGTTAGCGCAGAGACCCCAGGTGGCGTCAGGGGGCACAGGGAGCAACACAGCGCCAATACCTGGGTGGCTCTTCAAATGTCCTGTGGAGATTCAGTCTCTTCTTGGCGCTTTATGTTCCTTGCGCCTTTGTAAGTTTCTTGGTTACTGGTTCCTTGATTTCTTCTTGGCGCAGCTGTTTCTTGCGCCCTTGTAAATAGCAGTTGGTTTCTTGTTTCCTTTGGTTTCTTGTTCCTTGAAGGGGGGGGGGGGGTAAATTGGTGGCTGGCGTTCCAAATTCTTCTCAGCCAATCCCTTCAAGTGGTCCCTGGGGGTTCCCTTCCGCGGGGTTAGGTCAGTGGGGGGGGAACAGGATACCTCAACACTTGTAAAGCAGCACACTAGGCCCTGTCATTCCAGCATCATAAGACCCTGCCCTGACCCCCACTGCCTATCCTCCTGCGTAGGTACTTCCCCAGGTCTTCTCTCCTCAGCTTCTCTCCAGGAAAGTTCCCTCCCTTTCCTTTTATAGTGCCAGTTGACAGTTGGTGGTGGCAGTTGCTGTCACCTCACCTCTCCCAGAAGGTTCCAGAGGCTTCCAGGAGGTTCCACCATTCTACCTGTGGACAAGCTGGCAGGCTAAGATGGATACATTGCCTGAGGGTTCCAGCCAGCCCCTGGCTACTAGAATGCGCCCACTAAACCACGCTGCTGCAGCAGTGGACTGTGGCAGCCATATTAGGGGTAGAAGGTGCCTGCATTTTAACACTAGTTTTAAACTACACAGGGCATTCTCCACCACCCAAGGCCTACACACTGTTGTTTCAATAGGGCCATCCTAATTTAACAGGGGATAAAAAGCGAAAAATGTCTGGGGAAAGGGCCAAGTCTCACACATCTCCCCCCCAGCCAAAAGCCAGGGTAGACTGATCATTCCCTTGACGGGCTTCCCTGCTTGGGGCGGAAAAAGGTGGACGCAGGCCCAATACCACCATGACATCCTCGCTAATCCAACCACCCCACTGGTGTTCCTAGTGGGATGCGGCCAGGACAGACCTCCAATCCAGATGTCTCTGGCCCTTACTCTCTCTCAGAGTGGGGGGCAGTCGCCCCAGGCCCATGGTACCTTTTTCCACTCTCCTCCTCAACCTAGGGTCTAAACCCTTAAGTTGAATTGGTGACAGGGGCGAGACTTACCTCTCCCTGCACCCCCTCCCAGGGTTCCGCACCCTCCCTCCTGGATGACACATCGGGACAGCCTAGTCTCCCAACCTGGGGTTCGCTTAAAGAACACTCCAGGCCCAGTGGCCACAGCTGGGGCACCTCAGGACACCCCTGAGAGTCACAACCGGAGGAACTCTGAATACAGAGATTCCTCCCGCCAGGTCAGGCAACCCCTGAACCTGGCCACCCAACCCAGGATCTTAACCCCGTGGCTGGACCGGTGCCAGAGGAGAGTCCTTCCTCCCTCTGCACCCCCCCCCCAGGGTTCCGCACCCTCCCACCTGGAGAGGTACCCCTGGGAGTCACACCGGTAGGGTCCTTCGTTACCGGTACACCACCCTCCAGGTCAGGCAACTCCTGCACCTGAAACCCCAGTCCAGGTTCTACACTCTGTGACTGGTCTAAACTCCGGACCTCGGGTACGCTGCCACCATTGGAAGCACCTGGTACACATAATTCCAAGGCCTTCAGCTCTAACTCTTCTAGCTGAAGCCTGTGCACCAGCTTCCTCTCATCCATTGCAAGGCTCTCCCTCTCCCTCTCATGCTCTATCATCTTAGACGACGCACACCCCCAGTTACTCTACTCCCTGCCCCAGAACATCCTCCCGGTAGCACATTGTCAGACACAACAATTTTGAGTAGGCCTGGTTCTTCTGGTGTGCCCGCCTCCCTGGGTGTGACCTGCCCCTCCTGTTCCACATCCCCTCTCCCCTCTGGGTGGGCTCCTACCCGTGCCCCCAAAGTGGTACGGAGTTCCTTCTTCCCTCCGCCCAACAGGCACCCCCATCCCCTGACAACACTCCAGTACGCCAGGTGGGGACTCAGATAAATCTGGGAAAAGATACCAGGACGTGGGTGACAGGATTAGGTCTAACAGATCTTGATACACTCACAGGCTAGACAGTGGAGGGGTCAATTACTTTGGCTTACACACACAATAATTGTGCAGCCCAATTGCTGTGCACCCTGTCCCAATAGAGGGTGCTGCATGGTCACAAGTCCTGGATCCCACCGCTCGACACCAATATGTTGGAACTGGGGTCACCAGTCCCCGAGGGTAGCATGGCACGAGCGGGTAGGCATCCGAAAGCTTATGTGTAAAGCGACCATACAGCACACGCAACCACTGAGTCAGAAACATGAGCACGCAATTAGGGACGCCACTCCAGTGAGCTTGTGTAAAAACTCAAGTTAACTTTATTAAGATAGAGCAGGATCAGGGTATTTGGAATTCATCATAAAATTAGCTTCACTTTTTAGATACCTGTGTGTCAACACTTGGCAATAAATACTGGATGAATAAATAATAAATATTAAATATTAAATAACCACAGGCCTGACCTTGGCCTGGTTCCTCATCATCACCTGTAAGAAATACATTTTTAGTAAAACCCAGGCCTGACCTATGCCTTGCTCCTGGTCAGCACCTGCATCAAATATATTAAGGAGTTATAACAGGAAGCATTTCAATAAATATGACACTAAAGAGGCAAAAACATTTCATTATAAATAAATAACCCCTTGTGTAGGTTTAACCATCTCCCTATTTAGGAATAAAACACCTCACTGGGGAAAACCAGCATTTCATTTAGGCATTTCAACATAGTATACATAAAACGTTCCCTTAAAGGCAGAGCATTTCTCTATGTGACACTCTTTGTTAGAAGTTAGGCCCTTCCACCTTACATGAGTGATAACCAGCTGCTCAATAAGGAATCAGGAATGATCTTCTGGTTTACCCCCTTGGAGGTAAGTAATCAACTTTTACTTGCAAAACACACTCCTGCAGGAATAACGTTTTCTTAGATAACTGAAAGGCATCGCACTAGGCAGTTAGACATTTAACTACCCAGTGCCAAATATTCCTATAGGGCTTTCCATCCTAATATGCAACAGTGCATTTCATCACTCCTCTAAACAGGAATACACATTTCCTTACCCAGGAATCAACATTCTGTTACCTACTCTAAGCAGGCATAAACATTTCAGCCCCCAAGGGTAACCCTCATAGTAGGTAGAAGTTAGAACACTGGGGCAGGAGTATAAAACATTCTTACATTGACTAGGGAACGTCTCATCCGGCGAAGCCAACCTGCCATCGGGTCGGAATAACAATTCTTAAGGCTTAGAGTACAACATCTCAATAGGCAAGCATAGGCCCTTCATTAAGCTACAAAAGATATTTCTTTTAACTAGGAAGAACATTTCATCATCATCTCCCTATATAAGGATAAACATTTCCTTCAAGGCGATCACATTTACAGTAATCCTTCCCCTAGTCAGGGGTTTACTCAGAACCCACTGTCCCTAATGGGCTTTCATAATGTAACTGAACCCTGGCCCAAATCCAGTACTGGTGGGTGGTCAGGAGGGCTCAGCAATCGGTTCTCCCAAGAGGAGGGGCGGCACCGGGACCTCCTCGTTATTTATGCCCTCCTCCCCTATGGTTAGATAATCAGGGCCACGGGACCAACTTAGTTTTCCCCGTGGGGGAGGGGCCGGATCCTAGGCCTCCCTCCTCCCACCAAGGGTTACCTTCACTCTTCTGCTCTGGAGGAGCCCTTGCGCTGATTCTGCTAAAGGGAGGGCCCAGGCTTCTTCCGGGGCCCTTCAGTGATGTTCACCGGCTGTACTTGAGCCCCCTTCAGAGAGTGTGGGGGACGGTCAGAGGAGGCCTGCGCTACTCCGGCGCTCTCCCCGAGGCCTCCCCACAGCTTCAATGAGGCTCCGGTCTTCTCCTGGCATTCTGCAGCCAATGGAAGCGTGACGGGGGCGGGATCATTGACGCACCCCCTGTCACATGATGCGGACGATGGCTTCTAGGCCTAGCGCGGCCTTCCTGGGGATCTGGTGGCCCTCTCCTACATCGGGGGCCACCGAAGAATGCTCGCAATTGGACCCGCGCCCACAGGAACCCAGGCTGCAGCGGCGATGGGGCCTAGCGCGGCCCTCCTCAAGTTCCGGTGGCCCTCTCCTCACGCCGGGGCCGCCGCGGGATTTCCACAGAGCTTCGAGCCCCTCAATGGGCCGGGCTGCGGCGGTGAGTTAGCAGCGCGCTCGGGCTTCCCAGCGCTGCGAGGGCAATTTCCATCAGCGCATGGTCGGGGCATGCAGCGCGCTTCAGGGCAGGCTAGCTCTGGACACCTGTGGCGCCTGAGTCGACATATAGCGCTTCTAAGGCACGTTAGGCCCAAGTGCGCTTCGCAGCTCAGGAAATCAGGTCAGATAGTTCAGGGTGCTCTTCACAGGCACAAGTCGGCAGGACCGTGCTTCTCAAAGGGGCAATCTTAGCTCACAGCTACTATAGAGCGCATCAGTCCTTTAGAATCTCAGCGCTTCCCAACTTCACAGCGCTTCGCCTAGGGCAACCACATAGAGCAGTCCAGCACTTGGGGCACTTCACAGCGCTTTACAGGGGGGGCAACTTCCACAGCCCTGCAGGCAATTCACAGCGCTCCCACAGGACACAGCAATTCTTCACCAGTCAAGCGCTTGGAGGGCAATGTAGCGCTTAGGCAGTTTCTAGGTTGGCGCTTCATCAGCAGTTGCTTTAAAATAGAGGCAGCTCACAGGACATGCCAAACAGCAGCGGTAGGTTAGCGCAGGGACCCCAGGTGGCGTCAGGGGGCACAGGGAGCAACACAGCGCCAATACCTGGGTGGCTCTTCAAATGTCCTGTGGAGATTCAGTCTCTTCTTGGCGCTTTATGTTCCTTGCGCCTTTGTAAGTTTCTTGGTTACTGGTTCCTTGATTTCTTCTTGGCGCAGCTGTTTCTTGCGCCCTTGTAAATAGCAGTTGGTTTCTTGTTTCCTTTGGTTTCTTGTTCCTTGAAGGGGGGGGGGGTAAATTGGTGGCTGGTGTTCCAAATTCTTCTCAGCCAATCCCTTCAAGTGGTCCCTGGGGGTTCCATTCCGCGGGGTTAGGTCAGTGGGGGGGGGGGAACAGGATACCTCAACACTTGTAAAGCAGCACACTAGGCCCTGTCATTCCAGCATCATAAGACCCTGCCCTGACCCCCACTGCCTATCCTCCTGCGTAGGTACTTCCCCAGGTCTTCTCTCCTCCGCTTCTCTCCAGGAAAGTTCCCTCCCTTTCCTTTTATAGTGCCAGTTGACAGTTGGTGGTGGCAGTTGGTGTCACCTCACCTCTCCCAGAAGGTTCCAGAGGCTTCCAGGAGGTTCCACCATTCTACCTGTGGACAGGCTGGCAGGCTAAGATGGATACATTGCCTGAGGGTTCCAGCCAGCCCCTGGCTACTAGAATGCGCCCACTAAACCACGCTGCTGCAGCAGTGGACTGTGGCAGCCATATTAGGGGTAGAAGGTGCCTGCATTTTAACACTAGTTTTAAACTACACAGGGCATTCTCCACCACCCAAGGCCTACACACTGTTGTTTCAATAGGGCCATCCTAATTTAACAGGGGATAAAAAGCGAAAAATTTCTGGGGAAAGGGCCAAGTCTCACACAGTAGGTTTCCCGCAGGGCTCTTTTCTTGGGTCTCATCTTTTGTTAATCATCACTTCCTCCTTTATACCAATGACCACCAAATCTTTATTCCATTTCCTACATGCTCACCGCCCCTTCAGTCGTGCATGATTAGCTTCCTAGCAATCATCCATACGTGGATGGGCTTTACAGTCTCGCAGTTGAGGTCCTGTATTTTCCTCTTCTTCTGGATCTATTTCTCTAGCTGACTCTGTCGGTTTTCCCCTGCCACCGACCCATTGCCTTCTCTGCTAGAAAGCGTGAAATACTCTTCAGCCTCTTAGTAAAAAATGGGATCTGTCATTACCACCACAGCCTCTCCATTTTAAATGATGAACATATGACTGGAATGCGCACACATCCTTTTAATTACAGCTAAATCACTGAACAACTCACACGTACTAAGCAAACTGGAATGCCTCAATAGTTTATTAATGGGACGCCTCCAATGTTCCATCACCCCACTATTACAAGGTTCAGAACTTTGCCAACAAAATCTACCACGGGACATATCACAATAAGTGTGGTGGGGTGTAAAGGCATTTGTGCTTCATGTTTGTGCCCTCAGGACACTTGGGTATTGTGGACGGAAGCTGTAGATCCTTGCACACCTCCTCTGGAATATGTAGTCTTTCATTGAAATGCATGCCTTGCAAATATAAGGACACGAGTGACCACTGCCCCATTGCCACCTGCCATTGTATACGTGTACACTCGACCCCTCTACTGCTATGAGTCATTATATTTGTCATCTGGAAGTCTTTCAAGACATAGAGGTGCACTTTGATGTAGGCCGGCCTTTCCCAACAATATCCATGCAATTGGTGGAATTATCCACATCATCGAAGAGAACTTTGTCACTTTAACTAATTGTGCTTTGCATTTCTATAGTCTCTCATGTGCAACATATATGTTTGAAATGTTATGGAAGCTGAATAACTAAATAACTTTCTTTCATGTGTTTCAAAATAGTATTAATGTTTTAATGGCAATATAGCAGAAATTGTTGTGGCTTTATCCCTTTAATTGACCCATTCATTACAAAATGGTCATGATGCATTTTCTCATTTTGACACCCAACAGTGCATCAGTCATGGCAAAGTGTATGCTGAAACATGAGTGGTACTTATGTTTTATTTTACTTTATTCCATCTATATGAGTGGCACAACAGTTGAAGGGACGCTTAAAGCTTCCTATTTTTTTCTAAAATGGTATTCAGTCCAAATTGTGTCTCTCTTTTAAAAAAAAAAAAAGACCTTTATTGAATTTAGTCACAGAGGTGATAAATACATGCCAGGGCCTACAACCCATCGAGCCGGCCGCCTCAAACATACTCATCAATAAAACTGTTCGTTAGTACACAGCCGTATGGCCGACAACCCAGGGGTCCGGCGGCGCAACCTAAAATCAGCTCCTACATATCAACCTCCATTTCGTGCTTATCGGTTGTTAGGTCTTTCCATTTTATATTTTATTTGTCTGTGTCGTTAACCATAACTTAAAACTGTGGCCAAGATAAATACTCACACTCAGCGGCTATTGCCATGACTGCTTCTGCCCAATGATTAAAGCCTTCGTATACAGTGATTTGATCACGAGCTATGTCATAATCACGGTGCCACACTTAGGTTTCTTTATGAGTTGTATCACCCACCCGCGCCCTCAAATTGTGTCTCTTTTTAACCACATGTTGGTGATTGTAAAGATACCCAGGGGCATACTTACGAGCCACTTGTGCCACTTGAGCATCAGTTTTTGTGACGCTCTGGCAGCACAAATTACAAATTCATATCTAAGAGGCCTCGCAAAGCCACTACATGTGGCTTTGGATGGCCTCATAGATATGGAGTAAGGCAAGGCAGTGCAAATGGCTGCAGTGGCTTACTCTGCACTTGGGAGGCGCACCAGTGGGTTTTCCCATGCAATACCCATAGAACTGGACGCTGCTCCAGATTTGCAAGATCGTGTAAACCTGGGGAAGCGCCAAATCCTTGCGCCTCACAAGGTGAGGTGTAACGAGGAGAAATATCTTTATTTCTCCTAGTTTGTTTCCTTTTACTATGTGTTCTGCATTCTGAAGCACACAAAGAAAATGGAAAACACAACTTAGGATTGTTTCTGTACAGGAAAGTGACCCTTCCTACAAAAAATAAATCCTTCCAACAACACAGGCACCCTTGCACGATGGTGCAAGGGTGCCTGCATTCCCGCTAGGTTGATGAAGCAAGGCCAGCACAGGGGAAAAGGACAGGAATGCCATGTATTGCATAAATAGGGTGCATTCCTCCTCTTTCACATTGGTGTAAGGCAGCACAGCAAGATGACTTGGTCCACTGCCCTATGCCAAATCCCCATATATGAGGGCCTCATTGTTTTGGAATTGCACTTGAGCAATCTAAGAATATAGGCAAAATATGGCAAACTGCTGCGAAAGAATACATGCACTTTTTTCTCTAAAACTGTCCTCCACTTTAGGTTTGCTTTGCTAAGTACACTCTGTTTCCTACTTTCATAAACAATGAGAGAGAAAAAAACGAATTTCAGATATGATTTTGCAAATTTCCAAGTGCTTGTCAATATTTCTTATTTTTGCAGTTTCAATACCATATCAGTTTGTTGGGGAAAATTTGTGAAACCCATGAGTGAACTCATAAAGCTATACATTTCTGAAAACTACAAATAAATCTGAATTTAGCAAGTGGTTATGTGTGTGCCCCAGCCAAGATGCTCCAAATGAAACACATTTTGTGGAGAAGTGTGGGAATGGTAGATAGTATTACATTTAACATTGTTGAGACATTTCAGAGATTCCTGCCTCAAACAAAGTGAGGAGACTGTATTTTCATCCTTACTTTGATTTTTTAGGACATTTGGGGTAGGAAAAAGTGGTGGGATCCATGCAAGATCCACAACCTGGATCCCCAGGTGTTTATTTTTCAAAGTTGCCTAGGTTGTTTAGGGTACCGTAGGCAATGCCCAACCCCTGCTACAAACACTGAGCCACACTCATGGAAACAGAAGGAATTATTTTTTTCCGAAGGCATAGTTTTAATATCTATAGGGTGCTCTTTGTAAGAAAATGTGTTGGGATCCATGCAAAACGCACCATACAGGATTGCCCTGTGTCTATAGTTTTCAGGAATACCCAGGGTTGGTGGATTTCTTGGGTACCCATGCCCCAAGTATTGCAGTCATCCCCATGGAAACTGAGAGGAAAAGCTTTTTTGTAGATACCGTTTCGACATCTGTAGTGAATTCTGGGTCGGAAAATGTGCTGGGATTCATGATTGGTAGGTTTCGTAAATGCTGACAGATCGGGGCCCCAAATATTACATCACAGAAACTGTGAGGCAATTGTGTTATTTGCACTTATCATTTCTTGCTCACCAGGCATGAGGAGTATAGAATAAAAGCTGGATTTGTGCATGCTTCACCACCCGGAATCCCTGGCTCTTTAGTTTAAAAAAATGTCTGAGGTCGTTGTAGGGTTCCCTAGGAGGCGGGCAACCGGAGAATCAGCTACTAATGCCGCCTACATGGAAATTGACCACAAACTGTGTTTTATGCAGCCATACATTATTTGCAAACCATTGAGGGTGACAAAAACTGGTGGCATCCATGCAAGCCAGGTCTCCCTCCATCACCTCAGTTGTTTTCAGAAATGCCCAGATTTGGTAGGGTTCCCTTGGAAATTGTAAAGTAATTGTGTTACTGGTTGCTGTTATTTAATATTTTCATGGCAATAGTGGTGGAGAAATCTGTGCAGTGTAAGCAAACCACACCTCTTTAGATTGCCCTTGGTCTCTGCAATTCAAGAAGATGTGGGGGTGTTATGATTTCCTAGATGCTGTACTAACTAGGGAGATGAAAACTGCAGACATACCTCTTTTCAAATCTCAATGACAATCAGCAAATCCACAAATGTTAACACACAGATTCAGCTTTTGACTGTTCATCTTCACTATGACATGGACACCAACACATATTAGTTTATTTTAGCCAATAGCTGTGAGGGATAGCTGGGTGGGTAGACCATGGTGTACAGGTCATGTAAATTCCCCACTATAAAAAAATAGAGGATCTCTAGGATTTAGTTACTTTCTCTAGGTGCAGATAGGGGTATAGTAACCTCATCCCCTTCCCAAATGGACCTAAAACAAAAATGGTGGGGAGAGGCCTATAAGAGTCATGCTTTCAGCCAGAAAGATCCTGATTTCCTCTCTGTTTTTCTTCTAACGGATTGATGAAAGTATTCCATGGTGTCCCGGGATGCTTCAGGTATCCGCAAATGCATATGGGTAGGATAAGGTAACCTCTCTCAACTGGTCGGTCTTACTAACTTCGCCTTGCTCAAGCGATATCTTGTTCTGGGATTCCAGCAGAACCAATGGTCCCTGGGCAGAAATCCTTTCACAGGGGACTTGGTGGCCTTCCAAAGGGATCCCTGCTCAGTTATCACACAGTCCCCCAGCACAACAAAAACCAAAATGGAGGGGGGGGACAGGCATCCTGGCACAATACGTGTCTTGCTCTGGCCTCTCCATGCCATCCTCATTTAATTTTCGCTCCCTTATGGAAGCAGATCAGAGTTGTTACTCTTTAATCTGCTCCCATTCTGAGTCTACAATGCTTCCTTGACACAAGATATAATTTCTCTTCACACACTAAAAAGAAACAGAGAAGGGAGTTGGAGTATCTGGAACAAGGTGGTCCTTGCTCTGGCCTTTAAACAGCACCTGTATTTGAGCACTCTTGGAGAAGTAAAATAGGGTGTTTACCTCAGATCTCCTTCTACCCCTCCCCTCCGTACTCAGCTCAGAGGGTCCAAAAATCCACCTAGACACCAGTGATTAGTTTTGGTTAAGTAACACAATAGTTAAACGGAGAGGGGAGCCACAGTTCCTGGTAAAATGTGTGCTTTGCAGTGCTCTCCGCTGAGGCAGCAGATCAATGCTGTTGCACCCCAATAGTCACCCCACAAGGGCCTGAAATGTTCTCAGGACATTAGGGATGATTTCAAGCCAAAAATCGACCAACAACTGTTTACGTCAAACCTTCATTTAACTCATTCTTATGAAAAAACAGGCCCTAAAAACTCTGGATACAACTTTGATTAAAAGCTTGAAAGGCTGAGGGTATATCGAGCAGAATGGTTTGGCTCCATCCTCACTGTGACGCCACTCATCTGGCATAGCAAAACAAAACAACCTTTAGCACCTCAAAAATTGAATTTTTCTACCCAAAATTAAGTTTTCCAGTGAAGCCCCTCCCCAAGCTTTACAAGCTCTTCTGGAGCTCTGATGAAGGTGATGCCTGAGTTGATTTGTCTGCAAATCCCTAAAATGGGTACCCTCTTCCAATAACCTAGCTACTTCGTTTTAGTAAAAATCCAAATAATGAATGGCAATGTCATACACATGCCTGGGATGCCAGCTCCCAGATTGTTTGTCAATGATATCCCTTTTTTTTCATCCCCTACTTGTGTGGCTTGCCTAGCATTACAGAAGAAGTATAGATCCAACCTATAGCTCTAAAGTCAGGATTGCTCAACAACATATGCCTGGCTCTTGCGTTAACAGGTTTATTACTCATAATTACAGCAAAATGACTCGTAATTGTGTGAGATTACTTGAGAACTGCGATCCACAATTTACCACTATTTTCGTGGCACACAATGCACCCTTGCGTTCAATACAGGACCGAGGTTTCATTTTACGTTATGAAAATAGCACTAAATGCTATAAGATATGTACAGCAGTGGCCAGTAGTCATTCACTCTCTTTTAGATTGTTGTTCCTGTGCTCCTGCAGCAGGATTTTGCCCCAAATTACTCTAAAATACTCAAACTGATGTAATCTCGTAATTCTGATAGTTATAATTCTGATAATTTCACATAAGAAGAGTAATACATAATTACCGAAATCACGCTGATTACTAGAGTAAATACACATTTCGCCCAGTGAGAAGTACTTCGTATGCTTGCCTTCCATGTATTTGGAAAAACATTATCACTTGGACCCCAGCCAGATGGGCTTTCAATCTGGAATGGGAAGTAAAATAGCTCTGGCCACAGATTGGGATGATATCAGAGTGGGAATGCATGAAGGTATTCCAACATGCCTAATTTTTCTGGACCTTTCTGCTGTGCGATAAGGGGGAGCACTCAATGAGGGGTTTCTCTGAGCCACTTCCACTTTCTGTGCTCTATGGGTTAGTGTCTGTGGTGTAACTGGCATATTGTGGAGCGGGTAATATGGTAGTGCCAGTAATGTATGGCAAGTGTTAATGTCCACCAAACTCCTTCATTCTAAATTGGATGTTTTTGCCACAAGGGAGGCAGATACACGTTGGCTTTTTTGGTGAAAGTCCAGTTGCCCTCTTCCTCTAAAAAGGTCCTTATCTACTGGCCAAATGTGGCAGGTGGTAATATAACTCAGTGGGTGGAAGCACCTTCCGAAGAGATGCGTCCTCGGATAGTCTCAGCTTATAACACTACCAAAAATAACGATTCAGATGTTTAAAGGGTCTGATGCTCTGAGCTCTGGGCACCTGAAGGTGGGTTCAAGACTTTATGGCAGGTTCTGGTTGAAGGATCCGAAACTCCCTGCACGTCACAAAGTGCAGTGCTGGGAAAGTCGCTGAATAAGTTATGCACATGATGCAAAGGCCTGCATGTGTTGTGTGTGGCATACGAGTGTGATCATGCAGGGCTAGCGCACACGTTCCTTTTCCTGAGTTTGATACATAGAGATGTATTTGGGTGCAGAGGTAGACCCGCACCACCGGAAGAACCCAGAGAGTCCGCCTCCCACCATTCAAGTCAGAGGCCACTGAAGTCATCTGCGGTGTACCTCAAGGATCCTCACTCAGTCCCACCCTCTTCAACGTATACATGAGCCCCCTCGCAGCCATCGCCCGCCAACACAACCTCAACATCATCTCTTACGCGGATGACACTCAACTGATCCTTTCTCTCACCAAGGACCCCAGCACCGCCAAAACTAACTTACACGAAGGAATGAAAGAAGTCGCCGAATGGATGAAACAAAGCCGTCTGAAACTGAACTCAGACAAAACAGAAGTCCTCATCTTAGGTACATCCCCCTCTGCATGGGACGACTCCTGGCCAAACTCCAGCTTATACAAAATGCGGCCGCAAGGCTACTAGCTGGCATTCCTAAGTTTCAGTCCACCAGGCATGCGATTAGGAATCTCCACTGGCTAACAGTGAGAAATCGCATCAGATTCAAGACCCTGTGTCTCACCTACAAAGCTCTCAAGGGCCTTGGACCAGCCTTTCTCAAACGAAAACTTCAATACTATTCACCAAAAAGATCCTTACGCTCCGAACATAGTCACCTACTGGTAGTGCCTCGCACCAGGACGGTGACATGGGGCGACAGAAGTTTTACCAATGCTGCAGCCAAAATCTGGAACATGCTCCCAAAGGAAATAAAACTGGCACCATCATTATTCCAGTTTAGAAAACTGGTAAAAACGTGGTTATTTGATCAATAATCCGCTCAGAAACAATACGTTTGAAGGAAGATACCACCTTATTCTGGGATTTTCAGCAAATTATAGCGCCAAGACACCCACGGGTATACGCCGCGCTCTATAAATTTTTAAAATAAATAAAATAAATAAATGGTGGCCGGAAGCCCTCGGAAAAGCACCCATCCCGACAGACCACGCACGGAACCTTGGCGTCATCCTGGATTCTTCACTCTCAATGAACAGACAAGTCAGCGCCGTATCCTCTTCCTGCTTTAACATTCTTCGCATGCTCAGAAAAACATTTCGCTGGATCCCCTCCGAAACAAGGAAAACAGTCACCCACGCTCTAGTCACGAGCCGACTGGACTACGGAAACACCCTCTACGCAGGGACCACCGCTAAACTCCAGAAGAAACTACAACGAATCCAAAACGCCTCAGCCAGGCTTATATTAGACATCCCACGCAACGAACACATCTCTGGTCACCTCAAAGACCTCCACTGGCTACCCGTCAATAAGAGGATCACTTTCCGACTGCTCACCCACGCACACAAATCACTCTACGACATCGGACCAGATTGCCTCAACTCCCGACTGTCCTTCTACACCCCCTCCCGCCAACTTCGCTCTTCCAGCCAAGCCTTCGCCACTGTACCTCGCATCAACAAGACCACCATGGGAGGCAGATCCTTCTCATTCCTGGCTGCTAAAACATGGAACTCACTTCCCGCTTACCTTCGCCTCACCCAGAATCACCTAGCATTCAGAAAGCAGCTTAAAACGTGGATATTTGACAAATAATCCTCCTCCCCTTCCTAAGCGCCTTGAAACCCTCTGGGTATGTAGTGCGCTATACAAATCTCTTGACTTGACTTGACTATTTAGAACTATTGTTACGCCGAGGATCTGTTCGGTTTGTGTTGCACAAGATATGCATGTTGATTATGGCAGATCCACGTTGTTCTTTAACGTATATTGCTGAAGTATCTTAGTTCAGATCTTAACTGACCTGTGAACTGAGACATCTGCTCTTCAGTCCCTCTGACCTCTGACCCTTCCTTCCAGCCAGCACACTTAAATACCCACAATAAAAGTGGCAACTGCAGTTATGTCGTTTTGTCATCAGGTCACTGATTACAAAGAGGGCTTGACACCATCTGGCATTGTGTGCACATGAAGGTAAACAACTCACCCTCACTTCCCTTCTGCATTTTCTGCAGAAGTCTCAAACGAAAACAGAGTGCTCGAGGCTCGTGCTTTGCTCTAATGGTGCTCAGTGCAGGCAGTGCCCACTGCACTTAAAGCACACGTTTCATTTTGACCTCTCAATTCAGTGACAATGAGCCTGATTTCTAAATCAGCTTCAAAAGAAGGCGCTTATCGATCTTCAAATTGTTTTTTTTTACAACAGCCCCCCTCTTTGCTAACAAAGTTATCAAATTTGGTGGTTCGTCCTATTGGGAACGTTTGAACGTTTGGCTGATTTCTGGGGCCAACATCGTCCTAAGATGTTTTTCGTGAAGAAGAGACCGTGGAGTGTCCTTGAGGCAAGCAGATAGAATTGCTTGGCCCTAATTCAGCCAGGCGAGGGGCCATGCCTAGAGGATAGTCATTCTTTAGGAAATCATGGCACTTTGGCAGGGGGTGAGGTGAAGAGACCTCAGTGAGGTAAGAAATAGGGCAAGAATGGGAGAATTTTTATGAATGACTCATTCAAGTTGGAATCTGAGCATCAAATGATATCACAATAATCCTGTACTAACCTTAACACCACACAGTGCCCCCCCCCCATATTGTTACCTGCTGTGCACAACAGCTGCTACTGAAGACAAGCTACTATGACAGTTTCCAGTAGGGGCCACTAACGGTGCTTCCCAGCTGTCTTGGAGCCAGGAGGTGACAGAGATCCTAAGGCCGTGCCTGGCATTTGAAAGTGTTAGACTGCTAATTCATGAATCAAGATTGCCCGGTTTGAAACTCATGTTTGTCAATGGGACAATGAGAGGGGCCAAGAGTGAGATTGTGCTCCAAAGTGCCAGACTCAAACCCAATATGGAAGACTTGATGTGGGGCATGGTGCCTCACATAGAGCAGTCGCGCCCTGTGGGAGAAGGGCCAGGATGAGGCATGGGCTTTGTTGCCAACAGGCCCCTATTCATTGCTCGCATTTACTATTGTCTGACACCAAGACACGGGTGAACATGGGTTTTGCAGACACCCGCTAACAAAACATACTGTTCAAGATAGGTGGGAAAAATAAAAATCTATTTCAAGGAAAAGGTTGTGAAAAGCAAATGGCCACATGAAAAGACGTGTAGTGCATGTTGTTGTAATATTGGCAACATTTGTCAGTTTATCTGAAGTATCGAATGCATGCCTCTTCCGTTGCATCAGTGCACAGGCCTGTGCTCCCCCTCCCTAGTGCTCTCAGCTGGATAAAGTCAGTACTTAACCTGACAAGCATTTGGTCTGGGCTTGCAACAGCAAAGCAGGTAACATTACCTTGTGGTGTAGAGGTTGACAAATTCATACAGTACCATGAGTTCTTGGAGGGCCCTACACCCTGTAACAGTATTGCACTCTGGAAGCAAACAGGTGCTTACAAAGACAAGCAAGGGCAGTGGCTTCCTCCACGTTGGTGGTAGCCTTTTATAGAGGGGTGCTCTGAAGTCAGTCACAAGTCCTTGCTTCTTCCTATGCTCTGTCTGAGTTCTGGTGCCTTACATTTTGAAGGGCATGACTCACAGATGGCAGAGTCCAGGTGCTGTTGCGGAGTTGAAGGAAGACTGTGATGGCCTTGAGACTTCAGAACAAGGGGCAAGCTAGCAAGCACTTGGAGTCACTCTGGGTTCAAGTGAGATAGTTCCAGTCCTTATCCTCAGCAGGGAAGAGATCAGCAGGTAGCAGGGCAGCTCAGCAAAGCAGTAAGCAGTTCGATGAGAGCAGTAGTCAGAGAAAGTGGCAATCCTTGTGGTAGAGCAGTCTTTACTCCTGCCAGAGTTCTTCATAGTTCCAGTAGTGTACTGTCTTGGTAGATCCAGAGCCCCAGTTCTGATACCCAAATGTGCCTTTGAAGGGAGGGGTGACTTCAAAGGAGGTCCTTGGAATGCACAGGTCCCCTTTAATCCCCGCCCTGTCTGCCAAGCTATCTGTGGGGGGTAATCAGCCCTTTGTGTGGGAAACAGGGCACTGCCCATTCAAATGTAAGTGTCAACTACCGCTCCCTCTTCCTGCCCAGGATTAGCTATCAGAATGTAGATGAATACAGATGAGTTCTCTGTCATACCCACCCTTCCTGTGTTTGTGGCTGTCTAGACGGAATGCACAATGTGTAGCTGTCTCCCATCCCAAACGAATATTAGAGACAGGCTGTAAGTTGCAAACAGCAGTAAGAGTAGAACAATTTCCACTTTCTAAAAGTGGCATTTCTAAAATAATAATGTTAAATCCAACTTTACCAGTAAATATGATTTAGCATTACCATGCCAAAGATATGAAACATGATGCAGCTTAAAAGTGAGGGGAGTAGGACTCACAGTAGTAAAAAACGAATTTGGGTGTTTGTAACTACCAGGAAATGCAAAACATAAAAGTACATGTCCTACCTTCTACTTACACAGCAACCTGCCCTTAGGGCTACATACGACCTATCTTAGGGGTGACTTATGTGTAGAAAAGGGAGTATAAGGCTTGACAAGTGGTTTTAAATGCCAAGTCGAAGTGGCAGTAAAGTGCACACACAGGCCTTGCAATGGCAGGCCTGAGACAGGTTTGAAAGGCACTTGTGTGGGTGGCACAATAGTAACATTTAGATTACAGGCTCTAGGTATATGGTATACCACTTTACAAGGGACTTATATGCAATCATGTATACACTAATGTCACTATATTTAGATGAGAAACACATGCACTTTAGCACTGGTACGCAGGGGTAAAATGCTCAGAGTGTAATGACTGGTCTAACTCTGCTTCTATGCTTAGGTGTCATTGGTTGCTTTTCTGCTTCTCTGATGCTCCTCAGTCGACTTTAGTGAGCACCTTCCCTAGATACCTGCATCCTGTGTGCTGTTCGCCACTTTCCTATCAGTACTGGATGGACGTGATAAAGCATCTACTTGGCTGCCTATATCCAGTACATGCCATTACCTGTGTCTATTCTTTGTGTGTCATTACCTGTTTTAATGCTTCTCTTTTGCTCTAGAGTAGACTTCATTGAGCACCTTCCCTGGGTACCTGCATCCCCGCATGTTGTTGGTCTCTTTTCTATCAGCCTTGGATGGACGTGATAGAGCATCTACCCTGACTGTCTATATCCAGTGCATGCCATTACCTGTGCGTATTCTTCATGCCATTTCCTGTTTCTACGCATCTCTGTTGCTACTGGACAGGTGATGCTGTGTACCTTCCTGGATACCTGCACCCCTGCATGTTGTTGGTCGCTTTTCTATCAGTCCTAGGTGGACATAATATAGCATTTGCCCTGACTGTCTATATCCAGTGCATGCCATTACCTGTGCGTATTCTTCATGCCATTTCCTGTTTCTACGCATCTCTGTTGCTACTGGACAGGTGATGCTGTGTACCTTCCTGGATACCTGCACCCCTGCATGTTGTTGGTCGCTTTTCTATCAGTCCTAGGTGGACATAATATAGCATTTGCCCTGACTGTCTACATCCAGTGCATGCCATTCCCTGTGTGTATTCCTCGTGCCATTCCCTGCTTCTACGTTCCTATATTGCTACTGGTCAGGTGATACTGAGCACCTTCCCTGGATAGCTGCTTCTTTGTGCGCTGTTTGCCGCTTTTCTATCAGTCCTG
Organism: Lissotriton vulgaris; assembly: GCF_964263255.1. Taxonomy (NCBI): domain Eukaryota; kingdom Metazoa; phylum Chordata; class Amphibia; order Caudata; family Salamandridae; genus Lissotriton; species Lissotriton vulgaris. The sequence goes on along the minus strand of NC_141693.1, from coordinate 232,272,362 downwards.
TGTGGACATGATGGAATATCTACCATGACTGTCTACATCCAGTGAATGCCAATACCTGTGTGTATTCTTCATGCCATTACCTGCTTCTACTCTTCTCTATTGCTACTGGTCAGGCGATACCGAGCACCTTCCCTGTGTGCCTGCATCCCTGCGTGCTGTTGGCCCATTTTCTATCAGTCTTGGGTGAACATGATAGAACATCACCTTCACTGCCTGTTTTCAGTGCTGGCCATCCGCTGCGCTCTGTTGCTCTTGCAGTGATTCTAGTGAGCACTGACCCAAGAACACAATTACTGAAATCTGCCTCGCGCTGTTGATGATGGGAGATAAAGTGTTGAAGGTGTTGAAGTGTTTAGGCCACGGACTCCTTGGAATCTGACTCTCAGCATTTGCTGATCTCCTTCATATGCAGGTTATGAAGTTTAATTTCTTTGTGGGGCTGCACCTCCAGTCGTGATTTCGAGGCAATGGCTGCATGTAACCAGGGCATGCCTGTGCATTGCTCCTCTTTTGCCACTGGGTAGCCACCAAATCACAGTTTCCCCTGTACATTCATATGGGTCACTCCTCCAAAGCTCCTGGGAGGACTAGATAGATCTTCTATCGTGGCTACTTGTGTCCAGCAGAAGCTGTGGGTTGGACCATACCTATCTCCTGCCGTGACTGCTATAACAAGTGTACACCCGTGGGTTACCTCTTGATTATCCCAAATGCAATCTTTAGATCATTAGCATGGTTGCCTGTATTCAGTGCATTACAGGTCGAGGCTTATGCCTCTTTCACTTCTGAGTGGGCATTTAAGATATTCAACCATGGCTGCCTGTAACCAGTGCATGCCTGCACACCCTACTTCTAGGTCTGCTTTCAAGCTGCCTGTAATTCAGTGCGTTCCTGTGATTCGCTTTTCTGTCACTCCTGAGCAGTTCCTATAGAGCATTTGCAACGATTGGCTGTGATGAAGGTATTGCTAGGTTGGTCCTCTGCTGTGCAAACTCAGCTAAGAAACAGAACGTATGCCTTCTCAAAAATGGTGAGCACGTCCCCATGTGCAGCTATCTTCCTTTCTACTGGTGTTAGCGACAGCTAGGTAATAGGGAGATAATTTTATCTCCGCTTTCTTGGCTTTTAAAGCCAAAAAAGCGGAGATAAACCCCCTTGATAATATGCCCCCTAAAGACATGCGTTCTGCCACTTATCTCCTCTCTCAACACTAGACATATAAGTGTAGTGACCGATGTCAGGGTAAGAGGACCACTCTTGGCAATCACGCACAACACCAAAACACTTCCCACATAGACTTCACTCATAGCCCAAAACCCCTTCAACCAGACACAGCAGTAAATTAACGTAGGTGCATGTGTTCTAACCACACTAGACACATAAGTACAGCGACTGATGTCAGGATAAGACACCACTCTTGGCAATCAAGCACAACACCAAAACGTTTCCCACATAGACCACACTCATAGCCAAAATCCCATCAACCAGACACAGCAGTAAATTAACGTAAAGTGCATGTGTTCTAGCCACACTAGACACATAAGCACAGCGACTGATGTCATGATACAACATCACTCTTGGCAATCAACCACAACACCAAAACGCTTCCCTCATAGTCCGCACTCATAGCCCAAATCCCTTCAACCAGACACAGCAATAAATTCACGTAAAGTGCATGTGTTCTAACCGTACTAGACACATAAGCACAGGGACTGATGTCATGATATGACACCCGTCTTGGCAACCAATCACAACACCAAAACGCTTCCCATATAGACCACACTCATAGCCCAAATCCCTTCAAACAGACAGCAGTAAATTAACGTAAAGTGCATGTGTTCTAACCACACTAGACACATAAGCACAGTGACTGATGGCAGGATACGACACCACTCTTGGCAATCAAGCTCAACACCAAAACACTTCCCACATAAGACACAATACTCTTCGTACAATGCACTCGTGACGTCGTGCTGTCACTCACGTCAACTAAAGTGCTTTAGCGCCTCATCAGCGGTATGAAGATATGTCTAAACGCTACTATAATACAATGTACTGAACTGGCATCAGGACAGGTGAGCCTCTGATGGACTTTGACCCCTTGGAATAGACACAGTCTGGCGCCCGGATCTATGGCTCTGTCATACTCATACAAATATGATGGGGGTAAAGGTCACCATCCAAAAGAATGGACGAGGAACGCTTGTGAAAAGGAGGCTCAGTCTATTGAGAGCACAATTATTCTTTATTAGTGGAAAATGACAGGTAAGAGCTCGTCTGAGTGTCTTATCACTAAACAAGTACAACAAACACCATGTAAGAGGCAAAGCAAACACGCGAACAAGTGAAGCGCGGATTAGCTTGCCAAGAGCGGCAATCCTGCAAAAAAGTTCTGTGTGCACACAGACTACCAGATCAGTAAAGATAAAAACACTACTGACTGGCAGCAAAACCCCACACAGACTTCAAGGGCGTGTGGCATTGTGGGTACCCCGATCCGCAAGGTCAGCAGAAGGATGGCTGTGTCCGATACTTGCTTATGAGTCCATGTAAAGACTCAATTATTCATTTTTTGACAAGGTAAAAATGCCTCTATTTGCTTTAGTAGGAATTCAAGAAAGTTTAGTCGACCGATCTAAAATAGTTGTAAACTGTTTTCTTCTCTTATTTATTAATTTAAGTTTATATTTGGTTTGGTTTATATATGGTTGTCTGTGTCAGTGCTTCCCCCCCCTCACCTACTGGTGTGCCCCAATCAGTGGTTTGTGGGTCTTGGGAGAGAAAAGAAGAAAGCAGAGGGAGCCATGTGCAAAGTCAGCATGTGGAAACACTTTGCCCCTGTGCCGGCACCATATAATGGAGATGGGTGTTGAGGCAAAGAGGTTGCAGGAGGCTCAGTGACTGTATCCCATAGAGGGGTGGAACACAGTCAGTGTGCACACCCCTCGCCCCCCAAGGGCAGCCCCTGCAACAGTTGATAGTAAAGTAAAGTGATAACTTATAAAGCGCATGAATGCCGAGGCGTCTTGGCACTGATACGGCAAGAAGGTACAGAAGGGCAGGAGGGCCTGGTCATTAATTGCGAGGGAAGAGCCAGGTTTTAATCAGTCTTCTGAACTGAGATCTGGAAGAAAGTAACCTGAAGTTTAAGGGGAGTTCGTTCCATAGCATCGATGCCAGATATGAGAGGCCTCCCCACCTGGTTCTTCTTACTCTGGGCACAGAGAGCAAAGCTTTGTTAGCTGATCTTAACGCCCGGCGAGCAGCATGCCATTGGGAACGTTTTTGGAAGTCGTTAGGTGCCCCTCCCTGCATGGCTTTATGGACAAGGCAAAGAGTCTTGAACTTGATTTGCTGCTCAGCTGAGAGCCAGTGTAAGTTGCTGATGGCATCCGAGATGTGACCGAATTTTGGAATGTTGAGAAGGGTGCGCGCAGCCACGTTCTGCAGGGACTGAAATTTGGACAACTGACGTTTGTTTATGCCCAAATACAGAGAGTTACAGTAGTCCAGGCGAGAGAGAATGAAGGCTTCCACTACAGTTTCCCTCAATTTATTTGTCCTGAGAAGTTAAGTTGGGCATCATACATGATTCCTAGGTTCCTAACTTTGGTGGCAGGAACTGAGCAGGCACCTGCCTTTACGGGCCACTACGACTGGGTCCAAATTGAAGGTCCGTTGCCAAATTCCATGACCTCCGTCTTATTGGTGTTCAGTTTAAGAACATTTTTGTGCATCCAGGTCATGATATGACCAAGACAACTATGTAATCTGTCTGCAATTGGATCTGTTAACCTTTTCGATGCGTCAGACGGCCATCGGCTATCCGACGTCATGGTGGGCGTGTTCGTCAGATGGGTGGGGGTCGTCCGATCTGCGCACGCGTAAGATTCGGCCGCACCCCGGCGGAAAGTCCGCCGCGGCCAAGAGGTTATTCCTGACATGAATATGATGATTTGGGTACCATCTGCATATGATACAAATGAGAAGCGTGGTCCCTTATCAGTTTGGCTAACGGGGAGACATAGATGTTAAACAGCATCGGGGAAAGTACTGACCCCTGTGGTACTCCGCCAGGTAGGTAAACGTTGCCAGTTTTCAAACTGTCCCAGCAGACCCTCTTCTTTCTATCAGAAAGAAAAGAGGTGAGAAGGGGCTGGCGGGGTCCCCAATGCCTACTGCCTTTAGCCGTTGTGTGGGAACGGCATGGTTAACCGCGTCAAACACGGCTGATAGGTCCTGTAGGATCAGAATAGCCCTTCCGCCCCATCCATCTGCCAGCGTATTTCTTCAGTAGCCATGATAAGTGCTGATTCTGTGGAGTGGTCTGGCCGGAAACCATGTTGGGTTTGATCTAAGAGTTTATTGCTTTCTAAGTATTTCATAAGTTCTGAGTTAACAGCCTTTTCCAGGACCTTAGCTGCAAGGGGCAGACAGGAGATTGGGCGGTAGTTAGTCACCTCAAGAGGATCCAAAGAAGGCTTCTTTTAGAATAGGCCTTATATATGCCTTCTTCCATTACTAATAACAGTGTTCAAAAGAGGGGTGAGCATAGTATAGTCTATGTTTGAGCCCTCATGGATATTATCAGGCGGGCACGGGTCTATGGGGGAGCCAGATTTTTTTGAGGTTAGCAGGTTGTTTACCACGTTGGTGGTCAGGGGGTTAAGTTACAAGATGTGGAGGGTACCTCTACCTCGGATGATGCTCGCAGGGAGGAGGTTCCTGTGTTCAGGCTCTCTAGTTCTTGGTAAATTGTTTGGAACTTCGACTGAAAGAACAGAGCTATTTTGTCACATGGCCCTTGATCCTGGTTGAAAGCGTCACCCTGTTGGAGTTTGGAGAGTGAATTTCCTGCCTTGAAGAGTTCTCTAGAAGAATTTTTAGCCCCCTCACTTCTACTGGTATAGAATAGAAGTTCTTTTTGGCGCCAATAATGGCAATTTTGTAGTTTGTGAGTGCTAGATTATAGTTCTTTTTGGCAGGTATACTGTAATCCTCTCTCCATATTTGTTTGAGGCGCCTGCAAGTAATTTTAAGAATTTTCAACTCGAGATTGTACCAAGGAGCAGTGGTTTTAGATCTGCGTTGTTTAATCATTTTTTCTGGTGGCCAATTGGTCAATGGGAGACCTAAGCCAATTGTCATAACTATCTCGGGTTCGGGTCTGCCCCCAGGGTAGGCATGCTGCTTTCTAACAAGGTTTCTAGCTCGTCGGCTTTCATATTACGCCAGGACAGTGTTTTGGTCGGCGGTGGTGGGGGTAGAGGCAGGTGGTTGTTTATGCTCCATGAACTCTCCAGATATCCCCTTGTTTGTGGATGGAGCCATTCACGGCACCCACCCGCAGAGAGATCTCTGCCCCCTTTTGTAAAGCAAGCCAGGTTCCGCTCCCACTGTAAAAGACGGAGCGACTGCTTCACTAATCCACAAGTGCGCATCTATCCTGGGGCAGCATATTATCTGTAACAGGGCACATTGTCCCTGTTTGTACTGTTTTTATAGTAATTAGAAGAGTTAACAATAGAGTAAAATAAAATATACATGAGAACCATTGCATGTGTGCAATACAATGTATGGCTAAAACAGTATTTGTAGTAAAAGTTATTTTTCCTGATTTTATAGTGACCTACTTCTGTATAGTTGTCTGCAGTCTAGGTTAGGACAGAATTTGAAAGTTTTTTTAAATGGCCTTTTTTTGAATAAGTGTGTTTTTTTCCAATTATTATTAATGTGTTTTAGAGTTTAAAAAATGTATATTTAATAACAAAAATTTGTAGTAAAGACATACCATACATGTATGTGTGGTAAATGTAAAATCCATGTTATCCTATGTAGATGAGTGGTAAGGGCATTCATGGTCAGTTTGGGCTGGACTGTTCCCATAGGGAGCAGGGTCAGGCCTGATTTGCATATAGCTCGGTCCAAACTGGAATGGCATGGGGAGCAAAAGAATGATGGATTTAACCCAGATCTCTGTACTGGGGTGAATGTATGGCATTGTTATTCATTCTGTCCATCAATTGTTAGTTTTGCATTTATCACCCCGAGTGGGACGGGTATGTCCAGACATGGGTCCTGTGCTCTCCATGACACTGCAGTGAAGCTAGCCTGGCTGATGAGGGGTGAAACCTTGAATTCGGTCCTAGGATGCTTGTTTCCAGTCCAAGGAGGACCTGGCCAGGCAGTTCAGGATGGACGGTTCCCATAAGGAGCCGAGTCAAGCCTGATTTGCATGTAACTCGGTCCAAACTGGAATGGCATGGAGAGCTTAAAAAGATGGATTTAACCCAGATCTCTGTACCGGGTTAATGTATGACATTGTTCTGCATTCTGTCCATCAATTGTTCTTTTTGCATTTGTCATCCTGAGTGGGACCGGCATGCCCAGATGTGGGTCCCGTCCTCTCCATGCCACTGGAGTCAAGCTAGACGGGCTGATGAGGGGTGAAAGCCTGAAACCGGTCCTAGGATGCTTGTTTCCAGTCCAGGGAGGACCTGCCCAGGCAGTGAGGCTGGACTGTTCCCACAGGGAGGCGGGTCAAGCCTGATTTGCATATGGCTGGTCCAAACTGGAATGGCATGGGGAGCAAAAAAACTATGGATTCAACGCAGATCTCTGTACTGGGGTGAATGTGTTACATTGCTTTGCATTCTGCCCATCAATTGTTCTTTTTGTATTTGTCACTCTGAGTGGGACAGGTATGCCCAGAAATGGGTCCTGTGTCTTCCATGCTACTGGAGTGAAGCTAGCCTGGCTGCTGAAGGGTGAAACCCTGAATTCGGGATGCTTGTTTCCAGTCCAGGGAGGACCTGGCCTGGCAGTACGGGCTGGACTATTCCCATAGGGAGCAGGGTCAAGACTGATTTGCATATGGCTTGGTCCAAACTGGAATGGCATGGGGAGCAAAAATACTATGGATTTCACCTAGATCTCTGTACCGGGGTGAATGTATGACATTGTTTGGCATTCTGTCCATCAATTGTTCTTTTTGTATTTGTCACCCCGAGTGAGAAAGGTATGCCCAGCGGTGGGTCCCGTGCTCTCCATGCCACTAGAGTCAAGCTAGCCTGGCTGATGAGTGGTGAAACCCCGAAACCAGTCCTAGGATACTTGTTTCCAGTCCAGGGAAGACCTGGCCCTGCAGTTCGGGCTGACTACTCTCTCAAGACCGATTTGCTTATGGTTGTGTCCTAAATGGAATGACATGGGGAGCAAAAAGTGATGGATTTAGCCCAGATCTCTCTACTGGGGTGAATGTATGACATTGTTCTGCATTCTGTCCATCAATTGTTCTTTTTGCAAGTTAAGCATTAGGCAAAATCGAATGTGTGATTCTTGTAAAAAAAAAAAAAGGTTCTATGCTTTGATTGGAAGGCATTTTATGAGCCCTTATAATATTTAACGATGATTCATGGGCTTCACATTTTAGCCAGTGCTTATCTTGAAAGAGTGCCGGTTCCCAGGACATTGCTCAGAAGCCCGTGGCCAGTGAAATTGAATGTTGCATGCCGAACACCAAGACTGCGTAGTCGTAAATCCACTTCATGCCTTTTTAATCCACTTCCAGACACTCCCTCTCTATTTATCTCACTCTTCCAAGTTCCTGCATTCTCCCATTATCACTGTTTTTGTATCTTTCTCTTCCTCCATCTTTCTGCATTGTGTGTTTTCCCTCTCTTGGTGAATGTCTTATGCAAAAAAATAAGTGGTAGACACCAACATTGAGTTCTGGTGACCCTCACAGGCAATCATTGGCTCAAATTAAGTCCTGATTTTACCACGTGGGCTCTCACATAGACTATACATGCCTGTTTTCTAATATGTCTGAGCTAAAGACTGCAGAAAACCCATAATGCGGCTCCCACCTAGTTTCTTAATAAAAAAAGAATAGTATGTGACATCATCTTACCTGATGATCCTTCATTCCTGCCCTTTCCCCCTGCTCTGGCGCGCAATGGGCTGCCATGTACCAACGCAGGCACCCTTGTGACATGGTGCAGGGGTGTCTGCGGTGTACGGGTGATTGTTTTTGTGCAGGAAGGGACACCTTCCTGCACAAAACAATCACAAGAGGTGATTACCTCTTTCTATGTGTGCTGAAGAATGCAGCACACACAGAAAAAGGAAAAACAAGGAGAAATAAAGGCATTTCTCCTTGTTGCGCCTCCTTTATGCTGCCCCCCGGGAGGTGTTGGAATCTGACGTATTCGAAGGTTTATGAAACTGAGTAAATCTGGGAATGCTTCAGGTTCCATGGATGTTGCGTGGGAACACTCATAGCAACACCCATGGAATGCCCCTTTCATGCAGAGTAATACTTGAAAGGGGTCCATACTTACAAGGCCATGAAAAGCAATTCAGTGTGGCTTTATGTGGCCATGTAAATATGGGCAGGCAGACTGAACCACCGGTGCGTCCAAAAAAGTGACGCACTAGTGCACAGTGAGCTTGTAAATAAGCCCCTAGGTGTGTAGCTACAAGTGCACGAAGTGTTAACAGTAAATACTAGGAAATATAAGCATTAAGTAGCTGTCGGCTCCGTTTGTTGCATGTAGTTCGTGCAGGATGTAGTGCTATGCACAGTGCACAGCCATATATCCTGCAGCATGTGTGCTATTCAGTTGAAGAAGAAATGGCCCACTGCTAAAGGGCTTCTACGGCACAATTTGAGAGGTACACACAGTGAACTACCCACAGATACTTTTTCTACAGTACCTGCAGGTTATGCCTTATGTGTACTGCAGACATGGGTGCTGGGAATATCCTGTGCCCAGTGCCTACAGGGCATGCCCTGTGGTCATGCTTTCTCAGTCATTCATGCATGGCAATTGTGCACAGATTATGATCTCACACTGCGCCCTCTGCACAATAGACGAAGGACATGACAACAGGACGTGTCCTGTAAGTACTCTGGGTATGTGTACTAGGAGCAAAGCATAGTAACAATCTTTGTCCCCTCTCAGTACCCACAAGCCATTGCCCAGGTCATACCCTATGTTACAGATGCATGGTTATTTCATAATTTTTTCATGTATTTATGTGTTTACTTAATTATTTATTTGTGATTTTGTGTACAAGCACTACGCTCACCAGAGCAGTGGTTTGCTTTACAGTTTACAAAATTATTTACAGTAGGAGATTGGGATGTCTAAACTAAGACATAGCCAGCAGACATCTCTTAGAATAAAGATACATCAGCTAAGATGACAAAAGTGTGGTTGGTGTGGGATAAAAACATCTTCCCTTGGTGCTCGTTGATTGCCTATATAACATCTCAACAAGAAGTACAACCTTCATGCAGTAAAATAATTTTTACAGAAACGACTCATCGGATTTTCCAGTGCGCTTGATGTGGGGGTATTAGGATGCAGATACTTCCAATTGAAGGTGGTGCTGAAAGAGTAGGAGTTTGCCTTCTCTATTGATGGTGCTTTATGTTGGGTTCATCATAATTGAGGGATGGAGTTCCAGACTGTGGTCCACTCCCAGGAAAAGATTGTTTCAATGTTTTTTGGTCGAGCCTAGCAGCGTGCACACCTGCTCAGTGAGGCATGCTGTATCCAGTGCATGATTAACATTAAACACAAGGGAAGGGGAGAGGGTCAACCACATACAACTCTACCAACCCGAACCCCCTGAGGACCATTTTTTACACACATAGAGGGTTGGAGAGAATCAAGATCAAACACAAAAACACACCGTACAACAAAACAAAAAGTGTTTGTTTTGATAATACTGCCCTCACTCACACACCGAAGTGTGTGACATGCTTCATCATCGGGTCTGCTTACAATACGCCCAGGTGTAGCCACACTCTGGACGGAGCATAAGGGAGGGGGTTTGAACATAAAAGACCACTGGACACAATATAACAAAACACAACATATATACATGAACGGATATGTGATCAGTGAGTGTCACCCTGTGACTGAAACTAAAGTGCAACACGTGCAGTTAATCAGGAAGTGTTAAAACTGGTTTGAGGAAACCAAACAGGACATTTATTGACAGGTTCCGCAACCAGGATTAAAAGAAAAGAAAGGATGGGTAGTGTTTACAAGAGAAAATCAAGTTCTCAAAACAACCCTCCTTATACCGCTGTTGTCAACATGTTTTCACCGACTTACTGTGCGATGAGGGTCACCCCGGTTTTCATCAGGACCTGTGTTGCTATTAGTCCTGTAATTGGTCGAGCCGCAATTCGGTCAAAGTACCCATTCCTACTGATCACCCTGGATTCTAATCGAATCAGCATGAGTGGAGGGGATCCCGGCAACACAGGAAACAAGCTGGAATATAATAATCCAAAATAAGTATGTGGCAATTGGGGATGTGCACACACCATTGTAACATCACCCGGATTCTAAGAAAGAACCCCGATATTGGTCCATTAGCTCAACTCTGGGCATAACATGATCATCGCCCAACAGTGTTAGTAAATTAAATATATGCGCAATGCTGTAGTCAAAAACAAATTAAATACATCTCTCCATGAATGAGGGCCACATATCCCATGTTGGTAATATCTACAAAGGAATATGCCCCACGTTTAAAATCATCAGTCGTTGTGGTGTAGGAATAATACCATTTAAAAAAACTCACCAAGTTTATTACTAATGTAAACTCGACATGGCATCCTGCAGGTCCGTCTCCCAAGAACACAACCTGTATGTACGAGAAGGAAATAAGCAAAAACAGGTAATGTCCCAAACGGACTCCGTCAGGTGAAGGACTTCGTCATGGCAAAAGGTGAAATAAAATGAAATAGGTATCGAAAGCGTTGTGTAAGTCTGAACAGCACCGCGGGCAACAATCGTGGTAAACCATTAGATGTAGCCTACGTCTAAAAATAGAATGGATATCAGCCCCCCTGGTCATTCCTTACTGTTCCGAGGAACGACCTCGTCCGGTTGCCTGCTACTGGATCGCCGCGTAGATGACAGCGGCTAGCCGGACTCCATTAAAATACCCAACGCCATTCTCTGGATAGTTCACGCCCTCCGCGCGTCACTCCGCACGACGTCTGACGTTAAGGCGTCTGATATGGAAACCGCGGGATCATGGGAAAAGGAGCTCTCAATCGCGGGTACTGCATAGATCTGTCGGGAATGCTCTTACAACGACCAACGAGTGAGTAATATCAGCCGAGAAGAATAAAAAAGGGATGCACAATCGGGGGAAGAGGAGGGACAATATCAACCCTGAAGACAGAGAAGGTATATTAAACAGTGTCAGCAAAAATGGAAAATGAGGATATGGTTTCATATACATAGATATGTATATGTATGTGTGCTTCTACAGTCATTGTAAGCCCATGCTGTCTGTAAAAATGGTCAAAGGATCCTAATTTCATATTGGACTGGCAGTCCATAGACTCTCCCACTCGAACAGATAATCAACAACAAGAACAAGTTGTGTTCTTGGGAGACGGACCTGCAGGACGCCATGTCGAGTTTACATTAGTAATAAACTCAGTGAGTTTTTTGAAATGGTATTATTCCTACACAACGACAGATGATTTTAAACGTGGGGCATATTCCTTTGTAGATATTACCAAAATGGGATATGTGGCCCTCATTCATGGAGAGATGTATTTAATTTGCTTTTGACTACAGCATTGTGCATATATTTAATTTACTAACACTGTTGGGCGATGATCATGTTATGCCCAGAGTTGAGCTAATGGACCAATATCGGGGTTCTTTCTTAGAATCCGGGTAATGTTACAATGGTGTGTGCACATCCCCAATTGCCACATACTTATTTTGGATTATTATATTCCAGCTTATGTTTCCCGTGTTGTCGGGATCCCCTCCACTCATGCTGATTCGATTAGAATCCAGGGTGATCAGTAGGAATGGGTACTTTGACCGAATTGCGACTTGACCAATTGCTGGACTACTAGCAACACAGGTCCTGATGAAAACCGGAGTGACCCTCATGGCACAGTAAGTCGGTCGAAACATGTTGACAACAGCGGTATAAGGAGGGTTGTTTTGAGAACTTGATTTTCTCTTGTAAACACTACCCATCCTTTCTTTTCTTTTAATCCTGGTTGCGGAACCTGTCAATAAATTTCCTGTTTGGTTTCCTCAAACCAGTTTTAACACTTCCTGCACGTGTTGCACTTTAGTTCCAGTCACAGGGTGACACTCGCTGATCACATATCCGTTCATGTATATATGTTGTGTTTTGTTATATCATGTCCAGTGGTCTTTTATGCTCAAACCCCCTCCCTTATTCTCCGTCCAGAGTGTGGCTACACCTGGGCGTATTGTAAGCAGACCCGATGATGAAGCATGTCACACACTTCGGTGTGTGAGTGAGGGCAGTATTATCAAAACAAACACTTTTTGTTTTGTTGTACGGTATCCAGTGCATGCGCATTCTGCACGCCAATAACTTTTGATAGCTCTTTCACATGCTTTTAAAAAATCATTTGGGGCAGATTTAAAATAACTGGCGCATCCCTGCATATTAGCAGGGATGCACCAGTTATTTTGCGTGGCTTAAAAAAAAACTTGCGCCACCATAGATGTGCCGCATTTACAATGCGGCGCACCGTGGCGCAAGGATAGACAAATGCGTGATGCATCTGTCGGTGTAGGGGTGAAGCAGTGCTGGAGTCCTGTCGCAAGAGCGACGCAACTCCAGCACTGCACAGGGGTGCCCTATACTTAACATGCTGCGTCACTCCTTACGTCTGCTTCAAGCAGGCATAAGGATTTGACGCAACGGGGAAATAAAAGTGACTATTGAAATCTTGTTGATTTTACTGCATCACTTTCACTGGGCTTCCTTGCGAAGGAACGCCCACCCTGCATACATTATACCTGATGCAGGTATAATGAAGCGCAGGGCTTTACAACGTGATGCATCTCACTAGATGTGTCACGTTGTAAATATGTCGCATAGTTGCACATTGTTTGTGCCGATGTTGTGTCACAAAAGTAATGCAACAGCTGTGTAAAAGTGTAGCAAGGGGCTTGTAAATCTGCCCCTTTGTTTTTATTGGTTTATAGCTTACATTTGTCCCTCCTTTTGCAGGTGTGATCACACCCTGGAGACTATCCTGGTTACATACATTATTTCATGATGGGCCATATAGGTTAGTGTCGCGTGCTACTTGTTTTGTTAACTACTTGCTTGGTGGCACGTACTCCCTGCAGCCTAGCCGTGAAGTGTCCGTGCCGCAGACAAGATGTTTATTACCAGCAATCTGTGCTGAAGTGTTGAGCTGTTCTGTGCTAATGCGTTGAAGGTGGAGGGATGTTTTCTATTGCAGCTTGTAGCTGATGATCCTTTCTGTTTGCAAAGCTCCCCTATCCTTAATCTTGTCCAGGACGCCCAGTACACTACAGCTGCTGGGACAGGGGAAGCCTCTATTGTCTCTTCCCACTGCAGTTTAATGAAGTTAGCTGCCAGCTGTTGGACCCCACCTCTTCTGCATCCTACAAGTTTCTTCTTGGTTTGGGTCACAGGCCTGTATAATGTCGGGCTCCGTTGCTGGCTGACCTGGGTGCTAGCTTTTCCAGTTCCTCTACCTCTTCTTTCTGGACCTGTATTGCATTGCCTGACATAGCTGGCTGTTCCCAGTCCTGTCTTCAAAGGCTGCTCCCTTCGTCATGGTAGCCAGGGTCAGCTAGTGTCTGATGAAACAAAAGGCCCTTTTAGCCTGTGAAGTTGTGCCAAGAACTATTCACCCTCATTCGGGAAAGTTCCACTGCATCACATGCCTCAGCCCCGTGCCACTCAGGGCGGGTTAAATGCAGACACCATGGCTCACATTGCCCTATCTATTTGCTGATCTCGCCTAGCTGCTTATCTAGCACCGTGTGTGCCTGAACACCTGCGTGCCCCATCTATGGGACAGCAGCCCACTTGCTAGGTGACCACTACCCCACCCGCCTGCCTCCTTTGGCTACTACGGCGAGATGGATTATACTTAACCTTTTAACAGTCCCTTTGCTTGCTATATCATGATGCACAGGAGTGTTAATAACTAGAAGTGTGTGACAATGGGAAAGGGGCCCTCCTGCCCTTGCCATGTATCCCTTATTTCTTATGGGAATTTGGCCTGTTCAGTTCCCTTGTCCTGAAACCCCCTAGGCATACCAGCTCAGAGAATCTGTCTGATTTAAGCAGTGCGCACTTGACGTTAGCTTCGATCAGCTAGTGCCCGATGAAACAAAAAGCCCTTTTGGCCTGTGAAGTTGTGCCAAGCACTATTCACCCCACGCGGGAAAGTTCCACTGCGTCACATGACTCAGCCTCACCCCAACTCTGGGCAGGACAGTTTCAGACACCCTGGCTCACAATGCCCAACCTACTTGCTGATCACAATAGCTGCCGACCTTCTAGCACCGTGTGTGTCTGGACACCGGTGTCTCCCATCTCTGGGACAGCGGCTCACTTGTTAGGAAACTGCTTCTACCCCCGCTTGCCTACTTAGGCTATTACGGCGAGAAGGATATACTTAACCTTGGCACGGTCCCTTTACTTGCTAGATCAAGGCGCACAGGAATGTACATAACTAGGAGTATGAGACAATGAGCAAGGCTGCCCTCCAGCACTTGCCCTGCATCCCTTATTCCTTATGGGAATTTTGCCCGCTCAGCTCCCTCTGGTGAAGCCCCCTAGGCATACCCGCTTAGAGAATCTGTCTGATTCGATACAGGGCGCACTATCTGTAATATGGTGCCTAACATTTGATGTGGGAGATGCCACACACCACCTAGATCGTAGGAACATTAAGTAGTACACCCTTTTCCACCTGGGCGTACCTCTAAATGGGACTGGCTCTGCCGAGCTGAACACCAGAGACACACATATCTTAAACCTCATTACAGGTTTTATCCACTTGGCAACCTTCTGGTTGCAGCTCTGTGTATTTGTGAAGCGCGCATGCCCCCGGGGCACGATGTTGCTGAATAACCAGTGTATGTTACCCCCTCGCTGATACTTATCTATCGCTAACTGCCCTTACATGGATTGAAGGATTGCTGGATGCTACCTAAGGACTGAAGACGTAATGCTCCAACCCAGTTTGACCCAGAACTTGGGGATAACCCAAGTAGTGACCATACCTTTCATGGTACATCTACCACAGTGCTTGACTATCAACGTGTTAGGGACCCCAGTCCAAAAAGATGCCCCTTCTATTGTCTGGTTCTAGCCCGCATAAGGATAACCCAGGGGGGCAGACAAGTCTGTGGAACCCGATGGACAAGGGAAAGCAATGTGCAAATACCTGCCCTTTCCTGAATATTGGGAATGCCCACTGGTCTATAATACCCTGTTGTCATTTCGCTCCAACACAGTGTTTACCAAACTTTTATGCACCGCAGCACACTTGTTAGATGACAACTGCCACAACCCACCTGCTACCCTGGCCAAAGCGCAGGTGAATATGCCTTAAAGGAAGCGACCTCTAACCTGCCCCTGATTGCAGAGAGCACATTTAGCTGCATAGACCAGACCTAGCCAGACTCGACTAGCTTACGAACCCCCCTCCAACACAACTAAAATGAAATATAGTCCCATCAAGGGCCTGAGGCATTTCCTTCGCCCTCAGTGGTGTGACCTGGACTGCTGCGGCAGGGTGTCAGGAGCTCACACACACGTGTATCCGTTTCCCTTGTGCTACACCCGCTGGGGTATTAGTATGCTCCATGCCTACTTGCTCGGAGTTGGTGATGGTGCTTCAAGGGGTGAAAGGTCAGGGGCCTTATCCCTGCAGCTCATCCATCCAGAATTCTACCGAAAATCTACAGCCTTGCTTTCTAAAGCTGTTCCTGGTTCCCTATTAGTTATGGTCTAAATACTCTACCAGGTTTGAACAAACATCATTAGCTAATCGTATGCCTGCCTAATTCTCGGGGCTGACTGGTTAATGCTTCACCAATGAATTGCCCAACCAACTGCGGCCTTCCCTCATTGATTGCTAGTATGAATGTTGCCCAATGGCGCTACATAGCCACATTATTGGCAATCTAGCGTTATACTAATCTCTAAACCTAATTCAACACACTTAAATACCACAAGTGTTGTTTACTTCCACTACTCTGAGTTACATTCACTGGTCCATGAATTTCTTATGCAGCTCTTCCACTGAGCAATTACATAAACACCAAGCGTTGATATTGAGAGGGCAGCATCAAACAATCACAAAGACAGATCATCACTTGCTGGAGACGTGTTTTCATGAACGAAGTGAAACAAACGAGGAGAGAAAGAAATTAGCAAAAAAAGGCAACAGAGTGTGAGACGCTGTGTGGGCAGAGAGCAGTCAATTCTTCCCAGGAAGGAAACGCTAGCCACAAACTTCGCTCATGATGCACAGAGTGCACAAAGCTGCCCTGTGAGCAGCACACTGTGAGGCTGTGAGGTACAAGATGGGCGGGAAGTCTGCATAGATGTGATCACGAAGGGAAGGGGCTTGTCACTGCAAACCCAGACTCTCGCGAACCCGGACTCTCGCGTTAGTTCGGGGACTCTGCTGCCATGACCTCATAATTTTCTACTAAGAATCGATTAGACTCGATTAGGGCAAACACCAGGCCAGCAGAGAAGCAGTATCCTGCAAGCCTACTCATGTCACCATGCTTTAGCCTTCGGACACCTAAAAATTCTAACCTCGTTCATAAAATCTTCATTGTAGTTGCCGAGCATTTTGCCCAGCAAATTGCGGTAAGTTTGTCCTGCAAATATTGACCTGAAAAAAATTTGTAGTTTGAAATGTGCTCTTTGTAAAAGTACTACTCAGAAGTGAGGAGGAACAGGAATAAATAGAGTAAAATGTAAATGAAATGATGGACTCACTTGACCGGTAAATTTAAAAAAGAAATTTAAAAAACGTCGGCAAGGACCTAGGAAAACAAGATATGTAATGTAATGGAACTAAAGTAAGGAAGGAGCATAAAATGTTAGGTACAATAATGTGTTCTATGAAAGATGTCAGCAGTGGAAAAAAATGGAGTCAGAACATTTTGAAGAATTTACCTGCTTTTTTTTGGGAAATGAGCCAGAAATGCAGGATCAGTGTTCATTGTATCAAGTGTCCTATATTTTGCCATTTTCCTGTCCATTTCCCCTCAACAAACTTTGGCTAGTTTGACCACCAGAAATCTGTCAGGGGATGCAGCAGGCGGGTAGTAATTATCGTACAATCACTGAGGGGTAACTGTTCCTGTAAGGCAAATGACAACCTATTCCGGCTGCGCATAAGGAAAAGGAAGATAAGGAGAAAATAGGGTGCAGTCTCTATGTATGTGGTTGGAGCTAGATGAAGGTAGGAGAATGTATCCTTTTGGAAGTAGTGCCCTCACACACTCTTGCGGGTGCCATGCTTCACCATTGGGCATTGCTCCTCGTGGGGGCGGCGCTGCTGTCCCCCCCTCAGTGATTGTACGTTAGTAATTGGGAGCATTGGTACTGGACCTACTCTTTTTCTCTTTGCTCTCCGTACCCCCCTCTTAACAGTGTTGTGGGGGTAATAATTATCGCCAGTGGTCCACGATGAAAAACCTAAGCTGGCCACTTTTTGCACTTCCAGAGTATCAGACTGCCCGATCAGGTAGTTCAGCTCTGCACATCCCGGAAATCGAATCTCTGTGCAAACTTCTTTTTGGGAAGGGATCGGAATTCAAACCCAGCCTCTAATGAGGGGAGTTTATGGAACAAACACATAGATAACTGCCTAGTGGCTCCATTTCATTTGTGACATGCACAGCCAGTCCTGGCTTTTAGGCTGAAAGCACTTTGTATACCAAAAATGTGTACAGTAAAACTACAGGTCCAAGAATGCATTGTTCATTTGACTAAAAATCGAATACTGGTTGAAAGTTTCAGAGACAGAGCAGCATCACCAGGCAGCTATGCACATACTCAATGAAAGTTCCTTGATATAGAGTCCTCTGGTAACTGGCAAACAATCTACAAAGGTGCCCAAACAGAAAGGAAGGCATGGCTATGAATATTGGAAGGATGGCTGGAGGGTTCGTGGGCTGATGCTGCCACTGCCAGTAGGCTGATACACCTCAGCATGCATAGACTCTATCCAAATTACTCGTGCACTGAGGGAACAAGTCAAGGAAATGGCCTTCTCACCGACTTTCAATTACATTTAAGGCCTCTCAGGGCACAGAGTCAACAAGGTTAAATATAAGTGAGGAACCTGGGACCAAGGCATACTCATGGCCTGATCTAGAGTGTGGAGTATGGTACTTACTCAGTCAGGGCGGCAGAGTAAAATACTCTGCCATCCTAGCAGAGTACACGTACACTGCATTTAAAACTGTCAGCTGGTCCTGTGGATATCTCCTATCATTGGCCGGAACCATCATCACAGCGGTTCCTGTCAATGTGTTAACATTTTGATACATGAAAAACGCCATCTGTTGACCTATTTTAGATTACATTTATTTCATCGATTGGTCCCTTTTTTTTTTTTTTTTTTAAATTTTTAAAACCTTTATTTGAAAATGCACACAGCTATTTAGCCTGACATCCCGGAGGCAAGGCAGCATGGTGAATCAGGAGAGCAATAGTGCAAAAACATTTGTTACAGTACAGTGCAGGTTGTTTTTATATTTTATATAGGAAGAAAACGTAGAACAAAGAAAGTAGAAACGCCAAGCGGCGCTAAAGAGTGGCAATGGAGTAGAGGAATCTATCGAGGAGTTGGTAGCGGACCGGGGAGAACAAGCATTGAATCGCTGATACAGGAGAATGAATCAGGATAGTAGAGGGGAGGAGGAAAAACAGGATCAGACAGTACAACGTATCACAGTTGGTGTCACAGGCTATGGTGACATATGTTCATCTATGGAAACAGGCTCCGGCGGCAGGCAAATATCTCCCCGGTAAGCATTCCAGGCCCCCCCACACTTTTGTCCATTTCTGGGGCCTACCCCTGGCTACGTCGACCGTCTTTTCCCTGAACATGCACCAATCCATGTTGGCCTTCCACTGTACCACCAGGGGAGCCGTGGCGGCACCAAATTTTTGCGCAATGTCCCGTTTTGCCACCATGTTGCCCAGGGTCACCCATTGGGTCTGTGCTACATTGTGATCGGATGGTTCCCAGATGTTGAGGAGACACCTCCGAGCCTCTGCGTTCGCCACCACCCCAGTTACCTCGCTCATAATCCTGTGTACACGTCTCCAGTAGGAGGCAATGATGGGACATTCCCATATAATGTGCAGAAAGGTAGCAAGGGCACCACAACCACGACGACAAAGCCCGTCGGGCGAGTACCCCATACGCACAAGCCGGGGGCCAGTCACATACACTCTGTGTAGGATCTTGAATTGCACTAACCGAAGACGAGAGGAGATGGCAACTTCCTTAGGGGAGGACACAGCGCTCTGCCAGTCCTCATCGTCAATCTCCAGGCCGCCACCCACCCACTGATCACGCACTCCAAGGAGAAGGTCGGTACGGACATTGATTAGTTTTTTATACGACAGTGAGATTGCACTATCAGGCATATGGCCATCCAACACTCTATCTTCCAAGGGGGAGCTCTCTGGAATCGCCCCCTCCGCCGGCTTGGCAGAGAGCAGCGCGTGCCGTAGCTGAGCATAGCGGAAGGACTCCAAGCCGCCCAACTGGTATTCAGCCTGCAGTTGAAGAAAGGTCTTGATTTCACCCTTAGAGATCATGTCGTCAACCCTGGAGATACCTATGAGGTCCCATTTGTCAAAGACCTTGGTGTGCCATAACCTGCCCAAAATATCAGAGTCATACAGAGGGGTGAATCTGGTCAGCCTGCCCTGCCAGCCCTGCGCCTTTGTGATCGTCCGCCACATGTGGACCGCCGTCCTCGTTGGACCCGACATCCGCCTATCCAAAGACCTCGAGTATAGTGCCCGGTAGTAATTGCCACCACCCAGGAGCCATCTATCCATTGCATAGCCGGGGCTGGTCACCGGACCATACAAACCATGGTTTATAGCCGCCAGTTGGGAGGCCCAATAATACCTCCGCACAACTGGCAGTGCCACGCCTCCGTCGTACCACGGAAGCGTGAGCTTCGTGATAGCGACGCGGGGACGGCCATCCCAGAGCAAGGCACGTTGAAGGCTCTCAATCTCCCTAAAATAGCGGGCCGGGACTGGATCTTGGGTGTTCTGCAAAGCATAAAGGAATCTGGGTAAATACATCATCTTGAATAATGCCGCACGGCCCAGCAGGGAGGGCGGTAGCTTGCGCCAACTCTCCACATCGCGCCGGAGACGCAGGAGAGGAGGGAGCAAGTTGTGGTCATATCTCGCCTTCGAACTCCCGGAGATGTAAATCCCCAAGTACTTAAAACCCTGACTGGCTAACTGTATGTTGCAGCCTCTGGGGAGGCGCGGCGTGTCCCCCTTTAGGACGAACAGGGAGGACTTGGCCCAGTTGATAACGAGGCCAGAGTACCGTCCAAAAAGTCTGAGTACATCGCATGCCACGATGAGTGACTTGCAGGGGGAGGTTAAATAGAGCAGAATATCATCGGCATAGAGGGAGATTCTGTCCTCGAAACCGGGGGCCCAGGTGATGCCGTGCAGATCAGGGTGTGTGCGCAGCATGGCTGCAAGCGGCTCAAGAGCGAGGGCAAACAGCAGAGGCGACAAAGGGCAGCCCTGTCTGGTGCCCCTGTGAAGGGCAAAAGACGCAGATAGACGGCCATTAACAGCCACGTTGGCCAGCGGTTCGGCGTAGAGAAGTTTTACCCAACCCACAAACACCGGGCCAAAACCGAGCTTCGTCAACACCGCCCAGAGGTAACTCCACTCAAGAGAATCAAAGGCCATCGTGGCATCGAGGGAAGCGAGGACTGCCGGTTCCTCAAGGGTATGGGCCCTAGCCAGGGCGCTGTGGAGTCGACGCAAGTTAAGAGCAGTGTTGCGGTGAGGAGTAAAGCCCGACTGGTCCGGATGCACTAAGTCACCAATAACTCCAATCAGTCGATTAGCGAGTAGCTTGGCGAGGATCTTAGGCTCAACATTCAGGAGAGAGATGGGACGATAAGAATGACACAGGTCTCTCGGCTTCCCTTCCTTATGGATGACCACAATGGTGGCCAACCTCTGGTCAAGGGGAAGAAGGCCGGCGTCTCGCGCTTCCAAAAACATAGTATGCAAGTGCGGGGAAACCACGTCCGGCCGAATCTTATACAACTCGACCGGGATGCCGTTGGGGCCAGGTGCCTTACCCGACCGCAACGAACGGATCGCAAGAGCGATCTCATCGGCAGATATATCTCTGTCCAAATCGTCGCGGTCTTCATCAGAGAGACAGGGAAGGTCAACGGTCGAGAGAAGCGCTGTCGAGTCAGCCTCGGAGTGGTCCGAAGTAGAGGTGTAGACACCCCGGAAATAATCAGCAAAAGACTCGGCAATGGCTCTGGGGTCAGAGACAACCACACCGTCGTCGCCCATAACCTCGGGCACGACTCGGCTAGCCATCTCCCTCCTGTCCAGCCAGGCCAGCAACTTCCCAGCCTTGTCCCCAACGTCATAGATACGACCCTGCTGTTCCTTAGCCAAAGCCAGGGCAGCATTCGTGGCAAGATCGCGGTACTCAGACTGTTTGAGGGAAAGGGCGTGTAGGAGAGCGGGTCGGGCTCGGTCCCCAACTGGGAGTCAAGGCTCATAATCTCCTCCTCGATGCGTACCAAGTCGGCATCTCTGACTCTTCGGGCCTCCGCTATAAGAGCGAAGGCCTCGCCTCTCCAAACAGTCTTAAACGCCTCCCACAGGGTCGCGGCCGAGCCAACCGAACCCTCATTTTCAGAAAAGTAAAGGTCGATGGCCTTGGCTAGGAGAGCGCGAGTTTTGGGATTGCGGAAATACCAGGGGTTAACCGCCACCGGCCGGTCCGTCAGGATGATGTCAAAGTCAAATGAGACCCATAACGGGGAATGATCAGATATACCCCGCGCCAAAAACCGGGCCTCAGACACGGCGGGCGCATGTGCTGCTAGGGTGAGAACATAATCTATACGAGAAAGACTACCATGCGCACCGGAATGGAAGGAGAAGTGACAGAGCGAAGGGTGTAAAAGCCGCCAGCTATCCACTAATCCCATGGCCTCGAGGAAGGATGGCAACCACAATTGGGAACCCCGGAGGTCCCTAGGCGGGTGGCGGTCCAAGGAGCCAGAACAAACTGAGTTGAAGTCACCCCCCACAATCAATAAACCAGCAGGCAAAGTTAAAATGGCGCCACCAAGTTCTTGAACAGTACTAGATTGTAGGCCTGGGGGGACGTAAACCGAAAGCAACGTCAGGGCACGCCCTTCCCATCTCCCCGCCACTGCGGCGTACCGCCCCCTCTCATCAATCAGAGTGACGTCTATCTCAAGTGGAAGGGACGTACGTACAAGGACACCCGCCCCCCGAGATCCGGAAGAGAGCCCTGAATGGGCCACCATTTTGTATCCCTTTCGATTGAGTGCTTTGCACGTGTTCCCAACCAAGTGCGTCTCCTGCAGAAGGACAACATCAGGCATGTGGCGTTTAAGCAGTTGAATCACAACCCCTCTCTTAATACGGTCACCCAGCCCATTAACATTCCAACTGAGTACTCGCAACTTCCTACCCCCCATCATCATGCCACCCGCCCCATCCAACCCCAACAATCCTCAACAGCAAGTGAAACTGAACATTGTATACGACCCATTGCCTAAGGAAGAAGAGAAAGAAAGAACAAACAAACGAACAAACTTGCCCAACTCCACCCCCCACCCTGCACCCCTGCAGCAGACTAAAAAGCCCCCCCAACCAGCAGTGTGCCTGTCGCCCCATAAACTAGTCTACGAGTAGTCCCCAGAGGAGTAAGGAATCTCCACGAACACCTTCCGCCACCCTCCATGTAAACTACAGGAAAATTGGCAAGGTCAACGCAACATCAGTGTCAACAGTCACATACAGCCGGGCCACCAACCGCCAAAATCTATGAAGTAGAGCCAAGTCCTACTGATCGGAACCACCAGTCGCGCCTCCATCGTGTTCACCGTGGCCATCTCGGCGTTGTGGCAGAGTGTCCAACCAGTCGCTCACATTTTCGGGAACATCAAAAAACAGAGCATGACCATCATGTTCAATCCGGAGCTTGGCAGGGAACAACATCGAATACTTGAAGCCCATGTCCCTCAGGCGCCGTTTCACTCCCGCATAGCTCTGGCGCTGCCTCTGTACAGTCCTGGTGAAGTCCGGATAAAAGTGTACTTCAGAATTCTGGAACTTAAGTGGTCCATGCCTCCTGGATGCCTGTAGGATCGCATCCCGGTCCCGAAAGTTGAGGAGCCGTGCAATGATGGGTCGAGGCGCCACGCTCGACTTCGGCGGGCCGCCCGGAACCCGGTGGGCGCGCTCCACTGAAAACAAATTGCTCAGGTCAGAAGGCGCCAGATGTGTCTGCACCAGTTCCTCCACAAAAAGGTCCACTGCCGCCTCCTCCGAGCCTTCCGGAACACCAATGATACGGACATTCTGCCGCCTGGCACGTCCCTCAAAATCCTCCAGCCTCCTGGAGAAGTGATCGGTGGTCAATCGCAAGTTCCGGACCTCAGTCTGTAGGTCCGAGACATCGTTGGTTAGGCTAGAGGTCTTGATATCAAGTGACTTCACACGGTCGTTTGTCTTACCCAGGTCGGCCCTGATAAGAGTGAGATCCACTGCCAAAGTGTCCACCTTGTGGGTCAAGACCTCATGCTGCTTTTGCATTTCGGACCAAATGCCCGCGATGGCCCCCATAACGTCGCCAAGGGTAGGCTCGGACCCACCGGGCCAGCCCGCCTGAGGAAGGTCTCTAGTGGGGGCCACCACGTTGGGTGGCGTCCGTGGCTGGACATAACGCTCAATCCTATTCTGTTGTGTCTGGGTCTTGCCGCGGGCGCCTTTGTTCGTCATCTTGTCGGGGTCTCCTCTGCCCGCCATGACAGATCTGATGAGAACAAAGGGCCACACCGCCCAAGCTAGAGCCAAGTATACCGAACCGGGGACAAAGTCGATATTCAGGCCAGGCCGATGATAAATGGCGCCTCGATCAGGAGCACTCCGCCAGATGGGACCTCGGGCAGCCACTTCGCATTCCAGTCGTGCGGAGTGATGGAGGTCCAGGAGACAATGGCGCGTCCCTGGCACGAACTTCCACTCGACGTATCTCAGCGTAGGAACCACCGATTTAGAGGCGGAAAGTGGCACCCGCGTCAGTGACCATTCACGAAGTAGTATCCACCAACCTGGATCAGGATTTCGAACAGGATATTTGCGGAGGATCGGAGGGTCCGCGGAGCTCCGAGCTTACGCGGCCATCTTGGTTGCCCGCGAAGCTCCTCCCTCGATTGGTCCCTTTTAATTGTGTTTTTTTAAGTACTCAGATCTGCCTCTTTGCAACTGTAACAACACATCGATCAATGACTCATTACATGCGGATATCTTATACTCAAAATACAGTAACCTGAGACACAAATTCATACGCCCAATTTTATTGCTGCTGAATTTTAACGCAGTTAGGCCAGCCTTACTTTTTTTACAGCTGTTGAACTCACCTTCTATTTGCTTTTTCCTTGTACGCATTCTGATGGGAGTTCTAAAATATGAATGATTATGGCACTGAAATTCGGTAGTTTGTTTTTAAATGACCTGCATTTTATGATTTTATCTGTAAAATCGAATAAAGATTATGAATTGATTTGATACACGACCTAGGGACCGATTAGGATCGCGGGGAATCCGCATCCTCCGGGCTCGCAGAAGCGAATTCTCCGCAGCGGAGCCTTCAATATCCCCCCACCAGATTAGGATGGCTGGGGGGACGAGAAATCCGTCTGCCGCTTTTCAGCCGCGGTCACCTTCCGACCGCAGCGGAAAAGCTCTAATATGGTGGCGATGTCTATCAGACACCGCCAGCCATATTAGGATGGTGGGAAAGACATGCTTTTCCGCGGCGGCTTTCCCGCCGTGGAAAAGCATACGGACTTTCACTTCGGGGGCCCGTTGCGGGCCCCCTGGGTGAAGGGGGGTGGGGGGTGCACATGGGGGGTAGTACCCCCTTGCATTTGCGTGCACAAAGCAGCAGGCAGCGTGCGGCGCAGTGCCTGCCGCTTTGTCCATGCAAATGCGATGCATGCATTTTTAACCTTGCGTTGGTCGCAGCTTGAAGCGGTCACATCCTAATCTGCTCAGAGGGAACGCCGCAGCCCCTGCGGACGTTCCATCCTCATGGGTCGCGGACAGACTCAAGTCTGTCCGCGATCCTAATCGGGCCCAACATTTTTGCTTTTTGTATTTCTAAAAACAAAATCCCAGAGTGGAATTTTGTTTTGAAAAAAGCAAAAACTATTGCACTCACACCATATGAGGTGTCTCTAATGGAGTGGGGGTCAGTAGTTCTTTTTTGCTGTTCCACACCACCAGCTTTTACCTAGTGGTAACAACGGTAAAAAACCCATATAAGATGATCCACTGTAAATCGGCCAGACTGTGTTATCAGTAGGAGTATGTTAGCGATGGAGCCAGGTAGGCTCTGTTGCTGGCATACTTAAGGCCCTCCCACCTTAAAACCCCCAATTGCACCTTTGGAGATGTAAAAGGAGCTAGCCTGGAGGACTGAGAGCGATTAGACAAAAGAAGCACAGTCAGCTGAAGGCAGAGATGCCAAGGTCAGTGGGTCTCTGCAGCAAAATGGCATGCAAGACCTTGTCAAAAGCTGATGACAGGTCGAGCAATGCCAGTGCTAAAGATCTTCCTGATCAAGGACAGCTCTGGTACGATTCTAGACCACCTGTAGGAAAGATTCCATTCTATGCAAAGAACAGTACCCAAATTGATATTGATGAAGAAGAGAATTGGATTCCAAATATTCAGAGAGCTGTGCATTGTCCATTTTTTCTAGCATTTTAGTGATTGCACCAAGAAATATTGACTAATAGTTACACAAGATTGCAGGAGAGGCTTAGGGTTTCTTGGGAATGGGTGTGATATGGTGGTGAAACGGAATAGTGAAGATTCAGATGGTGGGAAGTTGATCTGCAAAATTAGCATGCATTTTCATGATTCTATCTTGAAAGAAGAGTATGAGATTCTCACGGAGGGACAGGGATGGTTGCATTGATAATTTGCATGCAGAAAGATAATGCAGTACTTTAATAAGCAAGAAGATTTCCTTAAATGTATTGTTGGACTGTTTGGTTTAAGTGGCACAAAAAACAGCATGTGTTGATCTAATCATATTAAGAACTGTTGGCCACTTGCTATGTCTATTTTAGATTTAGTCTCATAAATAAAACCCTATTTCCTTTCAGAAGTATGACAATGATGTTTAGCATTCACTAGATTATCAGTAAACTAGTGTGCCGGCCTTCTCTTGTTGAAAGGTCTGCTGGTTTTTGCCAGGACAATGGTGTATAAGTCTGATGAAAGCCAGGAGTTAAAAGTAAACACATCTCATGAGATCTGGCCACTGAAAATGAGAAGTGAGAAATTGAGAGCTGCGGCAAGATTACCTTGGGCTAAACAATACCAGGCCAGCAACGTTTTACCGAGCAGCGCTGGTATTGAGGGAGAGAAAGGAATAGTCAGTTTGAGCAGTATGGCAAAGTGATTGAACCACATGATGGGAATTGGGTTAGAGAAGAGCTGTGTATCCATGTTGATAAAAATAGGATCCAGTGTGTGGTCCATTGAATGTGTTGCAGTAGATACATATGTTGGGAGAATTTGAGATCTGAGAGGGAATCTAATAGAACCATGGCTTGAGGGTCCAACACCTTACCACATTTATATTGAAATCCTCGAAAATAGAAAAGTTGACATATTTGTTCATGAAGGGGGCATTAGGGTTTACTAATGAGAAGCTGAAATTAGCAGCAAAGACAGAAGGCGGGGCGATAGATGAAAGCTCCCAAATGTTTTATATTTGGGTAATATCAAAAGTGAGAAGAACAAACCTTTCCCTTTTATTGAGTTGTTAACGTTGACACATGAACCAAGTGCAACTATTATTTCGCCAAGTTCAGCCAATATAAAGACAATGGAAAGTGATATGATATTGATTTAGAAAAGGTTTTAGTGAGTATAGACGAGTGTGAGCACTGGTCATTTGGAGTGGGACCAGCTGTATAAGAAAGGAATTTGTTCAGAAAGGAATTTGAGTCCAGAAGAAAGATTGTGAGGTGACAATATCAAGCAAGTAACAGGGCCACAGATTAACTGGGGAGATATAAACAGAAGACTCCTGCTTACCATGTGTAAGGCAACAAAAGTCATGTCATCAATTGGTTAGGACAGATGAGCCATCTAAAGCGTGAGGGCCAGGAGGTTGGTGTAGCGCGCAATCCAGCCGTGGGCAGATGCAAACGGATTTGCCTTTTCACTCTGCTGGTACGCCTACTGAGCAAACGCACAGCAGTGTGGGACCTCTAAATTACCATAATTGGGTGTGAGTACCTAACAGAGAAGCTAGTAGCTCTCAAGGCAGAGTGACTGCCTTAGTAAAGAAAAACAGAGGAGGCAAGGAGTTAAAAACAATTAAGAACTTGAGACCACTAGCTCATGTTTTTGAAGTGAAGCTCCTTTTCCTCACTCATTATATAGGAAGGAAAATAAAAGTTAAAATGAATGTAAGAAAATTAAAGACAAATTAGAAGAAAGATTCTAAGGAAGCCCAGTGTAGCAGGAGCCAGGCACCTCTTTTGAATTGCTACTAGGGAGGACGTTTTGTTGCATTCATAAAGAAGTGCCTGACAGCCAGCAGATGTTATAAACAAGCTGTTCTTGGGAAGGCGTGTAAAAACCCTATGTCAGCTGAGGACATGCTACAAGATTGGACTTGTAGGCTGCCGTAATTAGGAGGCCAAGTCCAACAGAGAAGCTAGAGTACATCGCCCTCGAGGCTAACTTACTGCCTTAATGGAAAAAACATGGGTGAGAGCATAGAATTAAGAACTGAAGCCCAGCAGCTCCTGTGTCTGAGGTCAAGCTCTCTTGCCTCAAACTCTACATAGGAAATAAAATAAAAGTTAAAATAAATATCAGAAAACTAATAACATAAAGCTAAAAGAAAGACTCAAAGGAACTCCAGCGTAGGAGGAGCCATTAACTTCCTGTGAATGGCTACAAGAAAGAAAAAGTTGCTGTGTCCAGAAGGAAGTTCTTGACTGCCAGGATAAACAACCTTTTCTTATGTTAACTCAATAACAAAGTCTTTGAACTTAGTGAGCAAAACCACTTTTCTTCCTCTCCTTTGTAAATTTGAAATAATTTATTTATTATTGTTATTTTCATTACTTCCTACAGTGTTCCTCAAAATAGGATTCAGAATCGTTTCATCTGCACCTCCTACTCTCTTATCAATCTCCATTTCAACTTAATGTCAAGATTTATATTGTTCTCATCAAACAAAATATCAAACAATAAATGATTATCAGACATACTGATTTCACTTTCCAAAACGTATCTTTTATTGAAAATGCTTGTTCTCACTGAATAGGAATAATTCAGTTCAAATTCCACTATCATTGCCTTTAGTCGCATGGGATTTTTTTCAACTTTTAAGACTAAATAAGGTGCTTTAAGGTTAGATTTTACTTTAACTATCCACCCTGGCTTCTTCAACGCAAGCCAACCACCCACCTGAATTAGTTTGCACTTCGTGCGGAGTTTTTGTCAAAGTATTTTTTCGCCTTTTCTTGAATCCTTAAAACATTAGCTCTAACAAAGTCCATTTCCACAATATGAAGTTTATATTTCTCTGCCATCGAACCAGGATATACCTTGGTACAAGCAACTCTAAGTCTCAATATCTCAAACAGAGTGTCCATTTTTTGGGAAATATGGAGAATTGTTTCTTACTTTACAAGTATTCTTCTACCTCATAACTAGCTGCAGTTACAGTTTGCCCACCTTCTTTCAAACCTCTATTTGCCTGTTCCACCAAACCATTAGAATGTGGTGAATACTATGCAATGGTGTAATGATTTACCCCTGAATCGCTTACAAAATGTTTTACTTTTTTCAGAACTATTTATGTACCATTGTATGAAATTAAAGTCTTAAATGGTACGTCCATTGCAAATATACCTTTCAAAAATGTAATAGTGACATCAGTTGTGATTTTACTTACAAATTTTAATAAATCCACTCCAATAAATAGTTGAGAATGAATGACAATTCTATGGTGAAATGGCGAACAAATGGCAAACAAATAAATGGTCCTAAAATGTCAATGCCATTCTTTATCCAAGGATTATCAGGCATGATGATTTTTTTAACTTGCTAGTGTTTGTCAGACCACAAACATTCGTGATACTTATTAATATGTATGTCACCGCCATACAATCCACCCCTGGCTACCAACAAATGACTTATAAGAATTTTCTTTGTATGTGTAATGCTTAAATGTCCTTCCTGAGCTGTTTTTATCCATTTGTACTTTAATGAGTCAGGTGGCACAATCAAATAACCCCCCCTCCAGAACAATATTCAATTTGACATCAATTCTGAAGCTACTAGATATAAATGTCTTAATATTCCTGACATTCCTTTATAATTTCTTGCCTATTCCGTATTTATAACTACAATCAACTCTTGCTATTTCTTATACCTCTTACAGTATTCCACCCATTCCTCAGTTGTAATAGCTTTAGAGACTCCTTAATGGCATCAACTACACATTCGTCAGGAAACAGTTGTTTGTCATTGTCATAGGTCAAATCATTAACTGACAATCTTTAAAGACAGTCTGCCCTGACATTTACACTACTCCGTGTACTCAATATTAAAATCAAATTCCTGTAAACATAATATTAGTCTGATTAATCTGGAGGAGGTTTTAGCAAAACCTTTTCCTCCATTTAAAAAACACACAAGTGGCTTTTGGCCAGTGCATAATGTTTTTTTTTACCCACAGATATATTTTGAGTCAGTTAACAGCCCAGACAGATGCCTAAGCCTTTCTTTTGATTGTGCTTTAATTGACTTTTGTCCAGGGGCGGCTCCTTCATTTGAGCAAGGAAGCGTCACCCTGCAAGTCCTAGAGCTGAAAAATAAAGTTTTATTTTTCAGCAACCCGTCCCGAAATAAGTGTCAGGACGGGGCTGCGCCTCTGCTGCCAAGAGGCAGCAACAGGGAGCTATATCGCTAAAAAATGCACATAGCGATCTTGGGACGGCCAGCCAAACATGCGCATTCTACAGTTCCCTAAACTAGCTGTCTTAGACAGCTGGGTTAGAGATAGCGTTTACCTCCAGTGCTCTTAGGAGCGCTAAGAGAGCCCTCTCTATCCAATCCTGGTGTGCTCTCATGCCTCTGCACACTGACGTGGCGAGTCTAAGCCGTTCTTCGCTGCTTCGTTCAGCCCAAGGTTCACCTACTCAAGGCATCACCCTCTGAACCTTATTGGGGAAATATCACCCTCTCATAAGTTTTCTGGCACCCATCGGGGGGAATCCCTTTCACAGCCAGGTTTTCGCCAATCGCCTGACTCGACTTTTTAGCTGTCACGATCCCCTCCATTCATACCAGCACCGTTTCTAATTACAACCCAGTCCTGAAGATGATCATGACCAAAGAGGATCGTTCAAATGAATCCATCAAATCCGCTAAAAACTTTTGAATTGTAGTTCATTTGGAGCCACATTGTTCTCTTGATTCACTGTATATGTTCAAGCACCTTGACAACATGCACAGTTCCTGCAATTGTCACTTGCTTTGCCACCTTTTGTGTCACTTACACATGCCGAGCACCAAGTGCAATTCGGGTTGTTTTTTAATTTATTTACGTACAGTGCTGTTACAACTGTATTTCCTAATTTCCTTTAAATTATAAGATGCCATGAGCACGTTTCAAAAACTAATTGAGTCTCCTTGTTTCTGTCCACGTAATGCTTTACACACACATGTTTAATCGCCTTTATAGTAACGCCAATTGAGATACTGTTTGTTTACTCTTACTCATGCTGTGAGAGCAGTGCCAGGATTGGGTAGTGCAGTTTCCTGGTCTGGGACTTCTAAGAGGAGAGAAGACACCTGAGGGAGGGCGACATCGCGCAGCAAGTTACAAAGGTAAGAAGGAAAGTACATTTAATTTTTTTATTTTTTGTGCCCCCCCGCCCGCACCACCACCCTAGGTAGAAGCCACCTGCCACTGCTTTTGTCCCTCTCTGAGTGTTCAGGACATCATTTGACATAAAATTGCCCCCAATCTAATGGCACTTGTATACACAATAACTTCACATAAATGCCCTTCAACATAGGGTTTTAAAGCATCAGCATCGACAATCAACACTAACTTCTTCGAAAGCTCTTTTTTGTTCACTTCCTCACACACATGTAAAACAATTATTCGGAAATGTTTTGAATGGTTCGATTTCATAGCAAAGTCACATTCAAAACAAGCACAGTATTCTCTGAACCCAAGAAACCATTGCAAAGCATCTTTTGTAAAAGGGTTTAGGTGCTTCTCTTATTGGGTTGATAAAATCTTCCTTTGGTTGAGTGCCTTGTTCTATGATCTGATGACCCAAGTTGTCGCTCTGACACAGAATTTATAATTATTCTTGCGAACCATCGTATCTTGCTTCCGAAGAATGCAAACTTGAGGTAAAATATTATCATGTTGGGCTGAACTTGGAACAAAAAATAAAATGTTACAGTATTATGTTAAGATGCCTGTTAAGTCCGTAAAAAGTGTGCCCATCTACTTTTGAAAAATGCCTGCAGCTGCTGCAAGCCCAAAAGGAAATATAAGGTATTTGCATGCATTGCATCAAAAGGACTTATGAAAGTAGTCAGATGTGATTGTTCCTGATGGTAGGCCACTTATAAGTCAATAGAAATGAAAAATGTAGCATCCAACAATTCTGCTAACTTGGGTAGCTTTGCCAGAGGTTGACAATCAGCAGTTCTATTGCTGTTAAACAGACTGAGATGCATACATAATCTGATCTCACTGGTCTTCTTAAACACAATCACAATGTTTTATATCCATTCAGAACCGTCAACTGGCTTGACAATTTCCTCTTTGCATCATGAATCTAGCATTCTTTTAAGATCCTCGTGCACACTCATTGGCACATTGCAGAGCTACTGTAACGGTGTCATTCTTCGAAACAATCTCACATAACTAACATTGTCACTTGGACTTAATATCACACCTAATCGTCCTCGGTCCTGCCAGCCAAAAGGCACAATATTAAACTGACCAAATGCTTTTGGACAAACATCAGGGGCCTCATTTATGAGAAATGACGCATCGCTGCGTGAAAGCAGCGATGCGCCACTTCTCAGTGCGCACTCCTTGCGACATTCCTGATGCGTCATATTTAATGTATGACGCATCATGTCGCAAGGAGTTACAGATACGTCAGTATTTCTGACGTATCTGTAAGCGCAAAAGTGACGCATTGCTGGAGTGTGTCACAAAAGTGACGCAACTCCAGCAATGCGTCCTTTCACATGGGGTAGGCCCATGTGAAAGGGCCTGCGTCAGTCTTACGCCTGCTGTGAGGCAGGCGCAGGATTTTGACGCAACGGTGTCCTAAAAGTGACGCAGTGAAATCTCATAGATTTCACTGCGTCACTTCTACGACCCTTCCTTGCGTCAATGCGCCCCCCTTGCATACATTATACCTGGCGCAGGTATAATGTGGCGCAGGGGTTTACAAAGTGACGCATCTACCTAGATGCGTCACTTTGTAAATATGATGCAACAAGGCGCATTTTTTACGCCACTGGTGCGACACAAAAAGTGACGCACTGGCGGCGTAATAGTGACGCAAGGGCTCATAAATGAGGCCCCAGATGTTTGCAAAACTGTCTTTTTTCAAGCTTTTTCGAATGTAAGCTCTGCCAAAACGCCTGACTGGCTAGCTGAAACCATAACTTTAATAGTACTTATGTAAATTTTACAGAAAGGTCTCCCCCCTCAGTCCCCCCTTGTTAAAACTTTTCACTAGGAATAGTCAGAATTACACTTGCTAATTTCATTTATCATTCACTAACTTCTTTATCATCTACCATTTAAATATTAGTCCCTCTTTTACCTTTACAGCATGATAATCTTTCACCTTACAAATGTTAGCAAAGTGTCCCAATTTTCCATATTTCATATATTTCTTTTTGATAGCAGGGCACCTGTTGAAATGACCTAAATGCTCAACAATAACACAATATCATTCTTTGTTTTCATATTTAATCTTGTAACCTTTCTCTACTCTATATGCACAGCACTTTCACCCATTTCAAAAACTGTCTCAACACACGCTAACCCTTTTGATGAAAGCATAGACATATAGCTTCCTATAATGTGGGCTTACAAGAACTTAATAATCATACTTTAATTTTCTTACTAAAACCTCCTACCACCAATTCATCTCTCAGTAAGTATCCACTTTTGGCACAAAGTCACAGGAAAATGCCAACATTCTGCAATTTGCTATATGTTGATCAATGGATTTCTCACTGCTCTGTTTCCATGCAAACAATTTTACCTCTCATCCACAACATTGGTGTTTCTCCAAAACTGTTTTCAAATCATTTCACAGCTTCTCGATTCCTAGACACCAAAGCTGTTTTGTGGTGGTTCCATTTTTGGTAGGCGATTGAAAATTCCCTGTCCAGCTGCTCCCAGGAAACTAAATAACAGACATTTTTATCTTTCTGGATCCAATTTTATTTGATATTGGATCATACTTTAACACATCGATGGCTTTCTTATAATTTCCAACATTTCTGAGCCAGCTTTTCCACTTTATAGGTGGTTTATCCTGATTATTTAAAAATGGTTCAGCTTGTGCAACGAATTGTTGAGATGCCATGTGTGGTACCAAAAAAACAATTAATCATTAAACACAAAATGCGCACACCACCAAAAAGGAAAGTGTATCTAAAAATGTAGCAGTTACGAAACTGCCAACTATAGTGTCAAACCTATTTGCTAGAGCGGGCCCTCTCCTGGGAAATATTTAGCCCCGGGGACCACCACTTCCCTGGGGGGATGGCCGAAATATAAGTGGGAGGGAGACTGCACAATCCTCCTCCCTTCTGTTTTCGGCTCTGGAGTCCACCACCTCCCCAGGCCTAGCCCTGTGCACAATGGAGGTGAGGGGGGCTTGTGCGGTCCCCCTTGTGAAACAATTAATGGCCCTTAAGACCCCTCTCAGGAGAAAGCAATTTGCTTTTGCTTGGTGGGAGTTTTGACAGCCCCCGCCAAGCGAAAGCAAACTGAAAGTCTGCTTTCAGCGGACAGGTGTCAGAAAAAGTCTCCCTTTTGCTGGGAGCTGATTTTTAATCTGTTTTCCTGCCCACTGTCAAGGCCTTGAGGCTCCACCTGCTGTTCCCAGTGTATTAGGGAATATGCACTATACATTTACCCAAAAAGGTAGCACTTACTAATTAGCCAGTAGAAAGTACTCCAGTTGGGTAGACATTTTGCGCCAAAGTGTGGAGTCTTTTTAGATAAGTACGCAGGTGAAGATCAATTCTGGCCCGAAGCTCTTTTTACAAAAATTAAACCTCACCGAGAAATACTTACAAATATAAACATAGCAGGTGCCCCAGTTGAAGCTCAATTACTGTAAAAGACAAATCTCCCAACTTCTTGAAGTCAACCAAGGGAAAGCATGGGAATTTTCTCTGAAATTCCACCTTGATAAGTGATCTGAAATACTTACTGGCGGTGAATGCATCCTTGCTCTGTTGGAGCACAATGTCTTCTGTAGTGACAGTGACAAGGGGGATCTTTCCTCCGGTCTTCTCCTTGTGAGAGTGGAGTCCATAGTTTGTCCTTTTAATCACAATGAGTTTGCAAATGCGCAAAATGACGTAGAAGCTCTGCCCGTTTGGCCCCGCCTCAAATAAGTTAATGGTAAGCAACGGTCTTCCCACCTTTTTCTAGCATGAGGGACAGCTTACCAAAAAGGTCCATGGAGCGTTCATGATGCAGAGGAATATGGCACAGGGTTGGATACCTATGTGGGGTTGCTGCAGGCCCTACCGCCAACCCCTGCTGTGCACAGACAAAGTCTGTGCGTGGCTCAGGGTTGGAGCCCATGGGGGGGTTGGCCGAATTGGAAGAACCAAAGGTTACAGGGACGTTACAGTTAGAAATTAGAATTTTAAAAAACTTAGAAATTCCCTGAAAAAAACTAAGGTTAGATGGACGTAATAGTTAGCTTCTGAATTTACATGCATCAAACCATAGAAATTCAGCTGTTATAGTTATAGTTATTTCAAGTAACTAAAGGTTGTTTCCAAAGGTCACTATACCTCCTGCCCTCGCCACGCACAGTCAATTACTCCCACAGATTACATAATTTATGACATCATCTATGGCATCTTTGATATTATCACTGCAACATTTGCAATAAAAGCATGGATGGGTAAACTATGCATGTTAATGCTACATGAAAGCTCTGTTTCTGTTGTGTTATTAGCAAGGAAACCAGATTGGAGTGGATTGAGGAATGAATTACAATGTAACACACTTTATTGGCATTGCAAGTCAGACAAGTGTTGCCAAAGTAATCATGTATAATACCCTACATAGTACACTACAGTTGTGATCATTTTAGTTTCGAGACCGCTTAGAAGTTCATGTTTGATGCAATGTGTCCTTTTTGGTGGCATTTTAGTTATAGTTTGCAGCCCTATCTGCAGTTTATGACAGACTTCCTAGGATGTTGCTGCGTGTTTCTTCAACAAACAGCACATTTCTGAGTTAAGAAATAGATATGGCTCTTGAAAACAAGACATTGCAATATTTTGGAGAATAAAGGTAAACACTGGGTGTTGTTAGAAAGAAAGAAAGGTGGAGGCATGTGAAGATTCTATTAGTAGCACTAGAACCACAGTGGATTTCAAGTTAATATGAATGTTTACACAGAGCAGCCTGGGAGGTGAGGGAAAGAGATTTAATGGCTTGAGGACATGAAGGGCTGGATGGAGCATGTGGTGGATGAGTAGACTTCAGTAATGGTGCATTCTGAGAGCCTGTGAGACTGAAATTGTGAGGTTACAGGAGTGTAAGAGGGTTGAAATGGAGCAGTAAGTGGTTCAGGGAGGGCTTGTCTTGTTGCAGTGAATGTGTAAAAGAAGTAGGAAGCGAAGGCCACTGTTTAGAGAATAATGTGTTATGGTTGTTTCTGACAGATACAAAGTTGTTTATCTTCTATGCTGGTCTTTGTGGGTGGGGTTGAAGTAAGGTAATGAGGCTTTGTCAGTAGACAGAGTTGGCATTATTTTGGTCGATCATAATACTTGCAGGGCTTCTTTGTATTCTTGTAGTTGTTCAGTGGTTGTATTCTTGTGCTGCTGGCGAAGCCACAGGCACATCTTTGTTTTCTGGAAGTGAATGTGAAGCGTGGACTGAGTGTGTGGGCATAAGGCTACGCGGGGGGGGTCAGTACAAAATGAAAATATGAGCTAAAAGCCTACCTCTGGATATGGGTCAGCTGATTGGATGGTGAAGTTTATTACAGAAGTGTGAAGTAGTGATGAACTTGGTGACTGTGTTTGAATCTGTGGAAAATGTATTTAAGGGAAATGTTGGTAACAGGTGGGCATGGCGGATGGGATGCTGGTGATATTTGTATGACAGCATGAATGAGAGGGAAGGAAGAGTTTTTTACCCTGGTAGTGCGTGGGTATAGTGTACTTGTTGAGCAGTGCGTCGTTCTGGATGAGCTGGAAGAATAAAGTGTACTAAAGGTGCTTATTGAGGTTCAGATTAGAATTCCCAAGAATGATGATTAGAGTGTTAAGCTAGTAGTTGGAGGACTATGCAGCCTATTTATATTTTGGCAGTCTGTATACTCCATTGCAACTGTGACTGAGTGCACACACCGCCAACATGAAAATCTGCCTGATTTTGATGCGGGTGAACTTCAGTTTTGTTATGGCGGTGACTACTCCATTACCGCCATAGCCAAACCTCTCCGACAGCCCGATGGTGTAAGGGCTGTAGGAGAAATGGCTCAATTGAGATGGGCGAACAGCTAGCCATTAGTTGACTCTCTATCACCACTATGTGTGGAGTGTGGAGAAGTGTGGCTCAATGATTAGAGCGGCAGACCCTGATGCAGCGGTCTGGCCGGGGACCAGGGTTCAATTCCCCGCCTCAGCGGATCTTGGGCTCAATATTCCACAGACCTGAAAATTCTCTCCTTGGTGCCTATTCAATCATGGAGTCCCACTCTGCAACTCTGGGCAATAGCTTGCTTAATCTCCACAACGGCCCCCACAATGATAAGGATGCCTGGCCTCCACCTTGGAGGTGCCCAGGAGTGGATGCCTCACAGGGGAAAGCCAGGATGGGTTCCACAGCGGTATTTGTACAAGCGCCTTGAGACCCTTGTGGGTGAGTAGTGCGCTATACAAGTATCAATTTACATTTACTATGCAAACTGCCATGATTGTGGTTCCTGCCAATGCTTTATAAATGACCAACAGTTTGGCGTCATTTATAAATTTGGCAGGCGGTCCCTCCAACTGGTAGATGGATTAATCTACTATTTCTCCCGGACAGAACAACGGCCTATCGACCAAAATATAAAGTGTCCCCTATTTCATGCTTCTTGAAGAAAAATAATTGCAAACAAAGGGCAACAGTGGGGCACAAGGTTGGTCTTGAGGAACGAGCCAACTGAGAACGAATGGCTTTTAAAAGAGGGTGGGGTAGTGATTAGCATTGGAACATGGAGGGTCATGGGCGTCTTGTTGAGGAGAATGCCAACTCTTCCAACTGTGCACCTACTGCATCGTGTGTGTTAGGAGGAAAAATGGTGTGGAGGTCAGCAGTTATGGTAGAGCCTTTGGGAACTATTCAGACCTATCCAGGTGATAACTCTGAAGTACGGTGGGTATCGGCGTGGGTCAAATATTCATTGATCAGAATAAACGTATTTCAGACTGATAAAAATAATAAGTAGGGAATAGTTAAAAAAACGAGTTTATCCCCCATATGGTTACATTAATTAAAATATAAACATTAAAAGTAAACTAGACAGGAGAAGGTAAAAAATAAACGAATTAAAACGGGGTACAAAGCAAGGGTTAAGGAAAATGTAAGGACAAGGTGTATCCCACATGTTAAATTTAAAAATATATATATATATATATATATATATATATATATATATATATATATATATATATATATATATATATATATATATATATATATATATATATATATATATATAAAATTTAAATGCATACAAATTATAAAAAGAACTGTTCAAAACGAATAACCCACAATTAATGAAAAAATTATAAAGTAGGATCACACTATTAATTGATTCACATTTTAAAATGTAAGTGATTAAAGTTATTGATGAAATTACATGGAACTAATAATCTTTCTGCATTATATTACAGGCGTCTACTGTGATTAGCTATATTACATAATGTGCAATTACTTTGATTTACATCAGAGTAGTTTAATCTCCAGGTTAGTGGCCACCCAGTACTTACAAAGTTTAATGAAAGATGCTGTTGGTACTTCGAAGATGCTGAAATCGCACACCAACCAATGACTCACCTTCTCCACAAACACATTGATTTAATATTGTGTCTCTGGTTTCCTAACTTGCTGCTCCTTCACTTCAGGGTGGATTGCACTGACTGCAAGTTATGGTGAATTATGCCATCTCTACTCTACGTAGATCACATAGTGTTAACCACTCTCAATAGTGTATTATTGTAGTAGAATCAAAGGGTTGGTTTCCTATCTCATCTGGGTGGATTCCCTATAGTATTTTCTGATGGCTCCAGAGGTTGATCTCCTGTCACTTCTGGGTGAACTCCATATGTGGCACTACAGCTGTTTTAAAACCACCTCTGTGAGTTGGACTTCTTTCACTGTGGGTGGATTCTATACTAGGCATAACTCATGGAGTTTCTCTCTGCATAATTCTGCGGAGTTACATGAAAATTCTGTGAGATTCAGTGGAGTTCTACGAGTAGGAGAAATTGGCATGTTGCACTGATTTTTAGTGGTCGGGGCACTGGTTCTTTGCTGTCGGTCGAGTAGATTTTCTATTCGGGAGACAGCTTTCTCTCCATGAATGGTCGCAACCGCCTGTGTTGGGAAAATCTCAGTGGGTGCTGTCCTAGCTCCCTAAAATCTCGCTACGAGTTTCCAATTCTCGCTTGCACTTGCTAACTTACCATTGGCGAGCTGCACACAAGAAAATACTCCGTCGCATGGTTGGTGGACTTTTGCCAGAACTCTGTGTAAAAAGCGTAACACGGAGTGGACAAAACTCTGGGAACTCTGCCGGTGGAGCTAAATTTACTGCCCACCCCTTCCCTATAAACTAAATTATTCTAGCTTACTAGAGTGTGCAGTTGCTGGAATTCTGGTGGTCATGTCTGGTCTCTATACACTATATTACAGGTGGCTTAAGAGCGCTTCCAAGGGTTGAGCTTCAGACACTCCTAGTTAGACTCTATACACTATATTACTAGTGGGTCAACAGCACTAACAACATTTGGGTTAGTAGTGCCTACATGGGTTAGACTTGTGTCACTCCAGATATGACTTCCACTAATCCTAAGTCAGTGGGAGTGCCATTTCTGCCCAGGAACGCTAGCCTTGGACCACTCTCTGACAAGAAAATTGAATCACTATTGTCCACCTCAAGTTTGCAATTGCAATGAAGACTTGACTGATGCATGACTCTGGGCTAAACTGACTCCCTTACCACAAGTCAAAATGAAGTAATCCCTCACACTTCTTTCAAATTTGCTCCAAGCATATGACTCTGCTACAGGTGCTTGCTTAAGATTGGAGCACACTCTAGGCCTATACATGATCACCAAAACACACTACTTATTGATGACACTTCTACCAACTTTCCTTGACGATGTACACCAAATGGGGTATCCATTAACTACAGAAAAAACAACCAGAAAGTGTTCTTGGGGGCAGAAAGGCCCAGTAGAAATGCTACAATACAACGAGGCGCTCCACAGAGAGAGAGATCTTTCTAGGATTAAGGACAATTTAACAAGAGGTGCGCTTGATATTTATTCTTGGAGCATAGCTGAGTTAGCTAATTGTAGATTTGACTGTTTGATGATGCAAAGAAAGATGAGGTGAGGGAGAGTGGAGATGGGGTTCTGAGACAAAATCCGGGAGTGTGGAGTGTAACTGGACATAAAGGCCTGAAGTTTTACCAAAACCAACACCTATGATCAGTCACCACCAGAGGGCTCACATTGTGCCAGCACTACAACATACACATGCATCCTAAATTTTACTAGTGCCTCTATGCCAAAATGGAAGGGTAAAGAGTGCCTTCAAGGGAATTTGTTTTCACAAATAGCTTTTTGAAATTATTTAAAGAGGCTTATAAGGACAATTCAATGGTGCTCTGATGGACTCAATCCAAACTAGTACTTTTCTACTGATCATGTGAGAAATACAAACTGTTACACAACATAAAACAAACATAAAAGAACAAACCCTAGGCAGGTGTATAAGAAAATATCGAATTTATCATTCAGTTAAAAGGTAATCAATTTACACTACAAAATATATAAAGAGACAGGCCTACATGTATAATAATCATAAACAAATATATGACTCTGTAGGTCCAGATGACACCTTTCCTAATTTTCAATCTGATAAATAATATTGATATATAAATTAATATTTATTGACTGGCAGTTCTTCACGATGTCCTTCACCAGCCGATCCATTCCAGGGAGATCTACACTTTGCTCTTTAATCTCCCTTTCGTCTTGGCGATGCCCTGATGCCCTTGGTGAGTGAGCTCAATGGTGCAGGCCCAGGGATTCTGGGGTCTGACCATCTGATGACTGCAAAGGATGAGTCCCTCTGCGTTCTCACATAGCTAGTTTCTGCATCGCCACAGCTGTGCCCGCTCTTCTTGTTCATCGGTGATCCACCAGCTCCATCCAGCAAGTTCCTCCAGTGATCTCCCTTAAGTGCTTCGCAACTTTCACTAGGCAAGTATCAGCCACAGTGGCATAAGTGATTTCTTGCAAAGACAATGCTCGAGGACATGCAAACTTGATGACCATTTTCACAAACTCTTCAGTTCCAGGGTCATCTTCCTATTGTGTGACAGGATCAGCAGTGAGGGGATGGCGGGACAGGTAATCAGCTGGATTTTTCATACCTGGCTAGTAAATCACCTTGAAGGTGTACTGTTGGAGCTGAACTGCCCAGCTTTGGATTTTAGGAGGACCATTGTGAGCTGTGCCGGCAAACAGGGGCGGCTCTAGGCTCATGGCGGCCCTGGGCAGGGTGCGTAGGTAGGGGGCCCCGGAAGAGGGGGTCCGGGCGTGGCATATAAGCCACTAGAGAGGTAAGGGACATAGGTATCGCACAAAATGGTAGTACAAGTACATTTTACAATTTCATCATATGGTGCCGTCTTCTGGGCACTGACTTAAAGGGAAGCTTGGAATCAACATTTGTATTCCCACCTGCTAGTTAGGAGAGAGGATGACCACAAGTGGAAACCACAACCACAAGCTTTCATTCAATGCAGAGCTCACTTTGAAAAGGAAGACAAAAGCATGCCTTTTACGAAAGTCAAATTTGAAATCAACAACTCTGCCCTGAACTTTGTGAACTGTTCAGCCTTCCTAACTATGTTAACAGCAATTAAACACATACAACTGTATGCCGTCCCCAGCTTCCTGTTGTAGCGCCTTACTGCGTGCAATACATTATTCCACAAAGAAACTGTAAACCCATTCATTTCAACAGCTGGCCCAATTACAACTAATCAAAGGGGCCGGTCCCAGCAGCTGGCACTTTTTTAACCTCACCTTGTGAACTGGAGGGAAGCTGCACAGGCTAGGTCAGGTGGCGTGGACCTCGACTCATTCACGACAAGAACTGACTGAAGTGCGCATAACAACACCTTGCCCTTCGCTCCCCCAATGTCGCCACGAGCCTAGCTCACTAGTAGCTTCTAGTAAATGGATTAATGTGTTTGAAGACTTCAGACGTACACAGGAGCTGAAATGGCGTCCGGCTCCAGCATTAACTCACTCCCGCTGCCCGATGCAAGTCGAGTCGGCGCAGTATGTCCAGATGACAAACTGCGTAGACTCAATTTCCTGGCTTCAGGGCTCTCCACTGATTGACATGGAGGCTTCGCACTACAGGGCTTGAATTTGAAACGCCCAGGGCTATCTTAACCTTCATGTCATCGGGTGGAGACTGCTCCTTAATGCTACGTATTTGCAGACTGATGACCTCACAGACATCGGGGCTATGAGACTGTTAGCCCAGCAAATACTATAGACTTTCGGGCTGCCCAGGGGAGCATATTTAGGGAAAGCACCATGACGCACTAGTGTCAGTGGGGAAACAACTTTTACAACGCAACTTTTACAACGCACTACCATTACAACAAAACTTTTACAACGCAACATCCATTACAACGCATGCATTTAGAATGCAACCATTACAACGCATGACACTACAACGCACACCACTACAACGCATGCCATTACAACGCAGTCATTACAACGCATACCATTACAATGCATACCATTACACCACATAGTACCCCTACACTATCCAACACTTACCCTACTGTTGCACCCCCTGGAGTTAGAATAGTAATTTTTACCCCTACACTATCCATCACTTACCCTACAGTTGCACCCCCTGGAGTTAGAATAGTAATTTTTACCCCTACACTATTCAACACTTACCCTACTGTTGCACCCCCTGGAGCTAGAATAGTAATTTTTACCCCTACACTATCCAATACTTACCTTATATGCAATGTAATGTTATGCGTTGTAATGGAATGCGTTGTAAAGGTAGTATGCGATGTAATGGAATGTGTTGTAAAGGTAGTTTTTAAATATTCGTTGTAAATGCATGCGTTGTAATGGAATGCGTTGTAATGGATGTTGCGTTGTAAAAAATGTGTTGTAAAGGTAGGCGTTGTAAAAGTATGCGTTGTAACATCATACATCCATGTCAGTGCCACAACAATACAACAGTGAGTGGCAGACGGTGTTACTGTTGTGCAGCAGGCATGCACATGTTTGTACACATGTTTTTTTTTCTTTTTTAAACAAAGGCATATTTAGCCTTTCTTTTTACTGTGACCGTAAAGGGGGCGGTGCCCCTGCGCCCTGGCACTGAAACCGCCACTGGCACGGAGGCCAGTGAAGAGGGGGGGCGGGTCAGGGTGTTTGGAATTGGAACAGAGCTGGAGGCCGCCAAATCCCTGCCAGGGGCCGCCACGCAAATATGTATCCATCCTCAGAGGATTATTATATTAAGGATATATATTGGCATGGCGGCCTCTGGGGTTTGGCGACCCTGTGCAGGTGCCCTGCTTGCACATGCCTAAGGCCGCCCCTGGCTCTGATGATGTCACGGTGCATGAGCTGTACGGGTGCGGGATCAGACTATGGAGCTCCCTCAGCATGTAACTGCACATGGCAGGCAAGCACCCTCGTTGCCCATGTCATGTACCGGTCCCAGCAGGGGACTGGCCTCGCAGGGGACTACTAAGGATCGGGGACAAAGACATATGCACACATTACTGCAGGGTAGGTGTGCCCTAACCTTGTGAGGCTAATGCCCCTTTATTCCTCTGCAGCGCCCAGCCATATGGAATGCGTGCCTTAAAGGCTGTATGGTAGTGTCCTGGTGGCTCACTACATCCCTGCCCCAGTAGTGTAACACAAAATGATGCCTCCACCCTTGCAGAATGTGACGAGGGCCACCTCGCCACAACGCCAATTGAGTATATTTGTGGAAACCAGCAACATTCTCCATGAAACTCAATCTGGCTTTCGGCCCGGTTTCAGCACAGAAACAGCGCTCCTAGAGGTAGCCGAGTCAGTGAGGTGGTCGATGGATGCAGGAAGTTCAGCTATGCTGGTACTCCTGGATCTGTCGGCCGCCTTCGATACGGTGGACCACGCCAGATTACTCAGCCGGCTGGCAGAGATAGGCATTCAAGATAATGCGTTGAGGTGGATAAACTCCTATCTTTCTCAGAGAACGCAGAAGGTGGCACTTGGGACGATTTCTTCCTCACCTAAAACCCTTAACTGTGGAGTCCCGCAGGGCTCGGCCCTCAACCCTCTCTTATTCAATATCTATCTGGCCCCCCTCTTTACGCTAATTGCCAACTGGGGTGTTAAGGCAATTTCTTATGCC
Source organism: Lissotriton vulgaris (assembly GCF_964263255.1). Classification (NCBI taxonomy): domain Eukaryota; kingdom Metazoa; phylum Chordata; class Amphibia; order Caudata; family Salamandridae; genus Lissotriton; species Lissotriton vulgaris. The sequence goes on along the minus strand of NC_141693.1, from coordinate 232,228,195 downwards.
GACGACACCCAGTTGGTATTTCCCTACTCTGAGATGACACAGGAATCTTTCGCAAACTTTAAAGGCTGTCTCCAGGACATTGCTCACTGGATGAATACTAACAAACTAAAACTAAATGCCAATAAAACCGAAGTTATCTTTTTCGGTAAGGGTCCCACCCCCGCCCCAGAGCTATGGTGGCCGGTGGAGATGGGCCCCCCCCCTTGCCCAGTAACTCGGCAAAAAACCTTGGAGTGAGATGGGATGATAAAATGTCTTTTACTTCCCATATCCAACAAGTGGCTGGTTGCTGTTTAAGTAAATTAAGAAACCTCCGAAAATTCCTTAAACTTCTACCAGAGAGCTGCAAAAAAATGGTAGTCCATGCAACTGTCACCTCACGGCTGGACTATGCCAATGGTCTATACCTGGGCCTCCCAAAATTCCTAATCCATAAACTGCAGGTAGTTCAAAATGCGGCTGCGAGGCTGTTACTGCGAATTCCTTTCAAGCAGTCAGTCTCTCCGCATCTTCGAACCCTGCACTGGCTCCCTGTGGCCAATCGGATAAAATTCAAAGCTCTGACTCTTGCGTTCAGATCTTTGCATGGCTCCTGCCCACTTTACCTAAAAAAACGCCTGCCAAGGTATTCCCAAAGCCGTGCATTACGGTCAAACGACCGTGTCCAACTGGTCGTCCCACGAGCAAAAAAGGCACGCCTTGGCGGTCGTGCCTTTTCAGCAAATGTCTCCGCTCTGTGGAACTCCCTACCTCAAGCAATCCAGCAGGCTCCATCTGAACCTTGCTTTAAGAAGATGCTAAAGACCTGGCTCTTCTCCCAGCCTCGCTAGGTCTCCTATCTCTGCCCCTGGACTTCTGTGGTTCTTCTAGCGCCGGGACACCTCCTCGTGAGGTAGCTGTTCGCGCTTTATAAAATACAGTATTATTATTATTATTATTATATCTCACAGATATGCATTGACTTTGCCCTGAATGGGTTCCCCCTGAGAGGTTGGGGGTCCTGAAAGGTTGCCCCCACCCCGCATGGCAGGAATCTCAGAGATCTGCATTACGCCCCTGACCTGTCTAGGGGTATAGCTTGGTTAGTAAGATGGGGAGCGGGGCTTCAGATTTTCCAACAATGGTGCTGCCCCATAATGTTAAAATACATTAGGCAACAAGCAGGCCGCATAACGGGCTAAAGGATCAATGGAGAGAGAGACGAATACGTATTGGTGGGGGTACTAATTGAAAGACAAAACATATTATTTTGTAAAATAACCAATGTGGTTGTAGACTTTCAAAAAAAAAAGTGTGTGTGTTTTTGTCTGGGTGTAGGTTAAAATTCCTGTGGAAGGGGGGCGTGCTTGGGGTGTCAAGATGGCGGTCGCACTCTAAGAGTGCTCTGGACCCCTCTGTCATCCTCTCAGCCATCTTCATACATCGCTGCAAATAAACGCAATTCAGCGCCTGGCAATACCCTTTTAGACTAGCTGCCAGCGTCCTGGCGAGCTGTGCCACCGCTGGAAGATCGAGTGGGCTGCCCCTCAAGGACCGAACTGACGGCCTACACAAGATAGCGGCAGGGCCTGCTGAGTGACTCCCTGAGTTCTGGATGACTGCGGTGGGTTTGGCCGACTGTAATTATGCAGATGCCACTTGTATCAGACTCCCTGCAGTGCTGTTAATCGCCTAAGAGAGCTGCCTGAAGATGGATCGAAGGCAGAGACGGAGCCACGGCCACTGCAAAGAAGAACCAGGCCCATTGTGACCTCCATGCAGCGTGGTGCTGAGAGGTGACTGGCGTCGAAGTAGGCCCTGGCTGTCCCTGGGCGACTGGCCGACTGTAGCGGGGTTTGGGCGCGACCTGATCTAAATACGTCCTAGACCCTGGGAGGTGGGTCGCCTGGCGGAGCCTGCACCAGATTCATGGAACTGTGCACGACGCGTCGGCAGCTGGGGAGGGCCTGAGCTGGTGGCGGAGATCCGGGCTGTGGTGGTTTGGGGACAATGCTCCTACTCTTCCGAGGCACCCTGCGCTGATTCCCGGCCTGGGGTGGACTTAGTTGTTGTGGCGGGCTGGGCTTGCCCTGGGAGGACTGAAGTGTGGGCTCGGAGCCTGGTGCCGAGGCAGGAGCTGACAGCCAGCGGTGCTTGCCTAACCATGCCGTGCCCCCCAGAGCATGTGAGGGGCTGACAGGTGAAGAAGAAGCACACTGGATCCCGCTGCAAATGGCCATGACACAAAGTGACTGCGGCAACCAGCGGCACCGGTCAGAGATGCCGATTTGGAATCCACTCCAAAAACCGGGAGGATGTTACTTCGACTAACTCCTTGTCCCTCAATGATCCGGTAAACTGTCGGATGGGGCCGGTCCCAGAGAACCTGTGACTCCCCTCAGCCCCCCTTAACACCAGTTGGTCTTGCTGATCGTCTGCGGAGCCTCCTGAGAGTGCTCCTCCTGGCCTCCTCCGGCCACGCACAGCTGGGGGAATCTTCCTGGGAACACCCTCCCCCACTGCGTACCCTTCATTGCAGAGTTGGGCAGTGGGGAGAGCGGCGGGAGGTGGCCATCATGGCCTAGGAGCGCAAGCAACCTGCCAGAGCCCTTCCTACACCTGGCATCGGACCACAGTGGCCCCGATCCCTGCCTCAGCACCTAAAGGACTGTACACCATCAATTTCCAGTGCCTGCTCCAGTGACTAGCTGGGTGAACAGGGCCGATGTGTGCCTCCAAGGGAACTAAACCCTGGGCCGACTTGAGACCCGGAGCTCGGACCAGAAATTAGTATCCTGGGACAATACACCTAACAAACCCAGAGAAGAATAGACTACAAAGGCCTTATAAATCGTCGCCCTTCTTATCCAGACACCACTAACTACTGGATATATCGAAGCGTACCCTGCACAGACATACCTAGAGCTCTCTCATTCTGCCAAAGCCACAGTCACAGAGGCATATTTCCCTCCCTCTGAAGTGCACGGGTAGCATTGCACGGGTAGCATTGTGCGACAATAGTCACATGTAAGCTCACCTTATCACCAACATGGGGAGAGAACGAGGCCCTACCTAAATATCCCCCAACGCAAACCAAGATGGACCAATCCATGACTAGGGAGCCCGGGGTGGCGAGCGAGCCCACAGAGAAACCACCCCCTGTGGCAGTTGATCTCAACACCATACTACAGTCAATCAATCAACGCCTCCCAAACCACGGTCGAGAGTAAAATTGGTGAATTCCAGGTTGATATGGCTCTCATACGACAGGATCTCCGCAGTGCGACGGCCCGGATTGCGGAGACTGAATCTCTATCACCACAGTTGAAGACGATGTCAGCTAACTGAAGGAGCAAGTCACACGCCTGCAAACGCACACTAAAGAACTACACAAAAGAGCAGAAGATGCTGAAAATCAGTTGAGACGTAATAACCTCCGCCTGGTGGGATTTCCGGAGGGCTCGGAACATGGCCAAATGTGCAACTTTATCGAACAATGCATACAATCCTGGATGCCGGAGGGCTCCCTCTCCGCTTGGTTTGCGATTAAGAGCGGCCACCATTGAAGAACCTGGCTTTTAGAACCCAGCGGTGCCAGGGGCACGCCCAAAGTCTTCGGATTCACCTGTCTTGGTTTATAGAGACACGGAATACTTCTGGGTGGCGTCAGAGACCAAGTTTATTAGCTGCAGCCAGTAACAGTGATCCTAAAAATACAGCATGGGGTATTTCAGGAGACTGCTCTAATTTGTAGAGCAAGACATCTCCTTTTATACACAATATTCCCATTTACAAACATACACTCCCACTGCGCAAAAATATAACCAATGGAGTACATTCTCAAACAAAGTATCACATGACGAAAAGCTCAGTTTGCAATGTCCCAACCCAAAGTTAATCATTGGGAATGTCCCAAATCCAATCTCCACAAGCCGGACAAACCCATAATTGAAAGGCACAATGCATGTAATAAAGAGCATAGAAACGGAAACAATGTCTGATAACAAGCAAGATAAGGCATGTGTAAGGAGACTAAACGTTAGCGATGTCCTGAACAATGATTGGCAATCTCAGACAACGACCAAACCAGGGAAATTGACTCGGCAGGGTCAGCTTCAGGTGAAGGAATCAGATCCTTGCAATTCACCTCGGAGTCAAGAAAGACCCTGTTAATGTATACCAATACGTGAAGGCCAGGCCGCTTCGTTCGTTCGACCACATTCGTCGGCCTGCATGATGGCAAGACAAAATGGAGACTAAAACAAAATGGAACCCATGTTCGAAACGAAATCTCCAAATACGTAATGTACTCGCTTGCTAACGTGACAAATTCACTCCATATTAGCCGAACTCACTAAATACGGTTCGACATCTCCAAAATAGTGACGGAACCATAACCTTACGTGACAAGGTCCGTTTTCACAGATCCACAGACCCTCCTTTTGCCATTACGTAGGCAATAACCTAAACTCACCTCAATCTGAATCTAGGTCTATATCAATCTTCATCAGACCATCAAGGTGTTGCTGGAGCATCATCCTATTACTCTCTACTTCTCTCTCGAGACAGGTCTCCGCACACACGTAGTAGCACAAAGACTGCAAACGGCGGGAGCACACTGGATGCAAAGACAACAAGAGAAGAGAACAGCTAAAACCATACCAAGGAAAATCAGAACTTTCCATCCCCATTTGGACAGCAGTTCCTAAAACCATCCAATCAACGACCAGTTTCCTTCGTCTACATGAATAGACTCAGAAACCTTATGCAATCTGGAAATGGCTTGGTACACTGTCGAGGTATTATCTGGTATGTAAACACAGCAACTAGATTGGATCAATTTGCATACCCCTCCACGATCAGCAAGTATGACATCTAACGCAACACGGATCTGCAATGTCATAACACGATCAGCTTGGAGCTCCACTTTAATATTACTGAGGTCACCTGCAGTTTCATTTATGGTGGCCTCAACCACTCTCGTAAGCAGTCGTATATGTCTGTTATTGGCCATAGGACCCCAAAAGGGTAGGAAACCCTTGAAAAAATCTCCTACTTCCTGTGCTGCAGTATCTTCCTGATCGAAGGCACCTCCAACATATCTTATTCTGTGATAATCCATAGTAGCCGTGTATGTAGAGGGAAGCAAAAACGCCACATAACATGTGCCTGAAAAATCAGGTGGCAACCATGTATAGGCTCTATCGTGACAAACAAAATATGTACCTTTAGCTGGCACAAACGGAGGAGAAGTCTGGGATGCATAAACATAGGTTTGAGCACATACACTCTCACCTAGCTCAGCTCTCGGATTTCGACCATTACCTCATAAACAAAAGTGGCCTCGATGGGGTACGATCCAAATCAGGGGAGACCTCTTTCATCTCTCCTTCTCTGTCAAACTAGTGCTATATCCAGTGACATTCCAACCAATATATGCCTGCGCCTCATCCTTAGGGATAGCATTGTATGCATCAATATCTCGGATCAAATCTACTATTCCCTTTATCAAAGCACTATTGCTCGGGTTGTCTCTCATGGAACGCATAGGGTATACCTCATTCGCATAGATAAACATGGTCTGAAAAGCCCATACAGACCCATTGGAAGAAAAAGGCAACACCAGATACGGTGTTGTATGAGGCATAAGACCACATACCCAGCATTTTGTAGTATTGACCACCAACTAATGCTGATGCAAGAGCTGTATAAATGAGTTGTTAACAAATTCTGATCTTCTTGTCTGTTCATGTTCAGGCAACGTATAGAATTGGTGCAAAGAAACAGTAGTAGAAGAAAGCATAGGTTGGATGGTGGGTGCAGAAATCAATGGTGTAGCATATACAATCCAACCCACACAAGCCAATGTGATACTTAAAAACACAAAAGAACACAGAATAATAAAACATTTGTTACAAACCAATGTACACAATCTCATCTTAAAATTCATTTTCTCAACAACTCTATCCATTACAAAAGACTCCATCCTCTACCGTGCTGCTCACAGCAATTTTCCCTCTTCACTTAAGTGTGCGTCCAGGCGTCCTAGACGTCCTAGAACCGCGGATCTTATGTCAATACGCGGGTCACCCCTTAAGAACTTATACCGTGACCCTGCAGTTGAACCCGGACGGTGGTTCAAAAAAGAAAAAGACAAAAAAGTCTCTTGTCTGATAGAGTATAGTTCACCAAAAAATATGTGATCTTTATTTGTTAATTTTGTTTCGCAGATTATAGCATTCTTTACCAGACACAGTCTGATCCTAAAAAAGTGTCTCTGGATGTGTAGTGTCGAGTCTCAACTGCGGAGGCACAGCTTCTTGCAAAACGTAATCATCCGCACATTCCGACTGAGTCCATTTCAAATGCGCATCACTAAATGGGACAAACTCTACAACTCTCTCGTTTTCTGAATCGGCAATACCATCAACTATCCATCGGTCATATGCCAAGGGAAGTGGAAGTTTCTTACAGTGGGTGGCATGCACCCAGTTGTTCTTGCTGAAAACTCTAACGGCCGTCCGAGTTGTCAAGAGGACTTGATAAGGACCCTTCCACCTCGGCTCGAGGTTCTTCGTCCTTTGGAAATTCCTGATTAAAAGGCAATCACCAGGTTGAATCGAGTGGCCTGCATCCACAGAAGCTGAAGGCAAGGTATTGCGCACCGGTTGGTGAAGAACATGCAATTTAGCAGTCAAATCATGTAAATAGTCAACCAACATAGGGTACTCGATATCACTGCACTTGTTTGGCCTCGGCACACCACAAACATTCGCCGGGTGACCAAAGACAATCTCGTATGGGCTAAGTTCCACACGAGAATGTACTGTGGTTCTTGTGGACAAAAGTGCCAATGGCAACGCATCGGGCCATGCAAGGCCAGAGCTCGCTTGTATCTTAGCCAATTTCAGCTTAAGGGTGCCATTGTAGCATTCAACCAAACCAGCTTACAGGGGGTGATTCGCAGCATGAAATTTCTGCCTTATTCCCAAACCTGCACACACTTTCTTCATAATCTGACCCACAAACTCACTTCCGTTGTCACTCCATACCATTCTCGGCAATCCAAATCTAGGGAAAAAATCCTTCAACAAAACCTTGGCTGTAGATAAGGCAGTATTATCCTTAAGGGGGTAAGCCTCTACCCATCTTGAAAAGGCGCAAACAACCACAAGGACATACTTTAGGTGGTTGCATCTCTCCATATGAATAAACCCAACTGTACAACCTCAAACGGATACGTTGGAGGAGCAAAATGACCTGCTGGAGTTGGGGTTCCCTTACCAGGATTATGCATCAAACAAACCATGCATTTTTAGGTCTCGCGACCTATCGATGTGCGCAAGCGCATCGAGCGGAGCGAGAATTCAAGTGGCGAAAATCTTCTTCAAACCACGGGCTTTCAGCCCCGCGGTTTTCATGCAGTTCACGTGAACCACGTGATTAAACATGCACGCGCATCGGCAGCATTTCTCCTGCAGACTCGCAAAAGGCTCTCCTCCCTCCCCACATCAAAGTCATCAATCACCCTCCCACAGGCTTCCCCAGCGCTGCCCCGCCCCCTGCTTCACGGCCAGGCCATCTGTTCCCTGCCAGACCTCGTTTAACTTGTTCCCTGCTTGCCTCTCCCCGCCCCCCCTCCCCCACCACAGCAATTCCGAGGGCTGGTTTCACTTTCAGCACGGAAGACTTGCCTGCTTTGCCAACGCTTGTTTTTATTAATATTTTTTTATTCAATGCTTGTTGTTTTCGTCTTCTTTTGCATGCCCCATGTGTGTACATGTACTGGCGGTCTGCTTGAGTATGGTTGCAGGTGGAAGATATTTCATCGGTTTACAGAAGGACGCATTCATCTCGTGTAAGCACACATTTGAGTCACAGGATATTGAGCCAGCTCGCACGAGGGCGGTCCGCTTGGGCCACCTTGTTTATTTATTTACTTAGTTGCACAAGTGTGGTCCGCTTCGACAGTGCTTGTTTATTTATTTAATGACTTAGTTGCACAAGCGCAGTCCGCTTCGCTCTCGTGTCTCTTTCCTGCTCTCTCTCTCTCGTGGTTCTGTTTAATATCCGTCTCCTTAAGTCTTGCTCCCTCCTCTCTTTCTCGCTTCTTTCAGTCTCTCTTCCAGTCTTGCCGTTTTGTCTCTCTCTCGCTTGCTGTTCTCTCTCTCTTGCTGTTCTCTCTCTTGCTCTCCTCTCTTTCATTCTCACTCTTCTCACTTTTATTCTCGCTCTTTTTTATTCTTGCTCTTCTCTTTCATTCTCGCTCTTCTCTTTCATTCTCGCTTTTCTTCTCTTTCATTCTCGCTTTTCTCTCTTTCATTCTCGCTCTTATCTTTCATTTTAGCTCTTCGCTCTCTCTCTCTCCTGCTCTTTTCTCTCCCTCTCTCTCTCTCTTTCAGCCTCCCTCTACCGACACTCACTTGATCTCTTAAACACACAGAGCTCCGTCTTCAGCCCATGCCTTTAACAGGCGAGTGAGGCGGGGGAGAGAGGCCCCAGCGGGCTATTACCACCAGTGCCTCCACTGAGCAGCACTGCCTCTTTAGTAGCGTATATCGTCCACGGCCGATGTGATGACTGGTTCATGCTGGCTTTTATTTCACAAAAGCTGAAATTAAGCACAATGAGTGAAACATTGAATTGCATTTGTTTTCAAGTTTAGCCCCTTTTACACTGAGGCAGATTGTCAGAGGCTGCTCATTCAGTCACAATTCCTCCTGTGTTCCAGAGCGAGCCCAGCACGCAGGGCGCTGTTCTGCTTATAACCGAAGGGTGTACGTCTGGCACAGGGCAACTAAAACAGTTGCCAATCGCTTGGGCTATCAATTTCATTCAGGATCATCTTGGGTTGAGGTCCCTTAATTGTTACATTTTCCAGAGTTAAGTAGATGAGCAGGGTGCCTTCTGATAAATTGAAAGTGTAATTTTTGTACAGGTTTGTGCACCAAATTATTACTAGCTCACTTAATGGCTTTGTTGTAATGCTGTAATAATGTGGAAGTGCAGTGAGTTACACAAAATGAGGGGCCTCACTGCAAAATGTGGTCATTCGTAAACACTGTGGGTTGTATGTTTTCTAAAGCCCTATGCCCCACTTGATTTCGACCCTCTCACCCTCTTGGTTGATCTTGTTTGGTATTTTGTAGCCACAGAGACCAAGTTATTTTAAAACCTACATAAGAACTAAGCCCTACCATCATCGGCTCTTCAGTGTTATTAAGATTGTTGAACCGGTTTAAGGGAGATCGTTGACTGCCACTTTATAAGTAACTGCCTTTATGTTGAGCCTCTGAATTTATAGTAATCTAAATTGTAGTGACTCCAGAGCCAAGTGTAGGTTGCAACAAGCAGCACTCTCGATTGTACATCTATAATGCATGGCTGTATGCAACAGTTCAACTTTTAAAGATAGGATGTTTCTGCATCCCGTGTTTAGGTAATCTTACAATGGCTAAAAGGGCAGTAAAATAAAAACACCTGTGGCTGCAGGATTTCACTTATCAATGCCCATTAAACAAGCATCCAGCCTTGACTATTTTTTCCCCGGATATGTCTATCACTGTCTACGCCCTTTCGCAGTCTGTTGTTAATTTTGTGGTCTGGAAGTAGTGGGGCTTTATGCTAAGCTGCCCTTTGGATGTGTTCCTCTATTGCAGCATCTTTCTTTTGCCATGTTTCTTATTTATGCTGTGTCCTCAACAGCAAATGTGGCTAAACGCATTGGAGTGTTTTGCATAAGCACCTATTACATTACACAAGGTCAGATCCTGCGTATCTTTTGTATGTATTTATTTAGTTACTTATGCTGGAAACTGCATTGCTAAACACGTATAAGGTCCCAAAGGCCACTGCAAATCAAAACACATAGGTAACACATACAATTCTGACAACATAAAATAACAACATATCACATACATACACTCAGTAATACATAGCTATAATACAATACCATTAGCAAAGCAAATGGCTTTAACTTAAAGGCAAGACCTGTTCGTAGTAGGAAAGTTGCAGCTATTGGTTTTGTAAATGACAAAGCCCTTTATGTTTTTAAAATGAAAACAAAAATAAAAGGCATTGTTATTTGCAATTTTAATAGCTCCAACTTTCCTACTGCGAGACCTATTGGCAACGCCAGTGCTTGTTTCACCAGATTCTCAGCACATTTAGGAATTCCAGAATTCTGCCATACTGGAGTCAACAACTTACATATCCCTTTCGAACTGATTTGAGCCAATCCATGTGCCATCGTAACCACCGGAAGCACATATGCATCAGGCAACAACCATCGCTGATGTTCTGACAACTCAATCCAACAGCCAGTCGAATCCAACATTCCCATAGTGTCTCTCCACACATTCAATTCTTTCTCAGTAGCTTCTGCCTGAATCGATTTCACATTCTCTATTGTGTCTTCACACATTCCTCTTTCCGGAACCCATCTAGCAGGGCCTGCCACATACATTCGACTCGTCACATCTTTCGCCGTTTCTCTTGCTACTTCATCCGCAAACGCATTACCACGATCAACATCATCCGCGACCTTCTTATGTGCACTGCATTTCACAATCGCAACTTGTGTCGGCAAAGTAAGTGACTCAAGAAGTTCATTCACCAACTGTCCATGCTGAATCTTCGTACCATGAGAAGTAAGAAATCCTCTCTCTCTCCACAAACGTCCAAAACTATGAGCAACAATAAACGCATATTGGCTATCGGTATACACAGTCACTCTCTTTCCTTTCAACAACACACACGTGCTCATCGGTGCAATCAACTCTGCTGCTTGAGCTGAATTCTGTGGAATACGTGCAGCTTCAACAATCGTGTGCAAAGTCGTAACTGCATACGCTGCAGTCGTATCACCATTCGGAAGCTTTAAGCATGAACCGTCTACCCATAAGGTACCATCAGAATTCGAAAGAGGAGTATCTTTCAGATCAGTTCTACCCTTTGTTTCCTCCTCTGTCCGGAGAAAACAATCATGCTGTTCCTGAGCATCTGTCTCTACAGAAATCGGCAACAGCGTAGCTGGATTCAATGTGTTGCACCGCTTCATATGCACATGACTAGCCAAAAGCGTCAACTCATAACCTGACAAACGTGCACTAGTAAGATGTTGAGTCTTCGTTTTATTCAATAAGGTATCCACTGCATGTGGGACCATCACAATCAACATATTATCCAATACCAGACCAGCAGACTGTCGGTTAGAAACAGCCGCTGTCGCTGCAGCTCTCAAACAACTCGGCAACGCCTTAGCTACCGGATCTAAAGTAGCTGAAAAATACGCACATGGGCGTTGCTTGTCTCTAAATTGTTGTGTCAACACTGACAACGCACATCCTTCTCTCTCATGCATGTAAAGGGTAAAAGGCTTACTGTAGTCGGGGGTACCCAACACTGGCGCAGAATACAACGCATCACGCAATTCAGAAAAACTTCTCTCACATTCAGCAGACCAAGGAAGAGGATTCAGTGTATCCTTAAGAGTAAGTGCCAGCAGAGGTTTCGCCAACAAAGAAAAATTCTGAATCCACTGTCTACAATACGAGGTGATACCCAAGAAATCACGCACTTCTCTTTGTGTGGATGGTACAGTCATTTGCGCAATCGCTTGTATACGTTCTGGGGTCAATCGTCTTCCCTCCTTCGACAAGAGATGACCTAAGTAGGTCACTTCTTGGCGACAATATTGCAACTTCGAAAGCGACACTTTATGATGAAGGTCAGACAAATGCCATAACTAAGAAAGCGTAACTTCTTTACAAGTCTCTTCATCATCAGCAGCAACCAACAGATCATCCACGTACTGGATAAGAGTCGCACCAGAAGGCAAAACAAAAGAATCAAGCTGAATCTTCAAAGCCTGACTATAGATGGATGGACTCTCACAATAACCTTGAGGAGCCCGCTTAAACCGGAATCTTCGGCCTCCTAAAGAAAAGCCAAAAATATTTCTACTCTCTTCAGCAATAGGAATAATAAAGAAAGCATTCTTCAGGTCTATAACAGAAAACCAAGCAGCTGAAGCAGGGATCATAGTTAGTAAAGCAGTAATGTCCGGGACAACAGGAAACTGCGGGCCAACAATTTTATTGACTTCTCGAAGGTCGATCACAAACCGATACACAGGTGGCTGAGAAGAATCAGTACGTTTAAGAACAGGCAAAACAGGACTGTTACACACATTACCTCTCGTTTCTTCAATCACATCTTTCTCAACTAAATCATAGATAATCGCTAAAAGAGCTCTTTCACCATCACTAGAGATTCGGTATTGTGGAATACGAGCCAACTTAGCATTCGCCTTGAGAGTAACAACGTATGGTGGAATCTGCAAAAGGCCAACATCATTTGGACCCGTAGCCCAGAGAGTATCATGGAGAGCACGCAATTCCAGTGGAAGCCGATCTTTAGACAAATACATCGTAGAAATCACTTTCTTACCCAATGTAAGATGTACTCCCGAAGGAGAACAATACAATGTCGCATGCAATCTTTTCAATAAGGCCAAACCCAACAGATTCTCACCACAACCTGTCGTAAAAATTAGAGGTGCTTCCAATTCACAAGGCCCAACAGAAAGAGACAAGGGACAAGAAACCGGGTTACGAACTGGGGCGCCAAAAAACCTACCGAAACATTCGTCAAGCCAGACAAAGGTACGCCAGGGAGTTTAGAGTGCATGATAGAACTCTTTGCCGCACCAGTATCCAAAAGAAAAGGTTCTGACACACCTGATGTAATCACTTCAACATAAGGTCCACTCTGGTCTACTGGAACTGACACTACTCCCTCTCTTTGTCTATGGCTGTCCTAGCTATCATTAAAACCAGCATTCTCACTTTCAACATAGTAATCATCAGCATAATATTGAGCCGACTGACCAGCCGCGACATTCTGTTGATCAAAACATTTCATAGAATTCTGAGGGGGAAAAGAACGTCCATTCTGGGGGAACACACCACGTCCTCTACCCCTAGGTACTTGCTGGACACCGCACCTCTCACACCAGACGCACCATTCGAACGTTGTAGCAGAATCGGGCAACTATGCTTGAAGTGGCCCTCTTCCTTACAATAAGCACACTGATTATCAGACTGAACATTAAGTAACTCCGATGGAATCTGACCCAATTTAGTATCGTCCCATTCTTCACGAAGGAAAGTACACATAACATCAAAAACATACATTTGCTTTGGCGCTTCCCACTGCAGGAAAACATCCATAACCACTTGCAGGTCATACCTGGAGGCATTCAAAACCCATCTACGAGCAAGGAGATCTAACACTGTCCGCTCCTCGGAACTAGGGAACTGACTACGCGTTTGTTTTCCGTATAGAAACTGGGGTCATATTTAGTGACCCAAAAAGAGGAGACAAAAGGCTAGTAACAGTCTCAGTCATTCGTTGTCGAGCAGAAGGAGAAGAAGTCGACATGAGGACAGGAGACAAAGTGTTTTGAGGCGACAAAGACATAGGGTCAGTAGAAAAGGAAGTTAACGGCAAAGGAGTAGAAGGCAAAGGAGTTTGAGGCAAAGCTGTAAGCTAAGCTGGCGGCCCTAGAGAAGGCTGCGCCTGAGGACGCAGAACCAACTGTGGAAGAAAGGGTGGCTGAACAACAGCAGGAGGTTGAACAACTGGGGGTTGTGGAGGTGCTGTAGCACTCTGCACATAAGGGGGTGGTGATCTTAACAAATGCGACATCAAAGGATCCTTTTCAGGGTCCTTAGTCACATTCGGGACGAGAGGTGGCAAAGCCGGATAACATTTATCAATGGCCATACAATGTTGTCTATCTGACACCTCAATCGCACGATCTTCTTCATCTTCTTTAAACTGCCTAGCAGCTTGCATTATCGACATACTCTTATCTTTCCTATCTCTTTTAGCTTGCTTAATTTCTCGCTGTTTGGCTTCCTTACACCAAAGGCGGAAAGAGTCAAACATCGCCGGACGGGCTTTCTTCCTACATAGCGCTACTTCCAAATTATCTAAAACATCTGATTCGAAACTACCATGTTGTGGCCATCTTAAGACACCATCTTTACGTGTATAGCGGACCCATACTTCATTATACGTAATGGGACCCACACCATGCTTTGAATAGAGCTCATAGGTCGGAGTTCCAACCGGAGGTATCGGACACGAGTCCTCCAATCGGGAATCCCTGTTGCAACTACAACAAAACAAATTCCTAAGTTTGCTAAGACCAGGCATCTTCGCTCACTAATCTAGCTTCAAACTTCAAGGGGTTATCAAACACGATATACTTGCAAATGTACGAGCCCCTCGGCTTTGGTATTTGCAAAAACCAAATCAAAGAACCCAAGAAACAAAAGCAAGTCGTGGGAGCGACCCACTTATACTTAACCAAAATGTCTTGTCACGCCACCAGAAGAACGTCTATCGTCTCGCTCTACAAATCATCACAAGAGGGTCCAACACAGGGCGGCAGTCAGGGCAGCAGTCCTTCGTAGCCGTCGGAAAGGGGAAGCCATCCCAGCAAGAACCTTCAGTCCACATTCGGCATGCCGGGGTCGATGAAGTAGGGGCCCTCTTCCAGAATTTCTTCACAAAGCTCCTCACAATCTTTGGGCTTGGACCGGTACCGCTGAAGTGGCCCCACTTTGGGCGCCATTTGAAGAACCGGGCTTTTAGAACCCAGCATTGCCAGGGGCACACCCAAAGTCTTCGGATGCACCTGTCTTGGTTTACAGAGACACGGAATACTTCTGGGTGGCATCAGAGACCAAGTTTATTAGCTGCAGCCAGTAACAGTGATCCTAAAAATACAGCATGGGGTATTTCAGGAGACTGCTCTAATTTGTAGAGCAAGACATCTCCTTTTATACACAATATTCCCATTTACAAACATACACTCCCACTGCGCAAAAATCTAACCAATGGAGTACATTCTCAAACAAAGTATCACATAACGATAAAGCTCAGTTTGCAATGCCCCAACCCAAAGTTAATCATTGGGAATGTCCCAAATCCAATCTCCACAAGCCGGACAAACCCATAATTGAAAGGCACAATGCATGTAATAAAGAGCATAGAAAAGGAAACAATGTCTGATAACAAGCAAGATAAGGTATGTGTAAGGAGACTAAAAGTTAACGATGTCCTGAACAATGATTGGCAATCTCAGACAACGATCAAACCAGTGAAATTGACTCGGCAGGGTCAGCTTCAGGTGAAGGAATCAGAACCTCGCAGTCAAGAAAGACCCTGTTAATGTATACCAATACGTGAAGGCCAGGCCGCTTCGTTCGTTCGACCACATTAGTCGGCCTGCGTGATGGCAAGACAAAATGGAGACTCAAACAAAATGGAACCCATGTTCGAAACAAAATCTCCAAATACGTAATGCACTCGCTAGCTAACGTGACGAATTCACTCCATATTAGCCGAACTCACTAAATACGGTTCGACATTACCAAAATCGTGACGGAACCATAACCTTACGTGACAAGGTCCGTTTTCACAGAACCACACCGTTCTCTGGCTCTAAGACCCCCACCGGGAGCACCACACAGGTCCATCATTGCCAGGATCCTCAGCTTCAAAAATAGGGAGCTTATCCTCAATGAGGCATGCAACCAAAAATCTCTGTCATATCAAGGGCAAACCATAATGATCTTCCCAGATTATACACAGGAAGTCCAAACCCAAAGGCGGTCATTCACTGAGGTGAAACAGAAACTGCGTGCTCTGGCCTTTCAATATCGACTGCTCTTCCTGGCATTCCTCTGTGTGGTGTTTCAAAACAAATTCCTCTTCTTTGATTCTCCAGAGGCGGCCTGGACTTGGCTGACTGAGGAACGACCACTAAGGGCAAATGCCTCGACTCCAAGCAACAGAACCCGAAGTGGTGACACCTAGGCAAGCTCGCTCAAGCCAGGCACAGGATACACATGCTCCCGTAAAGGACAAGGAGTGCGCCAAGCCAGATCGCATTCACCCGCATGCACCACAGAGACCATGCACCGCTGAATGGCTCCCGCTCTCTTCAAAGATCCGAGTCTGTGGCCCGCTCGGAACCTGAGGATGCCTCCTGAAAGGCTCTCCATCTGGACTCAGTTGACTCAGACCTTTCTTGAAGCCCAGTACTTCTGGAGTAAACACCTGAGCTGCCTGCAGGCCATTCTGAGACGCTCCACAGTAGATGCCTTCAGGGAAGATGACTATTGCCGTAATGTTTAGTTCTCTCATAATGTAGCGATAAATATCCTTATGTAAGAGGGGTCCTCCGCGCAAACCCATACCCAAGTGTTTTAGTTTGGTTCTTCCTTTTGTTCATTAGGGGAAACAGATGCTTCCGTTCTTGAAGTACAGGGTGGTGGGTGGGAAAGGGAGGGGGGACCGATGCCCCGAGATCCAGTTCTCACGTTATGTTCACCACACCAACAACTTTTTCCAGCAGCAGGGCGCTATCAGGCATTGCACACGGCCCAAGAGGGCGCTCACGGTTCTGCAGTCTGCCCACAGTGCAGGAAACTCCACAGCCTGCCCATGCCATACAGGCCTCCATCTGTGCCTTTACCCACCATAACAAATATGCATAATGGCGGGGATTATCTCTGCATACTGTCATGGAATGCTAATGGACTACTAGACAAGGTTAAATGAACAGCAGTCCTGCGATATGCCCAACGCCAGGCAGCCGACATATAGTTACTTCAAGAAACACATCTTATGGGTACTAGCTGCCTCTTTCTAGCGCATTAGGGCTACGATAAAGCCTGGCACTCTGGATTCACCCTGGGCTCACGGGGTGTAGCAATCCTCAAGCGCCGCAGTCATCCCTTTACACCTAAGGCGACCACTACCTACCCCCAGGGATGCTTCATTGCCCTTAGAGGATCCATAAGAGGAACTGCCCTTAACCTGCTCTCCATATGCTCTCCTCCATCATTGCTCACTTCGACCCTAAAACGCACCACAGACCTTATCGACTCACTACTCCCCGGGTTGACGATCGTTGGTGGAGACCTCAACGCAGTTATGCACCCAAACCTCGACGCCACAAGCGCACAATCCAACACGAGGTTCGCACACGAACGGCTCTTCACTAACTGGGCAAGCACACTCGCTGTCTGTGACTCCTAGAGAATTTGCCATCCCCAGACCAAACAATACACTCACACGTCTGCAGCGCATCACACACATATGCGCACTGACCACATCTTAATGCATGCATTAGACTGCCAGAAAGTCAGACACATCACTATCCTTCCCAGGGGCATATCTGATCACTCTCCTATCCTCCTGGAGGTAGGGGAACCCCAGAGACACTTCGTCCGATTTGGAATTTCACTGCATGGTTCCGCCAGGACAAAAACCTTTAAAAAGCTATGGGAACAGAACTCCAACAATACTTTCTCACTAATTTGATTCGGTCCTCTCCCCGAGTACTTTGTGGGAAGCGGGTAAATCCACTATCCGCGTCTTTGCAAGGGCCAACTCAAGCTCAAGGGCTTATCCCAGGACACTTGGATTGCTCTCTAAGAGGCCCAAGTGACTCTCCTTGAAAGCCGGACAGCTTCCCAGCTGGAAAGTATACAAGAGAGACAACTCATGCACTGGCGGGACGAAATCAAACAAGTCTCCTACGAGGCTGCCAAACTACTATCGAGATCCTCTATAGCCAGGGTGTATGGATGGGGTGACAAGAATAGGAAACTTTTACATCGTTTGGCCACATATCCAATGGCCAATCATATCTTCACGGAAATCATAGACCCAAATGGTACAATTCATCGCGTACCTTTGACAATAGCCCAGACCTTCGCCGTCTATTACTCCAAACTTTACTCGAGGCACCAACCTGAGCTTTCGCTCTCAAGCTTGATCACCCACATGCATCTCCATCTCCCTCGCCTAAGCAAGGCTGAGGCACTAGACCTGGACCTTCCTATTACCCGGAAAGAAATCAGTGATCCTAGGTCACGGTCCGCTCCGGGTAAAACCCCGGATCCCGATGGCTTCCCACAGGAATACTACGCCACCTACCGAGAGACACTTCTCCCGCACGTTTTAGACATCTATGCTGAAGTAGCCGAAAAGGGTTCCTTTCTATCTGAAACAGACGCTGCCGCCATTGTGGTAATCCCCAAAATGCAACCTCCCTCACTACATTGCACCGAATATCACCCAATCTCCATTATAAACATGGAGGTCAAAATCTTCGCCTCGATTCTAGCTTACCGGCTGAAACCATATCTTTCCAAATTGCTCCACCCCAACCAATGTGGATTCAAGCCATCCCGTGGAACTAGACAGTGCCTCAGACGCCTCCACGTAGCCTTAGCGCACCAGAAATCTCTTACCCCTTATTTAGTGCTTCTTCTTCTTGACTTTGAAAAGGCGTTTGATTCCGTAAAATGGCAATATCTGGAGGATATCCTAATTGAGATGGGCGTGGGCCAACACTTCCGTAACCTGGTCAAAGTACTATACTCTCGACCACAAGAACGAGTCCTAGTCAACGGGGCACTCTCTGAGCTATTCTCCATTGAAAGGGGAACGAGGCAGGGCCGCCCTCTCTCCCTGCTCTTTTTTGCCCTAGTGATGGAGCGCTTGGCATGCCTTGTGCGATCTGACGATCGCATTCAAGGATGGCGATGGCCAAATTCTGTGGAGGACAAAATCGCTTTATACGCGGATGATGTCTTGCTCTTCTTGGGTGAACTGGTCCAATCCGGCTCTCGCTGCCTCTGCACCTCTTTGGACTCTGGTCTGAAGCTAAATTCCAGCAAATCCGTCGTGGTCCCTCTCCACTTATCAAGGGACTGTTTCAATTGATAATCCACGATACCTATCAGAAGGCAATCATTCAAATACCTGGGAATTTGGGTGGCCCTGCTCCCTGATCTCGCCTGGTCACTTAAAGTCACCCCGCTGATGAAGAAAGCCCACGCTGATCTCCAATAGTGGCAAACGCTACCACTCAATCCCTTGGTTTGTCGCCCTCTTCAAAATGATGATACTCCCATGGTTCCTCTACATGATCCAGAACACCCCATTTCAATTCCCACAGACCTGGTTTAAAGAGCTTGACAGTAAGACCACTAAATTCCTTTGGGGCGGGCAGAGACCCTGCTTAGCCCTATCCCAGTGCAGGATTCCGTCCTTCGATGGTGGCATGGGCATGACCAATCTCTATTTATACTATCTGGCCACCCGTTTACTCACGCTGCATGACTGGTTCAATGGTGGCTGGTCGGACCCAGCATTCAGACTGGAACTAGGCGATCTGAGTCTACCCAGGATCCAGATGCTAATGTGAGGAGGAACTATACCCAGGACAATGCCAAAGGTGACGAAGTTGTTTCTCCTAGACTGACGCGCCTCCCTGTGCCACACCCACTGGACGGACAAACGGACTCAATACCATCGCTTTGGCAGGGTTCGTGGCTGCGGCAGGTTAGCGGCCTGGAGGAATTCATGCCATGGGACCTCATTGGTATCTTGCAGCTTGGGTATGTGTGGACGAGCGACCATATGTGCACCTTCCAAGACCTACAAACCCACTATTCCCTGCACCCCTCGCAATTCTATAGATACCTGCAACTATGTCACACCCTCTACATACATGTACTGCAGGGCACATCCCTCCCAGTATATAGTCCCCTTGAGGCACAAATTACGGTCTGCGAAGTCCCGCACAGCCCCTTAAATATACTCCTGGGAATTACAAATGTACTTGATGGCTCCCAAGCCGACAACCAATTTCTTACTACCGCCATAATGGTGGCCCAGCGGAACATTGCAGCTAGTTGGATAAATCTGATAGCACCTGGCATATTGAAATGGCGCAGAAGTGTGGATTGGTGCGCAACACAAGAAAACCATTGATCGAGGCCAGAGGGTGTCCGGCTATATACCGTACGGTTTGTGGCAAATGGCTGGGGCAGATAGAATAAACATATCTCCTTCTGAACTGTGCGCACTGTGCTGGAATCGGTGGGACCTGTACTGCAAACCTTTCTCCCCCAAATATGTAAAATGGAAATGTCAGATGAATGCTGTGGTATACTGTATTTGACTACTGCTGGTATTCTTTGTTTAAAAAAACAATAAAATTGTTGATCAAAAAACAAAAAACTTGTGGAAATCCGGCAGATACCTCACCATATTCGACTGAAAATACTGGAACCCAACTATTTGGCAAAAAATACATTTATAAGGGGGGAGTAACACCCAAACACTCCCCCCAAAGCTATGCCCCAGGCCCTGTCTGGTCATCAGGATATAGTGCACCAGGTGACTGTAAGACCTTGTTTATATTGATAAGCATTTTTTAAAAAACTGTCAAAAAACGTGACCTTGTGATTTCTAAAGCAGGCATGCTTTTTATCACTACCTCTATTCATGTAGACTGGTCTGACCACCTCCTCATCCCATTCTCTCTTCACCTATCACATTCTATAACTCTTGGCCAACCTAAGCGGGCTACTCCTGGTTCTGTGACACTAAAAATATTGACATTGATTCCTTCTGTGAATCAAAAATTTGCTAGCATTCGCGCCAAGAATTTTCGATTCTATTAAGGACACGGAGGCGAGGATTATGCTTCTCAAACTTTACTGCATCAACACAGCAGCCAATGAAAATATATTATTTTCCCAACAAACAATAAATTACTACATTTCCCATGAACACCATGGTTATAGGCACACCCCCATAGTCCATAAGAACCCTTTGCGTACGATACACATCCTCTTTCTTTGAGGCGATAAGTCCATAACTTGAAGCAAAACGAACTCCAACGTGGAAGAATAACTTCAGCTTAACAGCTTGACGTCCATCGTCTCTTAGTCCGACTTTTTCTCAGCTCCTGGAAAAAAGGATAACACCACCGTAATCACTGAAATACAGGGTGGGCAAGCGTATGATATACAGACATTAAGCCGGGTGGGATAATCCTCGCCTCCGTGTCCTTAATAGAATCGAAAATTCTTGGCGCGAATGCTAGCAAATTTTTGATTCTATTACAGGACCGGAGGCTTCTGATTATGCTAGTTTAACGCTTGATTAAATACCACTGAAGTAATATCTCCCACCGGCTTATAATAAAATGTTTTAAATGTCGATTCAGACGACCAATATGCACAACGCATTATATCTTGGATACTTGACCCCAACCCATATGACTTCGACGACATTGCGCCTCTCACAGAATGAGCACCAAAGATCTTAGTATCTACGCCAGCTTCAGCCATCACATAATGAAGCCATCTAGCTATCGTGGCCGCTACCACAGGTTTGAAGGGTTTTTGAATGGCAATTAATAATTGTTTACAACCCTGCGGCCGCAAGGCCCTGGTACAATCCTCGTAAGCTTTCAAGCAGTGAACCACACACAATTTGTCATTTGTAGGAAAAGCATTATATGAAATGTGACGTGACAAAGTTTTAGTGCGACCTGTAATATGAAAGGAAACCCCTTCCGGGGTGAAAACTCTACCTGTTACCTCGAGCGCTCTCACATCCGAGGACCGTCTGCAAGACGATAAACACAATAACATAGCCAGTTTTGCCGATAATTGCTTTCTGAACAGAAGAGCGTTGCTCGGCCAACTGTTGAATAAAGAAAGTACTAAGGACACATCCCACAACCCGGTATACTTGGGTGAGGGCGGTTTGGCAGCCCTGATGCCTTTTAACAGTTTACACACCATCGGGTGCATGAGCACCGGTTTCCCGTCTATCTGGGTATGCAACAACCATCTCGAGTCCGGAAGCATCCGTGGGCAATCGCAGCTCCACTGCAAGAGCTTCGGGAACCAAGCTTGAGACGTCCACCACGGAGTCACCATGACTATTTCCGCTTTCTGTCTGATTACCTGTGTCATTACCCTGGGAATCAAGAGGAAGGGAGGAAAGGCATATTGCGTCCCCTGAGACCAGTCCTGGAGGAAGGCATCCGTCGCCGCCGCCATCGGATCCGGTCTCCAGCTGAAGAACCGGTGAATCTGAAACGAGAGCCTGGAGGCAAATAGGTCCGTCTGAAACGGGCCCCACGTCGCCTGAAGCCACTGAAAGACACGAGGGAGCAGCTTCCACTCGCTGTAGTCCCTCGGGTGTCTGGAATTCCAATCCGCTACTTGATTGGCCTGACCTGGAATGTATTCCGCCACCACCGAGATCTGGTTTTGGAGACAATAATGCCAAAAATCTTTGGCTATCTGAACAAGCATTGACGACCTCGTGCCGCCCAGCTTGTTGATATACCTCACCGCTGACACGTTGTCCAAACGGAGGAGGATGCAACAAGACGTCTGTTTCGGGGATAAAGTGCGAATCGCAAACGACCCTGCTAGCAGTTCCAAACAATTTATGTGCATTTCTAGTTCTTGTGCCGACCATCTGCCGCCTGTAGAAACTTCTCCACAGCGCGCGCCCCAGCCCCACCTGCTGGCGTCTGACTCGATCACTACCTCCGGTTGTGATCCGAATATCGCCCTGCCGTTCCAGGCATCCACGTGACTTAACCACCACTGTAGCTCTGTCCGTACCTCCTCTGAAAGAGGTACCGAGTCCGTGTACGATAGGCCCCTCCTCAGATGTTGTATCTTGAGCCTTTGAAGGGCCCTGTAATGCAATGGCCCCGGAAAGATTGCTTGAATGGACGATGCCAGTATGCCTACTTCTCTGGCCAGCGTCCTGAGAGTCACTACCTGACTGTCTAATAACTTCTTTATCTCTAGTTTCAAATCCCGCAATTTGGCTTGCGGAAGGTATAGTTGTGCCGACAGGGAATCGATCGTGAACCCCAGGAACCCCAGGAACTCCACCGATTGCGTCGGAACCAGCATCGATTTCTTTGAGTTGATTACAAATCCCAAGCTTTGGAGCAATGACATAGTCATGTTCAGATGTCGCAGGAGACAAAGTCGATCTTGCGCCATGAGTAATATATCGTCTAGATATATGATGTCCCACATGAATTGTAGAAACCTGCGATGCGGAGGAAAAAGTGGTATAGACAGATATGCATCTTTGAGGTCCAGGCGGACAAACCAATCCCCTTCCTGCAGCAAATCTGCTAGGAGATGAATACCCTCCATTTTGAAATGGTTGTAGGTTAAGTATTGGTTGAAATCTCTGAGGTTGAGAACCAACCTGTTGCCGCCCCCTTTCTTTTGGACAAGGAAGACATTGCTGAGGAAAGACCGAGGACCCCTCTGAACCCGGGCGTTCGCCCCTTTCTTCAGCAATTCTTCCACCTCTTCATTTATAAAATTGTGATCTTGTAGGGAAAAATGGAGAGGTGGAGGGGGAGACCCCTGCGCTGGACGGGAGTAAAATTCCAGCTGAAATCCCTGAACGGTTTGCAGCACCAACGCATCCTGCGTCAAAGCTCGCCACTGCGCCAAGCAATGCTGTGTTCGTCCCCCCAACGGAAGAATGGAAAGATCTGTAACACTCACCGGAGTTCTGACTTGACTTGAAGGAAGCCCTGTTGTTCCCCGACTGGAAACGGCCCTTGGAGAATCTCCGCTTGGATGGAAGAAAGTTCCACCGCGGGTGGAGTCCCACTCTCCACGACCGCGACCAAAGTCTCCACGCTGGGAGCCTTGCTGAAATCCTCGGCCTGACGAGCGGCCCCCGCCTCGTCCGGCCCTGGTGAAAACCCCTTGGCTAAGGGCCCGCTTTATTCCGCTCTGGGCCTTGTCAATGGCAGTAAAGGTGCCGACGTACTTAGTAACGTCTTTTACAAATTTGTCGCCAAAAAGGAAACCCCCCGCCAGGGGTCCCGGTTCCGCTTCCGCAAGCTCCGCGAGGTTGCTGTCCATCCGAAGAAGCTGGGATTTTCGCCTCTCAGAAGAGATGGCGCAGTTAGTGTTGCCCACGAGGCAAATGGCGCGCTGGGCCCAGCACGCCAGAATGTCCGGGTCAACCGCTTTCGTACCTTCCTTGGCCTTCAGCGCCATTTCCAATATTTTTGCGAGGGGCCCCACGACGTCCAACATCTTGTCCTGGCAGCCCCGCCAAGCCCTATCCAACCCCCTCTTCGGGTCCTTGGAGAACTTTCGTAAGAACGTGAGCATGCTCGCGCCTATCTCCGGAGTGTCTGCTACGCCATCCGGAATCTCAGGCCGGGGACACTCCGACCTCAAACGATTACAAACCTCCCTGCTGAAAGACTTACGGAGGTTCTCATGCAGATATTCGGCGACCGCCGGGGGTGGAATCCAGTCCGAGGATTTTGTCTTCCGTCTGTTTCGGGTCGACTCTGGCCTTCTTAAAGGGAGGAGGATGCTCCTCCGAAGTGTCGGTGTCGGTACGTGTCCGTATTCATGGTAGCCGTGTCCGTATCTACAGGTATCGGGCGTTTAGATTTGGCCTTTCCGCCCACGTTGGGCTGGTCCGATGGCCCTTTCGCTGGCAGGGAAGCCAAAGACTGAGCATGCGGCCACTGCTGCCCGGCCGAGCCCGTCGCGGAAGAAGTGGCTGCTTGTTTCGGTTTCTGTTTCTTCTTCCCTCCATAGCCATGGCGTTTGGCAAAACCCTCGAGCTGTTTGCGAATAGGGCGCAGAGCCTCTGCAAGTGCCTGATGCACCGTCTGCGGGACTTGCGTCTCCATAGCCTTCGCCACCGAAGTCTGGACCGAGGCATCCAAGGCTTCCACGATATTATCTTCTAAAACAGCCTCCTGCTGTCCTTCTACGATCTCCTCCTCATCATGATGTTCCTCATCAGGGTAACGAACCCAACCCTCCATCATGAAGGAACGCAGACGATCCACCGGTACAAGGGGGTAATGGGGGGGGTCAGCCCAGGCACACTGATACACAAATTGCTGGCAACGTTTCCTAAACCCCCTCAGCAAAGCTGTAATCAAAAGGTCAAAGACCTGGGCCCTTCGATTTCGTGAGCCTGTGCACACTCTGGGCCACGTATCGACTTTCCAACCAACAAGCTCAAGAGCGCTGGCGATCACACACGGGGTCCTGCCGGTGTGTGGAACGCGTAGGCAATGCGTTCTCAGAAAGTCGAGGAATCAGACCGAGGCGCGCCGCCCAAACGCTACCAAAACCGCCGAATTAGCCCAATTTGGTAAGCGTTTAGGTAGCGCGCGTCTGCCGAGAGCCACCCGGAGGAAGTGTCAGGGCGTACGAGGGAAGCCTCTGCGCGCCTTGCGGCTGCCGGTAACAGGCTCCTATGCGGTGCGCGGCGGCCCCCTTGTCAGTCAGTCAGTCAGTCAAGTGATTTATATAGCGCGCTACATACCCAGAGGGTCTCAAGGCGCTTGAGGAAGGGTGGGGAATTACTTGTCGAATATCCAGGTTTTAAGTTGCTTTCTAAATGTAAGGTGGTTCTGAGTGAGGCGAAGGTGAGTGGGAAGTGAGTTCCAGGTTTTAGCTGCCAGGTAGGAAAAGGATCTGCCTCCCATGGTAGTTTTGTTGATACGAGGTACAGTTGCCAGGACTTGGTTGGAGGATCGTAGGTGGCGGGAGGGGGTGTAGAAGGAAAATCGTGAGTTGAGGCATTCGGGTCCAAGTTCATAGAGTGCTTTGTGTGCGTGGGTTAGGAGGCTGAAAGTAATCCTCTTGTTAACGGGGAGCCGTGGAGGTTTTTCAAGTGTCCAGAGATGTGGTCTTTACGCGGGATGTCTAGTATGAGTCTGGCTGAGGCGTTCTGGATGCGTTGGAGTTATTTCTGGAGTTTTGCGGTGGTACCGGCGTATAGGGTGTTACCGTAGTCCAGGCGGCTCGTGACCAGTGCGTGGGTGACCGTTTTTCTAGTTTCGGTGAGCATGCGAAGAATATTGAAGCAAGAAGATGTAAATGTAAATGTATAGGCATTTATATAGTGCACTACTTACCCGGAGGGTCCCAAGGCGCTTCGACCGCTGCGAAACCCTTCCTGGCTTCCCTGAGAGATGGTCCCTTAATGGGTCGGCGTAGACTTGTTTGTTCATAGAGAGTGAGGAGTCCAGGATGACACCTAAGTTTCGTGCGTGGTCCGTCGGGATGGGTGCTTTTCCAAAGGCCTCTGGCCACCAAGAGTCATCCCAGGTGGAGGGGGAGGTACCTAGGATAAGGACTTCAGTTTTGTCAGAGTTCAGTTTTAGACGGCTGTACTTCATCCACTCGGCTACTTCTTTCATTCCTTCATGTAGGTTGGTTTTGGCGGTGTTAGGGTCTTTGGTGAGTGATAGTATCAGTTGAGTGTCATCAGCGTAGGAGATGATGTTGAGGTTGTGTTGGCGTGCGATAGCCGCGAGGGGGCTCATGTATACGTTGAAGAGGGTGGGCTGAGTGAAGATCCTTGTGGCACGCCGCAGATGACTTCGGTGGCTTCTGATTTGAATGGAGGAAGGCGAACTCTCTGAGTTGTTCCGGCCAGGAACGAGGTGATCCATTCCAGTGCTTTTCCTTGGATTCCGATGTTACTGAGGCGTTGTATTAAGGTGCTATGACAAACTGTGTCAAAGGCTGCGGAGAGGTCGAGGAGGATGAGGGCGACTGTGTCTCCGTTGTCTAGCAGAGTTCGAATGTCGTCTGTTGCTGCGATGAGTGCGGTCTCAGTGCTGTGTTTGGCTCGGAAGCCGGACTGAGAGGAGTCGAGGGATTTGTTGGTTTCGAGGAAGGCGGCAAGCTGGTTGTTGACAGCTTTCTCGATGACTTTGGCCGGGAATGGAAGGAGCGAGATGGGGCGGTAGTTTTTGAGTTTGGTGGGGTCAGCTGTGGGTTTCTTCAGAAGGGCGCTGAGTTCGGCATGTTTCCAACTTTCCGGGAAGGTGGCGGCGTTGAGGGAGCAGTTGATGACGTCTCGGAGGTGCGGTGCTATAATAGAGTCTGCTTTGTTAAAGATGTGGTGAGGGCATGGGTCTGTGGGAGATCCTGAGTGGATAGAGTTCATCAGGCGGATTGTGTCCTCAGTGGAGATTGGGTTCCAGTCATTGAGGATGTTCAAGGGGGGTGGGGGTCCTGCAGAGGGTTGGGTGGGTTGGTCTTCGGGTTGGTTGTCGAAACTGTTGTGGATGTCTGCAATCTTGTTGTGGAAGAATGAGGCTAGGGAGTCGCAGAGGACTTGAGAGGGGGTGATGTCGTTGGAGTTGGCTGAGGGGTTGGTAAATTCCTTTACGATGTTGAATAATTCCTTGCTGTTGTGGGCGTTGCTATCTAGTCGGTCCTTGAAAGCGGCTTTCTTGGCATTCGGGATCAGTTGGTGGTGTATACGGGTGGCGTTTTTGAAGGCGTCCTTGGTGCTGGTGT
Organism: Lissotriton vulgaris; assembly: GCF_964263255.1. NCBI lineage: Eukaryota > Metazoa > Chordata > Amphibia > Caudata > Salamandridae > Lissotriton > Lissotriton vulgaris. Next base: position 232,200,977 of record NC_141693.1, on the reverse strand, counting down.
TTGGGTCTTTTTTCCAGGCCTTCTCAAGGGAGCGACAGAGTTTCTTGGATTTCTTAAGATCATCGTTGAACCAGGAGGCCTTCTTGCTGCTTAGTTTGATTTGACGTTTTTTCAGTGGTGCTAGGATGTCGGCGCTGTTGGATAGCCATCGGGTGAGGTTAATGGCTGCTTGGTCGGGGTTTGAGGAGTGGCCGGGGGGGTTTTGAAGAAGCGATGAGGATATCTGGTGGATGGTGATTTTGTTCCAGTTTCTTCGCAGAGTGGGTTGAGGATGGTTGTTGGATGTGGTCTTGTTGTAGGTAAAGTGAACGCAGCTGTGGTCCGTCCAGAGGAGAGCTGTGGTGTGGCTGAAGGAGACATGTTTGCTGGAGGTGAAGATAGGGTCGAGTGTGTGACCTGCGATGTGGGTGGGGGTAGTGACAAGTTGTTTAAGTCCGAGGTTGGCGAGATTGTCCAGAAGGGTGGTGGCGTTGCGGTCGTTGTTCTTTTCAAGGTGAAAGTTGAGGTCTCCCAAAAGAATGTAATCCTTGGAGGGGAGGGCGTGTGGGGTGATGAAGTCCGTGATGTCCTCACTGAATTGTGCACGGGGTCCTGGTGGCCTGTAGAGGAGGGTGCCTCTGAGTGTGGTCTTGGGGTCGATGTGGATCTGGAAGTGAAGGTGTTCAGTGTTGGCGAGATTGACGTCTGAGCTGGTTGAGATGCGGATGGATTTCTTATGGACGATAGCGATGCCTCCTCCTGTTTGGTCGGTGCGGTCCTTACGGATGATCTTATAGCCTTCCGGGATGGCAATGGTGATGTCTGGGGCTGATGTGGCGTTCATCCATGTTTCTGTTAGGAAGGCGACGTCTGGAGAGATGGTGTCTAGTAGATTCCAGAGGTCGATGGCGTGCCTGTGGACTGAGCGGGTGTTGAGTAGGATACATTGTAGGTGGCTGGTGTCAGATATTTGTTTTGTGTTCGTGGATGAGAAGTCGTTCTTGGTGCCGGCGAACTTGCAGGAGTAGCAAGAGAAGGGTCCATGGATGTGTCCGGGAGCGGCTTGGACGCAGTTGGGGAGTCGGCCGGGGTTTAGGGCTAAGAGGGTGGAGGCGTCGTATGAGATGCGGGTGGGGTGGGGGGTACAGGGGCCAGGGGGTCTAGCGCTGGGCGCGGTCCAGGCGCGGACGGGCGTAGACGGGCTTACCTTTGGCGCACCTTCGGCGCAACTGGGGCGCGACCGCTGCGCGTGAACGCTGCACGAGAATGCATCTGACATAAGCGGAACGTATAGGGGGAGGGGCGAGGGAGGAGCAGCTCGGAGGCGGGAGCGGGGCGGAGATCAGGGCAGGGAGGCAAAAACAACAACAACAGGAAGACACAAAATGGCAGTCACCCCAAAATCGAAAAACAGGTTGGGGCACACTATGAGCATAAAAACGCTATCACAGACACAGTGGAACCGGCACAAGGCACAACCAGGCACAAAAATACAAAGCACAGGCAGCACAGATAATCAGAGCGTAGCAGCGCGTTAAGGCAGACTCGCGCCGCGATAATATGCTAATGAGCTCATCAAAACGGCAGAACAGCGTTAAACAGTGGAGCTGTTAATTAAGGCGATGTGGCACAACCAGCAATGCAGAATAGTCAATGCAGGCAACAAATTGGCACAACAAGCAATGCAGCAATAGTCACTGCAGGCAACAGACTGGCACTAGCGCCGCGATATTATGTAAATGAGCTTGTGAAATCGGCAAAGCGGCGCTAAGCAGTAGAGCTGCCAATTAAGGCGATCTAGCGCAATAAGCAATGCAGCAATAGTCAATGCAGGCAACAAACTGGCAGGCTTGTGGGCGCTACGATACCAAGTGCAATCTCGCAGGGCAGGCAGTAGCGTGGGGGAGCGACCGTATCCGATGGAATCAGGACGGTCACGGAGGTCGATTGGTAGGGTGCAGCCAGACCAACAGTGGGAGGGAGGAGCAGCTGGGAGGCGGGAGCGGGGCGGAGATCAGGGCAGGGAGGCAAAAACAACAACAACAGGAAGACACAAAATGGCAGTCAGCCCAAAAACGAAAAACGGGTTGGGGCACACTATGAGAATAAAAACGCTATCACAGACACAGTGTAACCGGAACAAGGCACAACCAGGCACAAAAATACAAAGCACAGGCAGCACAGATAATCAGAGCGTAGCAGCGCATTAAGGCAGACTCGCGCCGCGATAATATGCTAATGAGCTCGTCAAAACGGCAGAACAGCGGTAAACAGTGGAGCTGTTAATTAAGGCGATGTGGCACAACCAGCAATGCAGAATAGTCAATGCAGGCAACAAATTGGCACAACAAGCAATGCAGCAATAGTCACTGCAGGCAACAGACTGGCACTAGCGCCGCGATATTATGTAAATGAGCTCGTGAAATCGGCAAAGCAGCGCTAAGCAGTAGAGCTGCCAATTAAGGCGATCTAGCGCAATAAGCAATGCAGCAATAGTCAATGCAGGCAACAAACTGGCAGGCTTGTGGGCGCTACGATACCAAGTGCAATCTCGCAGGGCAGGGAGTAGCGTGGGGGAGCGACCGTATCCAATGGAATCAGGATGGTCACGGAGGTCGATTGGTAGGGTGCAGCCAGACCAACAGTGGGAGGGAGGAGCAGCTGGGAGGCGGGAGCGGGGCGGAGATCAGGGCAGGGAGGCAAAAACAACAACAACAGGAAGACACAAAATGGCAGTCAGCCCAAAATCAAAAAACGGTTTGGGGCACACTATGAGCATAAAAACGCTATCACAGACACCATGGTACCGGCACAAGGCACAACCAGGCACAAAAATACAAAGCACAGGCAGCACAGATAATCAGAGCGTAGCAGCGCGTTAAGGCAGACTCGCGCCGCGATAATATGCTAATGAGCTCGTCAAAACGGCAGAACAGCGTTAAACAGTGGAGCTGTTAATTAAGGCGATGTGGCACAACCAGCAATGCAGAATAGTCAATGCAGGCAACAAATTGGCACAACAAGCAATGCAGCAATAGTCACTGCAGGCAACAGACTGGCACTAGCGCCGCGATATTATGTAAATGAGCTCGTGAAATCGGCAAAGCGGCGCTAAGCAGTAGAGCTGCCAATTAAGGCGATCTAGCGCAATAAGCAATGCAGCAATAGTCAATGCAGGCAACAAACTGGCAGGCTTGTGGGCGCTACGATACCAAGTGCAATCTCGCAGGGCAGGGAGTAGCGTGGGGGAGCGACCGTATCCGATGGAATCAGGACGGTCACGGAGGTCGATTGGTAGGGTGCAGCCAGACCAACAGTGGGAGGGAGGAGCAGCTTGGAGGCGGGAGCGGGGCGGAGATCAGGGCAGGGAGGCAAAAACAACAACAACAGGAAGACACAAAATGGCAGTCAGCCCAAAAACGAAAAACGGGTTGGGGCACACTATGAGCATAAAAACGCTATCACAGACACAGTGGAACCGGAACAAGGCACAACCAGGCACAAAAATACAAAGCACAGGCAGCACAGATAATCAGAGCGTAGCAGCGCATTAAGGCAGACTCGCGCCGCGATAATATGCTAATGAGCTCGTCAAAACGGCAGAACAGCGTTAAACAGTGGAGCTGTTAATTAAGGCGATGTGGCACAACCAGCAATGCAGAATAGTCAATGCAGGCAACAAATTGGCACAACAAGCAATGCAGCAATAGTCACTGCAGGCAACAGACTGGCACTAGCGCCGCGATATTATGTAAATGAGCTCGTGAAATCGGCAAAGCAGCGCTAAGCAGTAGAGCTGCCAATTAAGGCGATCTAGCGCAATAAGCAATGCAGCAATAGTCAATGCAGGCAACAAACTGGCAGGCTTGTGGGCGCTACGATACCAAGTGCAATCTCGCAGGGCAGGGAGTAGCGTGGGGGAGCGACCGTATCCGATGGAATCAGGACGGTCACGGAGGTCGATTGGTAGGGTGCAGCCAGATCAACAGTGGGAGGGAGGAGCAGCTGGGAGGCGGGAGCGGGGCGGAGATCAGGGCAGGGAGGCAAAAACAACAACAACAGGAAGACACAAAATGGCAGTCAGCCCAAAATCAAAAAACGGGTTGGGGCACACTATGAGCATAAAAACGCTATCACAGACACAGTGGAACCGGCACAAGGCACAACCAGGCACAAAAATACAAAGCACAGGCAGCACAGATAATCAGAGCGTAGCAGCGCGTTAAGGCAGACTCGCGCCGCGATAATATGCTAATGAGCTCGTCAAAACGGCAGAACAGCGTTAAACAGTGGAGCTGTTAATTAAGGCGATGTGGCACAACCAGCAATGCAGAATAGTCAATGCAGGCAACAAATTGGCACAACAAGCAATGCAGCAATAGTCACTGCAGGCAACAGACTGGCGCTAGCACCGCGATATTATGTAAATGAGCTTGTGAAATCGGCAAAGCGGCGCTAAGCAGTAGAGCTGCTAATTAAGGCGATCTAGCGCAATAAGCAATGCAGCAGTAGTCAATGCAGGCAACAAACTGGCAGGCTTGTGGGCGCTACGATACCAAGTGCAATCTCGCAGGGCAGGGAGTAGCGTGGGGGAGCGACCGTATCCGATGGAATCAGGACGGTCAAAGACCGTTGTCCTGGACGCTCGTTAAGCGCGCGGTCCAGTGGACGGACGTCCAAAGTCTATGGCTCTGAAGTGGTTCGTGAACGGACAGAGAAAGTGCAACAATAATTCAAACACAAAGTAATAAAACAATTCAAATTCGGAGCTAATCGCTCAATCATACAAACTCATATCAAAATCAATTCACATTAACCCCAAAGGAACAACCCAAACACAAGCAGAGTGAGGGGACCAAGGGGAGGTGCACTTAACTCTGACTTGAGCAGCAAAGAAAGAGGATGTGTATCGCACGCAAAGGGTTCTTATGGACTATGGGGGCGTGCCTATAACCATGGTGTTCATGGGAAATGTAGTAATTTATTGTTTGTTGCGAAAATAATATATTTTCATTGGCTGCTGTGTTGATGCAGTAAAGTTTGAGAAGCATAATCAGAAGCCTCCGGTCCTGTAATAGAATCAGCTTTGATATCACTTCCAAGGCTAGACCTGAACCTAGATGTCGACAAACTCTCCTCCCAATGCCTCACAGTCCTTGCAGTCGAAATCAATAACGTCGCTCCTCTCCAAAGCAAAAAGAAAAGGCCCACTCCCTCAGCACCTTGGTTCAACAAATCCCTCTATGAAGAAAGGAAGCACCTTAGATTCCTGGAGAAACAATGGAGGCATGCACCCTCCATTGATGACTTGGCCAGGCTTCGTTCAGCAAAATCCAAGTACAACAAGCACATCTTCCTTGGGAAAGCGTCGCCCTTCAAAACCCTCCTTGACTCAGCCAAAAATAGACCCAAAAAGCTATTCGATCTCATCAAGGATCCCAACTGCTCTCCCCCAACATCCAAACTGGAGGATTCTACAAAGAAAGCAGCGGATTTCGCTATATTCTTTGACGAAAAAGTGAAGTCACTGGTGGTCCAGGTTGCTCATCCTACCCCTCCAGAGGAGCGCAAATCCTTAGCCATTTGGCCGAACTATGACCCCATCTCTGAAGATGCCCTACTCAACTGCATCTGTGAAACAAAGCCCTCCAACCATTTCCTGGACCCCATCCCTAGTGCCATTGCCTTTGACTTCTATACCTATTCTCTTTCCTATTGGACCACTCTGGTCAACCTCTTCCTCTGTCAAGGCTCCCTTCCTGTCTCCTTCAAAACTGGGCAAGTCACCCCTCTGCTTAAAAAACCCACTGCAGATGCAAATAACTTCAACAACTACCGCCCCATCACTAACCTACCCGTTCTTGCGAAGATCACAGAAAGATGTTTAGCGAAACAACTCTCTCGTCATATCAAGGACAATGATCTTCTTGATAATTTTCAGTCTGGCTTCATCCAAAACTGCAGCATTGAAACAGCCCTGCTGCAAGTGATTGATGACACGCTGCGGATACTCGACTCGGGGGGGTCTTGTCTTCTAATTCTCCTTGACCTTTTTGCAGCCTTTGACACTGTCAATCACAACACCCTCCTCAACACTCTCCAACAGAGAATGGGAATGGAAGGCACTGTGCTTAAAGAGTTTGCTTCCTTCCTCTCCGATAGATCCCAAATTATCAAAATAGCGAACAGTCTTTCATCTCCTTTGGCAGTAGGTCAAGGTGTTCCTCAAGGCGCTATACTTGCACCCACATTGTTCAATCTCTATTTAGAACCACTGCGAAATTTCCTTAGTAAATCCGGAATCCACTATCAACTCTATGCAGATGACACTAAAATCTACCTCAAGGTTGCCTCCACGCACGATCTCTCCATCCTAAGCTCTACGCTTGACTCCATTCAAAACTGGTTGTCAACTCATCAACTGATTCTGAATCCCTCCAAAATTGAATTCCTCCTCCTCTCCTCCCCTGGCTTAATCATGGATGGATCAGATGAATCTACTTAACAGTAAACCCATCATTGTCGACAGCGCAAAATCCCTTGGTGTCATACTCGACAAAAAAACTCAATCTAATCTCCCACATCAATTCCATTGCAAAGCCTGCTCAATACCAACTGCGCCCTCTTTGGGGAATTTGCCGCTTCTTCCCGGAGCAAGACTTTAAAACACTGGTCAAATCGCTGGTCCTCTCCAGACTTGACTACTGCAACTCTCTTCTTACTGGCCTCCCCAAATCCCATCTGTCCCCCCTTAAATCTGTTCTCAATTCAGCAGCTCGTTTCATTTTTGGAGCTAAAAGAAGCGACCACATCACACCCATGTTATCCACCTTCTGCTGGCTTCCCATCGAGGCAAGATCTATCTACAAGACTGCCTGTATCACCCACAAAGCCTTGCATTCCTCCTTTCCTCGCTACCTGGCGAATAAACTGAAACTCTCTGGAGGCTCTTGACCATCACGTAATGTGGAAAATGTACTGCTTGAACCTCCCACTTTCAAGAAGGAAAGATCGATGGCCCAATCCTTTTCAGGCAATGCGGTAAGAATCTGGAACTCACTTCCGCCTCAGCTCCGGACCACCACCTCCTCCCAGGCCTTCAAAACTGACCTCAAGGATCTCCTCCTTCAAAGACACTTCCAAATTTAATTTACGCCCTCTCTTTTACCTGAAGGAAGACCTTCCATTACAGAAAATGTTATTCTCCATGACTATGGAAGTGCCTTCCCAGTGTGTTCTTGTGGTCTGGGTGTCTGACAAGTATTGCAGCATTATCCTTCTACCTGTGTTTGATACTCTTTTGTAACATGCACACGTCACTTTTCTCTTGTAACATACTGTTTGCTACCTCTTACATTTTGTTTGCTTTAGATACTTGCACAAGTGCCACCATTGCCTACGTAACGATTGTTCTTGTGTTTGAGTGTCCTCCATTTATTGCATTATTATACCGCTACTTGTACTTTGTATACCTTTGTAACCTGCACACGTCACTTTTTCCTCATATAATGTACCGTTTGCTACCTCTTGTATATTGTTGCTCACATTTGTCACTTTTGCCTCATGTAACTTAATGTTTGCTTTTGTAATTTGTTCACTTGTAAGTTTCTCCTTATGTACCATTACTGTTCCTTTTGTGAAGGGCTCTGACACCTTCGGGTAAAGTCCGCGCTATATAAAAACGCTTAAATAAATAAAGGCAGTTTGGTGCATAAAATATCACACCCCTCGAAACGGTGGAGCTTGGTTTGGGCAAAGGGTCTCGGCGCTCGTTTAACACTCGCGAGGTTGTGCTGAGTATTTCATCATGGCTTCTGCGTATGTAAGAGCCCCTTCAGAAAAGCAAGGATGGGGAAGGATGCTGCTTCGCTGTGAGCTCCGGTCCAGAGCAACATCGGGAACACCCAGGAGCAGGTCCGGAGGAGGAAGGCGACCCCAACACCAGCTCCCGTCCGGTTTTCCCCTGAGGCAGAGGCCGGAGAAGAAACTTGTCTGGAGAGGAGCTGCGGCCGGTGTGGGCTTGGGGTACAATGAATGGGGTGGTACAAGCGAGGGAGGCTGTGCCTGGTGGAGGGGCTGAGGCCGGATGAGAGGAGAGCCCGTGGCACAGGAGGGGCAGTGCCCAGGGAGGGGCTCCAGAGAGGGCTCGGCTCCCACCATAGGCTGGGAAGCCTCGTTGAGGATGACACGTCACCGGGGGCGGGGCTTCCGTGCGCCAGCTGAGGAGGTGACAGCTCTCGGCAGACTGCAGAGGAGGCTGGGAGAAGGACACGCCGAGGGGCCGAAGCAGAGACTGCAGAGGAGGAGGAGGAGGCGAGGAGCCCCTGGCACAGACTGCAGATGAAGGCCCCAGGCTGGAGGTGACCGCAGACTGCACAGAGGGAGGTGAGTCCCACCAGAGACCGCTCTCCGGAGCTCTCGGCGCGGGCAGGAGGTGGACGGTCAGAGCTGGCACCAGAGCAGCAGTGGGGGAGCCAGGGAGCTGCAGTGGAGGTGATGGGATTGGGTGTGCATAGCAGACCCCACCACTCATGGAGAGGACCGTGTGCGCCCCAGAAAAGGCGCTTTATTGTGTGAAAACCCCTCCTTTCACAGCGCGATATACCAGAGAATTGGCATTGTGAAATGAGGTGCGGGACTGCTGAAGGCCGGAGCATCCTCGGTGCGGCCCTGAATCCGACAGGGTGGTATGCTCCAGAGGGAGGACGAGGCTTGTCTGTGGCCTTCCCACCGTGCTGGCAGGTGCGGGGGCAGCCAGGGGGGCTGACGCCATTTACCACTGCGGGAGTGTGGCATCCCTGGGTATTGTCTCGGGCCACATCTGCAGGAGCAACGGACCGAAAGCGGGGGGCCAAAGATGGGGGTGGGAAAGCCGCTGAACATCTGCAGTGAAGAGATGGGGGGGGGGGGGGGGGCGTTCTGGCATCCACTACCACTGCATGGCCTGAGGTTTGAATTATGGGCTTCTACCGTTCGCCATTTCAGGAGGCATGGATTCTGCCAGGGGGTGCATCTTCATTCACCTCTGCGGCAGCGAGGTATCTCCTTTGCGACTCCCACTTTCTATCTGCTGGAAAGTCTGGTGTGTAAAATGGTTTACCTCTAGCCATCCCTCCCTCCAGGGACAATGAGGTATGCAGTGGTCTGCTTCCATCCATCCTTACAGCAACAGTGAGGTATTTGAGAGAACCTGTCTGCGTCCATCCTTACAAAACCTTGCAGTAGGGAGGTCGACCAGCCGCCATCCCTGCAAGTACTACCTCTATCCAGTTTTACAGGAGCAGTGAGGTCTGCAGGTGGGCCTGCCTCCATCCAGTTTTACAGGAGCAGTGAGGTCTGCAGGTGGGCCTGCCTCCATTCTGCTCGTGCAGGAGCAGTGAGGTATGCAGGTGGGCCTGCCTCCATCCTCTTTTACAGGAGCAATGAGGTGTGCAGGTGGGCCTGCCTCCATCCAGTCAGTACAGGTGCACTGAGGTATGCAGGTGGGCCTGCCTCTAACCAGTTTTACAGGAGCACTGAGGTATGCAGGTGAACCTGTCTCCATTCTGCTCGTGCAGGAGCAGTGAGCTATGACGGTGGACCTGCCTCCATCCAGTCAGTACAGGAGCAGTGAGGTATGTAGGTGGGCCTGCCTCCATCCTCTTTTACAGGAGCAGTGAGGTAAGCAGGTGGACCTGCCTCCATCCAGTCAGTACAGGAGCAGTGAGGTATGCAGGTGGGCCTGCCTCTAACCAGTTTCACAGGAGCATTGAGGTCTGCAGGCGGCCCTGCCTCCATCCAACCCGTACAGGAGCACTGAGGTGTGCAGGCATCCTGCTCTCACTGAGAACTGAGGTATGCAGGTGGGCCCGCTTACATCCCGTCGTACAGAAGCACTGAGGTATGAAGGTGGGTCTGCCTCCATCAAGTTGTACAGGAGCATTGAGGTATGCAGGTGGGTCTGCCTCCATTCAGCCCGTGCAGTAGCATCCAGTTATGCTGGCGGTCCTGCCTCCTTTCTCCCATTATGCAAGGGAGACCTGCCCCCATCGACTCCCTCCTCCCCCAATGATCAGTTATATATGCAGCACTCTGCTTCCATCCATCCTTGCAGCAACAGTGAGGTGTCCTAAACCCGTCTCCATCCAGCTCTGAAGCAGCAGTGATATCTTCCCGTGGCTGTGATGCAGTGTAGCACCCGCGCGCATCCCTGATCCCTGCCTCTACACAGTGGGAGAGCCCCCGAGGCATCTAGCCCTTGATACTGGCCAAGCCTCAGGGAATCAGAAGAATGCCAGGGAAGCCGAGCCAGTCCCCTTCCGATCGCCAGCCATAGGGAAGGGACGGTGCCTGCTGCATCCGATTGCCTTTCACATAACCTCTGCCCGCCCTGGCCTCTCAATCCGGCTGGCGCCGTGCCCGAGCAGGCTTCCAGGAGGCGCAGCAGTGTGCAGCAACAGCATGCACGCGCAGGGTCTGGGCGCAGGAACCCGGGCACTGCAGGTAAACAACGCATGCATCCTCTTCATCTCTTGTTATTGTTTTACGGCTGAAGGGGGTGGGGCTAGGAATGCAGAGTACACGGTGGTTGGCAGGGAGAAGGGGCACGAGTTCCTTTGTATTAAATACAATTCGATTCGTCTCTATCGGGCTATTGTCTTTGATTCCACCATTTTGTTTAATTGCTCAGATGCTGTTGGCATTAAAGCATATCTCGTAATCCCTGCATTCGACCTCAGCCTTGACATATCCCCACGGTCCGCTCACCCGTCCTCTGTATTCAGAGACCTCCACTAAAACAGGAAATGACGGGCCAAGCTTAAAAGTCACACAGAAGGGCAGTGTGTGACGACGTGTTCAGGAATGTACACCTGACGTGAGCAGCCGTATTATATATTGCAACATAAAATGCACGGATGTGGTTAAATGAATCCGAGCAGCGGCGGTGACGGCGGGCTTACTGCATAGAAAATGGGTTTCTGTGTCTCAATATGTTCACCTGGGGCTAAAATGTGTCCTTCTGGGGACGTAGACGTCCACGCAGACGTCGTTCGGAGGCGTGTATACGTGTCTCCTCGATGGCACGAGAGCGTCCTCGTGCGCGGTCTCCTGCTGTTCGTCCTCTGTGCGCTTCCCACGGCCCTGCAGGTGCAGCGCTGTCTCCGCTCTTTGTCTGGACGGCGGTGGCGGTGCGCGAGGCCGCCGGACTAATCTCCTGGGGTAAATCCGGGCTGGGGCTGGAGGGGCACTGGGGCAGGAGGTAGACCCTGTGCTTTTTCCCTGAGCGAACCCCGTTCTTTGAGAGTGGCCCCTTGGCTGTCATGTCTGTCAGAGGGTTAACGTAGAACATTGCCCCCTCCTTCAGAATGAGACGAGGGGCCCTCAAGTCTATCGTATCTCACAGTTATTCATTAACCATGACCTGAATTAAAACCCCTAGAAGGGTTTGGGCCTGTTTGGTGCCCCCCCCCCCCCATCTCTTTACACTGCAAGAGCCTTCATTAAGTCCCCTGGAACTCGGCCACCTCTATTTTTAATTTAAAGGGGTCATCCTCTGGTGTAGAGACGAAACCTTGGCCCATATTAATAACCTTTTTCTGGGTGGAAGGGAGGGTCTTATTGCCTGTGTTGATTATGTTGTTGCTAATGTCCTGTTTGTCCGTGGTTGGGGTTCATTGGGTTCTTTTTGTCCTTTGTGGGGGTTCTGGTTCTCTCCAGGACACTCTGCAATCTCTGTTCCTCCATTTTCCTCTCCCTCTGCCTCTTTCTAAAAAAAGATATGGTATTGGTTGTCAAGGCATACATTTATGTGGTGTATACAATGGGAACCCGTAAGGGGGCCAACCCCATTGCTGTGTATAAAATATGCCTGAGTTATAGACATCTCGGGGTAGAGTTTTGACATACGAACACCACCCAAACAGGGGTGTTTTCAAATGAGATAAAAACCTGCTGCTTGCTTTGCATTTTCCTGCCAGACGGCTGTACTGGGGGAGAGTTAGGAATGGGGAGGGAGAATCTCCTTAAAGAAGTGAAAACGCGCAGTTTAAATAGAAAACTAGTATCCTGACTTAGTGAGACTCAATTCTTAGATACTCACAAAGAACCAAATGTAGTCATTTTTTGTACTCCTATAACATAATGCTTTTTTAACAAAAAAAGAGCAGTCTTGTTATGTGGAACCTGTGCTAAGAAGCACAAAAATATGCTAAGTACTAGAGTGCATTTACGGCTTCCTCACTATGTTGAGTGTGCATCCCACTAGAATTACCAATCTTTCTCTGTACTATGGAATATATCTAATTTATATATTCCTTACAGTGTGACAATTGGAGTCGCCTACCCCTGAACAGATCATGGGACACAGGACTCTTAATTAGGTGAAGTAGCAGGTTTAGCTCTGTATAGTAGCATGGTGTGATCCTCACATGTGCTATTTCACCCGTCCAAGCATGCAGAGTGTGTGAGTGCAGTGCCATATGTGTCACAGTTGTGTGTTAGGATTTTGAAGATGTTTAGAGTTGACCACTGGAGACTAATGTGGTCGCCTGTTTTATAAAAATGTGTTTGCATATTCTATTGTTACTATTGTTTTTTCACTCTATGTCCGTTAAATCACCTTTATGCTCACAAGGGGAGATAGGTCCTTTCCTTTACATGATCATGTAGACTATTTCAGGGATCCTAAAATAAGCCCTGATGAATGCCCAAGACCTAGTTAGGCTATCCAATGGGGAGACACATGCTGGCACCACAGGGGTACGCAAGGGCCATGATACCCAATAACGTCCGCTGAATATACTTTCTTAGTATTTTTTATATATATCAAGTGTACTATACAATAAAGGAATTCCAGTTGTTTACACTAGGATATTTTTACCTAAAACAACTGGATCCCACGGAAATTATCCAGATTAAGTAATTTTAAAGAACTCTCTCTAGATGGTTGCAGTTGAGGTAGAGTCTGCCCTGGTAGTGCCATCTTAACAGGGTGGGAGGAGGTGGCCTATGATGAAGCATATCATATTACATGTGTGAGCCCACTCATCCAATTCTTGGAATTGTTCAGATCTAGAGTTGAAAAGTAGGAGCGGTAGACGGAATCTATGGAAAGGCACAAAAAGCATGGTTGTGCCTTACCAACGGACTATCCTGCCAATGTGTGATGTGATGAGCAGAGGCAGACGCAAGGTCTATTGCAGCCTCTTTTTCTCTCTTGGTGATGAGGACCATAAACAACAGTGTCAGACTGCAGAGCAGGCTTTTTTCATTCTCACCAAAAGAATAGCACAAAAACACCAATGTTAAGTGGTGTCATAGTAAAGGCTATTATATACAGTGCTTAGAAAAGGCACAAGTGTAAAGGCAGGGAGCTGACCCTGAATATTCCACTGGCTTAAGCAAGACTTTGATTCATAAAGTTTCAAGCCAAGAGCTGAAAGAGATTGGTTGAAAAAAGCCAATGGTTAAAAAGGGCTGAACCACAGCCCACTCTATGTATAGTGTAAGCAACAGATCTGATTGATACCGAACTGTAAAAACCCAGAACTAATAAATGAAAACACTGGTACACAATGCTTTTATGTGCATCTGTTACACTTCTAAATATAAAATACAGGAGCATTTGAAAACCAGTGTTTTTTTGAAACTGAATAGCATAGGAGCAGCATTTATGCCTATAGATGTATAACATTTCTGACTGTCAATAGAATTTGGGCTCCATCCTATAATGTGCAGTAACTCTCAGATGGTAAATAGCATCAGAGAAGCACATTTCTATCTTTAATAGTTATCTTTCTGATATTAAAGAGCGCATGAGCATCCTGCCTTTACAGAAAGACGTCAAGAGTCTGATATAAGATAGCCTAGGAGAAGCAAACTTTCATAAAGACCTTTTCGCTTTCAGAAGTAAGCAGCGCCAAGACAGCACGCCTTTCTGTATAACAACTGTATCACATGTCGGATATTGAACAGCGGAGGGTGTCAGGTGTCTAGTATCAAAAGACGCAGGCGCACTGCTCATAAGTGAACAATTAGGTGCCTGATATTGCATAACGCAGGAGAACAATGACTAAATGGATCTATTATCTTTGTGATGTAAAACTGCACAAGGGCATTGTGCTGTGCAAATGTCTTAGTTGCGTGAGTCTCGCTGCACAAAAGATGCACACGTCGCCAGATCACCGCTGTCAGCATGTCTTCTTAGAAGATGGCCGCAGCATTCTGTTCACATAATGCATCTACACTCCACACCTACACAATGGCGGCAGTCCTGCTTGTGCTTGGGAAGGGTCCAACCCAGGAATAACATTGTGCACCGTGCTAGAATGCTTCTGTTCGGATCCTGGGAATTTTATTACCATTTATTGAGATCAGTGCGGTTCTCTGGTTCACTCTGGGTGGAATAACCAGAAGTGACCAAAACAAGGACATTGTTTTCATTGATCAAGAACACAGTTATTGAGGGGGTCCAGATTATTCGTAAATTGGAATTTTAATGTGCTGTACTTTGTGCTAACTCTGTGAAGTGCTCTGATACCTTCAGGATAGGTTCACGCAATCGTCCACATATCCTACTATCGTGTACTACTTTTACATGCTGTTCCTACGTATTTTTGTTTGCTCCATATGTAACTCATGTAGTTGCTGCTGTGATAACTCTGCAAAACACTCTGATACCTCCGGGTCAAGTTTGCGCTCTAGAAAACTTGATAAATAAATAAATACATGGTCCAGAACAGTTCTGGCTCAGTTTTGTTTTTGTGGTGGGTGTTTCAAAGTGGTGATGTGTATCTCCTGTGAACATAAAACCCTTGAGACCAAGAGTAAAGAGCCTAGCTTTTCAGTGACTAGTATTCACAACACTCACTGGAGTTGGAATCACTATGTTTTTAGAAGAAAGAAAAGGATTTTTCTTTCTTGTGTCCCCTCACTCACCAGGGTTTCCCCACAGTGACATGCTTCATCATTGGGGCCCTCCCAGCCCTCTACAGACTGAGGCGTGCTGCGACTTGCGAACTACGTAGGAGCACTTGAGTGATGGACTATGGGTGGTGCAAAAGGTGTTGTGAAGTGGAGTGGAATTATTTTAAGTGGGTTAAAACTACCTACCTAGTGAGCTACAAATGATTTATTCTGGCTCCTGGGGGGTACATTAAAACGGGGTAGAGAGCTATGGTTCCTAATGGCAATGAGGTAGGTGTACCTAGCAGTTTCTGTCAACATGTTTCGAGCTCCCCCAAGCTCTTCTCCAGGACTACACAGGGACCAGCCCTTTGTTCACCCCATGGATGGGGAGTGTTGATCGTATCCCTTCCAATTTGAAGTTTGGGATAATCAGGCTGAATCACCTACGTTGCAACCTCCGGACCGCATAATATGCGGTCCGGAGGTTGAAACGTAGGTGGGGCAAAGTTAGGTCCCTTTACATATACTACGTGACCATTATTTTGCGTATGTACTAATGCATGCCTTATTATTGCAGCATTTAATATACATTCTTTTAAAAACCTCACTTGAGCACGTTTAGGAGTGGCGAACACAGGGCTGGTCCCTGTGTAGTCCTGAAGAAGAGCTTGGGGAAGCTCAAAACATGTTAACAAACAGATTAAATAAGAGAGTCCCTTTTTCCCTCTTGGGGGTTTGATGGAGGTTTGCCCTTTTTCCCCTCCAAAAATAGAAACAAGTAGAAATTGTCTATTTTACAGGGCACATTTCAACAAAATCGGTTTATAATCCATGTGTGTTTCAGGCCATTGTGAAGGAGAAATCATGAAACATTCCAATTCTTCTAACCAAACCGTCGTCAAGAATGTATTAGGGAGTCCTCCCCAAAGAAACACTTGAAAATATGACACATATTTGTGCTTATTAGAACAAATGTGGTAAAAGTCCATAGACTTCACATGCTGTAAAAAACCACAGCAAAGTATAAAGAATAACAGATAACTTATTCCCACCTTCCACTTGCTTTCTTTTCCTATCAAAATATTAATGGTTATGCAAAGCTCACTGGTCCTTGGCTTAAATGCAGAGCTATACTTAATGTTAGACATCAGAACTATTCCCATTGTTATACGAAACCTACAAACCTAGGCATCCATCCATCCATGTGTTATACGCATCGATGCTTGAATTATGGGAAATATTTCATGGTTCGATATGAATATTCCAGGGTTCACTGTGAAATAATGATTTCTTCATCATTTTGACAACTCCCAAACCAGTCAGCCTCCAGGATGATTTGGCAAGGTTTTCTAAATTATGCAGCAAGTTTATCCAAAGTATGTAGCAAAAAGGCAAATTATGTGCAGTATTAGATCCATCCATTTGAGCTAGAAACAATTTTTTTGTTTGTAAACGCTGTACATTATGCAAATTATGCAGAAAATATGGTAAATCCATAATTATGTGGCTAACACCATAGCCCAAGCAAGAAACGTATAAATCCACTGTCACTCACCAATGTCCAATTTAATAGCACTTTATTCACAAAAGGATAGCCTAAACATTCCAGGTCCAATCAGTGCCCTTTGCTAGCTACACTTTGGAAAAATCAGCGTCTTCAACGTAATTACTGTGGTGAACAGATGAAGGTCTAGGATTGCCTTCCTTGTGGGCGTTGGTTGGAGTTGACTGTGTTTTTAAGTCACTCGTGTCTACCACTTTTGTGTGGCCGGTTGGTGAAGTTTGCTTCGTCTGTAGCTTTGCGTTTTCACTGAGCATTTTCTGTGTGTTTGTCCTCTATTTCCTCCCTTTACGCTCTGGCGTTTTTGGCCTGGTTGAGTTTGTGAGTCTTGTGGTGTGCTTTCTTCTGCACCGTTGTGGTTTGTTCCCTGGTGTCCACATTCATTTTCGGCCTGGCTAGCTGATATGTTTGTGTCTCAGGGGAAGGTTGGCTGTGCGTGGTGTAGCAGTTTGTAGGTTTGTTTGGTTTTGTGTGGTAATGTGGGAGTTTTGTGTGGAAAGGGAGTGGATGTGTGTAAAGGTTGTCTTTCTGCCTAAAGTTTGTTTTTCTTCTTTGTAGGTACGTTGGTGGGCATTGACGTTTTACTGTTGCTTTGCCTTTTGTTGACATTCATGCAAATTTCTTTTTTTCCTGTGCTTTTTTGCATTTTTGGATGTTAACTTGCTAGCCCACTGTACTGTGTTTTCCTTACTTTCCATTCTTTCTGGTTTGCCCTCAACCATTCTCAGACCTTTGCAATGGTACCTTTTCAGATTTATGTGTATGTTTTTTTCTCTTTGATGTGCTTTTCACTTGTAACATTGCATTGTATTTTTGTTTAACCCCTTGTGCGCTGATGACGGAACCGCTCCGTCATCAGCGGCGGTGGCGCTGTGCTGATGACGGAGCGGTTCCGTCATAAGCACAGCGCAACCGACGCTGGTGACGGAGCGGTTCCGTCACCAGCATTCGCCCGCCGCTCTTCCGCCCCGCTCCCTTAGCACTGCGGCGGAATAGCCGCCGCAGTGAAGGGGTTAATACGAGGAAGGGAGAAGTGTTGTACCTGCTGCTCAGCCAGTGTGAGTGTGGTTTGGAATGTTGGGGTGGATGATGCTGTGGAATGTTGGTTGAGTGTCTTTTTTTCAGTTGGGAGAATGGGCTGAGCAGCAGAAGGCTGCTCCTGATGGGCCTCTCTATGTACTTTTTAGGTCTCGCTATTCGATGCGCATGCGCATCGAGCTTGCGAGCATATAGGGCTTTACCAGAGTTAAACTAACTGGGCGATTTGGTGCTGTGCCCGTGGCTTTTAGGTCAATGCGCAAGCGCATTGACCTAAAATGCGCGTGCACATCACCAAATCGCCGTCTGTTCCCTCTCCCCGCTCCGCCCCTCCCCTGCCCGCCGTGTCGCATTTCTCCTCCCCCCTCCCCTTCTCTCTCTTCCCTCCGTCTTGTTTATTTATTTTTTTTACCCGCTCCGCCCCCTCCCCTGCCCGCCGTGTCGCATTTCTCCTCCCCCCTCCCCTCCCCTTCTCTCTCTTCCCTCGTTTATCAACATTTTGATATTGCGCTCACATTAGTAATAAAGTAACAAAGGTTAATAAGTCTTATCATTGAGTCAAACGTTCTATAACTGTTCACTTGTGTTAAGGACAGGCCCTCTTACAACATTTTGTAACTCATTGACACCAGCTACATCCTAAACGGTGATGGGAAGTGACAGGCAGTGGCTTCGGTTTTGCTTTTCGCGGTGTAACGAATTATAACTTGGAGAATTAATTTTAATAGTGTGGGTTTTCATTACCTGAAGCGATCCGCGTAAACTTTAGTTTCGTTGTGTGCATTCTTTTAATTTGGTTCGTTTTTTTTTTATACCATGCCACCGGGAGCCCAGAAACGGATATTTGCGTTTGGGATGTAATGTTTTTTTTTAAGTGTTTGCTGTTATTGAATAGGCACTCACTGTCTGTCCGTTTGGTTCTGTATAGCAGTGTAATAGCAAATCGCCGTCTGTTCCCTCTCCCCGCTCCGCCCCCTCCCCTGCCCGCCGTGTCGCATTTCTCCTCCCCCTCCCCTTCTCTCTCTTCCCTCCGTCTTGTTTATTTATTTTTTTACCCGCTCCGCCCCCTCCCCTGCCCGCCGTGTCGCATTTCTCCTCCCCCCTCCCCTCCCCTTCTCTCTCTTCCCTCGTTTATCAACATTTTGATATTGCGCTCACATTAGTAATAAAGTAACAAAGGTTAATAAGTCTTATCATTGAGTCAAACGTTCTATAACTGTTCACTTGTGTTAAGGACAGGCCCTCTTACAACATTTTGTAACTCATTGACACCAGCTACATCCTAAACGGTGATGGGAAGTGACAGGCAGTGGCTTCGGTTTTGCTTTTCGCGGTGTAACGAATTATCACTTGGAGAATTAATTTTAATAGTGTGGGTTTTCATTATCTGAAGCGATCCGCGTAAACTTTAGTTTCGTTGTGTGCATTCTTTTAATTTGGTTCGGTTTTTTTTTATACCATGCCACCGGGAGCCCAGAAACGGGTATTTGCGTTTGGGATGTAATGTTTTTTTTAAGTGTTTGCTGTTATTGAATAGGCACTCACTGTCTGTCCGTTTGGTTCTGTATAGCAGTGTAATAGTAAAGTAACTATGTTAATGTTGTGCATGCGTCAAGGAAGTAATGTTTATTAATGCCCATAATTGCGTGAATGGGTGATGACTGACTTTTAGTGAGTGGACACCTGTTAGCGAGGTATGGACTTTAGAGTTCGGAAGTGGCTGTATTGTTCGAGGTGCTATTTGTGGAACGTACATCGAATACTGAACCACATGGCCTAATTGTGTACAGCCATGGTCTGTCTGCATCGACCGACCTAGAGCAGGATTAGGGAATCATTGATCTGTTGTGGACGTGAATGTTCTTGCATGGCATGTGACTTGTGTCTGTTGTATACTTCTAAAGTAAGTTTTTTTTGTTTGTTTTTTGTTTTTGGGCACTAAGTTGGAAGGCTGAGCACTTCCCTCAACTGATATTGCCCATGACCGCAGTCAATGCTAAATGGGTCTTGCACACCCATGTGCACAGATTTTTCAGGGAAATGCCTAGTTTTCCTTCAGATTCCTCGTCTAGGTCTGGCTTGGCTGCACAGCTGTGTTTTCCGTATTGCTACCAATTCTCTAATCTACATAGTTGACTTTAGCTCCACCCAGAGAAGTATACTATTTTTCACTTAATGTTATGTGGCTATTTGGTGTCCTTGTCCTGCCATTGGAATGCATGAGGTAATATTTTACATCTGCACAGTTTCACTTAAGTTCTCTACTGAAAGCAATTCGTTTCTTTTAATTGTTTGAAAGGTCTCTAAGACCCGTTTATAATACATTACATACACATTGTAGGATTTGGGTTAGTCATTTGCTCATAGTTGAGGCTCCGTTTTTACCAACTTTTACATATTAATACAGAACCATTTGTTCTATTTATTTTTAAATCTGGGAAAAACGGAAGTTGGTTTTTTTGAGTGGTTCTAAATGCTATCAATCATGACTACCAGGGCAATTTAGCTGTGGGGATTTGCAGTCGAGGGGGTTAAATGTAGGGATTTTAGTAAAGAGCCTTAAACAGCAGACTTTCACCACCTTGGTACTGAAATTTGCATGTTTTCTTACGAGGGTATATTTTACCACCAGTGGGTATATATCACCGAAACCTGTCGTGTTCAGGTAGGAGTGCATGGGAACTGGTTAAATGCAGAAATATACACATTTCAGCTTTTCACAAAACCCAAAATAAATACGGGTAAATTCAGGTAAAACTTGCAAAACATAAATATGGCTAAAAACATTCGGAAATGACAATTATAAATACCATAAAACCGTGAGTCCTAGTCCTATTTGAATACTTTTTTCGATCTTGTTTCACTGCTCCTAATTTAGTGGCTTCCCCTAGATTTGGGTTTGTCCCATCTAGAAACATTAAGGTTTAGGTATCTTGATTGTTGGACTTCTATACCCACTGCAGAGGATGCTTGCATGCAGAGAATTACTTTGTCTTCTGATGCGGAGTGGAAGTGCATACAATAACTTTTATTTAAGTATTATTTATTTACAAAATTAAAAGCCATTGTTATTTGTAATATCAATACATCTAAGTCACGTAAATACAACACACATTGCATTACAAATGCTATAGGTGTCACATTTGCAAAAGTTAAAACTATTGACATTGTAACTGACAAAGCTATTAATTTTGCTACTTTCAAAACCAACACATAAATAAAAAGTGTCATTTAGAATACCAATAGCTCAAACTTTCAAGACCTATTGCATTTCCAATGCTTGTTTCTTGAACCTTTTATCTTAATAAATACCATCTAAAGTTAACTAGGGAACAGGATCTTCATTTTTATTACAACAATTACCTCAAAATAAATACGTAAAATGTAAAGAATACATAACAGCTAACCTGTGTAATACGGTCCTACGTTACCATCTTGGGTTTCTGCTGACATTTACGAACCCCCGGTCTTCGGTCTCGTGTTTAATTTGATACCACCAGAACCTCTTCATGGCAATATTGGATCACATTACTCATATATGCTAATAATCGTGTCATGAAAGCTGCCTCCAGATATTGGGAAAAGATCTCCACATGAGTCATTAAATATTCCCCACACTATTAAGCACCCACTAGCACAATACATTTATGCAATAACTTCAGCAGTACATGCTCGCATAGCATGATTCAACTCTCACAAATCAGAAGTAAGTACATATATTTTCGAAATGCACTCGTTTTGTTCCCAAACCAGATCTACCAATTTTTAGGAAACAACACGGATTTTTCCCCCCAATACCAGTTTATAATTTTTTAGTGAATTTACTAATCTGCCCAGAACGCCTCTTTGTTATTTATGGAAAATACACATATTTTGCTCTTGTGGTCACCTGCCTATCATATTCCATCATATGCACCAGACAACAGAAATTGCCACAAGGTGTGAATGCCTTTTATTACAGGAGTGAATTTATTGCACCATTTGCTCGGTTTACACTACCTACAGAAGATACCTTGTTAGTACTGCCAATGACTTGCCATGGATGTGCACCATATGCTAAAGATGGCGTTCACCAGGGATGCCCAACAGGTGCTAGAGAGCTCCACCACGTGACCTGCCTAAGTATGCAGAAAATGTTTTCAAGGTGCTTTACAGCGCTGCATTCCTGGGAGGCCAGGTCCCAGTGGTATGGCTTATAACCAGCATTCAACAGTAAGCATCTCTGAATGACTTTCATTCCTCAGGTCGCAGCTCCCGGGGGCATTTGTCATGCAGAGCTCTGCAGTGGTCTGGTGCAGACAGGAAGGTGAAGTGCAGTTGAAATCATCTGTGTTTTTGGTGGAATATTGTATGTCTAAGAGATGGTACACCTGTGCCTGCTTTCTATTTATGGAAACTCATACTGTTTTGTTAACTTTGATAAAGAGTAGAAAAGGCACAATAAAGACAGATGGACCTTTATTTCAAATGGTGCTGCGGGTATTGGACTGTTCAGCTTCGGGAGCTAAAGTTTAAATGTATGCATTGTATATTTGCCAGGTTCATCAACATTTCCAGTACATAGAGCTAGACTTCATAATTCAGTCACACCATCTTCAGAATCAGCAGCAGTGCTTAATTTGTGCCGGTGGTTGCAGATGGTGGGCACTGGCACTTATCTTTGGGCACTGGAACTTATTCTTCATGCTCAGACTTTGACCCAAACGCAGGGACAAAGGCAGTAAAGGAAGAAGAAAGGAGGAATAGAACGATAAAACAGTGACAGACTGAAAACAGGGATGAAAAAAATCCTCAAGACTGAGGAAAAGAGACAGGAAGTATAGGGTGGTGTTAAAAAGAGGCTTGAGTTGGAATCAAGACTAGGTACCCCTAGTTTACAGCAACCCCGGTATTCTGCAGCGGTGCCCTAACAAAAATGGTGCCTCTGCACTTATGTACTTTACAAATTAAATCCTGAACAGCTGATGAAGGTATGGATACCTGTCACAGAAAAAAGCAGCGTCACAGAAAAAAATCTTAAATCTCAACATGCAATAAAATAGTATTGGACTGAAAAAAGGTAATCTCTGGTGGTAATCTGCAGAGGCACACCAAGCCATGTATTTATATCTATTTACCGTCGCATGATAAACAGGACAGGAGCAGCATACTGCTATCAAACTCCATCAAATTTACGTAAAGAAATAGTACTGACTTTGACTCCTCACTACTCCCCATGATATTATGAGAAGTAACGTCTTAGAATCTCTGACACTAGTGATACGTTTTATTACTTTTGTAGACCAGCCATCACTGACTTCTCTAGTACGAGCCAGTGAATCCTTTCTGATTGATTTGAGGTACAATTTCATTTATGTGTAAGATTTGGATAGCAGGACCCTAGCTATAAAGCACAGGGAGCTAGGTTCCCAAATAACAGCTAACCTGCCACCAAGACACATTTTAAAGGTACAACTTACTTTTAAAAGATACCAGTCAAGATTATTTCAATTATTGGAGTTTTAAAGAAATCCTGAATGGGTGCAAACAACACAAACAAACTCAAATTGATGCTCCTGGTAAAAAGCATGGAAACATAAGGCTTTATACATTGTGCAAGGCCAGGAGAAAACCATTGAAGCTGTAGATTTCAAGAATTAGCCTACACACCAGGAAGTAGCCGGCTCCATCACGTATTCTTGCTTTGGTAAAGGAGTGTTTCCGTTGCAATGCATGGATAGTGACGTACCCATTGATGGTAATTGTGGTGAATTGATCCTCGTTATGGAAGTGCGGTTTTGCCACCTTTCCAGTCAGTCATTGCTAATAACAAATGCTTTAACTGATGTGGATTATAGTCCTTTCATGTCAATACCCTTGAGTATGTGGCGAGAAGTGGAACACAGCTGGTGCTGCAGCTGGCCAGCTCGCTGTTGCTTTGGCCAAGAACCCTAGTGGCACACGGGCTATGGCTACTCCTCAGGCCGCTCTGGGATGCCTGAGCTTGCAGTGAGCCTGTATGTCAAGGCACATCTTTTAGCTGCTGTGGGTGACTATCTTACCTACACTTACAAGGATCAGGCTCCTGTGAACAGAAGGGTGCAACTCTTTATTGGGTGGACTGCCTGCCCAACTCAATGGGCCGGCGCATTGGACTGAGGTGACCCCACTAACGAGACTCGTGATGGTTATCAGAGTCATTGCAAAGGTGGGCTCAGTCTGGACGCTCAGCAGCAGATTCAGTGGCACACAATCCCCCATCGAGAGCCACCATGCTGGTACCTACAGCACAAACATGTAACATGTAACCCCCTCAATGCCTACCTGTCTCTGCTGAAGCTCCAGTTCTCCAGTCTGCGCCTAGGTCATGACCTCTGCCACCTCTGCAAAGCACACAATGGTGTGCACTGGGTTCTGGTCGCCTTCCATGGCTCCCAACTGGAGAGTGCATACTCTACTACTATAATTCTATGCCAGGTCAGTGTTACCTGTTCTCTGGGGGCGGAAAGGTTGGATTAATGCGTGATAGCTATTTTCAAAACTGCTCTCTTGCACCCCATGTGATCTGAGGCAATGTCAGAGATCGCTCCCAGACTTGGGAACACCACACCAGAGATAGCCTGCAGAACTGCAAAAATACAAAAGGCGATGGGAGGAGTGCGTTCAATAAATTTAACGGTTTGAAGTCACTCGGGGGAGCATTCTTTTCCTCACCATGTCACCTCAATTTGGACCCATCCATATGCAAATTAGTCTTGACTCTGCTCTAGTAGGAACCCTCCAACACAAACTGACAGGCCAGATCTTCCCTGAAGCAGAAGACAAGCAACCCAAGATCGGGTTCACCCAGATTGGGGTTCATCAATCAGGTGTAGCCTGGTTCCAGTGGCACAGTGAACACGGGACCCACATCTCGGTATACCCTTGCCACTTACCGTGGTACATCAAACAGACAAATGGTGATGGGAGGAATGTTTGCAATAAGTTTAACCACTGTCAATTGCTTGGGATAGCATTCAAACTCATTTTTCAATTGACCACCAGGTCACCTTAGTACGGACCCAGCCATATGCAAATCAATTTTGACCCTGCTCCAATAGGAACAGTCAATTTTGAACTACCAGACACGGTCCTCCGTGAACTGGAATACAAACAGCCAAAACGGATTTCACCTGGATTGAGGCTCGTCATTTGGGTGTAGCCTGGTCCCAGTGATTAAAGGGACCCATGTCTGTACATGCCCTTTCCCCTTAAGGCAGTACATCAAACACACAAAGTGATGGGAAAAATGCTTGAAATAAGTCTTTACACTGGCAGTCTCTCAGGGTAGAATTTTAACCAACCACTCTTTTACTCACCATGCCACCTCAGTTTTGGCCCAGCCATATATAAATCGGTCCAAACTGCCAGGCCTGGTCCTCCCTGAACACAAGCAATCCAAGATCGGTTTCACCCTGAATAGGGCTCGTCTGTCTCTGTAGCCTGAATTCAGTGCACAGTGAGCACAGGACTCATGTCCGGGCATATCCTTGCCACTTAAGACAGTACAGCAAAGAAACAAAAGGTGATGGGAGGATGCTTGCAAAATGTCTAGCCGTAGGCAATCGCTTGAGTAAGCATCCCAAACCATTGTTCTTTTGCACACCATGCTACCTCAGTTTGGACTTTGCAATGTGGAAATCCGTCTGGTTCTTGGTCCAATAGGAACAGTCCAGCCCAAACTGCCATATCCTCCCTGTCAGTTCCTCCCTGACCTGGACAGAGTATGCCAGAGTTGACCAGTAGTGCTGGTCACAAAGCTACAGACGAGGGCTGCAGAACAATACACAGCACCTCAAAGGAGGGATCCTGAAATGAACACTACACCGTAGTAGTAGCCTTTATAGAAGAGTCATAACAGCCTCTGCTAGTTATATATCTCCTTTGGGACCCAACATTCCTTTTGCCCTGCATGCGGCCTTGCTGCTTAGGATCGTTGAGCTTGCTTTCTGGTAATGAGAACTGAGAGATGCTCAAGGACAAAAGTAGAATGCACTGATGGTGCCCCTGCTGAACATGTTCAGTGCAGGCGAGGGAAGCTTGCCCTGCTGCTGGTGGGGCTGTACCTGTTCTGATCCGATGAGGGATCTTGCATATATCCTTCCTATGCTGTAAGTGTGTAGTTGTTGTGCGTGAAGCTTGCCCTGTTACCAACAGTGTGTTCTGCGTTAGGGTAGCTTGCATTCTAATTCGCTCTGTGCTTCGCCTTGTCTGAGCGGGTTGAGGAGGATCTTGTACTATGATGTCTTTCTTGTAATTGTTTACTGTATGTGAGTGAAACTTAATCCACGGGCTGCGATGTGTTCAGGATGCTTGCATTGCTTGTGTTTGTGCATGGATTGAAGCATGCATTGCTGATTCCAATGTGTTCCCGTTCTGTATGTATGTGTTTGTGTGTGTTCAGTGCTTATTGCTTACAGCTCTATGACCCTACTGCTCCTGTCTGGGTGGAATTGAGGCTTGGCGGCTGGGTTGGGCCTACTGGCAGACTAGTGAGGCTGCATTCAGTACCCTTCTGCACCAGTGGTCCATAAAGGAAATGTTGCTTTGCAGAACATGGCATACAAGCCTGGCATGTTCAATGCATAGGAAGTCAGGAACCATTTCCTGCGTGCAGGCCTGTGCCTATGAGGTATTCATGGTCGCACTTGTCCTCAGATGGGACTCAGGGATGAATATCATAGCAGATGACGCAACGGTCGCGCCCCATGCGCGCCGAAGGTGCGCCAAAGGTAAGCCCGTCTACGCCTGTCCGCGCCTGGACCGCGCCCAGGTCCATACCCCCTGGCCCCCGCATACCCCTCTCCACCCGCATTACGTACGACGCCGCAACACTCCATGCCCTAAACCCCCGTCGCGCACCACAATGCTACAAAGCCACCCTAGGACTCACTCATGGACCTTTCGCCTGCCACCCCTGCAAGTTCATCTGCATCAAGAACTACACCAAATCCACTTCCCCCAAAATCAAATCCGACCCTAACCACCTAAAGTGCATCCTGCTGAACACCCGCTCGGTCCACAGACACGCCACTGAACTTTGGGACCTACTCGACACAGCATCGCCAGACATCGCCTTCCTTACAGAAACCTGGATGAACGCATCATCAGCGCCCGACATCGCCATAGCCATCCCGGATACTTACAAGATCATCCGAAAAGACCGCACCAACCAAACAGGAGGAGGCATCGCCATCGTCCATAAGAACACCATCCGAATCACAACCAGCTCCGACGATAACCTCGCTACCGCCGAACACCTCCATTTCCAGATCCACACCGACCCCAGGACCACACTTAGAGGCACCCTCATCTATAGACCTCCAGGAACGCGCACACAATTCAATGGAGACATCACTGACTTCATCAGCCCACATGCCCTCAACTCGGAAAACTACATCCTACTGGGAGACCTCAACTTCCACCTGGAAAAGAAAAACGACAGTAACACCGCCACCCTTCTGGACAACCTGGCCAATCTCGGACTCAAACAACTCGTTGACACCCCCACCCACATTGCCGGACACACGCTCGACCCCATCTTCACCTCCAGCAAGCATATCTCCTTCAATCACACCACAGCTCTCCATTGGACGGACCACAGCTGCGTTCACTTCAACTACAAAAAGACCTTGACCCACAACCCCCCACAACCTGCTCCTCGAAGAAATTGGAACAAAATCACCACCGACCAGCTCCTCACATCGCTTAACCAAAACCCTCCTGCCATATCATCGGACCCAAACCAAGCTGCCACCAAACTCACACAATGGATCACCCACAGCGCTGACGAACTAGCACCCTTGAAAAACCACCAAATCAAACGAGATAGCAAAAAGGCCCCCTGGTTCAACGATGACCTTAAGAAATCCAAGAAGTTATGTCGTACTCTCGAGAAAACCTGGAGAAAAAATCCAACCACTAACAACTTGACCACCTTCAAGGCCGCCACCCGTAAACACCACCAATTGATCCGATCCACCAAGAAATCAGCATTCAAGGACCGACTCGACAACAACGCCCACAACAGCAAGGAACTATTCAACATCGTCAAAGAATTTACCAACCCCACCGCCGGCACGAACGACATCACTCCCTCCCAAGACCTCTGCGACTCCTTATCCGCTTTCTTCCACAACAAAATCGCCGACATACATAACAGCTTTGAAAACCAGTCTGAAGAACAGCCCTCTTCACCTACCCCCGAACCAAAACAGAACTCCCACAACCTTCACGCCTGGAACCCAATCACTACTGAAGACACCATCCGCCTGATGAACTCCATCCACTCAGGATCGCCAACCGACCCTTGTCCCCACTACATTTTCAACAAAGCAGACTCCATCATCGCACCCCATCTCCGCGATGTCATCAACTGCTCCTTCAACTCCGCTACCTTCCCAGAAAGCTGGAAACATGCCGAACTCAGCGCCCTCCTGAAGAAACCCACAGCAGACCCCTCCGAACTTAAGAACTACCGCCCCATCTCACTCCTCCCATTCCCTGCCAAAGTCATTGAGAAAGCGGTCAACAGTCAGCTCGCCGCCTTCCTTGAATCCAACAATTCCCTCGACTCCTCACAGTCCGGCTTCCGAGCTAAACACAGCACCGAAACCGCCCTAATCGCAGCTACAGACGACATCCGAACGCTACTGGACAACGTAGAAACAGTTGCCCTCATCCTACTAGACCTCTCCGCTGCATTCGCACAGTCTGTCACAGCACCCTCATACAACGCCTCAGCAACGTCGGAATACAGATGAAGAACAGCCGCCTAAAACTAAACTCGGACGAAACGGAAGTTCTCATCTTAGGATCATCCCCCTCGGCCTGGGACGACTCATGGTGGCCACCTGCCCTGGACACAGCACCTACACCTACAGACCACGCACGTAACCTGGGCTTCGTCCTAGATTCCTCCCTCTCGATGACCAAACAAGTCAACGCCGTCTCATCCTCATGCTTCAACGTACTTCGCATGCTCAAAAAAATCTTCCGTTGGATCCCCACCGAAACAAGAAAGACTGTCACCCACGCACTGGTCACTAGCCGACTGGACTATGGAAACACCCTCTACGCCGGAACCACAGCCAAACTACAGAAAAAACTCCAACGCATCCAAAACGCCTCAGCCAGACTCATATTGGACATCCCCCGTCAAGCTCACATTACCGATCACCTAAAAGACCTACACTGGCTCCCCGTCAACAAGAGAATAACGTTCCGTCTCCTCACCCACGCTCACAAGGCCCTCTACAACCTAGGACCCAAATGCCTCAACACACGTCTGTCCTTCTACACACCCACCCGCCAACTACGATCATCCAATCAAGCCCTCGCCGCAATTCCGCGGATCCACAGAGCCACCATGGGAGGAAGATCCTTCTCCTACTTAGCAGCCAAAACCTGGAATTCCCTCCCCACTCACCTCCGCCTTACACAGAACCACCTTTCCTTCAGAAAGCAACTTAAAACCTGGCTATTTGACAAGTAATACACAACCCTCCTCCAAGCGCCTTGAGACCCTCTGGGTGAGTAGTGCGCTATACAAATTCCTGAACTTGAACTTGAACATGACAGTTTAAGTGTCAAGAGAGGTCTGAAATTACAAACCTTTCCTACCACCTGGCCAGTTGTCATATTGGTCGAATTGTGTCATACATAGGAACACACACAATTATCGGATATGCTATAACTTAATTCTTCACTCCCTTCTATCGACAGGATGGAGCAAAGTGGAGTATTAATCTGGGGGTTCTGGTCAAGCACTTAAGTGGACTCACTCTTTTTGTCAGAGCGAGCCCTGTATCACTTTATCTCTTCGTTTCAAATGTGAAGGGAGGTGTCCCGCAAGTATCTACCCCTTCTCCTTTGCTGTTTAACCTGTTCTTGCCTCTCTCTCCGCAGGGGGTCTGCTTTTATATGTATGATACGCAGACTATCGCCAACATCTCCTCTGCTTTTATATGTATGATACGCAGACTATCGCCAACATCTCCTGCGCCCAAAAATCCCAGGCTGTGTCTGTCAATCATGTTAAGTTGACCCATATGTGCTACATCTATAATGGCTTTTTAAACAGTAATTCTCTGTGCAGAGCTTTGCGCGTTTTAGGAGTTTTCTGTGTATCTTATGTGTACGAATTCTCATGACAAAACAATAAAGCCCACCTTCTTGGCTCTCCAGGGCTCCCAGCATGTTATACCTGCTGGGTGTACCCTCCACTAGCAGCAGACTTCATGCAAGTCTTGAACCTCTCTCACCCTACTCCCTGACGGGCATGCCGTCCATCTCTTTCGCCCTGCCCCTTAGTTGTAGCTCTTCTGGCCAAAACAAGGCACGTCTCGTCTACCTAATGCACTTACATGAACAGTATTAATCTTCTGGGCACCACTGCTAGCTGACATAGAAAGCACGCAGCAATCCATTAATATTCATTTCCTTTTTTTCGTGATTGCTTCTGCTTAAACATAATACAAAACAGGCATCATCAAACATAATAGGTTTACATTTTGTATAGTGCATGCTTTTAGTGGCACACTATGTGGCTTTTAGTGTTATGTACACACAGAGCAGGAACACATGCACGCAGATCAACACACACCTACGTACACCCGTTTTCACAAATTTCAAGGTGTATTATTCACTTCATGGTCAAAGGCATGTGATCATCTTTGGGGCAGATGAAGGGGCAGTGGTGATGTTCAATCTACAGCATAGGGCAGTGAGCAGTAGATGGGTCAGGCAGATGTCAGAGAAGTCTTAAATTATGCCATGTTAGGAACCAGCAGGACCCGGTAAGGTACATTGTGGAAAACAAAGAAGGACATTTTCATTTAAGAGGACAGGAAGCTATTTGTGCATAGATAATACGGCAAACCCACTCAGGTAAATTTGCTAGCAAACATGATTTCCTTGCAGGCATAAATGCATTTAAGTGTTTATTTCTCCGCCAAGAGTGTGGAGAAAACGCCTTTATTAATCCCACTCGAGTGGTCGAAAGGGGCGTTCCAAAGCACTGAAGACCTGGAGAATTCAGAAATGCCCACAAACATGTTTATGGACGATCCCAAATTGACACCACACCCCCCTTCACCCTGGAAATGCCGGGCATTTAACTCCCTGTCCAAGATTGGAAGGAGATGGATCACTCACACATTTGGAGAGGGATATAGGAAGGGCTTTATCCACAGGGATACATGGCTCCGGTGCATGGGGAGAGTAGCATGTGCTTGTAAAGGGGGCTCCATACAGCGGGGATAGACGACCATGCGAATTGTCTCGTGATATCGCCAGAAGTACCCCTGAATACCTGGGCCTGAGGAAGCTTTCTAGGCATACACCTGGGAATGTTTGTGAGTTCTAAAAAGTAGTAAATCTGCAGCTATGCGTAACTTTAATCTACAGGTCTAGTAATGCCACTTTTTTTGAGAATTGCACGACCTTTGTGTTTTAAACAGCCGGACACACGCACTCTGCAATGCTCGAATGGCGTATTGCAGCCAGCAAGACAATGAACACTTTGGTATGTCACATGCTTAGTGTAAGGGGGGGGGGCTGTGAGCAAATTGCTCTATGTGAATTATGTGCACAGAGTGGGCGGGTGCACACGTACTGTAAACACTGGTCTTTTTGTTGTGCTTAGCACAGCTAGACACATGGCCGACTCTCAAACAATGCTTTGTGAATGCTGATTGTGGACTCTGACACATGGGGACTGCGCTATGTGTATAATATGGTTCAGTGCTGTTAGTCACTATTTGATATGTAATGCCGCAGCCAGGTACGCAGAAACTGTGTACACCCAACTACTCCTATTATGTGGAGAGGAGTTGGCCTAACGGCTAGGGCGGTCGACCTCAAATCTGGGGAACTGGGTTCGAGTCTCGGCAATGACGCTGAACATCCTGTGATTATGCGCAAATCACGTAATCTTCCCGTGCCTAACCAAAAATGAATGTCGCCTCATGTAACATAACTGGTGCTATGTAAAGCGCTCTGATATCCGATTCGGGTCAAGTTCCTGCTATCTATAAAACTCTACAAAAAAATAAAAATGTGCACAGGGTAGTATCATCAGCTTAACACCGACAAACTGTAAAGAAAGGTC
The DNA here is from genome assembly GCF_964263255.1 of Lissotriton vulgaris. Taxonomy (NCBI): domain Eukaryota; kingdom Metazoa; phylum Chordata; class Amphibia; order Caudata; family Salamandridae; genus Lissotriton; species Lissotriton vulgaris. The sequence goes on along the minus strand of NC_141693.1, from coordinate 232,169,385 downwards.
AATTTGAATTAAATGCGTAGTGCAGACAGACACACAGACAGTCCTGCTCTACATCAGATTGTTGAACGATCGTTCATTGGCTGTTCTCATAGAACTGTAAACGAAGGGGTGGGGCTCTATCCAGAATCTTTTTAAACATATTTCCCTAAGAAAAGGCAAGGTTAAGATGGAATCAGGCTCACAGAAGTCCCCAACTTTACTGAATCAGTCAATAAGTAGGGTAATTAGTGGTTTCCTGGTTTAAACCTTTCTTGGGGATGGGGCTGGCACAAAGAATATTTATCAAGATTGGTTTGTAAGGCTGCATAGCTGCTCTCTAATACAGCTACTGCAGAACTTTTTCGTCTTCTGGCATTATTTTTGTGACCATCGTCCATAGGCCCTAACCCATTCCCAGTATGTAAGTGCGAGCCTGGGCAGAGGTTTGGGGCACAGGGTTAGCCAGTCCTATTGTCTTAGAGAATAAGTTCAAATTCATTATGCGTGATTCAAAATGGGTTTCCTTTTGCTCTGATTGGCTGCAATAAGGGCAAAGGTTTCAAAGTAGGGCTGCCTAGGCTCCATTGTAGCTCAAAAGCAAAACCAGCCTACCAACCAGAAAGTAACCTACAATCATTGTCCTCATTTGTGAAGAATGTTAATCTTAAACATGATTCAGGAATCCACTTTAGACTTCAGGTATGGGTTTGGTCTTACAATGAGATCTGTACAAGACATCTATCATGCCACCAGGACCACCAGAGTTTTGTTATACACATTCCAGGTATGGCTATAGCAGCTTACATAAAGACCAGTCATACAAGCCTACTTAAAAACAAGCTTACATAAAGACATATTGCTTTTCTTGGCAGCTTCCGGCTAACAGCACATGTCTAGATTACATTTCAAAGGTTGCCCGCATGATATGTGTGTGTGTGGAATAAAAGATGTGCTCCAATTGAGTGGTCTTATTGCATAACTACATGCTCACCGTCAGTCTAGTTTGATCAATAGCAACAAAAATTCCAGTGACCCAAAGTGAACGCAGTCAGTTTGTCTCTTTCCATGGGTATTTATAGTGCATATGAGATAACCCTATCGCCCTGTGAGGTTAATGGAAGCAGCCAGGTGCTCTGTGCTGTCTATTAGCCTATGTGGTCGGGTGGATTTCTTGTCTAAGCAGGGATCACGCTCCAGCGTTTTGCCTTGACCCTTGACCAAGAAGGTTGGTACCTCTATTCTGGGTCTGTTATACTCTGAGATTTGATTCTGATGTGTGTCTTTGATTTCAGACTTAGGCTGGGGTGGTGATATTATTATTGAACTTTTCTCTCATCCTATTCCATGTAAATTGCAGTGGGTGATGTAGATGGCTATGAAGGAAATTCTCCTTGCAGCTAACAGCCAGTGCATCACATGCAGGCTTGGCCTGACGTCATCTTGTATTTGCACACATAGGAGGAGTCTCGCAACCGAGTTTGAGTCCATTGTAATCTGTGAAGCAGGTATTCGGATACACCGAGGTGGGTACATTTACGTATTCAAGGCAGGATTGCATGAGAGGGATGATCCTCTTATCAAAGCCTGGAAAGCAAATTTCTCTTTAGGGTTTTAAGCTGATTACAGGAAGTCTTGGTAAATGTGTTGGTATGGGGTCTGGGCCTGAATTCTGTGTTCAAAGTCCCTCTAAACTTTTAACTGTGGGCACTTGAGACTGTGGTATGGGAAGAGCCATCAGCCACTAAATTGGCCTCATTGTATGAGTCAATGATCTGAAAGTGAGGACTTCTGTCATTCCAAAGTTTAGCTCAGGTGGTTTCTGGTCTTCCAAAAATGGGTGGCAAAGAGGCAGGATTTGGATACAGTTCTCATTGGGTTAAATTTTAGCAAGATTTGGATGTCATCTGCACAGCTGTAACAGTTTGGGCCAAAGAATCTCTTAAAATATAGCAGGAGCAGAAGGCAGACGTTGAGTTGTGATATCAGTGCTGGTTGCCAGATGCAGCAGAGCGTAGGATAAGCAGCTCCATTGGGGCAATCTCACAATGACTAGTTTATCAGATCTCTTTCTCTTGAACTCTTTTTTGAGCATTCATAATCCTAATCTCTTTTATCGTAGTATGTGCGTTACAGGAGTTCAGAATATTTGTGTGATACTATTGAAAACCATAATACTAGCTTACAATATGCCCCTTAAAATATGTTTGACTCAAATTAGAACTGAGAAGTTGGCGTGATCACATTTTTCATATTTATTTTCTATATTTGCAACCAGAAGAGTTTATGCAATAGAAGGCAGGAGATGGAGTGTTGAAAGGGGATGGGTTAGGGAACGTTATGATGATGTGACTGTGCATAATACGGAAAAAATGACTCCAAGAGTATGTTAAATGGATATTGCAAGTCACCCCAGAACTTACATGACCTTATAAAGGAACTTAGCTACTGACCTTGTTCCTCTTTATCTCAGTGAAGCTCTTCCATTGCTCACTTACCCTCATTGTACACATTGCTCTTTTGCAATTGCGTTATGCATGGCACAAAGGATACAAGGCACGGTAACAAATAATATATTACTCATTTAATAAAAATGGGACAGCAAGCAATATTTTTTTTTAAAAGAGTGGCTAAAAAGTAGAAATCAGATGAGCTGTCAGTTGAATAGCAAAAAAAACGCATAGGACCGTCCTAGAATGGAGACGAGAGGGGGGGAGGGAGAGGTAGAGAGAGCGAGAGCACACAAGTATTTAGAAGCTTAAAAGAAAAACAGCAGCAATAAGAAATAGCTCAACAAGGAAGAAGGCTGGAGCAGCAATTAAGAAGTATAGAGTCTGTTGACACAAAATATATGGATATATGTTAAATAACCCTAGCACTCCCTGGAACCAATTTTTAACATTCTGCCTGGATGCACTAGAGGCTCAAGACATATGGACAAGCTTGCAGTCGATAGGGCCAATCACAAAAATCTTGACCAAACAAGCAAAGGTCTTGTCACTCAAACATGATGCCCTAACCGTGAAGAATCTCTCCCATGGCAAAACTATATGGCCCTAAAACTCCACCACACTATTACTGGTCATCCATGAAGCCACAAGTGAAATATCATCTAATGAGATTACGTTTTGGCCTAATCCCGCTGAGGGCATATAAGTATGGCCGGAGATTCATTGAAGATGTGTCCACACAGTGCCGTTTCTGTAAGAGCGGGGAAGAAAACTTAATCCACGTCACATAACTTTTTTGTTGCGTTCAATTTGGCTGACCCTGAACGTCCGGACATGCCAAGAAGCTCTTGAGGAGTGTATGAGGGGCAACTCAGCTCAGATGGCCGCCCGCTTTGTAAATTTCATGACTGAGAATATTTTCCTGTTAACAGAAGACGATCACTAAGAACCTTTGCCCTACCAGCTATGAACCACCATGCTCTCATAAATACAATTTTTAGAAAAAAGCATAATATGGACAGCGTTTTTAACCATGTTTTGTATGAATTGCAACGATTTTAATTAATTGTGCAAATTAACAAAATACGTACATACTTGGAGAAAAAGCAAGAATGTCTTTAAAGTAAGTGGGAAGGAAGACAAAGTTGGGGCTGGTGGCTCGGTGGATTATTTTATCCAGTGCAGGAATCTATATTTGATCACCTGGTCACAGGTTCGAATCCATGTAGATTCACTTAGCCCTTTGTTTGCTTGAAGCTCAGAAAATGACTAACAGTGAGTTTAATAAGAACCAGCAACCTTTCTCTGTCGTCAAATCCCCACCACTCAATACCGTACATCTCTAACATGATGTAAAGAGAAGGGTTAAAAGTAGACCTGCTGATGATACATTGTAGGCTGGATGATCATGAAGAACAGAAGAATAAAAGTGTACATAGGGAGAAACAAGAGTCAGGGTTGCCAGGTTATAAAAATGTGGATTTGGCAAATGATTGCACGTTGATAAAAGCACATGTGATAAAAAGCAGAGTAAAACAAGTTAAAAGAGGGTTTGACGTGCACACCTTAATAAAGGAAGGAAGAAGATGGATAAAGTGTCAGAGGAAGAAGGAATGCAACGGGCATAGAAGACGATCAGGCCCTGGAGAGAAAGATGGAAATAACAGAAATTTCAGTTTTGTTTAAAATCTATGTAGAGAGAAGGTGGGTTCATCAAAGTCTGAACGAGAGAGAGATAGTAGGAATCGTGGTGTTAATCAGATGAGTAACAGAAGAAAAGGGAATTGGGTTAATCAGCAAAATAATGCTAGAACGTAGGATAGTAGTTCGAAAAATTAGGTCTCATGATAGAAGTCAGGGGTACATCATTCAAGTGGGTCAATATAGGAATGCTCATAAGCTTGTCCTTGGTAGTAAACTTGCTAACATGTAAACTAGTCTACACTGGCAGAATTACCATGTGAGCAAATTCCATTTGTAATTGCACAGTCCCACGATTCCTGTATCTGGAAATCATGGAAGGAAGTTTCTCTTTGTAAATACTTTGATGTGCAAACCTTAATTGAACTTAAGTGCACAAACAGCTTTCTGATTCGAGCCCTAAATTGGGCTCTTAAGGTCACACCTCTCTTAGTCATGCTACTGGCAAGAATGAACAGTGTCACGTTCTATCTTCATTGTAAGAGAGAAGTAAGTGACTTTTCAAAAGAGACTCACAGATTTGCTTATTCCCCAAGATGAATGGAACTCACAGCCATTCCCTGTGATACAGCTCCTGTGTGGTCATGGTAGTACATAAACAAAATCAGATACAAGGCCATGTTGCCACTGTAAACCCCCTTCATATATAACCCAAACTTCACTAAAATCAGACAGGAGACATATATTCATTTCAGAGGAGCGAGCTATGATGCCTTGTGCAGGTCCAGGGTCGTAATGCAAGCCCCAGCAGCCCCTGCGTTGGAGCAGGGCCTCCATCCTTTAGTGGGGGGCATTTGAGCCCAAGGCCTATGAATATCTCTGAGATATAGAAGTCTGAGGGGCCTCTCACTGCCTTCACAGGGGGGCATCATTTTGTGTTAGGTGAAATTACTAGGGCGACCGGGGCATGATTTCTCTGCAGCCTTGCACACTGTGGACATGAGCTGCGCCAAAGTGCCTGTGGGTGGCAGCATTTGTTTACATGGTGAGTGGGTGGGAGGAGCTTCAGCATTGAAGGTATAAAGCACAAAACAGCTTTGGACACCCGTTGACCATTAATAAGGAGGAATGTGATCCCATGAAGAGATATGACTTACACCAGCCCTAAAGCTACTAATGCTGCAGCCAGCTGGACATTATCCCACTGAGGTTAATGGCCAGCCTGCCCCTGTGGCTGCCTGCACAACCTTTCTGCCTCTGTCTAAACTCTTGCTAGTAGGGTGCCAGCAGTCAAGGTCAGGTGTCAAGGTCTCATCTACAAACCCATATCCGCCAACTCACACGGTTTAACTTGTGTCGCAGGATATCAGCTCTCTATCCCCGTCACCCAATGAAGAGCTGACATTACACGGTGAGCACCAAGCGAGCTGGAAACCCCTACCCAGAGTGGGTTTCCAGCTCGTGTGAGAAGGCTTTGCACTTTCAAAATCCATGACTTTTTTTCTGAACTTAACTGGGGCACAAACCGAAGGTGGCTTCAGAAGCCCTTTGAGCTTTTGGTCAGGGTTGGAGTGCCCATTCAGTCTCTAGGCCCCGCCCTCTCCAGTGTCGCTCTGTGGCATCTGAGGCTGTGGCTGCCTGAAACCCTAGCCCCGTCTAAAACCCCTGCCCCTTGGATGCCCTGCCACCCCTCTCACACCGGCTAAACTTTCTCAAGTTGACAGGTCTGAAACCCCTGTCAGTAACTCCTCTTCTACAGGAGAGGCATTCAACAAGTAAGGAAGCACACAGGATAAATATAAAATGGGTAGGGTACTGGTGAAGTGATAACTTTCTCTCAGGATCTCTTTTTTTCTCACTTGGGCTGGAGGGTGTATTAAAATAAGCCTATCTTGCCCTGATGCAGGCTAAAGGGAGTGTTATAATAGACTTAACGTTACTTTTATGTGGTTATTGTAGAGTGTTCTAGAAGGACAGATATTACCCTGATGCAGGCAGAGGGAGGTGTTTTAATAGGCCTAGCTTATCCTAGTGCAGGCTGTTTTAAAATGGGCTCGAACATCCCTTGAGTAAGCAGGGTATTAAAATAACCCTGGCCGCACTCCAAAGAAGGCAGAACACGATATTGTGATAGGTATTTGCCTTAGTCTGCACGTCATAAGGCTGTTCCCAAGTAGGCATTATTAATACACTCTTATAACAGCATAAGACATTTTTTGGGGAGCTACAAGCATTTCTTTATTCATTTATATGTAACTGAGTGTTTGCAAAGTTCTGGCATTTTACTTTATGGCCACCTCAGAACACTAGGCAACACATTCCATTGTCAAAACATAACTAAAAGTGTTTTTACATTCGGTCTTGCATACTTTGTGTTGGCGGATGTAAATTAACCACTTTTTTGTGCTTCTTATGAATTTCTGAAGTTGTGTGTACAACGAGAAAACTTAGGTGGATTAATTAAGAGTTCAGAGCAAACTTTTGTCACATCCTCTGATTGCCTGTCTTCAGTTGCTCTGTGTTATATGTTTTAATAGCATAACTACTGTACCCCGCTGTGATTGGTCACCGGTCATGCGTGGTGCTATCGAATCGGCTTTCTTTTCTTAATAGCAAATGCTGACTTTTATTGGATGTCAACAGTTGGGCTGGACTTGTGAATGTTAACTTTCCATTGGATTCAAGGGACAGCCATGTAGTGTGGCTTCATTATCTCCAAGGGACGCCATTTTTAGTTGGTCAAAGGCATCCCGACGTCTTCTGCTTCAGGCGTGTTTTGAGTTGAACATGGTTCTGTTTTCAGTTGGGGCTCAAAAGGTTCCACAGTCTTGGACGTTGCTTTCCAAGAAATCTGTTCCCCTGTTTCAACTGCCTGAATTGTGATTGGTTGACTGAGGTGGAGTTTTCTGATCTGTGGAGTCTGTTTAGTCTATAGTGTAGCTCCCGTTTCTGAACACAATTTAGGCCTCCAGTCAGTCCTGTAGACTTCTAGATGGTGCACAGAATTTTGAATTTTATCCTGGCCTTCTCTGGGAGCCAGTGAAGTGCTTTAAGAGAAGCTTCAATGGAGTCTCGCTGTTGTAAACTGACGTCTAATCTGGCTGTTTTGTTTTGATCAGGTGGAAATGTGTTTATGCTTTTAAAAACAGAAAATGCATACCATCATTAATGTTTGTATTGGTGCCACCCAGCGAGATGTTTGAAGAAACAAATGCATCTTTTTAAGTATGAAGAGATATTAGGGAATGGGCACTTCGATAAAGCGAGGTAATATCAGGCGCCTTATGATACCACCTACTGCTGCTGCCAAATTACTGCAAAATACCTGAAAATGGCCTCTTTTTCAGAATATGGGGAGCGCTCCAGCAGGCAAAATTCTATTTAGCATTGTAGACCACTTCATTATAGGTGACACAAAGGTGTGGATTATGTAAGAAGCCAGTAGAAAGAATTCATACCTTCTCCAGTATCAGAGTGCAAAATGCATATTTAGTTTCAGATCTTGATGTACACTTTCTGTTAATTATATAATATGCAGCAATGACATAGTGCACACAGTAAACCAAAATTTCTGTTGAACTTTAAAGGTATTTCTGTTTTCCGAGGACCCATACTTTATAAACCTATTATGGTCAAACACGTAGGTTACACTCATTTATTTATATTAAGGGCACTAATCCTATGAGTTTATTGCTTTGGCCTGCATTACAATTGCCCTGGAAATGGGTCGTTACTTCCCCACCCCTAGAGTTACCAGTACCAGGAGTACCAGTAACTACGGGGATGCAGAAAGTTCACTCTATTACCAGTTGCACTCTGAGGGTCCACTAAGCAATGAAGAATTATAGGTGACCAATAACTCCAGGACTGATTCCATTTTAGCCGGACTTTCACTTCGAGTTTTAAACTGCTGAAAGCAGTGGAAAAAAAACTCTGGGTGAAAGTAAACAATCCCATAATTCCGATGTTGCCACAGCCCTATTGGAATTAAGTGGCAACTCATAATGAGGGTCTTAGACTTCAGCTGTGGAGTAATTTGTTTGATTGTAGGCAATTTCCGTTCGGCTTTGAACTGTGCTGGATTAGATACAAAGATTATGTTTGCTTTTAGTTTCCTTCCGAATGCACCGCCAGTGCCTTTAGACTGTGTGCATGTCTGGGTCAGCGGATATCTGCCCTGGGAAACATGCCCTCCCAGCCAGCCATCGCTAGGTAGAACTGCTTGTGCTCAAGCGAGAAGACCCTCTAAGCCTTAGGCAGCAACAGGGGTACCGATAGGTGGATGGATTTTGGGAGGCAAAGGATAGGTACTGGCAAAGCTCAGACCAGGAAATCTTCAAATGCACTCTGTTTTACAAAGAAACTGCAGGTACAGACCAGACTGCACTATCCCCATTAACACCATTCAAGGAGCACCTAGGGATAGTACCTGCCATCCATGGTTTGCCCTTTGTTACAGCTGGCACTTGCTTTATTACCCCTGCCTCATGGGTCATGAGCCAATGGCTGGAATAAAAAGTGTGTTGGACTCTAAACGTAAAGCTATAACACGGTTTCATGTCACCAGGAACACCACCATATTCATGTAAAGTCTTTCCTTCTGAAAATGCTGTCCAGTTGGTTCATTTGAGGTGAATCTGGACTATGATTCCCAGAATGGATTGGGCTGTTTAATAAAGGCCCAAGAACTAGAAAATACTTGCACCTTCATCATAAAATAGGAAGCTGTTTCAGGGCGAAGGGTGAGTGGGACAGGGTTGACCAACCCTGTAAAGTCATCGGTGGTCAAGGCGTGCGACATGTCACTTTTGCCAACTGTGATATTTCAGTGCATAGACTCGTCAACTCTTCCAGGAAAGGAAAGGGAAGTTGACGAAGAACAGTCCTTTTGACATCAACTCATTTGGAAATCCTTGCTACTTTTATATAGACCTATGATAAAGTTGGGGTCTGCAAACAAACAAAATTTCAAAAGACCTGTGAAGCACAAAACGCAGTCAGAGAACTGGGAATAGCCAAGAAAAAACTTAGTGCATGACTACTATAGGCACCTTGCAGCAGCTGGTTGTCTTTGGCAGTGTGCAAGCAGCTCTTGGGACACAAGGCTCAACTTCAGAGTCAGACAGAGCTAGACTGCCTCTATTTAACCATCCACTCTCTGACTCCTTCTCTGCTCTTCCATCCCGCTCTCATTTCTCTCTCCGTCCTCTCTCTCCCTTAACTTCCACTCTCTTACCCTCACTTCTCTCTTTTGCCCCTCCCTGAGAATCCCGAGCACCCCCACTTCCCCTCTGAGTCTACTAGAATAATTCCCAAGGTGCCCTTGATAGTGGCAGTGCCTCGCCCCTTCTAAAACCGGCCTCCAATGGCTCGGGCCCCCACCTCCACCCAAGCCCCTCGGGCACCCAAAACCCCTATGAGAGTAATGCAGATCTAGTCCTAATTCCGGGTGTTTTGGTTTTTGTTAGGTTAGGTTATAACATTATCTTTAAAATTTAAAATAAAAACGTGTGTTCGTATGTGTAAGAAAACACAATAACACTTTTGTTTTTTTCTATTTTTTTTGTTGCAGACTTTTCATCTAATGTTGGAACTCTCGAAGAAACGGCAGCGACCGCAGGACACAGACTGAACGTTTTGTGACTTCAAACCGCCAACTTGTCTGACCGGAAGCTCTCCCCCCTGTCGAGCCAAGAACGCCTGAGTGGATTCATGAGGCGCGCGGGAGCCGCCGCCGCCGCGCGCCAGAGCATCACCTCACGGGATCGGAAGGCCCGGCTGCGGGTGTGCCCTGGCTGCTGGGTTTTCAGGCTCGCTGGTATCCGACCGGCTGGTGGGAGTGCGGGCGAAGTCAGCAGGAAGGAATGTGCACCCGGGTTCTTCTTCCGCGTTGGGATCTGCTCATAACATAAACCACAGGTCCAAGCCCCGAGAGGAGCGCGCGCACCTGCACGGAGGTGTTCACAGACCTTGAAGTCCTGCCCTGTCTGTCTTCGGTATCAGTCGGACTGCATTGGTTGCATTCCGTCCTTGCACCATGTTGGCAAGCATAACCCATTACTCAGTGCCGCCTCCCACCTAGCGCGAGGCATTGTGGAAGCCAGGTGGCGTCGACTTTCATACCCTAAATCATATCAAGGCGAGTGGCCTAGAAAATGCAAGGATCGTGATATTACTGTTTACTGCCGTACCATTAAAAAACAACCATCTGATGACTTATCAGTAAGTCTGGCATCTGATTTGTAAGGGGAAATCTACGGATTTGTTTGCAAGGCATTAATTACCAACAGCGATTTCATTCGTGAGCAAGGCTTGATCGAGTAAGTAGCGGACTCATTAGGGTGGATTCAGGAATTTTTAGCAGTAGCTTTGAATTCTTTAAACTGAGACTTGTAAACTTTTGAAATATGGGTATCTACTTTTATTCGAACTTCCAACATTCCTTTCCTGTCCATAATCAATTTCAGACTGGCTGTGGGGTGACACTGCTGTAGCCTCATGCAGGCGACCCTTGGAGAAAACAGAGTCGCGGACAGTAACAGTAATGTAAAAACAATCCTTATGTCGTGTCTGAAGGGGCAGCAGGTCATCATCAAAATGGAGGCCATGAAGATCATCCAGGCGGAGAAGTTCTCCGAGTGCCAGAGCTCCCAGACGCGGTATGCACCGCCTCCACGAAGGGAGCCGCCACTGGTCGCCAAGCGCGCCTGGCCATCTGAATCAGAGATTATTGTCAACCAAGCTTGCGGGGACATCCCCGTTCTAGAAAACAGCCAGAGCTCCCTTGGCCTCACCAGAACACCACCTCCACCACGCCGGGAGAAAATCTACCCAGGCCATCGGAAAACCAGCTCAGAGATCTGCTTCCATCGCAAGACCCCGTCAGATGAAGTCATAGTCAACCAGTACGTTCTACATCCTTCGACTCCTTGTGAGCCTTTGGAGTGCCCAACATGTGGGCACATGTACAACTTCACCAACAAGCGACCAAGGATTCTGTCTTGCCTCCACTCAGTCTGCGAGGAGTGCCTGCAGATCCTGTATGAGTCTTGCCCCAAATACAAGTTCATCTCATGCCCAACCTGTAAGAGGGAGACGGTCTTGTTCACGGATTATGGCTTGGCTGCCTTGGCTGTGAACACAAGTATACTCAACAGACTGCCGACAGACTCCCTGTCAGCCAACCCTGTCCAGTGGAGCAGTGACACCGACCGGAGTTGCTACCAGACCTTCCGCCAGTATTGTGGAGCAGCATGCACCTGCCATGTCCGAAATCCACTCTCTTCCTGCAACATTATGTAACCCACCCCATAATAGAAGCCCCACTGGACTGGGCTGATCCGTCATATCCCTCTCTCCAGCAGAACAGAGTGGAACTGGAAGCCAATAAGTATCTTAGGGCTGGCTTGGCAAGTCAGTCTTGCTCTTCACGTCAAGACCTTTCATCAGACCACCGTTCCAAGTCCATCCTGTCAAGCAAATGCCGTTCGGCTTCAGTGTGTGTGTGGCTGTTACCTGTTTCCTAGCTGCTTTGCTCAGCGTGCTAGTCCTGTTTGTCTTCTGGTGCCATGCTGCTATGTGCTATTTGTCTTCTCGATGATGTTTGTGAAGTCCACAAACTTCTACATTTGTTTTTTTTATTCCTCCTCCCCACTGAGCGATGTATGAATGAAACAGCTTGCTTGGAACAGCCTGAACAATGAATGTGACATGGCAGGGGCTTTTCCTTATACTGGAAGATCCCTCCACGCCACCACCGGCCATCACCAAGCCCAGCCTGGACAGGTGTGGGACTGATATTGGGTGCAGGTTGGAGCTTGGTGGTTTTGCTTTGGTCTAACGGGGCTGCACGTATGTGAAAGTGAATCTGCAAGACCTCCACATTCGCCGCTAAGTCCATCATCCAAATTTTATTGCCAAAGCTTTCTTTCAGTAAGTAACTGGAATGCATAAGAAAGGAAAAAGTAGACTTATTTAAATTATTATCATCTGCCACATGGATATTAAAAGGACAATATATCCCCTTTTTTGGAAGTCCGCCCAGGCCCGTAATGGGAAGCCAGACTTATTTCCTCATTCTCGAGGAGCTGTTTTGCATCCAATGTGCCTGAGCTTCTGAATTTATTTTTGTAATTAATTTAATATCTCAGTGGATCTTATTTCACTGTGCACATGTCTGTTTATTTGCCAGCGGTTGGCTTTTATGTCACTGAAGTGGCTTTGTAAGGTCTTTTTATTAGAGACTTTTGTGTTAGTTTGCTGCTTAAAAGTATCATGTTCATATCAAGGCAGGCCATGGCGAGTTTTGCAATTCTTTCTACTCCGGGCCCTGAACGACTCTGAGAAAGGGGATTTACAAAATTGGGTGGAATTCTGATCTTTTCTGTGGGCCATCGTATGTGGCCATCCGATATTTTCAACATCTTCACATTCGTACAAAGAGCACTCAGGAATCAGCCCATGGCGTTTTAAATTACAAATTAATAATTCCCTTCCCCATTGGTCCATCTCTGGGGTTCCAGACTATCCTACATTTTAGCCAGGAACCTATTTCCCATGAACCCATTTCTTGGCTTACAGACCTTCCTACATTTTAGCTTGCACCCTGTTTAGGATAACCAAAAACTGGGTTATTTTCTATTTATTTTTTAATTTAAAAGATGATTCTACAATGTTGCGAGATCATTGTGGTTGTGCCCAGTGCGTGGAGAGCTGCTGATTTTTGACATCACGATGTACAAAACGTGGGCATGCTGTGCTCTCTGTCGTCTGGTGAAGATGTTGAACAACAATTGCCTAAATGAATCCAGGGTAGAGGTGTCCAATGTTGTTCTTCAATGGCATGAAGCCATACCAGCTTTTAAGGATAACTATTGACTATGTAAATGCTTTCCATTTAGATTAATTATGTGTACATTTATCTTGTGGATAGCCTGAAAAATCGACATGGCTTCTTGTGGATCAATGTTGGATGCCCTCAAGTTGGTGCTCAGTTTCCTTTCCTTCAAATGGGCACATGCCTAGTACACTGGAAGAGATATTTACATTGAAGGACAAAGCATCAAATATAGCGTGTTGATCGGAGTTACAATTCCACTTTCGTGCAAGGGTGGTCAAGCCCACTTGCTATAATAACAACAATGACTGGCCACATATCATAATCAATGACTCTCAACCAGCGATTGATCCATCAGAGAGGATCCTAAGCTAATAGAAGTACCTGACATTTTATTTTTTTATTTCCAGAGAAAGTATGCCATCTTCCTCCCCATGGAGTCATGATTCAATGAGTAAGAATGAATGGAAATAGGAAGCTCTGTTGTCGAAGGTGTCTTTGTGGTTGGCATTGGCTGGTGCCATCACTCATGTTCTGATTGGCTCTCCCCTGTGTGCAAGGTAATAATGCTCAATTGACTTGGAGCTTTTTAAGAAGAATACTAATCTCTTATCTACCTGCAACTCACTCCATGCAAGAGGCAGTGTGGGACGTTACACTGGGTTCCTCCTCTTAGTCTTCATTCACCTTGAAAAAGAGTACCATTAGGTGTTATTAGCTCCATACATTATTAAATCATGCATGTCAACATTTTAGAAGAGGAATGTGGGAGATTTTCAAAATAAAATTGGGGGAATGCATTTTCCCCATTTATATCAATCGAATCAGAGGCAATTTCAAGAAGGCGACAACTATAATAAAGCTGTTTTTTGCTTCAGAAATCGCTAGTTTCCCACCTGAATACGTCTGTTGGCATGTATTTTATATCTATAGTATTACGGTAGATAAGCAAGATCACCCCATTATAAGGCAACAGTGGCATTCCTTATCACCGACCTGTGCTGCCTCTGCAAGGTCTTTACTTTTTTTTTTAGTGTTGGGGAAAGATGAAGAAGAGTCTGAATATCATGTTGTGCGGTTCTGTTTACTGCCCGGATCTTGCAGAATGGCATCTTCATGCCTTGTAAAACACAGAGAGGCTGCTACCTCTTACAGCGGAATGTGGTTTGAGCTATGAAAATGTAGGCAATGCCCAGAAGCAACAGAGGGTCACTATTGCACAATATATTTTCTATGAAATGATAAGATGAACCAGGGTTTTCAGACCTTGTACACATAGTACTGGAAATCTTTGGCATGACGTCGCCCAATTGGGAGTACTGTGGATGCTGATATTCAGTTTCAATCTTCCAAGGTTGGAAATAAAATCCAACTGGCAGTTCTGGTAGCTGTTGTCATGTAAAAGAAATAGCTTTTGCAGTCTATGATTTTGAGAGTTTTGGATAGATAATGCCACCTGGAAGCTTGTTTCAACCATAACCCTTTTTTATTGCCATGCAGTATATTTTTAAATAGGTAAAATCTAGCCATGCATGTTTTTAAATGCCTAGAGGTCCACTCCCACAGCCACTTCAAAAAAAGCAACTGGCCTTTTTAGAAGCATTGCCCATGATACTTTGTGTCTCCTTGTTTAAGGATGGCTTTTATAAAATGACATATCGGACCATCTCTTTTAGTCTTCCTGTCCCCTTTCATAAATTGACTTTCACTTGTGGAGAGTGCTAAGTATTAACAGCAGTGACTGTACTGGTCATACTAAGAGCACCATCCCCTATTATGAGGGTCATCTTCAGCTCCTAGCACTCTACAACCTCGGGATTGCAGGCCCGTTCTTTGACTTGGTAAAGCCAAATACCCATTGCAGAACTTTGAACAGCATGTTCATCCCTGGCATCGCTCAGGAGGTCTAAGTCCATCTGAATGAGACTCACCCCTTGGTTGGTGCTATGCTGGTAGCGGCAGCAGTGTGCCATGACTGGGTCTTCTCAGAGTTGTGTTACTTGGAACTGCTGCCTAAAGTGGATGGAAAACTCCATATAAGGTTAAAAAGCTGCACAATATCAGTAGCTAACAACTACTAGAAGGGAAAGTTGAGAAGAACTTTGAACAATCTTACATGGTGTTGCCTAAAAAGCCACCATATGTTGAAGCTTATTTTTGTGGCAAGAAGCCAGTTTGCAGCTATGGAAAGATCTCACTTAACCATGGATATCCTCCCTTAATGGGCATGCCTACAGATTCAATTGCATAACTTTAAAAATAAGTGTATACCTCTGTTTTAAGAGAACAGAAGAGGTGGCAAATGTCCATGTACTGAAAAATAATATGGATTCATTGTTCTCTTTAATTCCTCTTCGAGGTCACAGCTATCAAAATAATGAACGTGAATGCCAAAGTTGTTTAAAGAAAACTGTTACATTCCTCTTGTGATGTCATTAACTTTGCCATTGAGAAGTATTTTTTCATCATGTGGCTGGCTGCTTGACTTAAATATTTCCACACTTCTTTGTTCAAGACAGAAATTTGCTGTACAGAATGAAAACATGCCCTGTTGAGCTGAACACAGCCAGATTACATAAACGAAGGCAAGGTTTCGATTTGAGCATGCTCTAACTGAACCTTTTACCATGGTGTGCAAACGGTACCCCATATCAAGGTGCAGGGTGGGCATCAACAATTGCGTCACCATAGATTTTCTGAATGCACCCCCAGCCGTACCTTGGAAAGGGAGATCCCCGAGAGTCTTTGGACCACCAGTATACCCTTTAAAAAGTTGAATGCACCTCGCTGCCCACCCATCACGATGAATCGTTAAATTTCCCGTACCTTGTGGTAGCTGACATTCATACCCCTTCTGCTTAGATATCCTTAATTTCAAATAGTGAACACTTCCTTGCAAATGTTCAGGTGCACACTGCACACCTGTTTGTTCAGTATTACAGAAGGAACTGTGCATCCGGCTGCATCTTTTATTGTAGTATACGATTGTAGCCTGAAATCTGTTGATCTTCCACCACAATTTATGTAATATGACCCTCTCTATCTGGGTGCATTTAACTCCAAACATGATAGAATTTTGCACATTCTCAAATAAATATCTATGTTGTACATATTATTTTCTGTTGATATCAATGATCACTTCCCCAAAAGATCTGCGCAGCATGGTCTGTATGCACCACTTTATGATGGCACTTTAGTTCTTAAATAAGCCATAACATTTGAGCAAACTCATGCCAGTATTCAGAAACAATGCATATTCCATAGGAGGTGCATGCCAGCTCCCATCCCTACCTGCACATGATCACTGTATGGAAAAAAAACATTTTCGTATGCCCCCTCTCCAGAAAAAAACATGGGCAAGAGCTTGTTGGACCTTAATCTCTCCCCTCTCCATTAGTCCTATCCCAAACCTCAGACAGACACCAATGCAGTCAGGTCTTTTGTAGGAATTGCTATACACTGTTGCAGTACATCTCTAAAAATCTGTAATGGCTGGGACAGAGTCAGATACATATTAGTCTGATGGAAAATATGCCCCTGCCGCAGCCTGCTGCGATAGTTTCCTCTACACTTGTAGGTAAGGCCGCCTCACGGTAGAACTGATGCCGGTGGCACAGTAGAACTTACACAAGACCAGACTTGCACATGGGGAAGGAGGACAGAAGACATCCTTGGAGGACAGAGCCTTCTATTTCCAGGCAGCTCTGCTGATTCTTTGTGAAAACGGGTTGTGAAAATACCAATGTTTTATACCTGGCCTTGTTCGGTTTCCCAAATAAAGATTATATTGGAACTATGAGTGTCTGGTGTTCTCCAAGTCATTTTGAGTGATAATTCATCAAAAGGTCTATTATCGGTGGAGGAAAGATACCTTAGGACGTGCAACCCAATGAAAAGTGCGCTCATAACATAGTTATACCGTGGGCATTAAGCAGTAACCAAAGTGTTTCCTTGTGAATAAAAACAGTGTAAGTGCCACACTAGTGATAGCTCATTGGTTAAGTGAACTTACACACTTACCTCTTAGTGTGGCCTCCAAGACATTGTTGGCTTTTATTGGTATGTTTATTAAGTTTTTGATTTTCATTAAAAAAAATATATATCTTTTCTCAGCCGTTGTACAGTGCCCTGGTTTTATAGGATGAGATTCTTTCTCCCTTTCAAGAGGGGTCAACTCCACCTCACTGAAAAGTCTGAAAAAACGACACAAGCGCTTGTGATTGTGTAATATGAGGGCGGTAAGTAAACTTACTGAAGAAATTGGTCCACTTCTTAGTGTTAATGCCTTTGAATAAATGCTAATCAGCCCTACTGCTTTAGGTGGTAGGCTACTGCTTTTTCAGCAACACTGTATGCAGCCTATAGAGTTATTGGGGTCATCCTACTGCAGAAAGAAAACTGTGGACTGAACTTTTTTAAAAGTCCCAAAGCAGGATGACACTTACCAGTGACCCTTTGAAAGCTGTGTAATACCTTTAAATTCAGCCTTACAGCAGCTACTGCACCTTTATGTTGTCTGGTATAGAGATGTGTTGGCATGGTACAGGTTGACCACAGTGCTCAATGATCATGCATTTATATTGTCTCATTTATGTTTCATCAATGGCAAAAGCCAAAGGGACATTTGCTTTGATCTGGGCCCATGCCATTTGTTCCCATTTCCATTGATGTTATCATTAGGCCAGTGTTCTATGATGTTATGTTATGTTATGTTAAAAGAGCTTATATAGCGCTCGGCTGCCCCAGCAAAGGGGCGTCCCGGCGCTCTTAAAGACAAAAGGTGTAGCTGCAGATGGAACTAGCAATGAACATTACAATACCAGCTTAGCAGAAGAGGTGGGTTTTCAATGCCTTTCTAAAAGATAGAAGATCATTCAGGCCACGGATCAGGGGAGGTAAGGCATTCCAAAGCTTGGCCGCAAGATATCGGAAGGAGCGACCACCCATCCGGGCTAGCTTATTGCGGGGGACATTTGCCAAGTTCTGGCCTTCTGAGCGGAGGGTGCGTCTGGGTAAGTAAAGTGATAGAAGGGGAGTTAGCATGGGCGGTGATGCAGTTTTCAAGATTTTAAACACCATGCACAAGGTCTTGAAGTGGATCCTCTTCTCCACCGGGAGCCAGTGCAGTTTAATTAAGGTGCTTGCCACTGACTGGTGCCGGGGAATACCGGTCAGCGCTCTGGCTGCCGCATTTTGGACGCGTTGCAGCCTTGTTTTCTCCGCCAGATTTGCTCCTAGGAGCAGGGAGCTCGCGTAGTCCAGCCGAGAAAGGATGGCAGACTGACCCACTATCTGCCGGGTTTTTGGGTCAAAGAACTTTAGGATTGGCCTGAGATTTCGCAAAATCCCAAAGCAGGTGGCCGTGACCTTTTTTGTCTGTTGGGTATAATTCAAGGCAGAATCAATCCAACCTCCGAGGTTTTTTACGTGGTTTTTGGGATCTGGTAGATTGCCAAGAGCCTCAGGCCACCATTTGGCGTCCCAAGGACTTACTTCTTTGCCTACCAACAGTACCTCTGTTTTACCAACATTAAGCTGTAGATAGTTAGAGGTCATCCAAGTGGTGATGTCAAGGAGGCATTGTTTGAAGTTCTTTGCGCTCATCCCATTTACATCCCTCAAGGCCACCACCAGCTGGGTGTCGTCGGTGTAAGATACAAGCGACAGCCCCCCTCTCCTGGCGACCTCAGCTAATGGTCGAACATAAATGTTAAATAGTGTGGGGCTGAGCGCCGACCCCTGGGGGAACCCCTGTCTGAAGGGACACTCTTTGGAGATAAATGGAGGGGTAGATACTCTGAATGTCCTTCCTGATAGAAAAGAGTTGAACCAGTTCAGGGCCTGACCTGTAACTTCAATCTCCTGCAGTCTGAACAACAGCACCTCGTGTGGAACCGTGTCGAAGGCAGCACTGAGATCTAAAAGAATCAGTGCTGCCGTATCACCGGAGTCCAGGATAGTCCTGAGATTTTCCGTCACACTTAAGAGGGCCGTTTCCGTACTGTGGCCCGCCCGGAAGCCATGTTGAGAATTATCCAGGATGGAGTTGGCTGTCAAGAATTTAGTCAGGATAGAGTTGACATATGACTCTGCCACCTTGGCAGGCCAAGGAAGTAATGAAATTGGACTAAAATTCTCAGGTAGCGTAGGATCTAATGTGGGCTTTTTTATAATGGGAGTGATCCAAGCTTGTTTCCATCTGGCGGGAATGATGGCAGTGGAAAAGGATGAGTTGATAATATCCCTAAGGGGCCCAAGCAGTGTCCTATCCGCGGTTCTAAAGTAGTCTGGTTTTAGGGGATCTGCTGGTGAACCTGATTTGACTTGGTTACATAGATGAAGGAACTGCTCCTGACTGAGTGCCGGTATATCAGCTAGTATGGAGGTCGCCAAAGTATCTGAGGGAACATAGGAGGGCAGTGTGGGAAAAGCTTTGTAGATTTTTTCTATTTTCTCCATGAAAAAAGATGCGAGGTTCTCGCATAAGGAGGGTGACAAAATAAGTTTTTGGACCGTTTGTTTAGTGCTGAGTTCTTTTAGTATTTTGAAAATGGTTTTAGAGGTGTTCTGACTACACCTAATTTCGTTTGCATAATAGGTGGCACGAACTCTACGAATAGTGCGATGGTAGTTTTTTTGTGCTTTCATATAAATGATTTTGAGTTCGGCATCATACTCTTTTCTCCAATTCCGTTCCGCAAGTTTACATTCTTTTTTCAGGGAGACAAGCTCCTCATTGTACCATGGGCTAGATTGCTGTAAGCGTGCCTTGGTCCATTTGGCTGGAATCAGTTTATCCAGAGCCTGGTTAACCCAGTTCCAGAAGCTCTCATAATCCTGATCGGGATTCCCAATTACTGCAGGAGGAGCAACTGTAAGAAGTGCATGGAGGTCCTCCAGATGGAGCTTCCTCCACGATCTTTTTAACACCCGTTGCCCATCTACACTGTTGTGGGTCCCCTCAATCACTACTGTCATGATCCCTAAAAAGTGATCCGTCCAGGTCATGGGAAATGGGCTTTCTGCGGTCGCATTAGCCAGGGTCGTAAAAATGGGGTCTAAGAGGTGCCCACCTCTATGTGTAGGGCTGCTAATCAGTTGTCGTAGCTGAAAAGCATTCATATCCGCTATCAGTGTGTTTATCTTGCTATCGGCGACCAGATCAAAGTGGATATTTAGATCCCCCTTGATATTGAAGTTAGCAGTGCCCGTGATCAAAGAGCATATATTTTCAAGAAGAGATTTTATAAAATTGCCCACAGATCCCGGGGGCCTGTAGATCAGCATGCCTACAAAAGTAAACTGTGCGTTTATCTTGATGTTATAGCGGGCACATTCACAGCCTTCAATGTCCCACTTAGTAAAAAGGCATGTAAAATGTGACCTGGCAATCATTGCTATCCCTCCTCCTCTCGCATGCCCATTTAGAGTGTATGTGGAATACCCTACAGGAGTGGCTAAATTAATGACAGAGATCATATAATCTTGTAGCCAAGTTTCTGTGAGGAAAAGGATATCTAAAGCATGGTTGCAGATAATCTCATTGACTTCCAGGTGATGTTTCTGTAAAGACCTCACATTAAGCTGCGCGACCTTAATTTGCTGAGAGGCGACGCCTAGGGGTAGGGGAACGTTCTTGAGGTTGGGCATGGAGAACCCACAAGGGCAATGAAAGGTGCCTGATTTGCGTGAAGCAGTAAATAACTTACAATTTAATTTGGTGCATTCCAATTTAAGCAGATCATCCCTTGAGTAGCGTATATAGTCTTTCCCAAGTTGATCAGGGTCTCTGGCGGGAGGCACGGAACTGGCGTGGACGGGCGCTGATGGGCTTGTCTTTGGCGCGTCTTCGGCGCGCGCCCGCTGCGCAAGTCCGCTGCGCATCCTAGCAAGTGACGAGCTAAATAGGCTCTTGCCCGGATGTCAGGAATTGCTAGAGCGCGTCCCCAGCAGTCCCCACCAGGCCTAAGATGGCGGCTGGATCGAGTGGGCGGCCCGAAAGTACCCTTGTTTCCCTCCGCTACAAACGGGACTTCCCGCGGCGGGTAGGGAGTAGGGGTGAGGGTAAACACAGGAAAACAGAGTGCATTGGCAAATACAAAATAGTACAAGCAAAAGTTTAAAAAAACGTTGTAATCAGCTTTCTATTTTAGAAATATCCTTGCAATTCTATGAGGCTAGACACATTTCCTCAGCGCTTCGCTGGATCGTACTTGCGCTAATCGCTCACCAAGCTATCAATCAATGATGTCATGTCTAGTGGTATCATTGTTATTCTAATTTGTGGTTTTGAAATTTGAAATATTTTATGTCTTTGGTTGCAGAATATTGACAAGTATGTGAGTGGGATGTCACCTTATCAAGCAGCTTGGGAATGAATGCAAGTGCTATCCCAGGGACTAGTGGTCTACACAGAGCCTCTATCTGGTACTGAATTTCAAAGAGGGATGGGCTTCCTCTGTATTTCAATTAAGCCCCCTTGAACATTCTAAATCCATGAATAACTTAAGAATCTACAATCATCTGAGCCAGAAAATAGGTTCCTTCCATTGATCTCACTGAGTTAAAAAAATTATTACTGCTAGATTTGGGACTTCAAATGTATATTTACATGTAAGATGCCCACGTTTTTCTTCTTCGACTTCTCCAAGAGTACCTTCCTTCATGGCCAGTTCACAGATTTTAACTTCTACAAATCTGATTTGCTGATATACTTTCGATTTTAAAGGAAATACTGCCCAGCACCTCCCCCAAATATAGAATCCCATTTCTTTATTTCGTGGGAGTCAGTTACTCCCAGAAAGGTATGGATGGGAGTGTTTGGCCTCCAAAGTGACATCTGAAATGCGAAGGAGGGTATTTTATGAGGTACTCTCCAGTAATGTTTATAAAAGCTCTGACTTCCTCTGCATGTCTGCTCTGCGCAGAAGGAAGAGGCTACTGAGTGGGTGCAGGAAGGGTTTACATGACAATGAATTATTGTTCTGGAAGTTCAAAACATTTGACCTGTTTGGCAAGTTTTCAGATGTTTTCTATCAAAGACATTATCACAAGTGGATATCTCCAAATACACCGACGTGCATACATTGTCAAATCATGCGTTTCTGATGAGATCCATGATTATTAGCACTGCCTCTGATTCACCAAGCTGATAAAGACAAATAATCGATAGAAACCAGCTGGGACATAGAAGTGCTGCACAAATGACATACTGTCCCACTGCAGGCCGCCATGTATTGCAGGGAAAAACACTTCAGCTACACGAAGGCCAAACAATGGTCAGCCCATGGCTTGTTATTAGCCATGATACCAATGAACACTTAGCCCTAATTGGTAGCCTGTGATATGCGTGTATTGTGGCCCTTAACTTAAAGAGAACCTGATGGTGTGAAGGGCACATACTTTCAGCAGGAAAGAGTATTTCTGTAGAGTGCCAAAAGCAAAACCTTGCAACTGGACAAAACCCCTCGAATGTTTTCGAAGGCAAATGTGAAACTGGACCTAGACCACATAAAATAGGCAAGAGTAAACCTTCCAACCCCCAGCAAGAAACATCCCTGCAGCATTGCAAAGAATGAGGACTGACCCACGCCGCTGCACATACATATGCACAAAACAGACTTAAACACAAACAATAAGCACGAACATGAACAATAGGTGCTCACAGCCAGAGTGGGAGGCAAAGCCCACCTTATTGACTTCAGCTGGTGCTTCTAGCTCTTCATAGAATGGCCTCCACAGGATGAGGGGAATTGAGAGATGTCCTTTCAGTTACGATTTGGGAAACATTTTGGAACTGCTCCTAAAATTTGTCTGAAGGTGTTTGCGCTGGTGCAATGCCAAGGTATTCAGCAAAGGGGGTTCTTCTTTTTCATTTTTTTCATGCTGGAACTTTGATTTGGTCGAGGCCAGTTTCTCCTGACTCCCCTTTCTGCTCTTTTTTAAAAAGATCTCTGGGATCACAAAAGATCTCTGGGATCACAAAAAGAAGTCAGCGGAGTCCTAATTACGTTTTTCTTTCTTTACAAAGGCTTTCTTTGGTTTTTTTTTCCTTCACCCTTTATCAATGTCTCATCACAAAATTCAGGCTCACCGTCCATGCAATATCTCATAGTAGTATTTGTTGGGTACGCAACCTCTTCAGCTTTCCACTCCCTTCTTTCTCAGTGAATGCTGTTGGCTTCTGGATCTAGATGTCCTCATCGTCCATTTTGCTGCTGACAAAACCATCCAATGGGAACTTTTGGTTAGAGAACAGCGGGACCAAGTGTGTCATATAGCCTTGGTGACTACAGGGTTTCCTTCAACCAAGAAGAAGTATTTCCTTGGTGCACTTTCATTTTTTTGTGTGAAATCCGTTATTTCATTTTTTTCTGCACTCTTACTGGACAACATTTCAGTGAATTCCCTTTTATTGGGCCAGTAGGCAGGTTTGCAACTATGACCATTGAAGTAGCCAGACCTGTTCCATGTTGTGTGTGCTCCTTTTTTATACCACCTTTAGACTTCTTATAGAGTGGAGTCGTCCTCTTAAGCCATAAGTGTTTTCAGAGAGACGAGTTACGCTCTGCGTCAATGTACTGTGGATTACACTGGAAAATAGAATCTGTTTAAGCTTACTTGAAATCTCCTTATGCAATGAACCAGTGATAGCGGGTGGATTGTTGCTCTTCTGTTACCTACTTGAGATGCATATGTACTTTCCCACTCTCACTCCTCCTGTGTCTGTTTGTCTGTCTGTCTGTCTGTCTGTCTGTCGGTCTATCTGTCTGCCTGCCTGCCTGTCTGTGTCTGTCCGTCTGTCTCATACATAAAGCACCATCCCTAGCCCCCTTCTCCTTACCATCACAGTCCCAGGAATTATCAAGAGCTGCTGGTGATAGATTAATGGTCGCTAGTGGTAGTTGAGACTCCACTTGTAACAATCTGTGTACTACACACCTTCCGGTATGAGGGGGCATATTGACCCTTTGCAAATGCCTTTTCTGAGCCAATCCATGTGTGCTTCATTTGCTTCCTCCCTTCACCTGCTCAGTCAATATCCCCCTCCCAGCCTCCACCTTTACTCATCCTGGTTTTGAGGTATTGAGGCATCAACAGTGTTATGGGTATCCAGCAGGCCGGATATCTCTGGATCCATGGACTAGGAACCACTGTGCATTTTAATAAAATGCCTTTTTAGGTTTTGACTGGCCATGCGCTTTGCGCATGTGCCAAAAAAACCTCTTGAGTTGTGTGTGTGGCTTTGGGTCGGCCCTCGTCATTGATTGGCTGGCTCCGTAAACGGAGCCTTGCCATTGGACGAGGGGCCTGTCCGTCAATGCCGGACCAGACACGGGGGCGTTCCCGACATTCTTTGGCTTTTGCCAACGTCACACGACGCCGGGAACGCCCCCGAGTCTGTCCCGGCATTGAGCCGGCACCCTTTCCTGCTTGCGTGAGTGCTTTCCCGTCCGTGTCCCCTCCCGCCCCCCCCCGTGTCCCCTCCCGCCCCCCGTGTCCTCTGCTTTCCCGTCCGTGTCCCCTCCTGCCCCCCCCCCGTGTCCCCTCCCGCCCCCCGTGTCCTCTCCCGTTGCAGGCTGCAGGAACACGGAGCACGGAGCTTCCCCCGCCGCCGAATACACGCAGGCAGGCAGCAGGAGTCTGGAGGCTAAAGGCTGGATGCTGAGTCGCTTCTCACTAAAAGCGAAGGTGAGTGAGATGGTGTCCTCCTCTCCCCACCTCTCCTCGGCTCCTCAGCTCCTTGTTTTAATGTATTATTTATTTGGTATTTTTGGAATTGCGAACAATTGTCACATTTCAAAGTTGCATTCATCCCACAATAATTACATCAGCGATGTGCAGAATTATACACCCCGTTCCCGCCCCCCTACCGCTGCCTCGCTCTCCGTGTCTCCCCGGCCCCATTCCCGCCCCCCTACCGCTGCCTCGGCTCCCAGTTCCCGCCCCCCTACCGCTGCCTCGCTCTCCGTGTCTCCCCGGCCCCGTTCCCGCCCCCCTACCTGCACAACCAGTCCTTGGCCTCTCTGCTGCGTGCACAGAACCGGGAGCCGAACCGTACGACCAGAACACATCACTAATGAGGCAGAATCACATCCTAAAAGCCGCTCTGGATGCACAATGACAACCGAGCAAAAGTCGCCAGAAGGCTCGTATGAGGCAGTTCGAGTAGATGCAGAATCCGAGCGGGATAAGTCAGCAGAGCACCAGCGCAGTGTGTTTGCAGTGCGTGCTTTTAAAGGGAACTCATTCTAACAAGGACATTTTAATAAGGTAATGGGAGTTTTATTGCAGCGTGGTTTTTCTTGGGCTTCTTTGAAATGATCCAGCCTGCGCGTGATTCCCCTCCCATTTCCTTTTCCCCTGCCGTGTGGGCTTCACGAGGCTTCCCATATATCTGCCTTTGACAGCCGGCTCGTTTACACACTCTGTGGAGCCCCAGCTATCATGAAACAGCCCGGCATCATGTGCTGTGCAGATGCTCGTGTAATGTGCCCCAAGTGTGTCAGCCGGTGCCATCTGCAGCGCCCGCAGCAGCGTCTGGTGGTCCTGCGACAGCCCAGTCTCGGGCCAGACGATGTGTAAAGCGTCGGGTAATTGCAATCAGCTCCGCGCGGGGCTTCCCGGGTCAGCCCGCCGGCAGCCGCCTTCAAGGCGGCCCGGCCGCATCTGCGAGGCCTCCCTCCGTCTAATCAAGCTTGTGGCTAATAAATTGAGGGTGTGTAAGCCTTTTGTGGAGCTCCTTTCCGTCCTCGTCCAATAACCTTTAATCAAGCCACTCAGTGTCATTTTATATACCCGATTTCTGGCAGTGAGGCACATGGAGGGGGAATTGAAACAACAAAAACGTGCCTGGTAGTAATCTCTTCTGCATGTAAAAACCCTCCGTGAAGGAGCCCTCCTGGCAGGGTCTGTGCCATCCCTGTGCCAAAAAAAAAATACCAGCTGCCCAGAAAAATACGCAAAAACAAGCACTAGGACGTGTTGCTCTTCAGCAGTGGGGAGTGTTTGCCGAGTGTGTGGCCAGATTGTGTTTACAGGGCACTGTACTGTGTGCGTGTGGCTGTAATGCTTGGAGGCTGTGGTGTGTGCGTGTCGCTGTAATGCTTGGAGGCTGTGGTGTGTGCGTGTGGCTGTAATGTTTGGAGGCTTGGTGTGTGCGTGTGGCTGTAATGCTTGGATGCTGTGGTGTGTGCGTGTGGCTGTAATGCTTGGAGGCTGTGGTGTGTGCGTGTGGCTGGGTTGCACACAGTAATGGTGGTGGCACAATTGCGCGTAGTCGTGCTCCTCCATCAGCTCCACGTGAAACCCACCTCTAACTTATGTGTTTGGTGTGATTGTTAAAGTGGATGTTCTGGCGAGGACGCGGCCCGCCCTGGTGCCGGCTGACGGGGGGGAGAACCTGCCCAGACAGGGGTTGATAAGTGGGCCTCGGCTGTCCTCGTTTGCCCCTGAGTCTTGTTTGGAAGCTGTTTGCCTGAGAGCAGGACGTTGTGTCCCTAGCCTAGTGTGCGAGTAACGGGGTGTTGCGTATCACACCATTTCTGCGTGGAAAGACCTCTGGTGTTCTATGTTTGGGGGGAGACCTGCGTGTATGCAGTGTGCTGGTGTCTCTCGTGCACAACGTATGGTGGTTGTTTGTGATTTGCACACCAGGCCTGGTTCTGCATCTTGTGGGGGGCAGGGCACTATAAGGCATTTCAATATCTGTGTTCAGCGTCATATTTGGAAATCGTTGCACAACCTGGGATGCAATCTATTGACGTGTACCCTGTGAGGGGCCTGTGTGCACTCACTTACTGTGTTGCGCGCCATGGGTTGCACTCTCCACGCCCACCTGCTGCCACAGGGCCCTGTCGCCACTTCCTATTTCACACTTGCACACAGCAGCACTTGTGAGGGTGGCTCAGGCCACTAGGGTGTGTGTGTTTGTGCTCTGTGTGTCCCGGCACCTTGTACCGCGTCCCGTTCGGTTGTTTAGCGGTTGTGCTGAAGCTTTCTTAACATTTGAAGAGCTTTTGTATTTTGTTGGCTCACGATTGTCATTTGTGCTTCATTTAATGTAACGTTTGCTTTTATATTTTGTTCACTTGTAATGTTCTCATGTATCAGTTCTGTTCCTATTGTGAAGCGCTCTGACACCTTCGGGTAAAGTCCGCGCTATATAAAAACGCACAAATAAAAATAAAAAAATAAAACGGATCTTTCCATCCCACGTAGCAGTACTATGTCGATAGGAATCCTTCATGGGGGTGGGTGTGTGTGAGGGGGGAGGGCGGGGGCTGGAAGCGCTGCTTGCCAGAGGTTTCAACCTCAGCCGCTGACCTTGAGCGGTGTCTTTTCTTCCTGGGCCTCGGCTACACGGGACCAGTAACATGCAGAGACCCTGGGGCTGCCCCGGAGCAAGCACGGGAGCCCTTTTCATGGACTGGGAAGGAGGGGACGATATATATATATACACACCCACACACACCCTTATTACTTATAATGTGATTATTATTTACACATCTGTGTACATAGGCTGGCGTCATACCATCATATATGTGCTGGGGTCTGGCACAAGCGAGCTGCACTGCCTCGCAAAGCGTCAAGATATTGCAATTGGGGAGGGGCAGAAGTTAAGCCCATCAGTGCTGAAGCGGAGTCCACAGCTCGAATGATTGACTGGTCAGGTGTGGTTGTCAGTGAGATGATTGGAGGGGGAAGCAGATGTCTAGATATGCAGAGAGAGGACTTTGAATTCTTATTTCAGAAGATGTGGCTCTGCAACCCAGGGGGAAACGCGTGCTTTCTCACTAAAGTCGCCCCCTTTCATACTTTTTCTTACTATGTGAATCCTGTAGCATGGTGAACATGAGGTGTAGGCTTTTAATTGGCCAACAGGGAGTGCAGATAGACATGGAAAAAGAAACCAATTTAAAACAGGATGCACTTAGCGTAGTGACTGTTACATCAAACGGGGCCTGTGGTTGAAAACGGAAGTATCCTTGGGGTAGCCGTGTTTCATGGTCTTATAATGGCATCGAGGTTTCCCGAAGTCTGACTGATTTCACAAGAAAACCGAAATGCCGTTTCCCAGCCTGTCCACTTCCAGCCTGCCCTTTCCCAGCCTGTCCCCTCCATGCCCTTTCCCAGCCTTTCCTCTCCCATCCTGTCCACTTCCAGCCTGCCCTCTCCCAACCTGCCCTCTCCCAGCCTGTCCCCTCCCTGCCCTCTCCCAGCCTGCCCTCTCCCAGCCTGTCCCCTCCCTGCCCTCTCCCAGCCTGCCCTCTCCCAGCCTGTCCCCTCCCAGCCTGTCCCCTCCCAGCCTGTCCCCTCCCAGCCTGTCCCCTCCCTGCCCTCTCCCAGCCTGTCCTCTCCCTGCCTGTTGTCGTGTCTCGGCGGCAGCAGGCAGGAGCGTGCACTGCGTCCTCGAAGTAACAGCCCTAAAGCAAGCAAGAAGTACGCCCCCCTCCCACCAATCCCTGTTAGGTAGTGGAAACTGTCCAAACTGGGGTGCAGACAGCCCCTCTCACCTTTCGGCCTGGTACCACTGCACCAGCCGCACTACTTCCCTACTGACCGTTCTCCACTTAAGCCCCGTCTAAATTACAATTCCTGCTTGTGACCCTTTTGCCTGCTTGTACTTGTTTTCATGACCCTGTTGCCTGCTTGTGCCTCGGTGTGCCCCTGTTGCCTGCTTGTGCCTCGGTGTGCCCCTGTTGCCTGCTTGTGCCTCCGTTTTTGTGCCCCTGTCGCCTGCTTGTGCCTCAGTTTTCGTGCCCCTGTTGCCTGCTTGTGCCTCAGTTTTCGTGACCCTGTTGCCTGCTTGTGCCTCCGTAAGTGCCCCTGTTGCCTGCTTGTGCCTCCGTGTGCCCCTGTTGCCTGCTTGTGCCTCCGTGTGTCCCTGTTGCCTGCTTGTGCCGCTGTTGCCTGCTTGTGCCTCTGTGTGCCCCTGTTGCCTGCTTGTGCCTCCGTGTGCCCCTGTTGCCTGCTTGTGCCTCCGTGTGCCCCTGTTGCCTGCTTGTGCCTCTGTGTGCCCCTGTTGCCTGCTTGTGCCTCTGTGTGCCCCTGTTGCCTGCTTGTGCCTCTGTGTGCCCCTGTTGCCTGCTTGTGCCTCCGTGTGCCCCTGTTGCCTGCTTGTGCCTCCGTGTGCCCCTGTTGCCTGCTTGTGCCCCTGTTGCCTGCTTGTGCTGTGTGGGTGTGTGTGGAAGGCTCTGTGTGGGTGTGTGTGGAGGGCTCTGTGTGGCTGTGTGTGTGGGAAGCTTTGTGTGGCTGTGTGTGGGAAGCTTTGTGTGGCTGTGTGTGTGGGAAGCTTTGTGTGGCTGTTGTGGGAAGCTTTGTGTGGCTGTGTGTGTGGGAAGCTTTGTGTGGCTGTGTGTGGGGGGGGCTCTGTGTGGCTGTGTGTGTGGGGCTCTGTGTGGGTGTGTGTGGGGGGGGCTCTGTGTGTGTTTGTGTGTCATTTGCGAGAGATAAAGCTAGTGGCATTGTAAATGACAATGCCATTTATTTATGTTAAAAAAAAACATAAATGAAAATGTCAAGAGCAATGCCAATAGCTCTAACTTTAACAAAGGCAAAACCATTGCATTGTAAATGCTTGTTTTGAATTTTACTCTCAAAGAGTTAGTGAGGTCAAACAGCCAGACTTCACTCTCGGTGAAACACTAGAACAAAATCCAACAGTTAGTAGGTAAAAATATCTTTGACTTGTGTATTTATTTTATTTTGAAGGTTTTATATAGCGCTGACGAGACCCTTGTGGGTATCAGAGCGCTTTACAACATATACAGGAAAAAGGGGAAATAGACAGAGACGACATATACATACGAAAATAATATTGCGTATAATCAGCCGCGGCCCGTGGAGGGAGCTCGGTGGGGCAGGGTGGCAGTGCGGGGGAGGGGCAGGGTGGGGGTGGTAAACAACGGAATATGGATTATTGGAGGTAAGTAAACAATTTAATAAATAAAACGAATTTCGTAGCTCACCCTGCATTGCAAAATGCGATGCAGCGCGCGCTACGAAATTCGTTTTATTTATTAAATTAACCCAGGGGCTGTGATCCTGAAGCCGGAGCCAGCTAGTAAATTTAGGGATAGAAGGATGCCTAAACGCACACATGGAGACCTACCACCCTATGCCAAGCCAACCACCCTTCCAAACAGCAGCCCCCAGTAGAGAGCCATTGGTTCCACTCAGGGGTGTGGTTCTTTCCAATAGGGTGATGGGGGGCGGTGGGGGGGGGGGGGGGTCTCGGGGAGTCAGTTCCTGCGTTGCAACTTTTGCTTTCAAGGACCCTGTGAAGGCCTCAGCTTGGAAGGCATGGGTGCATCGAGTTGGAGAGTTCGAGGTGTGTACTTAATTCTAAATCTCTTAAGGGCGTTTGAGCCGTGTTTACACTAAATATCTTTGGAGCTCTTGTGCTGTGTTTACGCTAAATAAAACTGAACGTTAATACATTGTTTGCAGCCAGGGTGTCTTAAAGGCATTATATCCCCGGGGCAACACAGTGCACTGGGCTCTGCCTACACAACCACTCACAGGAGTAAAAATGTTTGACTGACAATTAGTGTTAAATTCTGACCTGCAAGGGGCCCTATTCTCTTGGGCCCCCTCGGGCAACTGCCCAGCGTGCCCATGCATTAAAAAGATACTGTTGGCAGCCTTGGTGAGGTAGTGTGAGGTACGGTGGAGGCTCTGGGTTGATGGAGTCACCGATTTTAGATATTTCGAAGTCGAGTTTCACCAGGAAGAAGTTATAAATTACTTGAAAACGTTGTGGCTGTTGTTGCACATCAGTGGTGGAGGTGTGGTTTTCTGTAATGTAATTTTATTGGGCGCGGCACTGTTGACGTCATGCGCAACGGTTTCCAGCCTCGCCTTTAATATGATGATATTTTGAAGCATGTGACAGATGCTAGCTTATGAAATCCTACCATAGCATGTGCATGGCGTTGATGATGTGGAAGTCGATGCCGTCTGGTATGACACTAATGACGTAATTGGTATTTGTCGAGCGGATCCTGAGGTACGTGACGCCCACGTCACATTTTCTATTTAATGTGCACTTTCACGCCGGTTTCCGCTGTGATGGCGGCCTGCTTGTGAATTCTGCCCCAGGGGCCCCTCGTACTCGTGCTTGAGCTTTCCTTGTTTAGGGTGTGAGGATCCTGTTTTGCAGCGTGCTCCAGAAGCCACAGCCTCGCGGCGGTTATTGTTTTTGTTTGGTGGCATAGCCGAAATGACTGCTTTCTTACATAATGTCTGGGAAGGCCATTGCGGCCTTCCTTCCTGCCTTTTGTTTTTGAGGCTGTGTTGGTGTGATTAGGGGCTCCTTCTCGTTTGCTGCCAACCCAGCTGCATTCTCAGGTAGGGTGACCAGGTGTCCCGGATTTGCCAGGGCAGTCCCAGTTTTTCACCACCTGTCCCTGCAGATTTCAGCAAATGAGGCTGATGTCCCAGTTTCCCGAGAGGAGCAGCTGAAAACAGTAGGAGGGACTTTTTATTTGTTCCAAAGCAGGACTAGGAAGCAATTCTTACCAGAAAGCAAATTCAATTAGCAGGTAAGATACTATGTCTTAAAAATTGCATTTTATTTCCTTAGTACCTACTTGTCTGTGTTTATGTGTTAATCAGCGCTGTCATTCTGTGCCCTATGGCTGATGTAAATTTATAGTCTTTTTTTCAATTTTTGCGAAATGTCCTGGTTTTTGGTTTTCAGAATTTGGTCACCCTATTCTTTGATGCCAGGCGACCTTTCACTTAAGAATACAGCTAGGCCCCTGCAGCACTGATGTCTCCTAAGAATGCAGCTACGCCAGTGCAGCGCTGATGTCTCCTAAGAATGCAGCTAGGCCAGTGCAGCGCTGATGTCTTCTAAGGATGCAGCTAGGCCAGTGCAGCGCTGATGTCTCCTAAGAATGTTGCTAGGCCAATGCAGCGCTGTTGTCTCCTCAGAATGCAGCTAGACCAGTGCAGCGCTGATGTCTCCTAAGAATACAGCTAGACCAGTGCAGTGCTGATGTCTCCTAAGAATGCAGCAAGGCCAGTGCAGCACTGATGTCTCCTAAGAATACAGCTAGACCAGTGCAGTGCTGATGTCTCCTAAGAATGCAGCAAGGCCAGTGCAGCACTGATGTCTCCTAAGAATGCAGCTAGGCCCCTGCAACGCTGATGTCTCCTAAGGATGCAGCTAGGCCAGTGCAGCGCTGATGTCTCCTCAGAATGCAGCTAGGCCAGTGCAGCGCTGATGTCTCCTCAGAATGCAGCTAGGCCAGTGCAGCGCTGATGTCTCCTAAGAATGCAGCCAGGCCCCTGCAACGCTGATGTCTCCTAAGGATGCAGCTAGGCCAGTGTAGCGCTGATGTCTTCTCAGAATGCAGCTAGGCCAGTGCAGCGCTGATGTCTCCTAAGAATGCAGCCAGGCCCCTGCAACGCTGATGTCTCCTAAGGATGCAGCTAGGCCAGTGTAGCGCTGATGTCTTCTCAGAATGCAGCTAGGCCAGTGCAGCGTGATGTCTCCTAAGAATGCAGCTAGGCCAGTGCAGCGCTGATGTCTCCTAAGAATGCAGCCAGGCCCCTGCAACACTGATGTCTCCAAAGGATGCAGCTAGGCCAGTGCAGCGCTGATGTCTCCTAAGAATGCAGCTAGGCCAGTGCAGCGCTGATGTCTTCTAAGGATGCAGCTAGGCCAGTGCAGCGCTGATGTCTCCTAAGAATGTTGCTAGGCCAATGCAGCGCTGATGTCTCATCAGACTGCAGCTAGGCCAGTGCAACGCTGATGTCTCCTAAGGATGCAGCTAGACCAGTGCAGCGCTGATGTCTCCTAAGAATGCAGCTAGGCCAGTGCAGCACTGATGTCTCCTAAGAATGCAGCTAGGCCCCTGCAACGCTGATGTCTCCTAAGGATGCAGCTAGGCCAGTGCAGCGCTGATGTCTCCTAAGAATGCAGCTAGGCCAGTGCAGCGCTGATGTCTCCTAAGAATGCAGCAAGGCCAGTGCAGCGCTGATGTCTCCTAAGAATGCAGCTAGGCCAGTGCAGCGCTGATGTCTCCTCAGAATGCAGCTAGTCCAGTGCAGCGCTGATGTCTCCTAAGAATGCAGCCAGGCCCCTGCAACGCTGATGTCTCCTAAGGATGCAGCTAGGCCAGTGCAGCGCTGATGTCTCCTAAGAATGCAGCTAGGCCAGTGCAGCGCTGATGTCTCCTAAGAATGCAGCAAGGCCAGTGCAGCGCTGATGTCTCCTAAGAATGCAGCTAGGCCAGTGCAGCGCTGATGTCTCCTCAGAATGCAGCTAGGCCAGTGCAGCGCTGATGTCTCCTAAGAATGCAGCCAGGCCCCTGCAACGCTGATGTCTCCTAAGGATGCAGCTAGGCCAGTGTAGCGCTGATGTCTTCTCAGAATGCAGCTAGGCCAGTGCAGCGTGATGTCTCCTAAGAATGCAGCTAGGCCAGTGCAGCGCTGATGTCTCCTAAGAATGCAGCCAGGCCCCTGCAACACTGATGTCTCCAAAGGATGCAGCTAGGCCAGTGCAGCGCTGATGTCTCATCAGACTGCAGCTAGGCCAGTGCAGCGCTGATGTCTCCTAAGAATGCAGCTAGGCCAGCGCAGCGCTGATGTCTCCTCAGAATTCAGCTAGGCCAGTGCAGCGCTGATGTCTCCTAAGAATGCAGCTAGGCCAGTGCAGCACTGATGTCTCCTGAGAATGCAGCTAGGCCAGTGCAGCGCTGATGTCTCCTCAGAATGCAGCTAGGCCAGTGCAGCGCTGATGTCTCCTAAGAATGCAGCCAGGCCCCTGCAACGCTGATGTCTCCTAAGGATGCAGCTAGGCCAGTGCAGCGCTGATGTCTCATCAGACTGCAGCTAGGCCAGTGCAGCGCTGATGTCTCCTAAGAATGCAGCTAGGCCCCTGCAGCACTGATGTCTCCTAAGAATGTTGCTAGGCCAGTGCAGCGCTGATGTATCCTCAGAATGCAGCAAGGCCCCTGCAGCGCTGATGTCTCCTAAGAATGCAGCTAGGCCCCTGCAACGTGGATGTCTCCTAAGAATGTTGCTAGGCCAGTGCAGCGCTGATGTCTCCTCAGATTGCAGCTAGGCCAGTGCAGCGCTGATGTCTCCTAAGAATGTTGCTAGGCCAGTGCAGCACTGATGTCTCCTTAGAATGCAGCGAGGCCAGAGCAGCGCTGATGTCTCCTAAGAATACAGCTAGGCCAGTGCAGCGCTGATGTCTCCTAAGAATGCAGCTAGGCCAGTGCAG
Organism: Lissotriton vulgaris; assembly: GCF_964263255.1. Taxonomy (NCBI): domain Eukaryota; kingdom Metazoa; phylum Chordata; class Amphibia; order Caudata; family Salamandridae; genus Lissotriton; species Lissotriton vulgaris. The sequence continues at coordinate 232,135,244 of NC_141693.1, read as the reverse complement.
CGCTGATGTCTCCTCAGAATGCAGCTAGGCCCCTGCAGCGCTGATGTCTCCTAAGAATACAGCTAGGCCAGTGCAGCGCTGATGTCTCCTAAGAATGCAGCTAGGCCAGTGCATTGCTGATGTCTCCTAAGAATGCAGCTAGGCCAGTGCAGCGCTGATGTCTCCTCAGAATGCAGCGAGGCCAGAGCAGCGCTGATGTCTCCTAAGAATACAGCTAGGCCAGTGCAGCGCTGATGTCTCCTAAGAATGCAGCTAGGCCAGTGCAACACTGATGTCTCCTAAGAATGCAGCTAGGCCCCTGCAACGCTGATGTCTCCTAAGGATGCAGCTAGGCCAGTGCATTGCTGATGTCTCCTAAGAATGCTGCTAGGCCAGTGCAGGGCTGATATCTCATCAGAATGCAGCTAGGCCAGTGCAGCACTGATGTCTCCTAAGAATGCAGCTAGGCCAGTGCAGGGCTGATGTCTCATCAGAATGCAGCTAGTCCAGTGCAGCACTGATGTCTCCTAAGAATGCAGCTATGCCCCTGCAACGCTCATGTCTCCTAAGGATGCAGCTAGGCCAGTGCAGTGCTGATGTCTCCTCAGAATGCAGCTAGGCCAGTGCAGCGCTGATGTCTCCTAAGAATGCAGCTAGGCCAGTGCAGCGCGGATGTCTCATCAGAATGCAGCTAGGCCACTGCAGCGCTGATGTCTCCTCAGAAAGCAGCTAGGCACCTGCAGCGCTGATGTCTCCTAAGAATGTTGCTAGGCCAATGCAGCGCTGTTGTCTCCTCAGAATGCAGCTAGACCAGTGCAGCGCTGATGTCTCCTAAGAATACAGCTAGACCAGTGCAGTGGTGATGTCTCCTAAGAATGCAGCTAGGCCAGTGCAGCACTGATGTCTCCTAAGAATGCAGCTAGGCCAGTGCAGCGCTGATGTCTCTTACGAATACAGCTAGGTCAGTGCAGCGCTGATGTCTCCTAAGAATGCAGCTAGGCCAGTGCAGCGCTGATGTCTATTAAGAATGCAGCTAAGCCAGTGCAGCGCTGATGTCTCCTAAGAATGCAGCTAAGCCAGTGCAGTGCTTTTGTCTACTAAGAATACAGCTAGGCCAGTGCAGCGCTGATGTCTACTAAGAATGCAGCTAAGCCAGTGCAGCGCTGATGTCTCCTAAGAATGCAGCTAAGCCAGTGCAGTGCTTTTGTCTCCTAAAAATGCAACTAAACCAGTGCAGTGCTTTTGTCTACTAAGAATGCAGCTAAGCCAGTGCAGTGCTTTTGTCTACTAAGAATGCAGCTAAGCCAGTGCAGCGCTGATGTCTACTAAGAATGCAGCTAGACCAGTGCAGCGCTGATGAAGAATTTTATCAGACCCTTCACTTGCGACAACACCTAAGAATGCTGCTTTGCCAGTGTGCCTGCGATGCTGCTAGGCCTGAGGTCAGGTGGCATCAAACTAAAGCTGGTCAGTAAAAGTAATAGAGATGTCTCAAGAAGGCCTTTAATCCTAAAAGGCCGGCAGAACTGGGACTGGGTCACTCACGTGTTAGAGTACCTTTGATGGGCATTAGGTTTGGGTTCCAGTCCACTACATTGTAGGATTTGTATAGCACCTACTATCTTTATGTAGGATACTGAAGCACTTATCCACACGGATAGCATGCTACACCATGTGGGTGTGTTTTGTTGGAAATGTGTTCTCTTTGCTTTGTGCTTATGTGGGAGGGTTTCCATGACGTTCATCATGACCACCGAGGTGTGGGTAGCGTGCAGTGGGATGCCACGCATGATGGTGTGAAGAATGAGGAAATGTAGAGATAGGCGTGCATTTTTAGGTGTGAAGATAGCCAAGACCTTTTGATTTTACTAAATAGTATATATAATATACTTATAAAGGCTGTCAGTAACCCCTTTTCAGTGCTCAATTTGCAAAGGATTGAGTGCCGGTTGATAAGCGTGGCTCAAATCCACCCGAGTGACTTACCGCACTCACCTATAGTCGCTATATAGGAAGTCTGCCGGACAGTGGAGAAGAATAAACAAAAGTCTTTATTAGGCCAAACAACACTCATATGAGAGGGCCCTGTCCGACCTCACTCCTAGGAGTGCGAACGAGAGGACTGACTCTCTGCATCACAGCAATACATTATAATGCAATACAGTAGCGAGGGGTACGCCCCTTGTGGAAAGTTACCGAGCCTCAGACCAGTGAACAATGCTCTCATAGAGCAGGCATCTGCACCTGCAAGGGATACATTATTATCTCTACTCAAGGCCATGGAGCTAGGCTTCAGTGTCTCGGGGTATGAGAACATTACTGATAAAGAGACTTGTTAGTTTCGGCCACAGTAAGCTGAGAAACGAAAACTGCTGTCTTAGTACATTTCTGTATTCCTGCGGGAGGGGCATATGAGCGAGCAGGGCCCGCAGGCACAGAGGGTTACACAAAATGGTGGCACACAGGCTAAGCTAAGAAACTAATATGATCACACGTACATTTGAACATAAGTAAAAAGCAAGAACAGTAATTCAGCATAGATGCATATACGAATTTCATTAGTTAGTCATATGATGCTAACTCGCACATCATCATAGGGTAATTAGGGCATCGAAAAGTGAATTCTATCAGACCCTCCTTTTAGCATCATTGGCTAACTATAGCCTCATTTATTTGCAAAAGGTAGTGCCGACATCCATTCTATGGGCAGGACTTTATTTCTTTAGTCTAGAACATCTTCTGCAATGAACATCAACCAACTTGCATCAGCAGGAATTTCAGTAATCATAGAAGTGGTATATTGACCAGGTAACTTCTTTTTCGGACGCATATTCGCAGCACACATTGAACAACATGGAGGGAGGCAGTATATGCAAAGGCAGCAAGTCAGTATTACACTCACCACACCAACCAAACCCATCAATATTTTTCAACCCCAGGAAGAGAAGGCACCCCAGAGCCACCCTTGTAGGGACCATGTCCCATTATCCTGATGTAGTTCAGTCGCTAATCTATGTAATTTCTGTACTGCCAAGTTAACAGTTGGGGCGGAGTCAGGTATATAAACACAGCAAGACGTCCCGATGACGCGACAGGCCCCGCCCCTATCAGCCAATATGACGTCAAGCACCATCCTGTTCTGGATCGTGAATAATCTCATAGCCTGAATCTCAACAGATATGTTAGTCGTAATGTCGGCTTCAGTTAGAACTACCTTTTCCATTACCCTAGACAGTCGCCTAATAGCTCTGCTGTTAAATATTGGACCCCAGAAAGGAAGCAAACCCTTCGAGAAATCAGTCCATTGTTGGTACGAGGTGTCCGTCTGATCGACATCATCTACCTGAAGTTCCCTCCTTTTGCGCTGCTCTTGTGGCTGCTCCTGAGGACTGGGGAATCGACGATGAGTTTTGTGGTAATCAGAGGGAGCCACATACACAGGGGGAATCATATAGGCCAGGTAGCACACCCCACCCCAACCCTCGGGCAACCATAAGTATCCATTATCACCGCAAACAAAATAGATACTGGGTGGGGCAATCAAAGAGGGGCTAACGGGCAAGCGTATTGAAGCAGTCACATTACAGGAGCTATTACCAACTTTTATGGGACCCTTTTCCTCTATACAGAAAAATGGAGAAGGACCCACCACAGCCAGGGGTATCAGAGACTTGGAACTGTCGTTACTCTTCGCGGGGTGCCTGTAGGACAGAGTGGCATTCAATTTCAGGAAACTATCCCTAAGTCGGTCAGTATCATTTGGTGTCAAGAATCGACCCAGCCTTTTCTCACATGTCTCTATAAAAGTCTGGTCAAAACGTCCATCAGTATATATTCGTCCAAGGGAAGATGGAGGCAGAGGGCGTACTCGCATTGTCATTGTCCACCCCTATTCTGCAGTCGAGGAGTCAGGGAATCTGGCTGCTGGAAGTATTTAACAAGACCTATAAGAGTATACCACCCCACACAACTATTCACTGGCGTCAAAGGGAGGGCAAGGAATCTGTCTTTCTTATAGGCAGCAGAAGGTAAAAGCCCACAAACCCAACAATCTGTCAAGTTAGTAGTGGCGTGTGCATGGTGTAAAGTCTTAATAAAAACATTGTCTTTATAGCTTTTTCGTAACATTCTTTCACCATAATCAACAGTAATCATATTATGTTCAGGAACGGCAGTGGGTGTGGGTGCAAACACATGAACGGGGTAAGCTTTATCCAGGAAAAACAATATTCCCAGAGTCACTAAAAAGGCAATCAAAACAATTATTATGACCACAATCTTTCCTTTTCGGGGAAGGGCCAACCAGGGGGAATCAGGCACAGGTCTTAGAGGAGCCGCAAAAGGCTGCTCCTCATCAGGAATGGGCCGCCCAAAGGGATACATTCTTAATATCCGTTCAAAATATATCAAAAATAAAATGAAAATCACTTCTACTAAAAAAATAGTCCCAGACAATCCTCAACCGGCCAGAGGGGTTCTTCAACCCTAAAAAGGGATCTTCTCCCTGTGTCCTTCAAAGCCTCACAGGCAGGCTTTTACCGTCCATACCTAGCTCCAACGTCGCTGTTCAACAATTTAGGATACAAGGGAAGCACTTAATTCGGGCCCCGCACCACTCTATAGTCTCATAGCACACAATCTTCGGCTAAACACCAGGGCTCTTACAAGTCCATCCCTACCACTAAATTTTCTTATGCAGAATGTCCACTAAGCCCTTCTTCCAGTGTTTAGTCCATCATATTTCAGTACTGTTACTTATTTTCTTCGGGGCCTCAAATTGTAACGGGTGCTCCCTGGCACTTCGGGATCAGTGAACAAAACAGGTGAATCTGTGGCAGATGCCGAACTCTCTGGTGTCTCTTCACTAGTGGCAACAGGAGTAGTAGAGCTCACTGAATTCTCCACTCCGCTTCGCTCTTCTCCAATCAGTGAAGCATCCGAGAAAGGAACATACCTCGGGATAGACTCATTCTCCTCGTCAGCAATGCCATCCTGTACCCATTTGTCATAGGGCAACGGGAGCGGGACCCTCTTCACATGTGAGGCATGTGTCCACGCCTTCCGTCCGTCGATCCGAAGTGCAGTGCGGGTGGTGAGGAGCACCTGGCGCGGCTCCGACCACCTTGGCTCCAGACAAGACTTCCGCTGGTATCTTCTTACGACCACCCAGTCCCCTGGGTGGATGGAGTGTCCAGGCCCCTCTGGTAACGGCTTCAGATTGTCTGCTACCTGCTGATGAATAGAACGAAGATCTTTAGTCAAAGCATACAGATAATCTGTCAACAAAGGGTATGGCACTTCAGAAAAACATTTAGGCCTGGGCACTCCCCAAATATTGGCCGGTCGGCCGAATACCACCTCGTGGGGGGAGACGCCCATTTTCGCATTCACAGTGACTCTCGTTGAAAGCAAAGCTAAGGGAAGGGCGTCTGGCCAACGTAGACCTGTACTCTTACATATTTTGGCCATCTTTAGCTTGAGCGTGCCGTTAAACCGCTCCACAAGTCCTGCTGCCTGAGGGTGTAAGGCTGAATGAAACTTTTGAGAAATCTGTAAGCCTTTACATATTTGCTTCACTAGTTCTGCATTAAAGGACGTGCCATTATCACTCCAGATCACCCTAGGTAATCCGAAGTGAGAGAAATACTCCTTTATCAACATTTATGCGGTAGAAATGGCCGTACAGTCTTTCGTTGGATACGCCTCCACCCATCTACTAAAAGCGCATACGACTACAAGGACATACTTCAAGTTATTGACCCTTTCCATTTCGATGTAATCCATCTGAATCACTTCGAAAGGGAAAGAAGGGGGTGCAAAATTTCCAGTTGGGACAGGGGTACCCTTTCCAGGATTGTGTCTCAAACACACCATGCACTGACGAACCAAGTGAGTGGCCACTTTAGAGATATTCTTGTTGCTCCACACTGGGTCTAACAATTTACAGATACCCTTTGCACTAACATGAGCAGGCCCGTGCGCCATCGTTACCACTGGAAGAACATATGCATTCGGGAGTAACCATCGTCTCTTATCGGTCACATCTGTCCAACATTCATCCGCATCCAATCGTCCCTGCCCATCCTTCCATGCTCTCAATTCTTCTTCTGTCGCTTTGCCCTGTATGTTCTTGACACTCTGTACAGTGTCTGCAAACATATGAACATCTGGAACCCATCTAGCTGGTCCTGCCACAAACATCCGTGGTAATTTTTCTCTAGCACTTTCCTTTGCTGTCTCATCGGCGAAAGCATTGCCTCGTCCTACGTCATCCACTATTGTCTTGTGTGCGCTACACTTTATCACAGCCAATCGTTTGGGTAGTGTCAGTGCCGTTAGCAGTCGTAATATCAGTGGACCATGTTGTATGCGTTGTCCGTGAGAAGTCAGAAATCCCCGTTCTGCCCAAAGTCGCCCATAATTATGAGCCACGCCAAAGGCGTATTGGCTGTCAGTATAAATGTTCACGTCTAGCCCCTCACTCAATTCACAAGCTCTCAGTAAGGCAATAATCTCCGCAGCCTGGGCAGAATTGTAAGGTATCCTAGAAGTCTCCACCACCGTCTGTAATGTTGTTATTGCATATGCTGCCGTCGATGTACCGTCTGGTAATTTAAAACAGGACCCATCCACATACAACTCCCCGTCTGGTTCGTCCAAGGGCCTGTCTGTCAGATCCACCCTCCCCTTTGTCTCCTCTTCAGTCCTGAACAAACAATCATGTATGTCATCGCCTTTTGTATCTGTATCTGTATCTGTGGGGATAGGTAACAAGGTGGCAGGATTCAGTGTAGCACACCTTTTGATCGTAACATGGGGTGCAAAAAGAGTCATCTCATAACCCGTAAGACGAGCACTAGTTAAGTGCTGCGTCTGTGTCCTGTTCAGCAAAATGTCCACAGCATGCGGTACCATTACTGTGAGGTCTGATCCCAGTACGAGCCCTGCCGACTGTCTTATAGAGACCGCAGCAGCCGCCGTGGCTCTCAGACAGCTCGGCAGCGCTCTTGCCACATTATCGAGCATGGCAGAGAAGTAAGCACAAGGTCTCTGCTTCCCCCCAAAACACTGAGTTAAGACAGACAGCGCGCAACCTTCCGCCTCATGTACGTAAAGGACAAAAGGCTTCTGGTAATCAGGTGTCCCAAGAACTGGTGCAGAACATAAAGCCGTTTTTAGTGACTCAAACGCTTCTTGACATGCGGGGGTCCAGGGTAGGGGCTCGCGCACTTCCTTGGTAGTCAGATACAATAGGGGTTTTGTTAGTAACGCATAGTTAGGTATCCACTGGCGACAATACGATGTTATGCCCAAGAACGCGCGCACCTCTCGCTGCGTGTTAGGTACCTGCATGTTAGTGATCGCTTTTATGCGCTCTGGCGTCAATCTCCTCCCCACTTTCGAAAGGAGGTGACCGAGGTAGGTGACCTCCGTTCGACAGTATTGAAATTTCGGAAGGGACACTTTATGCCCCCTTTTAGCCAAATGGTGCAATAATTTCACAGTAGCATCCCGACAACCCTGCTCGTCGTCCGATGCTATTAGGATATCATCCACATACTGCAACATAACGTTGCCAGGTGGAAGCTCCAGTTCATCCAATTGTGCCTTTAGAGCCTGACTATATATGCTCGGGCTCTCAGTGTACCCCTGAGGAATTCTCTTGAAGCGGAAGCTTCGGCCAGCCAATGAGAATCCGAAGAGATAACGGCTTTCCTCATGTACTGGAATACTGAAGAAAGCATTTTTCAAGTCTAGGACAGAGAAATATTTGGCCGAAGGGGGTATCATGGTCAATATTGTAGTAATGTCCGAGACCACCGGGTACTGTGGCTCCACAACTCTATTTACGTGCCGCAAATCAATCACAAATCTATAAACATCAGGAGTATTATCAGTAGCTTCAGGTGACCGTCTTTTAAGGATAGGCAAAATAGGACTGTTACATATGTTCGAATCAGTCTCTTCCACTACTCCAGACCGTATTAAATCTTGTATTATTTGTAGCAGGGCCTTCTCTCCCTCCCTAGGAATCCTGTATTGTGGGACTCTGGGCAATTTCGCTCCCACCTTCACTCTGATTGTCACCGGGGCAATATCCATTTTACCTACATCTGTATCACTGACAGCCCACAAGCTGTCGGGTATGCCTTGGAATTCGGGTGGTAATGGGTCGTCTTTCGAAAAACACTGCAATGGGCGGGCAACATTCGGGCCCAGAGTAAGGTACACGCCATCCGGGGAACAATAAATGGTGGCGTGCAATCTTTTCAATAAATCTAAACCCAACAAATTTTCTCCACAATTTGATGTCAATAAAAACGGTGAATCAACAGTAAAAGGGCCAATCGTTAACGTGAGAGGTTTAGAAATGGGGCTAATCACCGGAGTTCCTGCGAAACCCACGGATATGTTATTCTTGCCAGACAGAGCAGCCCCTGGGACCCGAGAACGAGCCACTGAACTTTTCATTGCACCCGTACCCACTAGAAATTTTTGTTGAGACCCCATTAAGTCAGCTTCGACATAAGGTCCCCTCTGATCAACTTCCATAAGTACTGGTCCCAGGCTCTGTCCTACGCTGTCCTAGTTGTGGGAGAACCCTGTCAAATCGTCCACTGAGTAATCATCATTATAGTACTGACCACCGCCCCTCTGCAACTGTTGTCTGTCCGCCCCATTATCAAAGTAATTGCCTCCCGGTCTCCCGCCTCCTTCCGACCGCGCAGCCTGTCTCCCAAAATCACCACTACCTCGTCCTCGTCCTCTTCCTGGACCGCCGCCCGACTGAAGCAGTGGGCAATCTCGCCACCAATGCCCCTCCTGCTTACACTTTGCGCACTGATTCGGTCCCAGCCTTTCCCTACTCTCGCCTCTCCCAAAGCCGCCCCTCTGACTCGGCGCTGCACCCCTTCCTCTGCCTCTAGCCACTTGCTGCAGCAAAACTCTTGTCTTCAGATCCTTAGCCTTCTTCTCCTGCTTGTCCTTACTCTCATTTTCCCTGTGTTCATAATATTGCGCCATACTGAGTATTCCCGAAGGAGAGGACGTTGTCCACGTGCTCTCCGACGCTTGCAGTCTAGCTGAAATTTCAGGCAATAAGTTCGTGACAAACCTATTAACAAAAAGCCGCAATCCGCCATCTTGTGACACATCCTGCCCACTAAAATCCATAAACGTTTCCTCAAACCTCGTAAAGAAATCAGAGACCGCCTCATCCTTTTTCTGCTTACAAGCCGTTAACTTGTCCCAATCTACCTTTTTCGGGGGAATGAGAGAATGCATATACTTTATAATGCGCCCTGGCAAAGCTAATATCTCAGCCTTCGGCTTCTCCCCTGGCTTACGCTCCTTGTCCCAATCCTGCAACTCCTGCCACGTACCTCCTAACTCTTCCACGTGGTCAGTACCTTTCACTTGCCGCCACACATCAACCGGGACCAGAAGCCCGAAAAACAATTCAACATCAGCCAACGTCATCACAGTGGAAGACGCCGCTTCCGTAAGCTCTTTGTAATAGGCAGTCGGGTTTTTTCTAGAATCCGGTAATTGGGCCTTCAATGATAATACCTCACTTCTCTTCCATGGCGTATACACCCATTGCTACTGGAAATGTGCATCAATCCTGTTCCTAGTAACAGCCTTCGTTACTGGATCTAACAACTCGGGGACCTCGGGATGAAAAATAGGGTGCACCTCGCGCATTGGGTGGAGACCTGGGAAATGGGGTGTGCCGGCAGAGGGTAATTCATTCCTGTATTGCAATAGTGCACGCAAACTACTCATCACTTCTTTCACCCCTGTGTTCGTTCTATAGGCTCCAGCCTGTATATCTCGTAAAACCGCTGGAGCCACACCTCCATACCCCTGCTCCCAAAGCGGTATCAATACATTGGACATGTGCCACAAAGCGTGCTGCTGCATCAAAGGCTCAAAATCTTTCATGGTGGACCAAATATCTTCAAACGAATAAATGTTATTCCTGGCCCACTGACATGCCTGATTAGCCACCATACTCCTTTCATCTAAACCCACCGTAGAACGCGTGAGCAACTTCCGTACCTGCGAGAGTAATCCGCTACCTGCGCCTCGACTCGGCGTTAGCATCTCCTGACCGGGGGTAGTACTAGCTGAAACACTAGGGAGTGCCAAAGAAAATTGGGAGGGTGCGGGTGAGGTGGTCTGGAGTAAGGAAACGAGGGGTGTCGAGGGCGAGGACTGTTGGGGGGCACTGGTGAAGGACCCGGAACTCCACTAGCGGGGGCTGGAATTGGCAAGGAGGGATACAAGGGCTGTGGGGCATAAGGGGGAGGGGGTCGGGTATTCAAAATGTCTTCCATCTCGTCCGGGTCGTCCTCTCGCACCACATAACTTTTATTTTCTTTCAACCTACAAAGTCTATCTGAGCGCTCCATACGTAGCGCATTCTCATTTCCAACCTGCTCTCTCGCCTTCTGCGCCATAGTCTGGGTGGACTTTTTATACTCTTCTTTCTCCTCTCGCAGCTTGCGTTTCCTGGCCTCTTTCTGCCACACTCGCAAAGAGTCGAACATACTCTGACGACTACGCCTAGCAAACAGTTTGTCTTGCAAGTAGTCCAACTTAGCTTCATCGAAAGAACCCGTCAAAGGCCATTGTAAATCCACATTATCAGCAGTATACCGGTGCCACAAGGTACCAAACAAAATCGGGACCAGTCCATGTTTGACATACATATCAAAGCTCGGAGTCCCTTCAGGGGGTGCAGGTTGGCTCTCGGCCAGTCTAGTATCTGAGGGTCGACAACAGCATCCAAAACATCGTAACTTACTAAAACACGGCATCTTTACTTCGGTGTGAGAGAAAACACTTCACCACAGACCAGCTCGAGCTCGTTCATACACACATATAAACATATATTAGAAAACCACACACCCACATATACAATACCTCCAAACACGTGTTACCAAATGGGACAAGGCCCGTCGACCAAGTCCTGGGGAACCTGGACTCTACCGCAGACCGAACAGTACACTAACTGTTCTGAGGACGGGGAACAGATCCGTCACCCGTGCGGCACTATGGATCACTGCGCACTTTACCGCGGGAAACCCGGATCTCACCTCCACTGAACCACCACACTAGGAGTTCAGGGTAAGCACCAGAGTCTGCCCACAATGAGCCACGCCTTCACCACAGTACCACCCGGTCGGATCGCTACCAACAATTACATCTAAATACGTCCCCAACCTCGTCAAGTCTGTCAGAGCACCAACTCGTACTCTGAGTTCCCCGGAGCACACTAGCCCCAGGAGCACACCGGCTCCTCAAACCACTGGAGACACCCTAGTCTCCCGGAACACTCCCGTTCCTTAAACAATCACAGGTGGACCACTCACCTTCCGTAGGCGGCACCGACCTCTACCGTTCTCCACCTCCGGCTGCCAAGACCAACACGGTCAGCTTCAAGTTCCGCCTTCTGGACCCCGGCGTAAGATCCGAACGGGACCTCTCCCGATCAGCAGGGTGGGGCAGCGCTGCGAGAACCAAGCTCGGCATCAGATGGGTACCCGGGCCCACCGTGCCGACCAGCGGGTCCCCGGTCTTCTGCTACCCACTTACGGGTGAGAAAGATCCTTATCGCGGGGTCCCTATTCGGGCGCCATCTGATAAGCGTGGCTCAAATCCACCCGAGTGACTTACCGCACTCACCTATAGTCGCTATATAGGAAGTCAGCCGGACAGTGGAGAAGAATAAACAAAAGTCTTTATTAGGCCAAACAACACTCATATGGGAGGGCCCTGTCCGACCTCACTCCTAGGAGTGCGAACGAGAGGACTGACTCTCTGCATCACAGCAATACATTATAATGCAATACAGTAGCGAGGGGTACGCCCCTTGTGGAAAGTTACCGAGCCTCAGACCAGTGAACAATGCTCTCATAGAGCAGGCATCTGCACTTGCAAGGGATACATTATTATCTCTACTCAAGGCCATGGAGCTAGGCTTCAGCGTCTCGGGGTATGAGAACATTACTGATAAAGAGATTTGTTAGTTTCGGCCACAGTAAGCTGAGAAACGAAAACTGCTGTCTTAGTACATTTCTGTATTCCTGCGGGAGGGGCATATGAGCGAGCAGGGCCCGCAGGCACAGAGGGTTACACAAAATGGTGGCACACAGGCTAAGCTAAGAAACTAATATGATCACACGTACATTTGAACATAAGTAAAAAGCAAGAACAGTAATTCAGCATAGATGCATATACGAATTTCATTAGTTAGTCATATGATGCTAACTCGCACATCATCATAGGGTAATTAGGGCATCGAAAAGTGAATTCTATCACGGTGTTGAAAGCTCTGCTGAGAAGGCTACGGCAGCACTATTAAATTTCAGTGTGCCAAATATCAAGGCTGCATAGTTTTCAATCCACCTCAGGCCTCTTTAATCCATCACCAGACAGCCTCTTCCCCTTTATCTCACTCTTTTAAGTTCTTCTTTTGTGACAGTTTTTCTGTCTTCCTCTTTCTTTCCGATTTGTATTTTTTGTCTCCCTTGAGAAATGTCTGATCGGGTAAAATAAGTGCTGGTCTCCAAAAATGAGTGCCAGTTGCCCCCACGGGCAACCAGCATCTCAAATTAAGAGCTGCCTGTTTTTATCCAGTGCTTTGTTGTGTCATTCACATTTTTCTCCGGCCCACTGCACCATACTGCATTGTGTCAGCCAACTAAAGCGATTGGCTAACTTCATTGTGAGTGATGGCATTCTACACTTTCACAAGGAGCATATCCACCCACAAAGTATTTCTGAAAAGTCGATGCCGCACAGGAACTGGTGTGCATGCACAAAGGGGGGCACAAGTTGTGCTTCCCTGTATACATCCACACCGCGCAGAGGCACCAGGGGGCCCCCTCTGTTTCCTTTCCACCAGGGTTTACATGGAGTAAGAACCTACATGTGAACCCTAGAGGAGAGGAAACTCGTAATATGCTTGACGGGACCGCGGCGGTCCAACAAGCATATTGCAGCCTCCTGACCACAGCCAAGGAACGGGGGATCCTTGGGGACTTTGGCAGGGCTGTGGCAATCCAACAGCCCAACTCGTTATCGGGCGGCCTGGAGACTGCCACTGCTGTCAGTCTGTAGGTCCTCCGACTGCCAGATCCGTAATCGGGCCCTTACTGTTTAACAGTTTGGCGGTGCGGCAGTAGGACAGACCCGGTGCTGCACTGCCAAACTCATAATCCAGGCAGTGGTGTAGCATGGTGGGGGGCTGGGGGGGACAGCTCCCTAGCTCCTACCTGCAGTCTCGGGCGGGCATCATTCCCCCCACTCTAAAATCGGCCACCGATGTTCGGTAAACTCAACGGAGATCTCGCCAGCATCCCCCTCTTCACTCCGCCCGCCATGGAGCGGCAAACTCAGGGAACACCACAGGTGGCCAAACAGCTAGCTATGCCACTGAGTCCGGCCCTTAGAGTGTAGTAGGTATGCTGCAGCTAAGAGTGATAATCACTAAGAGCGCAGCAGGTGGGCAGTAGCCAGGAGTGATAATCATGAATTTACAGATAGGCTGTAGTCAGGGGTGATAATCACTAAGAACATAGTAGAAGGACTGCAGTTAGGAATGGTAAAAAGTTAGAGCCCAGCAGATTGAGTCTGGCGGTCCATGGCCTGCCAGTGGGGGTGCAGCGATGGCGGTCTCCCGACAGCCCTATTATGAGATGGGCAGTCGGACTGCCTCAGCCCTCCCACGGCTGCCATGGATCCCCGTTCTCTGGCGGTGTTGCGGCTGTGTAGAGGCATCTATATGCTTGATGGGACTGTAGCGGCCACGCCAAGCACATTAGGAGTTTTCTCTCCGCCAGAGTTTTCATGGAGGTACCTCCTCCATGAAAATCATGGCGGGGAAAAAATAAAGGAGGCCCTACAGGGCACTCTGTGGAGGCATACAGGGGGTACAACATATGCCCCCCTGTGCGCATGCACCCCAGTTCCTGCACCGCATGGACTTTCCAGCCCATGCCGTGCTGGCACTATTTTTGGCATTCCAATTGTGGTGCCTGTTTTTACAGGCACAGCAGTGGGAACGCCAAAGAAAGCCTGCCCGACAGGAGGAAACTCCAAAACTGGTGGGCGGCCGACCACCGCTTTGGCGGTCCGGCGGACCCGCCAAAGTCGTAATCAGGCCCTTAAAGTGCAGTAGGTGTGCTGCAGCTAGGAGAGATAATCACTAAGAGCCCAACACATTAGATGTAGTTAGAACTGATAATCTAAGAGTGCAGTAGGTCTGCTGCAGTGAGGAGTGACAATCCCTAAGAATGCCGTAGGTGTGCTGCAGCTAGGAGTGATAATCACTTAGAGCCTAGCTGATTGGCTGTAGTCATGAGTAGCAATCACTTACAGCCCTGTAGATTCAGGAGTGATAATTATTTAGAACAGTGAAACTCAAAGGGACGGCCCATGAACCACCTGCGGCCCTCCTGATCTTTACATGCGGCACACGGTGAACAGTAGCATTGAACTGCTGTTTAGTTGACAGAGCACAGTCAGTAAGATGTTAAATAAACAGGCAGACATTTATTTACAGGTTAACTGACATAAAAGAAAAGAAGGTGTTTTGCAACATTTAACTTTAAGAGCACCATCATTTTTAAAGGCATCATGCAACAAATGTGTAAAAGTATATTAGAGCCACTTCAACATAAAACAAGTCTTTTTCATTAACATTCAGAAACGTTTCACCTTAGTACATAAGATACATCAGTGCATTGAGGAGTATTTTTTTAAAGTAATAGTTAGTTTTCAAACATGAATGTAGAAACATTCATGCCTCCCCCCACCCTAACAGCAATGCCAATAGTCAAGTGAGAGGTAAGTCAGTTGTTCTGTGGGCAGCTCTCTGGGTGGCCTGAATTGTTAATATACCTGAACAACGTTATAGTTTATGAAATCAAACCGTTAAGAATGTTTTATACAGTGAACATCCTGCACACTTGTTTTTACGTGCTCTTATATGTCATAATGAAGAAATAGAGGCAAAGTGAAGTAAAACAATTGCCTGGAATCACACAGTGTGGTCAAAAGGGAACGCAGGATTGGTTCTAGATTTTCTGGTTTTGCATTGTGCGATTCTATTTTAACACTTGACTCAGCAAGGGTACCGCTAGCAAGCAGAGAAGGCTTGCCCCTAGGTGCGGAAGAGAGAAAGTGACTCATATACAAGTATTGCCAAATGTATGATTCTTATAGAAACTATGGGCTGAATGTAGAGGGCAGTAATGCATGAAACCATCAAAATACCTGCATGACTCACTGGCCACACAAAATACATACTTTGCTTCCCCTACACCCACTTTACACCCCCTCATGCTACATCCCATCAATGCGGCCCTCAATCACACCATAGGCCATTCTTTTTGGATCCTGGGTAAATGTTTGAGAGTACCCATGTTTTAGCATCAAGTCGATAGCCTATATCCAGGGGTGATAGTCCCCTAAAGCCCAGTACTAGCAATTCTCACATGCGGTTGTATATGAATGAACCCGGATATGCAAATCCCTAGAGTCCATTGGCATTTATCCCCTGGCGTTGTGAGTAGCTGCTTACCTGGTTGTCTGGAGGTAGAGAGGCAGAGGTCAGGCTCTAGTCCCTTTCCAGGCTAACAGGTAAGACCCTTAACCTGTCACCTTTTACATCGATGCCTGGGCTGGATACCCTGAAGGATCTGTCCGAGATGGAGGGAAAGACCTAGGGCCTTATTTAGAAGGAATTATCGCAGCACACTGCCGCAAGCTATTTGGCTGCTCTGCGAAGCAAAGGGATGCGTCATATCTGCAATAATATGACAGATCCGTTTGCTCTCCCCTGTGTTGGCGCACAATTAGCTGCCATGCGCAGACGCAGGAACCCTTGCACCATGGTGCAAGGGTGCCTTCCACAGGGGGATGATTGATTTTGTGCAGGAAAGGACATCTTCCTTCACAAAAACCATCACAAGAGGTGATTATCTCTTCCTATGTGTGCTGCAGAATGCAGCATGCGTAGAAAGAGGAAAGAAACTAGGAGAAATAAAAAAATGTCTCCTCGTTGCGCCTCCCTATGCCTCGCCTGGGGAGCAATAGCAGTCTGAGCATTTACAGGTTTACGATTTCTGGTAAATCTGGAAATGCGGCAGAAGCCATAGGTGTTGCGTGGGAACACCTACAGCAACACCCGTTGGCATGCTCCTTTCACGCAAAGTGCGGCGTGTAAAGGGGCCATATTTACAAGGACACGAAAAGCCATGTAAGATGGCTTTAAGTGTCCTTGCAAATATGGGGTAATTGTCATTCCATTGACATTGGAAGTCACAGCTGAGCGGTTGTGATTAAATCTGAAGGCGCCTCTCTTCTGTGGAAAGCACCCCTCAAGAGTGTATGGAGTGCCCTCTCTGCCTGTCCTGTGCTTCTGGTAAGATCTACATGTGTGTGTACTTACAGGCCATAAGGAACAAATATGAACCTCAGGAAGGTTATTGATAAGTTGGTTCCTCAGTGAATGGGACATGTGACAAACTCTACCTCTCCTGCTGCTTTTCCAGAGGCATGCTTCACATGTGACTGACTGCGTCCCTGTCCCGTTGATCTTTCGGTGAGAGTCTGGCATGTGACTAACTCTTTCCCAGCCCTTCTAGCATTTCAGCAGCACCAGTCTCACATATCCCTAAATCTGACAAGCAAGTGGTGACAGTTCTCTCACCGTTACCAAGTATTCGGACAAAATATCGAGTATAAAATATTGAGATGCAGAAATATTGAGGTTTTAATATTGTGATCCACAAATATCGTGATGCAGGAATATAGTTGACAAGTGGAGGTGAGAGGAACATTGGTAGCATTCTGGTATCCTAGGAGTGGGGCAGGAGCAGGACCACAACACCCACTATCCTTCGCATCCGGTGCCACCTCGCCATTTCTGTCCTCGGAGGCACTTTAAAACCAGTCAGGGCTCCCACAGTGCGGGACCCCATTTTGTTGTTGGAGTGGGGCAGGACCACAACACCCACCATCCTTCGCGGATTGTGCCTCCTTGCCATTTCTTCACCTGGAGGCGCTTTAAAAAAGAGTTGGGGCTCCTGCAGCTCGGGACCCCATTTTGTTGTTGCAGTGGGGCAGGAGCAGGGCCACTACACCCACCATCCTACGTGGCCGGTGGCACCTCTCCATTTCCGCACCCGGTCAGGTCTCCCACAGTGTCAGAGCCCTGACCAGGCCCCTCCCTAACGTCTGACTCCAAGAGCTCCTAGCTACTGGAACCCTCCTAAATGGGGAAGAAGAAGGTTACCGCGACAAATTCTGAAGGGTTAACTATGACAGCTCTTGACTATTTTCTGGCCTAAGCTACTACTGCCATTGCTAAGGAAATTGCACTAACTGAGCAAAGGCTTTCACTTGGCAGTGAAGGAACTTTGGACAATATTAACAAAGCGAGTGACACTATCCTTAGTTTATCTTCAGGGAATCTAGTCAGTAAAGGAGTCGGGGGAGGTGATTGTGTGTCCCATGGTGATTTAGTTCCCTATCCTATTCCCTCAGGTAGCGTTCTAACACCCTCAAAGCAAGATATACCTGGTAAAAGGAAAAGAGGCCCTGTTAAAGAACCCTTACTCAAGAAATCAAAGAGACCCAAAAAGACCTCATCTATTTCGACTAATCCTAATACTCTGTTAGAAATACAAGAGATTACACAGTCTCCGAAAAATTTAGATATTTTACTGGACAAGCTTATTTTAATTTTGCAACCTACAAGGCAATGGCTTGACTCTATTGAGTTAAAGATCCTAAATATAATGAAAAATGGCCTACTTGTTCTGAGAAATTTAGATGTAAATGCAAAACAAACGCTCACACGACAGAACGCATCTCTAAATGTACTAGCTACTGTATTTGAACCGGAATCTAGCATAATCAATCGGAAGAAACATGGGCCAAATACTACCAACAGTCAGTCTATTCCTGAGCCATTGCCTAGAGCATAGGGCACATATGTCCCAGCTGCAGCCCCAAATCGAAGTAATAATTGTTTAGGGACACAGGCCACACTGGAGGATAGTCATTGCATAACCCAAACATCAGTCGAAGGGACCGATGCTAGACCATCCTAGAAAATAAGAAACTCTCCTATCAGGGACCAATTGCCCTGCCCTATTTTTGAGCATATGAGGAGAGGTAACCGTCAGAGTTACATCTTCCACCAGCTGCCTGCCCGCTTGTCCTAATATTGGTTAATGCACCGGTCCTAAATTTGGCACAAGAAGAATCCTCTGCCCATCCGATAAACAAAGCAAGGCATTGGATTTCCAAGTATGACAGGATGGGGCCTTATATTCAAGATCATCTGATTATGGCTTGGAGAACACCATGGGTTGGCCAATCACCTACGAATTGTATTGGGGATTGTATTGCTCTTAATTTTGATAACGCTAAGGTGGTGGGAGAATTATTAGCACAACTTCCAGTAGCGCTACTGATGGAGCAGATTTCCTCTGCAGTCAGGCATTGTTTTATTTTTGTGCTTCAGACAGACTGCATTTAAATTGCCACGCACATTTTGGTGCAAGTTAAAAACATGGCACGTAAAATAAACATGAAAGTGAGGCCTATTTAGTCTGAAATGCTTCTGCTGAATTAACATGTGTTTTTGCAATGTAGAGAAAAGTGGCCTTTTTAGCTTTGAAGATTAATAGAATATGTTTCTCTCTTCCCAGCGCATCCCATGTAATCTAAATCCACTATTTCTGTCTAAAGAGACTTTGACTTGTTGCATATTTTGATAAATATTTTCAGTTAATAACATCTCTTTTTCTATGTTGCACATTGCACCTTTATTTTGCATGTTGTCATAAATAATAGAAAAGCTGCTTTACACTAGTAGCTTGGCTAGGTAAACATTTATACATGACATTAATATTATCTTTTTTGTTTGTTTTATTTTGGGGCCTACCATTAAATGGCTGCCTGTGAAACCATCAAAAGCTATGGCTTGCTTTGAATGAGAAGGGAGCATGCGCAGACTGTGGCAGCTTTCCTCATGCCAAGAAGTCAAGAACACCTTGAACTGTACATCCTTGTGATTCTGCCAAATTTACCAGTGTTAGTTAAAAGTGTCCATCTGACTGCGCTTTGGCAGGAAGGAAGGAAGACTATTGAAAATTTTCCCTAGCAATTGTTGCAAACTTATAAAATGTATTTATTATGTATGCTTCATTTGTTAAAAACTGGCATGGTCAGGTTTTTAGAATGCGTCAGGGTGATGAGAACTCATGCCACCATGACTAACCAATCAACATACAGGTTTTCCTGAAATGCAACATTTTGTGTAGTCTGCCAAAATTTTGTGTATAAAAACTGACAGGGGCTGGCTTTTTCTCAGCTCGGCTGGCTTCTAGGCTCATTAGGGGGGTGTGTGAGCTCTTGAAGAGAAGGAACAGATTAGGCCAGACAGCCTATGGGTTAGGTACGAGATCGTCACGGGTGCTGCAAGGGCGTCCGAGGAGTATCAGGGGGAGGTTTCTTGCTTCCACGTCATATCTTGGCCACATTCCTTTGAGGTCTCGTGAAGGGCGGGCTGTCTCCCTCCCTGCTTGCTCTTTAGACACAGACAGATGCAGAAGAACAGCTGATTAAATAGAATTAGATGCTAAACTTCAAGTTATGCTTAGACAAATTAATTAGGTCTGAAAAGATTTATTTGACTTATGCATTTATTTTTCTTAATGGGAGATTTTTGCAAACTATTTGATTTTTGATTAGCCTTGCAAGACTATATTTTTCTTAGAAACTCTTTGAGTCTTGAATGACATTTTGCGCCACATTCCTACATGTTATGACTATATGCAGACTGTAAAATGTTCTGTATTAATGCTATTTTTCCTGGTTTTCAAATTCTGTAACCTGATTGATATTTTATTAATGAATAAAGGGTCAGAGAAAATTAACTTTTTACTAGAAAATAAAACCCTTTAAATACTCAACAACTCTCTTTATTGGCTTAAAATAATAATTGCATTTTTGACTGTTCATGATTATTTAAAGTCTCCTGAAGGTATTACATGGTGTGAAGGGCCCAACACCTTTTGAGCGGTAAATTTAGAGGTAGCATGAGGGTTTTGCATTGAGAAATTACCAGAAGAAATTACCGCTCCATCAGTTTTTGGTAATCAGAGGATGGTCATTATTGATTAGTTTGGTGATTAATGATTATTGATTTCACCATCAACTACTCAACTAATGGATCATTGACCTTCAGAAGGGAAATAAAATAACTGCCCAAGTTAGATAAATGTCCAAGTCCTGATTCCTGACTCCAATGATCAGAACCTGAAGACTGGCAAAGCAGTACTGAAAGGTGATGCAAGAAGTGGTGTGAGTATCAATAGGGTTGTGAAATGTTATTATGCTAGCATGTTTTTTTTTAAGTGTTGAAAATAGTAAGGATTTTTACTGTTGGTGACATTTTGCTCATTTTGAATTGATGGTGTTATTGATTATATTGGTAATTTCATAGGACATAATTTTTGGTTATTGATTACATGTTTTAACTCTTTATGTTAAGTTAGTGTCTTGTTCTATGTTGTTTGAACACGCAGGTATGCACACCTGTGGAATCCCGGGAAGGAATAGCGGGTGGTAAATGGAAGCCACACTGCACTGAGGTTACTCATCTGTTGGAATAGCACTGAGAAGCTAGGTAGGGCTGGCAGTGTTAAATTAGGGACTATTTTCTGTGTGAGTGATTGTAGCAAAGAGTTCGCTGGTGAAACTTTGGTCTGATATCACCTAGAAAGGGTCACACTAAAGGAGTAGCAGGTTCTTCTGAGCTTGAGTGACAGCAAAAGGGTTCGCTGGTGAAACTTTGGACTAAGATATATCCTGAAGGATAAGTCCAAAGGAGTAGCAGGTTCTTCTGAGCTTGTGTGACAGGTAAGCGGAAGGGATTTACCTGTAGTATTTGAAGAGTAAACGGAAAGTCTTACTTTGTGAAGGGTAAGCGGGATGTGTTACTCGCAGTGAATATAAATCTATCCTTTATTTAGCACAACAGACAGAGTAGCGAATGTATTTATGTTGTTACTAACAGAGTTATTGATTAAGAGAAATATTGCAGTAAGATTTTGTGGAGGGTCAGTAGTAGGAGTAAAACTGACTGATATTGAGACTGACAGCTTTGGAAAAAAGACATTGCATTGAACTATTGCAAAAATGAAAATGTTTGAAGGTTTAAAGAAGCTGTTAGGAGGTAAAGTGAAAAATTCGTTTTTTATTGGTGATGCTCCTGAAGGAACACCTGTGCATTTTATGTCTACCAATTTGGGACAAAATACATGTATGTGGGTTCACCAATGGTACAAGATTACTGAAAAAGAGGGTGTTTTGAGGTTTCCAAAAGATGGTACTTTTGAATTGCAAATTATTGACAAATTAAGGGAAGTCTTATGTGAAATAAAGACACCATCTAAAGCTGCACAATTTGAGGCCTTAAGCATGTGGGAAAAGACAGCAAGAGAGAAAGCAAGCGAGGATAAAAAGGTAAAGCACCAAATGCAGGAGAAGAGAATTAATGATGATAAAGAGCTTCAAATAAATAATGATTCAGGGGATAAAATAATGGATGCATTGTTAACTGAGTGTCCACCACTTTATGTGGTTCCCATTAAAAATACTGAAAATAGTATACTAGTAAGCACTACAGTAGCTACTGCTTCTGTTGAGCAGAGAAAAACACAGATTGAGAAAACTGTGCAAACATTTTATATTGACCCATTACCTGTTGATTCAGCACTGACAGTGATACCTCCAGGTGTTACTGCTTCAAATGTGCCTGATTCAGTCCAAGAATTGCTAACTGCAGATACACAGATAATGCCTATAAAAATTATGACTGTCCCAATTAATATGGTCCCTACTGAAAAGGTTCAAAGAACTGCAGAAGGAGTGATTATGGCAGAGTTTATTTCAGAAACTCAGAATACACAGATTATTGAACAGAAATTACCCCAAGCACTGAAAGGTGAGGGAAACATGGTATTTACAACATCTGCAGCCCCAAATAAAATAAATGTAATTGAAAATGTTATTTTTCAAACCTGCTTAAAGGAAGCAGCAGTGATTAAAAATATTGAAAACATGGGAGAACATATTAACACAGGCACCGAAAAAGAGAGACAGCTTAGTGTTTTAAATTCAGCACTAGAACATGGAAAAAATAACAGTCCATGCTGTTTAAATCATGAAAATGTGAACCAGTGTCAGGAAAAAGAATTAAATTCCCTGAGTAAGGAAACAGTTGCATGTGCATTAACTACACATAATGGCCTGACAGATTTGGCTCAAAAATATGAAACTGATGTTTCAGGAAGTTTTCCACCTCAGAAACGTTTTAGGGTACATATGGATGATGAAGCAAATGAGAAAATATGTTCTTCAGAAATGCAATTGCACATTGCAGAAATAAAATATATTTTTAAATGCAATGGGTTTGAGAAATTAGGAGACAAATGGGCAAGAAAACATGAGAAGAAAAAGAAACCACCAGACCTTGCAAGGAGACTGGATAAGGAAAAGAAGCCACCAGATTTAGTTGAGAAAAATAATAAGCAGAATGAGGGAGAAACTTTTGCTTACTCATTGAGAGAAATGGTGGGAGAAGTGCATTTTCATATGCCACAGAATAAAAGTGAACTTGCAGCATTTCTGAACACAATGCCACAATTGAGAGACAGAATTATGCTGTGGTACCCAAATGTTGATGGATTTGTTGAGATTTTAAAAGAGCTGTGCATTAATTTGGAAATGTTCTTTTACATTGCCGTGCAGAATGAATTGTGGTTTGAATCTAAAGCTTTGCAAAGCTCAGGTGAGGAGACAATGAAAAGGGTTTGCATGAATGCACCATCATTTTCTGTTGTTATGGAGGAAAATATAGCAGTGATTATTTTCCTGAAGGGTGGAGTGCCAGCAAAGGATGTTGATTGGGTACAGATTAAAAGAACACAGGATGGAAGTAAAGTTGGTTTGGTTTGTGAAAATTCAGGTATGGATGTTGTACTGCTGGAAAATGTGTCCTTTTGCCATCTTTATGACAGATTTGACCATTGGAAGAAGAAATATACATTTAAACATGATGCACAAAAACATGGAGAAATGCAGATGCAAAATATGCAAGCTAAGCAAATGCAAATGTCAGTTCAGAAACAGGTACCTATGGCAGGAATTTTCCAAGCAAAGATGGTCCCACAAAATATGGAAAATGCTAAAATTAATTTAAATAAGATGTCCAGAGCAAATGTGAATTATTTCCAGAGGCAAAATCAGAACCCAGTCCAACAGGTTGCTGTGTTTGAAAATGAGAGTTTTAACACTCACAATTCTGAATTTACCAAGTCCATTGTGAAGGCAGTGGAAAGTCCAGATTTAAATGCAGGAGTTTTAAACAAAGAAATTACAAACCCAGTTTCAGAAAAATTTGCACCAAAATTAGGCCCATTTGAGGAAAATTGCAAAACTGTTGTCTGTGACTCAGGCCTAGCAGAAAAACAATTGTCTTGCAAATTAAGCAGCACAGATTTCTGTACCCCAGATAATGTTATTTTTCAGATTCCTGATGAGGATGTACATTTTAAAATGGCCCAACAAGAAACAGCTGTAGCATTATTTTCAGAAAAGTCAGTTGAAAAATTACCTTCTGATTTTGAAAAAAGAATAAACACAGAAATAAGAGAGTTCACAGAGAAGGATGCCAGATTAATAAAATGTGCAGAACATGTCTTATTAAAATTAGAACCAAATGACATGTATTCAAGAATACCATCAGTTGCAGGAATTTTACCAATAAAAGGATTTTTGATGGACTTGATTGGAAGTTTGTGTAACTTTCTGATCACAGGTTCACAGAAAATAAATGAAAAGAACAGAATAGTGCAGGAGATTAAAAGCATATTTTTTTCATGTTGTCCTGTGGTACCGAATCCAGCCAATATCTTTTTTCACATTCCAGGTGCTGAAGAATGGCTTACTTTTATTGATTTTTGCAAAGTCCATGTAACAGTTCCATTGCATGAGAATAGTCAGGAGTACTGTCAAAAAGCAGATGAATATCTGGGACACAAAATTGGAAAGGGAGATAGAAAGGTGTCACCAGAAAGGGTGGAAATGTTTTCCAAGAAAAATCCACCTCAAATTCAGAAAGAAGTCAGGACATTTTTGGGAGTGGTTAGCTGCTGTAGAGAGTGGTTACTAAACCTTTCCCTAGTGGCTAAGCCTTTACTGAGGCTGACACACAAAGGTGTGTCTGATCCGCTTCCATTGGACAACAATTACACAAAAACATTCCTAGAGTTGAAAAAGAAAGAATGTTGCGCCCCAGCACTAGGAATGAAAGTTTATTTAAAAGAAAATGCACCAATTTGCAGTGAGAGGGAGGGCTGCATTCTCTCATTGCCTATTCAAAAAGATGACTGTGTTCAAAGGTCTGTGATGTATTGCTCAATGACCTTTGACCCTAACGTCACAAAAATGTCAGCAAATGATTTGGTTTGTGATGATAACGAATATGAGTGTCTAAATATCATGAAAATATGCATAAAGCCAAAATCAGACTTAAATGATGAATGTCTGAGTCAGCCCAACAATGTCCATTTTGTAGATGGCCCATGTTTGAAAGGTGACACATCAAAAGCAGCTCATGCTGTGCTCCTTATGCATGATGTTGTCAAAGCTTCATGGCTTTTAGTAATTACCCCAGCCCAAAATTCGAAATTGATTGCCCTTACCATAACATGCAGTATATCTGCTCAAATGAGAGTCACTGTTGTCATGGGAGAGAGAAATGCTTATTCAGTTGCACAAATTTGTGTTCTGTTAGCATGTACATTCTATGGAATCTTCACAGGTGAATTAAAAGAGGCTCAAGAAAATGTTTTTGAAGCAGCACAACAGGGTTGTATCAGAACTGTTTTTGAGAAAAGTGATAACTGCAAAGTGGTAAAAGTCTTATTGCAAAGACTGATGCCCAGGTATAGATTGCCAGTTTCTCTGAAATCAGATCATAATGTGGTTTCAAAGATAATGAGTGCAGAACAACAGATTGGACAAGGAATGGATTGCAGCTATCTGCCTGAAGTGTCAAGCATAATAAAGCAACACAATGGCAGCACTGAGTTACCTTTTGCCAAAGACGGTGTCTCACCAACACCAAAGTGGCTTGAAAATGCATATGCAAATGCACTTGTGGAAAACACTGAGGAGAACACTAGCCATGGCTGTGTAGGTCAGATTGATGTACAGTGTGCAGTTTCTCACCAGATTGCAGCTGCTACACAAGATCTGCATAATGGATGGTGCAACGGCTTTGGTCTGAGAGATGAAGTGGTGAATCATCTGAATCTGATCAAAGTGAAGATAAGAGTGAAAGGCATTGGTTGAAAAAGTGCAAGAGATTGATGGTGCTCTGTCAGAGTTTCTCAGCACCTAAGTAGTCTAATTTGCATTGAAAAAGGTACAGAATGCCAATGAGCCATTCTGATGGCAAGCTGATGACAAAGAGCAAAGAAATGCTGACACTGTCCTGTTGAATTCCTTTTTTATTATTTTAGTTACTTATTTTAAAGAAGACTAACTGTTTCAAGAAGCTACTTACAGAACTCTGCACTAAAACATTTGAGCTTGGCTATATATGATCTGATTACAGATAGACTTGTGTTTGCCTTAGAAATAGATTTAAAATTGTTATATGCTCAGCTTTTGCAATTTAAAAAAAAAAAAGTCACTTGTGAAAATGAAATATGTGTGATTAATTATAAATCATTTTATTATGATTTGAATTATCAGAAGGGTGGATTGATGGAGCAGATTTCCTCTGCAGTCAGGCATTGTTTTATTTTTGTGCTTCAGACAGACTGCATTTAAATTGCCACGCACATTTTGGTGCAAGTTAAAAACATGGCACGTAAAATAAACATGAAAGTGAGGCCTATTTAGTCTGAAATGCTTCTGCTGAATTAACATGTGTTTTTGCAATGTAGAGAAAAGTGGCCTTTTTAGCTTTGAAGATTAATAGAATATGTTTCTCTCTTCCCAGCGCATCCCATGTAATCTAAATCCACTATTTCTGTCTAAAGAGACTTTGACTTGTTGCATATTTTGATAAATATTTTCAGTTAATAACATCTCTTTTTCTATGTTGCACATTGCACCTTTATTTTGCATGTTGTCATAAATAATAGAAAAGCTGCTTTACACTAGTAGCTTGGCTAGGTAAACATTTATACATGACATTAATATTATCTTTTTTGTTTGTTTTATTTTGGGGCCTACCATTAAATGGCTGCCTGTGAAACCATCAAAAGCTATGGCTTGCTTTGAATGAGAAGGGAGCATGCGCAGACTGTGGCAGCTTTCCTCATGCCAAGAAGTCAAGAACACCTTGAACTGTACATCCTTGTGATTCTGCCAAATTTACCAGTGTTAGTTAAAAGTGTCCATCTGACTGCGCTTTGGCAGGAAGGAAGGAAGACTATAGAAAATTTTCCCTAGCAATTGTTGCAAACTTATAAAATGTATTTATTATGTATGCTTCATTTGTTAAAAACTGGCATGGTCAGGTTTTTAGAATGCGTCAGGGTGATGAGAACTCATGCCACCATGACTAACCAATCAACATACAGGTTTTCCTGAAATGCAACATTTTGTGTAGTCTGCCAAAATTTTGTGTATAAAAACTGACAGGGGCTGGCTTTTTCTCAGCTCGGCTGGCTTCTAGGCTCATTAGGGGGGTGTGTGAGCTCTTGAAGAGAAGGAACAGATTAGGCCAGACAGCCTATGGGTTAGGTACGAGATCGTCACGGGTGCTGCAAGGGCGTCCGAGGAGTATCAGGGGGAGGTTTCTTGCTTCCACGTCATATCTTGGCCACATTCCTTTGAGGTCTCGTGAAGGGCGGGCTGTCTCCCTCCCTGCTTGCTCTTTAGACACAGACAGATGCAGAAGAACAGCTGATTAAATAGAATTAGATGCTAAACTTCAAGTTATGCTTAGACAAATTAATTAGGTCTGAAAAGATTTATTTGACTTATGCATTTATTTTTCTTAATGGGAGATTTTTGCAAACTATTTGATTTTTGATTAGCCTTGCAAGACTATATTTTTCTTAGAAACTCTTTGAGTCTTGAATGACATTTTGCGCCACATTCCTACATGTTATGACTATATGCAGACTGTAAAATGTTCTGTATTAATGCTATTTTTCCTGGTTTTCAAATTCTGTAACCTGATTGATATTTTATTAATGAATAAAGGGTCAGAGAAAATTAACTTTTTACTAGAAAATAAAACCCTTTAAATACTCAACAACTCTCTATATTGGCTTAAAATAATAATTGCATTTTTGACTGTTCATGATTATTTAAAGTCTCCTGAAGGTATTACATGGTGTGAAGGGCCCAACACCTTTTGAGCGGTAAATTTAGAGGTAGCATGAGGGTTTTGCATTGAGAAATTACCAGAAGAAATTACCACTCCATCACTACCACCAGGGTCTCGGATATATCCTGTCCTTCTTGGTTATTTTTACAGACCAGCTTAAAACTTGAAACACAGCATTATAGGACAGATATTGGTGCCGAGATTGATAGAAATCATTATTTCTTAAGAGAAAACTTGACAATCCCAACCATAAATAGATTTCTCCCACTAGGAAATCTGGACTACTGTGATTGACTTGTGACCCCCTTTCCCTCGCCTAGTCTAACTAGCTTACCAGGGCCTAATATAAAAAATGCAGATATCGATGATAATGGAGCAATCAGAAATGTAATTACTAAGGCCTCAGAGGCAGTGGGTTCTACTGGGGCACTAGAGCATGCATACTACAAGGGGACTGAGTTAGCTGTAATAGAGAGATCTGAGTTAAGGTACTCTTTTTATTGTGGAATATTGCAGGAATATAAAAATAAAAAGGATAATAATGAGTGGCTAAGAAAAATAATATATTTTCAGATGATATGTTTCCAAGGAATTGGAGCAGATCTATTTTAATGGCTAGCAGTCCTTTAATACCCCAGTTCTTCCATCTATACAAGGGAGAGTAAAGGGGGGTATTCTTACTATATTAGCAAATGCAACCACTCCTAAAGTTTTGACATTCTGGAATAATTCTCCTTACTTTCATATATTAATAATAAAACGGTATAACAACTGGGGTTTATTGTTAATAAATTATTAAAAAAATTATTTTGAGGATCCTGCATCAGTCACAGAGGGCCGAGATAAGATTATTGAAAACCTAATTCTTCGTCACCCGATTCCTTTACAAATTCTCTGGGCGAGCGACTTTAATACAAGAAAGTGCCCAAGAGATGAACCAAGACTGTGGGCTAGTGGACCAAAATGGTGATCAAATACCCCATTTTATGCACTCACCTTATGAAAGCTTGCTAAATTCCACCTTGATGACTTGGCAATTAGAACCTAGGAATGAGCAAACCTTAGATGCAACCCACACAGTTTCTATCCCACGATTTGCTCCTGTCTTTCAAAGATCAGATCACTGGTCTACGATTGATTATGTAATTACCTGTGATACGTTTAAAAACGGTATCACGAAAGTCAAAGTTAAAATGACAAAATTTAGTGACCATGGGATGCTTTCATGTAATATGGTTTGGAGGGTTGATGGTAAAAAGATCAGGAAATCTGCACCCAAACCCATTCCTGCAAGAAAAAAATGGGTATACAGTAAGGTGGGATAAAGTGGATAAGGTCTCTTTAATTACTAAGACCATAAATACCAATTACAATGATGTCCTGCTTTGCTTTTATCCCATGACAAATGACATGGAGGTTGTTGAATCATTTAAAAAGATCCTAGTAGAATTAAAACTACAAATTAACCCGCCCTAGGCCTACCCATATGGTTCGCAAATATCATTGGTTTGATAAAACCTGCTCTAAAACTTCAGCAAATTTACGCAAAGCTCTAAAAACTCAACCAAGAGAAAAAGATATTTTCCGAACCTTAAGGGCAAATTTTAAACTGGCTAGAGCAAATAGGTAGAAGCAATTGAAGGCGGAGGCATGGGATAATTTAAAGCAAGCTTCACTCCGAAATGATAGCAAAGCCTTTTGTTCTGTTATTAATTCCCCTTATGGCTGGAAAAGGAGGCACCAACCCTTGATGTGCACATAAGAGAAGACAACCTGGTAACCCATTTCAAAGCTATATTCCAAAAGGATAAACATCTTGCTCAGTTTGAGCCAGTCTGCCCTTTTAAGGAGATACATTTTATGCCCATTAATTTAGAAGAAATTGATCTTGCTCTTTCTCAGTCCTCATCTATGAAAGCATCAGGCCCAGATGGGACCCAGGTGGATGTTTTTTTTTGCGAATAGAGAATTATGGTCCCCCTACTGATAACTGTTTTTAATTCAATAGCCAAAAGAGGACTGCTACCTTCCTGGAAACATTCAATAATAATACCTGTTTATAAAAAGGGCTAACCATCCAATCACACTAATTATCGCCCTATATCACTGATAGACATCACAGCAAAACGTATGGGGTGGGTTCTATTGAACAGACTTGAGAACTGGGTAGACAAAACAAAACTTTTGGATAAAGTTCAGTATGGTTTCAGGAAGGGGGAGAACCCTCGATCAATTTCTGAACTTGAGCCTAATAGTGGCAAAATACATGATTGCAAAGAAAGGCTATCTTTACATGGCATTTATGGACCTGTCTACCGCTTTTGATTGTGTTGCACATAGAAAACTGTGGCCCATCATGAAGGCTATAGGGAGTATTGAAATCGATAATTGATTTCATAAGACAACCTTATACAGATGCAACAGCGACAGTTCGATATGGGATTGAAGTGGGGTGCACCAGATCTTTCATGATAGAGAAAGGAGTTAGACAGGGCAATGTACTGGCCCCTTTTTAATTTGCTCTTTATAGGAACTTTTTGAACTAGGCGCTGATGGGAAAGATCAAAGATAGTCCAAAATGACACAAAAATACCATTTCGATCTTAATAAATGAGGATGATGCTGTTTTATTGGCTCATACCCCATTTGCCCTCCAAATACTCATGGAACCATATACAGCCTTGATGGCCAATTAAGACCTGAAGGTTAATAAACTGAAATATTTTATAATGACCGTAGGTGGAACCCCAAAGAAGCTGCCCAGTTTATTTTAGATGGGAATAAGATTGAACAGGTAAATCATTTTAGCTATCTTGGTGTCCTTTTTTACTCTAAATTAATATGGAAAGAGATGATTCAAAATAGAACTAATCATCTAAGCAGGAATATGGCGGGATTTTTTTGATTTTCCCAAAAACTGGGAGCCAAACCCATTAAAGAAATGGCTAAAGTGTATCTTGCGAAAGCTAAACCGATATGTACATATAGGGCAGCAATTTGGGGTACAGCAGATGTGGGGGGATTACAAAAGATGGAAGACAAATTTGTGAAAAGACTACTGTCTCTCCCTGAAGCATGCTCAACTTTTATATCATACAAAGAATTAGATTTCCCTTTAATTTGTGATACTATTAAAATGGCTCTGCTTTTATTATGGCTATCAATTTGGAAATGTAAAACGGTTCTGTTAAACCAAATGCTTTTAAAAGATGTGATGAAGTTAGATTATGCTCTTAAAATAAATTCCATGGATATCATATGCTAGAGAATCCTTTATCTCGCTGGGTCTGGTGGATTTGTATGTTACTCCAACTTTGTGTGTTAGCTTTCCTAAAAGTAAGTGGAAAGAAATTTTCATGGCGAAATGTAAAAGGGACAGATGGGAGAGCCATATAGGGAAAAGTACAGTACTGATTTACCGAGCCTTACCGGAAGCACAGTATGGCTACTCATCATACATCCCTTTTGTAGAGAATACCCTACATCATTTTATTCTGACGAGATTTCGCTTGAACTATATATCACTTATGATGGGTTATCCTCTAAATGTATATTCATTATCCATCTCTCCCTCTGCCCCTGTGATGGAAAGTTGAAACAAACTAATCTGCACATATTATTATCTTGCTTTTTTTATGTCACAGAACAGAAGAAGTTTATTGCACCATTGGTGCAAAAATGTAACTTGCGATATTTTAAGGAGGCATTATTGGTTATTCAACACGTAGAAACCACATTTGTATGTTATACAATTGCCTGTTATTTATTGGCAGCTATAAAAACGTGAGGTGTCTTAAATACTTTAACAACCGAATAAGGGAATGAGCGCGATGGTTGCTTTAAAAAGACTGTGCATGTTTAGAACATTTTTAATGTCCCATATATAAGAAGTTGTCAAGAATATCGATTTTCTATGATATGTAATATTGATGTTAAAAATATCTGTTAATAATATCCTTTACAAAAAATGTTGTTAATATAATTTTTAATCATTTTTATGTATTTTAGTATATGTTTCAATTGTATATTATAAATTGATTGTATAATTATTGTTAATGCTTTTTAATATTTTTTTGTAAATTTGTATTTGTTTTTAAATGTAAAGTAAGTGTTTATTGTAATTCCTAGGGTCATAGCTGGTTGTGGGGTTTGTAGAGGTACAGGATGGGAAGTAAAGTAATTATAATTATTAAGAATTCATTTTTACATATCAATTATTTAATTGATAATTAATTATGTAAATTGTGTAGTTAAGATATTTTTAAGTTATATATCAGGTGTGGGTTGTTGAATTTGTAGGGGTTAAAGGTGGGAAGTTAAATAAATTAAATATAAATAATTGAAAGTTAGGAGTCCTAACTTTACTATTACTAAATTGAGAAAAATCCTAATTTTAAGACTTTCGGTATTCACAGAAGGCATTTAGGAGTCCTAAAGTTAGGAGGCCTAACTTTACTACTACTAAATTGAGAAAAATCCTAATTTTAAGACTTTCGATATTCACAGAAGGCATTTAGGAGTCCTAAAGTTAGTAGTCCTAACTTTACTCCTACTAAATTGAGAAAAATCATAAGTTTAGGACTTTGGTATTCACAGAAGGCATTTAGGAGTCCTAAAGTCAGGAGTCCTAACTTTACTGCTACTGAATTGAGAAAAATCCTAATTTTAAGACTTTCGGTATTCACAGAAGGCATTTAGGAGTCCTAAAGTTAGGAGTCCTAACTTCTGTGAATACCGAAATGAGTAAGTTCATTCTGTGAATACCAAAAGTAGTAAGTGCATTCTGTGAATGCCAAAAGTAGTAAGTTCATTCTGTGAATACCAAAAAGTAGTAAATGCAATCTGTGAATACCAAAACAGTAGTAAGTTTAGGATTGAGTCTTAAGTTCATTCTGTGAATCAGACCCATTTTTAGGAAAACGTGTTTGTATATATTGTTTACTTTTTATGTCAATGAAATTTGAAATATTTGAAATTTTTGCATTTGATTTGTTGCACTTTTATGTGTATATATATATATATATATATATATATATTATATATATAATCTGTATCATAAAGTTTGTGTTGTTGCTATTAATATATATATATATATATATATATATATATATATATATATATATATATATATATATATATATCCTCACAAATGTTCCCGTAGCAGAGGGAACTCCGTTGGTTGGTGCACGCGTTTGGAGACGGGGAGCGTGTCTCCTTCGTAATTCATGAACAAAGGCAAGAACGCGGCACTCTTCTTAAACACGATAGATTTATTTCAGGTCTCTTAGCATAGCATAGCTTAGTGCCTAATAATTGCCAAGTAAAGTGCATAAATAATGTCCCTATAGGTGAGAATCGATGGAAACTTCACCAGTTGTAATCACAGAATATGGGACAAATGTAAGGGACTTCTAATAGGGAACCTAACTAGAAGAACCAGAAATCAAAACACAGATACCAATAAGATCAGAAGCTGGCGAAGCCAAATATATCTACAAAAAGTGATGCATCTCCTCAATATTATTGAGCCTGTTAGGCCAACGGCTATCGAGCTCCAATATATATTTAGACTCCATTTTTCTGAGTTGAGACTCACGATCACCTCCTCGTCTAGATAATGGGACTGCCCCTATCACAAAATAACTTAGACAACTGAGATCTTTGTTGTGCACTCGTTTAAAGTGACGGGCGACAGGGTAAGCGGGGTCACTATGTAGAATAGCCCTGAGGTGCTGTAAAATTCGGGCGTGCACCTGGAGCTTAGTGCTTCCAACATATCTAAGCCGAGAGGGTTGAACGCAGACGAGGAGATGCATGTACATCTTTAAAAACTTTAATCACAGACTTTGATATAAATCTTGTGTGAAGGAATATTGTAAAGGCCTTAACGTTCAAATCATGGGGTCAAAGTGTGGGACATAGGGCACTCAGCCCGTCTAACAAATCATAACGTAAAACGTTATATGATTGCCAGGTGTTTATTGCGAAAGCACCACAAGGACCTTAAATTTAATTTAAATATGAACATATAATTTTATTTCATAAAAATATGTTATAATATTTCTTATATGAAATGTTACCCACACGCAACCCTTACACAAATGTACTTTTGTTTATTGTAAAACACACGTTTAATGGTAAAAACTACAAGGCCCACAATTCCTCATTTTTGATTAACTGAGTGAATAGTATAAATTGTGGAAAGTGAAAAGGGACTCTTGTAGAACACTGCCGTGACCAAGAACGTTAGTTCGAAACGCGTAGGAGTTTTTGCTAAGAGACCTGAAATAAATCTATCGTGTTTAAGAAGAGTGCCGCGTTCTTGCCTTTGTTCATGAATATATATATATATATATATATAACCTACAGGCGGTCGCCAGTAGGTAGTTATAGTTAGGACCAAGTTTCCATAGGAAGAGCATTTTTTGTTTTGCTTATAACTTTTGCGTTGTTTGATGAATCTTCATGAAATTTTCCAAACTAATTCTTTGTTCATATCGGCTCGTATATGTTGAAAGTTTAGGGGTCATTCGTCAAGGGGGGGCTGAGATAAAAGGGGGGTACCAAAACATGTTTTCTCCATGCAATTTCCATAGGAAACTTTAGACAAGGCTACAGGTCAACGGGTGAACGGAATTACTCCAAATTTGGCAGGGAGAAGGGTCTTGGTCTAGAAAGCACACTTTTGTTTATTTGGTATAAATCCGTTCAGTAGTTTTTCAGAAATATCGAGATTTACAGATATCGATATTTGGGAATTCTGCCATCTGATTGGCTGAGGCGTTACGAGCTTGCTGCTTATTGGTTGGGTTGCTGCGAGCGGTTGCAACTAGGAAGTGTTGGCTGCCATTTTGTGATTCTGTTGAAGCGAGTAAGGGGAAAAAAGGGCAAAAAAAGTAGGAAGGAGGAGGATAGGAGCACTGTAACCTCTGTGGGATGTTTAGGGTGTGCTATAGAGGGGGTGCGAAGCGAACTACTCGTACCTACCGGTCTGAAAGTGCTGGGCTATGGAAATTAAGTGAGGTATTGCCTAGAGTCTGATGCTTCTAAGGTGAGCTGCTGCGGGAGTTTGGGGAATTAAAGCGTGAGCCCAAACTGTGTGTCTTGTGGTGTGAAGTCATGTGCCCTGGCGCTGCAGCACACCTGTGGAAGTAGTGTCAGCATGTGTTTACACCTACTAGGATGAACTACTGACCCCTACTGGTCTGAAAGTCCTGGGGTACAGGTAATATGTGAGGTTTTGTCTAAAGTCTCATGCTGCTAAACTGAGGTGCTGCCAAACCTGGGGATGAAAGCGTGAGTCCAAACTGTGTGTCATATGCTGTGAAGTCATGTGCTCTGGCCGCTGTGCCACATCTGTCCAAGTAGTGTCAGCTTGTAGTTATACCTACTCGGAGGAGCTTTTGTTTCGAACTTTGTAACTTGTGTATGGTGCTTAGTGGGTGTTATACAGGGAGTGCAAAGGTAGATTTCTGCGTATCAAATCAATACGGTATTTGTGAAGGGCAAACTACTCACCCTTATGGGTCTGAAGGCCCTCGAGGCCGGCGTGGAAATTATGTGAGCTATTGCCCAGAGTCACATGGTGCTGAGCTGAGATGCTGCCGGCGTAGGGAATTAAATTGTGAGCCCTGTGCTTTGAACTCATGTTTTCTGGCCGCTGCGGCACACCTGTTCAAGTAGTGTCAGCATGTGTGCATACGTACTGAGAGAAACTTTTGTTTTAAACAGTGTGACCTCTGTAGGGTGATTGGGAGGTGCTACAGAGAGAATGTGAAGTTCAATTCTGCTGTTTCCAAACAATCCGGTATTTGTAAAGTGCAAACTTCCCACTCGTACAGGTTTGCAGGCGTTGGGGGCCGGCGTGGAAATTAAGTGAGCTATTGCACAGTCACATGGTGGTATCCTGAGCTGTCACTAGAGCCGGTGATCAAAGCAAGAGGTCTGTGCTGCAAAGTCGGATTGTCTGGTCGCTGCGCCACTGCTGTGTGGAGAATACATTTTGGTGAGGGTCCGGGAGTTGACGTTACCTGGCACTAAAATAGCGGGCCTGAGTTGTCAGTTATAGAGTGGCTCTAAAAAGAGCCCTTGTGTTTATTAGTTGGAGCTACATGTAGGTGTGGATGCACAACTTCAGGTTATTCAGAAAAGCTCTGTTTCCTTGATCTGTGATGAGATGCCCAGCACGTGGCACATTGGCGAGTTCACTGTGTGTTACGTTGCCAAACAGCTGCTCCTCCCTCTCACAAGCCCCCACACTTTTGTACAGTGCGCTGTTGTATCGCGTGCACTCTTACGGCACACTATTGTAATGCCTACACCATGACAGTGCCGTTTGGAGGTGGTGCATGCCATTTTACAACATCGACTTCAGCGGCCCTTGTGGCAGGCCACACCAGAACATAGAGACACACTTACTGCACTTCCTGTACACGGACATGTCGGAGACCCCCGTTCCTCTTGCCGGATAGGTACACCCCTGAGCTGACATGTGTACGCCGGACCAGCACACGCTGGTTGTGCATGCAGGAGGATACGTGCATAGCTACATGTCCAGGCTCACTGCCAACGCTGAGGTGACATCACACTGTGATGTTGCAGGGCCTGTGCCTATCATGCTAACACAATGACCACAGGTACACACTTGCTCAGATGCAGGGTTGGGGGTGTTGGTGGTCCTGGAGTTGTTGCGATGAGTGTTGTTGCCCTCATGGGTATTCCTGTATCATGCTCGTTGACTCTATGGCACCTTTGGGTGTTCTGGTGTAGCTCTTGGCTGTGTTCCCTTTCATGCTGCAGGTAGTCGTCCTGCTTAACACCAGCAGAAAGCAGGTGTAAAATCTCTGGTGCTAACGTGGCTTATCGTCAGAATTTGTTTCGCATTGCAGTTGGTGTGAAAGTTGTGATGTGATTTTTTTCCTGTGCAGAACAATATACAAACTGGGCAGTGGATCCCGTGAACATCCAGCACCTGGCGCACTATTCCCAATCAATATAAATACAATGAGATTTCTTAATTGATTTTGTGTGTACACTGTAAGTGCAGCCACTACCTCAGTGCAATTCAATACAGGATTTTAGTATTTAGAATAAATCGCAAAAGTGCACCTCGTGTCTTTTTGCATGGGAACGGCTAATCTGCATTTCATTATGAACACTTTAATGGAAGTAAAGTTGAGATAAACCTAACACAGTATTCAGAAATTGGTGCAAACTGCAGACATCGCCAGTATTCCCGCAATAAGTGTCCCAAACTTTAACACCATGGTGGACACCATCAAGTAACAGTAATAAGAACAAGAAAGGGTCACACAACAGTTAAGAAAACAACCAAAAACATTATAATTTTTTCCAACTTAATTTTTTTATGAACATATATGTAAATGATAAACTATTTTCAAAGTTAATTGTTTTATTAGCATATATATATATATATATATATATATATATATATATATATATATATATATATGAACGATGAACTAATAAACAACATTTAACAAAAATAATAGAAAACAATGCAGGAACACTCATGTGGGGACCATGGATGTGGACGACAGTACCTGGAAAACAAAGCACAAAATAAGGACGTGTGTAATACGCATATCGAAGGAGAGAGACACAGAAAAACAG
This sequence comes from Lissotriton vulgaris, assembly GCF_964263255.1. Lineage (NCBI taxonomy): Eukaryota > Metazoa > Chordata > Amphibia > Caudata > Salamandridae > Lissotriton > Lissotriton vulgaris. The sequence goes on along the minus strand of NC_141693.1, from coordinate 232,098,190 downwards.
AAGGAAAAAAAGCCAGAGAGAAAAAGAGAGGGAAGGAAAGAAAGGGAGAAGGAAGAGAAAGAGTTAGCGAGATAGAAGGAAAAGAAGGAAGAGAGAGAGAGTGAAGAGAGGGGAGTGAGAGAGAGAGAGCGAGAGAGAGAGAGAGAGAGAGAGAGAGAGAGAGAGAAACACTGCCGCCCCTGTCCATCCATGAGCAAATAATTACCCGGTGCCACCGGAGTGTGCAGCAGTGGACACTCCAAGTGCCCATCAAAACTCCACGCATATGTCCTTGAATCCTGAGTCATGAATGGCACCAGATCAGCTTATTCGCAGATCGTACAGATGTATCTGAGTCATGAATGGAGGAGACCACATCATCTTCTCCACGGCTCGGCAGATCTCACACATGTCGGTGAGTCCTGAGTCATCAATGGCGGAGACCACATCAGCTTCTCCGCGGCCCGGCAGATCTCACACGTGTCACTGAGTCCTGAGTCATTAATGGCAGAGACCATATCAGCTTTTGGTGCCGCTAAGCCTGTGGAACTCAAGTCCGTGCCACGTGGTGGTAGGCCCCTGATGGCCATATGAGCTTCGGGTGGCACTAACCCTGTGCATCTGAAGTCTACTCCAAGGGGATGGTAGGCCCCTGACGGCTATACAGATTAGGGTGCGACTACCCATCTGCGCAACTTTTCAAAGACTCTTTATGGTTAAGACCTGTGGAGCGTCCGCCATTTAGTCGGCACCGGCAATAAAGGATGTGACGTTGTCGATCTATTACATTTGCTTTGTCACATGGCCTGTGACGCCTCTGCCAGATGGGTGTGGTGTGTGTGCAAACCTGCCCTCAGGGAGTGGCCGTGAGGTGCTGAGAACTAGACCACTGACCTGCACACCAACAGCGAGTATGCCTGCGACAGGTAGCTATGTGGGGCCAACGTCGGAACATAATCGGAGTGGCGTGGCGCACGACGGAACAAGGCAGGGATAGCCACAATGAGTCGAGCGCCGCAGACGTCACTCTGCGAGCCTGGGTGCGAACTGTTAATAACTCACACTACATAAGTATTGAAAAATCATTTTGTGATTCAGTCCTTCAGCTGGCATCTGTCTGAGGCATTTGTGAAAACATATCAGAGTTCTTTCTTTGATAGATACCGCTTTGAGGCTGCCTCTCCCCACACCAGCAGGTAACGCACACTCTTCCCACATTACCATCATACCCCGAACAACCTTCTTGGGCCTGGAAGTGTCCCTGTGCAGTTGGACAAAGGAAAAATCTTAGTCATGTATAGATTTACATATAAAAAAATGTATTTAAAGAAAAGAATAACAAATAAGACTGAAGGGAGTCTGATGCTGTGGTCACTGCACGAGGTTGTGCTGACTGTCATTCAGGACTCAGGACACAGTTACAGATGTAGGATAGGCTTGTGTTAAAGAGGGTTTGTGGGACTACGTGTCGCCGGCCTTGCATATCGAAATATGCCTCACTGATCAAAAGGAGTGTGGTGCTGTGGTGGGTGCCACGGACTTGAGTCACTGCCATTCAGGATTCAAGACACAGTTACACATGTGGGATCAGCTTGTGTTAAAGAGAGTTAGTGGCACCACATGTCACCGCCGTTGCATATGGATATATGCCTGACTGATCAGAAGGAGTGTGGTGATGTGGTTGCTGCCACAGACTTGGGGTCACCGCCATTCAGGAATCAGGACACATGTGGGATCGGCTTGTGTTGAACAAAGTTAGTGGCAAGAGGTGTCACCGGCCTTGCATATGGAAATATGCCTCACTGATCGAAGGGAGTCCTGTTCTGTGGTTGCTGCCACGGACTTGGTGTCACTGCCATTCAGGACTTAGGACACAGTTACACATGTGGGATTGGCTTGTGTTAAACAGAGTTAGTGGCAGCATGTGTCGCCAGCCTTCCATATGAAATTATATGCCTCACTGATCAAAGGGGGTCTGGTGCTGTGGTTGGGTCACGGCCATTCAGGACTTGTGGGATCGTCTTGTGTTGAAGACAAGTTAAAGTTAGAAATTAGCATTTAAAAAACCTTTGAAATTCACAGAAAAAAACATAGGTTTCAGGGATGTTATAGTTAGTAGGTTATATTAGGGTGTGAGGAGGTGCATCAGATTGTCACTTGGAGGATGTCATCAGTGATGTCATTTGAGATGTCATCAGTGATCTCATCAGTGATGTCACTGACCATGTTATGAATGAATGATGTAATATGTGACGTTATCAGCAGTGCATTGTGGGGGCGTGAGTTATAGTTAGCTGAACTAACTATAACAGGGGAATTTCTATGGTTTTCTATGAGTGAAATGTCCAATCAACTATAACATCCCTGAAACCTATGGTTTTTTCAATGAATTTCACAGGTTTTTTAAATGCTAATTTCTAACTATAACGTGCCTGAAACCTATGGGTTTTTCTGTGAATATATATATAAAGGGCCTGATTACGATGTCGGGCAGATCGCCGTGGTCTCGGGACTGTCTGACCTCCGGTAGTCGGTTCCGACACAGTCATTACAACGCAATTGCACACAGGGTGCAGTCGCATACTCGCATTTTCCTATAGGAGCTTGTGCTGTGGCCGTAAACCTACTGAAGCACAAGTTCCCATGGCGAAATGGGAGCCTGTGTAAATCCCTACACCGTGGCAGGCACCTCCCGGTGCCAATCTGTGCAGGGATTTACTAGGGCGCACCATAGGTGCCCGCCAGCCGGAACCTGTGGAGACATGGAGCACTGCAGGCTTTTTACATCGGAAAGTCTGGCATGAAAAGCCTGTTAAAAACCAGCATCATAATCCCCACAGCGTAAACGCCATACATAGGGAAATATGAGAGGTCTCTGACTGGCCAACGGGCTCCTTGAGCCTGTCAGAAGCCAGTCGGTCCAATCGTCCGGTTTCAAATCTGGCAGCCTTTAGCATAATAAGGATGTTAGATTTGAAACCTATGATGTGACATCATAATAGGCTTCATAGGAGTACATTCATAAACATTATCAAAATATAAGTTAAAATGTATATTTTTTAAATAATTTTATATTATATATGTCTATATAAAGGTACACACTTTCATACATATGTGTGTGTATTTAAATTAGTAAACAATTATATATTTTTAAATATTATTTAAATATATTTAATTTACATTCTAATAATGCTATATGTTAAAATATTTAAGTTTTAATTATTTAAACTACATTTATAGTAAAAAATATATTTTTGTATATATTTTCAAAATATTTTTATACTTCCCATTATATGTATAGGAAAACGATATTTTTTTAGTGATCGATGTTTTTGACATGATTTTTGGTATCACAATATTTATCGTTTCAATATTGTGTCACAAAGGGCAACTGGAGGCTCACAAAAATACAGAAAGAAAGATTATTTCAGAGATTCTCAACCTAATTTATTTCTTTAAAATTGCAATTCATCCATTCCAACAAATCTTTTGAATGGTCAATTCTTAAATAACTATTTAATGTACTCCCATACAAGATAACAGGGCTGGAGCTGACATGGGTTAATGGGAGGGCCGTTCAACTAGAGGTCTCCCTGAGCGACCTCGAAGAATAAGTCATTATATGACTGTCACAGGGGCTAAGATGTAGGATAACAAGATCCATCCACCCAATGCAACACCATGCTAGGGAGTACCCTCTTCCTACCAACCACATCACCAACACTTCCTTGGATCAGTGGAATTTAGAACATGCCCTCCTCAGATAAACCTAAAACTGTAGACAAAAACTGTGCAACAACTGTAGACAAACGTCTGTGTACACGAAAGTAAAGCGCCGTGAGGCCAAAGAATTAATGAATAAGCAGCATAACATTCATTATTTAGGGGCCACTCCAATTCTAATATTTCATTCGGTGTACGACATACAAGATCAAAATGGATTCCTTTCAAATCTTGTTTTGGAACATCTCTTCACACTGCTTGTGTTACCCCATTGCATTCACTGCTCAATTACATATGGCACTATATGAAAACCATGGAACAAAACATAACACATATACACCTACAGCTACTGGTATTCTGAACCCCTCACCACCGCAGCAAAAAAGTGCATTAAAGGATACAGCAGAATTCACAGGATCATCAAATGTCAAAAGCAAATATTGGAGAATCCAGAATGTCTAGCTTTTTCATACTGAAACCTCCTGGTAATAGTTGGACGGCTGCCTGTTTGTGGTCCCTGCTCCCAACTCTGATAGAAAGAAAATCCCATAATGAGGCAACTTCGTGGGCTACAACTATATGGAAGCAGGAAGGAGGGCCCATTAGCTGACCAGACTGCATTAGAAGAGTTAAGATACACCCTCACAGAAGATTCACACGAAAAGGAGGCAGAAGATGAATTTTGCTTTGCAAGTGGTGAACATAAAAGGCAAGAAGGCATAATCTACCTCAGTAAATACTTTTGTTTGGACTACCATCGAATCTGAGATAATGTGTATTAGAAATGGAAGGATTTCTGTGCTGTTGTTGAAACAATGTAAAGTTTAAATGTGGCAGCAATATCAGTAAATGAAATAGTGGAGCAATTAAATATTGTTACCACAATGTTGACTTTATGTGCTAGGCTATTTGTCCCAAGCGTTATTTGTATTTCTGGATGTTTGAATAGAAACTGAACTTAAACGACACAGTGCGGTGGCTAAACATTGAAGGGTGTTGCTGGTTATAGGTGGCAAGGCGTAAATTCTGAAAAAATCAAGTGTCAATGTAAGCAAGCAAAACAGAGGTAAATGGGATACACCTCTCAGGTTCCTCTGTAAAAAAGGGAGGAAAGGAAATTTTGCAAGATTGTTATTTGTTATTCAAATGTTGGAGTAGAAGAGTGCATCATAAACATGTATGTTATTAATAGCGGCGGCCGCTGCAGCAGAGGGGAGGAGCGCCACCACCACCACCACCCACAGATAAAATGATAGTAAAATGGGTTTTAAACCCGTTTTAGTTTAATCCCCTGGACCTGCCCCCAGGACTATGGTGAGTTTTGGGCGCGGATCCAGGGGAATGACACTGTGGGGGGGGGGGTGTCATGTCGTGGCAGCAATAACGACTGACAAAGTATATATTTAGAAGAGCTTTATTTCTGCTTCTTGTCTTGACCCTGTCCCTACTCTAACTGCCCCTTTCCTGTCGTTGCCCCTCCTCGTCCCTCAACCCCGAAGCTCCTCCCATCACAACTACTAGACTGCATACAACATTACATCTCCCCCCTTGTTAACAAAGAAACAACGAAATTGGAGTTATTCCTAGTCCATTTCCTCAATTAGTCTTTTTGGCTTGAGTATGTCTCGTCGTGGTCTGAGACATGGCCCAGAGTCTATGGGCGCACTCTCCGGTGGCCTTTCACATCTCGGAATGGGACTGGATTGACTTAGTCCGCTACCATCACGTGGTGCCGCGTCCTTTTCAAGTGCTTCTTTCAGGCCTGGTGTGCACTTCTGAAAATGAGACACGTTTCGAGTAATCCTTCTTTGCCCGGTTTCGGCAGTGATCATGGTACCTTTCTGCTGAGTGATAGACAGGGGCTCATTCTTGAATCGACAGTCTGTCTTCCTGGTCTGCTCCTGTTTCACTAGTACCCAATGCCCGGTCTGGAGAGAGGGAGACTTTGCGCGCCTTTTTGCATCTGCATATGTCTTCATCCTGCTTTTCTCCGCTTGATCAGTTCTCGCTGTCTCTTGATGGGTGCGAGCTGGGGACACCGGTGCTAGAGCTCCTTCCCAACTCGGGATCCTTGTCCTGATAGGTCGCCCGAGCATGAGGGTGGCAGGACACTTCCCAGTGGTGCCATGTGGGGTGGTCCTGTATGCTCTTAGCACTTCATTTAGAGCTGTTTGCAAGTCCCTTTTCTCGAGCGTGGCCTGCTGGAAAGTTTTCTTGAGTGTGGCCATAAATCTTTCAATGGTGCCATTGGCTTGGGGTCACAACGGCGTAAACTTTCGGTGTCGAAAGTTTAGATGCTTCGCAAATTCATGGAACTCATGACTGCTGAACGGCGGACCATTGTCTGTTTTGAGTTCTTTGGGGACACCCCACGCAGCAAACACCTCATCCAGCACGGCAATTGTGCTGGACGCATTTGTGGAGGGTCCAAACCGAGCTATCGGGAATCTTGAATACTCATCGATGATGGCCACCACATACCGGCCTGATTGGAGGGGTCCATAGTAGTCCATGGCCAGTTCCTGCCATACCCCTTCTGGTAATGGAGTCATTTGAAGAGGAGCTGAAGGTTCTCCAGATCTTACCAGCTGACATTGAGGACAGTCTTTCAAGGGGAGCTCAACCATTTGATCTAGTTGCGGGAACCACACTCTCTCTCTCAAAGCTCTCTTGATGGCAACTACTCCACGATGGCCCTCATGTGCGAGGTTGATTACCCCTTGCCGTAGCTGTCTCGGAATTACGATCCGATGGTCCCTCAGTAGTGAAGGACTGGGTTCTTTGGACCCAGCGGTGCCAGGGCACAACACCTGAAACCTTCGTGGGTAACCTGCTCCGGCGTACAAGTCACAGAGACACGGGACACTTCCTTCGGCGTCAAAGAGTCAAGGTTTATTTACTGCAGGGAACACAGAAGTCACAGGAAGTACATCGAGTGTAGTTCGGGGAGACTGCTTCAAATTGTATTTGTGGATCGCTCCTTTTATACAGTTTCTACCCATAGGATAACATGATACACAATAGTTTACAACCTGGTTCCCACAAGTCGCTCTCAGAGGGGTCGCTTAGATCACTTTGAAACACACAAGATCCGGAACATAAGTGCGGAAACATTTGGCGGTTCCCAACTGTAAAAACCCATCTTCCCACCATTAGCAAATTCCAATCAGCAGTAAAGTAGATCGAAACAGGAACGAAGACAGGTGCAGAGGAAGACGGAGACAGTGGGGAGATCGGAAAGGGTGTAAAAAGGGGAGTGTCGAGAAGCACGAGATACAGGCATCAAAGGGACGTGCCTAATGAGATGCACAACTGAGACAATAAGCCCGTGCGGCAAGATGAGCCTCGAGCGGCGCCATCTGCCTTACAGTAGCATCCCCCTCGTCATAAAGACACTTTCAAAGAACATGTGTCTTCCGCAAATATCTTGGGAGTCCCAGGGTCGCGAAGCGGACAGCGTCCGTTCGCTGGCTACTTGAGGGCAAGAGACAAAATGGATGCCGTATCTAAGATGGAACCCGTGGGTACAGATGACAAACCCACATAACAAACGAACGGTTTAAGTTAGCACAGCGAAACTGCGCACACTTGCTAAACTCGTCATTTGCGGTTCATAGATACTAGACTCGACCATATTCGTGTGAGTCGAAAACACCACTTACAATTGTCACGGAACCTCAGACGCTCCTTTTGCCCTCATGTAGGCAAGCACTAGTCGGAATCATACTCGATATTCATCAGACCATCAAGATGTCGTTGTAGCATAGCTCTGTCCAACCGAGTCCCCTTGGTAACAGATGGTTGTCTCATACACGTTGTAGCACAGAGGCCACATAAGGCAGGACCACACTGCACACAAAGGCAACACGTGAACAGGAACACTACCACAACCCCGATGATCATCAGAATCTTCCAACCCCAAGTCGACACCAGGCCCCAAAACCAACCAAGTAGCGTCCAATCCCCTACATCCACGTGTATGGATTCGGAGATCTTGTGCAACTTCGAGATGACTTGATAGACAGTAGGAGCATTATCTGGAATGAAAATGCAACAGCTCGAATGGATCACTTTACATACCCCACCGCGATCTGCTAAGACAACATCTAAAACCATTCGGTTTTGTAATGTCATAAGTCTCTCCGCCTGAAGTTCTGTGGTGATATTACCAAGGGCACTGGCAGTAATGTTAGCTGTCGATTCTACCACTCGAGTCAAATGTCTCAGGTTCCTACTATTAACCATAGGTCCCCAAAACGGGAGGAAACCCTTGAAAAAGTCTCCTGCCTCTTGACCGGCAGTATCCTCTTCACTAATTACGCCTCGTACAACTCTAGTCTTATGATAATCGGCATCTACAGTAAACGTCGGAGGCAACAGATTTGCAACAAAACATGAGCCCATGAAGTCTGCGGGCAACCATGTGTATGCACGATCATGACAGATGAAGTACGTACCCTTGGCAGCCAGAAGCACAGGGATCGGGGACATTGACAGAACGTAACTTTCAGTGCAAGCACTTACTCCAAGTGAGGCTTGCGAGCCACGACCCACAAGACAAAGATTACCAGTGTGGGGTACGACCCATATTGGAGACGAGCTTTTAAGCTGCTTTTCATTAGTGAACGTACTATATTCCCCTTTATTCGGTGCCCTATAGGCTTGTACCTCTGCCTTAGGGATGAGATAAGCATCATGGATCTCATCTTCCAAATCCTGTATTATCATCGATACCACCCACTGCCATGAGGTAGGACCCGGTTTGGGGGAACGTTCTGGAGAGGGGTGGAAACCTAGTGCGCTTCGAAGCATTGTTTGGTATGCTCGAGCTGACCCTTGGGAACTATACGGTAACACCAGATATGGAATTCCCTTACCCGTAGTATGTGGCATCAACCCACACACCCAACAATTAGTAGTGTTAACCACTAACTGATGCTGATGGAGGAGCTGGATAAAGGAATTGTTGCGGAATTCTACACGTCTAGCCTGTTCGTGTTCTGGTAACATATGAAAGGAATGAGGAGAAGCAGTAGAAGTAATGTTAGGGTAAGGAGTAGGAGTAGGGGTAGGAGGCAAGAAGTAAGACATAGTGTAATACACCCCACCCGCCAAAAATGCGGAAGCAGTTAAAAACAGTACAAACAATTGGAATACAAAACATTTCGTACGACTAAGTTTCTGCAGTTTGACTCTATACGCCTGCGTTCCTTCCAAATCGTTCAGCTTTGAAAATGCCATTTCCCTATGACCGTCCGCAACGTTTCTTGACGCACTTCGTTCTGTGCAGCAATAGTCAATTCCCAGGAGTTCCTAGGAACCGACGGCCTTTAACCTAGCGTCAAGACCTACTGTCCAGAAGGAAGTACGCGCGCGGCCCTACGGCCCTCAATACACAATATGTATTTATTTAGCACAATAATTCAGCTGTGGAAGGAAAAAGATACAAGGAAGAAGCTTGATATATATATATATATACAAAACAATTTTCAATGATACGAATGTTCAAAGTTGATCATGGGAAACGAAGATATTGCAGTTATCAATTTCAGCAAAGCAAGCAAAAAAATTTATTTGTCCTTAGTATGAGAACGCAAAGAATATCGATGTTTCCCAGGACGTGTCTGCTCGTCAAACAAAGGATCTGTCGAAGAGACAGCGTCCTGTTGATCAGTTTGCTGATTTGGTCTTGAGTCTTTTGCTGACAATGTTCCAACAATGGCTTTCTGCTGCACTGAGTGTTCATCAACAAGTTGTGCGTCACTGAAAGGTACAAACGCCGGCAATGTCGCTGCTTCTGTTGACGCAATGCCTTTCCTCACCCACGGGTCTGCCGGCAAAGGAATAGGGACTCGCTTACAATGGGTAGCATGTACCCAGTTCTTCCGTCCCTCAAGACGAACGGCAGTCCTCGTGGCCAAAAGCACCTGGTGAGGTCCAACAAAGCGGGGGTCCAGATTCTTCTTGCGCGAAAAATTTCGGGTGACAACCCAATCACCAGGCTGGAGCTGGTGGCCTGGACCCTCCGTCTGCGTCGGCAAGGCGTCGTAAACCTGTTGATGAATTAACCTCAGTTTAGCAGTCAAGTCATGTAAGTAGTCAATCAACATCGGGTACTCAAGATCAACAAACATACCTGGCCTAGGAACCCCCCACACATTCGCAGGACGGCCGAACACTATTTCATAGGGACTAAGCCCTATTCGGGAGTGTACAGTCGCCCTAGTTGACAGTAATGCTAGAGGCAAAGCGTCAGGCCACGAAAGTCCAGTCGTAGCCTGGATCTTCGCTAATTTCAGTTTAAGGGTGCCATTGTACCCTTCAACCAATCCAGCTGACTGGGGATGATTGGCGCTATGGAATTTCTGATTAATTCCAAGGCCCTTACACACACTCCTCATCACACTTCCAACAAACTCACTTCCGTTATCTGACCACACGACTCTAGGCATTCCATACCGAGGAAAGTATTCCTTCAGTAGGATTTTCGCAGTAGACAAGGCAGTATTATCTTTGAGGGGATAGGCCTCGATCCATCGGGAGAATGCGCAAACCACAACCAAAACGTATTTCAGGTTATTGCATCGCTCCATATGGATGAAGTCCAATTGGATCACCTCAAAGGGATACGAAGGAGGAGCAAAACTGCCAGGGGGAGTTGGGGTTCCTTTGCCAGGATTGTACATTATACACACCATACAATTCTTCACCAAACGTTCAGCACACTTAGTAATTCCATCATTCTTCCACACATCAGCCAACAACTTGCAAATACCTTTCGCGCTAATATGTGCTAACCCATGTGCCATTTGCACAACGGCCAGTACATACGCATCAGGCAACATCCATCTTTTCTGATCTGACAAATCAATCCAGCAACCATTCACATCCAACCTTCCCGTACTTTCTTTCCACTTCATCTTTTCAGTGTCGGTGGCCTCATTCTGAATTGCTTTCACACTCTCTATAGTATTCTCACACATACTTGATTCTGTAGGCCACCTAACCGAATTCGTCACATACATTCGAGTGCTAAGGTTCCGGGCAGTCTCCTTAGCAATCTCATCTGCAAACGCATTACCACGACCAACATCATCCGTCACCTTACGATGCGCACTACATTTAACAATTGCAACTTGAGCAGGCAAAGTCAATGCATCCAAAAGATCGTTCACAAGCTGGCCATGCTGTATTTTCGTGCCATGTGACGTCAAGAAACCACGTTCTCGCCACAATCGTCCGAAACTATGCGCTACACCGAAAGCATACTGACTATCGGTGTACACATTCACACGTTTACCTTTTGCTAATACACATGCTCTAGTAAGAGCGATCAGCTCTGCAGCTTGGGCAGAATTCTGATTCAATCTCGCAGTCTCAACAACAGTATTCAATGTCACCACAGCATAAGCAGTAGTCACATCACCATTCGGCAATTTAAAACATGACCCATCCACATACAGGATGCCATCCGGGTCTTCCAATGGGGTGTTTTTAAGGTCCACACGACCTTTTGTTTCCTCCTCTGTCCGCAAGTAACAGTCATGTTCTGTTACTGCATCTGACTCTGCACTAATTGGTAACAAAGTTGCCGGATTTAGGACATTACAACGTTTTATCTGAATGTGGCTTGCCAAGAGCGTCAATTCGTACCCAGATAACCTCGCACTCGTCAAGTGCTGAGTTTTCGTACGGTTCAAAAGAGTATCGACTGCATGCGGAACCATCACCGTAAGCATATTATCCATGACCAATCCTGCTGATTGTCGGATGGAGACCGCAGCTGCCGCAGTTGCTCTCAAACAACTCGGCAATGCTCTAGCTACTGGGTCTAAGGTCGAGGAAAAATATGCACATGGACGTTGCTTACCACCAAAAGGTTGCGTTAAGACGCTTAAAGCACAACCTTCCCTCTCGTGAACATATAACGTGAACGGCTTGCTGTAATCAGGGGTACCTAACACAGGGGCCGAACACAATGAATCACGTAATTCAGAAAAACTTTTCTGACATTCTTCCGTCCATGGTAAAGGAGTCGAAACATCCTTGCACGTAAGAGCCACCAATGGTTTCGCTAGCAATGAAAAATTAGGAATCCACTGCCTGCAGTACGATGTGATACCTAGAAAGGCACGCACATCTCTTTGGGTTTGTGGCACAGCCATGCGCGCAATCGCTGCAATTCTCTCTGGGGTCAATCTCCTTCCCTCCTTTGACAATAAGTGACCTAGATAGGTTACTTCTTGACAACAATATTGGAGTTTAGAAGGTGACACCTTGTGATTTAACTCACAGAGATGTTGCAGCAACGACACTGTAGCAATTTTGCAAATGTCCTGAGTATCAGCAGCCACCAATAAGTCGTCGACGTATTGGATTAAAGCCGCACCAACCGGCAACCTAAACGCATCTAGTTGACCCTTCAAAGCTTGACTGTAAATCGATGGACTTTCACAGTAGCCCTGAGGAGCGCGTTTGAACCGGAAGCTACGTCCACCAAGAGAGAAACCGAAAAGGTCCCTGCTCTCTTCGGCAATCGGGATGCTGAAAAACGCATTTTTCAAATCAATCACCGAAAACCATGAAGCCGTAGCTGGAATCAGAGTCAGTAGCGCCGTAATGTCAGGCACAACAGGGAATTGAGGAACCACAATTTTATTCACCTCCCGTAAATCAATAACAAAACGATAAACAGGCGGTTTGGTAGGATCAGTACGTTTAAGAATGGGCAGTACAGGACTATTGCACACGTTTCCCCGAGTTTCTTCAATGACATCTTTCTCGATCAAATCATAGATGATCGCTAACAAAGCTCGTTCACCATCCAGGGAGATACGATATTGGGGAATACGTGGCAATCGCACATTCGATTTCAACCGAACAACATAAGGGGAGATATCAAGTAGGCCCACGTCGTTTGGACCCGTCGCCCACAAAGATGCAGGAAGAGAACTCAATTCCGGTGGAAGCTTATCGAGGGACAAGTACATGGGAGAGACTACCCTCTCTCCTAACGTAAGCTTTACACCCGCAGGAGAACAATACAAAGTCGCATACAAGCGTTTAAGCAAATCCAGACCCAAAAGATTTTCGCCACAACCAGTAGACAAAATCAATGGAGCTTCGAGCTCACGTGGCCCAATTTTAAGGGGCAAAGGGCGCGAAACTGGATTGCTAACGGGGGCGCCAGAGAATCCAACGGAAACATTTGTTAAGCCAGACAAAGGTGCGCCAGGGAGTTTCGAATGCATGATAGAACTTTTCGCTGCACCAGTGTCCAACAGAAAAGGCTCAACGACGCCCGATGTAGCAACTGCGACGTAAGGCCCTCTCTGATCAACCGGAACTGATACCACTCCCTCTCCTTGTCTTTGGCTGTCCTAGTAATTACTATCGTCAGTTCCCTGATCGACGTAATAATCGTCTACATTGTACTGCGCAGATCGTCCTCGCGATGATCCACGTTGGTCGAAACAATTATTAGAATTTGACGAGTTATCAGAACGGTCGTTCTGAGCACCACGACCTCTACCACGTGATGCGTGCTGTGCACCCCCACGACCTCCTCTAGACGAATTACCACCACTGCGGTCATTTAAAGCAGGACAATCAAATTTAATGTGTCCCTCCTGTCTACAATAAGCACATTGGTTGTACCCCAACGAAGATCTCTGAAAAGATGAATCATTACGCGGCTGCGATCGATTTGATTGCGACTGCGATCTATTCTGCTGAGGCGCATTCTGATTAGAACGCGGCGGATATGCTTGTTGTAACAACACTTTAGTTTTCAGCTCTTTCGTCTTTTTATCGGCACGGTCATTTTCCTCTTTTTCTCTATTTTCGTAATATTGTGCCGTAGCCAGAATCTGAGCTGAGGTAGAAACGGCCCACGCACTTTCTGAATTCTTCAATTTATTGCACAAGTCGGGCAATAAGTTCGATACAAATTTATCCACAAACAGCCTTTGTCCACCCTCAGTACCCATATCCTGCCCACTATGATCGACGAATGTTTCCTCGAACCTCGTAAAGAAGTCTGAAACACTCTCATCTTTCTTCTGCTTACAGGCTGACAATTTGTCCCAATTTACCCTCATAGCTGGCATAAGCGTTTTCATTAACGTAATGATTCGCTGGGGAAGAAGTTCAATCAACTGATCGGGTTTAGTAGCAGCCACTTGTCCAGCGTCTGCCGCTGTAATGGCAGCCCAATCACCACCTAATTCATTCGCATGATCTTGGTGACGAATCTTGGCCCATACCGGTTGCGGTACGACATTGCCAAACAACATGTCGATATCGGCCAGATTCATTATCGTAGCGTCTACGAGCTGCGATAATTCTTTGTAATACCCCGCAGGATTTTTGCGAGGATCAGGCAAAGTTTGTTTCACCTGAAGCACTTCCGATCGTTTCCAAGGGAGGTGTATCCACACTCTCTGGAAATGTGCTGGTATTGGAGCATTAGCATTGGTATTATCAGCGGGTACCCAAACTGGCGGAACTTCTCGCATAGGATATTGGCCAGACCCATCTCGTTGTTCAATGTCCTCAACGAACAATGCATGAGGAATAGGAGCGGGACGAAGAGATAGCAACCGTTCAATAGCACGTCGGACATTAGTATCGACTATCAGTCCAGTTGCGAACTGAAGCCGAAGTTCAGACAGGGCGGTCAGCACCTCGTCAGGCGCATTGTCCGCTATCTGATCATGTAAGAACTTGCACATTTCATCAAACACATATCTCTGAGTAGGTATGTTGAATTGATCAAACGTTTCGAGGACAACACGAGGTGGATTTCTAACAGGGTTTATCATCCAACCCATCGCCATATTGTATAGCGCAACACGTTCTCTATTACCAGGAAGCTGGCTACGTCTCTGTGGACCATCAGAACCAGCAGACCCAAAAACAGGTCCGAGCGACTGAAAGAAGTTTGTCGCAAGGGGAGAATCACGATTACGAGTAGAGGGAGAAGAGTAAGACACAGGACTAACAAGAGAAGGAGTAGAGACGTTAGCAGCAACAGGGGTTAACAACACAGGAGCAGTAGCGTGAGCAGTAGCGGGAACAGGAGTATGTGGAAGCGGAGGAGCAGTAGGAATAGAAAGAGGCAAAGGAGCAGGAACAGTCGGAAGAGCAAGTGCAGGTTGAGGAACTGGTGGAACAGGTACGGCAGGGACCACAGGAGCTGCGGTACCCTGTACGTACGGAGGTGGCGACTTCATAAGATAGGACATTAAAGAATCCTCAACTGCCTCTTCCTTCTTATCCGACTCCGTAGACAAAACAGGATAGCATTTGTCTATGGACATACGCTGTAATCTCTCAAACACTTCCTTATCCTTATCCTCCTTATCACGCTGAAACTGTTCAGCTTTCTTCACTATAGTAGCAACAGTATCTCGCTGACTACGTTTATTTTGTCTGATCTCTTTCTGTCGGGCTTCTTTGCGCCAGAACCGAAAGGCATCAAACATGGCCGGCCTAGATTTACGTTCGAACAACTTTATTTCCAAATTATCTAAGATCGACGCTTCGAAGCTACCGTGAGGTGGCCAACGAAGATCGCCGTCTTTCTTTGTATATTTGATCCAATAATCGTTAAAAGCAATCGGGCCTAGCCCATGTTTGCTATATAAGTCATATGTAGGAGTTCCAACCGGAGGTATCGGACACGAGTCCTCCAGCAGGGAATCCGCACCACAAGGTCTAAAGCAACTAAACAACGTACTGCGACCAGGCATCTTGCACACTAGCCGAGTTTCACAAACTTCAAGGGTTACGGGATTTACCAAGTCCCAGCAAAGAACTAAACCCTCGGTCTTTGGCGGCTGCAGTCGTCAAACAAATACAACAACAACAAAGTACGCTAGCAAAGTGTCACCGACAAAAACACTCACACAGCGTGTACAACAAAGACACCCGCTAAAGTGTCTACAACAAAAACACTCGCTAAAGTGTTTACAACAAAGACACTCGCTAAAGTGTCTACAACAAAGACACTCGCTAAAGTGTCTACAACCAAGAACTCTGGGAGCGACCCACAAATACTTAACTCAAAGATCAATGGCGTCCTCAGGAAGGCCCGTCAATCGTCTCGCTATACCAAGGTCTACGCCAGGCGCCAAAACAGGTCTACAGTCAGGGTAGCAGTCCGTCGCAGCCGTTAGGAGGCGGGAATCCTCGCGGGAAAAGTCTTCGGGCCACTTATTTCGACAACAGGATCGATGAAGCGGGGTGCACCTTCCCTCGGAGATTTCACACGAAGTTCCTCACGATCGTCAGGCTTGGACCGGTACCACTGATGCAGCCCCACGTTGGGCGCCAACTGAAGGACTGGGTTCTTTGGACCCAGCGGTGCCAGGGCACAACACCTGAAACCTTCGTGGGTAACCTGCTCCGGCGTACAAGTCACAGAGACACGGGACACTTCCTTCGGCGTCAAAGAGTCAAGGTTTATTTACTGCAGGGAACACAGAAGTCACAGGAAGTACATCGAGTGTAGTTCGGGGAGACTGCTTCAAATTGTATTTGTGGATCGCTCCTTTTATACAGTTTCTACCCATAGGATAACATGATACACAATAGTTTACAACCTGGTTCCCACAAGTCGCTCTCAGAGGGGTCGCTTAGATCACTTTGAAACACACAAGATCCGGAACATAAGTGCGGAAACATTTGGCGGTTCCCAACTGTAAAAACCCATCTTCCCACCATTAGCAAATTCCAATCAGCAGTAAAGTAGATCGAAACAGGAACGAAGACAGGTGCAGAGGAAGACGGAGACAGTGGGGAGATCGGAAAGGGTGTAAAAAGGGGAGTGTCGAGAAGCACGAGATACAGGCATCAAAGGGACGTGCCTAATGAGATGCACAACTGAGACAATAAGCCCGTGCGGCAAGATGAGCCTCGAGCGGCGCCATCTGCCTTACAGTAGCATCCCCCTCGTCATAAAGACACTTTCAAAGAACATGTGTCTTCCGCAAATATCTTGGGAGTCCCAGGGTCGCGAAGCGGACAGCGTCCGTTCGCTGGCTACTTGAGGGCAAGAGACAAAATGGATGCCGTATCTAAGATGGAACCCGTGGGTACAGATGACAAACCCACATAACAAACGAACGGTTTAAGTTAGCACAGCGAAACTGCGCACACTTGCTAAACTCGTCATTTGCGGTTCATAGATACTAGACTCGACCATATTCGTGTGAGTCGAAAACACCACTTACAATTGTCACGGAACCTCAGTAGGAGCCCCTCTGAGGTGGTTGACAGCTCGCCACTGACGTGTCAGAAGGCTTGCATTTCTTGGCGTATTTGAGGATCGCTTGCTTTGTCCCCACTCTCATGTCTCCAACGGTGCATGCGCAACCGGCGCATTACCTTTTGCAGGATATTGTCTTGCACCGTTGCATCTTTGATGGCGTCTATGGGGACTGCCGGTGGTCGGGCTACGTCTACCACGAAGTGGATATATTCCTCAGCTATCGAGGGACGTGACTCATGAGATGCCTGCGGGTATCTGGACATATAGTCCGCTGGATTCTCACCCTTCCCGGGTTTGTGAATGATGGTGAATGTGTACTCTTGCAGTCTCAGACCCCATCTTTCAATGCGGGGCGGCATCTTGGCTTTGGGGTTGCCAAAGATGGTGACCAGGGCCTGGTGGTCGGTGATCATGGTGAAGTGCTTGCCGAAGATAAACACATGAAAATGTTCCACAGGCCCACACTACCGCCAGGCTTTCCTTTTCGGGCTGGGAGTAGGCCTTTTCGGTGTCAGACAGGCTGCGGCTGGCATAAGCCACAATGTGGCGCTGTTCCGTGTCATTATCATATTGGGCTAGAATGGCTCCCAGACCCACAGGACTGGCATCTACTGTTATTTCTGTTTTCCGCTTGGTGTTGAAATAGGCCAAATTGTCTGCTGATTCTACTGCCTGTTTGATCTCTTGGAAGGCTCTCTCACACTGAGGGCTCCACTCGAATGGTTGTCCTTGTTTCGTGAGGGCACGAAGTGGATGGCTAATGGTTGCGTAGTCCTTGATGTACCTGGAGCAGTAGCTGGCCATTCCTAAGAATGATCGAATATCGCTGACATCTTGAGGACTTTTGGTGGTGTTGAGAGCGGTGACTTTCTCGGGGTCGGGCTTCATTCCTGCCCCTGAAAATACATGACCAAAGAACTTAAGAGTGGATTGGTGAAATTCACACTTGTCTTTGTTCAATGTTAAGTTCGCCTCCAGGAGAGCATGGCACACTCGATCTAGGGCTTGGTCATGTTCTTGGGTGTTGGAGCCATAAACCAGTATGTCATCACTGTAATTTAGTGAGTTTGGGATGTGCCTGATGGTTTGGCGTATGACTTCCTGGAATATTTCGGCTGCTGAGGAGATTCCGAAGTTTAGTCTTTTGTAGCGGAAGAGGCCCAGGTGGGTTGCAAACGTTGTGATGTATCTTGATTTCTTGTGCAACTCGAGCTGATGGTAACCCTTGTTGAGGTCTAGTTTTGAGAATACTCGGGTCCCATTTAGTGCCGCTATCATGTCGCTCAGGTGTGGCCCTGGATGTCTTTCTCGTTCTATGGCTGTGTTGGGAAGCCTCATGTCCACGCATAGCCTTACTTTCTCAGAGGTGTCTTTCTTGGGAACGATCACGACTGGTGATACCCATGGTGTAGGGCCATCTGTTTTTTTCTCAATGATATCTGCCTGGAGCAGTTCCTGAATCTCGTCCTCTACTGCTTGCTGGAGGTGGAACGGTACTCTCCTTGGGTGTTGAGCAATGGGGCGCACCTGATCATTTATGTGTAATCGAATTAGACACTTATTCATCTTGCCAAGCCCGCTGAACAGTTTTGGGAATTTTCGGACAATGTCTGGGTTATCATGCACTCGATATAGTATTTCTACTAGTCTAAGTTTCTCTGCTGTGGGCAGGCTGAGGAGGCAGTCAGCCTCTGGTCCTTCAATGACATGAATGTATGCCGGTACTGCCGTGGATTCATGTTTGAGTGTTGTTGCAAACTTGCCGAGACAGGGGAGTGGTTTTCTCGCCATCCAGGTGAACACCCTGACATATGCGGGGCTCAAGGCCGGCGGCGGCTTCATCTTCCTGTATTCAGTCACGGGCATGTAGTTTAGTGATGGCCCACTGTCAAGTACAAATTTGGTGGCATGAGTCCCCACTTTAATCTCTAACGGAGGGTATTTCTTTAATTGATCTGGGTCGGCTAGCATGCATATGTATTCATCCGTGTACGTTGTTTCTCTCGAGTTTGACCTCGACTCCCTCGACGATGACCTTCTGGTCCATTGGGATCTGTGGGATTCTTTGCTGGAGTGTGATGACCCGGACGACGACGGTGCTCGGTCTTGCACGGCTTTCGCGTAGTGTCGCTTTCCTTCCGGTCGGGATCTGGTTGTCTCACTCCTTTTCTCCTTGTTGAAGACTCCGCACATTACTTCAAAATGATTCATGGGCCCACATTTTCGACACTGTTGGCCCATCGCGGGACAGGAGTCTGTGTGTGGGAAATCATACCCACATCTATAACATTTCGAAGGACGTTCAGGTTTTATGTTGTAGTCCGTTTTCCTTCTCTTCTTCTGGATTCGTGTCGTCGGTGACTTTGATGACCACGTCGGAACGCTGGACGAGACCTTCTCTGGTGGTCACCTGATCTTCTCCGACTGCTGGAGCTTTGCGTCCAGTATGCCTGTTCCTTCCGATCGCCCCGGCCTGTCTCCATATTCTTGGCGTGTTCTTCCGCCTGGTCATATACTCTTGTCATCTCCTCAATTTCGTCGAGGTTATGACTCTTCCGTAATAGGCGCCTGCGAAGGGTCTCTGAATGACAGCCCTCAATGACTCTCAGTCGGATGGCATCTTCCGTTGAAAAGGAGTCAAAGTTGCAATACTGCGACAGGCGGCCCAGACGCGCGATGAACGTGTTCATCATTTCGTCTTTGTCCAGACTCGCTTGATGAAACACGTACCTTTCATAGTCCACATTTCTTTTGTGCACAAACTTTCTGTTGAGCGCATCGCGCACTTTATCATAGGTCCCTTTGATGACCTTCCCGATCTCTTTGCCGACCAAATTGCGGAGTGCAATTAGCTTGTCTCTGTCTCCTGTAACTTTCGACCCCTCTAGGTAGTCTTCAAAGTCTTCCAGCCATTCCTGCCATCGGGGTCCCATGCTTCCACCCGCCACCAAAGTCAGTGGTTCCGGGGAACGTAGATGTGAGATGATGGGTACGACCGGGGTAGCCGCAGCCGCTGCTGAATCACCTCCATTCCTGATGGGTTTCGGCGCCATGGCTGGATTGGCGTGTCAATGTCGCACTTTTACTTTGGCTAGTGTGTGTTCTTGTAATGTTCAATGCTTGTTTTCGCCTTTCAACGCTTGTTTGCTTTTGCACTTGCACTCGCCAATGCTTGTTTTTGTCTTTTCAATGCTTGTTTTTGTCTTATTCTGGGTTGCCTGAGTCCAAAAGGCCGCCCATTCACTTCACAGGGATGTCCTTTGCAATCGCCTGACTTCAAGATGGCCGCCCCCAGTCACCCACGAGGCTTGGGTTTCTAAACAGCATCGATCACACTCAGTCTCTTGGGCACTCACCGAGGGTCTCTTCTTCCAGCAGCAAGGATGTGGCAGCTTCGTTTTCCACTTCTAGGCCACTTTCCACCATTCAGGTAGGCCAGGGGCGAGCTCCAGCGTCTCGCGCTTGCCGCGTGCCGTTCCTCACGCATCGGGGGTGAGACCCGATGCCGGCGAATCTGGCGCTTTTATCCTGGCGCCTCCGCAGCCCTCACTTGCTTCTCGCTGCGCTCCTTACTCAGGCAGGTCACTTCAGAAAGGCTGGAGTGGGCTCCCAGTTCCTTCCTTCTGGGCTCAGTCTTCGAGATGCACTCCCGATTTTGGCGCGAAAATCGCATCGGACACCGGAGGGGCAGCGCTTTACTTTCCGCTGCTCCAAATTGATTCCACACGATCTCCTGGTCGTGGGACAACTCCTCCACCGCTGGCCTCGAACTGTACGCGGCAGCGACTTCAAGGCACAGACGTCGCGACAGCGATCCCGTCTTGCTGGTGCCCGGGACAGGGCAGTTCTTGTTCCTGTTCTTCAGCAGGACTGGCAGGTTGCTTGGATCCCACCCTCGTCGCCAGTTGTCATGTCGTGGCAGCAATAACGACTGACAAAGTATGTATTTAGAAGAGCTTTATTTCTGCTTCGTGTCTTGACCCTGTCCCTACTCTAACTGCCCCTTTCCTGTCGTTGCCCCTCCTCTTCCCTCAACCCCGAAACTCCTCCCATCCCAACTACTAGACTGCATACAACATTACAGGGTGGTTGTGCACTCCCCTCACTACGCATGAGGGTTTGGCCAGAACTCTTAGGACGGCCAAACCCTCATGCGCAGTAAAGCTTTCTCCAGCCCCAGCTGCATTGCTGGGGCTGGAGAAAGCAGGCAGAGACTTCCAGTCTGTCTGGGAGCGCAAGTTGCTGGGGCTCCGGCCAATCCCAATGTTGCTTTAGCATCAGGATTGGCAGCTATGCTTTCTGGGAGCCTGTCCCAGAAGCAGGAAGAGCGTGATGCAGTGGGAGACGGCGGCGTTGGCATGAAGGTAAGTTTTCTTTGTAATTTTTTGTGTCTCCCTTGAGCCCTACCCACCTCCCTCCTCCAGCCGGGCCTGCCCTCCCACTTTGGCAGACTGCTACTGGTTATTAGGGAATTCTGTTAGTTTACTTTGCTGCAGTCACCAGTACTGTGAATGAAATGCAGACGAACAGAAGTGCTTTTCTTGCACAGGTAACACGTAATGTGAGAATGGCAGCAATATAACTGAAATAAAAAATAACTGACTAAAAAGCTAATAGTATTGGTAATTTATTTTGTTCTAGCAGATCTTAACTTGCCATTCGGAGGTTTTAAAAGGAAGCATGATGCTTTATTATGTTTTTATTTTGGCATCATTACAAAATTTGGTATTTAAATGTGTGTGCATTGTTTCTTGAGTACAATTTTTTTTTTCAAAGAGAAATGGAATGTTTCTGAAAAGTAATCAAACGGTGTTCTGAATAAAAAGATGATTAGATATACTAGTATTTTACACTAAGATGAATATGTATGCATATTTGTATACTATTAAAATATGAGTTTTTGACAATTTGTAAGTAGATATTTGATGGGAAAGCCAAAGCGAGTTCCTACACAGCATGGACTTGTAAGTCCATGTCGTGCCGGAACTGGGTGTGCGTGTAGACAGGGGCCAATGCATGTGCCCCTTGCATGCAATCCATGGCCTATGGCGAATTTGGAAAAAGGGGGTGGTGATGGACAGAGTTTCTGAATGATGCAGAATACTCTTACCCAGTCAAGAGATCAGGGTTTTATCCATGACCGTTTTTTAGCTCACTGCACCATCCCAGCTCAGAACCTGGCTATATGCAAATTAGTCTGTTCCTGTCCCAGTGCATGATGGGAACAGGACAAACCAAACTACCAAGCCAATTCTTATACTGGGAAGGAAACAAGCTTCCGGGGACCTGTTTCTGGCATTTCAGCCGTCGTCGGCCCGGCTTGCTTGAATCCTGATGGTGCAATGAGCAAGGGACTCACGTCTGAGTATACCCTCCCACACATAGTGTGGACAAACCGAATTTGGAAAAAGGGGGTGGTGATGGACAGAGTTTCTGAATGATGCAGAATACTCTTACCCAGTCAAGAGATCAGGGCTTTATCCATCACCGTTTTTTAGCTCACTGCACCATCCCAGCTAAGAACCTGGCTATATGCAAATTAGTCTGTTCCTGTCCCAGTGCATGATGGGAACAGGACAAACCAAAATACCAAGCCAATTCTTATACTGGGAAGGAAACAAGCTTCCGGGGACTGGTTTCTGGCATTTCAGCCGTCGTCGGCCCGGCTTGCTTGAATCCTGATGGTGCAATGAGCAAGGGACTCACGTCTGAGTATACCCTCCCACACATAGTGTGGACAAACCGAATTTGGAAAAAGGGGGTGGTGATGGACATAGTTTCTGAATGATGCAGAATACTCTTACCCAGTCAAGAGATCAGGGCTTTATCCATCACAGTTTTTTAGCTCACTTCACCATCCCAGCTCAGAACCTGGCTATATGCAAATTAGTCTGTTCCTGTCCCACTGCATGATGGGAACAGGACAAACCAAACTACCAAGCCAATTCTTATACTGGGAAGGAAACAAGCTTCCGGGGACCGGTTTCTGGCATTTCAGCCGTCGTCGGCCCGGCTTGCTTGAATCCTGATGGTGCAATGAGCAAGAGACTCACGTCTGAGTATACCCTCCCACACATAGTGTGGACAAACCGAATTTGGAAAAAGGGGGTGGTGATGGACAGAGTTTCTGAATGATGCAGAATACTCTTACCCAGTCAAGAGATCAGGGCTTTATCCATCACCGTTTTTTAGCTCACTGCACCATCCCAGCTTAGAACCTGGCTATATGCAAATTAGTCTGTTCCATTCCCAGTGCATGATGGGAACAGGACAAACCAAACTACCAAGCCAATTCTTATACTGGGAAGGAAACAAGCTTCCGGGGACCGGTTTCTGGCATTTCAGCCGTTGTCGGCCCGGCTTGCTTGAATCCTGATGGTGCAATGAGCAAGGGACTCACGTCTGAGTATACCCTCCCACACATAGTGTGTGTGAGAAGTTGGCCTGGTATATAATGCTCACTAATTCTTAGTGATCACTTTGTACCATGCCAAGCAACCCTTATGATGATGGTTGTAATTCAACCTTGTAGACCAGTTATCCTAGTGGTAACGTGGACAAAGCAGTCTTAGGCTAAACTCTGAAAGGCATGTGAAGCCAGCTGTTATACCATACACAACCCCCTTGAATACCAAATGAAAGGGACACCACACAGATATATATTGAAAATATATATTGATTTATTAACTATAAAACCCCCTGGACTCTTTATGAGCACAGAAGCACAAGCGTTAAATCACAAGACAGTTTAAAATACACAAAAGTTGCACAATATGGATGAGCCCTAGGGGCCACCTAAACCATATACTAAGAAAGTGGTATAAGAGATACCAATAGGAAAGTGAAGAGGCCTAGGGCCTTGGGAATCGCTGGAGCTATTCAAGACTAGCAGTGACTAAGTCGGGAGAGGCCCACGGGACTCGGGTGCAGTGTTCAAAGTGCACGCACTTTCCAATGTAAAGTCTATGGTGCGTAAAAATTACAAAGTTAGAAAGTTAGGAACCTTCCGAGTGACCTAGGGAGCTGAAACTTAAGACACAGGCCCTTGAGATGTGTACCAGTGCAGGAGCACCGGCGGAGCTGAGTTACCTCACCCACAGGAAGCGGGTGCACAGGGTCGAAGTAGTGTCGGGTTTCGTCACGCTGGTCGATGGTGCTTGGAGCTGAAGATGCTGCAGGCGGCTCGATGTGAAGAGTTCCGGTGGATCCAAGGGTGGATCTGAAGTTGTGAAGACCTGAAAGCAGAGGGGACAGTGTTCAAAGTCACTAGCCAGTAACTACCGTGGAACCACATTGGAACCAGGCGATGTCGGGTGCAAACAGGCGTTGTCGGGTAGCTTCTTTCTGCAGCCACATGGATACCCGGGGTCGAGGACGTCCAGGAGTCAGTCACGAGCTGTCCCACGCAGGCTTCTCGCTGTTGGCGGTGTCGGCAACTTGATCGGAGCAAACAGGCCTTGGCAAAGGCAAGCCAGGCAGAAGTTGAAAGATGCTTAACACTCGGACCAGCAAGGTCAGAGCGGGTGCTCCTTTTTACAGAAGCTTGGGTAGGTCTGGAGCAACCAGACCTGCTGTGTAAATCGTCGGTTTTGTCACCAAGATGGCCGTTGACCACGTGGCTAGTGGCCGGGATGGCGTGTTGAGTGGCACAATGCAAAAGGGCCCCACGCAGATCGTGGAGATGCTGGAGGGCTGATCTTCGGTGCAAGGGCTGCTCGGTGGTGGGGGTTCTCAGTCCCCAAAGCACAACGTCGAGAATGCCTCAGAAGCTGCGCAGTCAGCTTTTCGAGTGTCTTCCAAGAGGTCCGGTCCCACGTCACTCGGTGCCTCCACGGGTCCCTTCTTTGCAGGGACTGTGGATCGGGCTCTGAGAGGTCTGGGAGTCTGGTTCTTGTCGGGCTCTGGGCTCGGGCTCCAGCGGGAGGCGGCGGCAAAGCAGACGTCGAGTTGCTGGTTGGTACTTGTGTTCACAGGGTGGCCACTCCTAGGCCACAAGGGAGATTCTCTTCAGTCTTCTGTGCAGCAGAATGTCGAAGTCCAGTCTTCTTCTTCGTGTAAAGTTGATTCAGGATGATCTGCTGTGCAATGGCACTGCTCCCACTCTTATTCCCAATCTGAGGGGTGGATCACCTACTAGGTCCCTCCTCTGGGAGGAACCAGGAAGGGGGGCGGTTACACCCCCTTTCCTTTGTCCAGTTCCGCGCCAAGCCTGGGTCTGGAAAGTCCCAGGACCAGTTTGGACTGGCCTATGCACGGGGACACCTTGTGTGCCCCGGGCATGTCTGATTCTATTCAGCCCTGTCCTACCCAATACACAAAACCCTGTCTGGGGTGGTGCTCGCACCTCCCAAGGCAGGAAACCCTTTGTCCAGGCCACCATCTGCCGAGTTTCGGTCAGCAGCAGGAGGCCAGACTCGTGTCTGTGGTGGCAGCATCCATTTTGTGATGCTGAGGCTCTGTTTAACTTTAACCGGGGTTTAAGGCTACACACATGTCGTGTCCCTCTAGAAGGGTGGAATGCTATCCCCGTCGCCAGAATTGGCGAGGGGATAGTATTCCAATTCGTATGACACCTTACTCGACATGTTTTGATAGAGCCAAACCAAAGATAGCATTTAACCGCGAGGATTATAATGCACTTAAGAGTATATGGTATGGCAATATCCCGGAACAGCTTAGGGAGTGGTTCCCGACAGCTGCAGACAGGCTCAGCTCATGCTAGAGCACCATCTCACATATTTCCAAGCACTCTGCCTCCCGGATTGATGAGGCCTTCCATAGGAGTGGCTGATAGGAACATATGTGTCCAGTTTAGGGTTAGGCACAGACATACTGTACCTAAGTAAGAGGTGATTACACCAACTTACCCCAGCTGAGTGATCAGCCAGTTGTGTCAAATGTGGAGGCCAGGGGTGGCACAATACATGCTGCAGCCCCTGGTAGGCCTTGGATATACCTATGCCCTGGGCACCGATGGTGCACTGATACAGGGGCTCACAAGGTGACCCAGTTCCAATTCGTAATG
Source organism: Lissotriton vulgaris (assembly GCF_964263255.1). NCBI lineage: Eukaryota > Metazoa > Chordata > Amphibia > Caudata > Salamandridae > Lissotriton > Lissotriton vulgaris. Next base: position 232,072,190 of record NC_141693.1, on the reverse strand, counting down.
CACCTAGAGTGCATTGGCAGTAATTTAGAGAGAGAACAGCAGGCTGTGGGTCTGATTAGCAGGCCCACAGCCACATTAAGTCAGAAACCAGTGAAGCAAAAAGCAAAAATTTGGGGTGACCATAGGATAGCAGACCCTACTCTCCTACATAACCCCCCCCCCAAACGCAGGGACATTAGACTAACCTTGACCAGTTGTGTCTTCATGTTCTAAGTGGAAGTACCTGGAGAGACCATCTGCGTTGCCATGGTCAGTCCCTGGGCGGTGCTCCACTGTAAAGTCCATCCCCTGTAGGGAAATGGACCACCTGAGTAGTTTGGGGTTTTCACCCTTCATCTGATTAAGCCATAGGAGGGGCTTATGGTCGGTCTGAATCTTGAAGTGAGTACCAAACAAGTATGGCCTCAACTTCTTCAGGGCCCACACCACAGCAAAGGCCTCCCTCTCTATAGCTGAACAACGTTTCTCTCTGGGGGTCAGCCTTCTGCTAATGAAAGCAATGGGCTGGTCCTGGCCATCTACATTAAGCTGTGAAAGCACTGCTCCCACTCCCAACTCAGAAGCATCTGTTTGGACAATGAACTCTCTTGAGTAGTCAGGACTCTTCAGGATAGGTGCAGAGCACATGGCCTTCTTCAGGTCATCAAATGCCTTTTGACAGATTTCTGTCCACTGAACCTTTTTGGGCATCTTCTTGGATGTCAGATCATTAAGAGGAGTCACATTGGACCCATAGTTCTTAACAAACTTCCTGTAGTACCCAGTCAGGCCAAAGAAAGCTCTGACCTGAGTCTGGGTGGTTGGAGGGGACCAGTCCTTGATGGTCTGGATCTTACTCTCCAGTGGTTGAACTTGGCCTCCACCTACAAGGTGGCCCAGGTATACAACCTTACTCTGCCCTATCTGGCACTTGGTTGCCTTGATAGTGAGGCCTGCCTTCTGCAGAGCCTCAAGCACTTCCTTCAGGTGGACCAGGTGATCCTCCCAGGTGGAGCTAAAGACAGCAATATCATCCAGATAAGCTGCACAAAAGTCATCAAACCCAGTGAGGACTTGATTCACCAACCTTTGGAAGGTGGCAGGTGCATTTTTCAAACCAAAGGGCATCACCACAAACTGATAATGCCCACTAGGGGTAGAAAATGCTGTCTTGGCTTTAGACTCCTCAGCTAACCTGATTTGCCAGTAGCCAGCTGTCAAGTCAAATGTGCTCAAATATTTGGCAGAAGCCAACTTGTCGATGAGCTCATCTGCCCTTGGAATAGGGTGTGCATCTGTCCTGGTGACAGCATTGAGTCCTCTGTAATCCACACAGAACCTCATCTCTCTCTTGCCATCTTTGGTGTGAGGTTTGGGGACCAGAACCACTGGGCTAGCCCAGGGGCTCTCTGAAGGCTCAATGACACCTAATTCCAGCATCTTTTGCACCTCAGTCTTTATACAGTCCCTGACGTGGTCAGGCTGCCTGTAAATCTTGCTCTTTACAGGAAGACTGTCACCAGTGTCCACCACATGGGTACACCAGTTAGTCTGACTGGGTGTCAATGAGAACATATGCCTGTATGCCTGCAGAACTCGTCTGCAGTCATGTTGCTGATGCTCAGTGAGGCTGCCACCTACGGCCACACCATCAACTGAACCATCCTCAGGGTTCTGAGTGAGCAGGTCTGGGAGAGGGTCACTCTCTTCCTCCTGTCCCTCATCTGTAGCCATGAGCAAGCCCATGTCTGCCCTGCTGACATATGCCTTTAATCTGTTCACATGGAGCACCCTGTGGGGGCTCCTGGGAGTTCCTAGGTCCACCAAGTAGGTAACCTCTCCCTTCTTCTCCAGAATTGTATGGGGTCCAGACCACTTGTCTTGGAGTGCTGCTGGGGCCACTGGCTCCAACACCCATACCTTCTGTCCAGGCTGAAATTCAACAAGGACAGCCTTTTGGTCATGCCAAGCTTTCTGTAATTCTTGGCTAGCCTCAAGGTTTTTGGATGCCTTTTCCATGTACTCTGCCATCCTGGAGCGGAGACCAAGTACATAGTCCACTATGTCTTGCTTAGGCTTTTTGAGAGGTAACTCCCATCCTTCCTTCACTAGACACAAGGGTCCTCTTACAGGGTGCCCAAACAACAATTCAAAGGGGCTGAAGCCAACCCCCTTTTGAGGGACCTCTCTGTAAGCGAACAAAAGGCAGGGCAGTAGGATGTCCCATCTTCGCCTGAGCTTTTCAGGTAATCCTTTAATCATGCCCTTTAGGGTCTTGTTGAACCTTTCAACAAGCCCATTGCATTGTGGGTGATAAGGAGTGGTGAATTTGTAGTTAACACCACATTCCTTCCACATAGCTGTCAAATATCCTGACATGAAGTTGGCACCTCTATCAGATATTACCTCCTTAGGAAACCCCACTCTGGAGAAAACTCCAAGTAAGGCCCTGGCCACAACAGGAGCTGTTGTGGTCCTAAGTGGAATTGCCTCTGGGTACCTGGTGGCATGATCCACTACCACCAGTATGAATCTGTGCCCAGATGCTGTAGGGGATCCATTGGACCAACAATACCAATCCCCACTCTTTCAAAGGGAACCCCCACCACAGGTAGTGGTATCAGGGGGGCCTTTGTTGTTCCACCTGCTTTACCACTGGCTTGGCAGGCTTCACAGGAGCGACAAAACTCCTTGGTGTCTTCAGACATGTGAGGCCAGTGAAAGTGAGGGACAAGCCTGTCCCAGGTCTTGTTCTGGCCTAAGTGTCCTGCTAGAGGAATATCATGGGCTAAGGTGAGAAGGAAACCCCTAAATTGCATAGGTATAACCAACCTCCTGGTTGCACCAGGCTTGGGGTCTCTACTCTCTGTGTAAAGGAGTCCTTCGTCCCAATAAACTTTATGGGCACCTTCAGCATTCCCAGCAGCCTCAGCAGCAGCCTGCTGTCTGAGGGGTTCAAGAGAAGGACAGGTTAACTGAGCCTGCCCCAAGTCTGCCCTAGAAGGTCCCCCTGTCCCCAGAAACTCAACCTGATCAGGTTCAAGTTCTTCAGAGACAGTTCCTTCAGGGGTCTCAAGATCAGTTTCCTGTGAAGCCTGATCCTCACCTGTAGGCAGTTGGGAAGGCGCAGCCTTAACCCTCCTGTTCTTCTTCTTGGAAGGTACTTGGTCCATTGTTCCAGGATCCAAGACCTGAGGTTCAGAGAGGCACTTTTTGGCCTGTGACCTGGTCACAGCAAGGACATGTGATGATATCCCTAACATCTCTGCATGAGTCCTGTACTCAACTTCTGACCATAGAGAGTTCTCCAGGTCATTGCCCAACAAACATTCTACTGGGAGATCAGCACTAACCACAACTTTCTTTAGGCCAGTTACCCCTCCCCAGGAAAAGTTAACAAGTGCCACACTATGTGTAGTAGTGACATTGCTGGCATTGGTCACCAGGTAATCATCGCCTGGCATGTATTGTCCAGGGTCCACAAAGTTAGGTGTCACCATAGTGACACTGGCACATGTGTCCCTGTAAGCTTGAGCCACTTTATTGTTGATCAAAGGCGTCTGTCTGTATTTGCCCAGATTACTGGGACTTATGTCAGGGGTCAAATCTATGTCCCCTTCACAAATCAGAACAGCCTGTGTAAGGGTTCTGACTAGGTCAGAATCTCCTTCAGTTCCCAAAGTGATACCCACTAATCCCTTGGTTTGAGGACCAGCACTGCTAACTGTACTAGTGGGTGCAGGTGCCTTAGGGGCTGCAGTGCTGGGGGCTCCACCCTTTTTACACTCACTTGTCCAGTGAGAGGTGTTCTTACAAGTTTTACACCAGGGTTTCTTCTGACCTTCTTTCTTCTTCTTCTTGGAAGTTTGGGACCCACCCTCTGTCTCAGTTTGGGGCCCTGTTGAAGACTTCTGGTCTTTAGATTTCTGCTCCCCACCCTTCTGGTCTGTTTTCTTCTGGTCACCACCCTGGTTCTGGTTCTTTTGCTTAACTCTGGGTCTTACCCATTTATCTGCCCTCTTTCCCAATTCTTGGGGAGAGGTCAAATCTGAGTCAACCAAATGTTGATGCAACTGCTGGTTCTGACAATTATTTAAAATTTGTTCTCTCATCAGCAAATTATACAATCCTTCATAGTCTGTAACCTTGCTTCCCAGCAACCATCCCTCCAGAGCCTTAGTGGCACACTCAACAAATTCAGACCAGTCCTGAGTCTGTGTCTTCTGGGTATCTCTGAACATTAACCTGTACTGTTCAGTGGTTAAGCCTAACCCATCAATCAGAGCACTCTTCAGGACCAGGTAGTTTCTAGAATCCCCATCACTAACTGTGAGGAGTCTGTCTCGGCCTCTACCTTCAAAGGAGAGCCACAAGATTGCTGCCCACTGCTCCTGAGGGATCTGCTGTACTCTGCAGGCTCTCTCCATTGCAGTAATCCATTTATGGATATCATCCCCAGCTTTGTAGGGGGGCACAATCTTACTCAGGTTTCTGTTATCAAAAGACCTGTCTTTATCCTTGTGGATATTGCTGCCACCAGTGGGTTCTATTACCCCACTCTCTCTAGGCTGTCTTGCTCTAGCAAGTTTCTCTTGGGCCAGGGCAATCTCTAACTCTTGTCTCTGGACTCTCAATTCAGCCTCTCTAATTTGAGATTCTCTCAATTTGGCCTCATGTTCCCTTCTCTGAGGGCTAGTCATCCTCCTTCTGGAGTGACCATGAGAACCTCTAGAAGCATGGGAGTCGTCAGAGTCACCTGAGTGAGTCCTTCTCCTCCTAGGCTCCTGGTTAAGTCCACCTGGGGGTCTGAATGGGTTGTTACCTGATTCATTCCCAAGTAAGCTTAAGTTAGCCTGGTTCAGTCTACTGACCAGCACCTGACTATTTCTGTCATCATCTGACTCACTGCTTTCCTCCTCCTCCTCTTCCTCTTCCTCTTCCTCCTCATCTACCTGAGGAGCTCCAGTGGTGGAGGCTTCCTCATCTACCAGGATGATAGGGGCAGGGGTGTCTACAGTGTCATCCTCTGAGGGATGGCCTCCTTCAGCATTCCCTGTGGGGTTTGCTTTAGAGGGCTTTAGAGTCTCAGACTGGTCTAAGAGCTCTCTTAGGTGGTCTGTAGTAGGGGAAGGCCCTGTCTTCAGACCCCTTAAGACACAAAGCTGTCTTAATTCCTTAAAGGAAAAAATAGCAAATTTGGATGGTGCCCTTGGAGGGTCACTCTCAACAGGAGTAAGTCCACTGGACCCCTCTGCTCCAGACATTGCTCTAGTGTGGGTGGATGTGTTTCAATCTACCTACACTGGTGTTTACCTACTAAACCTATCTAGTAGTTGTAGCTAGGGTGTGCTACTCCCTTTGCTCTACAACAACTAAGTTCAGTAGAACTTATGTATACTAGTCTTGTTTTATATGTACCTAGCAGGTACCTGTATGATCTTTCAAATGATAATCTCAAAGATTGTAATGGTAAAACAACAGCAAGCTCAGATCCCAATCCGCTGCTCACCAATGTGAGAAGTTGGCCTGGTATATAATGCTCACTAATTCTTAGTGATCACTTTGTACCATGCCAAGCAACCCTTATGATGATGGTTGTAATTCAACCTTGTAGACCAGTTATCCTAGTGGTAACGTGGACAAAGCCGTCTTAGGCTAAACTCTGAAAGGCATGTGAAGCCAGCTGTTATACCATACACAACCCCCTTGAATACCAAATGAAAGGGACACCACACAGATATATATTGAAAATATATATTGATTTATTAACTATAAAATCCCCTGGACTCTTTATGAGCACAGAAGCACAAGCGTTAAATCACAAGACAGTTTAAAATACACAAAAGTTGCACAATATGGATGAGCCCTAGGGGCCACCTAAACCATATACTAAGAAAGTGGTATAAGAGATACCAATAGGAAAGTGAAGAGGCCTAGGGCCTTGGGAATCGCTGGAGCTATTCGAGACTAGCAGTGACTAAGTCGGGAGAGGCCCACGGGACTCGGGTGCAGTGTTCAAAGTGCACGCACTTTCCAATGTAAAGTCTATGGTGCGTAAAAAGTACAAAGTTAGAAAGTTAGGAACCTTCCGAGTGACCTAGGGAGCTGAAACTTAAGACACAGGCCCTTGAGATGTGTACCAGTGCAGGAGCACCGGCGGAGCTGAGTTACCTCACCCACAGGAAGCGGGTGCACAGGGTCGAAGTAGTGTCGGGTTTCGTCACGCTGGTCGATGGTGCTTGGAGCTGAAGATGCTGCAGGCGGCTCGATGTGAAGAGTTCCGGTGGATCCAAGGGTGGATCTGAAGTTGTGAAGACCTGAAAGCAGAGGGGACAGTGTTCAAAGTCACTAGCCAGTGACTACCGTGGAACCAGATTGGAACCAGGCGATGTCGGGTGCAAACAGGCATTGTCGGGTAGCTTCTTTCTGCAGCCACGTGGATACCCGGGGTCGAGGACGTCCAGGAGTCGGTCACGAGCTGTCCCACGCAGGCTTCTCGCTGTTGGCGGTGTCGGCAACTTGATCGGAGCAAACAGGCCTTGGCAAAGGCAAGCCAGGCAGAAGTTGAAAGATGCTTAACACTCGGACCAGCAAGGTCAGAGCGGGTGCTCCTTTTTACAGGAGCTTGGGTAGGTCTGGAGCAACCAGACCTGCTGTGTAAATTGTCGGTTTTGTTGCCAAGATGGCCGCTGACCACGTGGCTAGTGGCCGGGATGGCGCGTCGAGTAGCACAATGCAAAAGGGCCCCACGCAGATCGTGGAGATGCTGGAGGGCTGATCTTTGGTGCAAGGGCTGCTCGGTGGTGGGGGTTCTCAGTCCCCAAAGCACAACGTCGAGGATGCCTCAGAAGCTGCGCAGTCAGCTTTTCGAGTGTCTTCCAAGAGGTCCGGTCCCACGTCACTCGGTGCCTCCACGGGTCCCTTCTTTGCAGGGACTGTGGATCGGGCTCTGAGAGGTCTGGGAGTCTGGTTCTTGTCGGGCTCTGGGCTCGGGCTCCGGCGGGAGGCGGCGGCGGCAAAGCAGACGTCGAGTTGCTGGTTGGTACCTGTGTTCACAGGGTGGCCACTCCTAGGCCACAAGGGAGATTCTCTTCAGTCTTCTGTGCAGCAGAATGTCGAAGTCCAGTCTTCTTCTTCGTGTAAAGTTGATTCAGGATGATCTGCTGTGCAATGGCACTGCTCCCACTCTTATTCCCAATCTGAGGGGTGGATCACCTACTAGGTCCCTCCTCTGGGAGGAACCAGGAAGGGGGGCGGTTACACCCCGTTTCCTTTGTCCAGTTCCGCGCCAAGCCTGGGTCTGGAAAGTCCCAGGACCGGTTTGGACTGGCCTATGCACGGGGACATCTTGTGTGCCCCGGGCATGTCTGATTCTATTCAGCCCTGTCCTACCCAATACACAAAACCCTGTCTGGGGTGGTGCTCGCACCTCCCAAGGCAGGAAACCCTTTGTCCAGGCCACCATCTGCCGAGTTTCGGTCAGCAGCAGGAGGCCAGACTCGTGTCTGTGGTGGCAGCATCCATTTTGTGATGCTGAGGCTCTGTTTAACTTTAACCGGGGTTTAAGGCTACACACATGTCGTGTCCCTCTAGAAGGGTGGAATGCTATCCCCGTCGCCAGAATTGGCGAGGGGATAGTATTCCAATTCGTATGACACCTTACTCGACATGTTTTGATAGAGCCAAACCAAAGATAGCATTTAACCGCGAGGATTATAATGCACTTAAGAGTATATGGTATGGCAATATCCCGGAACAGCTTAGGGAGTGGTTCCCGACAGCTGCAGACAGGCTCAGCTCATGCTAGAGCACCATCTCACATATTTCCAAGCACTCTGCCTCCCGGATTGATGAGGCCTTCCATAGGAGTGGCTGATAGGAACATATGTGTCCAGTTTAGGGTTAGGCACAGACATACTGTACCTAAGTAAGAGGTGATTACACCAACTTACCCCAGCTGAGTGATCAGCCAGTTGTGTCAAATGTGGAGGCCAGGCCAGGGGTGGCACAATACATGCTGCAGCCCCTGGTAGGCCTTGGATATACCTATGCCCTGGGCACCTATGGTGCACTGATACAGGGGCTCACAAGGTGACCCAGTTCCAATTCGTAATGCACCTAGAGTGCATTGGCAGTAATTTAGAGAGAGAACAGCAGGATGTGGGTCTGATTAGCAGGCCCACAGCCACATTAAGTCAGAAACCAGTGAAGCAAAAAGCAAAAATTTGGGGTGACCATAGGATAGCAGACCCTACTCTCCTACAGTGTGGACAAACCGAATTTGGAAAAAGGGGTTGGTGATGGACAGAGTTTCTGAATGATGCAGAATACTCTTACCCAGTCAAGATACTCAGACGTGAGTCCCTTGCTCATTGCACCATCAGGATTCAAGCAAGCCGGGCCGACGACGGCTGAAATGCCAGAAACCGGTCCCCGGAAGCTTGTTTCCTTCCCAGTATAAGAATTGGCTTGGTAGTTTGGTTTGCCCTATTCCCATCATGCACTGGGACAGGAACAGACTAATTTGCATATAGCCAGGTTCTGAGCTGGGATGGTGCAGTGAGCTAAAAAACGGTGATGGATAAAGCCCTGATCTCTTGACTGGGTAAGAGTATTCTGCATCATTCAGAAACTCTGTCCATCACCACCCCCTTTTCCAAATTCGCTTTGTCCACACTATGTGTGGGAGGGTATACTCAGACGCGAGTCCCTTGCTCATTGCACCATCAGGATTCAAGCAAGCCGGGCCGACGACGGCTGAAATGCCAGAAACCGGTCCCCGGAAGCTTGTTTCCTTCCCAGTATTAGAATTGGCTTGTTAGTTTGGTTTGCCCTGTTCCCATCATGCACTGGGACAGGAACAGACAATTTGCATATAGCCAGGTTCTGAGCTGGGATGGTGCATTGAGCTAAGAAACGGTGATGGATATAGCCCTGATCTCTTGACTGGGTAAGAGTATTCTGCATCATTCAGAAACTCTGTCCATTACCACCCCCTTTTCCAAATTCGCTTTGTCCACACTATGTGTGGGAGGGTATACTCAGACGTGAGTCCCTTGCTCATTGCACCATCAGGATTCAAGCAAGCCGGGCCGACGACGGCTGAAATGCCAGAAACCGGTCCCCGGAAGCTTGTTTCCTTCCCAGTAAAAGAATTGGCTTGGTAGTTTGGTTTGCCCTGTTCCCAACATGCTCTGGGACAGGAACAGACTAATTTGCATATAGCCAGGTTCTGAGCTGGGATGCTGCAGTGAGCTAAGAAACAGTGATGGATATAGCCCTGATCTCTTGACTGGGTAAGAGTATTCTGCATCATTCAGAAACTCTGTCCATCACCACCCCCTTTTCCAAATTCGCTTTGTCCACACTATCTGTGGGAGGGTATACTCAGACATGAGTCCCTTGCTCATTGCACCATCAGGATTCAAGCAAGCCGGGCCGACGACGGCTGAAATGCCAGAAACCGGTCCCCGGAAGCTTGTTTCCTTTCCAGTATAAGAATTGGCTTGGTAGTTTGGTTTGCTCTGTTCCCATCATGCACTGGGACAGGAACAGACTAATTTGCATATAGCCAGGTTCTGAGCTGGGATGGTGCAGTGAGCTAAAAAACGGTGATGGATATAGCCCTGATCTCTTGACTGGGTAAGAGTATTCTGCATCATTCAGAAACTCTGTCCATCACCACTCCCCTTTTCCATATTCGCTTTTTCCACACTATGTGTGGGAGGGTATACTCAGACGTGAGTCCCTTGCTCATTGCACCGTCAGGATTCAAGCAAGCCGGGCCGACGACGGCTGAAATGCCAGAAACCGGTCCCCGGAAGCTTGTTTCCTTCCCAGTATAAGAATTGGCTTGGTAGTTTGGTCTGCCCTGTTCCCATCATGCACTGGGACAGGAACAGACTAATTTGCATATAGCCAGGTACTGAGCTGGGATGGTGCAGTGAGCTAAAAAACGGTGATGGATATAGCCCTGATCTCTTGACTGAGTAAGAGTATTCTGCATCATTCAGAAACTCTGTCCATCACCACCCCCTTTTCCAAATTCGCTTTGTCCACACTATGTGTGGGAGGGTATACTCAGACGTGAGTCCCTTGCTCATTGCACCATCAGGATTCAAGCAAGCCGGGCCGACGGCGGCTGAAATGCCAGAAACCGGTCCCCGGAAGCTTGTTTCCTTCCCAGTATAAGAATTGGCTTGGTAGTTTGGTTTGCCCTGTTCCCATCATGCACTGGGACAGGAACAGACTAATTTGCATATAGCCAGGTTCTGAGCTGGGATGGTGCAGTGAGCTAAAAAACGGTGATGGATATAGCCCTGATCTCTTGACTGGGTAAGAGTATTCTGCATCATTCAGAAACTCTGTCCATCACCACCCCCTTTTCCAAATTCGCTTTGTCCACACTATGTGTGGGAGGGTATACTCAGACGTGAGTCCCTTGCTCATTGCACCATCAGGATTCAAGCAAGCCGGGCCGACGACGGCTGAAATGCCAGAAACCGGTCCCCGGAAGCTTGTTTCCTTCCCAGTATAAGAATTGGCTTGGTAGTTTTGTTTGCCCTGTTCCCATCATGCACTGGGACAGGAACAGACTAATTTGCATATAGCCAGGTTCTGAGCTGGGATGGTGCAGTGAGCTAAAAAACTGTGATGGATATAGCCCTGATCTCTTGACTGGGTAAGAGTATTCTGCATCATTCAGAAACTCTGTCCATCATCACCCCCTTTTCCAAATTCGCTTTGTCCACACTATGTGTGGGAGGGTATACTCAGACGTGAGTCCCTTGCTCATTGCACCATCAGGATTCAAGCAAGCCAGGCCGACGACGGCGGAAATGCCAGAAACCGGTCCCCGGAAGTTTGTTTCCTTCCCAGTATAAGAATTGGCTTGGTAGTTTGGTTTGCGCTGTTCCCATCATGCACTGGGACAGGAACAGACTAATTTGCATATAGCCAGGTTCTGAGCTGGGATGGTGCAGTGAGCTAAAAAACGGTGATGGATATAGCCCTGATCTCTTGACTGGGTAAGAGTATTCTGCATCATTCAGAAACTCTGTCCATCACCACCCCCTTTTCCAAATTCGCTTTGTCCACACTATGTGTGGGAGGGTATACTCAGACGTGAGTCCCTTGCTCATTGCACCATCAGGATTCAAGCAAGCCGGGCCGACGACGGCTGAAATGCCAGAAACCGGTCCCCGGAAGCTTGTTTCCTTCCCAGTAAAAGAATTGGCTTGGTAGTTTGGTTTGCCCTGTTCCCAACATGCTCTGGGACAGGAACAGACTAATTTGCATATAGCCAGGTTCTGAGCTGGGATGCTGCAGTGAGCTAAGAAACAGTGATGGATATAGCCCTGATCTCTTGACTGGGTAAGAGTATTCTGCATCATTCAGAAACTCTGTCCATCACCACCCCCTTTTCCAAATTCGCTTTGTCCACACTATCTGTGGGAGGGTATACTCAGACATGAGTCCCTTGCTCATTGCACCATCAGGATTCAAGCAAGCCGGGCCGACGACGGCTGAAATGCCAGAAACCGGTCCCCGGAAGCTTGTTTCCTTTCCAGTATAAGAATTGGCTTGGTAGTTTGGTTTGCTCTGTTCCCATCATGCACTGGGACAGGAACAGACTAATTTGCATATAGCCAGGTTCTGAGCTGGGATGGTGCAGTGAGCTAAAAAACGGTGATGGATATAGCCCTGATCTCTTGACTGGGTAAGAGTATTCTGCATCATTCAGAAACTCTGTCCATCACCACTCCCCTTTTCCATATTCGCTTTTTCCACACTATGTGTGGGAGGGTATACTCAGACGTGAGTCCCTTGCTCATTGCACCGTCAGGATTCAAGCAAGCCGGGCCGACGACGGCTGAAATGCCAGAAACCGGTCCCCGGAAGCTTGTTTCCTTCCCAGTATAAGAATTGGCTTGGTAGTTTGGTCTGCCCTGTTCCCATCATGCACTGGGACAGGAACAGACTAATTTGCATATAGCCAGGTACTGAGCTGGGATGGTGCAGTGAGCTAAAAAACGGTGATGGATATAGCCCTGATCTCTTGACTGAGTAAGAGTATTCTGCATCATTCAGAAACTCTGTCCATCACCACCCCCTTTTCCAAATTCGCTTTGTCCACACTATGTGTGGGAGGGTATACTCAGACGTGAGTCCCTTGCTCATTGCACCATCAGGATTCAAGCAAGCCGGGCCGACGGCGGCTGAAATGCCAGAAACCGGTCCCCGGAAGCTTGTTTCCTTCCCAGTATAAGAATTGGCTTGGTAGTTTGGTTTGCCGTGTTCCCATCATGCACTGGGACAGGAACAGACTAATTTGCATATAGCCAGGTTCTGAGCTGGGATGGTGCAGTGAGCTAAAAAACGGTGATGGATATAGCCCTGATCTCTTGACTGGGTAAGAGTATTCTGCATCATTCAGAAACTCTGTCCATCACCACCCCCTTTTCCAAATTCGCTTTGTCCACACTATGTGTGGGAGGGTATACTCAGACGTGAGTCCCTTGCTCATTGCACCATCAGGATTCAAGCAAGCCGGGCCGACGACGGCTGAAATGCCAGAAACCGGTCCCCGGAAGCTTGTTTCCTTCCCAGTATAAGAATTGGCTTGGTAGTTTTGTTTGCCCTGTTCCCATCATGCACTGGGACAGGAACAGACTAATTTGCATATAGCCAGGTTCTGAGCTGGGATGGTGCAGTGAGCTAAAAAACTGTGATGGATATAGCCCTGATCTCTTGACTGGGTAAGAGTATTCTGCATCATTCAGAAACTCTGTCCATCATCACCCCCTTTTCCAAATTCGCTTTGTCCACACTATGTGTGGGAGGGTATACTCAGACGTGAGTCCCTTGCTCATTGCACCATCAGGATTCAAGCAAGCCAGGCCGACGACGGCGGAAATGCCAGAAACCGGTCCCCGGAAGTTTGTTTCCTTCCCAGTATAAGAATTGGCTTGGTAGTTTGGTTTGCGCTGTTCCCATCATGCACTGGGACAGGAACAGACTAATTTGCATATAGCCAGGTTCTGAGCTGGGATGGTGCAGTGAGCTAAAAAACGGTGATGGATATAGCCCTGATCTCTTGACTGGGTAAGAGTATTCTGCATCATTCAGAAACTCTGTCCATCACCACCCCCTTTTCCAAATTCGCTTTGTCCACACTATGTGTGGGAGGGTATACTCAGACGTGAGTCCCTTGCTCATTGCACCATCAGGATTCAAGCAAGCCGGGCCGACGACGGCTGAAATGCCAGAAACCGGTCCCCGGAAGCTTGTTTCCTTCCCAGTATAAGTATTGGCTTGGTAGTTTTGTTTGCCCTGTTCCCATCATGCACTGGGACAGGAACAGACTAATTTGCATATAGCCAGGTGCTGAGCTGGGATGGTGCAGTGAGCTAAAAACCGGTGATGGATATAGCCCTGATCTCTTGACTGGGTAAGAGTATTCTGCATCATTCAGAAACTCTGTCCATCACCACCCCCTTTTCCAAATTCGGTTTGTCGACACTATGTGTGGGAGGGTATACTCAGACTTGAGTCCCTTGCTCATTGCACCATCAGGATTCAAGCAAGCCGGGCCGACGACGGCTGAAATGCCAGAAACCGGTCCCCGGAAGCTTGTCTCCTTCCCAGTATAAGAATTGGCTTGGTTGTTTGGTTTGCCCTGTTCCCATCATGCACTCTGACAGGAACAGACTAATTTGCATATAGCCAGGTTCTGAGCTGGGATGGTGCAGTGAGCTAAAAAACGGTGATGGATATAGCCCTGATCTCTTGACTGGGTAAGAGTATTCTGCATCATTCAGAAACACTGTCCATCACCACCCCCTTTTCCAAATTTGCTTTGTCCACACTATGTGTGGGAGGGTATACTCAGACGTGAGTCCCTTGCTCATTGCACCATCAGGATTCAAGCAAGCCCGGCCGACGACGGCTGAAATGCCAGAAACCGGTCCCCGGAAGCTTGTTTCCGTCCCAGTATAAGAATTGGCTTGGTAGTTTGGTTTGCCCTGTTCCCATCATGCACTGGGACAGGAACAGACTAATTTGCATATAGCCAGGTTCTGAGCTGGGATGGTGCAGTGAGCTAAAAAACGGTGATGGATATAGCCCTGATCTCTTGACTGGGAAGAGTATTCTGCATCATTCAGAAACTCTGTCCATCACCACCCCCTTTTCCAAATTCGCTTTTGCACACTATGTGTGGAAGGGGATACTCAGACGTGAGTCCCTTGCTCATTGCACCATCAGGATTCAAGCAAGCCGGGCCGACGACGGCTGAAATGCCAGAAACCGGTCCCAGGAATCTTGTTTCCTTCCCAGTATAAGAATTGGCTTGGTAGTTTGGTTTTCCCTGTTCCCATCATGCACTGGGACAGGAACAGACTAATTTGCATATAGCCAGGTTCTGAGCTGGGATGCTGCAGTGAGCTAAAAAACGGTGATGGATATAGCCCTGATCTCTTGACTGGGTAAGAGTATTCTGCATCATTCTGAAACTCTGTCCATCACCACCCCCTTTTCCAAATTCGCTTTGTCCACACTATGTGTGGGAGGGTATACTCAGACGTGAGTCCCTTGCTCATCGCACCATCAGGATTCAAGCAAGCCGGGCCGACGACGGCTGAAATGCCAGAAACCTGTCCCCGGAAGCTTGTTTCCTTCCCAGTATAAGAATTGGCTTGGTAGTTTGGTTTGCCCTGTTCCCATCATGCACTGGGACAGGAACAGACTAATTTGCATATAGCCAGGTTCTGAGCTGGGATGGTGCAGTGAGCTAAAAAACGGTGATGGATATAGCCCTGATCTCTTGACTGGGTAAGAGTATTCTGCATCATTCAGAAACTCTGTCCATCACCACCCCCTTTTCCAAATTCGCTTTGTCCACACTATGTGTGGGAGGGTATACTCAGACGTGAGTCCCTTGCTCATCGCACCATCAGGATTCAAGCAAGCCGGGCCGACGACGGCTGAAATGCCAGAAACCTGTCCCCGGAAGCTTGTTTCCTTCCCAGTATAAGAATTGGCTTGGTAGTTTGGTTTGCCCTGTTCCCATCATGCACTGGGACAGGAACAGACTAATTTGCATATAGCCAGGTTCTGAGCTGGGATGGTGCAGTGAGCTAAAAAACGGTGATGGATATAGCCCTGATCTCTTGACTGGGTAAGAGTATTCTGCATCATTCAGAAACTCTGTCCATCACCACCCCCTTTTCCAAATTCGCTTTGTCCACACTATGTGTGGGAGGGTATACTCAGACGTGAGTCCCTTGCTCATTGCACCATCAGGATTCAAGCAAGCCGGGCCGACGACGGCTGAAATGCCAGAAACCGGTCCCCGGAAGCTTGTTTCCTTCCCAGTATAAGAATTGGCTTGGTAGTTTGGTTTGCCCTGTTCCCATCATGCACTGGGACAGGAACAGACTAATTTGCATATAGCCAGGTTCTGAGCTGGGATGGTGCAGTGAGCTAAAATACGGTGATGGATATAGCCCTGATCTCTTGACTGGGAAGAGTATTCTGCATCATTCAGAAACTCTGTCCATCACCACCCCCTTTTCCAAATTCGCTTTTGCACACTATGTGTGGGAGGGTATACTCAGACGTGAGTCCCTTGCTCATTGCACCATCAGGATTCAAGCAAGCCGGGCCGACGACGGCTGAAATGCCAGAAACCGGTCCCAGGAATCTTGTTTCCTTCCCAGTATAAGAATTGGCTTGGTAGTTTTGTTTGCCCTGTTCCCATCATGCACTGGGACAGGAACAGACTAATTTGCATATAGCCAGGTTCTGAGCTGGGATGGTGCAGTGAGCTAAAAACCGGTGATGGATATAGCCCTGATCTCTTGACTGGGAAAGAGTATTCTGCATCATTCAGAAACTCTGTCCATCATCACCCCCTTTTCCAAATTCGCTTTGTCGACACTATGTGTGGGAGGGTATACTCAGACTTGAGTCCCTTGCTCATTGCACCATCAGGATTCAAGCAAGCCGGGCCGACGACGGCTGAAATGCCAGAAACCGGTCCCCGGAAGCTTGTTTCCTTCCCAGTATAAGAATTGGCTTGGTAGTTTGGTTTGCCCTGTTCCCATCATGCACTCTGACAGGAACAGACTAATTTCCATATAGCCAGGTTCTGAGCTGGGATGGTGCAGTGAGCTAAAAAACGGTGATGGATATAGCCCTGATCTCTTGACTGGGTAAGAGTATTCTGCATCATTCAGAAACTCTGTCCATCACCACCCCCTTTTCCAAATTCGCTTTGTCCACACTATGTGTGGGAGGGTATACTCAGACGTGAGTCCCTTGCTCATTGCACCATCAGGATTCAAGCAAGCCGGGCCGACGACGGCTGAAATGCCAGAAACCGGTCCCCGGAAGCTTGTTTCCGTCCCAGTATAAGAATTGGCTTGGTAGTTTGGTTTGCCCTGTTCCCATCATGCACTGGGACAGGAACAGACTAATTTGCATATAGCCAGGTTCTAAGCTGGGATGGTGCAGTGAGCTAAAAAACGGTGATGGATATAGCCCTGATCTCTTGACTGGGAAGAGTATTCTGCATCATTCAGAAACTCTGTCCATCACCACCCCCTTTTCCAAATTCGCTTTTGCACACTATGTGTGGGAGGGTATACTCAGACGTGAGTCCCTTGCTCATTGCACCATCAGGATTCAAGCAAGCCGGGCCGACGACGGCTGAAATGCCAGAAACCGGTCCCAGGAATCTTGTTTCCTTCCCAGTATAAGAATTGGCTTGGTAGTTTGGTTTTCCCTGTTCCCATCATGCACTGGGACAGGAACAGACTAATTTGCATATAGCCAGGTTCTGAGCTGGGATGGTGCAGTGAGCTAAAAAACGGTGATGGATATAGCCCTGATCTCTTGACTGGGTAAGAGTATTCTGCATCATTCTGAAACTCTGTCCATCACCACCCCCTTTTCCAAATTCGCTTTGTCCACACTATGTGTGGGAGGGTATACTCAGACGTGAGTCCCTTGCTCATCGCACCATCAGGATTCAAGCAAGCCGGGCCGACGACGGCTGAAATGCCAGAAACCTGTCCCCGGAAGCTTGTTTCCTTCCCAGTATAAGAATTGGCTTGGTAGTTTGGTTTGCCCTGTTCCCATCATGCACTGGGACAGGAACAGACTAATTTGCATATAGCCAGGTTCTGAGCTGGGATGGTGCAGTGAGCTAAAAAACGGTGATGGATATAGCCCTGATCTCTTGACTGGGTAAGAGTATTCTGCATCATTCAGAAACTCTGTCCATCACCACCCCCTTTTCCAAATTCGCTTTGTCCACACTATGTGTGGGAGGGTATACTCAGACGTGAGTCCCTTGCTCATTGCACCATCAGGATTCAAGCAAGCCGGGCCGACGACGGCTGAAATGCCAGAAACCGGTCCCCGGAAGCTTGTTTCCTTCCCAGTATAAGAATTGGCTTGGTAGTTTTGTTTGCCCTGTTCCCATCATGCACTGGGACAGGAACAGACTAATTTGCATATAGCCAGGTTCTGAGCTGGGATGGTGCAGTGAGCTAAAAAACGGTGATGGATATAGCCCTGATCTCTTGACTGGGTAAGAGTATTCTGCATCATTCAGAAACTCTGTCCATCATCACCCCCTTTTCCAAATTCGCTTTGTCGACACTATGTGTGGGAGGGTATACTCAGACGTGAGTCCCTTGCTCATCGCACCATCAGGATTCAAGCAAGCCGGGCCGACGACGGCTGAAATGCCAGAAACCTATCCCCGGAAGCTTGTTTCCTTCCCAGTATAAGAATTGGCTTGGTAGTTTGGTTTGCCCTGTTCCCATCATGCACTGGGACAGGAACAGACTAATTTGCATATAGCCAGGTTCTGAGCTGGGATGGTGCAGTGAGCTAAAAAACGGTGATGGATATAGCCCTGATCTCTTGACTGGGTAAGAGTATTCTGCATCATTCAGAAACTCTGTCCATCACCACCCGCTTTTCCAAATTCGTTTTGTCCACACTATGTGTGGGAGGGTATACTCAGACTTGAGTCCCTTGCTCATTGCACCATCAGGATTCAAGCAAGCCGGGCCGACGACGGCTGAAATGCCAGAAACCGGTCCCCGGAAGCTTGTTTCCTTCCCAGTATAAGAATTGGCTTGGTAGTTTGGTTTGCCCTGTTCCCATCATGCACTCTGACAGGAACAGACTAATTTGCATATAGCCAGGTTCTGAGCTGGGATGGTGCAGTGAGCTAAAAAACGGTGATGGATATAGCCCTGATCTCTTGACTGGGTAAGAGTATTCTGCATCATTCAGAAACTCTGTCCATCACCACCCCCTTTTCCAAATTCGCTTTGTCCACACTATGTGTGGGAGGGTATACTCAGACGTGAGTCCCTTGCTCATTGCACCATCATGATTCAAGCAAGCCGGGCCGACGACGGCTGAAATGCCAGAAACCGGTCCCCGGAAGCTTGTTTCCTTCCCAGTATAAGAATTGGCTTGGTAGTTTGGTTTGCCCTGTTCCCATCATGCACTGGGACAGGAACAGACTAATTTGCATATAGCCAGGTTCTGAGCTGGGATGGTGCAGTGAGCTAAAAAACGGTGATGGATATAGCCCTGATCTCTTGACTGGGAAGAGTATTCTGCATCATTCAGAAACTCTGTCCATCACCACCCCCTTTTCCAAATTCGCTTTTGCACACTATGTGTGGGAGGGTATACTCAGACTTGAGTCCCTTGCTCATTGCACCATCAGGATTCAAGCAAGCCGGGCCGACGACGGCTGAAATGCCAGAAACCGGTCCCAGGAATCTTGTTTCCTTCCCAGTATAAGAATTGGCTTGGTAGTTTGGTTTTCCCTGTTCCCATCATGCACTGGGACAGGAACAGACTAATTTGCATATAGCCAGGTTCTGAGGTGGGATGGTGCAGTGAGCTAAAAAACGGTGATGGATATAGCCCTGATCTCTTGACTGGGTAAGAGTATTCTGCATCATTCTGAAACTCTGTCCATCACCACCCCCTTTTCCAAATTCGCTTTGTCCACACTATGTGTGGGAGGGTATACTCAGACGTGAGTCCCTTGCTCATTGCACCATCAGGATTCAAGCAAGCCAGGCCGACGACGGCTGAAATGCCAGAAACCGGTCCCCGGAAGTTTGTTTCCTTCCCAGTATAAGAATTGGCTTGGTAGTTTGGTTTGCGCTGTTCCCATCATGCACTGGGACAGGAACAGACTAATTTGCATATAGCCAGGTTCTGAGCTGGGATGGTGCAGTGAGCTAAAAAACGGTGATGGATATAGCCCTGATCTCTTGACTGGGTAAGAGTATTCTGCATCATTCAGAAACTCTGTCCATCACCACCCCCTTTTCCAAATTCGCTTTGTCCACACTATGTGTGGGAGGGTATACTCAGACGTGAGTCCCTTGCTCATTGCACCATCAGGATTCAAGCAAGCCGGGCCGACGACGGCTGAAATGCCAGAAACCGGTCCCCGGAAGCTTGTTTCCTTCCCAGTATAAGAATTGGCTTGGTAGTTTTGTTTGCCCTGTTCCCATCATGCACTGGGACAGGAACAGACTAATTTGCATATAGCCAGGTGCTGAGCTGGGATGGTGCAGTGAGCTAAAAACCGGTGATGGATATAGCCCTGATCTCTTGACTGGGTAAGAGTATTCTGCATCATTCAGAAACTCTGTCCATCACCACCCCCTTTTCCAAATTCGGTTTGTCGACACTATGTGTGGGAGGGTATACTCAGACTTGAGTCCCTTGCTCATTGCACCATCAGGATTCAAGCAAGCCGGGCCGACGACGGCTGAAATGCCAGAAACCGGTCCCCGGAAGCTTGTCTCCTTCCCAGTATAAGAATTGGCTTGGTTGTTTGGTTTGCCCTGTTCCCATCATGCACTCTGACAGGAACAGACTAATTTGCATATAGCCAGGTTCTGAGCTGGGATGGTGCAGTGAGCTAAAAAACGGTGATGGATATAGCCCTGATCTCTTGACTGGGTAAGAGTATTCTGCATCATTCAGAAACACTGTCCATCACCACCCCCTTTTCCAAATTTGCTTTGTCCACACTATGTGTGGGAGGGTATACTCAGACGTGAGTCCCTTGCTCATTGCACCATCAGGATTCAAGCAAGCCGGGCCGACGACGGCTGAAATGCCAGAAACCGGTCCCCGGAAGCTTGTTTCCGTCCCAGTATAAGAATTGGCTTGGTAGTTTGGTTTGCCCTGTTCCCATCATGCACTGGGACAGGAACAGACTAATTTGCATATAGCCAGGTTCTGAGCTGGGATGGTGCAGTGAGCTAAAAAACGGTGATGGATATAGCCCTGATCTCTTGACTGGGAAGAGTATTCTGCATCATTCAGAAACTCTGTCCATCACCACCCCCTTTTCCAAATTCGCTTTTGCACACTATGTGTGGGAGGGTATACTCAGACGTGAGTCCCTTGCTCATTGCACCATCAGGATTCAAGCAAGCCGGGCCGACGACGGCTGAAATGCCAGAAACCGGTCCCAGGAATCTTGTTTCCTTCCCAGTATAAGAATTGGCTTGGTAGTTTGGTTCTCCCTGTTCCCATCATGCACTGGGACAGGAACAGACTAATTTGCATATAGCCAGGTTCTGAGCTGGGATGCTGCAGTGAGCTAAAAAACGGTGATGGATATAGCCCTGATCTCTTGACTGGGTAAGAGTATTCTGCATCATTCTGAAACTCTGTCCATCACCACCCCCTTTTCCAAATTCGCTTTGTCCACACTATGTGTGGGAGGGTATACTCAGACGTGAGTCCCTTGCTCATCGCACCATCAGGATTCAAGCAAGCCGGGCCGACGACGGCTGAAATGCCAGAAACCGGTCCCCGGAAGCTTGTTTCCTTCCCAGTATAAGAATTGGCTTGGTAGTTTGGTTTGCCCTGTTCCCATCATGCACTGGGACAGGAACAGACTAATTTGCATATAGCCAGGTTCTGAGCTGGGATGGTGCAGTGAGCTAAAAAACGGTGATGGATATAGCCCTGATCTCTTGACTGGGTAAGAGTATTCTGCATCATTCAGAAACTCTGTCCATCACCACCCCCTTTTCCAAATTCGCTTTGTCCACACTATGTGTGGGAGGGTATACTCAGACGTGAGTCCCTTGCTCATTGCACCATCAGGATTCAAGCAAGCCGGGCCGACGACGGCTGAAATGCCAGAAACCGGTCCCCGGAAGCTTGTTTCCTTCCCAGTATAAGAATTGGCTTGGTAGTTTGGTTTGCCCTGTTCCCATCATGCACTCTGACAGGAACAGACTAATTTGCATATAGCCAGGTTCTGAGCTGGGATGGTGCAGTGAGCTAAAAAACGGTGATGGATATAGCCCTGATCTCTTGACTGGGTAAGAGTATTCTGCATCATTCAGAAACTCTGTCCATCACCACCCCCTTTTCCAAATTCGCTTTGTCCACACTATGTGTGGGAGGGTATACTCAGACGTGAGTCCCTTGCTCATTGCACCATCATGATTCAAGCAAGCCGGGCCGACGACGGCTGAAATGCCAGAAACCGGTCCCCGGAAGCTTGTTTCCTTCCCAGTATAAGAATTGGCTTGGTAGTTTGGTTTGCCCTG
Source organism: Lissotriton vulgaris (assembly GCF_964263255.1). Lineage (NCBI taxonomy): Eukaryota > Metazoa > Chordata > Amphibia > Caudata > Salamandridae > Lissotriton > Lissotriton vulgaris. The sequence continues at coordinate 232,050,582 of NC_141693.1, read as the reverse complement.
TTCCCATCATGCACTGGGACAGGAACAGACTAATTTGCATATAGCCAGGTTCTGAGCTGGGATGGTGCAGTGAGCTAAAAAACGGTGATGGATATAGCCCTGATCTCTTGACTGGGAAGAGTATTCTGCATCATTCAGAAACTCTGTCCATCACCACCCCCTTTTCCAAATTCGCTTTTGCACACTATGTGTGGGAGGGTATACTCAGACGTGAGTCCCTTGCTCATTGCACCATCAGGATTCAAGCAAGCCGGGCCGACGACGGCTGAAATGCCAGAAACCGGTCCCAGGAATCTTGTTTCCTTCCCAGTATAAGAATTGGCTTGGTAGTTTTGTTTGCCCTGTTCCCATCATGCACTGGGACAGGAACAGACTAATTTGCATATAGCCAGGTTCTGAGCTGGGATGGTGCAGTGAGCTAAAAACCGGTGATGGATATAGCCCTGATCTCTTGACTGGGAAAGAGTATTCTGCATCATTCAGAAACTCTGTCCATCATCACCCCCTTTTCCAAATTCGCTTTGTCGACACTATGTGTGGGAGGGTATACTCAGACTTGAGTCCCTTGCTCATTGCACGATCAGGATTCAAGCAAGCCGGGCCGACGACGGCTGAAATGCCAGAAACCGGTCCCAGGAATCTTGTTTCCTTCCCAGTATAAGAATTGGCTTGGTAGTTTGGTTTTCCCTGTTCCCATCATGCACTGGGACAGGAACAGACTAATTTGCATATAGCCAGGTTCTGAGCTGGGATGGTGCAGTGAGCTAAAAAACGGTGATGGATATAGCCCTGATCTCTTGACTGGGTAAGAGTATTCTGCATCATTCTGAAACTCTGTCCATCACCACCCCCTTTTCCAAATTCGCTTTGTCCACACTATGTGTGGGAGGGTATACTCAGACGTGAGTCCCTTGCTCATCGCACCATCAGGATTCAAGCAAGCCGGGCCGACGACGGCTGAAATGCCAGAAACCTGTCCCCGGAAGCTTGTTTCCTTCCCAGTATAAGAATTGGCTTGGTAGTTTGGTTTGCCCTGTTCCCATCATGCACTGGGACAGGAACAGACTAATTTGCATATAGCCAGGTTCTGAGCTGGGATGGTGCAGTGAGCTAAAAAACGGTGATGGATATAGCCCTGATCTCTTGACTGGGTAAGAGTATTCTGCATCATTCAGAAACTCTGTCCATCACCACCCCCTTTTCCAAATTCGCTTTGTCCACACTATGTGTGGGAGGGTATACTCAGACGTGAGTCCCTTGCTCATTGCACCATCAGGATTCAAGCAAGCCGGGCCGACGACGGCTGAAATGCCAGAAACCGGTCCCCGGAAGCTTGTTTCCTTCCCAGTATAAGAATTGGCTTGGTAGTTTTGTTTGCCCTGTTCCCATCATGCACTGGGACAGGAACAGACTAATTTGCATATAGCCAGGTTCTGAGCTGGGATGGTGCAGTGAGCTAAAAAACGGTGATGGATATAGCCCTGATCTCTTGACTGGGTAAGAGTATTCTGCATCATTCTGAAACTCTGTCCATCACCACCCCCTTTTCCAAATTCGCTTTGTCCACACTATGTGTGGGATGGTATACTCAGACGTGAGTCCCTTGCTCATTGCACCATCAGGATTCAAGTAAGCCGGGCCGACGACGGCTGAAATGCCAGAAACCGGTCCCCGGAAGCTTGTTTCCTTTCCAGTATAAGATTTGGCTTGGTAGTTTGGTTTGCCCTGTTCCCATCATGCACTGGGACAGGAACAGACTAATTTACATATAGCCAGGTTCTGAGCTGGGATGGTGCAGTGAGCTAAAAAACTGTGATGGATATAGCCCTGATCTCTTGACTGGGTAAGAGTATTCTGCATCATTCAGAAACTCTGTCCATCACCACCGCCTTTTCCAAATTCGCTTTGTCCACACTATGTGTGGGAGGGTATACTCAGACGTGAGTCACCTGCTCGATCTTCTGTTGGGCTGATCGCTTCTCTTTTCCCCATGCAGCAGAGCTAAGCGCTGCAGCGGGAACGCCCAAACTCGCCGCCAGCAGCAAGGGAGCCGGTCCTGTGGCCACGCCCACTTGCTCGAGGCCACGCCCCCTTCGCCTTCATAAACATGTGTATTTTGCGTACGCGCAGCGGACGGGCGCAGCGGGCGCGCCTAAGGCAAGCCCGTCTGGGCCCGTCCGGGCCCGAACGGACCCAGGCCCAGGAACGCTGCCGGTTCCACCTCCCAAGCGTCTGATGTACCCAGCAGACACGCTCCTGGATCTCCGACCTGAAAAAAAACAAGGATGTCGCTACATTCACGACGCAGGTAAACCCTTCACAAACTGCACGCGCTGCTACCCAGCCACTCAGACCCTAGCCAATCCTAGATTACAGCTGGGTCTTCTCAACTGTCGCTCCCTCCCCAAGCATGCGCTCGAAATCAATGGGATGATCCAAGACAAAGGCTTAGACGCATTGTTTCTTACAGAAACCTGGCTTTCTGACAGTACTGACTCGGACATTGTTACCGCCCTTCCCCCAGGCTACCTCATCCAAACCCTTCATAGACCCAGAGGAAGAGGAGGTGGGTTGGCTATAATCTACCGAGAACACCTCAGCTGCAGAACCAATGACGCCAACATTGAAAGCTGCCACTTCTCCCTCCAAACCTCCCCGACGGACTCCCTGTCGGGACTACTTATCTACCGCCCTCCGGGTACTTTTGGGAAATTCATCAACACAGTCACCGAAACGGCTTCTCAACAAGCAGCCTCCGTCTCCAACTTTCTTATCGTAAGCGACCTTAACCTCCATTTCACAGATCCCACTGACCGGTCTGCTTCCGACCTGCTAGGGGACCTTCTGTCACTTAACATTCGACTGGTGAATAACGAGCCCACCCACGACAAGGGACACCTCTTAGACCCCGTCCTCACTAATGTCGCCAATATCACCACCAGTCCTCCTTTGCCACTGCCATGGACCGATCACTTTTTAATCCCCATCTCCTGGGAGGCTCCTACTGTGACCACCCAGTCCGCGAAAATCAAAGTCACCGACAGACGTTGGCACAAACTTCTACCATACGAATGGTCCACCATTCTCTCTAATTCTATTCCAACTCTTTCCTCGGACGCTATTACGGCCGATAAACAGTTTAGCTCCTGGATCACATCCTCTTTGGACACACTCCTCCGCACAACCGTCACCCTCAGACATACCAAACGGAGACCTTCGGCCCCATGGTACACTCCAGAGCTCAAGTTGCTACGGCAGGACTGTAAAAGAGCTGAACGTTCCTGGAGAAAGGAGAAATCCAATGCTGATAAGGATGCCTATTTCACCTCCCTATCAGTATACAAATCTTCTATTGGCAAGACAAAAAGCCTATTCTTTCAGGAAAGAATTGAAAAAGCCGCCTGCTCTAGCGAAGAAACCTATACCATCCTGAAAGAACTTCTCAAGGTCCCCGACCCCGCCCCGAGAAACCCCCCAGACTCCAAAGCAGACCAGGAAAAATGCCATCAGCTAGCCAGCTTTTTCCAAGAAAAGATTCAAAAAATCCTTGACTCCATCCCTTCTACCAATTCGAGTGAGATTGGCGATCCCCCTGACACTCCGATCTGCCATCGCCTCACCTCCTGGGGGCAAATAACCACCGAAGAAGTCGAGAATACGCTGAAAACCATCAAAAGCGGATCTCCTAGGGACCCCGCACCGCTACGGACCCTCAAGGAAGTAGCTCCCATCATCATCCCCCCCCCTCACCCATCTGATTAACGCGTCTTTGCAACAGGGAGTCATGCCGCCTAGTTGGAAAGCGGCAGTTGTTAAAGCGCTTCTAAAGAAACCCTCCTTGGATCCAGCGGAATTGGCCAATTACAGACCAATATCCCTCCTCCCCGGGACCAGCAAGATTGCCGAGAAACTGGTGAACAAGAAACTTTCCCAGTTTCTTGAATCCAATAAACTGCTAAAAAACTCGCAGACAGGTTTTCGCCCAGGACAAGGCACTGACATCGCCCTCCTTGCGGCGGTGGAGGAGGCCAGGGCACTCTTAGACGAAGGAGGATCAGTGGCAGTGATGCTCCTCGACCTGAGCGCAGCCTTCGACACCGTCAACCACCAACTCCTGATCAAACGGCTCAAGAAGGTAGGAGTGGAAGGCACTGCTCTATCCTGGCTTTCCTCCTTTCTGGCCCAACGTTCCTTCCAGATCTGGGAGAATAACACCTGCTCCTCCGAAACACCCCTCCAATGTGGGGTGCCTCAGGGCTCCTCCCTGAGCCCCACATTATTTAACATCTACATGTCCCCATTGGAGGAGGTCGTCACCCCGTTCGGAGTGAGCATCGTCAGTTATGCGGATGACACACAACTAGTTGTCTCCCTATCCCACCCTAGTCAACAACCTGCGGACTTATTCAACTGCTTGACGCAGACACAAGGGTGGATGAACAACTCAGCCTTAAAGCTGAATGGTTCAAAGACGGACATTCTCCTTCTGGGTCAGAAAGGACTCACCTTCCCCCTGAGCATCTGGCCACCCTGTCTGGGTCCCCCCCCAGACCCAAAACAGGAAGTAAAAAGCCTGGGTGTATGGATCGAAACCGACCTTTCATTCTCCACGCAGGCCAAAAAAGTAGCCGGTACTTGCTTCGGGCTACTGAAATCAATGAGAAAGATCCTGCCCTTACTTTCACCCACATCGCAAAGACTTCTCATCCAAGGCCTCATACTTTCCAGGCTCGATTATAGCAACGCAATCTACCTGGGCGTCCCCGAAGCAACTCTAAACAAACTTCAGAAAATCCAAAATGCGACGGCCCGGATCCTCACTAACACCCCTGCCAGAGCTTCAGCCAAACCTGCACTGAAGCTCCTTCACTGGCTCCCAGTGAGGGAACGAGTGATATTCAAAGCCTTATGCCTGGCGCATAAGCTACTGCAGAATCAAGGCCCCCTTTTCTTAGGAAATTCATAAAACCTTACAAAGCCCATAGATCCCTTCGATCGGACAAGGAGTCCCTTATCATCCTTCCCAGATCCAAGAAAGCCTGCATGGGAGGAAGACGCTTCTCGGTCCACACCGCACGCCTCTGGAATGCTCTTCCCCGAGACTTGAGAAAAGAACTTAACTACTTACGTTTCAGGAAACGGCTTAAAGCTCACCTGTTCCCCTAACTTTAACTTTCTTCCGTTCTGAAACCTGTCATCCCCCCCCCTTTCAGCCCCCGAACCCACAGATGTAGGGATCTTCAGCGCTGGGATACCTCAGGGTGACTACGCGCTCTATACATTTTTTTAATAATAATTAATAATAATAATTGCACCATCAGGATTCAAGCAAGCCGGGCTGACGACGGCTGAAATGCCAGAAACCGGTCCCCGGAAGCTTGTTTCCTTCCCAGTATAAGAATTGGCTTGGTAGTTTGGTATGCCCTGTTCCCATCATGCACTGGGACAGGAACAGACTAATTTGCATATAGCCAGGTTCTGAGCTGGGATGGTGCAGTGAGCTAAAAAACGGTGATGGATATAGCCCTGATCTCTTGACTGGGTAAGAGTATTCTGCATCATTCAGAAACTCTGTCCATCACCACCCCCTTTTCCAAATTCGCTTTGTCCACAATATGTGTGGGAGGGTATACTCAGACGTGAGTCCCTTGCTCATTGCACCATCAGGATTCAAGCAAGCTGGGCGGACGACGGCTGAAATGCCAGAAACCGGTCCCCGGAAGCTTGTTTCCTTCCCAGTATAAGAATTGGCTTGGTAGTTTGGTTTGCCCTGTTCCCATCATGCACTGGGACAGGAACAGACTAATTTCCATATAGCCAGGTTCTGAGCTGGGATGGTGCAGTGAGCTAAAAAACGGTGATGGATATAGCCCTGATCTCTTGACTGGGTAAGAGTATTCTGCATCATTCAGAAACTCTGTCCATCACCACCCCCTTTTCCAAATTCGCTTTGTCCACACTGTGTGGGAGGGTATACTCAGACGTGAGTCCCTTGCTCATTGCACCATCAGGATTCAAGCAAGCCGGGCCGACGACGGCTGTAATGCCAGAAACCGGTCCCCGGAAGCTTGTTTCCTTCCCAGTATAAGAATTGGCTTGGTAGTTTGGTATGCCCTGTTCCCATCATGCACTGGGACAGGAACAGACTAATTTGCATATAGCCAGGTTCTGAGCTGGGATGGTGCAGTGAGCTAAAAAACGGTGATGGATATAGCCCTGATCTCTTGACTGGGTAAGAGTATTCTGCATCATTCAGAAACTCTGTCCATCACCACCCCCTTTTCCAAATTCGCTTTGTCCACAATATGTGTGGGAGGGTATACTCAGACGTGAGTCCCTTGCTCATTGCACCATCAGGATTCAAGCAAGCTGGGCGGACGACGGCTGAAATGCCAGAAACCGGTCCCCGGAAGCTTGTTTCCTTCCCAGTATAAGAATTGGCTTGGTAGTTTGGTTTGCCCTGTTCCCATCATGCACTGGGACAGGAACAGACTAATTTCCATATAGCCAGGTTCTGAGCTGGGATGGTGCAGTGAGCTAAAAAACGGTGATGGATATAGCCCTGATCTCTTGACTGGGTAAGAGTATTCTGCATCATTCAGAAACTCTGTCCATCACCACCCCCTTTTCCAAATTCGCTTTGTCCACACTGTGTGGGAGGGTATACTCAGACGTGAGTCCCTTGCTCATTGCACCATCAGGATTCAAGCAAGCCGGGCCGACGACGGCTGTAATGCCAGAAACCGGTCCCCGGAAGCTTGTTTCCTTCCCAGTATAAGAATTGGCTTGGTAGTTTGGTTTGCCCTGTTCCCATCATGCACTGGGACAGGAACAGACTAATTTGCATATAGCCAGGTTCTGAGCTGGGATGGTGCAGTGAGCTAAAAAACGGTGATGGATATAGCCCTGATCTCTTGACTGGGTAAGAATATTCTGCATCATTCAGAAACTCTGTCCATCACCACCCCCTTTTCCAAATTCGCTTTGTCCACACTATGTGTGGGAGGGTATACTCAGACGTGAGTCCCTTGCTCATTGCACCATCAGGATTCAAGTAAGCCGGGCCGACGACGGCTGAAATGCCAGAAACCGGTCCCCGGAAGCTTGCTTCCTTCCCAGTATAAGAATTGGCTTGGTAGTTTGGTTTGCCCTGTTCCCATCATGCACTGGGACAGGAACAGACTAATTTGCATATAGCCAGGTTCTGAGCTGGGATGGTGCAGTGAGCTAAAAAACGGTGATGGATATAGCCCTGATCTCTTGACTGGGTAAGAGTATTCTGCATCATTCAGAAACTCTCTCCATCACCACCCCCTTTTCCAAATTCGCTTTGTCCACACTATGTGTGGGAGGGTATTGTCAGGGACTGTCCGGGACTATGTGGGGAACACAGTCAGGGACTTGGACAAGGACTGGGAACTGGGTAGAAGACGTACACAGAAAGGAGGAGTACAGTGCTGCCCAGGATCATACAGGGAGTCAGAGGAGAAAGAGGGATCCAAAGGGGAAGCCTGTACAAGTGAATAAGATGGGTAAGACTCAGAAAGGAAGGGCACTCACAAGGCAATTTAGCATTCAGACTAACTACCCCCAGGACGGACGTGCAAGACATATATATAATACAACATTAACAATAAAGGGGGGTGTGGGGTAAAGCACTCAGGAGCTCCACATGGTAAGACTGAAGCTCAGTAAGTTTATTACCCGCAATTGCTGTTACAGATACTGACTGCAAATACCCACCTGTAGGATATGCATGCAAAGGCAAGGTCTGCGGAGCTTATTCCTATAGTGATGTTATAAATGTAACTCAAAGACAAAACTCACAGTGAACAAGAAATACCACCTAGGTGGTAAGCTGAGCCCACGGATCCTGGCGATCAAACAGGAACGCGCAAGGCAGTAACAGCAAAGGGGTAGAACTAAACACAAGCACAATAGACAAGGAGCTAGCAAGGAGGAGTGCTTAACAGGAAAGGAAGGAAATGCCAGGTCACACTTGGCAGAAAGCAGGTAACAAACATACAAGGTAACAGAAGTAAGACAGCAGAATAGAAAGGCAGCAAAGTAGAACTGGAACCAAGGAAATGGGAAGCAAGGCAGGGACTGGAAACGGATATAAAGAAGGGGAGGCTACAAGGGTATATTAGAATAGTGCAGGTTAAGGAATCAACAAAACGGGGGGCGTGGCTTGCGCGCCATCTGCAGAGGATGTCTTCCCCGTGAGCTCCGCTACGGACTGATCCGCGGATGCCGTGAGGATCCTTCCTGCCGTTTTTCGGACGGCTTTTTTGGTATACAGCAGTGTCGGAAGGTGGACAGCCTACAATGGAGCGCTTTTCGAACCTCTACGAGCGCAATTTCACCGACAATTCACAACGGTAACTTTTCTCTGACATCGCATCACGAACGGCCGCCATTTTGTTTGCCGCCGACGTGAATGTTTCTCTTCGCACCTTTTTTAATCCCCCTTCCATTCCGGCATTAGCATGTTCTGGACACAACATTATGGTACTGCTATCTTTATTGACTGCTCAGAGTTTCTTTCTACTTTGTGTACTTTGCCTTTTTAAGTCTAATGCGCAACAGCTCCTCTGAGGTAAAACGGCTGCCATTTTGAGTCTCCTGACTGCGATGTTTTCTACTTCTACATAAAGGCAATGTGGTGACTCCCTCACCGTCTTTTCAAGGCACTTGCTCTCCTGGCTCCCCATGATCATCCGCCTCCTGCATTTATCTCATTACTCTGTTTATACCAGCCTTATTGTGTTTCGGCTTCCATTCCTCTAGCCTGGCACTTTATATTAGCGCTGTGTTATACCACCCTGTCCATGTTCTGCTCTTGGTTGATGCCTCCTCTACGGTGCTGTGTGGCCTTTTGTTGTCTTCGCACTGACAAATAGTGCGTTACTTGGCGATTCCTTTTTTCATCGCCCTATATTTGCCACATTGTGTGCCCCTATCATCTTTGTGCATCTCCAATCCGGTTCATACTCTACAAGTTTATTGGACATATCTCCTTCTGGTATCCTGCACCATGGCGAATCTCTCTACTTCGCCGAAGTTGTCGCAGACCGGAACCAAGCCCAAAAGGCCTAAAAATGACCCGCCCTCCCCCATTAACTCTTCGACTAATCCTGTACTGGACTCCATCCTTGAAGAGGTGCGTGGTCTTCAACCTTTTATGTCTGCTGCCAATGCTAAACTTCAGCAGATTGAGGAGCGCTGGGTGGTTATGGAAAATAAAGTTTTGAATTTAGAACAACGAGTCAGCGATGTTCAGGACCTTTCAACTAGGATTCCATTATTGGAACAAGAGATCCACAAGCTCAAACTTCACACCGAGGATTTGGAAAATCGCAATAGACGAAATAACCTACGTGTTTATGGTGTTCCGGAAAATTTGGAAGGGGCTGACATGGTCTCTTTTATTCGGAAATTTCTTCAGGAACTTTTGGAACTCCAGCCATCGTCACACCCTCTCAACATCCAACGAGCACACCGCCTTGGCCGCCTCAACTCCAATGCCTCCAAACCACGTGGCATCATCATGTTATTCTTGGAGTTCACAGAGTTAATGGCCGTATTGAAGGCTGCCAGGGCCAAACGTCGTCTCCAATGGTCTGGTCATAACATTTTCATTTCCCAGGATCTCTCTTCTGCTACAAATGCTCGGCGTAAGGAATTCCTGAACCTTCGTCCCATGATGAGAAAACTCAGCATTCAGTATGGAATTCTACATCCCTGCTTCTGCAAGATCACACATAATGGTCATACCAGGTCCTATGATGATCCACAGAAGCTTCGCGACTATCTGCTAAGTGTCTCGCCTTCCACCATGGACACTGCTAGCTAATGCTTTTATGTCTTTCTTTGTTTTCTCTTTTTACAACCATCATTCTATTCTATCTAACTTCCCTTAATTTATCTTCCTTCTCTATCTCCATCTGATACTTACCTCACATCCTTGTGTTTTTCCTTTTCCTACTGTCCGTACCATGTGTGCTCGTGGGACATGTCCTCTCTCTGGTGTACCCTTGTCTCACATGTTTTGGTTACTCTCTTTTTCTCAGATTAAGCCTTCGTGCCTTGATCTGTTCCCTTTTTCTCTTTCTGTATTTACATATCTTTCTTATCTTTCTCTTTTCTCTCTTTCTCTTTGCTTTCTTCTTCCTAAGTGGTCTCTACAGTTTTCCTTATTTGTCCGATTATTGTTTCCTCATTTCTTGACTCTTGTTGGCTTTCTTAAGGTGAGCGTCCTACGAATCCACTGTTTAACTGTTATTTTTTGTCTCCCCTTCTGTAGTGATCTCCTTGCCATGTGTCGCCTCCATTTGTCGCCCATCCTCCCTTCCTTCCAACATGTGTAATTTTGTCTCTTGGAATGTTCGAGGTCTTGGTCACCCTGTCAAGCGTCAAAAGGTATTGTCACACTTAACCAAATTCCATTCACAGGTTGTTTTTATTCAGGAAACGCATTGCTCTGACATTGAATCGATTAAGCTTAAGAGACATTGGGTGGGTCAGGTTGTGTTTTCTCCTGCCGTTAACAAAAAAGGAGGGGTTGCTATATTGTTCCATAAAGCTCTAAATGTTCAAATTATTTCCTCTCAAAATGATGATGAAGGTCGTTGGGCAATGGCAAAGGTTGTTATACACAACAAGACGATGGTTTTATTGAATATATATGGCCCTGTTCGCCCAGATCCCAAATTTTGGAAAGACATCAAACTGCTCATTGCATCTATAGATTGCCCTGATTTTATAGTAGCTGGTGATTTTAACCAATGGTTAGACCCTTTTTCAGATCGGTTGTCTTCGAGTAAATTTCAGCCTGACAAATCTCATAAGAGTTTTCAATCTGCCATTGCCTCGCGTCTTTTATACGATTCGTGGAAAGTGTGTAACCCTGATTTATTGGAATATACTTTTTTTTCTAACGTTCATCACACACGTTCAAGAATTGATTATATTATGATTAGTAAGTCTCTTCTTCCCTCCATTCAAAAATCTGTTATTGGCTCTATTTTTATCTCCGACCATGCTCCTGTATATACTACCCTTGATCTTTCCCTCAGCCCCTCTAAATTTAGTTGTTGGAAATGTAATTCTTTTCTTTTATCTGATGCCACTTTCATGGAAAAATGTACTGAGTTTTTCAATGAATACTTTTCCTTTAATAACCCCGCTGTTACCTCCATTCCTAACACCTGGGATGCTTTTAAAGCTTCTTTTCGAGCTTTTACGATTTCCTATGTTTCTACAAAAAAGAAGCTCCATAAGCAAAAATATGAGGATCAACTTAAACAGATTAAAACTCTCGAACACATATATTTCACCTCCAAATCTTCTTCTGCCCTTCAGGACTTGATTCTTGCCAAAACAGCACTTAATAAAATTATCACTAATGAAGCTTGTCACACCCTCCTTAAAATAAAATCTAAATTTCATGGTGGCCAGAACAAAGCAGGGAAAATGTTGGCCAATTATTTGAAAATCAAGTCTGAACGCAAAGCTGTCGGCCCAATCTTTAACGACTCTCTCAATAAACTGGTTACCTCCGATGAAGACATTGCTGAAGTGTTTCACAACTATTATCAAGCCCTATATACAGATGACACACACCCCTCTGATGCAAACTTAACAACATTTTTTGAAGGCCTTCCTTCCCCTCCTTCCCTCCCCGTTGACTTTTCTCACTTGGAACGTGAAATTACTCTCCAGGAAATCACCACGGCCATTCATTCTCTCAAAAAATCAAAAGCCCCTGGCCCCGATGGTCTGCCTGTTGAATTTTATTCCTCCTTCCATTCCTTTTTTGCCCCTAAACTCCTTCATTTATTTAATTCTTTTATTTTGGAGGCTAAAGCTTCTGGGTCCTTTTTGGATGCGCTCATTGTAATTATCCCCAAACCTGATAAGGATCATTCCCAAAGTAAAAATTACCGCCCCATATCCTTAATTAATTATGATTGTAAAATTTTTACTAAAATCCTTGCCTCTCGCCTTGACTCCATTATCCCTCGCTTAATCAACACAGACCAGGTGGGTTTTGTTAAGGGTAGACTCGCTGCTGATAATGCTCGTCTTTTTTCCAATGTTCTTGCTCACAGTAAAAATGTCAAAACCCCGTTGGCAGCCCTTTCTCTGGATGCTGAAAAAGCTTTCGACCGTATTAATTGGCAATATATGTTCCGTACCCTTCATTGGTTTGGTTTTGGCCCAAATTTTATATCCTTGGTTAAGCTCCTTTATTCTTCCCCTCGTGCCAGTATTTTTGTTAATAACCAATTTTCAAGATTCTTTTCTTTGACCAGAGGCACGAGACAAGGTTGTTCCCTTTCTCCTTTATTATTTATTTTATGTCTTGAGCCCTTTTTACAGCGCATTCGTTCCAACCCTGATATTACTGATATAAAATTTTCCTCTGTCGAAACTAAATTGTCAGCGTATGCTGATGATGTCCTCATTTACATGTCTAATCCCGAATCCTCCCTTCCACCCTTTTTAAATGAAGTTCAGTTGTATTCCTCCATATCAGGTTATAAGCTTAATTTATCCAAAACGGAAGTTCTACCCCTTAACTCACTGTGTTTTCAATACATGTTTAATAATACTGATTTTGCATGGTGCCCATCTAAAATTAAGTACCTTGGTATATGGTTCTCTTCCTCTCTAAAAGATACCCTTAAATTAACCTTTGATTCATTGACTAGTAAAATTCAATCCCTTCTGCAAATTTGGTCCCCCTTATTTCTATCCTGGTGGGGTAGACTGGACACCATCAAAATGATGATTACCCCACATGTTTTGTATACTGTTTCTATGCTCCCTTTCAAAATTCCTAAATCCTATTTTTCTCGTATTAATTCTATATGTACAAAATTTTTGTGGAATAATAAACATCCCCGCATTAGATTACATAAATTGATCCGACCTAAAAATGAAGGTGGTGTTCGGTTTCCTGATTTTTCCTCATACCACTCTGCCTTTTTGATCAAACAATCCTTCTCCTTGGCTTACAACTTCCTTGATACTCCTGTCCCTAAGTGGGTTCTTCTGGAACGCTCTCTTTTAAAAGATTTCTCCTTTCAGCATATTACTTTTATGTCAAATTGTACCTTTATTTCCAAATTCCCCATTTTGAAGTATTCCCAATCTCTGTTGCAAAATGTTTTTTCCACCACTCTCTCCCCTCTGCAATGTTTTTTATCCTCTATAGTTTGGTATAACAAATTTCTTAGATATAAAGGTAAATCGTTCTATTTTAAACTCTGGAAAGAAAAGGATATACTGTTTGTACATCAATTTTTCCTTGATTCCTCTCTTATTTGTTTTCCAGACTTACAAAACATGTTTAATTTACCTTCCTCATTTCTCTCTGAATATTCTATTATAACATCTGCTATTCAATCTCACGTATCCTCTCTACCTTTTTCCTCCGAATCTTTTCCTTCCTTCACTCCTGTCACTCCACTTTATCCTCTTTTTTCTACTCAACTCCCTAAAGCTGCTTTGTATATTCACTTCTACTGTCCAATTCTTCTGTTCGCTCTACATCTAAAGTAGAGACTGCTTGGGAGACCGATCTTGATGTCTCCCTTGACATTGCAATGTGGGATCGTTTATGGTCCAGGATTTTCAAAGTCTCCGTTGCTGCACGCATTACTCAATCCTTACTTTTTTTATATCATAGAGTTGTTATTACCCCGGTTACTATTCATAAATTTTCTCCAACCTCTTCTCCTTTATGTTGGTCTTGTTCCAAAGTTACAGGAACTCTACAACACCAACTATACGAATGTTCCCCTGTTTTATCTTTTTGGACTGATGTTTGGACTATATGTATGAAAATGTTATCTCTTTCCTCCCAATTATCTTTTTTGCACATATTTTTAGGTTCTTTATCTGAGGATATTAATATTGTTACACCCTCTTCTGCTAAGTTGTTAGACCTATTTATTGCTCTTGCATTTAAAGTTATTTTATCGTGTTGGAAAGACAATTCAAAACTCTCGGTCCATACATGGTGGAATTATATTTGTGATGAACACAGAATTTCTATTGCTTCCTCCACCTCTGTTCCTCTGAAAATTAAATCCGATCTGTTATGGCTTCCCTTCACTTCCTATCTTTCCTCTAACCCTTCTCCCTTACCGCGTGCTCCTCATCCCTCATGATCCCTCTGGTTACCTAACCTTTCTCCTCTTTCTCCCCTCTACTCTTTCCTTCTCTTCTGCTTTCCTCTTTCTCTCTCTTTCCTTCTTTCCTTTCTCTCTTTCTTTCTACCCTTCTTTTTTATATATAAATTCCTCTGGATTGATGTCATTTATTATTATATTCATATGTACTTTTTCTAATTTTTCATGACATGCTTTTTGTATTACTTTTCAATGCTTAATAAAAAATTCTTAAACAAAAAAAAGGAATCAACAAAACAAAGTAGCATAAAAGGCAGTGCTGGGGCAGGAACAAGAAGTGAGCTAAGGCTCAGGAGTCAAGGCAGCACGGCAGACAGTGCTGGTTCAGGAACAGGGAACTACCAAAGCTTCAGGAGTCAAGGTAGCACTGCAGGTAATACTGGTTCAAGGAAACAGGACATAGCTACTGCTCAGGAAACAAGGAGTGAAGAGAGCACTGCAAGCAGTGCAAATCAGGAACAAGAAATAGTTAAGCCCAGGAACAACGAATAACTATAGCTCAGGAACTCAGGAAACAAGGTAGCACTGCAAGCAGTGCTAATTCAGGAGAAGGGAAACTACTGCAGTTCAGGAACAAGGAATAATAAGGCTATGTGGTCAGGGTAGCACTGCAGGCAGTGCTAATTCAGGAACAGGGAAAACAGCAGCAGGTCAGGAACAAGGCATAATTAAAGCTCAGGAAACACTGGAAACAAGATTAGCAAAAGCTCAGGGAACTCTGGAACCAAGGATTGGTCTCACCGGTAAACAGCTACAATGACCAACCTTTGCCTGAAGGGAGCTGGGGCTTAAAAGAGCTCACAGTAATCACATGCAGCTGGTGTGAGCAGGCTAGCAGCAGCCAGCCACAGATGACCTGAATTCCTCCACCCATCCTTGGCCTGCAGGGGTGGAGACAAAGCAGTGAGCAGGGAATTCTGGGTAATGGAGTTTCAGGCATGAGTGGGCTGGCTTTAAGTCTAAGCAGGCTGGCTTTCACAGAACCCGGCATGGATTGGGAATGGATGTCAATTCCCAAATAGTGTCCAAATGGCTGGAAGTCAAGATATGCATGCAGGGGAGTGTCAGGAAGCATATTAGAACACTGAAGAGTCCCACAGTTCAGCCCCCTGGTGGTGGACAGGAGAACATAGGGAGCGAATCGTGACAGGTATACTCAGACGTGAGTCCCTTGCTCATTGCACCATCAGGATTCAAGCAAGCCGGGCCGACGACGGCTGAAATGCCAGAAACCGGTCCCCGGAAGCTTGTTTCCTTCCCAGTATAAGAATTGGCTTGGTAGTTTGGTTTGCCCTGTTCCCATCATGCACTCTGACAGGAACAGACTAATTTGCATATAGCCAGGTTCTGAGCTGGGATGGTGCAGTGAGCTAAAAAACGGTGATGGATATAGCCCTGATCTCTTGACTGGGTAAGAGTATTCTGCATCATTCAGAAACTCTGTCCATCACCACCCCCTTTTCCAAATTTGCTTTCTCCACACTATGTGTGGGAGGGTATATTCAGATGTGAGTCCCTTGCTCATTGCACCATCAGGATTCAAGCAAGCCGGGCCGACGACGGCTGAAATGCCAGAAACCGGTCCCCGGAAGCTTGTTTCCTTCCCAGTATAAGAATTGGCTTGGTAGTTTGGTTTGCCCTGTTCCCATCATGCACTGGGACAGGAACAGACTAATTTACATATAGCCAGGTTCTGAGCTGGGATGGTGCAGTGAGCTAAAAAACGGTGATGGATATAGCCCTGATCTCTTGACTGGGTAAGAGTATTCTGCATCATTCAGAAACTCTGTCTATCACCACCCCCTTTTCCAAATTCGCTTTGTCCACACTATGTGTGGGAGGGTATACTCTGACGTGAGTCCCTTGCTCATTGCACCATCAGGATTCAAGCAAGCCGGGCCGACGACGGCTGAAATGCCAGAAACCGGTCCCCGGAAGCTTGTTTCCTTCCCAGTATAAGAATTGGCTTGGTAGTTTGGTTTGCCCTGTTCCCATCATGCACTGGGACAGGAACAGACTAATTTGCATATAGCCAGGTTCTGAGCTGGGATGGTGCAGTGAGCTAAAAAACGGTGATGGATATAGCCCTGATCTCTTGACTGGGTAAGAGTATTCTGCATCATTCAGAAACTCTGTCCATCACCACCCCCGTTTCCAAATTCGCTTTGTCCACACTATGTGTGGGAGGGTATACTCAGACGTGAGTCCCTTGCTCATTGCACCATCAGGATTCAAGCAAGCCGGGCCGACGACGGCTGAAATGCCAGAAACCGGTCCCCGGAAGCTTGTTTCCTTCCCAGTATAAAAATTGGCTTGGTAGTTTGGTTTGCCCTGTTCCCATCATGCACTGGGACAGGAACAGACTAATTTGCATATAGCCAGGTTCTGAGCTGGGATGGTGCAGTGAGCTAAAAAACGGTGATGGATATAGCCCTGATCTCTTGACTGGGTAAGAGTATTCTGCATCATTCAGAAAGTCTGTCCATCACCACCCCCTTTTCCAAATTCGCTTTGTCCACACTATGTGTGGGAGGGTATACTCAGACGTGAGTCCCTTGCTCATTGTACCATCAGGATTCAAGCAAGCCGGGCTGACGACGGCTGAAATGCCAGAAACCGGTCCCCGGAAGCTTTTTCCTTCCCAGTATAAGAATTGGCTTGGTAGTTTAGTTTGCCCTGTTCCCATCATGCACTGGGACAGGAACAGACTAATTTGCATATAGCCAGGTTCTGAGCTGGGATGGTGCAGTGAGCTAAAAAACGGTGATGGATATAGCCCTGATCTCTTGACTGGGTAAGAGTATTCTGCATCATTCAGAAACTCTGTCCATCACCACCCCCTTTTCCAAATTCGCTTTGTCCACACTATGTGTGGGAGGGTATACTCAGACGTGAGTCCCTTGGTCATTGCACCATCAGGATTCAAGCAGGCCGGGCCGACGACGGCTGAAATGCCAGAAACCGGTCCCCGGAAGCTTGTTTCCTTCCCAGTATAAGAATTGGCTTGGTAGTTTGGTTTGACCTGTTCCCATCATGCACTGGGACAGGAACAGACTAATTTGCATATAGCCAGGTTCTGAGCTGGGATGGTGCAGTGAGCTAAAAAACAGTGATGGATATAGCCCTGATCTCTTGACTGGGTAAGAGTATTCTGCATCATTCAGAAACTCTGTCCATCACCACCCCCTTTTCCAAATTCGCTTTGTCCACACTATGTGTGGGAGGGTATACTCAGACGTGAGTCCCTTGCTCATTGCACCATCAGGATTCAAGTAAGCCGGGCCGACGACGGCTGAAATGCCAGAAACCGGTCCCCGGAAGCTTGTTTCCTTCCCAGTATAAGAATTGGCTTGGTAGTTTGGTTTGCCCTGTTCCCATCATGCACTGGGACAGGAACAGACTAATTTGCATATAGCCAGGTTCTGAGCTGGGATGGTGCAGTGAGCTAAAAAACGGTGATGGATATAGCCCTGATCTCTTGACTGGGTAAGAGTATTCTGCATCATTCAGAAACTCTCTCCATCACCACCCCCTTTTCCAAATTCGCTTTGTCCACACTATGTGTGGGAGGGTATTGTCAGGGACTGTCCGGGACTATGTGGGGAACACAGTCAGGGACTTGGACAAGGACTGGGAACTGGGTAGAAAACGTACACAGAAAGGAGGAGTACAGTGCTGCCCAGGATCATACAGGGAGTCAGAGGAGAAAGAGGGATCCAAAGGGGAAGCCTGTACAAGTGAATAAGATGGGTAAGACTCAGAAAGGAAGGGCACTCACAAGGCAATTTAGCATTCAGACTAACTACCCCCAGGACGGACGTGCAAGACATATATATAATACAACATTAACAATAAAGGGGGGTGTGGGGTAAAGCACTCAGGTGCTCCACATGGTAAGACTGAAGCTCAGTAAGTTTCTTACGCGCAATTGCTGTTACAGATACTGACTGCAAATACCCACCTGTAGGATATGCATGCAAAGGCAGGGTCTGTGGAGCTTATACCTATAGTGATGTTATAAATGTAACTCAAAGACAAAACTCACAGTGAACAAGAAATATCACCTAGGTAGTAAGCTGAGCCCACGGATCCTGGCGATCAAACAGGAACGCGCAAGGCAGTAACAGCAAAGGGGTAGAACTAAACACAAGCACAATAGACAAGGAGCTAGCAAGGAGGAGTGCTTAACAGGAACGGAAGGAAATGACAGGGCACACTTGGCAGAAAACAGGTAACAAACATTCAAGGTAACAGAAGTAAGACAGCAGAATAGAAAGGCAGCAAACTAGAACTGGAACCAAGGAAATGGGAAGCAAGGCAGGGACTGGAAACGGATATACAGAAGGGGAGGCTACAAGGGTATATTAGAATAGTGCAGGTTAAGGAATCAACAAAACAAAGTAGCATAAAAGGCAGTGCTGAGGCAGGAACAAGAAGTGAGCTAAGGCTCAGGAGTCAAGGCAGCACTGCAGACAGTGCTGGTTCAGGAACAGGGAACTACCAAAACTTCAGGAGTCAAGGTAGCACTGCAGGTAATACTGGTTCAAGGAAACAGGACATAGCTACTGCTCAGGAAACAAGGAGTGAAGAGAGCACTGCAAGCAGTGCAAATCAGGAACAAGAAATAGTTAAGCCCAGGAACAACGAATAACTATAGTTCAGGAACTCAGGAAACAAGGTAGCACTGCAAGCAGTGCTAATTCAGGAGAAGGGAAACTACTGCAGTTCAGGAACAAGGAATGATACGGCTATGGGGTCAGGGTAGCACTGCAGGCAGTGCTAATTCAGGAACAGGGAAAACAGCAGCAGGTCAGGAACAAGGCATAATTAAAGCTCAGGAAACACTGGAAACAAGATTAGCAAAAGCTCAGGGAACTCTGGAACCAAGGATTGGTCTCACTGGTAAACAGCTACAATGACCAACCTTTGCCTGAAGGGAGCTGGGGCTTAAAAGAGCTCACAGTAATCACATGCAGCTGGTGTGAGCAGGCTAGCAGCAGCCAGCCACAGATGACCTGAATTCCTCCACCCATCCTTGGCCTGCAGGGGTGGAGACAAAGCAGTGAGCAGGGAATTCTGGGTAATGGAGTTTCAGGCATGAGTGGGCTGGCTTTAAGTCTAAGCAGGCTGGCTTTCACAGAACCCGGCATGGATTGGGAATGGATGTCAATTCCCAAAGAGTGTCCAAATGGCTGGAAGTCAAGATATGCATGCAGGGGAGTGTCAGGAAGCATATTAGAACACTGAAGAGTCCCACAGTTCAGCCCCCTGGTGGTGGACACGAGGACATAGGGAGCGAATCGTGACAGGTATACTCAGACGTGAGTCCCTTGCTCATTGCACCATCAGGATTCAAGCAAGCCGGGCCGACGATGGCTGAAATGCCAGAAACCGGTCCCCGGATGCTTGTTTCCTTCCCAGTATAAGAATTGGCTTGGTAGTTTGGTTTGCCCTGTTCCCATCATGCACTGGGACAGGAACAGACTAATTTGCATATAGCCAGGTTCTGAGCTGGGATGGTGCAGTGAGCTAAAAAACGGTGATGGATATAGCCCTGATCTCTTGAATGGGTAAGAGTATTCTGCATCATTCAGAAACTCTGTCCATCACCACCCCCTTTTCCAAATTCGCTTTGTCCACACTATGTGTGGGAGGGTATACTCAGACGTGAGTCCCTTGCTCATTGCACTATCAGGATTCAAGCAAGCCGGGCCGACGATGGCTGAAATGTCAGAAACCGGTCCCCGGAAGCTTGTTTCCTTCCCAGTATAAGAATTGGCTTGGTAGTTTGGTTTGCCCTGTTCCCATCATGCACTGGGACAGGAACAGACTAATTTGCATATAGCCAGGTTCTGAGCTGGGATGGTGCAGTGAGCTAAAAAACGGTGATGGATATAGCCCTGATCTCTTGACTGGGTAAGAGTATTCTGCATCATTCAGAAACTCTGTCCATCACCACCCCCTTTTCCAAATTCGCTTTGTCCACACTATGTGTGGGAGGGTATACTCAGACGTGAGTCCCTTGCTCATTGCACCATCAGGATTCAAGCAAGCCGGGCCGACGACGGCTGAAATGCCAGAAACCGGTCCCCGGAAGCTTGTTTCCTTCCCTGTATAAGAATTGACTTGGTAGTTTGGTTTGCCCTGTTCCCATCATGCACTGGGACAGGAACAGACTAATTTGCATATACCCAGGTTCTGAGCTGGGATGGTGCAGTGAGCTAAAAAACGGTGATGGATATAGCCCTGATCTCTTGACTGGGTAAGAGTATTCTGCATCATTCAGAAACTCTGTCCATCACCACCCCCTTTTCCAAATTCCCATGGCCTATGGCACCAGGGGTTTCCTCCCCGCAAACAAGTTTATGGCATTTGCACAGAGGCCACTGGCAATGAGGAAAGTCGTAATGTGCTTGGTAGGGCCGCAGTGGCCCTGCTAAGCATATTGCGGCCTCACACCACCGCACCACTGCCAGGGCTCGCAGAGGTCCGACAGCCGTAGTTGTAATACGGCGGTCGGACCATTGGTGTGGCGGTCCCCGACCACCACAGCACCTCCACCACGGGTTCGGTAATCAGCCCGTTAGTATTTATTCGCAACAGGATAATTATATGGGTTATTTAATAACAACATGACAATAGAAGTGGAACAAGGACAAAAGGAAAACCTATGTTTGATCCAATGTTCAGAACGCCTATGTGCACGCTGACTTTGCTTTTGTCAGATGGCAACCACAGGGGAACCTACACAAACGGCCAGCATTTCTGTTGCATCTTTAAAGAAGCATATGAGCATGCACATCTTTGCTGTTTGTTCATAAAAAAAGCCACTCGACATGTTATGACAGCAAAGTACAGCAAATCAACTTTCAAGGGCAATTAGAGAATAATTCTGTGTCTTTATGACAGAGCAAGACATCCAGAACACTTTCACTTCCTAATCAACGGAGCCATACACCAGCAATTAAAATGTTATTGTAGGAGTAATGAAAATACATCAACGACTCAGTGGCATGTGGTATCTGCAGTCTATGACAAGGGCTTGAGGCACCATCACAAACACGTCATGGAAATGCAAATGGGGCAATGCAGCCATACCCAAAATGTCATCGCATTGATTGACAGCCCATCCAAGCAATTACATACTGTGAAAAACACATGATAGCCACTGTTGAAAGAGGCTGAAGCAATACTCACCTTCATTCTGTGATGCTTCTCGTATTTATTTTAAAGGAAGTATTGGCATAAGGTTTACTAGACAGATGGGGCTGCCTGAGACCTAAAAATAATTTAAAAAAGTGTTTAGGAGAGATCAAATACAACTGTACTGTCTCGACTAGGCACTATTACGCTGTAAATCTCAGCTTCCAAATAATGTTGTTAGTGAATTTGGGAACATTATTTTGTTTTTCATTATGCTTTAGTGGTTGGTTCTGAGAAAGTGTGTCTTGTGAAGTGAAGTGTTTATTTACATGTAAACAAACTCTAACCTCACGATCTTGACCTTTGAGAGATGCAATTGTAAAGTAGTTAAATCTACTCCAGCCCTATCAAGTTACAAAAGATGCTCCTGGAATGTGGCTACTTCTGTCCCAGCAGCAGTGGCCCTCCAGAGGCTCGAGCAGCCTGACCTAGCTGTCTCTGTCTCTGATTCATCAGGCTTCAGCTCACAAGAAGCTGGAAGCAGATTCCTTTTTATCAGCTTAAATCCCTGGGGTAACAATGCGTCTTTATCCCTAACCCAGTTGTGGCGCTTAAGTTCTGAGATTGGGTGGTCCATTCACCCAAAAATTACTGGTGGCTGTATGAACAAACCTGGGTTACCCTGCATAAACAGACCTCTGGCTGTTTGACCAACTGCGCTGTAGGATCTGAAGCCTCACCTATAATATAAAATCCACTCGGACTCTTGCCGTAGGTGCACAATGACCATTCAAATGTGGGCGCTCCCTTGGCGGCATGAGGCCATGCCATATGCAAATGAGGGTATCCCTTCTCCTATGAACCTGCTCTGATCTAGCTTCTTGATGCTTCTGCAGCGAAGAACGAGACAGATCACATGGTGTTACTTATGACTAAGTATAAAGGATTTCAGTTACTGCACTGGAGCAATACGATTTCAGTGTGAAGAACAAGAGGAAGTGAATTCAAAGTTTTTGCAGCTGCTACAGAGACAGCCCTGTCTCTTATGGTTATGGTGTTGGCGTGGTCACAGTTATCAAATATGGCTGTATAACCAAGAAAACGAATTAGCAAAGACGTCAGAAGATGCTTGGTGAAGAGTTTTGTGAACTATCACCATCACCTTGAATAAAATGCAGCTTTGATGTGGAGCCGGTGGAATTGTTTTAACACTGAGGTGATGGGCGAGTGTTTTAGTAGTTTGGTAATGAGCCAGTATTCCACACCAATATGAGTTTTGCAGGAGGGTTATAGGGCCCGCTAGGAAAAATTGCATTGCCTTATTCCAACCCTGATCGGACCAGAGCTTTAATAACCTGAATGTGGAACTGGTCTTAACCTCTTCAGTGCTCATGACAAGGTCAACTCGTCATGGGTTTTACCTGCCCTGTGCTTATGACGAGTTGACCTTGTCATGAACAATGGGGATCCTGGAAATCCAGCGCACAAGGGGAAAACCCCCTAGCAGCCAAGGAATAGATCTTAGACATTTTGGTTACGTATCTTCTTAAGGAGAGATTCGAATCAATATGAGTTCAGAGGTTCCAGGGGGGAACGTGAATTTGTCTAGCCTTCGTGCTGGTAAGTTCCAATTCTATTAAGGACTCGGAGGCGAGGATTATGCCTTCTTTCTACTCTTTATTATTCACAGCAGCAAGAAAAACACATTCAAAAAAGTACTTTTCCCATGAACACTTGGGAAACAGAAAAGTCAATCGTCAGTCCTTCAACAGTGTCTATGCTCTGGCAGCTAAGTAAAAAAGAGAAGGGAGGCCTCCTTTGTATGGGTATAAGGGACAAGGAGGACTAAGTGGGAAAACACAAGGAAAGTCCCTGGGTTATGTACTAACTTTGGAACCTAAGTGTAGTTCGTGTGTACCAAAAAGCTATGCCCCAGTACTAAAGTATGCATTCATAATGACACTGTAATACACCAAATTTCTATAAATTCTAAAACAGAAATGTGAAAATAAGAAATTAAGAACCTTAGATGTTGTTGTTTTATCAAAAAAATGTACAGTTTATTACAATATTCACAAGGTTAAAAACAATCATATGCACAGATAAAAATTAATAAAATATCACAATGAGTTAAAAACAATGAGTTTCAGGAGTCACAGTTTGTTTTCGTTGTCGACGCTGCGTTTCGGTGAGTCTGTGATACCACCTTCCTCAGGACAAAAAAATTTCTATAAAAAGACATTACAATTAGAGGACATCCATTTTTGTGCATATCGAGCGTCTAGGGCTCTCCTTTTTTTCAGACAAGCATTAGTTCAGGCATATTTTAACCTTCTATCTTCAATAAACAACAAGCTAAACACCATGGTACTTGGTGGGAATATCAATTACATAATAAGGTTCTAAAGGGTGTATTAATGGGAGCAATTTTGGTACAAAGGACTATCACTATGGTCTCCATAGTACTGTTGGCTAGGCAACACGTGTATCAGGCTGCTTCTGAATGGGAATGAGTCTGAAGCGTACCTGTGTGGGAATTCATTCAAAATCCTCTTCTGATCAATTGCGAGGAACTTCTCAAGTATCAATTTGGCGAAAATGGCTTCCTGTTTCTTAATTTACAGGGTGCTATTTCTATAACGGAATATAATGAACATCAGTACTTCATTTTTTGTCCATTACTTTTTGTTTTTTAAGGAGTGCTCTATATAAGCGGCAGCTCCCATCATGCTCTGCTGCCTCCTCCTCCTCCTCTTTCTTCGCGTGAAGCCCATGTATCGGCCATCTCACGCATCCTGCTTGGAACCTTCATTCCCTGCAAAAGACCACACAGTCAATTCTTGACCGTCTCACCAAATGTCGCCAATTACTTGGAAGAACAACACAATACAGTGCAACAACAGGAAATAGCAATCGAAGCATCATGAAAGAGTTACTTACGTTGCATACGGGGAGGGTCCACTTCATGGAAGTCCCTGGGGGGCATAATCCTCACCTCCGAGTCCTTAATAGAATTGGAACTTACCAGCACGAAGGCTAGGCAAATTCTCATTCTATGGCAGGACCGGAAGTTCCGGATTATGCCAGTTCAAAGCTGATCGACAACCAGCCGAGCCACCTCTATCACTGGCTTGAAATAGAACTTCTTGAAAGTTGAATCCGAGGACCAATCGGCCGCTCTCATCAAATCCTCTAGTCGAGCCCCAAGGGCAAAAGCTTAAGAGGCCATAGCTCCCCTCGCTGAATGAGCGCCAAACTGTTTGCTATCAATTCTCGCATCATGCATCACTCCCGAATGGCCCGGGAGTGTCCATCGACGCTGGAGATCCTCCAGACCATCACCTCAGTGAGCCCTCCTGGACTAACCAGTGGGGAGCACCGTCCGGACCGAGGAGAATGTGAGGAGAGTGGGGGAGTAGGATTGGAAAATCCCAAGAAAGTTCCAGAAGAACTGGAAACCAAACTTGTGACCTCCACCACGGTGTAATCATCACCACCTGCGCCGACTGACGACGTAGAAACACCAACACGCGCGTTATCATCGAAAATGGGGGAAACGCATACCCCTGCTCGCCTGACCAGTCCTGGAGGAACGCATCCGTAGCCTCCGCCGACGGGTCCGGGCACCAACTGAAATACCTCGGAAGTTGGTGATCCAGGCGTGATGCAAAGAGGTCCACTGTAAAGGGACCCCACCAGTCCGTCACCCTGGAGAATAGCTGAGGATCCAGTTTCCAGACGCTGGCATCCAAGAGGTGCCGGGAGTGCCAGTCGGCCACCTCTTTCTGCCGCCCCGGCAAATACTCCGCCGTTACTGACACCTGATGGTCCAGGCAGAAGTGCCAAAAGTCTCTCGCGAGGTCCGCAAGCTTCTTGGATCTGGTGCCACCCAGATGGTTGATATATCGGACCGCTGACACGTTGTCCATCCTGAGAAGGACGCAGGACTGCACCCTGTCCTTGGTCCAACACTGAACCACAAAGGAACCCGCCAGTAGTTCCATACAGTTGATATGCAAAGATTGCTCGAAAGCGGACCAGGCGCCTCCCGTAGAGAAATCTCCGCATCTGTCTCCCCAGCCGGACCGACTGGCGTCTGACTCTATCTCGATGTCCGGAGCGGAGCCAAAAATTGCACAGCCATTCCAGGCCTCCATGTGCGTTAGCCACCATCTCATCTCATCCCTCACGTCTTCCTTTAACGGAATCAGTTGAGAGTACGTCAGCCCTTTTCTGAGGTGGTACGCCTTCAGACGTTGCATGGCCCGGTAGTGAAGGGGGCCGGGAAAAATGGCCTGAATCGAAGACGACAACAGGCCTACCAACAGTGCCAGGTGATGTAAAGATACCAGCGGTCTCGCCAGGGTCTGGCGCAACTCGTGTCTGATCTTCACCATCTTTCTGGCGGGAAGACTCAGGGTTGAAGACACCGAGTCCACATTGAATCCGAGAAAGGTCGCACACTGGGCGGGGATCAGAAGAGACTTGTTCTTGTTGATAACAAAACCCAAACCCTGAAGCAGGTTGATCGAAGACTGCAACTGAGACGCCAGGCGCCTCGGGCATTGGTCCATCCATCCCACAAGAACTGGAGAAAACGACGGTGAAGAGGGAAGACCGGGACCGCTAAGTAAGCGTCTCAAGTCGAGCCTGACCATCCAATCGGACGGGCGCAACACATCCCGTAAAAGGTGAATTCCCTCCATCTTGAAATGGCAGTACACCAGCCATTCGTTGAAATCCTTAAAATTGATCACCGGGCGACGGCCACCGTCGACCTTGTCGACCAAGAAGAGGGTGCTGAGGAAACCGCGTGGGTGTTCGCACGCGCAACAAATCACCCCTTTGTGGAGGAGGGCAGCGACCTCTTCGCTCACTAAAGCTGCATCGCACTGCGAGAAAGTAATGGGACGAGGACGCTGAAGCTGACACGGACGGCCATGGAACTCCAACTGGAAGCCCTGAACCATCTGCAGCACCCAGGCATCAATGTTAAGGGAAGCCCACGCTGGGAAAAACTGCGCTAGGCGACCCCCACATGCAAGCTCGCAGAGGGAAGTACACTCACCTTGTCCACCGCCTTGTTGCTGGCCTCTTTGGCCACCACGTCCTCGGAACTCCTGTCCTCTTGTGGGATAGAAATTGTTGAAGCGGGCATTGTCTTGACACTGCCCGCGTCTGGAGCCTTGTCCTCTGTATGAGCTGTTGCCCCGGCCGAACAAGCGGCCCCTGCCTCGTACGGCCTCGTCAAAAACACGAGGGGTGAAAACCTTCTTAATATTAGCTTGAGCTCGGTCCAAGGAGGTGAAAGTGGCCACGAATTTCCCAAGCTCCTTAATGAACGGGTCCCCAAACAGACCACCCTGGGCCACAGCCCCAGCCTCCGACGAGGCGAGGTCACCCAATTTAGGGTCAATCTTAATCAATAGAGACCTCCTTCTCTCAGTAGAGAGGGCACAGTTGGCATTGCCCAGAAAAATTATGGCGCGCTGCGCCCAATTCGATAGAACTTCCGGGGAAATAAGGTCCCCCGACACCTTGGCCTCCTCTGCCATGTCTAGAATCTTGGTCATAGGGCCCATCGCATCAAGCAACTTATCCTGGCACGTACGCCAGGACCTGTCTGTACCCTTCTGAGGGTCCTTGACAAATTTGTCCAGGAATGTCGCCATTTTAGGGTCGATATCCGGACTCAAGGCTACCTTACCCCCTAAGGAAGGTCTGGGGCACTCCACCCTAAGGCGGCTATGGGCGTCCTTGTCTACCGGTTTCCTGAGGCAATTCCCCACGTATTGGGCTACTTTCTCGCACGGAACCCATTCCGAGGACCTGGGATGGACAATGTCATCCGGGTCCAGCATGTCTGAAGGGGCTGCGGAGGAGGAGGGTTGTGACGGGAGCCAAGACCTGGACGAACAGGCCTCCTCCTCCGAGTCTGGAGAATCATTGTCTTGTTGCGGCTCCGGAGACATAGTATGAGGGGGAGGCGGCGGCACTTCCACGGGAACGACTGGAAGAGGTTGGGACTCCTCAAGTGCCCAAAAACGCGCTCTTTACCTTTGCAAAAGCCGCAGGGTCAACCCCCTCCATACAAGGTTTCTTGGGGGGAGGGGGAGGCGGTGACGGGTCAGGGCCCGAGGCCGGGGAAGGCGCGGGAATAAGGGACGCAAGCTTCGCGTATGCCTCATCCAAACGCGCCGAGAGTCGCTGCTCCAGGGTGACCATAGCTTGATCCACCGCCCTATAGATAGAATCGTCGACCGCCTGGTAGAAATCATCATCCAACGGGACGTAATTTAGAGGGTCTTCCTCCGTATACTGGCCTGACTCCCCCTGCATAGTAAATTAGGCTCAACAGGTCCGGGAGGTACGGCACAGCAATGACCCTAACCCAAGGGGCAATCTGTGGGTCTGGGAGGTCCCAGAAGTATGAGTGGCTCAAGGCACACAATTAAGGGGACCTGCCCAGGGGACGCTGCAACCCTCAAGATCCTGTGGCGTCACACGGTAAAGCGTCCTCCCGCGCCACACTTCCGGCGCAATTACGACCCCTCAGGGTATCGAGGTCCAAATACAACCCACACAGAGCGCCTTCTGAAACAAGGGGAAAACCTAAATTGCGACCCCGCAGGGTGTCAAACTGGGTGGACAGGGCAAACGGTCACTATCTGAGCAAGTGCGCTAAAAAACGCTCCTAAAAAGTCCCACAGCACACCAGCAAGCAGAAGGAACAGTGCCCCCTAGCGGCGAGAGTAGCACACCACGCTCTAATGGGCTATAAACGATCGTGTAAGGAGCGCAAAAGCGCCCCGCGATGAAAAGGGAACCTGTAATGGGCAAAACAGACCAGCGCCTGGCACAAAGACAAAACGCTAAAATTAAGGACCCCAAAACCCAAGAGAGATAGGAAAAAACGACTTAACTTGCTGCTGAGCAGCGAAGAAAGAGGAGGAGGAGAAGGCAGCAGAGCATGATGGGAGCTGCCAGAGCATAGACACTGTTGAAGGACTGACGATTGACTTTTCTGTTTCCCAAGTGTTCATGGGAAAAGTAGTTTTTGGAATGTGTTTTTCTTGCTGCTGTGAATAATAAAGCATAGAAAGAAGGTATAATCCGAAGCCTCCGGCCCTGCCATAGAATTGAGTCCGTTACCAAAGGCCAGTCCAATGAGGCGGTGCTCAAACTTTCAGATGAAGTCAGAAGTTGTTCAGTTTTTGAAGATTTTGCTAATAGGCTCCCAAGGAACACTCACAGCATTTTTCCTGTAATTTATTTGAGTGCCAATCAAGCCTTCCCACAACAAGAGAGTTGCGGATGGAAGAAGAGAAAATAGCATCAGAATAATGCACTTTTTAGTGCAATTTAACAAAAATGTCCATAAAGCTACTGTTGATACATGCAGTTCAGAAAATCCAAGTTTACATGGCCTATTCATTTGCGTAGCATCTACCTAATAAAAAGTTAAACACGTCTTACAATTTGAGGCACTTCAACATACTTGGACAACTTATGTTTGCCTACACAGCAGTGCTGTTACTCAAATAATGGAGACCGAATAGGTTCGTACAGCAGGCCTTTTGCACTAATCCTTCAGGTGAGGGTTTCAGACAGACAGTAGTGATTATGATTCAAATATCTGCTGTGTATATAGATATACTTGGAAATTCAAACATTTTATCACCAAAATTAGCTTCTCAGTTTATGAAAATATGAACATTTTTATGTAAAATATAAACTTTTCCTTTAGGGAAATGTAAGCAATTGTATTTTATTTGTGAGAAATAAGCAGCCTCTCTCATCCCTGTCTCCAAGCACTAGCTGCCAGGCTCCATGACCACTGCTCCAGTCATGGAACATGCCAGCTTATAGTGTCATTGTGACATGTAAGAGAGGAAAGTCGGTGCTGCATGGGTCTGAGCACTCGACCCAGTGTCAGACCAAGTAGCCACTTCCACTTGGAGCAGCAGGATGGACCTGAGCAGAAGTTCTCAGCCACCATTTCCTTAGACCCAACCCGGAGGGAGGCAGACTGTATGTGGCTCATCCCTGAGCACCACCAGCATGTTAGACTCCGGGCCTGCCACCTGGATCTTGTGACAAAAGCTACCAACAGTGTAGTGGGAGAGGTGTGGCGCTGCGGCTAGGGCGACTGACGCTGCAATCTGGGGATCATGGTTCGATTCCCGGCGCCGGCGGCAGATTAGCCCAGCACCATGTGACTCTGGGCAATAGCTTGCTTAATCTACCCGACGGCCCCCAGCCCCTAGAGACACTTACGGGAGATTGTTTGTGCTTTACAAATGTGGATTATTAGGTGAGCAAGGGAGTAGCAAGAAAAATAAAGTACCCCACGCGTTCAGCCATACATAGAATGCCAGTGAGTGAGGGAGGGAGGTGTCCAGGGCTGAAGCTTAATCTGCTGCTCCTTTGGGGAAAATCTGAACCCAATGGTTCTTAATGGTGTGTGTCTTTTCTTTAAAATAAAATTTTGAACATTTTTGCTTTTATTGTTTTATGCAAGGAAAAAACATCATAGAACAGTCACATTCCAAAACATAGATAAGTTACATACTCAAAATCATACAATCACTAAATAAAGTACAAACCGTAAAAACAGTATATAGGTCCTGTGAAAAGAAAGTAGAAAAGGAAACGGAAAAAAAGCTTATCTAAATCCAATCGGTAATTGGAGCCCAAATTTTGGCTCCCATGTCCCTTTTTTTCAGACCTTTGGTTTTATAAATAGCTGATTCTATATTGTACATTAATATTAATCTTTCCCGCCAATTAAAGAAAGACTGGGGGTCAGGATTTATCCAATCTCTGGTAGTACAAGCTCGAATTACCGCCATACAAATGAAAAGAAAGCAGGCTATAGGTTCTGATCTTGGAGTGCAAGAACTTAAACCAATTAGTACCATCTCTGCGGTTAAATTAATATTACTCTTTAAAAAAACTGCCAAAAAAAGTTCAATTTGTTGGAAGAATTCCATAAGCTTAGGACATTGGAAAAACATATGTATTGCATCCGCCGCATAAAAACCTCAGCGATTACAGTTAATCCCAGTTGTCGAGCTCTATTTGGCAACTTTACTGGGGGTATAATAAAGATTATGTATGCTCATAAAATGTTGCGATTTCATCATCCCAGTTACAAAAAACTGACTAGCCAGCATAACTGACTTCCATATATCAATTTCTGATATTCTCAGCTTTCCTATCCATGTGAGTTGGCAATTTTCTAGATCATCGGGAACTTCTGCATCAAGCATAAATACAGTGTACCAATAAAAGTTTTTCCCCCAGATGGTCCAGAAGGGGAATTTCATTCATTTTTAATATCTGCCGAATGTCGTGGGCTTTGTAAAAAACTACGTATCTGAAGGAACTTAAAAAAATCATTTTTGCTTAAGGAAAATTTTGTCTGTACCTCATGAAAAGAGGCTAGCTGACCATCAAGAAACAAGTCCCCTAAATAACGAATTCCTTTCGACCCCCATCTGACAGCCACTAAATCACAAAAAATGGAAGAGGGTAGTAAACCAGGTGCAGCAAAAGGTGTAAATACATTAAATTTTGTTAACCCCACATGTCGCCGAACCTTTTGTCAGACACCAAATGCTGCTTTCACCGTCTTAAATCTCGTCTTTTTATGATAACTTGGTTTAATCACCTTAAGAAAACAGGCTTTCATTCCCACACCCATGAGCAATTTGTAAATTGACGGAGTATTACACAAAGGGATTCTAGCTCTATCCCCGATTATCAATGGGCTAATGACCTGTAGGGTTGCCGCAATAGACTAAAAGAAAAAGTACGGGACATTCCACCCACCAAACTCCTTACTAAGAATCATCTTTTTGAAGGTTGATTAGCCCAGCACCATGTGACTCTGGGCAATAGCTTGCTTAATCTACCCGACGGCCCTCAGCGCCTAGAGACCCTTACGGGTGATTGTTTGTGCTTTACAAATGTGGATTATTAGGTGAGCAAGGGAGTAGCAAGAAAAATAAAGTACCCCACGCGTTCAGCCATACATAGAATGGCAGGGAGTGAGGGAGGGAGGTGTCCAGGGCTGGAGCTTAATCTGCTGCTCCTTTGGGGAAAATCTGAACCCAATGGTTCTCAATGGTGTGCGTCTTTTACATCTAAATTACCAAGGAATTTGGTCTTCCATACGTCTCCATCCTTCTTTCTCTTCATCCACACATTCATTGTATTCTTTTCTCCTCTCCATCTGTTCATCCATCCATCAACCCATCTCTCCATCATCCATCTCTCATCCTTCCTTGATTCATCCATTATTTATCCCATCTTTTGCCCATCCATCTGTCTTTCTGCCAAGACATCCTCTCCATGCATGCATGCATCTATTCACCCATCATCTTTCCATCCTTCTTTCCATCTATCCATTAATCCATCATTTTCTTCCTCTCTTTCGTTCTTCCTCCCTTATCTCCCGTCATGCACTGTTATTGCTTTTGTTTCCCCCACTCCACATCTCCAAAAACCACTGATATGTGTTTATGAGCTTCTGTTTGGAGACCAGAGTCTCCAATCAAAATCACAGGAGCCATAAAAAATATTTAATAGGTTCTGTGTTTCAAACACTGGTCAGTGACAATCCCTACACCCTGTGGATGAGACACGTGAGAGGAGAGGTGGTGCTTGTGACACCTCTACACTTGGGACTCGGCTGCTGTTCGCATTCCACTGAATGTTCGGTCTAGGGTAAGAAAGGTCTTTTCTTTCACCAGGCATTTCCCCGTTGGGCTGGAGTTCTTTGAGTACCTCTGTCAGTTTCCCAGACTCCCTGGGGTTAGTTATAGAAGGAAAGATGATTCAAGATGGAGAAAGAGATGAAGAAGAAAAGTAGAGAGAAAGTGATCAGAGAGAGGAGAGAAGGATAAAGAGAGAATGGATGGAAGGAAAGAGATTGTGCGAGGTGTAGGGGCGAGTGGGGCCAGTTTGAACATTTTTGACAGGGCTGCCTTTGGTTGCCTGGTCCACCCCATATCTATTCACTGCCACATGCATCATCGGCACACAGCAACAATTTTAATTCCAACCCACGCCACTGCAAAGCAAATACAGTCACCCTGCATACACTGACTCCAACCCCGTTTACTGGACCCGACAAAAGTTACAGATATCGGATGGTTTCAACCCACAGCCCACTTGCAGAAATGGCCGGACCAGTCATTGGGCATTTCCACAGGAAGCTGCAAGGGTGGGGGCGGTTTTGTTACTGGTGGCTGGTTTTGGAGGGGTGCTGCACTATGGGCCCCAGCAACGGAGGCAGCAAGCAAGCATAATCCACTCACTTTCGTTTCTAGGCTACCGGAGCCAGCCAGCTTGTGTCACATGCACCCCCACCCCACAAACTCCACTTGTAGTGGTCAGACTCACTCACTACACATCGTGCAGGGGCAGGTCCGACAAAATTGCCAGGGCTGGTTTGGGTTCCTAGTCTGGCCCTGCTGTGGACACCCAGTGGCACAGCATGAGTTAGGGTGACCAACCGTCCATAAATTTCACGGACCGTCCGTACATTGGACCTCACGTCCGTGAGGATCCTTTTTATGGACGCCTTTTGTCCGTAATTTTGGCCTTGCAGGGAACAGAGCTGTTCCCTGTGAGAGGCCTCAGCTCTCTGATGGGGCGCCTCGCACTCCACCTCGGAGCACAAGAGCAGCCCCACCCGCCCATTGTCATTCTGTGTGGGGCTGACGATTGCCACATACAGAATGACAATGAGGCCGTTTGGGCTGCTAACATCTCCTCCCACTCTATCCTGCTGAGTTCAAAGCTGTCCACAGGATCTCAAAGTCTACCAATCCGAAATGTGTTTTCTGTTCCATAAGCATAGATGGAGTTTGATACAAATCTGGGTGCAATAATGTTAATTTTAATGGCACATTAAATGATAAGGTGACGCCTACATTCGAAAACGTGTTTCTGTTTAAACTATCGAGAGACCTTTTGCAAATCTAAAATAAAAAATGCAGCGTAGTTAATAGCCAACAAAAAAAAGAAAGCTAAGCAGAGAGTGGGGCTGCTGGCCCATTTGAAGCATTTAGAAACAAACAAACAGAGGCATTTGCACTTCTGAAAGGACCGTGAGTGGGCTTGAAGGCTCTCCTACCCCTCTCACACTCTCGGAACTCGGCCTGCTTATGAAAATGAGAAACTCGAGGCTTTAAAAGCGCATTTAAACCATTAAGGAAATGAAACCCACAAGTTCTCAATTTGTTATAAAAAAAATGAGTGCCAGTGCTCTCTTCAGGAGGTACCTGCAGCTTACACCCCACATTGCCCCTGCCATGCTGCCGGTGATGATACAATGCATTTACTACCCATTACACTCCTACAACTGTGAGAATTTGGATATTTTAGGCAAAGTTATAAGAATGGCTTAAGCTGCAGGAAATAGCCGTTTTTAATGAATATTGGATTAATAATTAACTGTTGACCCCCATTCCTCCGCACCTCTTGCTTTAGGAACTACAGCAGGGGTGAAGTTCTTGATGGGCCTCTTCTGCCTGCATCTCTGCAGACAAAGTCTCAGCTCATAATTAATGTGAAAAGGTGGGTGAGTAAGTGAAGGAATTGGTAAATGGGTGGATGGATTAGTGAAAGGATGAATGAATGAGTGAAAGGGAGAATAGATGGATAATGAGAGGATGGATGGATGAGTGAGTGGAAGGATGGATGGGGTATATAGATGAATGTATGGGTGGAAGGGTAGATGGATGGTTAAAAGCGTGGATGGATCAGTGAAAGGCTGGATGGATGAGTGAAGGGATGGATGATGGGCGAGTGGATGGTTGAGAGAAATGATGGATGGATTGATGAATTGATAAGTGAAAGGATGGATGGATGAGTGAAGGGTTGTTATAAGGATGGATGAGTGAGTGAAAAGGAGGGTAGATGGACAAAAGGATGGATAGATGATTGAAAAGGAGGATGGATGAGAGAAAGGATGGATGGACGAGTGAAAGGATGGATGAGTGATGAGGTCAATGGATGGATTCATGAGTGTATAAATAAATGGATGAGTGTGTGGATGGGTGAAGGGTGGATGGAAGGATGGGTGGCTAAGTGAAAGGGGAATGAGAGCGAATGGGAGAATGGATGGATGAGTAAATGCATTGGTGAATGTTTGGCCTGAATGGATGGGCGAATGGGTGCATGGATGAGTGAAAAGAAGAATGTAAAGATGGATGAGTGAAAGAATGCACACATGAGTGAAAGGGTGGGTGAAGAGCTTGAAGAAAGGATGGATGAGTGAAAGGTTTAATGAGTGGACGGATGAGTGACTGGGTGGATGGATGAGAAAGTGAAAGGATGGCTGGATGGGTGAAAGAGTAAATGGTTGGATGTATGAGTGAATGGATGGATGTGTAGAAGAGTGGATTGAGGAGTGAAAGGATGGCTTGGGTGAAAGGGTAAATGGCTGGATGGAGGGATGAGTAAATGGATAGATGGGTGGAAGAGTGGAAGGATGGAAGAGTGGAAGGATGAGTGAAAGAATGGATTCGGTGAAAGGGTGGATGGATGGATGAGTGAAAGGGTGGATGGAGGGACGAATGAGTGAAATGATGGATGGAAGGATAGATGATGGATAGGTTTGCAAATGGTTGAAAAGGTTTGATATGGATGGACACACAGACGGAAGGACAGAATAAAGACTGAATGATGGATGAAAGAATTAATAGATGACAGAATGTACATTTGAAATGGTGGATTTCAGGGGTTTGATGGAAGGATGAATGGCTAGATCCTTGGACAAGAGATCTTTTCTGGGGAGGGTTGTGATGACTTACTTTGCTTTCTTGGTGCCGTAAGAGCTTTAATTCAAAGTGGGAGGTATTTACATTTTCTGGCTACTCCCTTTCCCATGTGTTCCTATTCTGTATTTGCTGTGTGCTTATGTGTGGGATCTATACATCATGCATATGACATTTTGAGTCACACCCAACTGGTACCTGAATGTTACACTCGTAATTGTAAATGTTTGCATGTTTTGTTTTAGGTGTGAAGTTTTAGGTGAAGTGTGAAGTTTTAGAGAGAGCCTCATAGTGCCATGAGCTGTGCTTGAGAAGTATATTGTGTTTGTTGCAATGGGCAAGGCGTCAAAAATAAACTATGTGATAATGTATTGACAGCACCTTCTTTAAGAAAGCTGCAGGGAAAAGCATTTTTGTGACTTCCGTCAGCTAGTGCAACTCTCTGCAAAGCCCCCATAAGCAAAGTCAGATTCCATATTTTAAGTTCCTCTTGCTGAAACACCCTTAATGCGTTTCCTGTAGTGGGTTCATCACAGAAATCCTCCCTTTAGTTCACCTCTGCGTGCCGCTTTACATCTCACAATGGCATGCAGATATGAGATGCTGGTAACAAAGTCTATCCGAGCAGATCTTCCTGACCGCTTCTCTCACCAAACATCCCTGTGTAGGACCAGGAGTTGTAAGCAAAATATCAGACTGGACAACCCAGTGCAGTAACCGTATAAATAGATTATTATCATCTGAAATAACCCCAAGACCTGCACAGTTGCTCAAAGCTGCGCATATATCAAAAAACCTGGAAGTGCATTATTGTCTCAACTTAATATAATCTTTTTTTGACTTGTACTTAAGTGGTTGTCTATTTACACACTTTTATACTATTGTGCAACTTCCTCTGTCTGTAAAGCTTGCATTTTGTCCCAAAGTTTTGTCCTGAATTTTGACCCTTTGTCCTGAATTTTTGTCCTGAATTTTGACCCCTTGTCCTGAATTTGTACACTTACTGTCCTGAATTTGCACTCATGCCAGTTGGTCACCCGAGCGTGAGTTGGCTGGTATGAGACCGTTCTGGTCTCCTTCCAAAGGAACGCGAGGGGCGCATGCGTACTCGCTTTCAGAGAGACTGAGACTGTACCACAATGATGTTCATCTTTGCACGACACACCCCGGCCTTTGATTGTGGCTACAGATGCCACCTGCCCATTGTTATCAGCCTGACCCTTATTTGCATGTCAAGGCCAGTAACAATTAACTGTGAAATATAGTGATAGTTCGATATATTAAATATAAACCTAAATCAGTAAACACATGAACAAATTACTAAAAAAGTGAGTGTTGTCTGAATTTTTCCTAAGTAAATATAAAAGCAATCAGAGGGTTTTCTATGTGCTCCTGGAGGGGCTCTGAGGCATTTAAACTCTTATCTGTTTCGACCAACGCCCTCCATTGCCCAGGATCCTCGCTGATCTGATCCTGTCTTGGCCATTCATTGTTCCACTGCCTTTTCTTTTACTTTCAGAAGTCAAAGTGGGTGGGAACTGCTGGGATCGGCATTCACAAGCATTTTTCTCTAATGCATATCCGTTACTGACTGGACTAAGCATTCCTGAACAGCAGCCCTTGCAGCTCGTGAACTCCCTACAAAGCTTGTGCTCAGCTGGGTAAACGGATGCAAGGATAGAGACGCATGGGATAGAAGTACTAAGCAGTTTTGAGGTTGCAAATGGCCTGAGTCACAGAACTGGGTGATTTGTGACTGCCAATATGCAATCTGAATATATCCCACTTAACTCATTCCCATTCTACCCCACTCCTATCTACTCCACTCTAATCTATCCCAATTTACTCCGCTCCAATCTATCCCATTCCTCCTCAGTCTACCCCACTCCACCCCAATTTAATCTACCCCGCTCCACCCCAATTTAATCTACCCCTCTCCAATCAACCACACTAATCTACATAACTCCCCCACTCCAATCTATCCAAATATACCCCACTCCACCCTACTCCAATCCACCCAGATCTACCCCAATCCACCCCACTCCATTCTATCCCACTCTACACCCACTCTACTCTACGCCAATCTACCTCAATCTACCCCTTTTAACTCTATCCCACTCCATTCCACCTCGCCACACCCCACTCCATGCCACTAACTGTTAGCCATGCTGAACAGCAGTGCCACAGGGGTACATAATGGCTAAAACACATTTCCAAGCCAATAGCTCTCACATAGGCAAGACCTATTGGCTTTGCCAATGCTTTTTCTTTTAGTGACATCATGTCCGGGCCAGATCACAGGCACGAAAAGTCAAAATCAAGGTCGCCAGGTGGGCAGTGCCAGGGGTATCCAAAGGCAAGCTACCCCTAACCACCTACCAAGATAACTAAACAAGAACGCATGTACAGCACAGCCCAGAGTGCACTAACCATTGCCTCCATAGAGATGGTACTCGAGCCTCCCAGAGCCATGTGGCAACGCACACACAACCAGCCCACAAAAGCTGTGAATATATTTATAATTAATTTTGATGTATTTGAATTTGGGGTTTCCTATAGCGTCGACCATGTCGATGTCCGAGCGCGCTATAAAGGGATTAGATTTAAGAGAAACGCATCGCTATGATACACACACAGGAAAGTTGTAGCATCTATCTTGAATTTCATGTATGCTTCAATTTTTCCATACATTTATATTTTCCAAAACTCAGGCACATCAGGGCGACCCATAAGTGCTGAGAGCTCCATCTGTGCGGACCCATTCTCGCTGTCCTGTGAAGGGTTGCTCCCTTCTTTAGTTCCTTCATGAGCATTTCTTGGCTTTAACTTTTAGACTTTTCGAGTACTTTCCTTTTTACTCGTTTTTCTCCCACATATTCAATTTTGTTTATGGTTGTGTCTTGTTCGTTGTGTTACCGATCCGCCTCTGTTCTCTGGTTTTCGTCTGATATTACACGATATTTGACACATTCATTATCAGTGTTTGTCATTATTTGGAACTAGTTTGTTCTTTTGTAATCGGCTCTAATGCCCTTGGGCCATGTCGGCGCTATAGAAAACTGCAACAGTAAATCAGTGGCATGTAGGCGCTATACAAATACTGACAACATGGCTTAACAGATCATCAACTGCTGCTGTTCACGGCTTTGACATCTGGCAATGTCAACACAGACTATCCTTCTTGTGAAAGGAAGCCCGCAGATGTAGGTAATAATGAACGTTTTAACCAATTGTCGTCCAGGACAAAGGTCACCAGCCCCTCTCGCTGTCCCCTCTCTCTTTTGACTCTTATCCGCTTACAGTTGCAGCAGGGAGGAGCCCTTTGTTCCCCACCAGGGCGGTACGGCTGGCCTGAGGCCCAGTGCTAATGTCATGAGGATGTCATTCACAGCAGGAGAAGGGTGGAGCAGCCAGCGGCACGGCCTTCAGCCTTTTATGTCTGCACATGAAAGCTCTGAGACCATGGCTGTACAAAGTTATACAAAGGAGGCAGGGGGCTGAGGCGCACAGGCTACTCTCGCGAGACTCTCCTGTCCTTCTTATGTACTATATAGACCCGGGGGCAGATTTACAACTTCTGACGCATCTCTGCTAATCAGCAGGGATGCGCCAGAACAGTTGCGACACACTAAACCACCCGTGCACCACCACTGATTCGCCGCATTTACAATGCGGCGCACCGTGGTGTACTGATGGGCAGATGCGTGTCGCATCCCCCGGCGCAAAGGCAGTGCATTGCTGGAGACGCGTCGCAAGCGTGACGCAGCTCCAGCAAGGCTTGGGGTGCTCCTATGCCTAACATGCTGTGTCAATCCTCACGCCTGCTTCAAGCAGGCGCAGGATTTTAACGCAGCATGGTCGTAAAAGTGACTGAGTGAAATCTTGTAGATTTCACTCAGCCACTTTTCCGAGGCATTCATGCGCCGGAACGCCCCCTCCCCCCCGTGCCGGAATGCCCACACGTGGCGCATGGCTTTACAACGTGACGCATCTTCCTAGATGCGTCACGTTGTAAATACCCTGCAGCATGGCGCTGGCTTTGCGCCGCCGCTGCATCACAAAAGTGACGCAACAGCGGCGCAAATGTGGGGTGCGGGGCTTGTAAATCTGCTCCTCAATGTTCTGTCATTATAGCACTTGATTAGGAGACAAGCTAGAGAGGGCTCCCTGCATCTCCAGTGTCCACAGGTTGAATTCCCCCAGCTCAGTATAAACTCGAAAACAAACACACAGCCCCTGGGCATTCCAACCCAGAGAGCATGCCTCAGCTGCCTCCAGCACCATGGGCAATCTTAAGCCTATTGATGGTAGATAGCTGAGTGGGTTCACTCGATCGTTGTTTCGTTTTTGTTATTATTGCAGGCAGTGGCTGAAATACAGGAATTGCAGGTACTCCTAGTCACAGAGTACCTGTCTGCTCGTGAGACGTGCCTATATGTGTCCATTAAAAGTATCGGAACAGTGCTGAGAAGTGCCGGTACTATCCCTTCGAAATAAAAGCAGCGGAGGCTCAGAGCCAGCAGCTGAAAAAGAAAACGATATTTTATTATCGGTTTTTTTGCAGCAGCTGGGTAAGCGAGTGTGTGCAGGGTGGGGCTAAGCCAGGCCATGGGAGGGGGGAGGAGGAGCGGTAGGTGCACCTTCAAGTGCGCATGTCAGTTTGGCCGGCCGTTTTAGGTCGGCCAAAACTGACATATGCACTTAGGTTTCTCCAACTCAGCTGTATTGCACAGCTGGGTTGGAGAAACAGCACAGATTCCCTGTGACTGAGCGAGCATTAATCCAGGAGTTCAGGCCAATCCCCACGCTGCTCTCATGCTTGATAGCAGCGCAGGGATTAGACGAGGAGTCCATGATGCTGTCCCAAGGACTACTGGGACCAGATACTGGAAGCAGAGGAACACGAGGCGGCCGGCAGCACCTGGTAAGTCATTTAATTTGTTTTTTTAGCCCCTAGCCACGCACTACCCCAACCGATCCCCGTGGCCCCTGCCTCCCGGCCCACCACTTTTTATCTGTGTCGTTCGCCACTGGAAAGAAGCGCAGGCGCGGAGTACCTGATGGTACCTGTACGTTTTAAACACTGATTGCAGGACGTCATGTCTTAAAACGAGAAATAAAAAAATGAATTACTGTACTTCCCCAATTCTACCCTCAGTTAACTTTTTATGGCTAGAATAAGGGTACGTTTGAAGAGATTGAAAGCATAAGCAGGTCTAAACATTTTGAGTGGAAGATGAATTGCCATAAGTTTATTAAACAAAGATTCGTTTAACTAATAGGTGAACATGGTACTCACTGGTGTTAATCAGTTTTCTCCCGACAAACCAAAATATCTGGGTATAAATCACGTCTGTTTACCTTGAATTTAACTTAAGGGAGGAGGCGCGACTTTGTGCAGACCACAGCCTAAGACACTTTAACTCACCACCTGCCCCCTCACACACACAAACAAGCATTTGCAATGCAATAGGTCTCGCATTTATGCAAGTTTGAGCTATTGGCATTGTAAATGACAATTCCTTTTATTTAAGTTTTGGTTTTTAAAACATAAATAAAAAGCATTGTCATTTACAATGCTAATAGCTTAAACTCTCACAAAAGCGAGACCTACTGCATTGTAAATGTATTTATTTATAAAGTTTTATATAGCGCGAACTTGATCCCGAAGGATATCAGAGCGCTTTACAATTTGAGGCAATTAAATAACTTCCCACCCTATTCCCCTATGAACCCACATCCCACTATGGAAGTAAAAATGCAAAATTGGAACAAAAAAATGTAATAACTACTAAAAATTTTACACAGATAATAAAAATGTTCACAAACATAGACAGCAAGCTACAGCAGCAGTGGCTTGTGTTATTAAAGCTGCCTTTCTTTATCGAACCGAACCCCGTGAAATCTGGAGTTGTGGCGCTGGGAAATAAAGGGGAACATCTTGGCACTGTATGCCGTCAAGTTCCTACACTCCACATTTTTATTACTGACTATGGCGTTGGGCCATCCCTTAGGCCTCATCAACGGCAAAGCATTTCACACTAGGGTGACCAACCGTCCGTAAATTTCACGGACCGTCCGTAATTGGGACCTCACGTCCGTTGTCCGTGAGGATCCCTTTTACGGACGCCTTTTTCCGTAATTTTGGCATCACAGGGAGCAGCACTGCTCCCTGTGAGAGGCCTCACCCCCTTTGATGGGGCGCCTCGCGCTCCTCCTGGAGCACAAGAGCAGCCTCACCCGCACATTGTCATTCTGTATGCCGGCTGATTGCCACATACAGAATGACAATGTGGCAGTCTGGGGGTGCTAAAGCATGTGGCGGCCTCCTCCTACCTTAGTGTACAGCAGGATAATCTGTTAAAAATAAGGTAAAATGCCCATGCTGCAACGTGAGAAAACTGTTTATTTAAAGAAGCCTAAAAAACAAGTTAAAAAGAAGGGGTTATAGTTCTTTTACTGTCCCATCATTTTAGACTGAGGTATTTTCAATATTATATTCAACAAAGCCCTGGTTACTGCTTTTTTATTATAAGCAACTAACACCCATTGACTAAGCCAATAGTCCTGGCTTCTTGTTGGTGTAATGGTACTTGCTGTATTTTACATCTGGATGCAATGACAGAAACAAGATAATACCAGTCGGGCGGAAGACTATGCTAAGCACAAATTTTTTGCCTAGGTGTTTTAAACCACGCCCTTAATTACATCGAACATACTCCTTGAAAAGACCCCCACGTTTTTTACACCACTTAAAGCCTTGGAAACAACACCATGTCACAGTCACCTCACATCCTGGCACTGTGCATCATGCATGACTCATGACTTCAACGTTTCAGGTTGCCTATGTGCAGGGGCATAGTGAACCCTCCCCAACCCCTTGCTTTAGGAACTACAGCAAGGTGAAGTTCTTGATGGGTCTCTTCTGTCTGCGACTCTGCAGAGAAAGGCTCAGCTCATAATGTGAAAAGGTGGGAAAGTAAATAAGTAAAGGAATGTGCGAATGGCTGGATGGATTACTGAAAGAATGAATGGATGAATGGATAGATAATGAAAGAAAGGATGGATGGATGAGTGAATGGGTGGAAGTATGGATGAGAGAAAAGGTAAATAGATGGATGTATGGGTGGAAGGGTAGATGATGGGCAAGTGAATGGGTGTATGGATGAGTAAGTGAATGGATAGCTGGATGGGTGAAAGAGTAAATGGCTGTATGGGTGAGTGAATAGATGGATGGGTGGAAGAGTGGATGGATGACTGTATGGATGGATGGTGTGAAAGGGTGGGTAGATGAATGATGGAAGAGTGAAAGGGTGGATTAAGGGTTGGATGAGTGAAATGATGGATGGAAGGATATATGGTGGATAGGTTTGCAAATGGTTAAATATGTTTGGATATAGATGGGCACACAGATGGAAGGGCAGAATGAATGGTGAAAGACTGAATGATGGATGAAAGAATGATTACACCTTGCAGCACCCATTATCTTAAGTAACATTTCCTATACAATGACTTTCACGTTTATATGAGTCATTGTCTCTATATAATGTGTGTGTGATGTAACGTACTCCGACACCCTGCCCTACATACTTGGGATGAGTAACACTATAAAAGAAATTAAATACACATGAGAGGTGGTCTAAGTGAAGATGAGGGGCACGAATGGAGGGTGGTAGCAAGGCTGGACCGGGCATTGGGTGTTTCACTGGGAGGCGGAAAGGGGGGTAGGGCCGTTT
Organism: Lissotriton vulgaris; assembly: GCF_964263255.1. NCBI lineage: Eukaryota > Metazoa > Chordata > Amphibia > Caudata > Salamandridae > Lissotriton > Lissotriton vulgaris. The sequence goes on along the minus strand of NC_141693.1, from coordinate 232,007,712 downwards.
TGTTACTGGGGGCTGGCACTGCAAAGCTCCTTGTATATCCAGTAGTTTTCAATCAACAATAAAAGCGGCCTCACTTATATTCAGGTGTTGTTCACCATTGTCTGGTGACTTAAGTACCTGCTGGAGCGAGATGCAAATTTTGAATCGTCTAAGGTAGCAAGCTGCAGCCATACTAAAAAAATGTGACCTGCATGGTTGTCTCAACCTAATGTAAACTTATTTTGACTTGTACTTAGGTGGTTGTCTATTTACTTACTTATATACTATTGCGCTACCACCTCTGACGTGTCGGTAAAACGTAACTTTTGTCCCGAAGTTTTGTCCTGAATTTTGACCCTTTGTCCTGACTTTTTGTCCTGAATTTTGTCCCATTGTCCTGAATTTTTACACTCACCGTCCTGAATTTGCACCTATGCCAGTTGGTCACCCTATTTCACACAATACATTAATGAGCACAGCGCAAAACGGATTTTGTTGTTGCAGGACCTGGCCAGACTGAAGGTGGAAATAGTAGTGACTATCTGCCTCAGGCAAACATCATGTGTTGTGCCTACATATCTACGACTCACAGGTAAAGCCTCACTGTGTGGTGGTAAACACAGTAAAGGGACAAACAAGTGGGCAGAAGAGGCGAGCATCCGAACAAAAAAAAATCAAGTTGCGGGAGACGCCCGTCCGTTGTGATTTCATTTAAACAAAATGAAACAAGTTTCCGCTGCAAGCTATCAAGTCTCGGCGTTTAGTAAATATTGCCCTGGTCAAATCTGCTCATTAACAAAGCTTAGCGGGTGTAGGGAGGGGAGGGAATATTTGGTAACAGTTAGGAAGGAACATTTGGTGGTGAGATGTTGAACATGCCACCCATCATGTTCCTGAACAAGGCTCTGGACATAAAACATAAACATTCTCAAGTAAAGTGAAAGAAGGCAGGTTCGGGGGAACGCGTCCTTTAAAGGCTCTTAAAAAGTTACACCGTTTTAGAAGGGGGGGGCAAACAGAAAAATACAATAAGCTACAATTTACCAGAGTGCGGATTATGACTATGGTTCCAAGTGCATCTTTGTCGATTAAAATGTCCACATTAGGCAGAAAGCTTGTGGGGTCTTTTCACTTGCTTGGGTCGGTCCTGCTGGGCTCTTGAAATCTCCCTGGCAGCAGCTGACATTCTGGTGATTTCGCTCGATTTTTCCTCTGGTTGGTACTGCGTCTATCACTTTTTCAGCATTCTTTTTTTCTGGAAAGTGATTAGAGTGTCCTGGAAGAGGGGTGGAGCAGGGAATGGGACATTCACCCCAGCCCCACTTTGTGCCAATTGTGACAGAACCTGGATCTATATCGCCCCCTCCCAATCCCTCCCCTCTGGTATGTGCCATGTTGCCAGGCAGATAATCCCATGGCTCTCCGGGCTGGCGTGTTTTGAAAGTTTCTAAGGACCTTTCCCCTAATTCCTCCGAGCAAAAAACAAGCGCAAGGAGCAGAAATACAAGCAGAGGGGGTAGGTAAGCAAGCACTGGCACAGGCAGGAGAAAAGTAGCTGACAGGAAAAACAAGCATTAGTACGGGACAAGGAAAACATTCAGTGACATAGTGTCTGTGGTAGAGGCAGCGGGGAAACTCCAGTTGGCACGGGGAGCACAAACGCTGTGCCACGGGCATAAGGAAAAAAACAGATACACATAGCTGCGAACAAACACTGTCTGGCCTTTGGGAAAAAAACAACCATATGTAGAGGCAGCAGGAAAACTCGCACTGGCTCGGAGAGAGGAAAGAAACCAAGTGCACAAGAACCAAATAAACAGGGTCTACACGCTGACTAAAGAATACACACTGGCACCAAAACAAAACCTGGAATGGCACAGGGATTATGAAAGCAAGTCTCGGCATCGCCTCGGCATACTATGATAAAAAATGATTGTAACCTTTTGTAATGTTACTTGTGCTTATGTAAAGCACTCGAATACCTTCCAGTCGAGTTTGCGCGATAGAAAATTGCACAAAGAAATACAAACAAGCTCTCGCCATTGCGCAAAGGCAGCCGCTTGTTTATATTTGCATCACGCTTTCACTTCAAGTGAAAGCGCGATGCAAAAATAAACTCGGGGCTGCCATTGCCAAAAGCAATTGAAAAAACATAATGCTGCTTACCGACATGAAGGAGACTGTGTTACGTCGCAAGCAAATGATCCAGTCCGGATGTGCCGTTCGAGAAGGAGACAGGGCGGTAACCAAAAGGCCTCCTTTTCAATGGGAAGCCAGCGTTTAGCATAAACGCTGACGCAACCCAATCAGACTGATGGGCGGGGCTTAAACTCAACTTCCCAAAAATCCCGAACACAAGAAGCCTCGCAGAGCGAGAAGCGCATGCGTGCTGCAATGCGAGGCGAGACCTAAAAACAAAGCTTTTGTGCCGGTCACTGATGTCATGGAGGTTTAACACCATGGAATAGACATCGGATGCACAGAGCATCTAAACAGCTGGAAACGGATGTATGACGGTACAACGCGTACCGTCACAACGCATCCCTTTACCACGCATCCCTTACAACGCAAGTCGTTATCACGACTTGCGTTGGGGGTGCGGATTTCGAATAGTATAATTTACTATTCGAACACCAGTCCCCGTGGACCCTAGGGAAGGTGTTGGGATAGTAAATTTACTATTTTTAATCCTTTAGCGCCCTCCAGCGCAAGTCGTGGTAACGACTTGCGTTGTAAGGGATGCGTGCTAAAGGTACTACGTTGTGAAAACTTCGTGGTAAACGATGTTTACCGCTGGAAACCTCTTCTCTGCAGGGGCTCCTAGTTAAATGTGCATACGTCGTGTGATTTGGGCTCCACACTGGGTGACCTTGTGAAGGGAGCTAATATCTTTATCTTGTGGCACACGGTGGCACTGTGAGTTTGCAGTTCTGGAATAAACATGAATCCATCCTCAATAATTCTTTTTGGGGTACTTCTCATGGTCAATGTAGCTCAGGATTGCTCTGTATCTCCGCTCTGGGACTCTGTTCTGAAAAGGTTCCAGAACATCTATGACCAAAAACTTGCTTCAACAGGAAACACTAATATTTTGAACAATGATCACGCTGAAACATTCGTTCTCAGGTGCCTCAACCATGGACGTTGATTCATTAAAATGCCGGGGGTCGCGGAAGTGAAACCACACTCTATGACTTCTCCCCTCATTACTTCACAGGAGGTGACCTCGCATGACCGTTGACCCCGATGACATCACAGAAAGCTATGTCGCATAACTGATGACACTCGATAATACAGTAATTGACATTGCGTAACTTCAAAAACACACACTATGAATGCGATATCAGTTAAATAAATCGTTGGTCACCTGTACAGCCATCACATTCACAAGTACAACCTCAAATGGCCTAGCACAACCATCATTTGCTCAGGTGCAGTTATCATACGATCACATGGCCAATTACAGCCACATAAGAGCAAGTTTGCAGGTTCTCCAACTTCTCACCAGTAGTCTGTGCACAGGTTAAATGCGCCCTTAGGTCACGCAGCATGTGACATCCTGTGGGCTCTGCCGCTAACAACTGAGTATGTGATCAAGAAACCGGTGTATCTATTCTAGTGACATCATTGTTGGTTCGGTCACTGATTTGTATACCATATACATACAAAGTGTTCAGATAATTATGAAAGTGTGGTTTGCCTCTTAATACACATGCTTGGCATGTCTATAACTCACATCATCAATTATATCAGTATAATTCTATATTCACTCAGTATGTATGGCGTGTAAATAGCACACACCACAAACCAAATTGCATTCTATGGATTTCATTATAGTAGTATGATGGGTGAGAGGTAGAGGATTTGCAATTGTGACTATATACCTTTGAAATAGGTTTCTTCAGGCAGCATTCAGCCTGCTGAGTTTTTGTTCCACCAACAAAATCATAGAAATGTTGCCAGAATATGACACAGAGAGGGTCATGCTTCAAACAGAGAATTTGCAGTAGGTTCCTGAAGGGCTTCTCATGCCAACGGCCTCTTTAGAGTCGTGAAGCACAGGGCAAAGTGTAGTTGAAGCACCCTGCATTGCATGACGAGAAGCCTGTATGAAAAAAAATGTCTTTTAGATCAATCCCTTATGGAAAATTGGCGCAGCAATGACTTTTGTGCATCTGAAAAAGTTGAAGATTGTGGCTGTTTATAATTAGCAAGTAAGTGCAGCATACATGTGGAGTAGAGAGCATTCCTGCAAACAGGGTTGATTAGAACATCACAAGAAGTGGTTATTGGTTATTTAATGCTTCTAAACTATGTGAATAGAGAATTCAAAAGGTGCACCAAGAAACAGGCATTAGAATAAAAAGCCGCACTGCGTACAGGGAAAATCAAATATACTTAGAACTATGCAACTGTATATATAAAAAATCGCCATATGTCCAACATTGTGTCAATCTGTAGTTCTTGTATTACTGCATACTAGTAGTGGAGCAGCAGCACCTGCCCTGCTCTAGATCCAGTGGGTTATATATTAGTCACTAGCTCAGCCTGGCTGCTGAGCTCTGCTGGCTCCTGGGCTTGCAGCCACTGACATTGGCACAGACACATTCACAGGCCATGCCACTGCAGGCACCTACACACTGTTCAGCTTCTCCCATAGCACACATCTCCATCATCCCAGAGAGCAAATGTACCACCTTGCAGACATTAAGCAGCTGGAATGTGTTTCATTAGGTCACCAATAGAGATGGGAAGGCAATACACTCTCTGCTAGCACATCAGAGAACCATCTATGAGGCGCCAAGGGACTTCTGTTGTTTCCTGCCCAAACATGTGACATGTGTCCTGCCCCTGCTCTTGCAATATTGGCACGGCCGGCTTTAGCGTTGATGGCGCCAGGGGTGCAATCTTTGTTGACGCTCCCCTCCATGACCTCAATACCACTCTCATCGGTGCCCCTCATCTCTCCTTAGACCCTCTCTCATATTTATTTATTTATTGCGCTATATCCTAATGTAAAGTGTCAGGGCGCTTCATGTCTAAAACATGTATACAGAGCCACTGTCATACAAGTGTGTAAATCAATGTATTGGAAATATTAATTAATACAATAAGGACTACAAGCTGTAGGAGTCACATGCATCCATAATGATAGCATCATATGTTAAGAATGCTTGTAATGGAGAAATGAAGATGCAGATCTACTAAATGTTTGTTTTTATGACAGCACGGTAACCAAAGTTGCTGCGCTGTGTTGCATGAAAAGGAGGAGAGCACGACAGGACCAAATCTACTTATATATGGTGCTCTTGCACTCTTCTATAGTACCGGCATACCTTAGGCTGCCTTTCTGACAAATGCACACATTCGTGCACCATAGTTCGAGAGTGTGTGCATGATGTCAAGCATAGGTTATATACTGGTAGGATTTCCTTCCAGTCCTAAATTCTATGCTTTAACACTTGTTGCTGTGCGGTGTAGCACGCATGTAAAGCTGGAAAGGTTTGGAGCAAAAAAGGACAGATTTATCATTGTTTTGCGTTGCCATTGCACTATGCGAGGCAATGTAAGGTAACGCAAAACCTTCCAAAGCCACTCAAGGTCACTCTGCATGGCAGGGTACATTTGGTATTACGCAAGGCAGCACAAGTCGCTGCCTTGCGTTACACTTTATGGTGGCGGCATTACATGGGTGGAGCATGGATGTTCCCAAGCATTCGCCTATGCTTTCTGATGCACTCCCAGATTTACCAACACTGGTGGACCTGGGAATCCCTAAGAATTGTGCGTCTTCCCATTCATTGTCGTTGTTTCCTCCTTCTAGGTATGCAGCACGCACAGAAAGAGGAAAAAGCCTTAGAGGATTGTTTTTGTGTAGGAAGGTGTCCCATCCTGCACCACAACAATCGGGCCTGCAGCGCAGCCATCCTTGCACCATGACGCAATGGTGCCTGCATTGGCGCTAGGCTGCACTGAGTGCACCAGCGCAACGAGAGGACAGGAATGTGCAACCTAATGGGAATTGTGGTGAATTCCTGCCCTCCCGCTTCCACGCAGCACAGCAAGTTGTCTTGATGCGTTGTGTTGTGTGGAAAAATGTTAAGCATGAGCCTTAATCTTTTCTCCAACGTTATGCTTGCCTCGAGGAGGGGTCCTTTTTTTAATGCAAATCCCTTTCTACCAAAGTTAGCAGTTTGGGGTTAGCACCAAAGTCCATGAGTGAATTCATGTGAAAATCCATGCGCCAACAATGAAAATCTTCCTTAACACAAAGTAGCGCATAGTGCTACTTTATGTTCTTCAGTGCTACTTTCCAATACAATTCTGGATTTGCTCTCCAAAGTCAAAGGTAAAACAATGCAGTCAGTGGGGGTGGCATACTAATACTATTGTATTACTATAAAAAAGACCCTTTTTTGGCCACCTTAGAATAATAAAAGATTGATAGAAAAAACATAATAAGGTTCCAAAACTATGCCTTGCAGGCAGTTTGCATTCAGTGCTTCGATGCAGTTCGTAACTCAATGTGCTATATTATAAGGATTGTAACGCTTGAACTCCATGAACAAAATAATCTCAGTGATATAAGGTGCCTCCCACTATCTACATAAAATACAAATGTGCCTTTTATTTGTTACATCTTCTGCTCTGCAGCGGGAACATTAAGCCTCTCTGCTATTTTATCGTGAGTTGCAGCTATGACTGAACAAATCATAGCTCTCTCCATCAGTTGCACTAACCACAAGACTTATCAGGCCATTGTTATTATCGACTGAAAAAGAACAGGCACACAAAGATCTCTGAAGGCTGCTCTTATCTCGCCTAGTCCTGCCATGTAAAGGGCGCCCCCTTGAGCTTGGTGCCCAATGCGGCAGCACCAAGTTTCACCGCCATAAGGAAAGATTGAAAGTCTGGCTTAAATGTATGCAAAGACAAGCATTGGCGTAGCCAATAGGTCTCACCTTTTGGACTTTATAAGTGTTTAGTCATGCAGCGAGATCAGTGAGAGGATGGTGATGTTAGTGAATGCTGTCTAAAGGTACAAAGAATCTGACGAGGTAGAGGTGGATACAAGTCGCACTTCAAAACACCTCCGGACACTGGGCTAGTATAGTCAATTTTTCACAAATATCTGTGCATCCTTATGTACAATAGGTACCACTCAGGATAAGATACCCCACTACCCAAGGTATCAATAACACAAGAAACACGGGTAACTTGTTCAAAGCATTCAAGAAGAAAACCCCGGCACTCCCAATGTTTCACATTCAATTAAGTATAGTAAACTGTCCATTAAGCAAAGAAACACAAAGGTGAAAAGAGATTTCTCCTATTTCAGGAAACACAGAAGAAGAGTTCAGTTGATCATTCATTAAATGATTTATTTGATAGTAACACAGAAACACAAGGACTGGCACATAATCATTTGTTGGTACATTCACACAACTGACCTTTCTATGATATGCATGGTGGTCCAGTCCTTGTTGTGAAGAACTTCGAAAACAGCATGTCTAAAGGTACCATGGATTATTGAGGAGTCGCGCATACTACATACTCACCCAGGCCAGAAGACTCTAGAGCATTCCCTCAAGGTTGACTGTGGTAGATAGTGCTTAGAGGGTGCTGGATTAGTATAACTCATGATATTAATTAGGAATGCAGGATGCCATCTTTGGATGCTGGGTGTTGTAAGTAACTACTGGTGGAGTCTCAAAGTGATGGAATTAGGTGTGCGATGGCTAGTGAGTAACATGCAGGATATTGTGAGAGGGTACTGATGGTATTTGAAGGTGATGGGGAAGAGGAATGGCCAATTGTTTATAGAGACTAACAACAATACAGGATGATGATGTGCTATCTTTGATGACGTAGAGTGTTGTAACACTATGATGAAGGCTGTTAGTGATTGGTGCCCTCAAGTGAAGTGTAAGGTGATGCAGTTTAGTCAGTGGGCTCTGGATAAAGGGTGCCTCAAGCGATGCCTGTTTGGTGCTGTATTTTGTTGCCAGTGATTGATGACTGCGGAGTATTGTGTTCAGTGGGGGCTGGAGACAGGGTGCTGTTAATGGTGATGCAGCCAGTAGTTTCTGTGTGTTGAAAGTTGGAATGGGTGCTGTCTGTCAGGTTGGTTTCAATCAATTACATGATTTTTCTTACACTTAACATCTGAAAAATCCTAATGTGACTGGCAGAATTTGAAACCAGCACAACTCAGTTAGGGAGAAGCATATTAAAGGCAGCAGCAGACCTTAAGGAGGACTTTAGCACCTGTGGTTATTCACCTATACCTGACAGTAGTGTAGATAAAGAGGAAGCAGTATTCCCACCAGGAATCACTTTCACTTTATGTAAATGTGGGTGTACTTGTAAAGCGCACTGCGACTCCATGGAGTGTCCTGGCACTGAAGACCGCTGGGGAACCCGTCCTGGTTTTCCCTGTGAGATGGTCCCTTTCTGGGTATCTCCAAGGTGAAACCAGGCATCCCCGGCGTCTGTGGGGGGCCATTGTAGAGATGAGGCAAGCTTAATTCCCAGAGTGTTCCCTGGTTAGAGTAGGCACCGAGGCGAGAATTATCAAGTCCGTTTTGACCCTGGTCCACGACCCTGCCCCGTCGGGAATTGAACCCTGGTCCCGGGCCGCTCTCTGCTTACGGGTCTGCCGCCTCTAACCAGTGAGCCACACCACTCCACAAGGGATCCTGCTTGTGCCAGGCTTGCCACCACCACTGGCTTATGAGTGGAAGAATATGTAATGCTTGCTGCTGCATCCCAGTGGGTTACACAGAGCCATGCCTCCTAAAACTTGGTTGTAATCTGTAATGCACTCCAATTTATAACAAAGTATAACCAAACACAAACCTGCATTGAGGGTTCCAAACTGTCTTTTCACCTGTGCAACGTGTGACTCTTTATACTGCATCTGCTTTAGGCTGGTACAACTCTCATCCCATCTCATTTTTGGTCCAACCCTTAGGCTTTTTCCACTTTCTTGTTGTCCAGAAATACGCCATCATGCATTGTGGTAAGACAAATGCAGATTGATAAATGGCTTGCTTGCAGTTTGTAAATTCTTGACCAGCGCAATTCAATGTACACACTATAAAGAGGCTGTTAAAATGTAGCGTATAATTAAACTTCGCAGCTGAAAACAAGCGCTGTGCATTCGTAGTGCAGAAAAAATGATGTTCGGGAAGAGAGCTGCCGACTTTGAAACTACAGAATCGGGCTCGAGCCCAGGCGTCTGCTCATTATCCTGCGATTCTGGGCAAATGACGTAATCTCCTTGAATATAAAAAAAAATAATCTGACCTTGTGTAATGAATAATGTGGGGCTCATGTTAAGCTGCAGGTTGTTTTATATGTAGCTTAGCTATATGGTACGCTGTACACGTGCAACATTACTAACTTATATGGTGCAAACTTGGCCCGGAGATGCGGGTGCGCTTAACACGTGCAAAAGTTACATTACATACGGTCACACTTATATTTTTAGGCATAGAGTAGATTAGGTGATCTGTCCGAAATCACAGGCTGTTGAGCCGAGCAGAGACTCAAACCCGCTTACCCAGTTCCAAATCACCCCCTGACCCTTCCCAGAAGTGCACATAATCGTAAACAGCCTGCTGTGGAAGGAATGCAGCTGCCACCCTGCACGCCACTGCTCGCTCCCGAGAGCAAAACGCCGTCGGAGTCAAGATTTGAAGAAGAGGTGGGACATGCACCCGCCTTTGGCCTTTTGTGTGCTTTCATTACTGAAAGACACACGCAAAGGCCAATCCAATGTGTGGGAGGAGTTATACCCACAAAGAGAAGTTTTGAGCCCTCACAATAAGTCTCCCACAGGACAGCGCATTCCGCTGCACTAGGCTCAACCTAAAAATACCAAGCATGCACAGGAAAACCATAAATATATCCCTTCAGGTAGCAGGGAGGTAGTATAAAAAGTCTTATGTCTTTATTAAGTAGTTTAAAAACAAATACTGCTTAGCAAACTCTGGTTGCTTATC